>NC_136062.1:302267869-303481593 GCF_964261635.1 Lissotriton helveticus
CTCCACCCTGCTTCTCCCCCTCCCCGCCTCCCTGCCTCACCGTAACTCCCTCCACGGCCCGCGGCTGCTTATAAGTGTTGCTAACTCTTATTCATTTACAGCATGTTAACATACTATCACCATTCACTTTTTATGTACTAGTAACTATGCTGGTAATTTTGCTACTGATAATATGTGTACTTTTATTATCTAAGGTACTACGCCTGAGAAGACGGCATTAGTAAATAAACATTTCAAATACACATCTGTTCTTCTTAACTCCATGTTCTGGTTTCTAAGAAATCTATAACGACCGACTGTTCATGAGTTCCACGTATCCTGAGGTACTATAAGTTCATATTCTGGATTGTCTAAACATTGAGAGTTTGTTATATCCAATGTGACACTGTACCTAGCTTGCTAAGGGGTTTTTGATTACTAACGTGAGTTTTGGGACACCCTAATTCGCCGAGGTTCCAATCCTCTGTCCACAGTTCTGTGTGAGAACAGAAACCCTGCGACAGGGGCACCCCCGACCCTTGCTGGAGCTTCATCACACTTGCGATACAACTCCAGCAATGCATTCGCCGAGGTTCCAATCCTCTGTCCACAGTTCTGTGTGAGAACAGAAACCCTGCGACAGGGGCACCCCCGACCCTTGCTGGAGCTTCATCACACTTGCGATACAACTCCAGCAATGCGCCACCTTTACGGCACAGATACATCACGCATCTGTGCTGTTTTTGCCCCATGATGCGCCGCATTGTAAATGCAGCACACCATAGGTGACGGAACAGCGGCACAGAATGACTAACACATCCCTGGTGATGCGCCAGTCATCATAAATGTATCCCTATGCTTCTTATCTTGTTAGAGATGAACCGCCATATGTATCATCAAAGTTATTTGCATTTCCTAAATAGCGAACTTTAAGGAATAAATAGCGATTCTTTACCATTCCTAGTTTGCGATGAGCTATTTGCTAATTAGCCGAATGTAGCCCAATGAAGCCCAATGTAGCCCAATGTAGCCCAAAGATGGCCGCCAGACACACAAAAAAACAAATGTAGCCCAAATATCAGCCAGATGTAGCCCAACTATAGCCCAGTGACAGAATGACCAATCAGCTTCGCAAACCTCCGTTACGCGAAGCGGAGCGCTGTTACAGATATATATCTTTTTTTGAACGTTAATTTCTCAAAATCCACTGGAGCACATATATTGAGACCTAGCAAAGGCACATCGGGCTACCAGTCCCTAATATTTTGCCAAGTTTCGTGCAAATCCATTCAGCCGTTCAATTATTATTATTATTATTTTTTTTTGCCCCGCGGGGCCCTTTTAAAACCTCCACATCAAACCTAGGGGGTCAGCGAGGATCTACTATGCCCCCTTATAGTTATTTCCCCCTTTGTTTTGACCTCCTCTTGTCTCTCGATCCTACCGAGAGACAAGATGGCGGCCGCTACGGACTGTTTGGAATGTTGACAGACGCCGGAGAACCAATCAGCTTCGCTTCACAAAGCTCCGTTGCGCGAAAAGTCCGCGAACCAGTGCGCTGCCCGGTCCGCTGTTACAGATATATATCTTTTTTTAAACGTTAATTTCTCAAAATCCACTGGAGCACATATATTGAGACCTACAAAAGGCACATCGGGCTACCAGTCCCTACAATTTTGCCAAGTTTCGTGCAAATCCATTCAGCCGTTCGGGCTAAAAGTGAGGCCAACCGCCCTATGGAAAACTCAATGTTAAAAACACGTTTTGGGACCCCCCTTTTTTCTCGGCCCCCACTGGACGAACCCCCCCCAAATTTTCAAGGGCTGCTCAGAAACAAAATGTGCCATTTTCCTGAAAATTTCAGCCAATTCCGTCCACAAACGCCAAAGTTATTAGACATAGAATTTTCAAAAAACCCATAGAGAAAAAATCCTAACTATATATACCTACTGGCGACCGCCAGTAGGTAATATATATATATATATATATATATATATATATATATTCACTGAAAAACCCATAGGTTATAGACCATATATAGTTAGGAATTAGCATTTAAAAAACCTTATTTTACTCACACAAAACCATTGAAATTCCATATATAGTTAGTTGTACTAACTATATATCGCGCACCCGCAATCCACTGCTGATCATGTCACATATTACATCATTCATGACATGGTCAGTGACATCACTGATGACATCACTGTTGACATCTCAAATGACATCACTGATGACATCACTGATGACAACATCCAGTGACTGTATGTTTCTGTAAAGTTAAAATATGTCTTACATATTGAAGAATGAGTGGATGTATAAGTATCTGAACAAAGGATTTAGTAGGTGCATGACTGACTGTATGAGTGAGTGATTAAATGTGTCTCACTGAGTGCATGGGTTACTGACTAAACTGTCTTAATTTGTGCATCATTATGTCTGTTGTTCTGTAAACTGCTGCATGTGTTGATCAGTAGCTATATGAGTAACTACATGGGTTATTGATTGGTTGCCCAAGTATTTGTATGGGAGACTGAGTGTGTGTGTTGGTGGTTGAGAGGTGTATGACTCTCTGCATAGATGTATGGGTTCAAAAGTGCATGTGGAAACAGCTGTATGGGCGGTTGACTGTGTGCATGAGTGTATTGGTGAGTGAATGGATATCTCAGTGCTACATGTCAAAGTAAGTACATATGTAAAATACAGTACATGTGAGAGTTGACATATATAAATAACTGTGCATAAGAGCCAGTGAATGTGTGAGTGGCTGTATGGATCATTGTGAACTTGTATCCAGGATTGTATAAGTGAGTAAATATGTTTTAGTATATGTTTGAATAAGTAAGGTGTGGTTAACTGTATAGTAAAGGAAATGGAGGTGTGATTGATTCTTTGCATGACTGACTAGGTGTGTGAGTAACTCCATGGATGAGTGACAGTCTGTGAGTGTATGTTTATACTGAGTGTATCTAAGATTATATAAGAGTCTGAAGAGGTTCATCATAATATCACATGAATGATGTCATCAGTGATGTGATCAGTAATGTCAAATGAGATGTCATCAATGATGTCATTAGTGATGTCATTTGAGATGACATCAGTGATGTCATCAGTGATGTCATCAGTGATGTCATTTGAGATGTCATCAGTGATGTCATCAGTGATGTCATTTGAGATGTCAACAGTGATGTCATCAGTGATGTCACTGACCATGTCATGAATGATGTAATATGTGACATGATCAGCAGTGGATTGCGGGTGCGCGATATATAGTTAGTACAACTAACTATATATGGAATTTCAATGGTTTTGTGTGAGTAAAATAAGGTTTTTTAAATGCTAATTCCTAACTATATATGGTCTATAACCTATGGTTTTTTCAGTGAATTTTCAAGGTTTTGTAAATGCTAATTCCTAACTATATATGGTCTATAACCTATGGTTTTTTCAGTGAATTTCATTGGTTTTTTAAAAGCTAATATGTATAGCTGTAAAATGTATTCTTCTTTCAATCCAAAAATATATTTTATATGTTTATTAATAATTTTTTTTAAATATTTTTTTTGTTTCGCTCCCGGTCCGCTAACCGGGAAGCTTTCCATTAGCTCAATTTGATGCCGCGACCCGGTCCGCGAACCCGTAAACGGTCCGTTTGCGCAACTGCCACGTTAGAAATCATTATCGTGGCGCGTCGCGGAAGCGTGACGTATCACGTTGTCGTGTAATGCGTCTTATGACGCGCCGCGTTAGCGCACCCGGAAGTGCTCCGGGGCGCGGACCGAGGTGCGAAACGCAGCTCCCCGGAAGCGATCCGCGGCGCGTCGCGAAAGCGCGACGTATCGCGTTACCGCGTAATGCGTCTTATGACGTACCGCGTTAGCGCACCCGGAAGTGCTCCGGGGCGCGGACCAAGGCGCGAAGCGCAGCGACCCGGAAGCTATCCGGGGCGCGTTCCGCAGCGCGTAACATGAGCGTGAGAGGTCATGTGACTTGTTAATAACACTTTTCATTGGTTCATTTCACTTTTGGTTTCATAATGTTGTTAGGCTTGGTCATGTGACCTAAAAATAACACTTTTCATTGGTTTAGAACTATTTTTTTTTCTCAAATGATGAAAACCCCTCCTTCTTTTTACCTCATTCTTACTTTCTATTTCCAGAGAGCAAGACCTATTTTTCACAATGGCTTCTGTAATAGCTGCAGCTGGTGCTTCTCAGCAACCACCACCACCACCAAAAGGACCACCACCAACACTGGACTTTGGTAGAGAGGAAGATAATGAGGACGAAGAGGAGGAGGAGGAGGAAGAGCAAGTAAGGCAGTTCCTGCCAGAAACACCAAGGCAGAGCCATATTAAAGAGCACTACATATGGCAATTCTTTAAAATTCCACCTGGACAAAAGAAGGTCAACGCACCCCAGGTGTCTTGTTTGATTTGCAAAAATATACTTTCTCGTGGCAACCCCAACAAGAAATACAGCTTTGGCAATCATACAATGATTCGCCACATGGAGCGATGGCATCCTAATAATCTTTCCCAAGCACAAGTAAGGGATCTTGCTGCCAACCCCCCAGATGTCATCCCCAGCACCAACAGGGGACAAAGCTCATTCGCCGGACCAGAAGGCCGAGAAATAATCCCCAATATTCAAGCTCCTTTTGCACACTACAAAATAGTTTGTATATATTGTGGAGGAACTATTGCTTATGGAGAGAAGAGTATTACTTTGATTAACCGAGCTGGAGAAAATCATAAATGCTACAAGATGAGAAAACAATGAATCCTTTTTATTTTTTTTTGCTCCTGTTGAGACATGTTCTAACCCTGCTTTTTTGTTATTTCCCCCTTACAAAACCCAAAAAAAACACAAAATAGTTTTCAAAAATCAAAAAAAAATCAAAAAATTGTTCAGAAAATTCATTAAAAAAAAGAAAAAAAAGAAAAAGAATAAAAAAACAGTTCTTTTCAGAACTACCTTCCATTTATAACAAAATTGCCAAAATGTTTATACCCTGTCTTTCTTTTCTCCTCATAGTACGCTCCTCGGACCGCTTCCCGGTGCGCGTACCGGGCGCTACCCACGCAAAAAAAACAAAAAAAAATGTGGTTTTTTTTTGCCCCGCGGGGCCCTTTTAAAGCCTCCACATTAAACCTAGGGGGTCAGGGAGGATCTACTATGCCCCCTTATGGTCATTTCCCCCTTTGTTTTGGCCTCCTCTTGTCTCTCAATCCTACCGAGAGACAAGATGGCGGCCGCTCCGGACTGTTTAGAATGTTGACAGACACCGGAGAGCCAATCAGCTTCGCTACGCGAAGTTCCGTTACGCGTAAGGTCCGCGAACCGGAGCGCTGCCCGGTCCGCTGTTACAGATATATATCTTTTTTTGAACGTTAATTTCTCAAAATCCACTGGAGAACATATATAGAGACCTACAAAAGGCACATCGGGCTACCAGTCCCTACAATTTTGCCAAGTTTCGTGCAAATCCATTCAGCCGTTCGGGCTAAAAGTGAGGCCAACCGCCCTATGGAAAACTCAATGTTAAAAACACGTTTTGGGACCCCCCTTTTTTCTCGGCCCCCCCTTGACGAACCCCCCCCAAATTTCCAGGGGCTGCTCAGAAACAAAATGTTCCATTTTCCTGAAAATTTCAGCCAATTCCGTCCACAAACGCCAAAGTTATTAGACATAGAATTTTCAAAAATCCCATAGAGAAAAAATCCTAACTATATATACCTAGGTAATATATATATATATATGTATATATATGTATGTATGTGTATATATACGCATGTCTTCATGTGGGCTGGTGGGAGGAGCATGTCCTCAGGAGCCAACACAGGGCCCTATATGAAACACATGTAGCCCATATGTGGCGATATATCGATGATATTTTTGTCGTGTGGAGAGGGAGCATAGAACAGGCCTTGAATTTTGTCAAAACTATCAATGACAACGAGCTCAACTTGGCCTTTACTAGTGATATCAGTGCACACACGGCCAATTTTCTCGATATTAAAATCACTATACAGGAAGGGGCCATTACCACCAGTCTATATCAAAAGCCAACTGCTGGCAACACGCTTCTACATGCGACCAGTTTTCATCCGCGCCATACAATTGATAGTCTGCCTTATGGCGAATTCTTAAGAATCAAACGCGCATGTAGCACTGATCAGGCTTGGATAGAGTCACGAGAAATTGCTAGAAATAGACTGTTAGCCAGGGGCTACAAAAAACACAATCTGGAGGTAGCAATATCCAAAGTTAATATAATAGACAGAACAAGTTTGCTACAACCAAAGATTCCGGTTGTAAGTGAACAGACTGTCAGGATATTAGACACACCTGTGTCAACGGATAGTTCCCCACCAGTAGCCTCTTGTAGATTCATCACTACATATAGCAAACAGTCACAAGCAATCAGAAGAATTTTGAATTCCCAGTGGCCCATAGCTCTAACTGATGGTGTATTAAGAAGTACTCTACCCGTTAAACCTGACATCACCTATCGCAAGGCTTATTCAATGAGATGTGATTTGGTTCACAATAGCCCAGAGGTTATGAACAAAGAGTACTGGGTGTCCTCCAAATATGGTTTCTTTAAATGCAGCAGTTGCAGAGCCTGCAAGTTTGGTGTTAACACCAAAACATACCGAGGTGCCTTTGATGATCAGGAAATAAAAATCAAAGGCAATTTTAACTGTAAGACAGAGTTCGCAGTTTATGTTTTATCCTGTACATGCGGACTCCGGTATGTAGGTAGTACGAAGTTACCAGTTCAGGCTCGGATTCTCCAACACCTCAGAGCGACTGTCAATTCTGATCAGTCATATCCAGTGGCAAGACATGTGAAGTCAGCACATGGGGGTAATTTAAATGTCTTGTCTTATTTTGTAATTGACAGTGTGCCGGTGAATAGAAGGGGCGGAGACAGGGACAAGTCCCTTAGGAGGTTGGAGTCCAAGTATATATTGGAGTTAGACACCAAGAGCCCAAATGGTCTCAATATTTGTGAAGATTTGTATCATTACCTGTGAGACTTATTGTGAAATCTATGATATGATCTGTTTCGAATGCTTTGCATTATTTGAAATATTGATGTATATACATGAAATGAATTTTATACAAGTACACTTTGATAACATCAGGAAATTGGGATTATTTGCTGGTGGCAGGGCGTGGGGAGATTTGATGTTATCGTGACTCTTTTTTAGGGTTATGCTTTTATCGGATCTTACCAGGCACTCATCAGCAATCATGATATGTTGTACTGTATATAGACATATGGTTTTACTGTGTATATATGTGTAGATATATATCTCTTGGATATAAAAATCAAGCATTTTGATCATATGGATCAATTGTGATGTCAGGTAGCGAATAAGCATTAGCCACTTTAGTATGTTGAATCATGCAATGAAGAATATATAAGCTTTGATGGTTATGCTGTCCTATATTGCTGCTAGTTCTTTCCTGTATTAGATTCCCCGGCTGGGGAATCTATTGTACTTTAGATATGCACTTTACACTTTGCACTTTTTGACACTTTAGCACTTTTTCGGATGTTTTAACCAGTGACAATGTATATACAATCTTTTTAATCATTTGGATGGACTGTTATTTAGTGTATATAGCTCTGAGAAGCCACGATATCTATGACTGTGTTTATGGAGTATTTGTACAGATAAAATGTATATTGTTTTAATATCGTTACAGTATACAAAAGTCGGAATCGGATGGTTTGTCTATGAGATAAAAAATGTGGGCATATACAAAACTGTATTTGAACAGTAAGAATGGGTGGCCTGTGGCCATAGGCTGAGAGGTCGAAAACATCATGTTTTAAAATCAGTCTGTCTACTATGTTTATCAAAACATACAATACGGTCACATGGTATAGAATTCAGTGCTTTGATTGGTGAATTGCCATTTTTTAAACTAGTGTTGTGTGTAATGGCAAACACTCGTTATTTCCGGTGAACAAGGCGACAGGGTCGCCGAAACGCGTCCGGTCTAGCGCACTACTGCTGCACTTTATGAAGAAAATTAAATAAAGTAAAAAGATACTAATCTGCTACCTGAGACTGTTGTCCGTTCTTTCTCCGAGAGGGTGCGGCGTTCTGCGGTGTCCTTTGGAGCGGTGGATTATATATATATATATATATATAATACTCAGGTATCAACTGTGATACTCAACTATAACATTTGTAATCCATTTAGTAGTAATTTAAATAATTTTGAAATAATTATTGCAAATTATTTTAAAAATGTCCCAAAAATGTTTTAGGGGCAGGATGCTAGGGATAAATGGGTCAATGAGTGGGGAAGTGTATTAATGCTTAGGTATCAACTTTTATTCTTGAGAATTACATTTGTAATCCATTTAATAATTATGTAAATAATATTTAAAAAATAAAAAAATAAGGTTTTAGGAGTGGGATGCTAGAGATATAGGAGTAAGGGGTGGATGAAGTGTATTAATATACAGGTTTCAACTGTGATACTCTAGTATTACATTTGTAAACCATTTATTAATAATTTAATTAATTTCAAAATTTGAATTGACATTATTTTTAAAATGTCCCAATAAAGAATTAGGAGTGGGATACTAGTTATATAGTGGTACTGGGTGGGTAAAATATTAAACACTGTGATACTCGAGTATTCAATTTGTAATCCATTTAAAAACATTTAAATAATTTTAAAATAAATATTGCAATTTCTTTTAGAAATATCACAATAAAGTTTTAGGAGCAGAATGCTAGGGATATAGGAGTGAAGTGTTGGAAAGTGTATTAATACTCAAGTACCAACTGAGATACCTGATTAATAATTTAACACATGTAAAGTATATAGAGTTTAACATTTTTAACATAAATTTAAAAGGAACATTAATAATGTGATACATTTCTTTTAAGTGTTACAGCAGGTATATTGTGGAAAAGTAAATTTTGCCATGTTCTGTGTCCCTACGTGTCATCTATCATATGTTATGTGTGCATGATTAATATGCATATGTATTCCCCATGTTTGATTAAAGACGCAATTACAGTTGTGTCCATCTCTAGTATGCCAGTTTCCAGTTCTCGTGAATACTACGAATATCAGGCCTATGTAAAGCTACGTTGCCACGTTTCTCAGTATGCACGTTATTTCATTGTAAAGTCCCCGTTTCTAGGCCTCAAAAGGGCCCGGACACTAGATTCAGCTCCTGTCTCCTGAGCCTCGCTGAGGAGCGATACAGCCCCCACCTGTATCCTCGACCCTTCACTTACTTCCTGCCTCGCAGTGCCCGGCTCAGCCTGGCTCTGCCTCTGAGTCTGCCAAGAGTATGTTATGATCCTAGTTATCAGTCCAGCCCTCCTTCTCTGCATTCTTAAAGCTACTGAATCGCATCAATAGTTTCCGTCATTGTCTAGCCTTTACGTCTCCATGTAAGAGAAATACTGCATTTAATGGTCATTTAATATTCTTCATCACGCACTACATGTAGAATAATGCATGCTCCAGTCTTAGAATCAAGTTAGCCTCTCCCCTCCTGACTCTTAGTTTATATCAACATGTTCTCTAAACATCAGATACTAGATACTGTTTAGGTACATGTCGCCCTGACTCTCCAGACTTCAGTCCCTGCTCCTAGCACAGAGTTCATAGCCCCCAGCTTCTCCTAGTAACACGTCATTGTCAGTTTGCGCGCACCATTAGGTTAGAGGTCCCGGCTCCTTAGGTAGCCCCCTCCATGTTTCCGCCCCATTCATGACATATTCTGTTACGTTTGCATCACATGTCTATGTATACGCCTCTGTTACACCTACTTTCACCCTTATCTTTCGCGACTGCTATTGACCACACCCACTGCTCCGCCTATCGTATGTATTGTAATGCAACTGTTTTAGTATATATGATCGTGTATTGTTATTAAATGCTGGCGCGCTCATCCCAGATCCTGCCCGGCAGCTGTCGGGGCCCCCCTGTCAGGCTCTGCCATCCTATTCCTATGCAGGTTGTCCTGTTCCTGTCCTTTATGCTGTAATAAACCTGCAAACTCCTACTACCTCGAATCTTGACTCTTATTTATTGAGCTATCTGTTATTGCTATGCCTAGACAAAAATAGATCCGGTATTATTTATTTATATACCACATAATGGCGCCCGAATAGGGACTTGCCCTTTCCCCACGCGTCGGTGAAGCCACGCCGACCCCCTGACCCTCTGCAGTCGTGACGGAACTCTTCTGCGCACCGGCAGATATTTCTGCTTCAAGTATCCCTCAGGCCCACGGAGGAGACGGAGGAGGCGGTCCAGCATCCAGACGAGACGGTGGAGGAACGCGGCGAGTCCCGACCAGAGCCCAAGCCGAGAGTCCAAGGTCCGAGGTATCCGGAGGCCCACCCGTAACAGAAGTTCGAAGTTCGTCCGTCCGGCGTCGAAGCAGTCCAGTCCAGTCCGAGGCCTTCCGTTCTTGCTGCCCGGTGAGTACCGTTGCTGGGGTAGTATCTAGACAGGGTCAATCTAATTGACTCTGGTCCGTGGGTTGGTGGTACACAGACCCACAAAACGAAGTGTCCACTTCGGTGGATGCGGGTCCTGACGTGTCTCTGTATGAGACCGGTAAGTTTCGTACTGTTTCAGCAGTGCATCTAGTTTCTGTTCTAGTCAGTTCTGTTCTCGAGAAAATTCATGTATTCTGTTTTCCGTATTCCAGGTAGTATTCTGTTCGAACTGTTATTCTGAATGTTATTCATGTATTTTAATGTCGTGGTATGAGTGTGAAGTAATTATCGTGTTTATTGTGTATTGTGTTGTGTCCAGATTATAGTTCAGTCATGCCGCTCTTTTCAAAACTGCGTCAGTTAAAAACCAGAAAAGGTCTGCTAGAAGCAGCAGTTCCTGTTCCGCCTAGGGACAGTCCAGGTCATTTTATGTATCAAAAGCATGGCATAAGTGCCATACTATATCTAGATTTATGGGTAGAGTATACCAAACAGTTAGAAGAAAAGTATAGATGGCCCGTATCGGGTACATGGGATGCCGAGTGCATCATGAGAGTAGAAGAAGCATTATGGAAAAAGAAAGCCAGACAGTCACAGAAAGATGCCATTGAGTTATGGCGCAAAGAATCTCATAAAAGAACCGAAAAAGAAATCAGAAAGTCAGAACTAAGTAGAGAATCCTTGGAACGAGCCCAGGAAAGGGAACTAATCGAGATAGGTGAACGAGTTAAAACAGAACAGTCAGACAGACAGAGGCATGCCCTCATCAAGGGTATGTATCCTCTTCTTGCCGAGGGCTTGCCAAAAGCGACCCCAGAGGCATCCAGTAATTTCCCGCCACCACTAGTTCCGACCAAGCTACGTCACAAACCGACCGCAGCTGATATTTTCATTTCGTCCTATTTGGACGACACAGTCCCAGAATATGCAAATCCTGTTCCTGCTCCGCCAGTCCCTGTAAATCAGGCACTTCCCGCTCCTCCAGACACCGGAGTACCTGTTACGGTACCCCCGGTCCAGCCCGCCATACAAGTCCAGCCTGCATTTCCATTTCCCACTCTGCCAGGACGAAGAGCATCAGTAGACGACTCTAGTTTAGGGGCCGCAGGGGGAGGTCCTCCAGGAACCCCGCCGCCACACAAGCGTTTAACGTTAGCCGAATTACATGCACAAGCGTCACAGCGTACGCCCAGATATCAGTCTGTTGCAGAAATAAGAAAAGCCCTTACCGAATGTGGCTATGATCCAGTCCCAGGCGAGGATAATATGGTTTTATATTCATTACGCGTGAGAAAGGTGACCGAGTATCTAGTCACCCTACCAGATATGAAAGAAGATCTAGACAGAATATATCGTTTCATCCGTACAGGGAATGATCCAGAAAGTATTAGTGACGTCATGTGCCAAAGAAAAGCTGAGATCCAGCTCATGCTATTAAAGTTTCTGATTAATTGTTTAATACGAGAACAAGATTATCCGACCAAAGATCGAGCCGAAATGAAAATCCTGACAAGGTGGAGTGATAATATAGCCGAGGGTAAGCATAAGACCATCAGTAGTATAGAGAGTATGTACAAGAAGATTCGTAAAGAAATAATAAGGATACACGAACAACGTAAAGCAGCACAAGTAAACGAGAAAGAAAATGACTCTTCTACTGAAGAGGTAGAGGACGAGAATCCCGACAGAATAGCGTATGTAGGAAAATCTAGATTTCCAGATCGCCATTTACGTCTAGAATACAAGCCAGTTTTTCACCATCCGGCATCAGAACCAGGTTCCCTAGAACAAGTATTTCAAGCTACCGATCACATTCTGAAATCACGAATCGGTTATAGCGAGTTAAGTACTATGCATGAACAAGAACTAGTCCGATCAGCAGTCCGATGGATTACTGATTCTACCACTTTTCCAGACGAAATAGTGGCCCAAATGTTTCTGAAAATGCCCCCAGCCGAGCAACGACTGGCGGGTATGTATATGATCCAGCACCTCATTACATTGTATGAGGATCAACATTCTGATCCAGGTCCGTTACACGATGTCCTGAACGAGTTACTCCAGTATAGATGGAAAGGTTTAGGTACTGATTTGATTAGTGTCATTCTAGAACAGCGCCACAAATACAGAACGTTTTTGAACCCGCATTTTGTTCATGTCTCACCCCCAGAAAGTAAACCCTTTTACATAGACAGACAGAATCCGTTACGAGAAGTGCATCCAGTTAAGACAGAGGGTGGTGAAATGCAACGAGTGTTTGTTTACACCCCTATCACAAAGATGGAACTCTTAGAGATGAAAAAGTTAATTCCCTGTCATGATAAAGATCCAGCAGGGTTCCACCGAGAATTAAAAGACATGCTCCGTATGGGAGAATACACGTATCCAGATATCATTAAAATGTTAAAAGTCTTGTTGCCCGCAGGGGTATATGAGAAACTCAAAGAAAAAGAATGGGAGGTGGGAGAGAAAAAGATCGATTGGACAGTCCTAGAAGCTGAAGACAAGGCACGAGTACCAGGTACCGGTCTTGGAGATAAATGTAAAGAATTACCAGAATTATTAATACAAGTTTTGCCTAGGTTATTGACAACTAGAAAAGAAGACTGGGATGCAATCTCAGCCTGTAAACAGAAACAAGATGAAGATATTAGTGATTATTATTCCAGATTTGAGAAATGTTTTACCATAAACAGTGGCCTCAAGACAAGTAGCGAGTCATACCCTCATCTTTTTGTTACTAAATTAGTCGAGAATTCAAGTCCACAAATTAAAAACCGAGTTTTGAAAGTCGAAAGTACCTGGCAAGCTAATACCCCGTCCCAAATGTTACAGATGCTTCAATACCACCAGAATAGAATCAGAGAAGAGCAAGATCACGAGAGAAAACGTATGAAAGACACGAAAATGAAAGTACTAGTTGCACAATCCGTTCCTCAAGACAGTCAGAAAAGGGGTCCGAATCAAGCCAGTCATCCTGCAGCTCCCGTTAAAGGAAACTGCAATTATTGTAAACAGCCAGGTCATTTTATAAACGAGTGTGCAGTTCTGAAACACAACATAGCTACCGGTAAGACTAAAGAAAGACCACGTCCGCCTAGACAAGAACAAGTTTCACAGACTTCTCAGTCACAGAATGCACCACAGACAGTTACAGCACCGCAGCCTATTGCTGCAACACAGCATGTTACACAGCAGATGTACCAGTATGCACAGTCCGAGTATCCAGAGTATCAGCCATATTCATGAAACAGCCTAGAGAGGGAGGTAGGCTTGCCTCTCATCGAGATACCTGTAGATCAAGAAGGTCCCTATGTTCATAGTCAAGTATTAGGGAAAGATAGAAAGTTTTTGATTGATACAGGGGCAAGTAGGACCACCATCAGTCACGCCGAAGTTCCAGGGGCTCCGCTCTCAGGCTCTAGAAATGTTTCCCTTGGATTTTCAGGAAAACCTATTGTAAATGAAATATCAAAGCCAGTTACTCTAGAAGTAGGTCCATTGTCCCGCACTACTGACCTGTTACTTACTAAGTCATGTCCAGAAAATCTACTAGGCATTAAGACATTGAAAGAGTTAGGTGCAGTCATATGCTGTTCCCCAGAGGGAATACGATTGTTCCTACGTGACTTCAAGGGTCACTATGTATTACGAGATTTTGATCCGAGATTGTCTAATGTTCCGCAGCATCTATGGGCGCAAGGTCCAACTGATGTTGGCTTTATGCAAATCACACCCCATCGTGTGACTCTCAAGCCAGGTGTAGTGTTACCACGAATCAGGCAGTACAGACTGCCACCTGAGGCTGTAGCAGCCTTATCCAAAATTATTGACGAGCTCATGGCTCAAGGAGTAGTTGTAGAAACTGACTCCAATGTATGTAATTCTCCGATCATTCCTGTCATGAAACGTACTGATCCAAATGCACCCCCAGTATATCGATTAGTGATTGACCTTCGAGAACTTAACAAATGTATTATTCCCCAGTACCCAGTTGTCCCAGATATCTCTTCCCTATTGACAGCCATTGATTCTGAAGCCTCATTTTTTACGGTCATAGACCTCAAGAACGCGTTTTTCAGTGTCCCCATTCATCCAGACAGCCAGTTCCTTTTCGGTTTTTGTTTAAATGGAAGGAGCTATATGTTCACACGCGCTCCTCAAGGTTTCACAGAAAGTCCTAGTATTTACAGTCAAGCACTCAAGAGACAACTAGACAACATTCACATGCCAACTGACACTGCCCTGCTCCAGTATGTCGATGATCTACTGATCACAGCCCGTTCTGAACGTGCTTGCGAGCAAGCATCCCTTACAGTCTTGTATTTCCTAGCCGAGATGGGGCACAAGGTGTCCCCTTCGAAGCTTCAATTCTGTGTCCAGCAAGTGGTCTACTTAGGACACTTACTGTCCAAGAGGGGTAGGCAGTTGACACCAGACCGTATCCAGTTAATAGCGAGTCTTCCTCAGCCCAAGACCCAGAAGGAGGTACGTGTTTTTATTGGCCTTACTTCTTATTGCAAACAATGGATTCCTCAGTATGCATTTCTAGCTAAACCACTGATACAGTTAACGACACAGGAGGCAGCCGTATCGACTGTCCTCCCTTGGACATCTGAACATACACTTAGTTTCAATGAGTTAAAGAAAGTTTTATGTCAAGCTCCAGTTCTAGCAACACCGAACTACAGTAAGCCTTTTACACTTTTCGTCACAGAACGCGAAGGTACAGCATTATCTGTTCTCACACAAGATCAAGCAGGACAATACAAGCCCTGTGCTTATTTTTCGAGCACATTAGATCCTGTAGCCCAGGCTCTGCCTGCGTGCCTCAAGTCAGTTGCAGCCACAGCACTAGCTATCAGACAAAGTGATTCCATAGTGTTAGGACACTCCCTGACAGTACAAGTTCCACACTCCGTGGAAGTTCTTTTAAACCGAACACAGACTCAGCACTTGACAATTGCACGTTTAACAGGTTATGAACTGACACTGTTCCAACCACACATAGAAATCAGACGCTGCAACGTCCTAAACCCTGCTACACTGTTACCGTCAGTTAATTCAAATTCTGCCACACACGACTGTGTGGAAGTAGTTAACATCATGACAAAGCCAAGACAAGATCTGACAGATATTCCATTACCAGATCCAGACCTGACACTTTATGTGGATGGTTCATGTATGAGAACAAGTACAGGAGAACTAGTAGCCGCGTATGCAGTGACTACTGACACTGAAGTTATTGAAACACACCGTATTGACACCCTGTCTGCTCAAGCAGCAGAGCTAGTTGCTCTGACACAAGCCTGCATACACGCTAAAAACCTGAAAGTTAATGTTTACACAGATTCACGTTACGCATTTGGAGTCGTACACGACTTTGGAGTGCTCTGGCAGGAGAGAGGTTTCATGACTTCTCATGGAACCAAGATTCAGCATGGTCTCCTTATTCAGGCTCTGTTAGATGCCATACACTTACCGACATCCATTGCTATCATGAAGTGCAAAGCACATACGAAAGTTACTGACACTATTTCTCAAGGTAATGATCTAGCAGATCGCACAGCCAAGCTTACAGCTCAGACACCAGACATTCCAGTTAATAAGACACCGACACACACTCCAGATCCGACTACATGTATGACAGTTAAGGACCCTACTCAAGATGTCATAGATATCCAGTTACATGCTACTCCCGATGAAATCAAGAAATGGTCCGAACAAGGAGGGGTACAGACAGATCAAGGATGGGTAACAAAGGGTAAAGCCACATGGTTTCTCCCCGACTCTATGGTTCAAGTCATTATTAATACCGCACATAGTCCAGCACATTTAGGAGAAAAAGCTATGTTAGACAGTATCCAGAACATTTGGTTCAACAAGCATTTACGAGCTGCAGCCAAGCAGAAAGTCCGTACCTGTATGATATGTTGCCAGTTCAATCCAGGTAAAAGTGTCCCGGTGGAACAAGGTGGATTCCAGCCCCCTGACCACCCTTTTGAAGTCCTCCAGATGGATTATATTCAGATGGAGCGATGTCGAGGTTTCAAGTATGTCCTTGTAGTTGTATGCGCTTTGTCCAGGTGGACAGAGGCATATCCAGTCCCAGACTACACAGCCGCGACCACTGCCAAGCAGTTGGTTCGTGAGTTCTTCCCCCGTTACGGACTCCCTAGGGTCGTATATTCTGACAACGGCCAGCCATTCTCATCCGAGTTGATGAAACATGTTTCCCTTTTGTTAGGGTACCAATGGAAGTTCCATTGTGTACGCCATCCTGAAGCAGCCGGTCTCGTAGAGAGACATAATCAGACCCTGAAAATTCGAATTGCAAAGGTTTGTCAAGAGAAAGGTGTGGACTGGCTAATAGCTCTGCCAGTTGCCCTGTTCTATATGCGCATGGTCGCACATTCCAGATCAGGTCTGTCCCCGTATGAGGTCGTTTTCGTCCGCCCCCTAACATGTGGGGTACTCCTAGACCCCGAAGTATTACCGATGTTTCAAGTAATATGCTGACAGATTACCTAGCTTCTTTGATGTCTGCCCTCAACTCTTGTCGTTCACAGGTTGCTGCCGCATTTCCAGACAATACCGAGGTGGCGCCGCATGAAATCGTTCCCGGATCCATGGTCCTAGTGCGAAATTTCGATCGTTCAAGTCCGCTTGAGCCTCGCTGGAAGGAGCCCCGACAGGTCCTCCTGGCCACCCGTACAGCCGTGAAGTTGGAGGGACGCAAAGGCTGGGTGCATCTTTCGCATATCAAAAAGTTTTATGGATTGAAGCCAGTCTCAAAGAACATTTCCGAGGATTTAAAGGACTGCCAAAGTACTATTCTTAAGGACTGTCCCGCAAAAGACACTGATACTGCACCCTCCCTGTTAGAGACAACTCCGCAATAGGAGTATAAGAAGAAATTAAGGTCTAGTAAAATAAGTCAGCCAGTTTGATTGTCTAAGTCCTCCCCTAGGTGAAACGGTTAGACCGGTTTCTGACATGTATAAAATAGACCCCCATAGTGAGAGAGTTAGTCAAAACTCAATCCGATGTATCGTTTTTCTATGTTTCATATTATTTCTCAGTATTATGATTTCCTGCACCAGTTATGCGTTTTATCTATATTTTTCAGTTCCTCATGTAAATAAGTCTTCTAATGTTACAGTAGAGCACACGTTTAGTGATCTGCCTCCTCATGAACTCTCTTACCGCCTCGCTATGCGTAACAATTCTTTTATCCGCATGTTACATTATTCACACCAGACCAGCAATGCCACTAATTGTTGGGTGTGTGGTCGACTCCCCCCTTTCCAGACACCGAAGGGAGTTCTGCCACTCTTTCCTTATCCATTTTCACATAATGGTTCGTGTGGAGCATGGTCCACGTTAACGTCATCCTCAACAGATATGTCTTTTCTTAACAGTACATGTTTCCCAGACAAGCAAGGTCTTCCCCACAGAACAGGGTTAGATCTAGAAAACGAAGTTTACAATTTAGGAAATTATTCTTCGAATTTCATGGTCCTGAATGTTCAGTCTGATTCCACTCCAGACTTACCTGCTATTTCGGTACTACCAGTCAAAGGCGAATTATGTGTCCGAAATAATGGTTCCGTACATGTAGGACACAGCGATTGTACTACTATTGTCAAGTATAGTGACAGTGGGAAATCTATTTTCAAAGCTTCACGTCATTCTTATTTTGTTTGTGGTCAGACCGCATATGTTCGTCTGCCCCTCGATTGGGAGGGAACCTGTTACATTGCCTTCCTACTGCCACCTGTTTTCTTAGCCCCATCTGATTATCACAGAAACACACATCTAGTACACATTAGACATAGAAGGGAGATTGAGTCCCCAATTGTCGATTATACTGAAACTGCTCTAGAACAGTATACAGATTTCAATAGAGGTTTCTTCTTCTTTATAGGACCTATCCAGAATAGTAAGCTAATTCGTAGGTTAACCAGAACCCTTGAAGCAGTAGTCAATGAGACTGCCTCTGCTCTAGGTAACTTAACCGAAGAGCAATCTGCTATGAGATTTGTCGTTTTGCAAAATCGTCTCGTCCTTGACGTCATATTGGCCAATAGGGGCGGGGCCTGTAGCGTCATCGGATCTAGTTGCTGCATTTTCATTCCAAATAACGCACCGTCTGTTTATTCAGCTATAACCAGACTTCATAAAATTGCCCATCTGTTACACCAAGACCCAGGCACCTGGACATGGTCCGGTTGGTTCTGGAATATAATTTCCTCCTGGGGATGGAAAGTCTTGTCCTTTCTAGGTATTGCAGTAGCGATCATATTCAGCTGCTGCCTCTGTATACAATGTGGCCCTGCGATTTGCGGCATTTGTGCTACCTCTTGTATTCCTAGTCCCAAGTCCCGTTCTAAATCCCGTTCCAAGAAAATTCGAGACGAGCAAATGATACTGTATGAAATGATAGATGGTATCATGAATATTGATGTTTCCTGATGGAAACGTAGTGACAAGGAGGGAATGTGGAAAAGTAAATTTTGCCATGTTCTGTGTCCCTACGTGTCATCCATCATAAGTTATGTGTGCATGATTAATATGCATATGTATTCCCCATGTTTGATTAAAGACGCAATTACAGTTGTGTCCATCTCTAGTATGCCAGTTTCCAGTTCTCGTGAATACTACGAATATCAGGCCTATGTAAAGCTACGTTGCCACGTTTCTCAGTATGCACGTTATTTCATTGTAAAGTCCCCGTTTCTAGGCCTCAAAAGGGCCCGGACACTAGATTCAGCTCCTGTCTCCTGAGCCTCGCTGAGGAGCGATACAGCCCCCACCTGTATCCTCGACCCTTCACTTACTTCCTGCCTCGCAGTGCCCGGCTCAGCCTGGCTCTGCCTCTGAGTCTGCCAAGAGTATGTTATGATCCTAGTTATCAGTCCAGCCCTCCTTCTCTGCATTCTTAAAGCTACTGAATCGCATCAATAGTTTCCGTCATTGTCTAGCCTTTACGTCTCCATGTAAGAGAAATACTGCATTTAATGGTCATTTAATATTCTTCATCACGCACTACATGTAGAATAATGCATGCTCCAGTCTTAGAATCAAGTTAGCCTCTCCCCTCCTGACTCTTAGTTTATATCAACATGTTCTCTAAACATCAGATACTAGATACTGTTTAGGTACATGTCGCCCTGACTCTCCAGACTTCAGTCCCTGCTCCTAGCACAGAGTTCATAGCCCCCAGCTTCTCCTAGTAACACGTCATTGTCAGTTTGCGCGCACCATTAGGTTAGAGGTCCCGGCTCCTTAGGTAGCCCCCTCCATGTTTCCGCCCCATTCATGACATATTCTGTTACGTTTGCATCACATGTCTATGTATACGCCTCTGTTACACCTACTTTCACCCTTATCTTTCGCGACTGCTATTGACCACACCCACTGCTCCGCCTATCGTATGTATTGTAATGCAACTGTTTTAGTATATATGATCGTGTATTGTTATTAAATGCTGGCGCGCTCATCCCAGATCCTGCCCGGCAGCTGTCGGGGCCCCCCTGTCAGGCTCTGCCATCCTATTCCTATGCAGGTTGTCCTGTTCCTGTCCTTTATGCTGTAATAAACCTGCAAACTCCTACTACCTCGAATCTTGACTCTTATTTATTGAGCTATCTGTTATTGCTATGCCTAGACAAAAATAGATCCGGTATTATTTATTTATATACCACAATATAACTAAAAAGAACAGTTTTGTTTATTTTATTTCAAACTTAAAAAACACATCAAGTTTGTTTGTAAACCAAATATCATAATCTTTCAACTTTTATAAAAATATGTAAAAAATTAACTAAAATATAATAAATCTTTTACAAATATAAACCTTTAGGATAAACATATATATTTACAAAATTAAAACATTGTCCTATGGTTTGCAATTGACTTCAATGAAAGACACTGCCCTTTTTTACTTTTTTTCCAGCTTTACATAAAAAGTTTAGTGTCTGCTTCTACAGTCAGTGAGCCGACACACTCAAGATCTAAAGCAAGGAGGAAGTGCGGTCAGGTAAGAATAATTGTGTTTACTTTTTTAAAAATATTGGTGCCTAAATGTATTGTAAGAAGAGATTGTGGGAGGTAAATTGGTGTTCTATATTAAATAAAGGTATATTATTTGTCTTTTAACCAGTTTTACATTCCCATATATGTTGTGTTCATATGCGCACATTGGGATAGTTGTTTTTTTTAACATAGAATTAAATAAGTTGTTAAAAAATCATGTCTAAAGAGGTCTATTTGAATTAAAGCCCACATTTGAACTTTTTTTTTCTTTGTGTTTTTTGTCATTCTTCCATTTTGGAAGAAAAGACAAAGCCTTTGGGGGAAAAATCTGTATGGTTGGATTGGTTTCCTCTTTCTCTATTGATTTCATCTCGGGAAAAGAATATGTTTTACTTTTTTTTTTTCTAAAAAACCCAAATTTGTTTTTCTTTGCTTTTTGGATTACCCTATTTGTGGATTGCTGAAGAATGGAATGTGAAAAAAGAAAATATTTCCCCAAAACATTTTTTACATTTTTCTGGGGAATTTGTGTTTGTCTTTATGGATTGTTGGACTATTTAAGACTCATAGGGAAACGTTTCATGAAATATCACCAAGAGCTGAAGTAAGAAGACAATTGCAGGTAGGGACTCAGCCAATTTTTTAATTTCCCGAAAAATAATATCATCACACACATCTTAACAAGTACATCACAAACAAAACATACACACATACATTTCAGACACAAAGATGATTATAAAATACAAAAGTTACATCATTCTATAAAAAAGGAACACCTAAAATCCCATGCCTGATAAAGAACTATATAAAACAATACAGATCATTAGTGTAAAAATATAAATTATTAATTACTATAAACTAGATATATTGCAAAGAACACTTTGAACTTCTGGTCCATAGAGGCAACCGGAATTTGGCTAGGCCGAATAACACAACTCTGCTAGTATCTGTGCTAAGTATTTCTAAGCACCTCTAAATATTGGCCAGGATTAATGAGCCTCCACAATGTGATGATCCACTTGGCTCTCAAATTCTCATAGTGTGGGCAAAAAATTGCAGATGGACCAAAGATTCGGGCTTTCCTTTACAATGGGACATGTAACATCAGAAAGAGCATGACTATGCCACTTGCTACAGAACAATTTGTTGGGAGAGTCTTTTATCTAAATTGGAGGAATAATGTCTGTGCTAATGGGGGACGAATGTCATAAATGGTATCCTCAAAAAGCGGGTGAACCCATAGGGATTGACATATTCAGCACCAGGACAAACTCCCAATAAATAGCCTTAAACCTGCTTTTCGAAATCAAACACAGTTCATCCGGGTTAGTCCAATAATCCTCCAACCCCAGTTTCCTCAATTATTCCCTAAGGGAGCAAAACTAGGGACTTTTATTTACCCTGGACAATTCCACAAGATCTCTAACACCCACTTGGTAAGGGGCAAGCTCCTCAGTTGACCATAGATGTTTCTACAACAATAGATGCTTATCATTCATCTGATGAACAATTTTTCTTTGGGTCCAGTCAAGGAAAATAGTAGTCAGTGGAGTACTAGCTGGTAGATTAACAAGTGATGTTCAGTCATAGAAAGGCAATCGATGTTCCCACTTCCCCACAGTTCTGCTCCATATATAATTGATCATAGGGCTTTAGTATTGTATATTTATGATGCTGGAGCCACTTTCCCAGTCACAGTTCTTATATGGATCTTAGTTATATGTTGGACTGTTGGAATCAAGGCAGATGAACTTTCTCTATCTGAGGGGTCCAGCACAGATTCAGGGTGAAACAAATCACCAAATAATCAAAAATAGAAACCAGTTCAATAGTGCGCTCCCCTACATGCATACATCTGTTGGGTGTCTTCAAAATACCATATACTTTTAAAATCATTTAGCTCCAGACTACGCTCATCACAGAAATGTTTAAAATCATTTAATAACTGTTGGAGCCCATGGGCAGACTCTAATATTAGTAGTGTATCATCAGCAAAGAGAAAAGCAGGAGCCCTGCTCTCTATGACTTTTGGAGAGTCACACCCATCTCTACAGAGAAAACCTACTACCCTATTAATAAATAATGAAGAAAAAGTAGGTGCTGAAGCACCTCTCTAACTCCACATTTAATCATAAAGGGCTCAGTTAGTTGTCCCTCCTCTCGTCACCTAACTTGGGCCTTATTTGCCTAGTGTAGCAGCATTAGAATATTAAATACATTTGGTGGGATCCCCATCTCTGCCCACAACTTCCAAAGTTTACATCGAGGAACCAGGTCAAAAGCTGAATGCACATCCACAAACGCTACATACTACTTTCCCCCCTTTAACCAAACTTCTTTTAAAAAAATACGAAGGAATGGAAAAACCTGGTCCAAAGTACTAATATTAGCATGAAAACCCCCCCGAATGTGAGACAAAATATTTCCTTCTAAAATCCAATCCTGAATGCAGGCTAATATCTGGTTGCAGGAAATTTTCTACACAGAATCAATTAGGCTAATGGGTCTATAGCTACCAGGATTGGCCCTATCCCCTTTCTTAAAGATTGCTATGAACTCAAACAACTTCCAGGATGGGGGAATTTCCAGGCCTAAGAGAACGGCATTGGATAATATATTGATATAGATTGCGTCACACTTCTAGATCTTCTCTATACAAATAATTTTGGATTGTGTTGGGACCAGAAGCTCTAGCTCGGATACCAGAGCTAATTGCTGCATTGGGTTTGTGAAGGGAAATTTCAGGAACTTCAACAGTACCAAGTGGAAACATATCAGGCAGACCTACATCCTCCTCATCCTTCTTACTGCCATGAGCATACAGACCCCCAAAGTGCGACACCCACTCTTCCAGCTGTACAGTAAACTCTATGGTAGTCCTAGGTCTATTCAAACACTGAGCCGCTGTTTTCCAAAAGGACCTATTGTCCTTAGCTACCAAGGCACTATGTAAGGAAGACCATGGTGAGCATTCCCATTCTTTCTTGGCATGATCTAGTGCCTGTTTATATATAGCTCTGTATCCCAGCATGTCACTGCAAGTTTGGATTTGACTGCCGGTAAGAGCTCACCCTTGGCCTTCCTACATTCCTGATTATACTGCTCTGTCACAGTAACCCACTTTTTTACTCCAAATTTGGTTTGGCATTTCCCCCCTTTTTTTTATTGGCCCAGGATTTCCCTAATTTGCGTACATAGTATCTCATGCAGATTACTCAACTTATCTATTCTATCCACTCTAGACAGTTTAGACCGCACCGCCACCTCCTCAGACACTTTAGACTTCATAGCTTCTAGGGCGGAAGGATTTTTCTTCACCCAATCCCATCTGAACGTTTTAAAATTATTATTATGGGATATCTTCCCCAGGCCACTAGGATCCCTAGTGATGATGTCTCGCTCCCCAGGGTTAGATAAGGATAGACTTAAAGTATTGTGGTCACTATCAGATCTTTCAACCACTTTCATATCAGACACATGGGACAAAGATTAAGGTTAACCAAACAATAGTCAATTCTACTTGCATAGCCAGGTCTATTAAATGTCTTTCCACCATTGCAATCAGATTCAGTCCTACCATTTGCAGCCCTCAGATCATGCTGAAGCGTTTGGGCCAACACTTGTCCTATTCTTTTGGTCCATCTAACGTGCGGTAGCTCTGACTGAGGGATTTTCCAAAATCTGCCCCACTCCTCTGTCAAATCTAGTGGAGTGGAAGCAAGAGGCTCAAATGTTCAGCTAAAATCCCCAGCTACCAATAGGGGATGTGTTACCTGTATATTCGGTAATGGCATTGTTAAGGACGCCTATAGCTTTTGTTTCCTCTGCGCCTAGGCCCACTCTGTTATATACATTAAAAACTCTGATTATCAACCCTGAGGGCAGCGCGAGGTCAATTGCCAGGATATCCAAAGAGTCGACAGGGACTATTTTGAATTTGCACCAAAGTGCAATTTTGAACCAAATCACTAGACCAACTGAAGGCCTCACTTTCCCTTTCCTAGCTGCCTTTATACCAGAAGAAGAAGGTTGTGTGCTTGCACCAACTCTTTTTAATCTTTATACAGCAGATATGACATCGGCACTAAGTGACTGCAATATGCATGCCCCTCAATTAGGGGGAGAAGCCATCTCCAGTATGTCATACCCGGATGATGTTGTTTTAGCAAGCCACACTCAAGTTGGACTGCAAGGGCTACTAAATGCACTGCTTGACCATGCAGCTGCAAATTGTCTGGAAGTCAACATCAATAAAACTAACACCCTGACAATAGATGGGAAAACATTGTCTCATGCTTGGTTCTTGGCAAAACTTAGATTGTCAATACCTCAGAGTACAAATATCTAGGTGTTAAAATTGACAAGGGTGGCCAATTAGTGAAACAGCATGAGGCCATAAAAAGGAAAGGGATGATGATAGCCACAACGCTAAGACAACTTAAAACAAAATTGACTGGACCAACTTTCTCACCGCTGCTACGTGTTGGGCAAGCAAAAATTCCACCGTCAATCACCTATGGCAGCGAAGTGCTGAGAGGCAGGGATGCCTCACTGCTGGATACCACCTGGGCAAATGCATACAAAGTTATGCTGAACCTCCCATCATACACCTCGCCTGCACAGATCCGACCCGCGTTCGGACTAACGAAGCAACTCCTCAGAAGGCGAGGCTCGTACATTAAGTGCTGACATAAAATCAAGAACTCACCCAGGAACACACTGAACCACCGGCTCTGGCAGGAACTGAGCAATATACCCACATCACCGACCAAAGCCTATTTGGAGGAATCACTGGCCACTACAGGTTTAGACAAACTATGGGAAGTTCCTACAATGCCCCAACACTTCAAGGTCATTGTAAATGAGGTCATCAAGAAACTTTCCTTCATAGAGGATAAGGCCACCCTATCACATAGGAGCCATGCATTGATGACTCTGAGCAACTACAAACTATTTGGGCCACAGGCATACTTCGATCTGGGGTACTCCAGAAAGTCAAAATAATCCTTTTTAAAGTACAGGCTAGGTATCCTTCCTGCTATTCCACACCTTCCACCGTGGCTGAGAGAGAACTGTGGGAAATTAGGCAGGCTATGCAGAGTTGGAAACAAAGATATCGAACATTTAATATGCTCCTGCATTAATCTAAAAGAGGAAAGGGCAAACCTCCTAAAAAGCAACTTTAATGAATGAGGCATACGGATTCCGAGACAAGCAGCTAAATGGGAAGTTAGTCAAGTTCTTGAAACTAGTGGCATCTAAGCAAGGCCTGTTGTAATCCTGTGTGAAACCTGCCCCACCCGAACATTCCTGCATTTTTATAATAGATAAGAATTTTATAAGAGCATTGACTAAAAAGGGTAATCAACCAAAAATTTTTAATCCGAGTGAATTTTCGTAATGGTTTTAATTAATCATAAACAATACATGTATTACTTACTTACTTTCAGAAGAAGAAACCCACACCTGTAGGGAGTGGTCAAACTCCAGGTTTCTTGGAGAATCCACAAAAGTAACCCATTCTTTCTCTGTAATCATTTCAGCTATCCCACTCAACAATCCATACCAGGACGGTTAGCTGATCTTGGGGTACAGCAATGAAATTAGGTTCCAAACTATGATCCATAGGTATGTCCTTGCCATCCTCAAGGGTATGAATACAACCAGCACTGGCCTCACACCTCAGGGCTCCACAGCCACTGCCCAATTCACCAGTTAACATATTTCAGACCCATATTTGTGGCCTAAATAGTCGTTCCCCTCAAGCGGTACTAGCAATCATTTAATTTCCCTCAAGACATGACAAACCCCCTTCCTGAAATCATACCCGATCACCAGCAGTCCCCCTTTTCACAGCCTCCATGCCTTCTGGGCAGAACCCGACCTGACCTAGGGCACTCATCCAGAGCCAATCTTTACTAAATAATAATGGATGTATTGGCAGGTGGAATAGTGCAAAAGTCTATAAACATCAGGCCAGCTACCACGGCTCTGTGAAAAAAACTGCCTTTCACCACATCGTTCAGCAAATCTGATGAAGTTATCCTTTCCACCTGCTTAATATCGTTCCTTATAATAGAGTAGCAGTGCTGTGTATCCCTAAAGTAAATTACCTTGTTTTTAAGTGAATCTTGGTCTTCTCGTCTACCACTAGGGTGATTGGGAACTTGTACAAGAAAAATGTCATCTTATACAATCTGGGCACTGGTTCTGGTGTAAAATCGGTCTTTGACTACCCTTCTTACAAATGGTTGGTGTGAGAAACGGGATTTCTGGTTGGCTGGGCTTGCGCCTAAGCCAGGCAGAAACCACCACTCTAGTCAGGGCTAGGGAGTTAAATGCTGATGATAACCCCTGCTCACCCCCTTGGTAGCTTGGCACGAGCAGTCAGGCTTATCCCAGAGGCAATGTGTAAAGCATTTGCACAACACACACATACAGCAGCAACACACTAGGAACACTACAAAAGAAACTCCACACAAGGTTATATCAAAAATAGCCTTTGTATTGTCATAAACACATTAGAAACATAATCACACATTTGCACGGTGCCAACTGGCACTAGGCAATATTCACAGGGGATTATATACAAGACCGGGCCAATGGGCCAGGGTCAGAACCATCAAAATGCAGGTAAGTAAATGCAAAACACAACCAGTAACTACTGGTACCATAATGACCTAAGCATTATCATATTAGCATAAGACACCTTCCTAAGCATAAACACATTACGCACTAGGACCTCAGCAGCTCAAACATATTAGGTAATAATCATGGTGCATAAATCACATTTGTCTCAGGCATCCCACAAATGAGATAGGGCAATAAATCACCAACATAGCCACATTATGCAATAGGCATCATAAGCACAGTAACACAGCACCTTCGGCATAACCCAAATTATGCCTCACATCGCAGTAGGGCCCATCTTAGAGACTGACCCCGGGTCAACTGGCCTTTTCTAGGGTTCAAATGCCCTATGTCAACAAAGTCAGAGCTCAGCTGCCAATGCAGCGAAAACACACCATGCGCACATGCGTTGGGGCATGGGGTACACTCACCCCCTTTCTCACCTAGCAGAAATGGCCCCAACAGAAAATGGCACTAGCACTACTGTGCCTGGGGGGCCCTACTCTTGGGCTCTGTAAATGACTTTGCCCCACGTTGCAGCTGCCTGCTACAGCGGCACAGTTGAGGAAACCAACACCAACCATGTACTGGCACAACGGGGCCCCCAGGGAGCACTGACATGGCTCCAGGCATCAACAATGTGCCTCAGTGGAGCCCAGATTGCCCCCAACATTGCAGCTGCCCACTGTCAGGCAGGGCAGCTGTGGTAGCAACGGGCACAGACAATATGCCCCGAACTGCACCAGTAATGCCTGTGTGAGCCCCACTCAGCTCCTCAACAAAAACACTGCCTCCCGATAAGCCCCACTCACCGGGGCTCTGCGGCAGGCTCCTTTGATCTCCACCGCTGTCCCTAGGCACTGCAATGTGCCTCACTGCGCTGCGCTGTTTAGCCCCTACTCAGTGGGACCTTGTAGACACCTCCAGTCTACAACTGGCGGGGCTCTCTCCTCACTTCACATGGGCCCCCTCCTGGGACCCGGGACTTTGATGTGGAGCCCACAAGGCTCTGGGCTTCCTCCTGCACACGTCCCAGTGCGGTGTGGGCTCCCACCTGGCTCTTCTGGTTCAGCACCTCTTTTCCGGTCCATTTTTCCTCCCGGCCGGCCATCAGCTTCTGGGTCTTAGCTACACCCCCAACCAGGCACCACTTTGCCTGTCTTTCGGGCTGCGGTGATACCTGTCAGCGGCTTTCTCTTTTGTTCTGCGGCAAGTGCGGGTGGGCTCCCGCCGTGAAATATTCAAATAGGCATAAGACGTGGGGTGGGAACTCGCTAATCAAGTATGTATAAAACACGGAGTGGGCACCCGCAAATTAAATACCCATAAAACAAGTGATGGGCACCCGCTCGGGACACCAAGAATGCAGGGTGGCACCCACTCCACAGGATTCCCTCCCAACAAGGTGCAGCTCAGTGCTGCAAGACCCCGACGCTCCTCTCCTCTTCTTTGGGGAAATGACGGTAGAGCGCTCATGAGGCACTAAAGGTCCCACAGGTGAAGTGAAAAAGGCTGGGCAGGGACTCCAGCAGGCAGGAGACAGTCCTTGGGGATGGGGACACCCCAGCAGGCACAGCCAGGCAGGCCAGCACGCAGGGACATCCAAAAAGCTGCTGCTGGGTCCCTCGGCGGTTCCTCCTAGCAGAGTGTATCCCCCCAGCCCAAGTAAGCACAGGAACAACATCTTTCATGGGGTCAAAGACCCTACTTTTATAGTACTTTCTCCTTTGTCTGCAAAGAACTGGCTTGCGGAAGCCAGTTCTAACTGTTTCTGTAGCACTCTGTTTACCAGGCTTCTCTTACCTATTGTTAGGTGGGGGCTCATCAACAGGGGGGCAGAGCCAGCATTCACTAGGGCAGGGACAATCCTATTCATGGACCATGGACTTCTCCTCCCACCACTCCAAATGCAAATGTGCCATTCAGCCTAGCGCTGACTCACACTGCCCCTCCTGGAGCCACACACACCTCACCAGCCCCTGTCACTCAAAAGCCAGATATGCAATTCATTTCAGCCAGGCAGTCAAA
Organism: Lissotriton helveticus; assembly: GCF_964261635.1. Taxonomy (NCBI): domain Eukaryota; kingdom Metazoa; phylum Chordata; class Amphibia; order Caudata; family Salamandridae; genus Lissotriton; species Lissotriton helveticus. The sequence continues at coordinate 302,297,043 of NC_136062.1, forward strand.
TAGCACACAGATATTCCAACTTCTAAAAGTGGCATGTCTAAATTAGTCATAATAAATCTGCGCACACCACTGCGTTACATTTATTATTAATATTTCAAAGATGCCAACTTGACCACGCTGCTCCCCTCATATCAGGAATTGCCACTGAAACACTTATCAGGGAATCCCCAATGCATTCCTATGGGAGGGCAGCCCCACAGGAGAGGTTACCAAAATGGCTGTTTGTCACTACCAGGACATGTCACACACTTAAGGTATATGTCCTATCTTTGACCTACAAGGCACCCTAGCATTAGCAAATGGGGGAGAAAAGGGGCTTTGGGCAATAACTTGACATTCCGAAAACAAAACATCTATCCTATCCATAGTGTTGTTGCAAATTGTGCCACAGGGTGATTTTTATGAAATGAAGTTACCCTGTACACTATCCTGAACTTTCCTTTTATCCATTTTACACAAGGAGTGACCCTTGACCCCACCAGGTAGGTCGCTCCCCTTCCGCACAGCACCACCTGTGTGTCCCTGCCCCAGCTGCCGCTGCTGAGGAAGTTCGAGGCCCTCCTCCACCCGCAGGCTACTACCTTCGCCTCATCCCTGGTGGCCAGTGATAGACTGTAGGTTTGATCATCTTCCGCTTTATTGTTTTGTTGTATTGCCTGTATTTCATTGCTGTATCTGTGACTGCTGTTGTTCTGTCTTCCCCCACTGCCTGTATGTGGTCTGTACCCGTTCTCTCCCTCTGTTCCCCTCGCTGTCCCTGTGCCTCACAGACCGGTTTTCCCTCATGTTACCCACACTGCCCCCGGGTCTCTGCCCGATTGTTCCTTCTGTACCCCTCTCTGCCCCCGTGCGTCTGCTCGGTTTTCCCTTCTGTTCCCCTCGCTGCCCCGTGCCTCTCTGACCGTTCTTGCCTTCTGTTTCTCAGCTACCCCTGTATTCTTGTGCCCTCTTGCCTTCTGTGACACTCATTTTTCCTGTATTTATGTGCCCTCTTGCCTCTGTGCCACTCATTTTTCCTGTATTCCTGTGCCCTCTTGCATCTGTGCCACTCGTTTTTTTCCTGTATTTCTGTGCCTTCTTGCCTTCTGTCCCACTCATTTTTCCCCTGTATTTCTGTGCCCTCTTGCCTCCTGTGACATTCGTTTTTCCCTGTTTCTGTGCCCTCTTGCCTCTGTGCCACTTGTTTCTTCCCTGTATTTCTGTGCCCTCTTGCCTCTGTGACACTCGTTTTTCCTGTGTTTCTGTGCCCTTTTACCTCTGTGCCACTCATTTTTTCCATGTATTTCTGTGCCCTCTTGCCTTCTGTGCCACTCGTTTTTTCCCTGTATTTCTGTGTCCTCTTGCATTCTTTGACACTCGTCTTTCCCTGTGTTTCTGTGCCCTCTTGCCTCTGTGCCACTCGTTTTTTCCCTTTATTTATGTGCCCTCTTGCCTCTGTGACACTCGTTTTTCCTGTTTCTGTGCCCTCTTGCCTCTGACCACTCGTTTTTCCCTGTATTTCTGTGCCCTCTTGCCTCTGTGACACTCGTTTTTCCTGTGTTTCTGTGCCCTCTTGCCTTCTGTGCTACTCGTTTTTTCCCTTTGTTTCTGTGCCCTCTTGCCTCTGTGACACTCGTTTTTCCTGTGTTTCTGTGCCCTCTTGCCTTCTGTGCTACTCGTTTTTTCCCTTTGTTTCTGTGCCCTCTTGCCTCTGTGACACTTGTTTTTCCTGGTGCTTCTGTGCCCTCTTGCCTTCTGTGCCACTCGTTTTTTCCCTGTGTTTCTGTGCCCTCTTGCCTCTGTGACACTCGTTTTTCCTGTGTTTCTGTGCCCTCTTGCCTTCTGTGCCACTTGATTTTTCCCTGTGTTGCTGTGCCCTCTTGCCTCTGTGACACTCATTTTCCCTGTGTTTCTGTGCCCTCTTGCCTCTGTGACACTCGTTTTTCCTGTGTTTCTGTGTCCTCTTGCCTCTGTGACACTCGTTTTTCCCTGTGTTTCTGTGCCCTCTTGCCTTCTGTGCCACTTGTTTCCCCCCTATATCTCTGTGCCCTCTTGCCTTCTGTGACACTTGTTTTCCTTCGATCTTGTGCCCTTTCTGCCTTCTGTTCTCTTCATTGTCACTCACCACCCTGCCGCTGCGCCCCCTGTGGCCCCGCCCCCCTGACTGCCTACTGTCTATTCACTGCCCCCACCTCCCAGCTGCTCTTCCCTCCCACCTCCCCATATAGGCCGGCTGCTGCGCAGTGAGGAGAGTGACCCTTGAACCCACGAGTTAAGTCACTCCCCCTCTGCACAGCACCACCTGTGTGTCCCTGCTCCAGCTGCCACTGCTGAGGAAGATCGAGGCCCTCCACCATGCGCAGGCTGCGCCTCATCCCTGGTGGCCAGTGGTAGGCCGTAGGTTTGTTCATCTTCCGCTTTATTGTTTTATTGTATTGCCTGTATTTCATTGTTGTGTCTGTGACTGCTGTTGTTCTGTCTTCCCCCACTGCCAGTTCATGGTCCGTGCCCATTTTCCTCCCTCTGTTCCCCTCGCTGTCCCCGTGTCTCTCAGCCCGGTTTTTCCTTCTGTACCCCTTGCTGCCCCCGTGTCTCTGCCCAGTATTTCCTTCTTTACCCCTCGCTGCCCCCGTGTCTCTGCCCGGTTTTTCCTTCTGTATCCCTTGCTGCCCCGTGCCTCTCAGCCCGGTTTTCCCTTCTGTTCCCTTCGCTGCCCCTGTGCCTCTCTGCCCGATTTTGCCTTCTCTTTCTTAGCTGCCCCTGTATTCTTGTGCCCTTTTTGCCTTCTGTGCCACTCATTTATTCCCTGCATTTCTGCAACCTCTCGCCTTCTGTGACACTCGGTTTCCCTTGTTTTTTGTGCCTTTTTGCCTTCCTTTTACCTTTATCGTCCCTCACCGCCCGCCGCTACATCCCCTGCACCCCCGCCGCCCTGACAGCCCACTCGCTGCCCCCGCCTCCCGCCTCCCAGCTGCTTCTCCCTCCCACCTCCTCATATATGCCAACCGCTGTGCGGTCACGCAGCAGACGCACGCATCTGGGGCGCTGCTGGCGTGCCGAAAGTGCACCTAAGGCAAGCCCGTCTACGCCTGGACCGCGCTCAGTGCCAGACCCCTGGCCCCCGCACCCACCATGACTACCAACGCCACTGCGACGCCAGCACTCTGCACGCTCTCAACTCTGGACGGACACACACCTGCTTCAAAGCCACCCCAACTTGTAAACAACAAGGGTTCCCTGTGAGAACAAATGACAATCAACCCCTAGGTCAGGGAATAAATCAATGGAACAAACTACCTAGGCGGTACACACAACTTACTCCTTTATGTTCAAGAATTTTTATGTTATAATTGATGTATGTTTACTTTCCACGGAAGGTAGATTTTTAGCTATTGATTTATGATACATGTATTTTTTATGTGATTGTAATAAACTTTTGTAACTAGCTGGAAACTGTTCTTCATTAGTGCTGGTCCTCTTAATATTGTTTTAATATTTTAGAATTACCGCCTAGGTAGTTTGTTCCATCAAAGCCACCCCAAAACACACACATAGTCCCTTCACCTGCCGGGACTGAAGCTACACCAGCCTCAGTGCCGACAAACCACCCGCCAAGAAAGACCTCAACCACCTCCGATGCATACTACTGAACACCCACTCCGCACGCAAACACGCCGTCGAGCTCTGGGACCTGCTCAACACAACATCCCCGGATGTAACCTTCCTGACAGAGACCTGGTTAAATGACTCCTCCGTGCCCGACATCGTCATAGCCATCCCAGACGGCTACAAGATCACCCGCAAAGACCGCACCAACGGAGTCGGAGGAGGAATTGCCAAAGTCCACAATAACAGCATCAGGGTCTCAACTAGCACCGACGAGGCGCTCAGCACCACCGAACACATGCACTTCCAGAGCCACACAGACCCTAACATCACCCTCAGAGGCACCCTCGTCTACCGACCCCCAGACCCCGTCCCCAGTTCATCAACTCAATCGCCAACTTCATCAGCACGCACGCCCTGACTTCCACCGACTACATCCTCCTTGTAGACCTGAACTTTCACCTTGAGAACAACAACGACAACAACTCCACATCTCTGATCGATAACCTCGCCAACCTCGGACTGAAGCAAATCGTCAAAATGCCCACCCACTCCACCGGCCACACGCTCGACCCCATCTTCTCCTCAAGCCCGCATGTCTCCGTCAGCCACACCACCTACCTCCTCTGGACAGACCCCAACTGCATCCACTTCGCCTACCAGAAACCCACCAGACACCACCGCACCCAACAGATCCCCCGCCACTGCTGGAGCAAAATCACTGAAGACCAACTACATGCAAACCTCGCTCTCAGCCCACCCACCGAACCCTCCAACACCGACGATGTTGCCCACAGCCTCAGACGCTGGATCGAGGACTGCACCAACACCCTCGCCCCGCTGAAGAAACCCCCCCACAGAGACACCAGCAAGAGGGCAAGCTGGTTCACCCTAGAACTCCTTGCCTCCAAGCAAGCCTGCCTCCAAGCAGAGAAGGAATGGCACAGTGAACAAACTCTGGGCAGCCACGCAGCACACAAGGACACCATCCGCAAACACCACCACCTCATCAGGGCGGCTAAGAGGACCTCCTTCAAAGACCGCCTCAACAATAATGCACACAATAGCAAGGAACTCTTCAACATCGTGCAGGAACTCTCCAACCCCAGCTCCAACACCAACGTCATCCCGCTGTCGCAAGCCCTGTGCAACTCCCTCGCCACCTTCTTCCACAGCAAGATAGCAGACATCCATGACAGCTTCAACACCCAGACAGACCCGACAGACAAGCACACAACAGACTCTCCCTACACCATCGACCACGACCTCCTGCTAGCCTGGGCCAGCATTAGCATCAATGTTACCATCAAGACCATGAGCACAATCCACTCCGGCTCTCTGTCAGACCCATTCCCACACCACGTTTTCAACAAAGCAAGCAGCTCCATCACACCCCACCTGCACAACATCATCATTCTTTACCTCAAGACCGCAACCTTCCCAGAGAGCTGAAAACATGCTGAGATCAACGCCATTCTCAAAAAAACTAAGGCAGACCTGAGAGACCTCAAGGACTTCCGGCCCATCTCTCTGCTCCCCTTCCCAGCCAAGGTCATCGAGAAAATCGTCAACAGACAGCTAACCTGATTCCTCGAAGAAAACAATCCTGGACCCTTCCCAGTCAGTGTTCCGCAGCAACCACAGCACCGAGACTGCCCTCATCGCGGCCACCGACGACATCAGGACCCGCTGGACAAAGGTGAGACCGCAGCACTCATCCTCCTAGACCTCTCCGCCGCCTTCGACACCGTCTGCCACCACACTCTACGCGCACACCTCCAAGCCGCAGGGATCTGAGACAAGGCTCTGGAATGGACCACCTCCTTCCTCTCTGGCAGAACCCAGAGCGTCCGCCTCCCCCCATTCCGTTCCAAAGCCTCCGAGATCATCTACGGCATACCCCAGGGATCCTCCCTCAGCCGGACACTGTTCAACATTTACATGGCCCCGCTCGCACACATCGCACGACGCACAACCTCAACATAATCTCCTACGCCGACGACACTCAACTGATCCTCTCCCTCACCAAGGACACCATCACCGCCAAAGTCAACCTCCACAAAGGAATAAAGGCAGTCGCCGACTGTATGAAGATAAGCCGTCTGAAGCTGAACTCGGACAAGACGTAGGTCCTCATCCTCAGCTCCAACCCTTCAGCCTGGGACGACTCCTGGTGGCCGACAGCACTGGGGGCAGCCCCAACACTCACCGACCACGCATGCAACCTGGGAATCATCCTCGACTCAACGTTCTGAATGACCAAGCAAGTCAATGCTGTCTCCTCCTCCTGCTTCAACACCCTCCGCAAGCTCTGCAAGGTCTGCAGATGGATCCCGACGGATACAAGAAATACAGTCACCCAGGCCCTCGTCAGCAGCAAACTCGACTACAGAAACCCCCTCTACGCGGGAGCCCCAACCAAGCTCATCAAACGACTACAATGCATCCAAAACGCCACGGCACAACTAATCCTCGATGTACCATGACGCGGCCACATCACCCCCCACTTGAGAAACCTGCACTGGCTTCCCGTCAACAAGACCAGACCAGTCTACCTCAACAGACGGCTCTCCTTCTACATACCCAACTGCCAGCTACGCTCCACCGACCTCTCACTCGCCACCGTCCCGCGCATCCGAAGAACAACCACCGGCAGGGGATCCTTCTCCCACCTCGCCGCCAAGACATGGAACACCTTCCCATTGAGCCTACGACAGACCCAAGACCTGCTGACCTTCAGGAGGATACTCAAGACCTGGCTGTTCGATCAGTAGCGTCCTCCCTCCCCAGCACCTTGAGACCCTCACGGGTATGTAGTGTGCTTTACAAATGATCGATTGATTGATTACTGGATGGTGGCAACAGCAACAACACTTGTTATGAGTGAGAAATGATACACAACCTAAACCATAAAGGAAAAACCAGCCCCAATACTCGACAGTTTAATGGACAGAAGAGTCCTCAGGTACTCCAAGAAGAACTTCGCCATAAAAAGAAGTTTACTTCCAACTTTACCACTGGATAGTGTTTGTCTCCTTGTTTTACAAAGAACTATGCTACCTATGAACTATAGACAAATGGAATCCATAGACAGTAAGAAACTAAACAGATAATGTCAGGGAAAAGTTGCAAAGCACCTTTAAGATGTGAACAGAGCCAAGCAGGAACAGGAACAGGGCCAGTTGCTGGATTACAAAACCAAGGCGGTGGCCAAGTCCTGCCTCCACCTGTTGCCGACTGACGCAGGATGGGCCCGGGCGCATCTTGCACCGCTGGAGGTGATGGGTGCTTAAAAGCACGCTGTTCAGGCTTGGTTAAGATGATGGCCCCTCTTCCTCTGGGTAGTGGCAGGCTGGGACTGTGGGTCCCAAAAGATGTAAAATCCTTTTCGCATAATACCAAAAATGGCAATTTATTTAGTCAAAACAGGAGAGCAATTTTAGAGAGTATTAGTTGATGTTAGTAGTGTAAAATGTATGCAATGTTGTCGAGGTAGTCTGAAGCTTCCATTATTGGGAATTAGTGAATCTTTGACAATAGTCTTTCAGATATCGCTTTACTTTTACTTACCTTTCTCTTGGTAATTTTATATTAGTGTTGCTTGATCATTTTGCAGTATTTCTTTTTGGTTTGATGTGATGTTTCGCCTGAAGTACTTCGTGAAGTTAGAATGTTGCTCCCCCCCTCCAGTCACTGTGCAGCACCTTCCTTGAGGCAAGTACTAGGCAGACTTCGAATAGTAATAATGTCCACCATGTCACTGTCCAGCACAATCCTTGAGGTAAGTACTCGGCTGAGTTGGAATTGTTATTTTGCCCCCAGCTACTGTCCATCACCTTTTCTAAGGTAAGTACTTGGCGGAGTTAGAATAGCAATTTTACACCTTGCCTGAGGTGAGTACTGGGCGAAGTTAGAATAGTACATTTGTCCCCCAGCTAGTGTCCAGCATGTACCATGAGTAGATTTTAGTTTGTGTTGAGGAAACATTCTCATTAAATTGCAAATTTTTAAAAATATGGTTATAGTTTCACTTACATTAGTGTTTTAATGTTTGTAAACTACACAGTTTTTGAAAAGTAAGAGCACATTTTAAGAATTATTGGTTCTATGATTTCCATAGCATTTTCCAAGTGTATTAAATGTGTAAGTTATACTTACATGAACAGGCAGATGGCACTGTTTTGTACAGTCACTGATCAACTCTCCTGTCCTCTCTGGTGTGTGTGGTTACATCAGAAGGCAGTATGTTAATAACTCCAAATTGGTGGAAGCTTGTGTTTTTATGTTAATATTTAAAACAAACTCAAGTCAATTTTTTTTGTTTTAAATTATAATGTGTTTTTGACTTTATTTGAATTTGTCAGTCATATTGGTTGGGGACAGTGTTTCTGCTTATGTAGAAATGAAAGAAAGTAAGATTTATTTAATGCAAATACTATGTAACCTCTTGACTTGCTATGTGTTTTTGCTGTGTGGAGATGTGTAGTGTGTATATTTTGTTTAAAAGCTGAAAAGTATTTAAAAAATATGATAACTGGCATTTTAATGATATAGTAAATGAATCTACTATAAAATGTTCATACCATATGTATTTCAACTTTGTTTTAATAAAAAAAGTTGTGTTGTATAGGTTTGCATTGTGAAAGCATGCATGGTAATGGTATGTGTGGTAATGGTTCATTTAATGCATTTATGTGTATGTTCATGGTAAACACATGCATGGTAAAGGTGTGCATGGTAATAGTTTATGTGTTGTAAATATTGTGTGGTAAAGACATGCGTTATAACATCATACAATTTCAGTAGCCAACCGGTGGTTAAAAGTCAAAGGAAATCGTTTGGCTCGGAAGGCAAAATTAAGGAGAAGAAAAGAGACCTGAATATCAGTGACCCGCACAGGCCAGCTTCTTCTTTCATTGAATACATATAACAAGCACAAATGAAGCATTAGATGGACTCACAAGATAGAAAGAGGTATAAGCAAAAATGCAAAACAGGAAGGTCATAACTCATTATATTAAGGAAAATCTAAATCTTCGAAATGGTACATCATCTCATTGTTGATCTGAAAATGACAACCCCATTGACATCACTCATTTCCAATGGCAGGTGATGTCCAGGTGTGTCTCCCTCTCGGAGGGGTGTGCATCCAGGTAATTTTGTCCAGTGCAGGAGAAGGTACATAAGGAGGATGGCTGCGCGGAGCCCCACCATATTGCGAGCTACAGTCGTGGCGGGCTAGGCTGCAGTGGATGGTGGCACTGACCCCTGTGCAGCATTGGAGGGGGTGAGGGACAAGCACTATGAGTCAAGCAGGTACCATGTACTCTGGCCTCAGGGCTTGTTGGGCCACCACATGTGGTAACAGAGATTGATGCAGGCATGGCTTGGACCACCAGCAGCTCCAATGGCTCTAGGAGCACTCTACTACCTCCCCCCAAGTCTCACCAGGGCAGGCAGGGGGTCATGTGAAGTCAGCAACGTGTGTGTGCTTGTGCAGGGGACCCGTTATGCAGTCACACAGGTGCCTGCCGGAGCTCTTCCGGGGAGCAGCCATCTTGGCCAGCTCCAAGCTCCGCCTCCCCAACTATTTGGGTTTGTTATATCAGTAAAAGCCTTTTTGCGGTGGTAAATGGCCAAATTCAGTGAATCAGGCCCTTTGCGACAATAAAAAGGGTTCATTCATTTGGCCCTTAGTGAAATCATAATAGGAATTGAATCTGTCATCTGGAGATTATTAAGTACCTATTAATCCCCTGAACAATCTTCGAACTATATTTTCTCCTTGTGGAATTTGGTGCCATTCCAATGTGGTTTAAACACCAGTAGACACAGTGTTTTCTGAGCCCCACTATACAAACACCATATATCAATAGAGAGGGACTGAGTCCTGATGCGCAGCTACTCCGTTTATAATGTGAGGGTCCAAAAAAACCTTTGCACTGTAAAGATAAAAAGATAAGGACTTAGAGGGTACAAAGAACATATACACTGGAAGAGAAAATAAGCAGCAAATGAAAGTTACAAGCAACAATCCCAAAAAATCAGATCTTCTCTGCCAAGAACTAAGAGATTATTGATGTATCATTAATGCTGCCAATGGATATGACTCAGGTTGAGATTAAGATTACAGGTTAGAATGTAAATGCTATTGTAAGAAATCATTTTTTGGTTGAGGGGGGTGGAAGCCCCATTCAGGCAACAACCACAATCCTTGTTAGGGTGAACAACAAAAGTAAATAGATTACCTGTGCTTAACCCTCTGGTAGCTTCGCACAAAAGCAGCAAGGCTTAATATAGAGGTAATGTGTAATATATTTGTGCAACACACAAACAGTAATTAAATGAAAACACAAAACAAGAAAAATCGCAAACCAATTTAGGAAAAAAGTGTAAATTTTGATAAAAAAAAATCATACCAGAAGAAAAAAAATCCGGTGCACCAGAGATATTCAATGTCAAAGTTTTAGGCAGTTATCTAAAAGGAAATTAATAAATTCAGGCCGACCATGATGGTGTGTGGGCCAGAAACAGGGACAAGTTAGTTCAGCTGAAAAGGTTACTTTCTCAAAGTCAGGTGTGAAGAGTTCCATGCATAATCAATATTTATTAACATCTGGGATTTTATGCTTCTCTATGATCTGAAGTTTATGTATGTCACAATGAATAAAGATTGCACCATACCCTTTGATTAGGCCATATTTTTCGTAATGGATAAAAGTAATTTTAATAAGGTGTTGACCAGAAAATAGTCATTAACGTGCTCTTTAAGAAACTTGCATTTTATGTGGTACACAACGAGGCAAAGGAGATACACATATATGACTGATCTAATAGAAAGATCATGGAAAGACATCAGGCAAAGGGTGCACAAGAAAGCATATAAAGTGTCTATTGATTCACAGACTACCATTATTAAGCAGTAATGCATATTTGTATTCAATTACTCCTATACACAGCCTTAAAATGTTTGTGGATTATAGAGATGTCTGTTTTTCTATTTACTTATGCCAGGACCCTGAATCCTTTACATATTGTCTGCTCGGCATCATACCAGTTTCTTGCACAGCCAAACATCTCTGGCAGGCTTAAGCCATGAGCTTTGCCACTCTATTGAAGGAGGGGCATTACTACTTCAAGGACGCCCATTATACACTGCATTTACTGTCCCTGTTAGTGCTGGGGGCACTTTAAAAGGGGACGCCAGATGCAGGGTGGCAGAGTGAGCCTATTACCGTTAATACGCTACCCCAACACTGCTGCAAACATATGCCTCCTGTGAGGGTAACACATTAGTGAAAGGCGAACCAGCTGTTTGAAGCATCCAGTTGTCCTTTCCCTTTGAAAGAGACTGTTTTTAAAAGGAGACCAGAGATCCCCCTGCAAGTGGGTGCATGTATTGCCAGTGCAATCTGTATTATGAAAGAGGCCGCACAAGCATCTGCAGCTCCTTCTATAACGCCAAAATCAGGTGGACAAGACTATTGTCCTCCAAGGCACACTTATGTATTGCAGCTCAGGGAGTCCTGATTCACCAATGTGTATTGTGGTGGCCCATTTGCGAACTCAGTTGGAGCTCATGTAGGCCACATCCTATCTTCTCTTTTACTCCTCCATGTATTTGAATTCTATTCAGATGCCGAACCTAGGACTCAGTTTCCAAAGCTTTATTCGCAAGTGCGATGTATTCTCTAACACAGCTGTAAATTAAATTTATAGAGAATAATTTGTTAATTAATGCGTTGATAAGTATCCTGGTCTAGGGGTAGATTTACAAACATTTTGCGCTTGGTTTGCATCACGAAAGTGACGTAAACCAGCAAAAAATGTTTTGGTATTTACTTTGCAGCACAAAACATGTTTTGTGCTGGAAATTAGCCTAAAAGTAACGTAGCACAGCACGAATTAATCAATCAATCAATCAATCAAGGCATTTATATAGCGCACTACTCACCCAGAGGGTCTCAAGGCGCTGGAGGAGGGGGGTCCGCTACTGCTTGAACAGCCAGGTCTTGAGTTGCTTCCTGAAGGCGAGGTGGTCCCGGGTCAGGCGGAGGTGGGTCGGGAGGGAGTTCCATGTCTTGGCGGCGAGGTAGGAGAAGGACCGTCCCCCTGTGGTGGCTCTTCGGATACGGGGGACGGTGGCGAGGGCGTGGCCGGTCGATCAAAGCTGGCGTTTGGGAGCGTAGAAGTTGAGGCGGCTGTTGAGGTATCCTGGGCCTTGGTTGTGTAGGGCTTTGTGTGCGTGGGTGAGGAGTCGGGAGGAGATTCTCTTGTTGACCGGGAGCCAGTGCAGGTCTCTCAGGTGTCCGGAGATGTGGCTGCGGTGGGGGATGTCCAGGATGAGACGTGCTGAGGCGTTCTGGATCCGCTGGAGTTTCTTCTGGAGCTTGGCGGTGGTTCCGGCGTAGAGGGAGTTGCCGTAGTCCAGGCGGCTGGTGACGAGGGCCTGGGTGACCGTCTTCCTGGTCTCGGTGGGGACCCACCGGAAGATCTTACGTAGCATGCGCAGGATGTTGAAGCATGACGAGGAGACGGCGTTGACTTGTCTGGTCATGGAGAGGGAGGAGTCCAGGATGAAGCCTAGGTTGCGTGCGTGGTCTGTTGGTTTGGGTGCGCTGCCCAGGGCGGGGGGCCACCAGGAGTCATCCCAGGCGGAGGGTAAGGATCCCAGGATGAGGACTTCCGTCTTGTCTGAGTTCAGTTTCAGGCGGCTGTTCTTCATCCATTCGGATACCTCTTTCATCCCTTCGTGAAGGTTGGCTCTGGCGGTGGCGGGGTCGTTGGTGAGGGAGAGAATCAGCTGGGTGTCATCGGCGTAGGAGATGATGTTGAGGTTGTGCTGGCCTGCGATGTCTGCGAGGGGGCTCATGTAGACGTTGAAGAGGGTTGGACTGAGCGAGGAGCCTTGAGGAACTCCGCAGATGACTTCGGTGGCTTCAGATCTGAACGGAAGAGGCGGACTCTCTGTGTCCTTCCGGCGAGGAAGGAGATGATCCACTCCAGTGCCTTCTCCTGGATTCCGACGTTGCTGAGTCGCTGCACTAGTGTATGGTGGCAGACCGTGTCGAAGGCCGCGGAGAGGTCTAGGAGGATGAGGGCTGCTGTTTCTCCGTTGTCAAGCAGTGCTCGGATGTCATCGGTGGCTGCGATCAGGGCGGTCTCGGTGCTGTGGTTGGCCCGGAAGCCGGACTGCGAGAGGTCGAGGGATCCGTTCGTTTCGAGGAAGGCGGCCAGCTGCTTGTTGACGGTCTTCTCGACGACTTTAGCAGGGAACGGGAGCAGCGAGATGGGGCGGTAGTTCTTGAGGTCGGTGGGGTCCGCTGATGGTTTCTTTAGTAGAGCGCTGAGTTTGGCGTGCTTCCAGCTCTCCGGGAAGGTAGCGGTGTCGAAGGAGGTGTTGATGATGTCCCGCAGGTGGGGTGCGATGACAGCGTCGGCCTTGTTGAAGATGTGGTGCTCGACAATGGAGAGACAGCGGCCCTCATCCTCCTAGACCTCTCCGCAGCCTTCGACACTGTCTGCCACCGCACCCTAGTGCAGCGCCTCAGCAACGTCGGAATCCAAGAGAAGGCACTAGAATGGATCACCTCGTTCCTCGCCGGAAGGACACAGAGAGTCCGCCTCCCCCCGTTCAAATCAGAAGCCACCGAAGTCATCTGCGGCGTCCCTCAAGGCTCCTCGCTCAGCCCAACCCTCTTCAACGCCTACATGAGCCCCCTCGCGGCCATCGCACGCCATCACAAACTCAACATCATCTCCTACGCCGATGACACCCAGCTGATCCTCTCCCTCACCAACGACCCCGCCACCGCCAGAGCCAACCTACACGAAGGGATGACAGATGTAGCCAAGTGGATGTTGAGCAGCCGCCTGAAACTGAACTCGGACAAGACGGAAGTCCTCATCCTGGGATCTTCACCCTCCGCCTGGGACGACTCCTGGTGGCCCCCCGCCCTGGGCAGCGCACCCAAACCGACAGACCATGCACCCAACCTGGGCTTCATCCTGGACTCCTCCCTCTCCATGACCAGACAAGTCAACGCCGTTTCCTCGTCATGCTTCAACATCCTGCGCATGCTACGTAAGATCTTCCGGTGGATCCCCACCGAGACCAGGAAGACGGTCACACAGGCCCTGGTCACCAGCCGTCTAGACTACGGCAACGCCCTCTACGCCGGAACCACTGCCAAACTCCAGAAGAGACTCCAGCAGATCCAGAACACCTCAGCACGACTCATCCTGGACATCCCGCGTCGCAGCCACATCTCCGGACACCTGAGAGATCTGCACTGGCTCCCGGTCAACAAGAGAATCACCTTCCGTCTCCTCACCCATGCACACAAGGCCCTCCACAACCAAGGCCCAGGATACCTCAACAGCCGCCTCAACTTCTACGCTCCCACACGCCAACTTCGATCGACCGGCCATGCCCTCGCCGCCGTCCCCCGCATCCGAAGAGCCACCACAGGAGGAAGATCCTTCTCCTACCTGGCCGCCAAGACCTGGAACTCCCTCCCGACCCACCTCCGCCTGACCCAGGACCACCTCGCCTTCAGGAAGCAGCTCAAGACCTGGCTGTTCGAGCAGTAGAGGACCCCCCCCCCCTCAGCGCCTTGAGACCCTCCGGGTGAGTAGTGCGCTATATAAATGTGATGATTGATTGATTGATTGATCCAGGTTTCCGTGAGGAAGGCGACGTCAGGGGCTGTGGTATCGAGCAGGTTCCAGAGCTCAATGGCGTGTCTGTGGATGGAGCGGGTGTTGAGCAGGATGCATTTCAGGTGGCTGCTGCTGTTGCTCGTCTTGGTCTTGGTTGGTGCAGGAGTATTTCTGGTCCGGATGCAGGTGAACTTGCAGACGTTGCAGCAGAAGGGTCCGTGGGACGTAACGTAAAGCACTGCTTTACATTACTTAGCATCAATGGGGTGGTACATGCAACCACCCATGCTTTTTGATGCAAAACCCTACCTACTAATAATGGTAGACAGGGTTTTGCACCAAAAATTAATGCCATTTGAAAGGAGTCGTTAAAAAGATTTTTTTTTTTTTTTTTTTAATTTCTCCTTTCTTTTTATTCTATTTAGGGCCGCTGCACTGTGTTGTATGACCCTAAATATTTTGACTGATTTCATTTTTATTAAGGTATGTCGTTGATCGTTGATAAAAATAAAATGCTTTGTGCCAACCAGAATAAAATATTGTATGTTATACTAAGCCCTTTTAGAGTACTCGTTGTGTTCATAATTCATTTATTTTAACCACATGTAAATTGGCTGCATTTGTCAAAGCTGTCCACAATTTTCACCACTGAAAATGCTTTTGGATAAACACGGTGATGTAAATGATTCATGTTTTTTTTGCATAAATCAAAATGCATAGAATTGATATAATTTGTATTCACTTAATATCACTCCTAAAGACATATTTTGCCTCTGATTTGAATACATCTAGGTCATTAATATTTGTTAATGAAACAAGGAGCCAAGCACCTGCCCCTGTTTAAGCCAGTAGAATCTCTCAGGGTCTAGATAATATGTTATTCCATATTTAATACAAACACTTTCTTCTAGGCCTGAAATGCATTGACAGAGCATTCTCGTTTTGTAAAACTAACATATATTTGGAGAACTGTAAATGTCACCCGTTTTTAGGGACAGGGAGATTAAGCGATTTGCCTAGAATCACATTGTTGAGCTGAGGCTGGTTGTCAAACCCGGGTACCTAGTCCCAGCGTCGGCAGTTCTAGGTACAAGGTGGGCTGGTGAAATGAAGGCGTTTGATCGGAAAGGCTACTTTGGGTATGTGAATCTCGAATCCCCTTATCATAGCCTTTTTTGTCATACTCAGTATAATTCATCAAATTCTCTGTTGCGCTAGATTAATTAACCTTACCAATAATTTCACAACGCAAAATTCCTCAACATATCCTGTTACGCTATATAATGATATGCTGTTCGACATGAAAATGTACTTGCGAACAACTAGAATGACAGGACACAAGCGTCTGTTGTTCACGGTGTTTTCTTTTTTCTGCTGCTATGGTTTTTGTGCAAAATACATTCTCTTGTCTAAGTGAAAGTGAGAACGCATTTCACACTAAAATGAAGTGCCAAACCCTTCTGGGGACCATCATTCCCCTTTGCTATGGATACCAAATCTATCCCTGTGCTTTCCTATTCGAAAGACCCTGGTACTCTGCGAATAAACTGCTTGTTGCTGCCACTGCCATCCTCAAACTTTCATCGTTCAGAGGATTATGGCATGAATACCTAGCACAGCCAACTGTGACACGTACGGCATGCATCACTATTAAAAGGCCTAACTTTGGTAGAAAATACCACGTAAAAATTGTACCATGCGCATACAAATACAGGGGGCTGCATACAACAACACACAGGGCCCCAAATTATGAGAGTCAAATAGATAGGCCTAGAGAAGAAATTATTTGCACTACTGCATTTCAGCTCCTGCCTCCCTCCGGATGTGAGGTATGCTCAATGTATATAATGTAATAAGCGTGTGAGGGCAGAGAGTCGAAGAACTTACAGGGGCTCGGTGTTGCAACAGGCATGACATTTGGCAGACCGGCAATGGCTCCTGGCCCTTATCTGTCAAAAAAGATTTAAGTAACTATGTAAGCAAGGCAAGGCGCCCATGTGGTAGCTGCAGACTGTCCTCGTATGATGCATATTCTAGGAAATTCTAGAATTGGGATTCCTTCAGTTAGAGGGTGTTGGCAGCTCCCAGTCCAGTCACGTGGGCAAGGTGCGTTGACGCACTTTTATAAGCAGCGTCAGCACCCTCCCCTGCCGGGCTGGGCAGCCACGTTATGTTCATATTGTTTTCAGAGCAGAGCGCTTAGAGGTGAATTAATGGACATTGTGAGCTACTGTAGAAAATGTTAACACAAATGAATTAAAAAAACAATGACATGGTGCTTCAACAGCTCCTAACATACCAATCGCACATTCCAGTCTGCACAATGCTGCAAGACCGTACCAATGTCAGAAATGTGCTATAGAAATACGAGTAACATGAGATAATATCTCATCACAAAACCAGTGCAGCAAGTCACTGACAAAGTTCGCTCAATGACAAATCTATATTTTCAGAAATTCCAAACTGTGGAAGAGCCACAACGCTATCAACTGCTTCTTTGTCCATCGCTCAGACAAAGGCAAATAGTTTGACATGATCCTGTTGCTACATAAAAAAAATCAGCAGTTGAGCTGCTGTGCAACATGGCTTAAAGCAAAAATGAAAGGGCTATGACTCGGCCAGCATTGACTGCATCATAACACTTTTTTTAAATGCTTTTTTTACTTTAAGAAACTACAGCAAAATGTAGCTTTTTTCCCCCTGGCATTGGCATGAAGAAAGCAAAAAGGGTCATGACGGGGCAAGCATTGACCGCGTCATAAAGCTTTAAAAAATATTTTTTTCACTTTGAGACACTACATCAAAGTGTAGCTCATTTTCACTGGCAATGGCGTGAAGAGAGCAAACAGAATACTTACAGGAGCATGCAGTGGAAGGAAACTGGCAACCAGAAGCAGGACTTAGTCCAGGCTTCATGGCACAACCAAGACTTGAAACCCAGGAGGAAGACAAGGTAGGGAGGAGGCACTAAACAATACAAAGCAAAGAAACAATAGTGATGTGGGAGCCACATGGAGCCAGCCAATGGCAAGAAAAGAGACATGGATGCTACATGGGAGCCAGCCAATGGTAAGTAGAGGTAATTGATAATTGGCAGGCTCCAAGACCCTTTTAAGATATTTCTTTTAATGCAAGGGATTTCGCAATCACAGCATAAGCGCTGTACAGGTAAAACATAAAAAAGAAGTGAGATCTCAATGGTGCACCGAAAAATATGAAAGGATCATATGTGACATAATGAGATTGGTTTATATTAGGTTAAATAACACTACAAGTCACAGCATTAAAAAAGTAAATAACTGCCACTGGCCTAGCTAGTCACATGTGGACCTGATAACTGTGACTCTCTATATCTGAATAAATACAAACCTACATGTATTCATCTATATATGTCCTTCACTTATACCTACATTATTAGTTGCACATCACATACACACCGCTCCTAAACGCCTTGGCACACTAGGCCCAAATAGGTTTATATGTTGTGTTAAGTTTTACACTACTGCTCTTCAAATAGACAGATTAGTTGCTTCAGCTGGGCCAAAAATTTGTGTCTGTGCAGCATGGCAATACACAAGGCAGGTCTTACTATGCAAACCACATACACTTAAACCACCTCTGTAAACCTGGTGACTATAAAATGATAGAGCATTGTTCTCACTTGTTTTAGTATGTATACCAGAAATGTCAATAGTGTTTTGCCTTGTCTTTTAATATCAGTCTATATAGGAGTGTTTTAATTTGTTGTTTGTATCCAAAACAGAAATTTCAATATGTGTTTTACTAAAGGCCTTATTATGTGTTTAGTAGTCCGTGGACCGCTGAATCGGCAGTGACGGCCTGACTGCGTTGAGCTTGATGGTATTACGAGTTGGGCGGATTGGTTTTCTGAAGACTGCTGCCAAACCACAGTGGGAGGTTTGGACCGCCAGTGAAACAGCATGCCCGATTATGAGTTGTTTTACAGCCGATATAACCGTGGCGGTCCAACCACCACATTTGAGACGACGCAAAGGGAAGGACATAAGGCAAAAACTCCCCTATACTCACCACTACTCTTCTTCTGGTGTCATTAAGCCCATCAGACACGTTCTGCCGCTCATCTACCTCCCTGACCACATTCAAAACCAAGGCTGTTGCAGACTAAATTGGCAGTAAGACATACAACTACCTGTTGCAATGGACTCCTTTGCAAAACGATGCCCTGCTAAGGACCAGGCAAGGGAGTTGGAGTACCTAAGTAATTTACACATATACAGGGCAGTGTCTAGGATTGTTTCTTATTAATCATCAAAAATACATCTATAGGATGCCCTCCCAGGCCAAAACATTGGTACTGTACAAGCACACTGTACAGAAATTGACTTGTGTGTGAAAATGATATACAGTGATAATGATATGTGCATTAGTTTGTGTTACAGAACAGCACCTCCTCAACAATATCACACCTATTAATCTCAGTCAATCATCCTTTGCCCTTTCTCACTTGTCTCCCATGTTAATACTGATATTCACAAGTCATGCAGCTTACAATTTCTCAAGTGTTGCTAAAGTGACATTGAAGTGAAAACTACCATGAGGGCTTGTCACTCCAACTATAACCAAGATTGTGACACACTCACACTGCAAACATCCCTGCGGTGGGCACTCCGTTGAGGTTCGTATAAAACAGACTCCACTAGATTCAGAAATGTGTTTATTTCAAATTCATCACAATCCAATTCAAATGTCTTTGTCCATTGTTATTTCACAATGCAAATTTTTGTTTCACAAAATTTTTTCCACAATGATGCTCCGATGATAGTGTTCTCACCGGAGATTCGGAAGCCTATCTACGCGTTTGAACCGATTAAGACGAATACCGATAACATTTTCCAGTAAGTCGGGCGCGCCCGTGTCTTACTCTAACATGCTTTAACTTTTTTTTCTTTAACCCGTAAGAGGCAACAATTGACCCACGCTATTTATTTTTTACAGCACCATTGAATTAATTGAATTCAAAGACGATGTAAGTGAATTTTGTTCATTACGCACGAACATTTAAACTTTTTCCAGCCACCCTCACTTTCCCCCCCCACACCCCGCTCCCCCCCCCCCTCGAGCTACAGTTAATTCAATTTTTCTCTTGGGTTAGTATGGCCCCTGGTTTAGAACACTATCATTGAAAGACCATGCATGAACACCGGTTTTGTGTACATTGCCATGTTATAAATGTTGATTTAATCGTTGCATATACTAAATCATGACCATGGGCTATGTAGGAGACTGATATCACTTTTAACATTACAGGGCTCCTTGAGAAAGGGCGAATATTGCCCGAAATGCATCGGAGCATCATTGTGGAAAAAATTTTGTGAAACAAAAATTCGCATTGTGAAATAACAATGGACAAAGACATTTGAATTGGATTGTGATGAATTTGAAATAAACACATTTCTGAATCTAGTGGAGTCTGTTTTATACGAACCTCAACGGAGTGCCCACCGCAGGGATGTTTGCCTCATCTATGCACACACTCACCCTAAGATTCACATTAGCGTAAACGGACGGTTACGCCACCTGCAGGAGCACCTTTAAACCAAAACTCAAAAACCAACTTCATCATCAAAAAAACGTTATACCTAACTCAAAAGCTGTGCACCGCACCTATCATACTCATATACACTCACACTGCACACATCCCAGGTCCTTTTTTGATATAAAGAAAAAAAAATTGTATGGAGGTGTCAGTAAAGTCAACCACTCCTTCTTTGCTACTACTCTGTGTTGAGCTCTCAAACATCAGCCACATGAAAAGGCAATATCAGTCAACGGGATTACATTGAATCAGTCTGAGAACGATTCTAAGTGCACTATAGTAACACTCACTGCAGGATAGCTATGTCTCTATCAGTCGGAACCCTGAAAGGCGGGGGCATGGCACACAGTACATTTTGCATCAGGGCAACCAATACCATCACCAGGTGTAGGCAATGGGCCATTGCAACTTTTGAAAAGCAAACACAGCATTACCAGCATGTGGCTCACCACTAGATGAAATAGCTATTTGGCACACACTGCAAAATGGACACATGTCCGTGCAGAACTACACAAAGGTATGACAAGTTGACACCCTCTATGTGTGGTTACACAAAAATCTATCACAATAGTACTCACACATCACTAACTATACAATAACATGAAATAGTTAGAAAGGTAATGACAGAACCAATGTCTTCCAAACTAGGAAAGGTCTTAATGATAGCATAAAAACCGGTCAAGGAAAACAAAGGCAAATGGGCAGTCCATTGTCTTATCATGCCACAGTACAAGGTTGTGCCATCAAACTTTCCCTTACTGACACTGCCAGGAACCTCCTCACAAAGGGAAATCGATTGGGCATAGTAGGCACGTCAAAGATGGTAATTAGGAAGGGGGCACAAAGGTTTATGGAGGGGTGGGTTTGTGTTTGTGAGCAGGCTTTTTGGGTTTGGGGTGGGTTTAGCTATAGGAGTTTTTTCTGTTTTGTGCTGGGGTCATAGGAGTGGGAAGGCTGTTTTTCACAGGTGAAATGGGAAGTGGAAGGGATGGGTTCGGGTGTGGGAGGGTTTTTTTTGGGACTTTGGGAGGGTGCGAGGGCATACATGTGCGATTCACAGGGAAATCTGCAAGGGTGTTTGGTATGCGGTTCAGTCTGGAAGGAAGAAGGAGTGTGGGATGGATCTGCTGTCTGCACTGTGTGTTGTGTTGATGGCTGCTATGTGGGTGACTGTGAGCATATGTGTTTTTTTCAGGTGGGAGTTTTGTGGATGTGCTGGGTGTGTTGAGTGGTAAGTGGGCATTGTTGTGCCGTCTGTGGGTATGGTTATGTTTGTGGAGGGGCAGTGTGTGTTGGTGTGATGTCTGTGGAAATGGTTGTGTCGGTGGAGGGGTCAGAGCGTGTTGCCGTAATGTCTGTGATTATGGGTGTGTCTATGGAGGGCTCAATATGTGTTACCGGGTTGCCTTGGGGTATGTTGGGGGTGGTGGTGGTGGTGGGGGTGGTGTGGGAAGGGAGGGTGGTGAGTGTCCACTGTGTGCATGTAAGTTTGAGGTTCTTGGTTGTCTTGTGTTTCTGTGAGCTGCTTAAGTCTGTTTAAGTGTGTGCGTGCTTAGGTGTATATATATTTAAGATAGGACAGGGAAGAGGAAATGTGGATGGGGAAGGGGCAGTAGAGGGGTGGAAGTTTGGGATGGGTGGAGCGCTCCTTTGAGGGAGGAGGCAGAGCCTGCCAGACATGGCAGTGTGAATGCCTTCCAAGTAGGCTCCCACCTAGTTTAGCTTGTTGGCTTGCTCCTGGGTGGCATTCAGCACTGCAGTCTGACCCACAGAGATGCTCCGCAGGAGGTCAATAGCCTCCTCGCTCAAGGCAGTGTAGCTACCATGGTCAGGGATTGATGTGCCTGAAGCTAAGGTGCTGCCTCCCTTCTTAGAGTAGTGGGAACAGCCAGCCTATATGGTGACAACAGGGAGGGCGGGATGAACTGGGGGTGGCGGACAAGGATGAAGGTGGAACTGATCCAATTGTATCTGCCACCACTCGAGAATGTCCACTGGAGGATGACTCCGATGATGAAGATGAGCTTTAGATGTTGCTTCCGGGGCACTCCCCACTGGTCACTGGGTCCCTCCATGTCTGACTTATCACGTCCGGAATCACCGTGACCAGCTGTATCCCCACTGACATTGGCCTCTTCTCCTCCGCTTGCCCTAGATGTATCTGAAATGACATGGAACAAGGGCTTATTGCAACTGAATTTCCACACCTGATCATCACAAATCCACAGAAAACATTGGAGAAGTCCACATATCACACCACCTTCATGGTTCACACCATAGGCTTCTACTTGAGCATGAGCACATGCATGCATGCTACATAGCCTGCAAGCAGTTGGGTCCACTCATGTCATAACCCCAGACAGGCCCACATGCATTAGTGGAATACTTTACACTCTATCCTCATGCCCATCCTAGGATAGTTGATCACCTTGCATACTGTGGCACTTGTTTCATACCATTGGAAAGATAAGTAACCAAATAGGACTGATCCAAGTGTGATATTTGCACAATGCTCACACAAGGCCCAGATTATAGCAAATCTAACTATTACTCATGAATCAGGATGCCATGGAGGTCAAATTGAGCGCAAAAGAAGAGGCCCCCTACTACATAAATGAGGTTCCTTAAGGTAGGGAAAAGTCCATTCATGTACAGATTTAAGGCAACCATACAAATATGATAGTTACTGCTAATAGATAATCTATAAGAATCAGAAAAAAACAAGGAAACAAAGACTGTTTATAAAAAATACAAAATTATCATTTATTACATTCTTAACAATTAGATGACCTCTGGTATTCATACATTCACTTTCATGTCCTTCAATTAAACTTCCATGCACACTGAATACAGTTTAAAAACATTATTGGAATAGTACAATTTTAAACAAAAATGGTAAGTTGACACAATGTATAAGAAATAGATACAATTGAAAACTAAGTGGCACAAATTCAAATGACTGGTGGTGTTCTACGCGTGTTTCGGCACATCAAGGGTGCCTTCGTCAGGAAGAGGGCCCCAGTAGGAACATATGACGAATCTACTATTGGTGGTTATATAAAAATAACCAGTCGTGTTTAAGGGTCAATGGAAATGATGTAGATGAAATGCAAGGATTGATTTTGGCCAGTGCGGAGCCTCCGGATATGGGGTGCCTACTCTCAGCTAGTCTGCCCGGAAACTGGTTCTTTCTGATTCTTATTGATTATCTATTAGCACTAATTATCATATTCGTATGGTTGCCTTAACTCTTTTACATGAAGGTCAAATTGTACACCAATGTACCAACATTTACTGTCGTGACAGACATCATGGTGCATGCCAATCATCATTGCACACTGATGACACTTTGCAGTACAAAGTCAAATGACAGCTGTACACATGTAGTTTATCTACGTATCACATTTAGCAGGTAAATTTCCCTTAAAACATTGAGGTCCAAACATTTCTGAGATACTCTGAATTTACACCTCATAGACACCATATAGCCATTTGAACATCCCCAATCCTGCTTGGTACAGTCACAGGTTAAATATCCATAAGCCAATACTCCTATGAACGTTTTGAGTGTCCCTGAACACCTATGACACAAATATGTGGGATCACTAGAGTCTCAATGGACAGGCACATCACAACACTCTTTAGTATTGCATACTCAGATCGCTTTGTAAGGATCAGTGTAGACACTCACATAGGATCCCCACACTTCTACATTTCACTGCCTCATGCATGCCACTAGTCAGTGAATGATTGTTTTGAGACACTATTGCTGATGAACCATCAACTGCCAAATGCACACTGGCCAACATGTAGGCACTAATGCTGATGGCATCAATGATGTTTGCACTCTTATTTCATTGTATGACCAGTAATTACCAGTGGGAACTGCTGTACAGTCACTGAAGGTACTGTGAACTTTATGTCATGTCACATGCAATAAGGCCACCCTCACATGGGAGACAGTACTAAATGGTACATCAATCCTAACACAAGCAAGACCAGTTGCCTGTGTGGCACAATTGTCACCCAGATTTACTGTGAACATGAGATGATTACTTACTTCATTCAGTCAAGTGTCTGCTCAAAAGGAGTGAATTAGATGTGGATAGGACTCTGCTGTCTTCCAGGTCAGAAAGGCAATAGGCAAAGTACAGCAGTATGCATCGACTACCACACTTACACCAAAATGACTAATCTTGTGAGTGGCACGTAGGCCACCACCAATATGGTTGGTGTAATGCCTGTCTGTAATACTCCAAGTTGGCAATATCACAAGTATGACTCTGGCTAGGACTCACTCCCTTCTTGTGAATGTTGGTCAACTGCCCTTCAGGGTCATGGTAGGCCACCACCAGTATGAGGGCCATCAGGGGGGTCAGGGTCCGGCGCACACCCCTTCAATGTTTGAAGGTCTTCCCCAGCACCTCAGATCCTGCCACCTCTTCCTGCAGTGGGCACTACGCCAGTTGAAGACCCTCAGGGTCTGCACCTTCTGGGCAATGGCTCTCTAAAGGAACTTTTTCTGATGGATGTTGACCCGTATAGATGCAATAGATGTAGAAACAGATTGTAACTGGAAGTTTGAGGATACTTGTGATCTTGATACATATTACAGTGACATCTAGCACAAGTATTTGTCAAGAGTCAACATGTGTCCATGTCATACGCTTCGCACAACTAACACATGGACACACACATTTTTAGTCATCTGATGACTAACCTCCACCCTGGTTGTGACCTACACTGATTGAGCCTGCCCACAAGTTCAAAAGTCTCTCCGGCTGAGGTTATGGCCACAACCTTCTATAAAAACATGACTCTCAGTATGCTCAGAGAATTAAAATGTATAAAGGAAACATTCAATGAAAGCCATAGTGTTGCCTCCATAACTGAGTGGGTTCGGTGGAAACAATACTTGGATACAACAAGTAACCCTGGAACTTACTGTGACCAGATATGCAATACATGCTCCCATACTAACAACAACCTTGATCATTCAACATCAAATAGCTCCCATTTGACAGCAGTTGGAAAACTGGATGAATCACTGCAGCTGGGGATCCTTTCAAGTGACACAATATGTTTGCAACTTTAGCATTACATGCTCCCTGGAGCAAAATATCCTTACAAATTTGAGACCCACTTAAAAAAACATTTGCAGTCTGAACCGCTGAGAAAATCTTCAGTGTCCCCATTCCTGCATCTAAATCTGTACTGTAAATCCTAATACTTATGTATGTATTCCTCTCCCAATGCTGAGTACCTGCCTACCTGATGATACTGTAGACAGCATTGAAATTGGAAGGTCGTGACCGGCAGTGTTATATGGCCATGGATTAACCATTCAGTGGAAGGTGACTCAGCCATGGTTAGAGGTAATTGGTCCAATTTTCCAGTGTACAGCGTAGTATATTTTGCATCTCTTTGTGCCATCATTGTCTGTCTTTCTTTTAGATTGTATGCAGAAAACAGAGTTGTACTGTTCATATACCGCCAGGCCATGTGACCAGAACACAATGAGTGTAGCGTTCAGCTCGATAAAAGAAATTGCGATTGTCCATGATATAATGTAGACAAACTCTTTTCCAATTATATCTATGGTAAAAGACACAATGTTGCCAGAGAATACATTCTGGATGATAATGTGGTCATACCATTGTTGAAGCAAACACAAGGAGATGATGGACGGAGCACTGAAACTTTTCAGACACTCACCCCCAGTCATAGATCTGGGTTTAATCCATCATCGTTCTTTAGCTCACTTCACCACCCCAGTTCAGACCCAGCCATATGAAAATCAGTCTTGACCCTGTTCCTCATGGGAACAGTTCAACCTGAACTACTAAGCCAGGTGTTCGCTGGACTGGAAACACGCATCCTGGGACCTGTTTCGGCGTGACACCCCTCATCACCTCAAAACCGGTCATCGTAAGTTTGTTTCCAGTCCAGGAAGGACCTGGCCTGGCAGTTCAGGCTAGACTGTTTCCATAGGGAGCAGGATCAAGACTGATTTGCATATGGCTGGGTTCAAACTGGAATGGCATGGAAAGCAAAAAAAATATGGATTTAGGCCCAGATCGCTGTACTGGGGTGAATGTATGACATTGTTCTGCATTCTGTCCATCAATTGTTCTTTTTGCATTAGTCACCCCGAATGGGATGGGTATGCAAAGACGTGGGTCCCATGCTCTCCATGCCACTGGAATCAAGCTTGCCTGGCTGATGAATGGTGAAACCCCCACAACTGGTCCCAGGATGCTTGTTTCCAGTCCAGCAAAGATCTGGCCTGGTGGTTCGGGCCGGACTATTCACATAGGCAGCAGAGAGAGATAGGACTGATTTGAATATGGCTGGGTTCAAACTAGAAAGTCATGGGGAGCAAACAAACTATGGATTTAGGCCCAGATCTCAGTAGTGGGGTGAATGTATGACATTGTTCTGCATTCTGTCCATCAATTGTTCTTTTTGCATTTGTCACCTCGGGTGGGAAGGGTATGCCCAGACTTGGGTCCCACGCTCTCAATGCCACTGGAGTCAAGCTAGCGTGGCCGATGAAGGGTGAAACCCTGAAATCGGTCCCAGGATGCTTGTTTCCAGTCTAGTGAAAATCTGGCTTGGCAGTTTGGGCTGGACTGTTTCCATAGGGAGCAGGGGCAAGACTGATTTGCATATGGCTGGGTTCAAACTTGAATGGCATGGGGAGCAAAAAATGATGTATTTAGGACCAGATCTCTGTACTGGGGTGAATGTATGACATTGTTCTGCATTCTTTCCATCAATTGTTCTTTTTGCATACCACTCTCAACCATTGCCAGAGCATTTTCTAGGTTAACCCTGTCAATCTCATGCAATCTCTCAGCAGCCTCCTGCTGAGAGATTTTCCTTACTTCATTGTAAATAGCGGTGAAGAACCGCTTTTGACATGGCTTCTGGGGACCTAACAAAAAATCCCTGAAATCCATGTCATCTGAGAGAAAGGACAAGTGTTGTTTCACCTGGGACAGTGTTGAGGTTTTTAGCCACTCTAGGCATAACTTCCCAACACTGTAAGATATCACTACCCCTATGTGTTCTGATTATACATAGTGTTGATCAGGGCTGTGTATACTAAACCCTTCGGTGGTACCCTTGACTGACACCTATTTGTGTTGATAGGCCAAACCAACCATCCCTTCCAATTGGGGTCAGACGAATTGTACGAATCAGCATCTAGAATGTCATCTAATGTATCCTTACTATGGTGTATATAGTTTCGCCATCCCTCAAAGTATGTAAGTGAGGGAATCTGAGGTGTGGTCAAGTCCTTCATCCAGGCTAGCCCAAGACAAGAATTCTGTTGCACTGTGTTGTTCAGGAAGAATATCGGATGTGGTATGAGACATGCTCTAAATAAGGCCTCAGCTCCCTAAACTGGCCAATCTTCAGTCCCCCAAAAGTCAAAATCCTGTAAAGACAGTTAGGAAACAAAGGAAGCCGATTATATCTGTTTCGTGTTAGTAAGCATATTTTTCTTTGCAGGTGTAGGTGCAAGCTTATAATAATTAGATGCCGAGTCTGATGTGTTACACCCAGAAAATTAAGCAAACATCTGAGCAAATGTTGCTGAACTACCTTTCAGGTGTGTTGAACACTGTTCCCATTGATGGTAAGAGAAAACTTTGCAAAGGATACTTACTTTGTGCAAGAAATGCAGACCATAGTATTAGTAACAAAACATGGTGTAAAAATTAGATGCATCATTATACAATTCATCATTTGAAAACACACCAGATTGTTCTAAATTAGACTGCATAGTATTTATAGTGTCAAAGTCCCAATCATCAGACAAAGTACCGACGGTGATGATATAACTTAAATAAATTTTAAATAAGTGTGGTATTTTTTAGTGTGGTATATGTTGGACCATATACATCATATGAAACTCTGTCCCAAACTATTTCTTCAGGAACTGGAACTGCTGTAATGTGCACTAAGGACAGGTCTCTCTGTTCACGATGTGATGATGCATGCAGTTTCAGAACCAAGTTCACATGTGGTACTGCATAGCGTTCTGGGAGATAATGTCCATTCAGGAGCAGGAAAAAGACAATCGCTATATCAATCCAAAGGACTAAGAACAGTAGACCAATTGCTAACCAGAGTTGTAACCAGGGAGAAACAAAGTAAGTCTTTTACAGCCAAAGGTAGAAATCACGAATTCATTATTTGTGGGAAACAGGCAGTGGCGCTAGTTCAGATTGACTTGGATACAATGAGAAAGTATCAAAATCAAAGAAGTAGCCATACGCAGTTAGATCTATCTTTGGTAGCTCAGCAGATTTTGGGGAACTGACAGATGTCTCTGTTCGAGACATATTCACATAGATGTCGGTGTTAGGCTGAATGGAGATCTGTGTTTCATTTGTAGTTTGTTGCTGTTCAATATCAACAGGCACAAGCTCATTTAATTGTTGAGTAAATACTTCACTTCATAGAATAAAGTCTTCAAACATTATTAATCTTTCTGTCTGAACTTCCTGTATGGTAGCAATAGAAGATCTGGTGCTATCCAGGAACCCATGGGGCCTACTATTGAGTATCGGCCACATAGAGTGGTTTGATCATATCAAGAGACACATCCCTCGACAGCCAGGACAGGTACAGGCCCAAATTATTTCACAGCTATTTATTTTAAGACACATATTATTTTCCTTTCTCTATCACTCATTAAGCACATTGGGCCCAACACCTTTGTATTTTTCTTTTTCTTTTTCTGATACATTGCTTGGCACATTCTCAATGATGACCTTTCTGCAGGGTTGATCGTCTTACAGACTTGTATATATTATAGACACACATCCATACTGTAGACACAAGTCTATTTCTTCACTGGAGAAATATTTACTTTACTTTTGTTACACACTTGTCAGGTGAATTCTGGGCAACTGGCACCATTGCTCATACAGTCTTGAAAAAGTCACTGTGTGAGGAAACACGTTTTGGCTGTCATTCAGGATCAAGAACTGAGGAATATGAAATGTGTGAAACAAAAATGTACTGAAGATCCTTGAATATACACATCTTCACAATAAACAAATATCCCATCCTAACACAAGTCCTTACTGTCTGGACTTCATACATTGTTTAACTATAGCCAATAGAGTGCTTTCATTCTCTTTAATATAATTCTGTAAATAATGCATTCATACTGATCTAGAGGCATTATTTAATTCGGGAGAGGATATTCTCGTTCACACTGCAGAAATGCTTGTGTTATTAATGTAGAGTCAAATTTGTAGTCTACATCTGTTGCAGTGAGAGAATTAGCCCATTGGATGCATTAGATGCAGTGCTTGTGAGTTTGGAACGCTTGCTTTGGTGACAGCCTCAAAGGTTGATAGTAGAGTCACAACAATTATGCGGTTCCTCCCTGCTAATAATCTTTCTCTCACTACAGCTGTACGCCTGTCATTATCTTTTCAGTGGATGCAAAACACATTTCAGCATTTGTGTACAAATGTAATTTGTATGCAATGGGTACAGTTTCGCCTTGATTAAAGGTGAGGTAAGAGTACCCTGATTGACCCGTGACTGCACAAATCACCAAATTGGTATTATTTACACGTTTGTGTAAGTGCTTGGAAGCTATCGTGTCAGCTTGTACAGAACAGAGAAGTTCTGTGTGTTCCTGTGTCCAATGTTGAACTGAAAAATCAGGTCTAATTAGGTCATAGAAAGGTTTTGCCTTTTCTGCTTAATTCAAAATGTATGTTCCACCAAAATTGAGGAATCCTAAAATGAACTTGAACCTTTCAGAGTCTTTGGAGGTTGGAGCAGCACACATTTTTCTAAAAAAATTAGCTACCAGGTTTTTTTCTTCACTTCATAACTCATATCCCAAAATAGGGGTTAGAGGTGGCCAATTTTTGATTTTTTTAAAAGTTATATTTGTAGCCCATAGTGGCGAACACCAAAATTATGTTTGTTCATCCTGTGCAAGTGATCCAATAATTCATCGTCCATCAGATAAATATCATCTACATGGGACAATGCGTCCTCATCACAATTTTGAAGTAACTCTGTTACTCTTGCCTAGAACAACCTGGGGCGGTTCCTATACTCTTGGGGCAGTCTACAGAATTGACTGTACGAGCTGAGTGCTGAAAATGCAGTCAAATGTCTGCGTTCAGGCGCTATATTTTGGCAGAGGAATCCAATTGAGATATCTAGTGTTGTTTTGTATTTCTTCCACACAAAGTAATTCATTAATGCGGCACTGTGTGCATTTTTTACTGCAAATATCTTCACGCATGTGTACAAATGCATGCAGTCTACAACTCAGCGGTATAAATTGTCGGGTTTCAATACAGAAAACAAAGGATTATTCATGGGAGAGGTGCAATTTTCAATCACACCTTGGTATTCAAATTGATCTAGGATCTCCCTGACCTGTTTCTTTCCGTCAAGTATTATTGAGTACTGCCTCTGTGGTGTATGAGTAGTTTTAACTGGGATTCCATGGTGAGGTGACTCGGCATCCCACCCTACATGATTGCTGTATAGGGGGGGAGCCAGTATTAACACCCAATCCTGCATGTATTTATGTTTGAGTGACTCCTGAATGAGGTCGGAGAAAGCTTGTAATATGTATTTTTCTTCCTCTAGGCATTCCACGACGAACTCGTGTGGATAATCTTTTTCAGCCAAAAGGGCATTGCATTCATAAGCCAGGTTCTCCCAAAAGAGACCTTTAACTTTTTTGGGTATGTCCCCCTCCATTTGGAGAGTAATTTCGTATAACTGATTTGGGACATTTACCCTTGTATCCAGTGTCTCCACTGTGAAATGTTCACTCAACGCTGCTGTCTGATAATATAGTCTGAAGTGTGATGTGTGTCTCTTGGCTTTGTTTACATTCTGATCTATGTTCTGACCATACTTCCCTCTTTGAGCTTTTCGATGAACCCTGAAAGGAGTGAGAGGAATGTCAGTATACTGATACCTATCAGGTTTTTTATTATTGTCACAGTTTCTAAGAAAATATTTTCAGCTGTGGCAGATTTTTTGCTTTCCACTTCAGAGGTCACTGGTTAAATGTGAGTAGTAGTCTCTGAGAAAGCACGACTGAACAACTCAGGTTTGGCTGGTAAAAATGAACCAAACCAACATTGTGGCACCATGTAGTGTAGTTCCTATAAATACATAGGAACTGTGCATATAGACAACATAAACTAAGGGATTGGTGGACAGACTGACTCCAGAAACCCCCAAGGGATATGTCAGCCTTTAGACCAGCTAGCTCAGGGCCACCATAATGCCCCCTAATCTTACCAAAGAGCGAATAGTTTCTGGCAACTATCAAACATGACAACCCTTGATCCTTCAGGGATCGTGGAACAAGGACAGCACTTTTCACTCAGTTAAATGTGCTCACTTAGTATCAGAGAAATACACAAAATAAACGATGGGGACGTGTTCAATAAGCATCAACCAGCGTTATTCTAGTATGAAGCATGTTTGCTGCGACAATCATTAGACAAAAACAGATGTATAAGATTGCAAGCACTAATAGAGTAAATAGAAGCTAGAATCCTAATATGGTGCTAAAACAGTGAATATATGCAGGCATCTAGATACATGACAATATTCAAACGTACTCCTAAGATGCAAACACCACCTAAGAGTACCTAACTGTATAAAGCCAAGAATCACCCAAGAAAGAGCCAACCCCATTACGTGATGGGAGAGAATGAAGGACTCCGTTTTGGTCTTGAGTTTGATACCCTGCAAGGGATGCCAGACTACTGCATGCTGGAGCTTCTGCAGGCCCGAACCTCACCATCTAGTGTCAGCATGGAAGCTTCTTCTCTGCCTATCTAGTATTGATATGGTTCTATTATACCACAAAGATAGCCCCGGGCTTTCTCACATAATCGGTGTGTTGAGAAGACGTTTATGCAAATGAGCCTAGAACAATACCTGTGATTATGATTATGAAACGTAGTTCTTTTGTCCTAGGATGAAGATGACCATGACTTTTACACAGAATATGTTCATGCTGTTATGTACCTCATGTGCTGGAACTTTTCTAAGAATCTTCATGCTTCATAAATTAGGCTACTTTCCAGGAAACTCATCAACATAAAATTCAGCACATAACTGCGTAAATTGTCAGTGCTAGTACCGCTATGCAGAGCAAGGTAGACCAAATGTAGGTAAAGGTTTGTGTAGGCCTAGAATGGGCTACATTGGTGTACATAAAAGCTGAACCATCTACAAGCTGACAACGGCAGGTAATGTGAGGAGAAAATCCAAGCAACAATAACTTGCCGCCCCGCTCCCGCCTCCCAGCTGCTCCTCCCTCCCTTCCCGCCTTAAATGGCGGCAGCCGCTGGACAACAGGAGTGACCCCTGACCCTGCTTGCAGGCCAGGTCACCTCCCTGCTGCTCAGCAGCTCCACCTGCTCCGCTGCCCGCCCGCCCCTGAGCCGAATGCGTGTTCGCGCCAGCAGTGTCCTCCAGTCTCGGATCGCCGTCTGATTGTGTTTTTTTACCTTGTGATGTTTTCTGTTTGCATTCTCTGCTTATTTTGTATTCTGTGCACCGTATTTTGCGCTTTTTCTAGCCCAGCGCGTCCCCCCCACCTCCCCCTCCTGTTTTCTGTACCCGATTTCCTTGCCGCTGCCCCCTGCGGCCATGCCCCCGCGCTGCCCCGCTCCCACCTCCCAGCTGCTCCTTCCTTCCTTCCCACCTTAAATGGCAGCCGCTGCTCGGACGCGCGTAGCGGACGCGGGCAGCGGGCACGCCGTTTGCATGCCAAAGGCAAGTCCGTCTGCACCCGTCCGTGCCTGGACTGCGCCCAGCGCCAGAACCCCTGGACCACGCACACGCCACAACACCAGAATCCGATACGACGGCAACACTCTCCACACTCTCAACATCGGCCGAGACCACCGCTACCCTGCCACACCTGCAACTTCACATGTGACAGAACCACCAAAACCCCAAGGAATGGACCTAACCACCTCCGCTGCATACTCCTCAACACCCGCTCCACACGAAAACATGCCGTCGAGCTCTGGGACCTGCTTGACACCACCGCCCCAGAAGTTGCCTTCCTGACTGAGACCTGGTGGAACGACTCCTCAGCATCTGACATCGCCATAGCCATCCCGGAAGGCTCCCGCAGAGACCGCACCAACGGGCTGGGAGGAGGAATAGCCATCGTCCACAAGTCCACCCTCCAGGTCCACACCCTCGCAGACGACTCCCTCAACTCCGCCGAACACCTTCACTTCCGGATCCACACCGACCCCAACACCACCCTCAGAGGAACACTCATCTACAGACCTCCTGGACCCCGGGCCCTCTTCAGCGACTCCATCGCCGACCTTGCCAGCACCTATGCACTCACCTCCATGGACTACATTCTCCTTGGGGACCTGAACTTCCACCTCGAGAACAACAACGATGCCAACTCCACCGCCCTGATCGACAACCTCGCCAACCTCGACCTCTGACAACTCGTCACTGAACCCACCTACACCGCCGGCCACACGCTTGACCCCATCTTCTCCACAAGCACCCACATCGCCTTCAACCACACCACCGAACTCCACTGGACTGACCACCGATGCATCCAATTCACCATCAAGAAACCAACCATGCACCCGCACCCAACAGCTCCCTCGCCGCTGCTGGAGAAAAGTTACCAAAAACCATCTGACCTCCACCCTCACCCAGAACCCACCCACCGACCCCACCGACACAGACGTCGCTGCCAGAAACTTCAGACAGTGGATCGGCGACTGCGCCAACACCCTCGCCCCGAGCAAGAAAGCCGGCATGTTCACCGAGGAACTCCAGACCTCCAAACGGATATGCCGGAAGCTGGAGAAGAAATGGCTCCAGGATCGCGCACCAGACAGCCACGCAGCCCACAAAGGCGCCATCCGCAGACATCACCACCTCATCAGAACAGCCAAGAGATCGTCCTTCAAAACCCGTCTGGATAACAACGCACACGACAGCAAAGAACTTTTCAACATAGTCAAGGAACTCTCCAACCCCAGCGCCAATACCAATGACATCCCGCCCTTGCAGGATCTGTGTGACTCACTGACCACCTTCTTCCAAGATCGCAGACATCCACGACAGTTTCAACTCCTCATCCGCCCCGACCGCAACAGACCCCAACCCGAACGCCACCTGCACCAACCAGCTAACCTGCTTGTGCCAAGTCAACGACGAAGAGACACGCAAGGTCATGAACTCCATCCATTCAGGATCCCCATCAGACCCCTGCCCACACCACGTTTTCAAAAAAGCTGACGCAACCATCGCACCCCAACTACGTAAGATCATCAACATCTCCTTCGACACAGCGACATTCCCGGAAAGCTGGAAGCACGCCGAAATCAATGCCCTCCTCAAGAAGCCAAAGGCGAACCCCAAGGACCTCAAGAACTTCCGGCCCATATCCCTGCTCCCTTTTCCGGCGAAGGTCATCGAGAAAATCAAGCAGCTGACCCACCACCTCGAGGACAACAGCATCCTAGACCCATCCCAGTCCAGATTCAGACGCAACCACAGCACCGAGACTGCCCTTCTCGCCGCCACAGACGACATCAAGTTCAAGTTCAAGTTCAAGTTCAAGAATTTATATAGCGCACTACTCACCCATAGGGTCTCAAGGCGCTTGGGGAGGGGGGTCATTATTTATAAAATATCCAGGTTTTAAGTTCTTTTCTGAAGGAGATGTGGTTCTGTGTAAGGCGGAGGTGAGTGGGGAGACAGTTCCAGGTCTTGGCTGCCAGGTAGGAGAAGGATCTACCTCCCATGGTGGATCTTTGAATAACACGGAACTGCTGCGAGGCCTTGACTGGAGGATCTTAGTTGGCGGGTGGGTGTGTAGAGGGTTAGACGAGTGTTGAGGCATTTGGGCCCTAGTTTGTAGAGGGCCTTGTGTGCATGGGTGAGGAGACGGAATGTAATTCTTTTGTTGACGGGAAGCCAGTGGAGGTCTTTCAGGTGTCCGGTAATGTGATCTTGGCGAGGGATGTTCAAAATGAGTCTCGCTGATGCGTTTTGGATGCGTTGGAGTTTTTTCTGTAATTTGGCTGTCATTCCTGCGTAGAGGGTGTTTCCGTAGTCTAGTCGACTCGTAACCAGTGCGTGGGTGACGGTCTTTCTTGTCTCGGTGGGGATCCAGTGGAAGATTTTTTTGAGCATACGGAGTACGTTGAAGCAGGAGGATGATACGGCGTTGACTTGTCTGGTCATCGAGAGTGAGGAGTCGAGGATAAAGCCAAGGTTGCGTGCGTGGTCTGTGGGTATGGGTGCTGAGCCCAGATCCGAGGGCCACCATGAGTCGTCCCAGGCAGAGGGGGATGATCCTAGGATGAACACTTCCGTTTTGTCTGAGTTAAGTTTTAGGCGGCTGTGTTTCATCCATACGGCTACCTCTTTCATGCCTTCGTGAAGATTGGTTTTGGCGGTCTTGGGGTCTTTGGTGAGGGAGAGGATCAACTGTGTGTCGTCAGCGTAGGAGGTGATGTTAAGGTTGTGTTGACGCGCGATGGAGGCGAGTGAACTCATGTAAACGTTGAAGAGGGTGGGACTGAGTGATGAACCTTGTGGTACACCGCAGATGACTTCGGTGGCCTCTGATTTGAAAGGGGGAAGTCGGACTCTCTGAGTTCTTCCAGCTAGGAACGAGATGATTCAGTCCAAGGCTTTTCCTTTTATGCCTATGTTGCTGAGTCGTTGTATGAGGGTGTTGTGGCAGACAGTGTCAAAGGCGGTAGAGAGGTAGAGTAGAATGAGGGCCACTGTTTCTCCGTTGTCCAGTAGTGTACGGATGTCGTCTGTTGCTGCGATGAGGGCGGTCTCGGTGCTGTGTTTGGCTCGAAATCCGGACTGTGAGGGATCGAGGGAATTGTTGGATTCGAGGAAGGCGGCGAGTTGGCTATTAACAGCTTTCTCGATGACTTTGGCCGGGAATGGGAGGAGGGATATGGGGCGGTCGTTTTTAAGTTCAGATTGATCTGCTGTGGGTTTCTTCAGGAGGGCGCTGACTTCGGCATGTTTCCAGCTTTCTGGGAAGGTAGCAGAGTGGAAGGAGCAGTTGATGACATCACGGAGATGGGGTGCGATGATGGAGTCTGCTTTGTTGAAGATGTGGTGGGGACATGGGTCGGTTGGTGAGCCAGAGTGGATGGAATTCATGAGTCGGATGGTGTCTTCAGTGGTGATTGGGTTCCAGGTGCTGAGGTTGTTAGAGGGCGGTTTAGGGTCAGAAGGGGTGGAGAGGATTGTTAGTTGGAACTGTTTTCGAAGCTGTTATGTATGTCGGCGATTTTGTTGTAGAAGAAGGAGGATAACGAGTCGCAGAGGTCTTGGGAGGGAGTGATGTCGTTTGAGGCTGCGGTGGGGTTGGTGAATTCTTTGACGATGTTGAATAGTTCCTTGCTGTTATGTGCGTTGTTGTCGAGTCGATTCTTGAAAGCTGATTTCTTGGTGGATCGAATCAGCTGGTGGTGTTTGCGGGTGGCTGTCTTGAGGGTGGTCATGTTGTCAGTGGTTGGGTTTTTTCTCCATGTTTTCTCGAGAGTGCGGCATAGCTTTTTGGATTTCTTAAGGTCATCGTTGAACCAGGGGGCCTTTTTGCTGTCTTGTTTGGTGATAAGGTTTTTCAAGGGTGCTAATTCGTCAGCGCTGTGAGTGATCCATTGTTTGAATTAGATGGCAGCTTGGTTTGGGTCCGATGGGGGGGCGGGTTCGTTTTGGTTGAGCGATGTGCGGAGTTGGTCGGTGGTGATTTTGTTCCACTTTCTTCGGGGAATAGGTTGTGGGGGGTTGTGGCTCGAGGTGGTTTTGTAGCTGAAGTGGACGCATCTGTGGTCCGTCCAGTGGAGAGCTGTGGTGCGGTCGAAGGAGATGCGTTTGCTCGAGGTGAAGATTGGGTCGAGCGTGTGTCCGGCTACATGGGTGGGGGTGTCAACAAGTTGTTTGAGGCCGAGATTGGCCAGGTTGTCCAGAAGGGTGGTGGTGTCGCTGTCGTTTTTCTTTTCCAGGTGGAAGTTGAGGTCTCCTAGTAGAATGAAGTTCTCGGAGGCGAGGGCATGTGGGCTGATGAAGTCAGTGATGTCTTCGCTGAATTGTTTACGGGTTCCTGGAGGTCTGTAGATGAGGGAGCCTCTGAGTGTGGTCCTAGGGTCGGTGTGGATCTGGAAGTGAAGGTGTTCGGCGTTTGCAAGGTTGTCTTCGGAGCTGATCGTGATTTTGATGGAGTTCTTATGGACGATGGCAATTCCTCCTCCTGTTTGGACGGTGCGGTCTTTTCGGATGATCTTGTAATTGTTCGGGATGGCTATGGCGATGTTGGGTGTTGATGATGCGTTCATCCATGTTTCAGTGAGGAAGGCGACGTCCGGTGAAGTAGTGTCGAGTAGATCCCAGAGTTCGGTGGCGTGTCTGTGGATCGAGCGGGTGTTAAGCAGGATGCACTTCAGGTGGTTAGAGTCGGAGTTGTGTTTAGGGTTGGTGAATGTGGTATGGGTCTTGATGCTGGTAAATTTGCAGGAGCGGCAGGCGAAGGGACCGTGGGTACGTCCTGGGATAGCTTCGTAGCATTGAGATGTGCGTCCGGTGTTCAGGGCTAGGAGGGTGGCGGCGTCATACGTTATGCGGGATGTGTGAGGTATGCGGGGGCTAGGAGGGCTAGCGCTAGGTGCGGTCCAGGCGCGGACGGGCTTACCTTTGGCGCACCTTCGGCGCGCATGGGGCGCGACCGCTGCGCGTGAACGCTGCGCATCAGCTGTTCTGATATAAGTGGATAGTGGAGGGGGCAGAGCGAGGGAGGGTCAGCTGGGAGGTGGGAGCGGGGTGGAGCTACGGGCTGGGACGAGGCACAATCACCAAATGGCGGCAGCAGAGCAAAAGTGAAACCAGGGTGAGTTTCTTTAAGTAAACAGGCTAAATGTGGGCAGAAGCACCGTCACAATGGGGCGAAAGCTCCTCTTGTCACTCACTGCGCACCAGCTGATAAGCGCTACAGAAGTGGATGTGCACGAGTAAGCAGCAGATACAAATCAGGCACAAAATTAAACTGCAGGCATGTAAAGCGCTACGCTGCAAATAAACAGAGAAGCAAGGCGCTACGATTCCAGCAGCAGATAGGCAAAGAAGCAAGGCGCTACGATACCAGCTGTAGAGGGAGCGCAGGGAGCAACCGATACTGCCAGAGTCAGGGCGGTCACAGCGCTGGGTCAGGCGGCTCCTTCCTGTTGTTTCCGTGGGAGGGAGGGTCAGCTGGGAGGCGGGAGCGGGGTGGAGCTACCGGCTGGGACGAGGCACAATCACCAAATGGCGGCAGCAGAGCAAAAGTGAAACCAGGGTG
Source organism: Lissotriton helveticus (assembly GCF_964261635.1). Lineage (NCBI taxonomy): Eukaryota > Metazoa > Chordata > Amphibia > Caudata > Salamandridae > Lissotriton > Lissotriton helveticus. The sequence continues at coordinate 302,335,247 of NC_136062.1, forward strand.
AGTTTCTTTAAGTAAACAGGCTAAATGTGGGCAGAAGCACCGTCACAATGGGGCGAAATCTCCTCTTGCCACTCACTGCGCACCAGCTGATAAGCGCTACAGAAGTGGATGTGCACGAGTAAGCAGCAGATACAAATCAGGCACAAAATTAAACTGCAGGCATGTAAAGCGCTACGCTGCAAATAAACAGAGTGGCAAGGCGCTACGATTCCAGCAGGAGATAGGCAAAGAAGCAAGGCGCTACGATACCAGCTGTAGAGGGAGCGCAGGGAGCGACCGATACTGCCAGAGTCAGGACATCAGGCACCAGCTAGACAACGGCGAAACCTCAGCCCTCATCCTTCTGGACCTGTCAGCCGCTTTCGACATGGTCTGCCACCGCACACTAAGAACACGCCTTCAAGAAGCCGGAATCCAGAAGAAGGCCCTGGACTGGACCACGTCCTTCCTCTCCGGCAGAACCCAAAGAGTCCGCCTCCCACACTACGATCCATAGCCACCGACATCATCTGCGGCATATCCCAGGGCTCTTCCCTCAACCCGACCCTATTCAATGTCTACATGGCCCCCTTCGCACAAGTGGCCTGCCAGCACAACCTGAACATCATCTCCTACGCCAACGACACCCAGCTCATCGTCTCCCTCACCAATGACCCACACCACCGCCAAAACCAACCTCCATGAGGGAATGAAGGCCGTCGCCGAGTGGATGAGGAGAAACTGAACTCGGACAAGATGGAGGTCCTCATCCTAGGACCCACCCCCTCTGCCTGGGACGACTCCTGGTAGCCAACCGCACTAGGAGCAGCTCCAACACCCACGGACCACGCACGCAACCTGGGATTTATCCACGACTCCTCCCTCTCCATGTCGAAACAGGTCAACGCCGTCTCCTCCTCCTGCTACAACACCCTCCGCATGCTTCGCAGGATCTACAAGTGGATCCCGACCGAAACAAGAAAAACAGTGACCCAAGCCCTCATGAGCAGCAGGCTGGACTATGGCTACGCACTCTACACAGGAATCCCGGCCAAACACCTGCGATGACTACAACGCATTAAGGAACGCCTCAGCCCGGCTGATCCTCAACGTCCCCCGCCGCAGCCACATCTCCTCCCACCTCAGAGACCTGCACTGGCTCCCCGACAACAAGAGGATCATGTTCAAACTCCTCACTCGTGCACACAAAGCACTGCGCAACACCTGACCAGCCTACCTGAACAACAGACTCAACTTCTACGCCCCCGCCCGCCAGCTCCGCTGCGCCAGCCTCGCCCTTGCCGCCGTCCCACACATCCAACAAAGGATGTCCAGTGGCAGATCCTTCTCCTTCCTCGCCGCCAAGACCTAGAACACCCTCCCCACCCATCTAGGGCAGACCCAAGACCTGCTCACCTTCAGAAGGCTCCTCAAGACCTGGCTCTTCGAGCAGTAGAAGCCCCCCCCCCCCCTCAGCGACTTGAGACCCTCACAGGTAAGTAGCGTGATCTACAAATTCACTGACTGATTGATTGATTGAACTGCGGCCAGCAGTGCTCACCAAGAAGAGGAGGAGGAATAGCAGGAGCTAGTCAAGGAGAAGGAGTACTTAGAGAAAGAGGAGGACATTGTTGCCCCACCCACATAAAACAGTTTTGAAAAGCCACTCCATGGCCAGGCAGCAATGTTCCTCCTAAATCCCTTCTTAGAAATTCTACTCCCCAGCATTACCCAAGCAGCCATGAATGATACATCTGCTTGTCCAGCACTCAGCTCCACAAAGCTCTCACATCACAATTTTCTCTGGACAATTTCTTACATACTTCTCTAGGTAACACCAGGTCTTCTCTCTCTCATATTAAGGAGAGCATACCTGTGGTGAGGAGTAGGTATCTCATTTTGATGAATCTCCTCCCCGCAACTTCCCAGGTACCACCTTTCTCCGTGTTTGTCAACCTGAGGGCTATGTGAGACAGCCACACGTGCAAGGAGGGGGGTTGACATGGGCTATTGCCCACCACAGGGAGGATTAGCTTTATCAGCAACACTGTGATGTGCTGCAGGATGTTCATAATATGGGAGCTATTTGGAGTGAGATTGCACATTCACTTCAAGGGCTCTCTCAGGTGACTGACAGGGACACCCGTGCCTTGGATAATGATGCAAAATGTTACCAAGATATGACAAAGATGCACCAACACTTTCTAAGACCATGTAAGTAAGAGTGTATAACACACCATGCCCTGTCCATGAAAATGATAGGAGTAATCAGCAAAAAATGACAAAGTCAATTTTTTTCAGCCAATGCATTCCGTAGATAATACGCAGACACTTGCACCACCTCCACCACCTTCACAAACACTCAGAACACAAGAATCAAAGACGCTCATCCACAGCATTGCATAGGAGGAGTAGTAGGAGAAAAACACTCAGAAGAAGTGTGTTTGCTCTTTGTCTTGAACACATTCATTGTCATCATTTTTGCTTAATAATAATATGGTAACCCTTCAAAAATAAACAAACATTTCCTTTCCCGGACAATCAGTGCATGATACAGTATGATTTGTAAATGCAAAAAAAAAAAGAATTTTGTTGGAAGCCAAAATATCTGCATATTCAATCATATCTAAACACAAAACAATATATTGTGGGTAAAAGAAACTGTATTTGGGAAAAGGCCAAAAGGAAAGAAAATTTAGTTTTAATTCATTGGGGAAATACTTACTTGGAGGAGTAAATATTAAAAACACACTAGGAAGCAGCAAAGGCACAAGTCGATCTTGAAAGGAGACTAAAAACTGTTAAAAAAATAAAGTCAAGTCAGATCCCTAGGTCAGACTGTGTCCAACTCAGGTTCCTGGCTAAGAGGCAAATGTCAGTGTCCATCCTCATATTCGTTTTTTAGGATGATGTTGAGATCCTTCCTTCTGAACAAATCGGTGATGAAATCGTTTCTGAACGAATCGGGTCCTGTGAGTCCGAACGATCGATTATGATGCTTCCCTATATCGTTCGGTCTGACCCATTTTGACTTCAATGGGAGCCTACACTCTGTATGAGAACACAGACTCTCTTTGAAAAAAAGGGAGTTTGGGGAAAACCTTGCCCCCTTTGGTGGGCACCCCTTGCTGCCTGCCACATTGCGCATGATTGGGAAGACAGGTCCTTTGGGTACCCCCGTGGGCCACAATTGGACGCCTCCAGGTAAGGAAGGGCCTGCAACGGGCCCCCAAAGACAGATTCCAACAGCTGTTTCATGTTGGGCAGACCAAAACCGAACGGCTGTCTGAATCGGTCATCGTACTCGCTTACTGGGAAACCGACTCCATAGAGCTGTACAATTCGGCTCAGAAAGGCTAGGGCTGACAGAATGCCTTTCGGAACCCTTTTGGACTGCCCAAACAGTTTTCGGGTATCGTAATCAGTCTTTGGGAAATGTGTATGATTTGTTCGGAAACAAGAGTTCCGAATCGGATTTTGCAATACCGAATTTCATTCGAACGAGATCGTAATCGGCCCCCTAGATGCAAATTGGCTATCTGTGGTAGGGACAGAAACCCCATTGGAGAAAGAAACTGAGGTGTAGCAGGGGAAACAGCGGGGAAATGGAAACTCAGAGATGAAATTCAGGGGGGTCATGGGCACGGTTCCCATAGAGCCGCGCGGCTGCGCGGCCGCGCACTTCTGTAGCCCCGAGTGCCAGGTGTGGAGCGCGCACACACAGTCCATCCCGCAAGAGTTTTCACGTCGCTGCTTTTAAAAGGCGAGCGGCACGAAAAACAGGCATTTCCTGATTGCGGTGGACAAAAAATGGCGAAAGTGTTCACCTTGAAGTGGCAGGTAAGTTTTACAATGTGGGCACTTGCTTTTGTGGCTAACCCCAGCAGTGAGAACCTGCCGCAGGCGCTTTTGGATTCAGCTGAAGGGCACAGAAGAGGTGACGCCGCCGCCGAGCCCATTCATATGTAATTTATTTAAATAGAAACCCAGCAGCCGTGATTGGTGAAGAGTGACGCCCTATTGTATATAAACAGCGCCGAGCAGGCTGAGGGCTCTTAGCACTCATTAGTGGCAGACATGCATGAGGCCACGGTACAGCGGCGGGTGGTGCCGGGGGTTTTGTGGAGGGGGGCTACTTTTCCATATGCCATCTGAGCAGGAAACAGCTCAAGGACTTTTAGTTGCATCCATGCTCGGGTCGAGCGGGTTCGCGACCTTAAACGTAATTTAAAGCAAAAACCCGATTCCTTGGGGGTTTCAGCTGACAGGGCTTGGTATGTGTAAGTGTAAAGTGCTAATTCTTCCAGCAAAGAGTAGCGATGCAGGGGCTCTCGAAGAGGTGAAAAACCAACAAAGCATCATTAACAAGGGTCTGGCCTGTGGAGTACTGGGGCGGGGGGGGGGGAGCAGCTGTGTGTATGCAGGGGAAGCTGTTTCAGCCCGGGCTACCACGGGGAGGGGGGTGCATACACTGCCAGCAACCTGCCAGGCAGTGTACAACACTTGCATCACCATCTCTCTGCCTGCCATTTGCTCCATGCTTCTGAAAGGTAAGAAGGAAATTTGCATTTGCTTTTCAAATGTCTGATCCTGCAGCAGCATACTTCCAAAGCCCATACATGCCAGTAACCCGATTCAAGGTCCCATTCTCCAGATTTGTTTTTTAAAATCTCCCTCTTTGCTCCTCTGAAATGTTGGCATGTATGCAAATGAGCCCACTGATACGAACAGGTGAAGGTATTTATGTGTTACTCTTATTCTGTTTCATCTGTTTGTGTAAAGGGCAGAGCATTGGGGTCCTTCCTTGTTAGCACTTTCACATTCACAACGACAACCACAGAAAAATATGTCAGGCACAACAGTTGTAGGGAGTGACACTTTGCACTGAGGCTTTGCCTCCTCCATGGAATGCTTAGGTCACTTCCGCCAGGCCTGAGGCTTACAATACAGACACCTACTGATGCCTCTTTGATTGTGTTCTGATTTCAGTGGAGTGTGGAGTAGAGGCAAAAAGCCATTAATACTTCTGTTCCTTATGTTTTTTCACATGGTGGCTACCAGGCCGTAGCCATTTCATATCCTCGCAACCAATCTTTCTCTCTTTGAGACTCCCTAAATCGTTCGATCGTCAAATTACTTCACATTGTCTGAAAACATTGCAGGAGGTCGTCATATTCTCCCATTGGACTACAGACTCTCTCTGTACCAGGGCGTTCCTCACCGTATGACAGCAAGATTACAGGAGGGGCAAAATGCTGCAACTTCGCTGATCCAAATGGGCATTTTACGTGGGTTTAAAAGACGGTTGATTTTTTGGCTGTGCTGTTTGTAAACGGGTTCACAGTGGAAGGTGAAACCCATCTAGACATCTTTTGTATTTATAACATTACTTCCCAAATCCAAACCTTCCATCCACTGCCTATTGATTAGTCTGTAACTTGCCTGGAAGCTTAACTAAGACAGAAATTAGCAGTGAGGTGTAGGTCTTTGTGGTGCAGCAATGCCCAAAGTGAAGGGGGGGGTGAGCACATTGAGTACCGCCTAAAATGTGAGTTGTGCTGCATGGTTACACACACACACAGACAGACAGACAGAGACAGACACACACAGACAGACAGACACACACACACAGACTGACACAGACAGACAGACACAGACAGACAGACACAGACAGACAGACAGACAGACACAGACAGACAGACACAGACAGACAGACACAGACAGACAGAGAGACACAGACAGACAGACAGACAGGGCAGACAGACACAGACAGACAGCCACAGACAGACAGACACACACACACACACACACAGACAGACAGACACACAGACAGACACACACAGACAGACAGACAGACAGACACAGACAGACAGACACACACACACAGACAGACAGAGACACACACAGACAGACAGACACACAGACACACACAGACAGACACACACAGACAGACAGACACACAGACAGACACACACAGACAGACAGACACACAGACAGACACACACACACAGACAGACAGTCACAGACAGACAGACACAGACAGACAGACACAGACTGACAGACACAGACAGACAGACACAGACACAGACAGACAGACACACACACACAGACAGGCAGAGACACACACAGACAGACAGACACACAGACACACACAGACAGACACAGACAGACAGACAGAGATAGATACATTTGATAACGGACGGGCATCTAGTAGAATTGACTATTTTCTGGTAGATACTAGGGTCTGGAATAAATTGATTGATATGACTGTAGTAAAAAGAATGGAAAGCGATCATAATCCATTGTGTATGGCCTTCAAGTCCTATTTAGAGGAAAGGGTGATAAGCTTAGAGGAAGAGAGGGTGACCTTGCATCTAGTCTGTACAAACAATCAGCGGCAACTAAAATGGGGAAAGCTAGTAGAGGACGAGGGGAAGCTAGATGAACTTAAGAGAGTAGTTGGAGAGGAAGTAAATAACCTAAAACTACTCACAAGCAACTCTAACTTCAGAGACATTTTAATGGAGGCTCATAAAAAACTTTTCTGTAGACTGCAAACATTCTTCCTAAAACCAGCAGGCCATAACAAAGGCAAAAAACATCAAAGTCAACAGGGATGGTATGGAAAAAGTTGTAGACTGGCACGCCAGAATCTTAGCAGAGAACTTCAACTAGGAAACGCCGACACAATTAGGAAAGCAAGGGACATATACAGATGCACACAAAAACAGGCTAAGAGGTTATGGGATGAGGAACTATGGGGTGAACTTAAAACTGCATGTGCAGCCAAAGATTCAAAGTTATTCTGGTCCATAGTGAAGTGGGATCGGGGAGGGTTGCCCGCACCCCCTCAAAACAATGTTGCCATTAATAACTGGATAGAATTCTTCAAACCCCAATATGCTCGAAATCAGTTGCAAGTTCCCGTTACTCTGCCGCCGGCTGTTTTCTATAAACATGAAGTGTTTAATGAAAATGATGTAAACGCAGCCCTTGACTGCGTAACGAGGGGAACAGCACCAGGTATGGACGGAATACCAGCAGACGTCTATCTAAGTGATCGAATATATGGTGTACATATTTTGCGTGGCTTGCAAATGCAGTGGCGATGGGCGGTGAAGTACCTTTGTCCTGGAAAGGGGCGGAAATTATCCCAGTTTTTAAAAAAGGTGACAAATCCCTCCCCAGTAATTACAGACCCATCAGTCTCATTGATTCAGCCCAGAAACTGATGGGACAAATGGTGCAAAATAAGCTCCAAGTATGGATAGAGGAAAATAATATCTTGTCACCATATCAAGCGGGGTTCCATCCCCTGACAAGTTCCATTGACCAGGTTTTCTACTTCATTTCCCTGTACTGGAGAAACGTCATTTTAAATAATGGCCCTCTGTATGCTGTCTTTGTGGACCTAAAGTCAGCTTTTGACTTGTTTCCCAGGGACAAGCTCTGGAGGGTCCTAACTGACGCAGGGATAAGCCAAGAACTTCTCACGCTCCTGATGCGACTGCATGAAAATAATTACGCCAAAATTAGATGGGGCTCACAGGGAGAAGTAACTGAGCCTTTCCCCGTAGAGCGTGGGGTGAGGCAAGGTTGCGTTCTAGCACCTACACTATTCTCGATATACATAAATGGTATTGTAGAATTCCTGAAAAGGTCCCCTTCTGATGCCCCCAAAATAGCTGGATCACATGTTCCCGTACTAATGTTTGCGGACGATACGCTTATACTATCGCGTACACCTAGTGGTCTCCAAAAGGCGGTGAACGCATTTGGTGAGTTTTGTGATTCTCGAGCTCTAGAACTGAATACTAGTAAGACAAAGTTTATGTGTATGAACCATCATTCATTGTTTAAAGGCGTCATCACTTTCAAAGGTATCCCCCTTGAGCAGGTAGATGCTTTCACCTACCTTGGAATAACAATTCAGGGGAATTTGAAATGGAAGACACACATAGATACTGCTGTATTGAAGTTCAGACAATTAGCAGGAGCATTATCTTTAAAACATAGAGCTTCTCTGACCAAGCCAGTAAACTGTGTTCTTGAAATCTACCAGATGAAAGTTATAAGTGCTAGCTTATATGGCTCAGAGCTATGGGGCCTTAGTGATTTAACAAACCTGACTACTGCAGAAAATAAGTTCCTTCGTGGGCTGGCAGGGGTACCACAAAGTACGCCAACCATCCCTCTAAAATTAGACCTTGGCAGGAAAAGCATTGCAGATTTAGCGAGGTTGCGTCCACTGTTATATTGGAGACGCTTAATGGTGACCCCAGAGTTAGCACATTACGCTTCAGCATTGACTGATATTGTTCTATTAGACCGCTTCCATAAAATTGCCTGGTTGAAAGACCTACGGGGGGTATTGCAACAACTAACATTAGATCACTTATGGTGTAATACTGATGTGTCTTTTTCCCTTCAAAGATCAGGCTGAAACAAATGTACTGGGAGATGGTGAACCTTAGAACTTTTTCTAATGGGACCAACACCTCGCTGACGAGGCGCTTCCTGGACTTAAAAATGGCTCCCTTGTATGAAGCGTACTGGGACTTGATCGAGAAGCCGTACGACAGGAAGCTGTACTTTCAATTCAGAGCTGGATCACTCCCAGTAAATGTGTTTAAAAAGAAATGGTCTATATCTTGGGACGAGCATTGTTATCACTATAAAGACAAAGTTGAGCATGTCTCACATGTATTGTTTTGCTGCCCGTTATATGCCAACCCGCGTCACAAATGGATTAGACCTGTATGTCTTAACCTGGGGACGCGTAGCCAAGCTGTTGCACCTAGAATTCTGGAAACTGACTGTTCTCCACAGTTTGCAATTGCTGTTGCAAAGTTTTTAGCCTGGGCCTGGGTGATTCGCACACGTACCTTATTAGGAAAAATGTTGTGAGGTATCTCGTTTATTATGTTTTTAATGCCTTGTCTTGTGAGCACGAGCCAGGGTGGTTCTTAAAAATGCTATAAATAGCTAATGTATTCGACGGATTTCTTGTTTAATACTTATTTTATACTTTGTGTATTAGATTTAGTATTTATTGTATAGTGTTAGGTGGAAATGCTTTTATGACTGAAGTCGAATAAAGCTTTGAAAATTGAAATTGACACCGATAGACAGACACCGACAGACAACAGACACACACACACAGACAGACAGAGACACACACACAGACAGAGACACACAGTCAGACAGACACAGACAGACAGACACACACACAGACAGACAGAGACAGACACAGACAGACACAGACACACACAGACAGAGACACACACAGACAGACACACACACACAGACAGACAGACAGACACACACACAGACAGAGACAGACAGACAGACAGACACACAGACAGACAGACACACAGAGAGACAGACACTCAGACAGACACACAGACAGACAGACACAGACAGACACAGACAGACACACACAGACAGACACAGACAGACAGACAGACACACACAGACAGACACACACAGACAGACACAGACAGACAGACACACACAGTCAGACACACACAGACAGACACAGACAGACACACACAGACAGACACACACAGACAGACAGACACAGACACACAGACAAACAGACGCACACAGACACAGACAGACACAGACAGACACACACACACAGACAGAGACAGACAGACAGAAACAGACAGACACACACAGACAGACACACACACACACACAGACAGATAGACATAGACAGACAGACACAGACAGACAGACACAGACAGACAGGCTGAGACAGACAGACACACACACACACAGACAGAGACACACACAGACAGACAGACAGACACACACACACAGACAGAGAGACACACAGACAGACAGACACACACACACAGAGACAGACAGACACACACACACAGAAGACACACACACAGAGAGACACACACACACACAGACAAACAGACACAGTCAGACAGAGAGACACAACAGACAGACAAAGACAGACACAGATAGACAAACAGACAGACAGGCAGACAGACACAGACACACACAGACAGACATAGGCAGACAGACACAGACAGACACACACAGACACACACAGACAGACACACACTGACAGATACACACAGACAGATACACACAGACAGACACAGACAGACAGACAGACACACACAGACAGACACAGGCAGACACACACAGACAGACACACACACACAGACAGACACAGACAGACAGACACACACAGACAGACACACACAGACAGACACACACTGACAGACACACACTGACAGACACAGGCAGACAGACACACATAGACACACACAGACAGACACACACAGACAGACACACACAGACAGACACAGACAGACACACACAGACAGACACACACAGACAGACACAGACAGACACACACACAGACAGACAGACAGACACAGACAGACACACACAGACAGACACACACAGACAGACACAGATAGACACACACAGATAGACAAACACAGATAGACACACACAGATAGACACACACAGACAGACAGACACACACAGACAGACACACAGACAGACAGACAGACACAGACAGACACACACAGACACACACAGACAAACAGACACACAGACACACACAAACAGACAGACACACAGACACACACACACAGACAGAAAGACACACTCAGACAGACAGACACGCATAGACAGACACACACAGACCGACAGACAAACACAGACAGACAAAGACCCTTAACGTGGCACTGTATGTGTGAAAATGCACCATCTTTTCACTTTTTTAAGTAAACTTTTTGGGTGACATTTGGCACTGCACGCACGGTCTGGCTCCTAGCGCACATAGCCATGGTTGCAGCGCACAGAGATCCTCCACTGCCGCACACAGAGGAAAAAAATTAGAGGGAACATTGGTCATGGGTTTTGGAAGCAAGATAGTCACAATCCCTGCAGTTAAGAAGGCCATGGTGTCACTTAAACTTTGTAGCTACCCGAGACCCAGTATCTGCACCTTTCCAATCAGGTCCCGGATGTCCTTGAGCTTCTATTTTAGGTGTCATGCATTCATTAAATTCAGCCACTCACACAGAATCTGGCGATTAGGCAGCTCAAAAGAGGTGGAGGGAGAAGCAAAAGAAGTGTCCCTCAACTCAAGCACTTCTGCACAGGTACTGGGATGGGGAGTGATGCAGGGGGCACAGGGGGCACAGTTACAATCCATGATGAAACAGGGGCCTCTGGAAATAAAGAGTAGCTGGGGAAAGGCTCTGGAGGTGTTGGGGTTTGCTTTTGTGGCACCATAGGTTGGTATTAGTCAAGGCCAGGAGGAGTACCAACAACTTCCTACCCCACATATACTGTGCCCCCATAACTGTTCAGCACCTGCCCAAAGTCTGTTAGAAGCAGATTCTATAACAGTCAAGGTCAGTGAACTACCCATGCTAGTCCTGGGTTTCTTTTGTTCACTGGTGGTATCAGTGGTCATGGCAGCCTCCATGGCTGTTCTTGTTTACAGTAGTATATTGTGTAAAATATTCTCCCTAATATTTTTACAAGTATCTTAAACGTTTTCACTTTTTCCTGTACTTTACCATACTGGTATCTCCACAACGAATATGAAATCTCCCCAACGAGAAGTATAGGGAAAAGTAAATACATTTTTAAACTTGGACAAGTCTTGTGCAAATATTGGTATGCTGCATATCAATATAAGTTATTGTTATATATTTATCTCAGATGTACAACTACAAAAAATGCTACAAAACTATTAAAATAATCTATCATTAAATGTTAAAGTAATTTAAATATATTTAATGTAAAAAAAGGTTTTCTCAAGTTTAAATGAAAACATAATCAACCCTAAAGCCATAATGTCATACATTTATTATGCATTGATAATTAATGAAAGTGTTTCTAAAATTCAATTGAAAAAAATGTAAGCATATTTCATAAAATCTCCTGCTACATACATTTTTTTAAGTATTACATTTCTTTGTTATAAATACATTTTGTACTAATATGTGCTATTTTAAAAAATTGTAAACATTTCATCATAATTATTTTTATTTTTTACTATTTGAATGAATGTAATATATTTCCAAATTAGTTCCAATTGAATATGTATTTTGAGCCCCTACCTGTATTAAGTTCTATGGGAGGTCATGTGTAGTGTTGAATCTGACTTCAGCTCTAGGCTGTTGTAAGTTCTGACCATTATCGGTCTCTTTTTGCCTGGAGCAACTTTAAAAGTTCTATTTGCAAGTAGCCACGGGCGTACTCTTTTATGAATAGGTCCCTTCCTAAACCCCTCCGTGACCGATACTTCTCCCCTCTTCAATCCTCTCTATTCTCCTCCCATTTATTAGTAAGTATTCTCCATTTTCCAGCCACTCCCTCCGTCCCTCCCACATCTACTACTAAACTTGGGTTTACATGTGCAGAGACTCAGTTCACAGAGCAGAGATCTCTGCACAGAAAAAGACAGGAGAGGTGGAGGCTGAAACTCCACATGCAGATTTTTGAATACTATTTTGTAGTAGTATAAAACGCACTACAAAATGCCGTTTGTGAAAAGGCCCTTGTGTCTCTATGAAAACAGACTGGTGCTGTGTTTGTTTGTGGCACCACCATCTGATTGAGGCCACCAGAACACCTGTCCATACAGACCTCAGTGTTTGGCAGTAGCAGCATAAAGAATTGCAGTAAGTTCAACAAACACACCTTATGGAAGACTCTATGAATCTCGTGTGCATACACAGAAGCACATCACTGTGTTTGAAAACTGCTACTACTCTCCAGAATACTTAAAGTATACTTATCATTGCTCAGTTCTGTCCCCGGGCAATGAAGCAATGTCTTGCTGCTGTTCATACCACTTCCCTGTCTCCGAGTAAAATATGCGCCACCGTTAGATAATTCATGCAGTACCATGAGTAATTTCGCAAGATAACAAACCCACAGCATCATTTATTTAAGAAGGCGTGTTGAGTCACCTAATCCCATCGCCAAGGTGAGCCTGTTCATGTTCGGTTTACTGAAAGGTAGCTCATATGCAGTCGATGAGTGTATTGCAACGGGTTGTTATGGGTCATATAATGCAAATAACAATGCATTAACGAAGTACTGTCTTCCTTTCTTAAAACGAACATCTTCTACTGTTCTTTCTATTATACATACCCGTCGCATTTAAATTAACATTATCAGTCATTCCAATTCTAAATTACTCTATCCTATAGAATATCTGACTAAAAACATGCCATGAGTCTTCTCTTCGACACACCCTGTGTAAACAGTAGCTAATTAAACAATTCTCTATTTGAGTTCATTAATCTTTTCAACACTTCTCCTGTATTTGTCTTTTTTGCACATTAGATCCAAGGTCCCCTAAGACCTTAACAATTATATACACATAGATCACATGTGTATGTCACCTTACCTTTTAGTCTGGTTACAATGTTATATGTTACAGCTTGAAAAGGGAAACATGTGACAGGTACAGATAACTATAAAGCAAGTGCATAACAATTAGACTTTGCTCAAATTAATTAAAACAGGCTGTAAACCAGCAATGGTCCGGTATGAAAAAGGAAAGGTAAAAGGTGAAGTCACATGATGTGGAAATTCAACAGGCAACAAAGGCTCATGAGCTATTCCTACAAACTTGTACATAGTATTATATAACTACTCCTCTGCATCAACTTACATGGGGTATTATGCTCCTAGCACTTCCTATTAATTATTTAGGAAGCACACACCTCATCTAATTAAATGTTAAGTGTTATTTATTAAGCACATTCAATATTAAACACATTTTACCTAATTCATTGGTTTCTAAAGTGGGCATCGCTGAAGAACAAGTATCAAAGTAGAATTCCTTTCTAAAATATAGCAATTATACATTGTTATTATGTTCCCGTATCTCATCAATTACATTCATCTTTTTGTAGATGAATAAGAGTTTGTAGCTTCAAAGTGCCTTAATAAACACTTTTATCAACTTTGGAAGAATGAATATTGTACTGGCGTTGTTGAAAACTGTTGAACGTGACCTTCTCGGCAGATTCATACTCAAACGTTGTCCCTACTGTTGACTGAGCCCATTTTTGTTGGCTTTTAAGACTCTTTGCACTCTATCACTGCTAACCAGTCCAGTGCTAATGTGCGTGTGCTCTCTCCTTTAATCACGCTGCAATTGGCTTACACCCAATTGGCCAGTTTAATTAGAGGATAATAAAGCTGAGAGGAAGTTCAAGACACAGCTGGACAAACCCAAATTGGAGGTGAAGAAGAGAATGGCTGGAGGCTGAGAGAGCCTTAGCTGAAAAAAACTGTCCATGGAGAAAAACGCTTTGGAGCAGCTGCCTCATTCGAGGAGCCTCGGAGAGCTGGATATCAACACCAGGCAGGAAGAGTGCAAAAGTAATGGTGGCAGCAACACGGCAGTGACCAGTGGGGATTAGAAGGTCCACATTCCTAAAGACCTGGTGCCTAGATTTGTGGGGGGGAACCATGCTCAAAGTAAAGACTGGAGACCAAATGCAGTATACCCCCAAATAAAGCCATCCTTGTTGCCAAGTTTGGACTCACCCCAGAGAGGTACCACATGAGGTACTTAGAGACAGTAAGAAACTGACACAGTCTTGGGTGGATTTCCTTGATTATTCCAGTAAGCCACAGAGTGGTTGGGTCTGTGGCAGTAAAATGAATGATTATACTGTGTTGTACTATCTTGCTTCGAGAGAGCACATGCTCACTACATGTTTTGTGGATCTATGCCTGCACCTGGTTCACAGCAAGCTCACTGACCCCAGAGTGTTTGCAAAGAAGGCGAACCTCTGGCTCAGCACCAGAGTGTCCAAGAAGGTACCTGGGAGTGACTCCAAGAAAATTGGTTCTGGTTCTCCCCAGAAAAGTAAGGGGGAGGCCTTAATTGACCCAAACAAGTCCTAGAGTAGGATGAGGGAAAAGGGTTCTCAGGCCCCTTCTAACAAACAGGGGTGAGGTCCTGGTGGGCGGTGGTCCAGGGCATCCCATTTCCTACCCCGCTGCTTTCAGCATTCAAATTTATTTCACAAACAGGAGGACTGTCTATCCTAAAAAAAACTCCAATGCTGGGAATCCCACAGGAGTGGCCAATGTGGCCTAAGGTGGAAGTAGCTTGCAGGGACTGGTCATTGACAATGCACTGATCTCCCTTAGCTGGGAAATATACTCAGACGATTAACATGTGATCCATGAGGGTGGAATTTGTCACTTCCGCTGTGAAGGTGCATGGCATCCCTGTCACTGCTTTGAGGGGCACATGGGCAAACCAGACCATGGTAGTAGAAAGGCTGGTTTCTCCAGAGCAGTAGGCCAGCCAGGTGTGTAGGGTAATTCAAGTCCAGGGACAGGATTCTTTCCACCCCATGGCCTGGGTATCCCTGGAGTGGGCTGGGGTGGGGAGGTGACCCATAGAATGGTCATGGTTATTCCCCAGATGCCCTTAGTCTGCACTATGCGAAATGAGTTGCCACTGGCTTCAGGCAAACTGGATGGGTCTTCTGACAGTTCAGTTTTCTAGGTGTACCACTCCCAAGCAGAGGGTACTGATGGAGGGGCAGGTTGAGAGATGACTGTCCCCAGTTCACCCTTACAGTACAGATCCTGGACTGGAAAGCAAGCTAAGAACAGAACCCCTAGACAGGTAGGAAAGTGAAACAAGGGTGCCTAACACCTGGGGTTGTTGCCCCTCACTTTGAGAAACCTCATAGGTCATAGAACCTGAATGGTTGTGGGTCTGGCTCTTGGCACTGACAGCTGTCAGTGGGCCCTGTTGGTGGCTGTCCTTATGGGTAGAGTTTTCCTTGTGTTGGGAACAGAAGAATGAGCACACAGGTGGACTGGGCCACATCACTTTCTTGGCCATGGTCAATCAATTTCATTTATTGTTTGAGCTGATAACCTTACAACATTTTAAAACATACAGTATAAAAACACTGTACAAATCAGCCAGCACCAGATAACAAAAATATGTACAGCAATCTATCAACAAATTTATCAAGTGCATTAAAATGCAAGTACAGTAAGATGCTAAGAGTACGAATTTCAATCAAAGCCATACAGCCTAAAAAACATATATACATTTTTCGAATGCAATAAAGTGTAAGTGCAGTGGAATAGTAAAAGTGCATATTGCCATCAGAGGCCGCATCTTAAGAGAGACAAAAACTTGTGCGACACTGTCAGTTAAAAAGCCTGCAAACATTTAGGAATTGTGGGGCATATTATCAAGAAAGGGGGTTCCATTATCGCCGCTTTTATCGGCAGGAACTGAATTCCAATCGAAGCCCATGTTAGATGTCTTCACATCTAACATGGGCTTCGATTGGAATTCATAGAGCATAATATCAAGCCCATTATCGCTGCTTTATCGGCAGTTTCCTGACGATAAAAGCGGCGATAATGGAACGCCCTTTCTTGATAATATGCCCCTATATTCTTTCCGGGTGTAAGCTGTCTGCCAGCACACCTAGAGAGAAGAAGTACAGTGGATAAAAGGGTACAGAATTATGCAATTTATGCAAGAGCTAACAATGTGTTCCATTATGTGAGACACCCAGGTCCACCAAGCCTATCTACCTAAGCTTATACCTAATATGGAAAGCAGGAGTCTCAGGCAGTGCAACGTAAACCATAAATATGATGCTACATATGTGACCACGTACATGTCATCTAGTTTAATACATAGCACCATTTCTGATTTAACACATCTAACCCCATGATATTTAAAGAGGTGGAGGAGCCCCCTCTGACGTGCGACCTCATATTTTGTACAAAACAGAATAAAATGGGTTAGATTGTCCAGACTACTGACGCTACAATCACGGCGGTCATATCTACCATTAAGCCTATGAATAGGTATGAGAAAATACCTGGTTGGGAGTATACCAAACCGGAATTTTTGATACAATGTTCGCTTCAATTCAGGATACAGCACATCCAAATATTCTGAGCACGGGAGGCCATAGGCATTACTAAAATATTTGCTTGTGATAGAAAATGGCTTCAAGTCCTGAAGATTTTTTTTCTGGATGTCTTCATGATACCGTTCATTATCAAATCGGCATTATCTTGTCTGATTCTACCTGGCGCTTCTGACAAGGACATCATCTGTAGCTCCTTTAAAAACGTTTGTGCATGCAACAATTGTGTATGGGCCCCACAACTGCCACTCCCAGTAATTTCTTCTAGTATTCCCAGGTAAACTGGGGCCTTTGGATTTCTTACCAGTCTAACCCAGAAAAGAATTAGCATAAGGGCGAGGATTTCTGATATTACAGTAACCACTAGAGGAGTGCCTGAACTGTGCCCCCGCACAGTTCAAAGAAGTTATTCTCAGCCTCTTGGAATGGGTGAACCATCACAAACCCCCTTATTTCCACACCATGCAGTGCACCCGTCACTGCCCCTTGCTTATATAGTTGCAAAATAACACTGATACCTCTAGCACCTGCCTATTGCCTGATCGTTAAACTGCTCCAGTCAATTGTCTCAAAATTAGCGTAGCCTTCTGAATTGACTGTCCGTCGCAAACTGTTTCCAGGGGTACACCTTCAACCGAAGGCTTTCGCTTAAAACTGGGAGAGGGCCTCAATACCATACTCTTTGTTTTCTCTTTCATTAACAGTCAATGGCTTCTTGTTGCAGTAGTCCACAAAACGTGTTAGTAATCTATGGGTGTTTTTTTTTGTTCATTCCATCAGTACCGCGTCATCCGCATATAATAATATTGGCACCCGCTTCCCGTCAACAGTGGGGATATCTATGGGTTCTTTCATAAAATAGTCCACTGCATCGTTTAAAAAAAGCTAAATTGAAAGGAAGTCAGCACACACCCTTACCAGATGCCTTTTTTGACTAGGAAGGATTTGGAGCACTCCCCACCCGGACAATATCATACTTTGGCAGTGTTACTAGTATGTAAGGCCTTTATGGCCATCATAATGAGGGGACAACTTCCAGGTCTTCCAAGTATCTCCACAGCTTCTCTCTTTTGACCTAAACAAAAGCTGCTTTCAGGTCTAAAAATATTATGTACAGTGATGACATTCTCACCACCGTAAACTTGTGAGAGATTATATATATGGCTCACGGTTTCATGGTATTTATTCTTTTAATATTTCCATCTGTATCTATCCATATTTATTTTTGGGCCACCTTATTGGTATATTTACCATATTTATTTTGTGTTTTGACAAAAAATGGAGCAGCAAAGTTGTTTATTTCTGCATTAATTTATCTGATAAACATGCACTCATACTTTGATACCTGCCATGTTTTAGCTAAATAGTCGGCCAAATATAACAAAACCCTACACCCACAGGTAAATATTAGCATTACATACAAATGGCCTTAACCTTGTTGGTTTTCGGGCACGCCGCATACTTGCCCGGTGGTCAATCCGCTTCCCAAGGCACCTTGGGACATTGCACTCACTTGGTGTGGGCATCTGCTTATCCCCCTTCCTTGAAGACTATATTGTTGGTCTCCTCTTCACCTTGCTCCTATAAGCCAATAGGGGAGGGTTACTTACCTTCCAAACATGGTAATCTTTCTGTAATGCACTTCACTCTTTTCCCTATCCAAGATGGCAAGAACTCTCCTTCCTGTTTTGTCACTTCCTGTTCCTGTATGTCACTCCCTGTTCCTGTATGTCACTTCCTGTTTTCTGTATACAAGGGATAAGAACCTTTCCTTCCTTGTGTTGCAACACTCCTAGTTCCTGCTGGTGTGTCCACGCTTCTGTCGGCTCCTTGACTCTTATTTTGGTGATCCCTTCCCTCTGTTAGCGTTCTGGTTACCTTGCGACTTCTGCTCCAGCTTGACTTCTAGTTTTCTCCTGGTTCTTTTTGGGCTCCTGGTCTTCTAGTCTTTTCTGGTTCCTTTTCTTCCCCTTCATTACTGGAGTCTCATCATCATCAGAGGTTTTTTTCCCTTTGAGGTTTACATCTAGGGACTCCTTCTGGAGGGCACTGGCTGCTTGTCGCCATGTCAGTGGTACTAGTAACATGCAACCACTAACCTCAGAAGGTCGTCAGCAGGAACGATGGTACGCAGAAGGCCCCCCATCTTCCCCTGGACGTACCCACACACAGAGTGATACCAACACTACTATGCGTCAATGCACCCCGGGGAATAGAGAAGTGGATAAAATAAAAAACACTGCTAGATAGACAGCTCTTTTAGTCCTGCTTCTGTTTCATCGGATATTGACATTCAACACAGAAGTGGAGGAGTCCTCTACAAAGGGGAACTGCATAGAAGGATGAGATAAGGAACCAGAGCTTAGGTATCGATAGATAGGAACCTTTCACACCAATCTTGAAGCAGAATATTTCTCACAACTCACAAGCTCAACATAGCAGTTTGCTGACGACACGTTCTTGATCTCGTAGACACCAGCAGGCCTCTAGAAGTTTCTGAACAGGTTCCAGCTGTTTTGCAGTATTCGTGGTTTAGTCATAAATACATCTAAAACAAAGTTTATGATCTTCAACCCCCATAAATCCTTTAAGAGCAACATCACCTTAGAGGGAGTCTATCTCGAGAGAGTTAAGTCTTTTGACTATCTTGGGATACGCCTGTCTGATAAAGCCCAGTGGAAATTTCATTTGGACAAAATGTTCCCGAATCACAAGCGCGCGGCTGGAGTGATAAGTAAGGAACATCGATTGTCATATAGCAGGCCTATTGCTCCAGCCCTCATTGTGTATGACGCGAAGGCAGTTAGTTCGGCTCTTTATGGCGCCGAACGATAGGGTTTTAACAATCTTGACGACCTTGGTAGTTCAGAAAATAAGTTCCTTAGGTACCTTCTTATGCTACCCCAGGGAACACCTTTAACCCCCCTGTTGTATGACTTGGGTAGGTGTCACATTAAAGATCTGGCCAAACTCCGCCCTCTGTTGTATTGGGCATGCCTTAGGCATACCTCAGAAATTGCAAACTATGCTAAAGCTTTAACTGAGGTAATGACAATAGACACTGGTAAAAACATAAAATGGATTTCGAATCTCAAGGCTCTAGTGCTAACCTTGGGTCTTAAAGAGTCATGGGCCTCCCAAAACCCCGGACAAAAAACGAGCTTAAACGTATCCACTGGGTGTGGATAGGTGCTAGAGATCATAGTAATGCAAATCTAGGTAGGCTCACAGGGGAGTTTTTTTTATCACAAACCATCTAGAGCATTTGAACCATACCTAGATGTGATTCAGATCCCTAGAGACAGGACTCTATACATTCAATTTAAATTTGGCACAATCCCAGTAGCCCAATTTACTATGAACTGGTGTTCTTGTAACCAGAGCACAGCAGAAGGTCCGTCTTGCGGGAATCCTAATGAGAATATTGCACATCTCATGTTTGCCTGCCCTGCTTACCCCAGCATTAGGTCTAGTTGGCTTGCGCCCATTTGCAAACAGCTAGGCACCACTAGCCATCGTGATGCCCTTCGCATATTGAGAACAGACCCAAGATCTTTATATGTCTGCGCTGTTGCAACATTCTTGGGACGAGCCAGGTCAATCAGACACAGGGACATTCACAGGGCTTCCCAAAAATCAATATAATGGTCATAAGCACGCAGATTGTAAGATTGAAGTTTTCTATGCTGCTCCACGATTTAGACAATGAATTTTTATATCTTAAATTGCCTTTTCTGTTTTAAATTGTTTATTTTAATCATGCTGATTAATCATAACAGTTGTCACAAGCTTTATCTTTTATTGATTTAGTGAGAATTTTGTTGTAGGTTTTTATCTATTCGATTATTTACGTTTTAATGACCTACACATTTTATCGAACGAGAGAGAACTGTGCTGCACTTTTTTTTATCTATTCATGCATTTCTCCCTCGCATTGAAATTGTAGTTGCTTTTATGATACTTATATCGAAATAAAGCTTGATTGATTGATTGACATAGCAGTTCTTCTAATAGATGCAGAGGATCATTTATAACCATAAAGGATACTTCCAGCAACCTCAAACAGTTCTCACAGAAGGTTACCAAGGAAATGCTGGGTTCCACGAGCTGCAGGAACTAGTACCCAATGGAAGCACAGAAGGCTGTTACCTCACAGCCGTCGTGGTGGAAAGAGTAGAACAAAATCAGCAAGGTAATGTGCAAAACGAAAGCGCTCCTGCGCTTTCTACTTGAATAACAAAATCAGCAAGGTAATGTGCAAAACGAAAGCACTCCTGCACTTTAACCGCATGCGTGCGGGCGGAATTCCGCTCGTACGCTGACTTTTTTAAAAGCGCACTTTACGTGACGAGCTGGGCTCGTCATGAGCGTGCGAGGAGGCTACCTCATGACGAGCCCAGCTCGTCATCAGCGTCGAAGGGGTTAAACTAAAAGAACAAAATCAGCAAGGTATTGTGCAAAACGAAAGTGCTCCTGCGCTTTAAACTAAAAGAACAAATTCAGCAAAGTAATGTGCAAAACACAGAAGCGGAAAGGTGGAGAAAATCAAAAAGCGCTCCTGCGCTGTGCTCCTCTTTCTATAACCTAAATACCTGATATGAGCGCTCAAGAAGGCTTCCCGCTATTGTGCTGGGAACCTTGCCTCTCCCGGTAGCACTCTGGAAAGCTCCAAGTTCCTTTTCAGCCCGAGGGCGGGCTGGAATGCCACAAGAGAGCGTTACTCAGCAATCAAGCAGGGACGATACCTTCTGCTTGTCGAACTCAGGGAAAGCGGATCGCTCGGCATGGAAGGCTGACGGGAACAAATGAGGAACAGGCGTCCTGCAAAGAAATATCTCCCGCTGGCCCAAGCTCGAAGAAGCATGGATACAATTTGTCAATCCCTGATCCTGTAGACAGGAGGGGCTTTGTAGCTTCATCCGGAGCTGCATTGCCGGCTTCCACTTCCGGTGTGAGGAACACAAGGCTTAGGTGGACTCTGTAAGGTATTACAGTCATACCCATTCAATCTGTGGCCCGAAAAGAAAGAAAGAGGGGTGCCTAATGCTCTGCATCTACGAGGATGGAACGTGATCGCTACAGAACCCCCCTTAAATACTGACGTCTCGGCGGTTGACCCGGCTTACCGGGATGCTTACCATGAAAGTGTTCCAACAAAAGAGGGCAGTGTAGGTTAGTGGAGGGCTCCCAGGTCCTATCCTCCACCCCAAACCCCTTCCAGACTACTAGGTATTGCACTCGACCTCTGACCATTCTTGAATCCAGGATTTCCTCAACCTCGTACTCTTCCTGCCCGTCTATTTCAATGGGAATGGGTTTTGATGGTAATCTCGTTCCTTAGGGACAAGGTTGGTGCAGTGATACGTGAAATACAGGATGTATGTGCCAAGAGAGCGGAAGAGATAAACGCACTGCCACGTGGTTAATGACTTCTTCTACTCCATAAGGCCCGATGTATTTGGGAGCTAATTTGCCTACCCCTTTTAGATGTAGATTTTTTGTGGACAGCCACACTTTATCTCCCACTTGGTAATCGGACTCTGGAGCCCTTTTAATGTCTGCAAAACATTTTTTGGGCTTTTTGTGATATGGCTAACTGTTGCTTGGCTTCGATCAGGATAGCACATAAATGGGCATGGTGTTCCTGTATGGTGGGATGTTTGAACACAACAGGCCAGTCAAAGGGGAGCATGTTTGGATGAAACATCGTAGACGCAAAAGAAGGGTGAACACCCCAATGTGGAATGTTCAGCATGGTTATATGCAAATTCTGCCATCCAGATAAGGGGGTACGAATCGGAAGAGTTTTGAAGAGTGAAGCATCTTAAGTATTGCTCAAGGGTTTGATTGAGTCTTTCTGTTTTTCCTTCGGTCTGGGGATGGTAACTGGTGGACAAACAGGCCTCGATGTTCATAGTCTGGCAAAGTGCTCTCCAGAAACGCTAAGTGAACTGGGTTCCTCGGTCTGTGATAAGGATTCTTGGTATTCCATGTGCTCTGACCACATGCTGTAAGAACACCATTGCCAGTTCGGAAGAGGTAGGCAGTCTTTTTAATGGAATGAAGTGCCCCATTGTTGTCAAATGGTGGAACCAGGATAGTGGTTAAACCTTCACAAGGGGGCATCTCAACAATGAAATCCATGGATACCGTGTGCCACGGAAAATGAGGAATAGGGATCAGTCATAGCAAACCTACACGTTTGGAATGGCTGTTTTTTCCCTGGGCACAAACGGCGCAGTTTTTTAGGTATTCCTTAGTGTCTTTTTGTAGCGTGGGCCACCAAAAGGATCTCGATACTGGCGATGCTCTTGTATTCTCCTGAATGTCCTCTCAGTGTAGAATCATGAGCCCAGGCCATTACCTGTAATTGTAGCGCTGTCTGTGGCATGTACAAGGCATGGTAATGGTACAGCAGATCCCCAGTGGCACTCCTATGGTCGGAGTTTTCATGTATCCACATGTGGCTATTAATGTTAGCTACGGACACCTTAACATCCTCAAGGAAGTCCTGCGATATGACTAAGACGAGGGTCTTCTCTGATAAAGTGGAAGCAGGGAGGATAGGTTCCATGTTCACATCCATGTGATGCTTTGTGGGTTCTTCTTGTCGGGCTAATGCGTCTGCCTTTCCGTTTTGTGGTCCGGGTCTGTACTTAATGACAAAATCGGAGTTAGAGAAAAAGAGTGATCATCGCAGCTGGCTCTAGCGGTCTTCAGGAACAGGAGGTTTCGATGGTCTGTGAAGATTTCGACTGTGTGATGTGCCCCAAGGAGGTAATGCCTCCATTCCTCACAAGCTAGTTTAATACCTAGTAGCTCTTTGTCGGAGATAGAATAGTTCACCTCACAGGGAGTTTCTTGGAGTAGAATGCTGCTGGATGTAGTTGTCCTGTGCCTGGGTGTCATTGATACAACACTCCTCCCAATGCGTACTGTGAAGCATCTGTTTCTACCACAAACGGCAAGCAGGGATCAGGATGACGTAAAATGGGAGCTTGGGTAAAAAGTCTCTTCAATGTTTCAAAGGCATGGTCGGCTTCTCTACTCAACACAAACGGGATGTTTTTCACAGCAAACTGGATATGAGATATATAATGTTGGAAAAGTCTTAAATGAAGCGTCCATAATAGTTGGCGAACCCCCGAAAATTCTGTACGGATTTCACATGATGGGGTGCCTTCCAATGTGTTATTGCTTCCACCTTACCCATATCCATTTGGAAACCTGGTGCGTTGATAACATCCCAAAAATGCAACTTCCTCAACATGAAACAGGCATTTTTCCAATTTGGCGAACAACGAGTGTATCTTGAACCTGTCCAGAACTGTTTTCACATGATGTATGTGTTCTTGGAGGTTGGCGGAATAGACAAGAATATCGTCAATGTAGACCATACAAATGGATTCCAAAAGTCCTCTCAGCACTTCATCCATGAAATATTGAACGGCTGCCGGGGAGTTGCACTACCCGAAAGGCATCACCTGGTACTCATACAGTCCAGATTTTGTTCTGAAGGCCGTTTTCCACTCATCTCCTGTCTTGACCCGTACCAGGTGATAGGCGCCTCGCAGGTCTAACTTGGTGAAGATACGTGCACCTTTCAGTTGGTCCAGCAACACTGGTATGAGGGGTGAAGGGTATCTGTTTTTTATCGTTACTTTGTTGATCGCTCTGTAGTGGATACATGTCCTTAGTCCATTACAGTCCTTTTCCGAGATAAAAATAAGAGGAGAAGAAGCTGGAGAGGTTGAGTGTTGAATAAATCCAGAAGCAAGGTTCTCTTTCATGTAGGTCTTTAGGTAGTGCGTCTCTGGTTCTGTGAGGGCGTATACCCTGCTACAGGGAATGGCTTCTCCTGAAACAAGGTCGATCCAACAGTCGTAAGGTCTATTGGGTGGGAGCTGGGTTGCCTTTTGTTTGTCAAAGACCGCCTGATAGTCTTCATACGCTTCTGGTAGTGAGGTGGCGCAGCAGTACCCACCCTCTTCACATCCCAAGGCTAGAAGTTCAGCCTGGGTTCCGGTTATGTCCTCTTGGATCAGGGACACTCTGGTACAATGTTCTTTACAAAACGTGGATGTCAAGGACACAGTATGTTCTGTCCATCGTATAACAGGGTCATGCAGGGTCAACCATAGCATACCTAGGATAAGGCGAAAATGAGGAGCATCAATGAGATCAAACTGTATGATTTTATAATGGTCCTCACCAAAACTCATGGATAGAGGAACCGTGTGGTATCTTACAGGTCCAGAAGTCAGCGCCTTCCCATCTACTTCTTTGACAATCTCTGGAGTTTTCTTTCTTTGATATGGGACTCCAATTTTCCAAGCGTACTGTTGGTCTATAAAGTTTCCAGTGGCTCCGGAATCTAGTAAAGCTGACACATTAAGAGGATTGGCTGTGGTGACCCATAAAGTGACATTCACGTTCATGTGTGCCACGGATGGCTGAATTGTATTGGCTAAAATGGAAGGGATCTTTTCTGATCCTGAACCCAAGGCGGAGATCCCGTCCGTGCTCGGGCTTCTCAGTCTTCCTTCCCCTGTAGAACGGTAGCCTGCATTCTGGGAGCAAATTTTTTTTCAGGAGCCTTAGCCCAAACTCGGCATTCTCTAAAGGAAATGTCCGCTTTTCCCACAATAAAGACAGAGCTTTTTCTGTCTCCTCTTTTCTCTTTCCTCCAAGGTAAGCGGGCCTCGGATTCCACCGATTTGCATGGGTTCAGACCCATTCGATGTTTTTGCATGTTCCTCCAGGGGAGGTCGGGGTCTGGGGATGACGTAATGTGCTTCTCTTCGGGTCCTGTCTCCTTTTCTTTCTTGTACCCGATGGTCTAATTGGACAGTGAGTTCAATCAATTCCTCGCAGTTGAACCACTTGAGAAATGACATCCTTTAGTTCACCACAGAGTCCTTGATAGAAGAGAGTAGTCCGTTTCTCTTGGGGCCATTCAGTCTCCACCACTAGGCGATTGAAGGTAGTGATGTATGTCAGTAAGTTCTGAGACCCTTCTCAAAGGGTTATCAATTCCCGATCCAGAGACATCATGTGGGTCTTTATATCAAACAATTTCCGCATCTCAACACAGAAGTCTTTGAAATTGTGAAGTACTGGATCATTACGTTCCATTAAAGGAATAGTCCAGCTGGCAGTGTTACCTCCCATGTATGACATCATGAAGGATGTCTTGGATGAGTCGTCTGCGAAAATGGCGGGTTTACAGAGGAAGTGGAGTCTGCTTTGGTTGTGAAATGTTTCAAATTTCTTGGGGTCCCCGTAGACACGTTCAGGAGGTGCCAAAAGGATGGCTGGGTTCTGTATTACATGGACTGTGGGAGTTATTCCAGTGGAACGAGGAGTTGCTACTGGTGTGAAAAAAAATCTGTCCCTTGTGAAACACTCTCTAAGGATGTTGCGGGTGGTGGAAGAGTCCAGTCTCTAATATAAGAGCCCTTTCCTGAAGCATAGGTGTGGCCACTTCTAGTGATGCCGGCTACTTCTCTAAGTAAGGTCCCCATTTTGTTTCTTAGCTTCTGGTTTTCCAGTCGTGAGGTATGTACATCCTGCTGGAGAGCTAAAAGACTATCCAACAGCGTAGTTAACACCATATTAGTATCCATCGCTCAGGTCGACAATAGTCTTGGGCTTGACAATCTGTCGCGATGTCAGTGGTACTAGTAACATGCAACCACTAACCTCGGAAGGTGGTCAGCAGGAGCGATGGTACGCAGAAGGCCCCCCTTCTTCCCCTGCATGCACCCACACACAGAGTGGTACCAACACTACTATGCGTCAATGCACCCCGGAAAAAAGGGAACTGGATAAAATAAAAAACACTGCTAGATATACAGCTCTTCTATTCCTGCTTCTGTTTAATCCGATATTGGCATTCATCACAGAAGTGGAGGAGTCCTCTAAAAGGGGGAACTGCATAGAAGGATGAGATAAGGAACTAGAGGTTAGGTATCGATAGATAGGAACCTTTCACACCAATCTTGAAGCAGAATATCTCTCACAACTCACATGCTCAACATAACAGTTCTTCTATTAAATGCAGAGGAGAACTTATAACCATAAAGGATACTTCCAGCAACCTCAAACAGTTCTCATAGAAGGTTACCAAGGAAATGCTGGGCTCCACGAGCTGCAGGACCCAATGGAACCACGGAAGGCTGTTACCTCACGGCTGTTGTGGTGGGAAGAGTAGAACAAAATCAGCAAGGTAATGTGCAAAACGAAAGCGCTCCTGCGCTTTAAACTAAAAGAACAAAATCAGCAAGGTAATGCGCTGTTCTCCCCTTTCCATACCCTAAATACCTGATAGGAGCGCTCAAAAAGGCTTCCCGCTCCTGTGCTGGGAACCTTGCCTCACCCGGTAGCGCTCTGTAAAGCTCCAGGTTCCTTTTCAGCCCAAGGGCGGGCTGTAATGCCACAAGAGAATCGTTACTCTGTAATCCTGCGGGGACAATACCTTCCGCTTGCCGAACTCAGGGAAAGCAGATCGAGCGGCGTGGAAGGCTGACAGGGACAAACGAGGAACAGGCGTCCAGCAAAGAAACGTTTCCCGCTGGCCCAAGCTCGAAGAAGCATGGATACAATGTGTCAAGCTCTGATCCTGTGGACAGGAGGGGCTTTGTAGCTTCATCCGGAGCTGCATTGCCGGCTTCCACTTCCGGTGCGAGGAACACAAGGCTTATGGGTGTTGTAATGCCTTGTGTTCCATTCGCCACCCGGTGGACTCTGTAAGGTATTACAGCCATACCCATTCAGTTTGTGGCCAGAAAAGAAAGAAAGAGGGGTGCCTAATGCTGTGCATCTATGGGGATGGACCGTGATCGCTACACTGCTTAGTCTTTCATTGTCGGCAGCACCATGGCTACCGGAAGGGGTTGCCCCTATCTCGGATAAACCAGGACTTACAAGAATTGAAGCCGGGAACCGTTCCAATGCCTCAAGACTGGTAAGAAAGACCCCAAACCCAACAGATTGAAATGCACAAAATCCTGCATGGATACCTCACAGTCCTACTGGAGGCAGCACAGGCATTAGTACAGATGGTTCAACAATAATCACAAGAACTACAATAACTAGGAGACGAAAATGTAGCCTTAAGCCACGTACTGACAACTAAGACATCCAATGTACCCACGGTCTCTACCGCTACTCCCCGTTATTGTGGAGATCCCATCAAGCAGAAGGAATTATTGGACTCCTTGAATGTGTTTTTTGACTTTTATCCAGCCCAGTTTTTCTTGGATAAAACTAAAGTTGGATACCTGATTTGTGCCTTGTCTGGTCTTGCATTAGCATGGGCAACACCCTTGGTAGCCACAGAAGATCCACACTTGTCAAATTATTCCTCTTTTCTTGATACATTTAAACAGATGTTTGAGAGACCTGGACGGGAGACCTCAGTGGAAGAAGCCTTGTGTGACATCCAGCAAGGGAGTCAGGACATCTTGCAGTACATTACACACTTCAAGCACTTGGCAACGGAAACCGCTTGGGTAGACCAAACACTGGTAACCTTTATTCGCAGAGGGTTGCGATAAGAAATCAAAGATGAATTAGTACATTCTCCTCATGCAGAAACCATGACTGAGTTAATGGACATAACATTATCAGTTGAACATCGTCTCAATGAATGTCGTTTGGAGAGACGAAAGCCACGACTAGAGCAGCATACCGAAGTACAACGACCTAATGTTCGTAAAATAGAAAACCCTGTGTCCGACATACTACCTTCGATAGGAGAAGAACCAATGCAGATAGGCTTAACTAGGGGACCCCTGTCTGAGGTCAAACGTGTACACAGAAGAAGTCAAGAACTGTGTCTGTATTGTGGCGCCTCAAGGCACATGATCGCAATTGTCTCCCTGTCCTCCTCCTTAGTCGAAAAATGCCAAATCCCATCCCCTGTGAGAAGGGAGACGACAGGATGGTCTGGAATCCCTTTGATCTGTCCCTCGAATTAAACTTCCACCTGTTTCTCTCTTCTGCCTATGCTTACAAGGCTGCCAAATGGAGTATAAGAGAAGATACTAGCATTGTGGGATTGTGGCACCAGCTGGATGTACTTGGATGATGCATGGGCTAGTAAGAGGTAAATTAGTTGTGTCCCTAAAGAGATCCCGCAACAAGTACATTCCGTGGATGGAACACCCCTAATTTCCGGTCCAGTCAAATACATGACACCGTTATTACAGCTTACATTTGGAAAACATCAAGAACACTTGTCTTTTGACCTGAACGCCTCACCCAACCATTTCATGATCTTAGGTATACCTTGGCTGATCAGACATAACCTGTATATCAACTGGGAGACAAGGACCATTTCCCTGTCATCACGCTTCTGTCAGCAGTTCTGTTATCCCACTGAAGAGTACTGGTCTCCTAAGATAATGTCTATGATACGAAAAAAAAGCCTGTACCTCTGTTAACTCCATCCAAGGAGTACCAACTCACTACCATACATACGCGGACATCTTTCAGAAGCCTACGAATGTGATATTACCTCCTCATAGGGCGTTAGACTGTGCCATTCCATTGGAACCTGGAGCAACAGTACCATTCGGAAGAGTATATTCTCTCTCTGAACCCGAGAAAGAGACTCTCAGTCAATACTTTGAGGAAATATCCAGATTGGTCTCATTGTTTGATCCTCGTCACCTCGTTGAAGAAGACCAAGATCTTCAAACATGTATTGACTTCAGAGCCTTAAATAAAGTCACCATCAAAGACCGCTATCCCTTTCCCTTGATTAAGGATATCCTGGAGTCAGTAAGAATGGCACAGATATTTACCAAGCTGGATCTCAGAGGTGCCTATCATCTTCTTTGAATCAAAGAAGAGGATGAGTGGAAAACTGCATTTCGAACTCCATTCGGGCTTTTTTGAATACCGAGTTATGCCTTTTGGGCTGACCAAACCCCCCTTCCATCTCTCAAAGGTTCATGGACAATGTGTTCTCGGATCTCCTAAACCAGATATTGGTAATCTACCAAGACGACATATTGATCTATTCAGCAGCTCCTGGGTTACAATGTACGCACGTCATGCAAGTCCTGGAAAGACAACATCAAAATAGTCTCTTCCTTAAACCTGAAAAATGTGAGTTTGACATGCTTGAGGTAGAATATTTGGGCTACCGGATTACCAAGAAGGAAATAGCAATAGATCCTCAAAAGGTACAAGCTATTTGGATTGGCCCTCACCTCCGACGATTAAAGAAACACAATGTTTCCGAAGTCTGGCAAGCTTTTACCATCAATTTATTGACAATTTTGCTCACCAAACCAGGTACAGATACAAAACTCTTAAGAATGAGTATCTCCGGCAAGGGGGCGTTCCAGTCCCTAAAAAAGGCTTTCATGCAAGCACCCATATTAAGACACCCTGATACAACGAAGAAATGTTTTGTGGAAACAGACGCGTCGGACAGAGCTGTCCTCCTCCAACAACAAGAAGACGACAGGCTGGAACATCCTGTGTTTTACCTGCCACATGTCCTGTCAGACTCTGAAAGGAACTACTCTGTCCTAAATAATTGCTACTGGCCTTGAAGTTCGCCTGCCATGAATGGAGACAGTTCTTAATGTAAACTATGGAACCTTTTGAAATCAGAACAGACCATGCAAACCTCCAATGTCTCCACAACATTCAATGCCAATGCCTGGTAGGCTTACTTTTTCAGCCAGTATGACTTTGTAATTTCCTTTATACCAGGATCTCGGAACACTTTGGCAGACGCCTTGTCTCATTGTTATCCACAAAGACCTATGCTCCCTCAACAGAACATAAGTGAGCAACAAAGAATTATTGGCATTGTTCAATCCTTCCTAGACAGACTTAATTGCGAATATAAATCCATGAACCAAGAAAAATGGAAGAAGCCAGACGATCTGGTCAAGCAACATGACACACTACTACCATGGTAGGGCTGTATTTCTTCCCACACAAAAGGTACAGCTAGAAGCCCTCCAAATGTGTCCCGATTCTTCTGTGGCCAGTCATCGTGGTTTCAAGACTACCCTAGAACTGATACATTGCTCTTTCTGGTGCCCGTCGATAAGAAACGATAACAAAGTCTATGTGTTATCTTGTCTTGTCTGTGCCCAAGCCAAAACATTGCATACTAAACCCATGTGATTGCTACACCCCCTACTTGTTCCACCAGCTCCGTGGCATACCATATCCACCAACTTCATTTCCTTTCTGCCTCCATCTGCAGGTAACCGGGTTAAAATGGGGACAATAGATTCTTTCACCAAGATGGCTAATTTTACTGCCCTTAAAAAACTGCCTGCTGCAAGAGAACTTGAAAGCATCTTCATACAGGAGATGTACTGCCTCCATGGACTGCCACAGGTGATTGTATCAGATAGAGGAATGTGTCACGTTTTTGGAAACATTTTTGTAAAGCTCTTCATATTGAGGTGGCCTTGTCCTCCGTATTTCATCCCCAGACCAATGGCCAAATGGAATACTTATATCAAGGGCTAGAGCAATATCTCTTCTGTCATTGCAATTCGACTCAGAGCGATTGGTCCTCCTACCTACCGTTGGCAGAATACTCCTACAACAACTCAGTCCATGGTGCATCCAAGACTACCCCATTCTTTTGTTTATACAGTTTCCATCCTAGGACCTTTCCTTCAGTTCTTCAAGACAGCCCCTCTGTTCCAGTGGCAGTCTCCTTTATTTGCCAAATCCGAGCCAAACTATCTAAGGTTCTTGTCCATCTCCTAAAAGCTAAAGAGAAAATGAAGGACACGGCTGACGTCCATTGCCGCCAATCTCCATTATACCAAGGCAATGACAAAGTTTGGCTGTCCTCAAAGTGTACCTTTTCAGTTATCACGTAGTAAATTTAAGCCACACTTTTATGGTCCATTCAAAGTTACTCAAGTGGTGAATCCTGTGTTCTTTTGACTTTAACTGCCTTTTGCTTGGAGGATACATCCTGTTTTCATGCCTCTCAGCTGAAACCCTATGACTCTGTCCACTCTCTTTTTCTTGTCCACCAGTTTTTCGGCTTTTTTCTGGTAAGCGTGGGCTTCGGGAGGGGGACCTACTGTTATGCTGTGGGCCGACTTGCGACCCGCGGCACTACCTGTTTCCTCTTCATCCAGCTGTGGACACTGGGGTACAGCATTGCAGCCAACTGGGCCATTTCATCGGCATCCCGGAAAGCACCAGTGACTCTGTTGGTTTTAGGGCAAGTCGCATTCTTGCACGGCGTCCCATCTGCTTCCTGAGGCACCTTGGTACATTACACCCACCTGGTGTGGGCGTTTGGTGACCCCTCTTCCATGGAAGCCATATTGTTGCTCTCCTCTTCACCATGCTCCCAGAAGGCAATAGGGAAGGGTTACTTAACTTCCTAACATGGTAATCTTTCTGTAAAGCACTTCACTGTTTTCCCTATCTAAGATGGTGACACCTCTCCTTCCTGTTTTGGAACTTCCTGTTACTGTATGTCACTTCCTGTTCCTGTATGTCACCTCCTGTTTTTTGTACATAAGGGAACAGAAGCTTTCCTTTCTTGGGTCGCTCCTGTCGGCTCCTTGACTCTTATTTTGGTGATCCCTTCCCTCCATTGGCGTTCTGAATACCTTGCGACTTCTGCTCCAGCGTGACTTCCAGTTTTCTCCTGGTTCCTTTAGAGATCCTGGTCTTCCAGTATCTTCTGGCTCCTTGTCTTCCCCTTCATTCCTGGAGTCTCATCATCATCAGAGGTTTTTTTTCCTCTGGTGTTTTCCTCTTGGGACTCCTTCTTGAGGGCACTGGCTGCTTATGCTTTCATTGTTGGCCGCACATTGGCTACCGGACGGGGTTGCCCCTATCTCGGACAAACCAGGACTTACAAGAACCAAAGCCGGGACCATCCCAACGCCTCAAGACTGGTAAGAAAGACCCTAAACCCGACACATGCATCAAACTTAGGAATTGCGATTCCTAAATTGCGATTTTTTAAAAATGTGCGATTCCTACATATTCCTCATTTTCGATTCACAAATTGGGAATCACAATTAAGGATTGGTTCTTATTTTTTCCTTTTGGCCTAGAGGCTCAAAGAAATCATTGGGAATTGCAAGCGCAATTAGTGAGTACCAAATAGGTACTCACAAATTAGGCATGCAATTTCAAGGGTGCAAGGGTGCCAAAAACACACCCTGATGCACCCCTGTAAGTGCAATTAAAAAATATGTTGCACACAAACACATGTCCAAGGGCATGTGTGTGTGCAACATAGAACTTGTTGGTAATTTGCGCTTCTTAAAACTGAAATTGCAAAACATTTTTTTGTTTCATTGCATTAATACACTCGCAATTTAAACAAACGCAAATTTTGCGATTACTTAAATAGCGATTTTTGCATTTTGGATGATGCATCCCAAATGCAAAAATTGTCGTTGCAAAGGGGCAGATTCTGTAAATCTGCCCCTTTGCGACCTCAAAAAATGATGATGCATGTGCCCCTTAAATTCGTTTTTCACTACTGCTAGGTTTGCCTCTATTGCCTACTATTGTGTAGTTTCTACTATTGAGGAGGAACTGCACATTTGTGCATGATATAAACTTTGTGATTGTGCAAGACTGATGCCATGTCCCCCCTTAGGATGCGATGTCCCATAGACCAGCTAGCCCACAGTGGCACCATAGCACCCCTAACCTAGACAGGGAGTGAATGGTTCTGGCAACCATTGAACATAACAAGACTTATAAACCAAGGTGACAGATCTAGAACCTTTCGCTCATCCACTTGTGCTCTCAGTTGCTCAGAGAAGGATACAAAGAATACTTAAAGGGACGTTTCCAATGTTTATTTACCCAACATGATTCTTCTATGTGCTGC
Source organism: Lissotriton helveticus (assembly GCF_964261635.1). Taxonomy (NCBI): domain Eukaryota; kingdom Metazoa; phylum Chordata; class Amphibia; order Caudata; family Salamandridae; genus Lissotriton; species Lissotriton helveticus. The sequence continues at coordinate 302,369,024 of NC_136062.1, forward strand.
AACGATCAATAGATAGAAGCAGATGAAAGTTATAAGCAGTATCAAGACAGTGAACAATATGAAAAGTCCCACCATTATGCTCAAACAACCTATATTTGCAAGCATATGAAATAGTATAACAATCTGGCATACTTCTATTATGTGGACCCTAACCCGTGTGTCTAGGGTGTATGTGTATGTTCTGCCAAGAATCTCTTTACAGGATGATCCAACCCCACTAACTGGTGGGTAAAAATGTAGGATCCTGTCTTGGTCACAAGCTGGACACCGCTCACAGAAATGTTAGTCAGCTGCTGGGCGAAGGCATCAGCCTGTAGAGACCTCTCAATGTCAGCAGAAGTGCCTCCTCTGACTATACCCAGAAACAGATGTTTATTTATAGAAAAGGGCATCCTTACATTGGGCTGAGATTGTGATCTGGCTGCCATTGTTTATCTGCTGCTGATAACTGTGTCACCATATGGATGAAAATAACAAACACATGTTCACAGTGTGTGTTCCAGCCTTGTACAAGGTGTCAGGGGAATATAAAAATGTCCTTACGAAGTCGACTCGTATAAGCAAGGTCGGTGTTTCAAAGAAAGTAACCCAAAGTGTCACTAATGCAAATGTGTGTAAAAAGTCAATGTGACAAGTAAAGGACATTTTAGGAAAGCTCTGTGCTCATGTAAAATGGCAACATTTCCCTATACAGGGACACATGACACCCACTCCTTGGACATAAGCTAACTAAGGAGCTATCTAAAGCAAAAAAATCCTACTCCTACAAAATGCAACACCATTTGTAAAGGAAGTTGCTAAAAAATCATACACCTAATAATGTTGGTAAAAGGCACTTAAAAGAGGCACTCATGCTATTTGGAGGCCCAAAGCCCAAAGAAAGACAAAATTTAAAATCAATTCAGTACAGATGTTTATGTATTCCAAGTGGTTGACAAAACATTTCTGTTCCCAGAGTCTGCAAGTTGATAGAGCAAGTATATTACCATCCACCATGCCCCACCCCCCAGAGCTGCAGCTGTGGGAGCAAGAAAAGCCAGTCAGAGTTCCGTCAAGGTAGAGCCAAGGTAGAGCCAAGATCCAATCCACCAGGTTCTGAGGCAACCTAGGGAGACTCGTCGAATGCTGGCAGGAGCAAAGTAATCCGCAGATGACAGCTATACAAATGAGCCTTTAATGGGCCCATCAGTATACGTATGCCCGATGGTTCAAATAATTGTGACCCCAAGCACAAATCCCAGGCACACTCATAAGTGCACAGGAGATAGCAGGACATGGACTGAACGCAGTGAAGCCATACTGGCCGAAATGACTGGAGCCAATGCTTATCAAGTTCTCGAAGCACAGGTGTGACAAAGCAATGCACTATACGCTCACGGAACAACAGGACATGAGACGGTGCCAGCTTTATTCAATCTTAATATGGGGCATCCATTGTAGAACATAAATATTTAAACCACTAGCCCTGCAATTAGGAACATGACCAGCAGAAGGCTCCAAAAGATGTTTGGAGTAGATAAAAGCTGAAATTACTCCAATCACTGTCTGGCCTATGCCTTTGAAAAAACATGCTATTCCCATCATGTTAGAGATGTTAAACATACGATGCACCAATTCTCAAAAATGTTTTAGGAGGTTAGTGCTGAGTAATGCCTGTATCTCTGAAGAGAAACACGCCACCTGAAGATCAAAAATCTCCTTAGAAGGAGTTAAGGCCCCATCTTTTTTAAATAATTAGGCTGTCAGTTTGCTCAGGGCATCAAAACGCACATTGGTAAGATTAATTGAAGGCCACAGTGTATCCTCCCTAACTTTTTTGGGTAGGCGGAAAAAGGACTTGTGTACAACAAGTAACAATGGAGGACACAGTCAACACACAGGCAACCCCTGGTTTGATCTCACCGCAACTGACTGTTCAACATCAGTTAACTCCCATTAAAGAGAAATCTGAAAGTTGGACAAATGTGTTCATGCTGAGGACAAGTCTGGCGGTGGTGTTCTGTATTGTCCGGAGTTTGTGGAGTAGGAACTTGTTGATGCCGGCATAGAGTGCGTTTCCATAGTCCAGTCTGCTGGTGGTGAGTGCATGGGTGACTGTCTTCCTTGACTCGGGGGGATCCACTTGAAGGTCTTGGGGAGGATGCAGAGGGTTTTGAAGCAGCTGGAGGTGACGTTATTGACCTGTCGGTTCATGGTGAGTGATGAGTTGAGTACGATGCCAAGGTTCTTGGCGTGGTCTGAGGGGGTAGGTGGGCTTCAGATGGCGGTCGGCCACCAGGTGCTGTCCCATGCAGAAGTGGTGGTACCAAGGACGAGGCCTTCTGTCTTCTCAGCGTTGAGCTTTAGGCAGCTGTCATCCAGACTACGACGTCTTGCATTCCTTTATGAAAGTTGAATTTGGAAGTCGTGGGGTCGTTGGTGAGGGAGAGGATGAGCTGGGTGTCGGCATAGGATACGATGCTGAGGCTGTGTTGTCAAACAATGGCTGCGTGGGGGGCCATGGAGATGTTGAAGAGGGTGGGTGAGGAAATATTGGATCCAGCCCAGGGCTGTTCCTTGTATGCCTGCGTCGTGTAGTCTGGCGACTAGTGTGCTGTGGGAGACGATGTCGAAGGACGAGTAGGATGAGGGCTGTGGAGTGGCTTTGGTCCCGGAGGGTGTGGATGTCGTCTGTGGCAGCGATTAGGGTGGTCTCTGTGCTGTGGTTGCTTCGGAATCCGGATTGGGACGGGTCAAGGACAGCGTTCTCTTCAATGAATAATGTCAGTTTCCTGTTGACTGTTTTCTCTGCAACTTTGGCTGCTAACAGGAGATGCGAGATGGGCTGATAGTTTTTGAGGTCTGTGGGGTCACCTGTGGGTTTCTTGAGCAGAAGTCTGAATTCTGGTAGCTTCCAGTCCTGCAGCTTATTCCTTCCCTCGACGGCAAACTCGCACTACTGTCCTTCGCACTTGCCGTTCCTGTCGGAAACAAAGACAGAGAAGGTCAGAACAGTTCACACATTAATGTGGGCTCTCCCTTTAGCTTAAAAAACAAGTAAGTTAACAGACTCTGTTTTTTTAGTTCAATGCGCATTGAGAAAGAAGCTTAAAGACACTGCATTTTCATTCTAAAAGCTTTTCTGATTTATGGACAATCCTTGATTTATAGACATTCATCAGGCACGACAATGAGTGAGAGTTTTGGGACTCAATACAGAAAATCATTGATAACATTTCAAGGGTGATACAGAAACATTGTAACTCTGGAAGAACTTTAACCCTTGAACTTCTTCTTGTTCAATCAGCGATTTGAATTATGTTTGTAACACGCAGCATTTGTTAGTAAATTGGCATAGGAAAAAGACAGCCAATAATACAGATATTATCAGACTATGTTTTAAGAAAGAGTCATTTACTATAATAATTGATATTTTACTGTTATTTTCAGCGTTTGGCTTTAATAAGTGATCAAGAGACAGAGGCTCGGTGTTAACAGTAAACCAGAGTCACAGTCATTATAAGAAGTCTGGTGACATCAAAACCAGACTGGAAGGTACAGCAGATATATTCTAGTTTATACATATAGAATTACGCTGTAAATGGAAATGCTGATGATGATGTTATGTTAAAACACTCATGTCCTTTTGTTTACTCAGAGAGTTTTGTTTGAGTTGTTGTTGATAGATAATATTTTAATGCACATAGTACTGTATTTTGGTTTAAAGATTATGATCTAAATAAACTTACCTTTTGACCTTTGACTCAGAGACACATTCCTAGATGAGGCAGTCGCCCTTCCACAAGAAGGATTCAGCTTGGGAGTGTCTTTCTCTGTTTGTTATTTTCTCCAATTCCCCCTTCCCTTGGGACTGTGATCTTCTTTGACTGTAGTAACAGTTCAGTCATTTGGGATTAGAGTCTAGAGGGTATATGAGAATAATCTTCATGACTTTCAAGTAGAAATACCTGGATTTTCAGGTGCGTGGAGGCTTTAACAGAAGCGCAAGCCTTTCAATACAAAAGTTGTACTTTAGAGACATGGAAGACAAAACTGATAAAATTGATGGTTAGGCAACAGCGCAGGCTCTTGAAGAAGATGTGGAAAGGAATGCTTCGGTAACTGCAATGTTGCAACGAATGCAATTAGAAATAGATAGACTAAAACAAGAAAATCATTTGTTACACCAGGAAGTTGTGCGTTATAAACCTAGGAAATCTCTTTGGGATGAATCTTTTTGTTCAACCTTTGCACAGACCAGTGGAAAGGAGAGTGAAAGTAAAACTGCAAACACATTCACATTATCGGACACTACTGCTACACCACTGCAAGTTACTGCAGCTGTTCCTAATGTTGTGCCACTTTCTGCTCCTGAACGCTTCTTTGGTGACAGCAATAGGTTTGAAGTTTTTATAAGTCAATGTCAGTTGCATTTTGTATGCAAACCTCAGTTATTTCCATATATTGACAGAGATGACCCAATTTTACATAACTGGTCAAACTTTAAAAGGATTATGACTAAGTTGTTTGCTAGGCACACTTATGTTCAGGCAAGTGATAATGAACTATTACATTTAAAGCAAGGGAACAAAGATTTGTTATCGTATATTACAGCATTTAACAGATTGTTGACCAAAACTCAATGGCCGGAAGAGAAACGTACCTCTCTATTTTATAGAGGGCTACGGGATGATTTAAAAGATGCCTTGGCACATATTGTAGACTTACCAGATGAGTACTCAGAATTCGTAGACTTAGTTGTAAAATTAGATCACCGGTTAGGAGAACGGAAAGGTGACAAAAGTCGGTTTGAGCCTAGAATCTCAGTCCTTAAACGTGAGAAAAAAGAAATAGACAGTAAACTGCCTGAACCAGAACCCATGCAATTAGGATCAATAAACGGCACCATATCAACGGAAGAGAAAGATAGAAGAAGAAAGTTGACTGTATGTTTATATTGTGCTCGTTCAGGACATTTCACCAGGGAATGTGACCGCTCAGCCCTCCACAGGGCTTGGTCGCCCCACTCACTGCTGCCGCTCCTGCCTGCCTTTGCCGCCTCCTGCCTGCAGATTCCTTCGCTCGCTGCCCACTGCTCCTGGGAATTTCCCGCTGCTCCTGGGAATTTCCCGCTGCCCGCTGCTTCTTGGAATTCCCCTCCGCTGCCTCCCTGCGGCCCCGCCCCCCCTGTGATTCCATTTGCCGCCCCGCTCCCGCCACCCAGCTGCTCCTCCCTCCCAGCTCCTTACTTAAGGGGACCGTAGGGGACCACAGAGTGTGACCGCTCAGCCCTCCACAGGGCTTGGTCGCCCCACTCACTGATGCCGCTCCTGCCTGCCTTTGCCGCCTCCTGCCTGCAGATTCCTTCGCTCGCTGCCCGCTGCTCCTGGGAATTTCCCGCTGCTCCTGGGAATTTCCCGCTGCTCCTGGGAATTTCCCGCTGCCCGCTGCTTCTTGGAATTTCCCGCCGCTGCCTCCCTGCGGCCCCGCCCCCCTGTGATTCCATTCGCCGCCCCGCTCCCGCCACCCAGCTGCTCCTCCCTCCCGGCTCCTTACTTAAGGGGACCGTAGGGGACCACAGAGTGTGACCGCTCAGCCCTCCACAGGGCTTGGTCGCCCCACTCACTGCTGCCGCTCCTGCCTGCCTTTGCCGCCTCCTGCCTGCAGATTCCTTCGCTCGCTGCCCGCTGTTCCTGGGAATTTCCCGCTGCTCCTGGGAATTTCCCGCTGCTTCTTGGAATTTCCCGCCGCTGCCTCCCTGCGGCCCCGCCCCCCTGTGATTCCATTCGCCGCCACCCAGCTGCTCCTCCCTCCCGGCTCCTTACTTATGACGCCCCCAGAGCGACCGCGCAGCGGACGCGCGCAGCGGGAGCACCGATTGAGCGACGAAGGTGCGCCAAAGGTAAGCCCGTCTGCGCCCGTCCACGGCTGGCCCACGCCCAGCGCCAGGACCCCTGGCCCTCCCCGCCGAGGCAAAACGACCCGACTGACCTACGACGCCGCCACTCTCAACGCACTCAATGCCGGCCGGACCCACGCCTGCTGCCGAGCCACCCCGAGACACACCCACGGACCCTTCACCTGCTGCACCTGCAAGTTCACCTGCCTCCGAACCTGCCCTGCACCCGCCAAGACAAACACCAGCAGCAACCACCTCAAGTGCATCCTGATCAACACCCGCTCCGTCCACAGACACGCCGTGGAACTCTGGAACCTCCTCGACGCTACATCACCGGACGTCGCCTTCCTCACGGAAACCTGGATGAACACCTCCTCTGCACCCGACATTGCCATCGCCATCCCGGACGGGTACAAGATCATCAGGAGGGACCGCATCAACCAGACCGGAGGTGGCATCGCCATCGTCCACAGGAACACCATCCGCATCATGACCGACGCCAACGACTCCTTCGCCGCAGCCGAACATCTCCACTTCCAGATTCACACCGCCCCTAAGACGACCCTCAGAGGCACCCTCGTCTACAGACCCCCAGGACCACGCACACAATTCAGCGAAGACATCACGGACTTCATCAGCCCACACGCCCTCCCCTCCACCGACTACATCCTCCTCGGGGACCTCAACTTCCACCTGGAGAACAACAAGGACCGCAACACCACCGCCCTGCTGGAAAACCTCGCCAACCTCGGACTCAAGCAACTGGTCAACACCCCCACCCACTACGCCGGCCACACGCTTGATCCTGTCTTCTCTTCCAGCAAGTACATCACCTTCAGCCATGCCACCGGACTCCACTGGACCGACCACAGCTGCGCCCACTTCAGCTTCAAAAGATCCACGACCCACCACCACCCGCAACAGGTACCTCACAGGAATTGGAGCAAGATCACCGCAGACCAGCTCACCACCTCCCTCAGCCAGAGCCCACCCGCCAACACAACGGACCCCAACGAAGCAGCCCGCAACTTCACACAGTGGCTGACCGCCTGCGCCGATGACCTCGCGCCACTAAAGAACCCTCCCAGCAGCCCCAGAAGCAAGAAGGCATCCTGGTTCACCGACGACCTCAAGGACTCCAAGAAGACCTGCCGCACCCTCGAGAAAGCCTGGCTCCTCGACCGGACCGCCCTCAAAAACGCTACCCGCAAGCACCACCAGCTCATCCGCACCACCAAGAAGAAATCCCTGAAGGAACGACTGGACAACAACGGCCACAACAGCAAAGAGCTCTTCACTATCGTCAAGGAGTTCTCCAACCCCAGCACCGGCACCAACGACATCACTCCGTCACAAGACCTCTGCGACTCCCTCGCCTCGTTCTTCCACCGCAAGATCGCCGACATCCACAACAGCTTCGGCGCCCCACCCACGCACCCAACCGTCGAACCAACGCCCCCCACCGCCACCCTTCGCACCTGGACCACGGTGACCACCGAAGACACAGCCCGCACGATGAACGCCATCCGCTCCGGATCACCGACCGACCCCTGCCCACATCACGTCTTCAACAAGGCCGACTCCACCATCGCACCCCAACTCCGGAACATCATCAACGCCTCCTTCAACACCGCCACCTTCCCGGAGAGCTGGAAGCACGCCGAGATCAGCGCCCTCCTGAAGAAACCTACAGCGGACCCCACCGATCTCAAAAACTTCCGCCTCATCTCGCTCCTCCCTTTTCCTGCTAAAGTCATCGAGAAGATCGTCAACAGACAGCTGACCGCCTTCCTCGAGACGAACGGATCCCTCGACCCCTCGCAGTCCGGCTTCAGAGCCAACCACAGCACCGAGACCGCCCTCATCGCAGCCACCGACGACATCCGGACCCTGCTCGACAAGGGGGAAACAGTGGCCCTCATCCTCCTGGACCTCTCCGCTGCGTTCGACACGGTCTGCCACCGCACCCTAGTCCAGCGCCTCAGCAACATCGGTATCCAAGAGAAGGCACTGGAGTGGATCATCTCGTTCCTCGCCGGAAGAACACAAAGTGTCCGCCTCCCCCCGTTTCGCTCCGAGGCCACCGAAGTCATCTGCGGCGTCCCGCAAGGATCTTCACTCAGCCCCACCCTCTTCAACATCTACATGAAACCTCTCGCAGCCATCGCACGCCAGCACAACCTCAACATCATCTCTTACGCCGACGACACTCAGCTGACCCTCTCCCTCACCAGAGACCCCGACACCGCCAGAACCTGCCTACACGAAGGGATGAAAGACGTCGCCGAGTGGATGAAGGACAGCCGCCTGAAACTGAACTCGGACAAGACGGAAGTCCTCATCCTGGGATCTTCGCCCTCCGCCTGGGACGATTCCTGGTGGCCCCCAGCCCTGGGCACCGCACCCAAGCCAACCGACCACGCACGCAACCTGGGCTTCATCCTGGACCCCTCCCTCTCGAAGACCAGACAAGTCAACGCCGTCTCCTCATCGTGCTTCAACACCCTGCGTATGCTTCGCAAGATCTTCCGCTGGATCCCGACCGAGACCAGGAAGACTGTCACCCAGGCACTCGTCACCAGCCGACTGGACTACGGAAACGCCCTCTACGCCGGAACCACAGCCAAGCTACAGAAAAGACTCCAGCGCATCCAGAACGCCTCCGCCCGACTCATCCTGGATGTCCCCCGACGCAGCCACATCTCCAGCCACCTGAGGAACCTGCACTGGCTCCCCGTCGACAGGAGGATCACGTTACGGCTCCTCACCCACGCACACAAATCTCTCCACGACCTGGGCCCCAAGTACCTCAATGACCGCCTGACCTTCTACACGCCCACCCGCCAGCTACGGTCCACCAGCCTCGCCCTCGCAGCCGTACCACGCATCCGAAGAGCCACCGCCGGAGGAAGATCCTTGTCTTACCTGGCTGCCAAGACTTGGAACTCGCTCCCCATCCACCTTCGGCTGACCCAGGACCATCTCGCCTTCAGGAAACAACTCAAGACCTGGCTGTTCGAGCAGTAGCATACCCCTCCCCCCAAGCGCCTTGAGACCCTCCCGGGTGAGTAGTGCGCTATACAAATGGCATGATTGATTGATTGATTGGAATGTCCTGTTAAACCTAAAGTACCAAAAAAGATTAACGCTCTGGTCCCTTCATCTGCAGAGCAGGAAAACTGATTCGCTCGTCAGGAACGGAAGTCGCTTGCACGAGTAAGGTTAAGAATAGGATCTCCCAGTCTTTAGCAAATATGGTTCCACAAATTCCTAGACATTTCGTCATTCAAATTTTTCTAATAATCAGTACTCAGTTGCGACAATCATTACCAGTCTTATTAGATTCAGGAGCTACTGGGAATTTTATGGACATAAAATTAGCTCAGGATTTACAGGTTCCTACAGAATATAAAACTCAACCTGAAGCAGTATGTGCAGTTCATGGCTCAGCGTTATCATCAGGTATGATAACGAAAAGAACAGGCTCCTTAATCATGGTTTGTCAAAATGGGCATACAGAGAAAATATGTTTTGACTTAATTGATACTCCAAATTTTGGCCTGATTCTTGGAGTGCCTTGGTTGATTACACACAACCGTAAGATTAACTGGATTTCTAGGACAGTGACTTTAGACTCTTCCTTTTGCAGAGCTTCATGTTGTCAAGAAGCTCCTGATGACTCCATGACAGTTGTGCATTGCGCAAGTGTTGCGATATCCTCTTTAGACATCCCACCAGAATACCGAGATTTTAAAGACGTTTTTGATCCTGTTAAGGCCTCCTCCTTGCCTCCACACAGAACATACGATTGTCGCATAGACTTGATACCTGGAGCTCCTTTACCAAGTAGTAGGGTATACGTTCTTTCTGAACAAGAAACTAAGTATTTAGGAACCTATCTAGATGTGCTTCTAGCCTCTGGATTCATAAGACACTCAACCTCCCCTGTGTCCTCGCCACCTTTTTTTTTATTCCCAAACCAGATGGTTCTCTTCGCGCTTGCATTGACTATCGCGGATTGAACAAGGCAACCATAAAAAACAAGTACCCATTGCCCCGGATACCAGTCCTCCTTGATCAGTTGCGTCATTCCACTGTTTATACAAAACTGGACCTAAGAGGGGCATACTATTTGGCTAGGGTAAAAGAAAATGATGAGTGGAAGACTGCCTTTAAAACTAAATTCGGCTTATGTGAACATACGGTCATGCCCTTTGGGTTATGTAATGCTCCGGCAGCATTTCAATATTTCATAAATGAGGTTTTGCAGGAATTCCTTGATGTTTGTCCTTATTTATTCTAAAAACAGAGAAGAACATACACAGCATGTGTGAGCAGTTTTAACAAAGTTGCAATAAAATCTGTTATTTGCTAAATTAGAGAAATGTGTATCTTTAATACTGATACAGTGGATTTTCTTGGTTATTGTGTGAAAGAACTGGTATAGTGATGGATCCCAAAAAGGTCACTGCCATTGAACAATGGCCAGAACCTAAGTTGGTAAAAGATATTCAAAAGATTTTGGGGTTTGCAAACTTTTACAGGCGATTTATTCCTCATTTTGCTGAAACAGTAGTACCTCTTACCAAATTGTTACAAAAGGGATACAGCTCAAGCTTTCACTTATCTAAAACAAAAGTTTATTACCGCCCGTATCTTGAAACATCCGGGTCCAGATTTGCCTTTTTTTGTGGAAGCTGATGCTTCTCAAGTGGCTTTAGGAGGAGGTCTTTCTCAGAGAGACCCTCAAGATGGTCAATTACATCCAGTGGCCTTTTATTCTAAAAAATTACTACCTGCAGAGCAACATTATACAGTGGCTGAGAGAGAGTTTTTGGCCATAAAATTAGCCTTCACAGAATGGAGGCATCATTTAATGGGAACTAAATTCCCAGTTACCATATTTAGTGACCATAAAAATTAGCCATTTTTCAGCTCCGTGAAAGCACTTACTCCACGACAAATGCGATGGTTAAATGTCTTCAGAGCATTTGACTTTGTGATAACTTATAGACCTGGTACACAGCAGATGCAATCAGATATCTTATCCAGGTATGGGTATACATATCAATTGAAAAAAGATGGCGTTGGACCCCCGATTATGCCTCCTTCTCTTTCTCTGTTTGTTATTTTCTCCAATTCCCCTTCCCTTGGGACTGTGATCTCTTTGACTGTAGTAACAGTTAAGTCATTTGGGATTAGAGTCTAGTGGGTGGATGAGAATAATCTTCACGTCTTTCAAGTAGAACTACCTGGATTTTCAGGTGAGTGGAGGCTTTAACAGGTAATTATCATATGTGGGCTGTAGTGTGTATTTAAAACACACACATATGTGAAAAGTGCTATGGATCCAGAGAACATTATTACGATTGACCTGGGCTACAGTTTGAACGTATTACAGTGACACATGGCAGGGACAAATGCTAATGCCTTTAAGAAAACACCAGTTGTACAAATTGGCCAAGTCACTCTAACATTTGCCTTGGAATCTCACATGGCTAGTTACCTAATATTTAAAAATGGAACATGCTAGCTATCACAAAGCATGACTTCATAAAAGAGTGCTTTGTGCTGCTTTCAAGTAAACTGGTCTAGAAATGGTTTACCTCACAGCCCTACTTCAGAAACGTAATACACATCACTTGCTGACTGCTGATGACTTTCCTCCTGGGAGACAATAGCTTGGGCTCTAGCAGCAGCAAGGCAGGTGTAGGTTTAACAGCGGCCATTTGGATGGGGTTGCCCATCTGGGAGGGGGCAATCAGCAACACAAGGGACAACTTTCACTGCTCATTCTTTGAAGTGGAGCACCCAAACTGAAACCATTCCTGCACTGAGACTCCCCAGACCAGTTCTATCACCAGTAGAAGGTCAGAATCCTCACATTCAAATGGGAGTGGCTGGAGAAAGGGACAAGGCACCTGCAGCTGGAGGAAGGTGACACACATTTTTTATGAAGGCCTCGGTGGATGTTTAGAGTAAACTGAGAAAAGAAAAGTGTTGCAATAGGAGATCGGAATTCTGCAGGAAAATTAAAACTACTGGGTGAAGTGACTTCTCAATTGCATTCAAGGCACAAGAAACCAAGAATAAAGGCTGCAAAATGCGAAAAGGGGGCAAGGTAGACACACCCTGACCCCCTAGGCCTGCTCAGGGCGTCCCACAAGGACCACCAGAGCTTAAAAAAGCATTTTTTTAAAAAAAATCAGCGAGATTCGCGCACCCAGCACGAATTTCGGCCATAATTTAAAAAAAAAAAGAAGCGCGGGCTCCCGCGCTTCAAGGTTAATTAGCCCCCGGGGGGGCATTAAAAGAATTGTGTGGGGGCCCAAAAAGGCCCCCCAGCCCCGGGGACCGCCACCCCCAGGGCTTCAAGAGAAAATGTGGGGGGGCTCATAGCACCACCAGCCCCGGGGGTCGCCACCCCCGGGGCTTTTAAAATAAGTAATGGGTTGGGGGGCTTAAATGCCACCCCCCGGGGCTTCATAATTGAAATTTTTAAAAAAGTAACCTGTGTGAGAGGGCTCAAGCCCCCCACATGCCCCGGGGACCGCCACCTCCCCAGGGCTCTAATACTCAAAATAGGGGGATATGTGACGGACCCCCCAGCCCCGGGGTCCACCACCCCCTGGGGCTTTAGAAATGGTGGGAGAGGGGCCGTGCGGCCCCCCTCCAGGAGCCCTTGATGGCCCTGGGGACCGCCACCCACCAGGGCCAGATACTGCAGTGCCCCAGAGTGCCCACCCCCGGTACACTGTAGTTTGCTATGGCAGGGCGGGAGCCTCGCGGCTCCTGCCCTGCCATAGCAAACTGCTTTGGTATTTGGAAGAGAGAGCAGGGAAACCTGCTCTCACTTCCAAATACCAAAGATTATTGCTTTTGCACATGTGGAGCTGCATCTTCGCAGCTCACCATGTGGAAAAGCAATGCCGGCTCCCGCAGTAGGCGGGGAGCTGGCGGGAGCATGGGGGGATTGGGACCCCCCACGGTCCCCAACGGAGAGGCTGGCATGGGATGGGGTCCCCGGGGCAAGAAGCGGCCCGGGTAGAGGGCCACGGGGCCCCCCTCCTCAAATATGCAAAAAAGAAAACATTTTTTTAAAAAGGCCGGCCCCGGGGGATGGGGTCCCCGGGGCCATAAATGGCCTAAGGAAAGGGGGGCAAAGCAGTCCCCCTCCTAAATTTAAATACATTTTAAAAAAAGGCCAAGACCCGGGGGGTGGGGTCCTCGGGGCCAATTATGGCATTAGTAGGGGGGGCAATGCAGCCCCCTGCAAAAATGAAAAAACAAAAAAAGGTGTCAGGCCCTGGGGGATGGGGTCCCCAGGGCCCAAATATTAGGAAAAGAAGGGGGGCCACACAGCCCCACTTCTTAAAACAAAAAAACCCAAAAAGACCGGCATCGTGCCGGAGGCCACGCCCCCTACCAGCATCACTCTGCAAACACGCCCCCTGGTGCGTTTGCAGAGGGGGAAAGAATTCCCCTTGAATACTGGGGGTCCCTGGAGGCCAACTAACCCACCAGGAACCTCCAGTATGCTCCAGGGGACTGCGTTGCAGAGAGGTGTTCTGAGGCCACGCCCCTTTTTAAACCTCTCTGCAACGCAGCTCTTTGGCGCTTACTGGAGGTAGCTGGTGGGATAGTTGCACCCCAGGGACCCTTAGTATCCAAGGGGAGTTAATCCCCCAACTTAAAACACGCCACGGGGCACGTTTGCACAGTGGTAAAGGGAGGGGGCGGGGCCTTAGTTCACATGTGTGCAAACACACCCTGTGGCGCGGTTTTAAGTTGGGGACATACAGCCTGATTCAACATTCTCCCGTTTTGCGAGCCCCAAATAGCGATTCATAAGGAATCGCTATTAAGGACTTGCAAAACGGGATTCATGTAGAAATTGCATAAAGAAATGCGATTCCTACACATTCCTTATTTGCGATTAGCAAATTGCTAATCGCAAATAAGGAATAACTCCCCATTCATTCCTATGGGCCAAAAGGCCCATAGGAATGAATGGGGAGTATTCCTTATTTGCGATTAGCAATTAGCTAATCGCAAATAAGATAGCGATTTAAAGGGTGCCAGGGGTGTCCAAAGGACACCCTGTAGCACCCCTTGAATGCAAATTGATACAGGTGTTGCGCACACACATGTCCAAAGGACATGTGTGTGTGCAACATGCAACTTGGAAAAATGCTTTTAAAAGCATTTTCCTAAGTTTTCGCTATTTACCACGAGGTTTGACCTCGTGGTAAATAGCGGGCCGAAATTGCGAATTCGCAATTTTTAAATGGATGATGAATTGCATTTAAGGAATCTCAAATAGAGATTCCTTAAATGTAATTCCTCGCAAAATAGCGAAATCGCTATTACCGATTTTTGCATTTGGGATGATGAATCCCAAATGCAAAAATAGCGCTCGCAAAGGGCCAGATTCTCAGAATCTGGCGCTTTGCGAGCCGATTTCGGCTTGATGAATCAGGCTGTTAATTCCTTGTAAGTCCTGAGGGTCCCTGGGGGCCAACTAGCCCACCAGGTACCTTCAGTAAGTGCCACGGAGCTGCGTTGCAGAGTTTTATAAAAAGGGGCGTGACCTCTGAACTCCTCTCTGCAACGCAGCTCCCTGGCACATACTGGAGGTATCTGGTGGGCTAGTTGGCCGAATTAATATTCCAACTTAAAACGCGCCACAGGGCGTGTTTGCAGACATGCCACCTCAGGCCACGCCCCCTTCCTTCACCAGTGTGCAAACGCGCCCTGTGGTGCATTTTAAGTTGGGGAATTAATTCTCTTTCAATACTGAGGGTCCCTGAGGGCCAAATAGCCCAACAGGTATCTCCAGTATGCACCAGGGAGCTGTGTTACAGACAGGTGTTCAGAGGCCACGCCCCTTTTTACACCTTTCTGCAGCACAGCTCTGTGGTGCTCACTCGAAGTACCTAGTCGGCTAGTTTGACCCTAGGGACCCTTAGGACTGAAGGGGACTTAATTTCTCAAGTTAGAACGGTGACAGGGCGCGTTTACACAGTGGTGAAGTGACCGGACAGGGCCTGACGTGATGTGTGCAAACACGCCCCATGGCGCGTTTTAAGTTGGGGAAAAAATTCAACTTCAAATCTGAAGGACCATGGGGGCCAAGTAGTCCACCAGGTGATTCCAGGAAGTGCCCCTGCGCTGCGTTGCAGAGAGGTGGTGCAGGCCGTGCCCCTTTTTACATCTCTCTGCTACACAGCTCTGTGGTACTTACTCAATGTACTACGAATTCCGATTTACTCACCTGTTATCAGGAGAGACCTCAGTGCTGCATCTTTGAGCCCAGTACGGATCCTGAAAAGTAATTCTTCTAACCATACTTACCACTAACTTGAATTTCCTTCCATAGGCTAACATTGACTGGTTTCACTTGGAAAGTTTCTGTCTATTTTTACAAACTAAAAATATTCCTTAAAAATCGCCTGTATGACTTAAACGCATTCTTTCAACTGTTTACAGGAGATGTACCTGTGCTGGATCCAGGATCCACCACTGAGCAAAAAAAAGTAACGATAACACAACTTACCTGCTAAGTGAATTTCCTCCGATAGGATAACATTGGTGATTCTATGTGAAAAAGTGTCAACTTTTAAAATACAATAATATTCCTTAAAAACTACTACAGTAACCAAAACGCTTTTACTCAACTGTTTACAGGAGATGTCCAAGGACTGAATCTAGGATACAGTCCTGTGGTTAGAAAAGTAATCCATAAAGTAACTAATTGCATTTAACTAGAAATTCACATTGAGCTCAATGCATAGCGTTTGACATTGTGTTGCCCATTGCAACAACCGTAACTACTGTGCTTAAAAGTCTATTGCATATTTACAAAGTATTTAAATTAAAGTAATTCATTCTGAGAAAGTATATTTTGTAATGTAATGTATAATGTAATTATAATGTAATTTAAAAAATAAATCATCTAAAAATAAATTGTTAAAAAAAATGTAGTAATGGTGTGTCTTAAAATGAATGGCCACACATCAGGGCAGCTCAAATGCGTTGTGACACTTACTTCAAAGAGTTAATGTCGGGTTGAACGGCTGACTTACAGTGACCAGCCTGGCCTGCACACTTAATACGTCTCCCCATCTGCTTAATTAGTGAGCTGGGGGCATTACAGCTGCAGCCTGCAGCCTCCTGGACTCCTAATGATCGTTAGGTTCACCTGACCGAGCCAATCCTGACACTGCTCTCAAGCGTAACATGACAGCAATGGAGCAGTGTCTGCTGACTCACCATTGGGCCTCTGCTCAGTGATTCTGTGACTTCTGTGCATGTACAGAAAGCTGAAGCACAACACGGACTCCAGCGGTGTTCAGCTTTCACTGCTCTCCTGTGCTTCCCTGCCTGGGCACGGCAGAGATTGATGACATGAACCTGGCGCTGAGCCGAGTCAGACTTGGGCTGTACTGCCTTTCCAGGCTGGCTTCTTTCACCATTTTCCAATCAGATTTTTTAGTAGGTAGAGTGGCCATGTAGCTAGTAGCTGATCGTTGATGCTGTTTTATGACTCACTTACTTTATGTCACGTCTTTTCCCTCTTGCTCTTACGGGTCCTTCCAGTTCATTGGCAAACACTCAAAAAATATTAAAGAGGTGGCTGTATATTAAGTTGCAACAGGCTTGAAACTTTTTTTTAACATAAAGAGCAACCTGAACATTAAAACATAAGTGTTTTGAATAAATCCACGTTTACATTTTTTTTAATAACATTCGTATCTGTAGTGTGGTGGTATGAGGCCCAGCAGCTTAACAAAAGGCGACACACTCAGGTGTAAATTTGGGCGTTTTGTACTTGACCACCCCCAGAGCCCCGGGCTATTAATTCACTTATCTGCGCGTAGGCCAGACATGCTCACTTTACTTATGCATATGGGGGGATGCATACATTTCCCCCTGTGTTGTGCACAACAATGGTGTTGCCTGAACGTCCTGAAACACTACAGGGCAGATTTACAAGCCCCTTGCACCACTTTTGCGCCACTTTTCCCATGTTAAAAATGACGCAATAGTGGCCCATGGGCCTTGTAAATAAGCCCCTACATTCTTCCTTTACCGTAAAATGTAACCATACACACAAAACCCTCAGTGTCATGCTATTCTACTCCAAACATAACAAAGAGCGCATCCCCTTCTACATTCACCAACTGGATATTGCGGATTCTTCACGGATGCAGACACATTCTCAGTCCCAAATCATCACACATAAAGAAAGCATACCATTGAGATGGCTCAGGGTGGGGCTTCAGCCGACTAGGTCCACGGCCATCCCTGGTTGACAAATCTGTCTTAGTACCTTGGCAGCTCCTTGACTCCGACTACTGGTCACCCTCCATGGGTTGGGTGCATCTGGTGTTGGAGCAGGGGGTGAGACAGGGACCAATTCCTCTGAATGTTTATCTCCTCCAAGATCTGGACTATGGTGATTCCCACTATCAGAATGCCCAGCCATTGAGGTGTATTCCATTGGGCAACCTCTGCAGTTATACCAATGGCTTTTGGGAGACTTTCTTAAAGTGGGACATACTCAGTACCCCTCCAGGCAATTATTCTGGTGCATTTGGCTTCTGTGACAGTCCATGGGGTGAGTTCAAACAGCCGCCTCAGATTTCCATCAGGATGGTGGTCCTTGACCAACATGTGGTCTCCAACTTTGATGTGGCTCCTTTTAGCTTGCCGCCTCCTTGAGGCATAATCATTGTTGCAGGATCTTCTGGAGTTGGACAAGTTCAGGGGGTTTGGTGTTTCTTCCCACTCAGGGTGGTGTGGTATGGTATTCATTATTGTCTTTCCAAAACTCAATTTGCGTGGAGATGGGCCGGTTTTGGAGCGACCCCTGGCTCTGCTTGCAGGCCAGGTTGATCCCTTGCTGCCACACAGCTCCACCTGTGCACCAGTGCCTCCCATGCTGCCGCTGCCTCCCTGTCCGTGAGTTTGTTCCTGACGCCACCCCAGTGGTGTAGTGTCTCCGTTTTGTACCTGTAAGCTGTGATTCTGTATTTTATTGTACTGTTTTGCTTTCTGCTGCCCTCGTTGTTTGGCATCGTTCCCCGCCTCGCCGCCTTTGTGTCTTCTGCTCCCCTTTCCTGTTTCCCACTGCTGCTCCTCTGCGGCCAGCCCGTTCGCCGCCCCGCTCCCACCTCCCAGCTGATCCTCCCTCCCTCCCCGCCTTAAATGGCAGCCGCTGCGCGGCAGTAGGAGCGACCCCTGACCCTGCTTGCAGGCCAGGTCGCTCCCCTGCTGCCACACAGCTCCACCTGAGCACCAGTGCCTTCTACGCTGCCGCTGCTTCCCTGTCCGTGAGTTCGTTCCTGCCGCCACCCCAGTGGTATAGTGTCTCAATTTTTGTACCTGTAAGCTGTGATTCTGTATTTTATTGTACTGTTTTGCTTTCTTCTGCCCGCTTAGTTTGGCATCGTTCCCCCCTCTCTCCCCTTTTTGCCTCCTGCTCCCCTTGCCCATTTCCTGCCGCTGCTCTCCTGTGGCCCCACCCCCTCGCCGCCCCGCTCCCGCCTCCCAGCTGATCCTCCCTCCCTCCCTGCCTTAAATGGCAGCCGCTGCGCGGCAGTATGAGCGACCCCTGACCCTGCTTGCAGGCCAGGTCGCTCCCCTGTTGCCACACAGCTCCACCTGTGCGCCAGTGCCTCCCACGCTGCCTCTGCCTCCCTGTCTGTGAGTTTGTTCCTGCTGCCACCCCAGTGGTATAGTGTCTCAGTTTTTGTACCTGTAAGCTGTGATTCTGTAAGTTATTGTACTGTTTTGCTTTCTTCTGCCCTCGTTGTTTGGCATCGTTCCCCCCTTCCCCCCTTCCCCCCTTTTTGCCTTCTGCTACCCTTGCCCGTTTCCCGCCGCTGCTCCCCTGTGGCTCCGCCCCCTCGCCGCCCCGCTCCTGCCTCCCAGCTGATCCTCCCTGCCTTAAATGGCGTCCGCGCCGCTGGCGCGCCAGAGGCAAGCCCGTGTTCGCCCGTCCGTGCCTGGAACACGCCCAGCGCCAGAACCCCTGGACCCTGCAAACACCACAACACCAGACTCCAGTACAATGCCGGCTTTCTCCTCGCACTTAACCCGGACGGGACCACACCTGCATCCAAGCCGCCCCGAAATGCACCCAAGGACCCTTCTCCTGCTGCACCTGCAACTTCACCTGCAACAGAGCCAATAAACCTCCTAGGACCAGACACAACCACTGCCGCTGCATACTCCTGAACACCCGCTCCGCACGCAAACACTCCGTCAAGCTCTGGGACCTGCTGGACACCTTCGCCCCAGACGTAGCCTTCCTGACCGAAACCTGGTGGAACGACTCCTCGGCAACTGACATCACCATAGCTGTCCCGGACAGCCACAAGATCACCCGCAGGGATCGCGCCAACGGAATCGGAGGAGGAATAGCCATCGTACACAAGTCCACCCTCAAGGGAGAGGGGTTGGCCTAACGGCTAAGGCGCTCGACCTCGGACCTGGGGATCTGGGTTTGAGTCTCGGTAACGACGCCAAAAACCCCCTGTGATTCTGGGCAAATCACTTAATCTCCCCGTGCCTAAAAAATGAAAGTGTGTCCTCATGTGTAGTAACTGGTGCTATGTAAAGCGCTCTGATAACTGATTCGGTTCGGTTCTAGTTCGCGCTATATAAAATTCCGAAAAAAAAAAAGGTCTCCACCCACCGGACGACACTCTCAACACCGCCGAGCACCTACGCTTCCGGATCCACACCGACCCCAACACCACCCTCAGAGCAACACTCATCTACAGAACCCCCGGACCCTGGGCTCAGTTCAGCGACTCCATCGACGACCTCGCCAGCACCCACGCACTCGCCTCTATGGACTACCTCCTCAGGGACCTGAACTTCCACCTCGAGAATAACAACGACGCCAACTCCACCACCCTGATCGCCAACCTCTCCAACCTCGGCCTCAGACAACTCGTCACCACACCCACCCACGCTGCCGGCCACACGCTGAACCCCGTCTTCTCCACAGGCACCCACCTTGCATTCGACCACACCACCGAACTCCACTGGACCGACCACCCCTGCATCCATTTCACCTTCAAGAAACCAACCATGCACCACTGCACCCAACAGCTGCCTTGCCACTGCTGGAGCAATGTCACCGAAGACCAGCTGATCACCACCCTCGCCAAGAACCCACCCACCGACCCCACCAATCCAGATGCCGCAGCCTGCAACCTCAGACAGTGGATAGACGACTGCGTCAACACTCTCACCCCACTCAAAAACCCTCCAACAGCCATGCTAGCAAGACAGCCAACTGGTTCACCAACAAGCTCCAAACTTCGAAATGCGCATGCCGGAAACTGTAGAAGATATGGCTCCACGAACGCACACCGGACAACCACGCAGCCCACAAGGACGCCACGCGCAGACATCTCCCCCCCATCAGATTAGCCAAGAGATCCTCCTTCAAAGACCACCTGGATAACAACGCACACGACAGCAAAGAGCTCTTCAGCATCGTAAAGGAACTCTCCAACCCCAGCGCCAACGTGAACGACATCCCACCCTCACAAGAACTGTGCAACTCACTAGCCACCTTCTTCCACTGCAAGATCGCTGACATCCACGACAGCTTCAACACCACGACCACCCCATATACCCAGACTACACTCCCCCTGTGAACACCACCAGCGCCAACCGCCTGACCTCCTGGTCCAACGTCAACGACAACGAGACACGCAAGGTCATGAACTCCATCCACTCAGGATCTCCGTCAGTCCCGTGCCCCCACCACGTATTCAACAAAGCAGACGCAACCATCGCACCCCAACTACGGAAGGTCATCAACATCTCCTTTTCAACAGCAACATTCCCGGAAAGCTGGAAGCGCGCCGAAATCAACGCCCTCCTCAAGAAGCCCAAGGCGGACCCCAAAGACCTCAAGAATTTCCGGCCCATCTCCCTGCTCCCGTTCCCAGCGAAGGTCATCGAGAAAATCGTCAACATACAATTGGCCCGCCACCTGGAAGACAACAACATATTGGACCCGTCCCAGTCTGAATTCAAACAAAACCACAGCACCGAGACAGCCCTCATTGCCGCCACAGATGACATCAGGCACCAACTAGACAACGGCGAAACATCAGCCCTCATCCTCCTGGACCTGTCAGCCGCCTTCGACAAGGTCTGCCATCGCACTTTAAAAACACACCTCCTAGACGCCAAAATCCAAGAAAAGGCCCTTGACTGGACTATGTCCTTCCTCTCCGGCAGAACCCAGAGCGACCACCTCCCACCCTTCTGATCCGAAGCCACCAACATCATCTGCGGCGTCCCCCAGGGCTCATCCCTCAGTCCGACGCTGTTCAACGTCTACATGGCCCCCCTCGCAGAAGTGGCCCGCCATCACAACCTCAACATCATCTCCTATGCTGACGACACCCAGCTCATCCTCTCCCTCACCAAGAACCCACACACCGCCAAAACTAACCTCCACGAGGGAATGAAGGCCGTCACTGACTGTATGAGGAACAGCCGTCTAAAGCTGAACTCGGACAAAACAGAGGTCCTCATCCTCAGACCCACCCCCTCAGCCTGGGACGACTCCTGGTGGCCTACCACACTTGGAACAGCACCGACACCCACCGACCATGCAGGCAACCTAGGATTCATCCTGGACTCCTCCCTCTCCATGTCTAAACAGATCAATGCCGTCTCCTCCTCCTGCTACAGCACCCTCCGCATGCTACATAGGATCTACAAGTGGATCCCGACCGAAACAAGAACGGTGACACAGGCCCTCGTCATCAGCAGACTGGACTATGGCAACACACTCTCCGCAGGAATCCCAGTCAAATACCTGCGACGACTACATCACATTCAAAACGCCTCCGCCCGACTGATCGTCAACGTCCCCCGCAGCAGCCACATCACCCCCCTCCAGAGAGACCTACACTGACTCCCCATCGACAAGAGGATCACCTTCAAGCTCCTCACCCATGCACACAAAGCACTTCACAACGCCGGACCAGCCTACCTGAACATAAGACTCAGCTTCCACACCCCTACCCACCAGCTCCGCTCCATCAGCCTCGCCATCGCTGCCATCCCCCGTATCCAATGAACAACCTCCGGTGGCAGATCCTTCTCCTATCTCACCGCCAAGACCTGGAACACGCTCCCCACCCACCTACGGCAGACCCATGACCTACTCACCTTCAGAAAACTCCTCAAGACCTGCCTCTTCGAGCAGTAGTGGCACCCCTTTTTCTCCCCTCAGCGCCTTGAGACCCTCACGGGTAAGTAGCACGCTTTAAAAGTACACTGATTGATTGATTAATTGATTGATTGATTGATTGGTATGAGCCGGTACTTCCGCAGGAATAGGTACAAGACACACTCAATGTTGTCAGCAACCACTGCAATCTGGATCACCTTCGTGAGAGTTTTCATCAGGCGCTCTACCATTGGCTTGGGGCCAGCGAGGCGTTATGCAGTGGTGCCTGGTGTTCCTGGAGTGTAAGCACTCACTTAGCTCTGAGCCATTGAAGGGGTGGCCCAATGTCCATGCAAATTTCTCCAAAGAAGCCGTGGGTAGCCATGAGCTTCTCCAGCTTCGGGATCACCTCCGAGCCGAATGTGGTTGTTTTTACGATTTTGACCTCCAGAATGCGGGAATTGTAGTCTACCACCACAAACATGTGGGCTCCATTGAGGGCTGCTGAAGTCAGCACTGATCCTTTGCCACAGGGCAGTGGACCCTTTTCTGTGATAACTGGCGAGAGGTGGTCTAGATGACTGGTAGCTAGTCAGACGGCAATTTAGTACAACCACCTCCACCATATGGTGGAGTGCGGGAAACCAGACTTTGCTCCGGAGTCTTATAGTTGGGATTTTTCTCAGTTTAGGAGTAGTAAAGTTAGGACTCCTAATGTTACTACTCCTAAACTGTGAAAAATCCTAATTTTAAGACTTTCGGTATTCACAGAAGGCATTTAGGAGTCCTAAAGTTAGGACTCCTAACTTCTGTGAATACCAAAATGAGTAAGTGCCTTCTGTGAATACCAAAATGAGTAAGTGCCTTCTGTGAATACCAAAATGGTAGTAAGTTTAGGATTTTGTTGTAAGTTAGTTCTGTGAATTGGGCCCTCAGTTTTCAGTGTTAGACTTCCATGCCGCACCAGCCATGGGTCTCAGACCAGACAGCCCTCACTGGTAGCAAATAACTCGTTGCGGACATTATGTAGCACCATCAGGACTGATTTGTCCACCTCTGTGCGTAAGGGAGCGCGTCTCAGAAGTTGTTGCCAATCCCCAGTCAAGGAAGCCTTGATGCCCAATATAAACAGTCATCCAGCTCAGTGGCTTCTACCACTTCCGTTAAAGACATTGGGAGGGGTCTGGAGCAGTCCACAATGAGTCTGATGTACACTTCGGTCGTCACAGTTTCCGCTGTCATGGGAGGTGTGGCTGGTCGATTATGCCGGAGCAGAAAATCAGCTGGGTTCCGGGTACCTAGTCGATATTCAATGGTGAATAGGTACTCCTGCAGTTGGAGAATCCATTTTGTGCTATTCATGGGGGTAGGAGTGTTGGCTTTGATGATGAGCCACTGAAAAGAGAAATCAGCAGCTGGTGATCTGTGATGATGGTGAAGGTATGTTCTGTGGCAAAAAATAAATCACACATTTACCCCCAGTCTAGAGACCTGGGTTAAATCCAATGCTCTTTTATTCACTACGCCACCCAGTTTGGACCCAACCATATGAAAATTAGTCTTGACTCTCTTCATGGGAACAGTCCAGCCCAAACTGCCAAGCTGCATCCTCTCTGGACTGGAAACAAGCATCCTGGGACTGGTTTCAGGATAACACCCCTCATCTGCCAGGCTAGCTTAAATCCAGTAGCACAATGAGCAAGACACCCACGTCTGGGCATACCCATCCCACTTAGGGCAAAAAGTGCTCTGGCAACAAATGATGGATGGAAGGCTGAATGAATCACACATTTACGTCGAGTCAAGAGATCTGGGTTAAATCTGTTGTTCTTTTGCTCACTACGCCACCCCAGGTTGGACCCAGCCATATGCAAAGCAGTCTTGACTCAGCTCCTCATGGGAACAGTTCAGCCCGAACTGCCAACCCGGGTCCTCCCTGGACCGGAACTAAGCATCCTGGGACTGGTTTCGGGGAAACATCCCTCATCTGTCAGGTTGGCTTGAATCCAGTGGCACAGCAAGCAAGGGACCCACATCTGGGCATTCCTACCCCATTTAGGGCAAAAAGTGCTTCTGCAACAAATGATAGATGGAATTATGGATGAATCAAGCATCCACCCCCAGTCAAGTGATCTGAGTTAAATCCATCATTCTTTTGTGTGAAGGGATGGCCATACAGATAGGTGAAAAAGTGTCGTGAGCCCCACAAAACGGCAATTACTTCGAGCTCAATTTGGGAATAACGTTGTTCTGTGGGCGTGAACGTACGGCTGGCGTAAGCTACCTGAGCCCATACTCTGCATTCTTGCTGTTAGGCCAACACAGCCCCCAGTCCTGTGGAGCTGGCATCCACCACTAGATGAGAATCCTTCAGTGGGTTGAAGTAGACACGAGTGGTATCGGCCGTCAGTGTCGCTTTTGTTTGTCACAAGGCCGCTTCTTCCTCGGGTCCCCACACCCAAGGGCTAGATGACTTAATGAGTTCCCAAAGTGGGCCAGTGATGTCTGCCAGGTTCTGCATGAAATGCCCACAGTACGTCACCATCCCCAGAAAGCTGTGAACTCCAGAAACCAATGAGGGATCAGGGGCATCTTGAATGTCCTTCTTCTTGTCCTGGTCGGGCACAATGCTTTTATCAGAGAAACAATATTTGAAGAAGGTGATGTCCTTCCGCAAAATGTAAAATTTTTCACGGTGAAGAGTTATCCCTCGTTCTTTGAGTCGTGTGAAGCCAGCATGGAGGCGAGTCAGGTCTTCACCCAGTGTGGGAGCGTGCACAAGAGTGTTGTCACTTACATTCAGCACTCCAGGTGGGCCTTGTAGCACATTCCTTATGATGTTTTGGAAAATTTCAGCTGCGCTGGAAATGCTGAAGTTTAGCCGGGTGTACCTCCACAGGCCAGCATGGATGGAGAATGTGGTGATGGGTTAGGAGTCCAGATGTAGTGAGATCTGGGTGTATCCCGACCACAGGTCCATTTTAGAGACTCACTTAGATCCTGACAGCTCCTCAATGATGTTGTATATAGTTGGTGTAAGATGTTGTTCACAACCAGTTATCACTTGGTTGGAGACACTCATGTCCACATAGATGCCTACATGGTGAGCGGTCGCCAAATGCATATATATATTTTTTCAACAATCTTTTTATTCAATTACCTGTCGTACAAACTTTGGCCCATAAATATAGCGCAGAATCACATATTTCCTCCCTTACAATAAATCTAATTGACAGATTGGTCTCCCTCCTCGCCCCCAGTGGATGGTAGATGTTTTAAAATTACACACTTTTAAAACCCCAGTCTGCATGCACCTTTTCCATTCAGTATCCACACTATGCCTGCCAAGGACCACAAATCTTGTCCCATTTCTTAGGGCATCTGCTGGCATTGTAAGATACTTTCTCGGCCCCGGCGCACCAATCTAGATCTTCTTGCCATTCCCTGATCTCTGGAGGCCTGATTGCACCCCTTTTCCTCGCTATATTCCTTTTCACCACCATTGCTGCTATTCTGAGCCAAATGTTCATGTACTGGGGCCATTTTAGGTTGCTGGTGATACACAGTCAATCAATCAATCAATCAATCAATCAGAACATTTATAGGGCGGGGTACTCACCCGTGAGGGTCCCAAGGCGCTGGGAGGGGGGGACGTTACTGCTCGAAGAGCCAGTTCTTGAGGTTCTTACTGAAGGAGAGATGGTCCTGGGTTAGTCGTAGGTGGGTGGGGAGGGTGTTCCAGGTCTTGGCCGCTAGGTAGGTGAAGGATCTTTCTCCGGTGGTGGATATGCGGATCCGTGGGACAGTGGTGAGGGCGTGGCTGGCGGAGCGGAGCTGGCGGGTAGGCGTGTAGAACGTGAGGCGGTTGTTGAGGTATTTGGGGCCCAGGTCGTGGAGAGCTTTGTGAGCGTGGGTTAGGAGTCTGAACGTGATCCTCTTGCTGACGGGGAGTGTGAGAAGTTGGCCTGATGTGCAGTGCTCACTATTCTAGTGATCACTATATATCAGTCCAAACAACCCTTATTGATGATTGGTTGTAAGTCAACCTTATAGACCAGCTATCCTAGTAGCATGGATACGAGCAGTCTAAGGCTAAGACTCTAGAGGGCGTGTTAAGCCAGCTGTTTTACCATCACATTACCCCTTGAACACCCAGTGAAAGGACACCACACAAGTTGTTATGAAAATAAACAGTGTATTTATTTATAACAAGACTACCCTGGCTCTTTATGAGACAGGGAGCTAAGAACACAACAAAACTCTTACGAAAATACTTAAGTTAGCACGTTATACACAAATGCCCGAGGGGCACGAAAAACCATATACGCTAAAAGTGGAATGCGAATTACTAGCAGGTAAGTAACAGTTCTAATAGGCTTTGGAATCGCTAGGACTGGACTAGGGAATCGTTAGATTACTACTAGGAGGCCTAGGGGACTCGGGTGCAGAGTGTGCACTCTCACGCGGGATGCGGGACAACGTCTATGGAAGCTAGAGTTCACAAAGTTAGTGTTCACGGGCGAACCCGACCTGGTAGGGAGAAAACGACAGTGGATCCTGACCCTTGGATAGTGAGGCTATGCTGGGACACCGGAGTGCCGAAGTTACCTAGCCCAGGGGCTGCAGCTGCATAGGTCTGAAAAGACGTCGGGGATCTCGTTGCCGGACCAGGAGCCTGGAAGGAAGAAGTTGCTGGCAGGCGACCAGTGAAGGAAAGTTCGATGGATCCAAGCCTGGATCAAGGAAGAAGAAAAACCTGAAAGCAGAGGGGACCAAGTTCTTGAATCACTAGCCAGTGATTAAGTGGGCACCAGGATGGCACCGGGCGAAGTCACCGCAGTCAGGTGAGTGGGCACTGCTGGGCTCTGCAGTCTCTCGGACCAGGAGGCGTTGTCGGCGACCAGGATGGAGGTGCGAGCTGTCCCACGAAGGATGAAGTCGTTGGCGTCGAAGTTACCCAGGATTGGGCAACAAGCCTTGGCTAATTCAAGCCCACGCGGTGGACTCAAAATGGCGTCTTGAGTGGACCAGGAGGGTCCAGGGTGCTCCTCTTCTGGAAGGGAGCAAGGGCCAGTCTGGAGCAACCAGACCAGCAGCAGAAATGTCGTCGGGCGTCGTCAGGAAGGCCACAAGCCAACGGGCTAGTAGCCAAACAACGCGGTGAGCAGCGGAAAGCAGAAGGGCCCCACGCAGATCGTGGAGATGCTGGGGGGCTGCACTTCGGAGCTGGAGCTGCTCAGAGTCGGGGCTTCTCGGACCCCAAAGCACTCACCAGTAGATTACTCGGCGGGCTTGCTGGAAAGAAGTCGTGCAGTCTTGCAGATGGCCGGTCCCTTGAGGTCTCGTCGCACCCACGGTTCTCAGCTGGGCTGTAGAGGTGGGTAGAGGTCAGAGGTGCCAGGGAAGCCGGTTCTCGTCGAGCTGGGCAGTCGGATTCCGGAGGAAGGACTTACAGCAGACCGCAGTGTTCTTGGATGGTGCCTGCGGATGCAGGGTGACTACTCCTTAGTCACAAGGGAGAAATCTTAGGAAGAAGTCTTGAGTTCCTTTCGTGGAAAGTAGTTTCAGGATTCAAAGATGATCTGATTTGGAAGGGGGCCAGTCTCTACCTTTATCCTGTAAAAAGGGGCTGGCACGCGACTAAGTCCTGCCCTATGGGTGGGACTAGGAGGGGGGTGGTTACACCCACTTCCTTGGCGGGCTTTTCCCCAGCACAGGGTCTGGAGTGACCCTGGAACTGGTTCCAGCCAGCCTATGCACAGTGAGCACCGGGGTGCCACGTGCAGTCACCTTCCTCTAAAGCCCTGCCTACTTACAATACACAAGACCCTGTCTGGGACGGTGCTGGCACCGCCCCTGGCAGGAAACCCTTTGTCCTTATCTCCTGCTCTGGGAGGACTCCCAGCAGCAGGAGGGCAGACTTGTGTCTCGGTGGCAGCATCCATTTTGTGGATGCTAAGGCTCTGTCTGACTTTTAACCGGGTTATAGGTTACAGGCATGTCGTGTCCCTCTAGAAGGGTGGAATGCTAACCCCGTCGCCAGAATTGGCGAGGGGTTAGTATTCCAATTCGTATGACACCTTACTCGACATGTTTTGATAAAGCGATACCAGAGTTGGCACATAACCGCGAGGATTATAATGCACTTAAGAGTATATGGTATGCGATATCATGGAAACGGCTAAGGGATGGATCCCGAAAGCCGCAGACAGGCTCAGCTCATGCCAGAGCACCATCTCACACGATTCCAAGCACTCTGCCTTCAGGATGGTTAAGGCCTGCTATAGGAGTGACTGATAGGAGATCTGTGTGTCCATTTTTAGGGTTAGATATAGGTATACTATATCTAAAGCAAAGGGTGAGTACACCACCTTGCCCCAGCTGTCGTGCAGCCAGTTGTGTCAGTTTTAGTTAGTCAATCCAGGGGTGGCACAATACATGCTTCAGCCCCTGGGAGACTTCTGGGTGCACCTCAGCCCTGGGTACAGGGACTTGGAGAGGGCCCAGTGCCAATTCAGTACCTGGGTACAATTTGGATAGAGAGAACAGCTAGGCTGTGGGTCTGATTAGCAGGCCCACAGCCAGGGAAAGTCGTAAACCAGTGCAGCAAAAAGCAAAAATCTGGGTGATCATAGGATTGCAGACCCTACTCTCCTACATGACCCCCCCCAAACTTTGGGACAATAAGCTAACCTTGACCAGGTGAGTCTTCTTGCTCTAAGTGGAAATACCTGGAGAGCCCATCAGCATTGCTGTGATCAGTCCCAGGTCTATGCTCCACTGTAAAATCCATCCCCTGTAGGGAAATGGACCACCTAAGCAGTTTGGGGTTTTCACCCTTCATCTGATTTAGCCACAAGAGGGGCTTATGGTCTGTCTGAATGGTGAAGTGAGTGCCAAACAAGTAGGCCCTCAGCTTCTTCAGGGCCCAGACCACAGCAAAGGCCTCCCTCTCAATAGCTGACCAATTTTTCTCTCTGGGTGTCAACCTCCTACTAATGAAAGCAATAGGCTGATCATTACCATCAAAATTCAGTTGAGACAGAACAGCTCCCACACCCAACTCAGAAGCATCTGTTTGGACAATGAATGGCTTGGAGTAATCTGGACTCTTGAGGATAGGTGCTGTGCACATGGCCTGCTTTAGGTCATTGAATGCTTTCTGACAGCTTGCTGTCCACTGAACTTTCTTTGGCATCTTTTTGCTTGTCAGGTCATTAAGGGGGGTCACTATGGACCCATAATTTCTGACAAACTTCCTATAGTACCCAGTCAGGCCCAAGAAAGCTCGAACCTGAGTCTGGGTGATTGGAGGAGTCCAGTCCTTGATGGCCTGTATCTTACTCTCCAGTGGCTGAACCTGGCCTCCACCTACAAGGTGGCCCAGGTATACAACCTGTGACTGCCCTATCTGGCACTTTGTGGCCTTGATAGTGAGGCCTGCCTTTTGCAGGGCCTCTAACACTTTCCTCAGGTGGACCAGGTGATCCTCCCAGGTGGAGCTAAAGACAGCAATATCGTCAAGATAAGCTGCACAGAAGTCATCCAGCCCAGTGAGGACTTGATTCACCAACCTTTGGAAGGTGGCAGGTGCATTTTTCAGTCCAAAGGGCATTACCACAAATTGATAATGCCCTCCAGGGGTAGAAAATGCTGTCTTGGGTTTGGCTTCCTCAGCTAACCTGATTTGCCAATACCCAGCTGTCAAATCAAATGTGCTTAAGAAGTTGGCAGAAGCCAATCTATCTATAAGCTCATCTGCTCTTGGTATTGGGTGGGCATCAGTCTTAGTGACTGCATTGAGGCCTCTGTAGTCTACGCAAAACCTCATCTCTCTCTTACCACCCTGGGTGTGAGGCTTTGGCACTAGAACTACTGGGCTAGCCCAAGGGCTATCTGAGGGCTCAATGACTCCCAGTTCCAACATTTTCTGCACTTCAGTTTTGATGCAGTCTCTAACATGATCAGGCTGCCTGTAGATTTTACTCTTGACAGGCAGACTGTCTCCAGTGTCAACATCATGGGTACACCAATCAGTTTGGCTGGGTGTCAGAGAGAACATATGTCGAAAGGATTGCAGAACTTGCCTGCAATCCTGTTGCTGATGTTCAGTGAGGCTGCCACAAAAGACAACACCATCAACTGACCCATCATCAGGATTCTGAGTGAGCAGGTCTGGGAGAGGGTCACTCTCTTCCTCCTGTCCCTCGTCTGTGGCCATGAGCAAGCTCATGTCCTTCCTGTCAACATATGCCTTGAGCCTGTTAACATGGAGCACTCTGAGAGGGCTCCTGGGAGTTCCAAGGTCCACCAAGTAGGTAACCTCTCCCTTTTGCTCAATGATGGTGTGGGGCCCAGACCTTTGTCTTTCAGAGCTGCTGGGGCCACTGGCTCCAGCACCCACACCTTCTGTCCTGGCTGGTACACAGTCAGTACAGCCTTTTGGTCATGCCAAGCTTTTTGAAGTTCCTGGCTGGCCTCAAGGTTTTTAGATGCCTTCTCCATATACTCAGCCATCCTGGAGCGGAGACCAAGTACATAGTCCACTATGTTGGTTGCAGGCTTTTTGAGAGGTCTCTCCCATCCTTCCTTCACCAAACACAGGGGTCCTCTTACAGGATGCCCATACAGAAGCTCAAAAGGGCTGTAGCCAACCCCCTTCTGTGGGACCTCTCTGTAAGCAAACAAGAGGCAGGGGATCAGGACATCCCATCTTCTCCTAAGAGGTTCAGGTAGTCCATGAATCATCCCTTTCAGGGTCCTGTTGAATCTCTCAACAAGCCCATTGCATTGTGGATGATAGGGTGTGGTGAACTTGTAGTTCACACCACACTCTTTCCACATGGCAGTCAGATATCCTGACATGAAGTTTGTACCTCTGTCAGAAACGACCTCCTTAGGGAAACCCACTCTGGAGAACACTCCAACTAGGGCTCTTGCCACTACAGGGGCTGTAGTGGTCCTAAGGGGAATAGCCTCAGGATACCTGGTGGCATGGTCCACCACCACCAGTATAAACTTGTGTCCTGATGCTGTCTGGGGTTCCATTGGACCAACAATGTCAATCCCCACTCTTTCAAAGGGAACCCCCACCACAGGTAGTGGTATGAGGGGGGCCTTTGTTGTGCCACCTGACTTACCACTGGCTTGGCAAGTGACACATGAGCGACAAAACTCCTTGGTATTCTCATTCATATGGGGCCAGTGAAAGTGTGAGACAAGCCTGTCCCAAGTCTTTGTCTGACCTAAATGACCTGCAAGGGGAATCTCATGGGCCAAGGTGAGAAGGAAACCTCTCAGAGACAAGGGGATGACCAGCCTCCTGGTTGCACCAGGCTTGGGGTCTCTTGACTCAGAGTACAGGAGTCCATCTTCCCAGTATACCCTGTGGGCACCTGTGGCATTCCCTGCAGCCTCAGCAGCAGCCTGCTGTCTGAGGGGTTCAAGGGAAGGGCAGCTCAACTGTTCCTTCCCCAGGTCTGCTCTGGAGGGTCCCCCTGAGCCCAGAAACTCAACTTGATCAAGTTCAAGCTCTTTAGGCTCAGTTTCCCTCAGCTCTTCTAGATCAGCCTCCTCAGAGACTTGATCCTCAACCTGGGGCAAGGGGGAAGGCAAAGCCTTACCCTTACTGCTCTTCTTCTTGGAAGGTGTCTGGTCCATAATTTCAGGATCCAGCACCTGTTCAGTGGGGCATCTTCTGGCCTGTGACCTAGTCACAGCAAGCACATGTGCTGGCAAGCCTAACATCTCCATGTGAGTCCTCTGCTCCACTTCTGACCATTGTGATGACTCCAAATCATTGCCCAACAAACAATCAACTGGGAGGTCTGAACTGACTACAACTTTCTTTTGTCCCTTCACTCCACCCCAGGAGAAAGCTACAATTGCCACACTATGACTAGTAGTGACATTGCTGGCATTGGTCACCAGGAAATCAGTACCTGGCATGATCTGTCCAGGGTCCACAAAGTTAGGTGTCACCATGGTGACACTGGCACAAGTGTCCCTATAGGCCTGAGCCATCTTGCCATTAATCAAAGGTGTCTGCCTGTATTTGCCCAAAGTATTGGGACTTATTTCAGGGGACATATCCATATCCCCTGTACAGACAAGGACAGCCTGAGTGAGTGTGCCAACTAAGTTGTCAGACCCCTCAGTACCCAAGGTTAACCCAACTAATGCCTTGGGAGTGACACTACCACTACTGACTGTACTAGGGGGTGCAGTTGCTTTAGGAGCTGTAGTGGCAGGAGTTTGTCCTCCTCCTCTTTTGGTGCACTCACTAAACCAGTGAGATTTACTTTTGCAGTACTGGCACCACCTTTTTGACTGGCCTTCTTGAGTCTTCTTCTTCTGGGAAGCCTGACCCCCACCCTCTTTGGTTTGTTGGGGACCTGGTGAAGACTTCTGGTCATTTTGCTCATTCTTAACATTACCCTTCTGGTCTGCTTTCTTCTGACCACCCTGGTTCTGGTTCTGGTTCTGCTTGATCCTTGTCCTGACCCATTTGTCTGCCTTCTTTCCCAATTCTTGGGGAGAGGTCAGATCTGAATCAACAAGGTGCTGGTGCAGCAACTGGTTCTGACAATTGTTCAAAATTTGTTCTCTCATCATTAGATTATACAATCCTGTGTAATCTGTAACCTTGCTACCCAGCAACCAGCCCTCCAAAGCCTTAGTGGCACAATCCACAAAATCAGACCAGTCCTGAGACTGAGTTTTCTGGGTGTCTCTGAACAGCAACCTGTACTGCTCAGTGGTTAAACCAAACCCATCAACCAGTGTATTCTTCAGGACCTGGTAATTGTTAGCATCCTCCACTCTTGTAGTGAGGAGCTTATCTCTACCTTTACCATCAAAGGAGAGCCACAGTATAGCTGCCCACTGACTCTGGGGAATGTTCTGCACAGTGCAGGCCCTCTCCAGAGCAGCCATCCATTTCTGGATGTCATCCCCTTGCTTAAAGGGGGGCACTATTTTAGTCAGGTGTTTAGTATCTAAACCCTTCTCTCTATCTCTTGGGAGATTGCTGCCACCAGTGGGAGCTAGCCCACTCATCTGCTGCTCTCTTGCCAGGGCAAGCTTCTCTTTGGCCAGGGCAATTTCTTCCCTTTCAATCCTCAGTTCAGCTTGTCTCATCCTAGCCTCATGCTCCTTTCTCTGAGGGGAAGTAAATCTCCTCTGTGGAGGATTCCTTCTCCCCTGAGAAGAGGCATTAGAGTGCAGAGATCTATTGGAGTCCCTAGAAAGAGATCTATCTCTCCTAACTCCAAGGTTAGGCCCACTTCGGGTTAGTACTGGGGGGCCCCCAGATCCTAGCCCAAGTAAGTCTAAGTTGGTCCTAGTTAGCCTTCTGACTACCTCAAGACCCTTGTCTACCTCATCCCCAGAGAGTACCTCCTGATCCTCCTCCTCAACTGCTGAATCAGTGTTGTGGAGATCTGGATCCCCAGAGGTTCCCTCTAAGGCTGGCATGTTCTCATGTAACTGAGAAAGCTTTCTGGCATCATATGTCTCTAAGAGACCTATCAGAAAGGAAGTGGTGGGGTTAGACCCCTGCTTCAGTTTTCTGGAGACACAGATCTGTCTCATCTCATGAAAGCTGAGAGCTGCATATCTTGAAGTGACCTGTGGAGGGTCAACACTGACCAGGGGAGTCTCAGTAGAGTCCTCCTGAGTCGACATGCTTTTCTAGTGAGGTGTAAGTGGTGCACTTACCTACACTATATGTTTGCCTACTGATCCCTTGCTAGAGTTGTAGTTTAGGGTGTGCTAGGCCCTAGGAGCTACAACAGCTGGTTCAGTAGAACTCAGAGTATTCTAAGCTAAGTTATATGTACCTTTAGTACTTATGTGATCTTTCACAAGATATTCTTAGGATATGTGTGGTAAAACAACAGCAAGCTCAAATCCCAACCGCTGCTCACCAATGTGAGAAGTTGGCCTGATGTGCAGTGCTCACTATTCTAGTGATCACTATATATCAGTCCAAACAACCCTTATTGATGATTGGTTGTAAGTCAACCTTATAGACCAGCTATCCTAGTAGCATGGATACGAGCAGTCTAAGGCTAAGACTCTAGAGGGCGTGTTAAGCCAGCTGTTTTACCATCACATTACCCCTTGAACACCCAGTGAAAGGACACCACACAAGTTGTTATGAAAATAAACAGTGTATTTATTTATAACAAGACTACCCTGGCTCTTTATGAGACAGGGAGCTAAGCACACAACAAAACTCTTACGAAAATACTTAAGTTAGCACGTTATACACAAATGCCCGAGGGGCACGAAAAACCATATACGCTAAAAGTGGAATGCGAATTACTAGCAGGTAAGTAACAGTTCTAATAGGCTTTGGAATCGCTAGGACTGGACTAGGGAATCGTTAGATTACTACTAGGAGGCCTAGGGGACTCGGGTGCAGAGTGTGCACTCTCACGCGGGATGCGGGACAACGTCTATGGAAGCTAGAGTTCACAAAGTTAGTGTTCACGGGCGAACCCGACCTGGTAGGGAGAAAACGACAGTGGATCCTGACCCTTGGATAGTGAGGCTATGCTGGGACACCGGAGTGCCGAAGTTACCTAGCCCAGGGGCTGCAGCTGCATAGGTCTGAAAAGACGTCGGGGATCTCGTTGCCGGACCAGGAGCCTGGAAGGAAGAAGTTGCTGGCAGGCGACCAGTGAAGGAAAGTTCGATGGATCCAAGCCTGGATCAAGGAAGAAGAAAAACCTGAAAGCAGAGGGGACCAAGTTCTTGAATCACTAGCCAGTGATTAAGTGGGCACCAGGATGGCACCGGGCGAAGTCACCGCAGTCAGGTGAGTGGGCACTGCTGGGCTCTGCAGTCTCTCGGACCAGGAGGCGTTGTCGGCGACCAGGATGGAGGTGCGAGCTGTCCCACGAAGGATGAAGTCGTTGGCGTCGAAGTTACCCAGGATTGGGCAACAAGCCTTGGCTAATTCAAGCCCACGCGGTGGACTCAAAATGGCGTCTTGAGTGGACCAGGAGGGTCCAGGGTGCTCCTCTTCTGGAAGGGAGCAAGGGCCAGTCTGGAGCAACCAGACCAGCAGCAGAAATGTCGTCGGGCGTCGTCAGGAAGGCCACAAGCCAACGGGCTAGTAGCCAAACAACGCGGTGAGCAGCGGAAAGCAGAAGGGCCCCACGCAGATCGTGGAGATGCTGGGGGGCTGCACTTCGGAGCTGGAGCTGCTCAGAGTCGGGGCTTCTCGGACCCCAAAGCACTCACCAGTAGATTACTCGGCGGGCTTGCTGGAAAGAAGTCGTGCAGTCTTGCAGATGGCCGGTCCCTTGAGGTCTCGTCGCACCCACGGTTCTCAGCTGGGCTGTAGAGGTGGGTAGAGGTCAGAGGTGCCAGGGAAGCCGGTTCTCGTCGAGCTGGGCAGTCGGATTCCGGAGGAAGGACTTACAGCAGACCGCAGTGTTCTTGGATGGTGCCTGCGGATGCAGGGTGACTACTCCTTAGTCACAAGGGAGAAATCTTAGGAAGAAGTCTTGAGTTCCTTTCGTGGAAAGTAGTTTCAGGATTCAAAGATGATCTGATTTGGAAGGGGGCCAGTCTCTACCTTTATCCTGTAAAAAGGGGCTGGCACGCGACTAAGTCCTGCCCTATGGGTGGGACTAGGAGGGGGGTGGTTACACCCACTTCCTTGGCGGGCTTTTCCCCAGCACAGGGTCTGGAGTGACCCTGGAACTGGTTCCAGCCAGCCTATGCACAGTGAGCACCGGGGTGCCACGTGCAGTCACCTTCCTCTAAAGCCCTGCCTACTTACAATACACAAGACCCTGTCTGGGACGGTGCTGGCACCGCCCCTGGCAGGAAACCCTTTGTCCTTATCTCCTGCTCTGGGAGGACTCCCAGCAGCAGGAGGGCAGACTTGTGTCTCGGTGGCAGCATCCATTTTGTGGATGCTAAGGCTCTGTCTGACTTTTAACCGGGTTATAGGTTACAGGCATGTCGTGTCCCTCTAGAAGGGTGGAATGCTAACCCCGTCGCCAGAATTGGCGAGGGGTTAGTATTCCAATTCGTATGACACCTTACTCGACATGTTTTGATAAAGCGATACCAGAGTTGGCACATAACCGCGAGGATTATAATGCACTTAAGAGTATATGGTATGCGATATCATGGAAACGGCTAAGGGATGGATCCCGAAAGCCGCAGACAGGCTCAGCTCATGCCAGAGCACCATCTCACACGATTCCAAGCACTCTGCCTTCAGGATGGTTAAGGCCTGCTATAGGAGTGACTGATAGGAGATCTGTGTGTCCATTTTTAGGGTTAGATATAGGTATACTATATCTAAAGCAAAGGGTGAGTACACCACCTTGCCCCAGCTGTCGTGCAGCCAGTTGTGTCAGTTTTAGTTAGTCAATCCAGGGGTGGCACAATACATGCTTCAGCCCCTGGGAGACTTCTGGGTGCACCTCAGCCCTGGGTACAGGGACTTGGAGAGGGCCCAGTGCCAATTCAGTACCTGGGTACAATTTGGATAGAGAGAACAGCTAGGCTGTGGGTCTGATTAGCAGGCCCACAGCCAGGGAAAGTCGTAAACCAGTGCAGCAAAAAGCAAAAATCTGGGTGATCATAGGATTGCAGACCCTACTCTCCTACAGGGAGCCAGTGCAGGTCCTTCAGGTGGGCAGAGATGTGACTGTTTTGTGGGACGTCCAGGACGAGTCGTGCAGATGCGTTCTGTATGTCCTGGAGTCTTTTCTGTAGTTTGGCCGTGGTCCCAGCTTAGAGGGCGTTCCCGTAGTCCAGGCGGCTGGTGGCGAGGGCCTGGGTGACCATCTTCCTGGTTCCGGTGGGGATCCAGCGGAAGATCTTGTGAAGCATGCGGAGGGTGTTGAAGCAGGAGGATATAACGGCGTTGACTTGCCTGGTCAGCGTGAGGGAGGAGTCAAGGATGAAGCCCAGGTTGCGTGCGTGGTCCGTGGGCTTGGGGGGGTGCCCAGAGCCTGGGGCCACCAGGAGTCGTCCCAGGTGGAGATGGATGGACCGAGGATGAGGACTTCCGTCTTGTCTGAATTCAGTTTCAGACGGCTGAGCTTCATCCATTTCATGACGTCTTTCATACCGTCCAGGAAGCTGGCTTTCGCGGTGGCGGGGTCGTTGGTGAGGGAGAGGATCAGTTGGGCGTCGTCTGCGTAGGAGATGATGATGAGGTTGTGCTTGCGTGCGATGGCTGCAAGGGGGCTCATGTAGACATTGAAGAGGGTGGGGCTGAGCGAGGAGCCTTAGGGTACGCAGCAGATGATCTTGGTGGCTTCTGCACGGAAGGGCGTTAGACGGACTCTTTGGGTTCTGTCGGTGAGGAAGGAGGTGATCCATTCCACAGTAAGAGCCAACAAGGTTCTGTCGGGATCTCTGAGTCCGTGGCCTCCGTCATTATCTGTGTTGCCTCCTTCCAGAAGTTATGTACAATGCTACATTCCCAAATAATTTGGAAGAAGGATCCAATTTATCCACAGCCTCTCACACAGTAACCAGAAACACCTTGACCCATTTGTTGAAGTAGTGTTTGAGAACCGTAGGACCGGTGTAATATGTGTAGTTGAATGAGGCGATATCTGGCTCATATCGCTACCTCTCTTGGACTTTGTATCACCTCTTCCCAGTCTATGTTTCCAGGGGCACCATGTCCGTTTTCCCGTGCTCCTTTTAGGGAGTCTATTGGGTTGGGGGAATTGTAAATCTTTTCCTATATGTTAATGAGGTAGCCTTATTTAACATGGGATCCATTAGCAGTCTGACTTTCGGAGTCTGCCAGGTTGTATTCCAATTTAAGATTATCTAATGAGATCTATGCTGGGCTCTCCATATGTCCCCCAACATATCAATTCCCAGCAAATCTCATCTCTAGAACCTCTTCAGAGCCCCAGCATCCTTTAAGTGATCGCTGTTCCATAGTGGTGTTTTTCCCGCCAGTCATCCCTCCCAGCCCGTGTGTCTTGATGCTTCCTGCCACACCCTTACCCCCATTTGTGTGGATTTTGGAAGCTGCTGTTTTTTGCTGCTTCGGTACAGGCTAGCCACATATCCCCTATCTCCCATAGCTCTGTGATCTGCCTTAAAGGCTGTGTCGGAGCGTTCTGTGAATACCCAACTGCTTACCACTATCAGCTGTGAGGCCCAGTAGTACCTCTGAATGTCTGGGACTGCAGTCCTGCCCTCATACACTCCCTGCTGCAACTTGCTCAGTGCTATTCTGGAGCTGCCACCGTCCCATAGTAGTTTCCTTAGTTCGCTATTTATTCCCTGGAACATTGTTTTCGGTATTTTATATGGACAATTTTGCAACACGTACAATAATCTGAGTAAGGTCATCATCTTGAAGAGCACCGCTCTACCCATCAAGGAGAGTGGCAGTTTCCTCAAGTGTTCCACTTCTTTTTTTAAGTCGCATTATTTGAGGGTTAAGATTGTCCGCTAGGAAGTCTTCCTCTCTGGTGGAGATCTTTATGCCCAAATAGGTAAAACTAGCCTTAACTATTAGTGCTGTTTTGTCTATCAGTGCCTGCAGGACTTTTCCCCTTAGCGAGAAGATAAGGGATTCATCCCAATTTATTTTGTAACCCGAGTAAATTTCAAACAACTGGAATGAATGAAGGACTATATGTACTGCTCGGTATGGCTTACATAGGTATAACAGTGTGTCATCGGCATAGAGGGATATTCTATCTTTCCAGTCATCCTGACCTGGTATTTCTGATGGTATTGTGTCTTTACGGATCCATGCCACTAAGAGGCTGGAGAGCCAAGGCAAAAATTATTGGTGAGAGTGGACAGCCCTGTCCCGTGCCCTTTCTCAGTGGAAATGAGTGAGATACTTCCTTATTTAATCTAACCCGGGCTTATGGATCTTGATATGATAGTTTCACACATGAGCAAAAGTTAGGTCCAAATCACATTCTATTCAGCGTTGCAAACATAAATTCACATTCAATACTATTAAATGCCATTTGAGCGTCCAGGAAAAGCAGTACCGCCTCTTTCCCTGAAGCTTGCTCTCGTACAGTCTAGGACCCCGTACTGGCTACGAAGATTACGTTGTGTGCTCTGCTGGGCCATAAAGCCAGACAGTTCCAGATGGTCCAGTGCGGAGATCACAGTCTGCAGTCTGGTTGCCGGAGTTCTTGCCAGTACCTTCGGCTCTGTGTTTAATAGAGAGATCGGCCTATATGATTCACAGTCATCCTGGACCTTACCTTTCTTGGGGATCACTACTTTTGAGGCT
Source organism: Lissotriton helveticus (assembly GCF_964261635.1). Classification (NCBI taxonomy): domain Eukaryota; kingdom Metazoa; phylum Chordata; class Amphibia; order Caudata; family Salamandridae; genus Lissotriton; species Lissotriton helveticus. Next base: position 302,408,378 of record NC_136062.1, read on the forward strand.
GTTTGCTGATCAAGCAGGAGTTCCCCCTTTCCTTAAATTCTTCATACATATTCAGTAAATATGGGGTAATCTTGCCAGCTACTCTTGTGATGTATTTCTATAGGTACTGTATCGATTCCCCTATTCCTGACCCTGGTTTGGTTAATATTTAACTAGCAGCCATCCAACGGTGCAAAAACCGTTATCTGATTAAGCCACACCACGGCACAGAAGCGCGTTATCTGATTAGGTCATAACGCATGCCATCTAATTAGGCAAGCGATATTCCTCCAGCCCCTGATAAGGCTGACGGAGTTCTCAAAACAATTCAAACCTACAGCGACCTGGGAAATTCCCGTAGCCATTGTTTTGATTTCACCGAGAACTTCAGTAAAAGAATGTGCGAACGAACCCGTTCGTATGACATCCTTATTGACGTATATATGTCCATCCTTACGTCAATCTCGGCACCTTTCAGGTATAAATATTACCGACATTGCCTTAAGCAAACACATGCGGTGGTGACGAGATTGGAGCAGCGAGACTTGCCGAGGAGCCCAGCAGAGAGCGAAGCCCACAGGCGCTGCCCCGCCTTCCTGACGCGCTGAGAACGAGACGCTGCCTTTCTCCTGCCGAGAAATCCAGCTCCGGCGCTTCCAAGCAGCCCTCGCAGGCAGCTGGAATATCAAGACCTGGGATAAGAGATACCAGCCCTCCACCATTCTAGATCTCAGGTACAGAACTGAATAACCCCTTGCAGAGAATTCTTGAGTCAGTCCCATGGCAAAACAAACTTAACTTAAACTGCTACTTATCTACCCCCGCCCACGTATTAGGCTTAGGTCAGGTACACTGGGGTAGGCGTGGTTAGAAACACCAGTTGAGTACGATTAGTCAAATGTATATATGTATGTATCTATTTTATCCATTTTAAAGTATCATATGGCTCAGAAACCATATCAATGCTTTTACAGTATTATTTTATAATTCTGTCTTTACTGTATGCACTTTACTTAACTATAAGTATTGCAATAATAGCGATTCATTTCTCTTGTACGAGAAAAGAGACTGATCAATAAATATCATCTTTTATTGAACACGCCCGTCTCTTCCTTTTCTCTACAATCTGGTGAAACTAAGAATGCACTGAACTGACTGAGTAAAATAAGTTGTCTTTTGTTTTCACACGACTCTAGAGATACACTCTTGATTAGGGGAGAGCAAAGTTGTCATGTTCTATGGTTGTCAGAAACTAAATCCCTTCTTGTCTATCCAGGGAGGTTAAAATCCTCCTTGCCTATTCGAGAAAGTTTCTAGTGAACTCTGAGCTAGCTGGCAAACACAAAACTTTAAGTCTAATATCATCGGTAGAAGACCTAGTTAACCTCTGCCCTAGGTCTATACTATTGAAGATATTATTCCAATGCGCAGAGCCTATTGGGATAATAGGAACTACACTACATGGCGCCCAACGGTTTGGATAGGCGATAAAACTAACGCAAGACATTAGAGTAACTCAGTCGTGCTTTTTCACACAGAGCCCCTTTTTTCCCATAATACTCCAAAGACGTCTGGAGTGGGTGAAAGGACATATCCGCCAAACTTCGCAGGAGGAGACTCCTATGTATGGTTCTTGGTTTATTCAACGTTGAAGGATACACTGTTCCAAAATATTGTGCATCTAATCTTTGTTTCCATAGAAACCTGATCTGCAAATAAATAAAATAATCTTCTTGACAGTAGTATGTCAGAAACTGAAGAAGAAAGGGAGACAGCTAGAATAGCAGCTGAACTCATAGCAGCTGACACTACTCTGCTGCAAAATGACCCGGATATAATACTCATCCCGGTCAACATAAGAAAATCTATAACCTTAAAACTTATAGAAAATGGACTGACACCAAGAGGTGGTACAGTCATATTCGTAATTGAGGCACACGAATATCGGCAGACAGAGGTATTCTATTCATGGATAAACTTTCCAGCAGCAAACGCTGTAACAAAGGACTTCCACTATTACAAAATAGAGGAACCTCCTAATGAATACACTCCTTTTGAGGAGGTGGAAATACCACTCAAATTCCAAGAGCACCTGCTCTTGTTTAATGGCGCCCTAAAACATAATAATCACATCACCAGGCTCGGTCCACTAGGTAGACCAGGAGCGACGTGGCCGGTCCTAGCCGGATACACACCACATCCAGACATTGAAGAAATGCCTGCACCAGATCTTTTAGCACAGCTAAAACAATTAATAAAAATACATAGACAATTAGTCCAATATGTAATGCGGACTTCAACAGTCCAACCAGCAATTAAAATTCCACAGCTGACCACTCATCAGGGGAACACAAATAAAATTACACCACAGAACATACAGTCCTGTCTAGGTAAAGTACCCGCAAAACGGGAACAAATTCCTTTCTGGCTAGCACAAAAAATCACTCAAATAGAGGCGGTGTTTCCAGATACCACCCCTGTTGAGAAACATAGGATTCTGACTATCTGTCTTCCAATGGGAATCGCACCACATGTGGAGGACTGTGACACTTGGGGAACAGTCTTTGCTTCCATTTACACAAAAACACATGGTGTACCATCCATGTCAGTAATACCAGATGTGCTAAAACAAATTCAAGATGAATACGGTCCAGAACCCGCTTTAACTCTCGGTATGAAATTACTGAAAGATTTCAAGCAGGTCTCGGCAATATTATTAGCCAACATAAAGTGAGAAGCAGCAAATGTGGCGATCCGCCAGAGGTTAAAAGAGACAATTATAGCAGACCAACCATCTGAAATTGCCAGAATCATAGAAAAATCCTATGAAGAACTAGGAAGAGATAGTTTGGGTGGAATACCAGTGAAACCCCAACTAGTTGAAAGTCCTGAAAAGGTATTTATTAAAAATAATTTAAACACTCAAAAAAAGAGCTGGGATGGAAATAAACAATCCAATCCTAAAGAAAAAAGATTCCAGTCCAGAGGAAGGTCTCCTCGGCAGAGAGAAAGATCTCCTGACCAAGGACTAAGCATGAGCGCAAAATCTGCTACGCTCGCGGATTTTGCGAATTTTCGGTAAATCCGCGATCCGCGAACTCTCGCGAATTTACCGAAAATTCGCAATCCGCGAGCGGCGGATTCCGGGGGCAAAAGTTCAAGCCTTGCTGGCCTGTTGTAACTAATTTACGATGGCGCCGGCAAGCTGCCATCGCCATCCTAAGATAGTTACTAAATTAGCTTCAACAGGAAGCTCTAATAGATAAGATAAAGCAGGTCATCGAGCGCCTGCTTTATTTTATCTATTAGAGCTTCCTGTTCAAGCTAATTTAGTAACTATTTTAGGATGGCGCTGGCAGCTTGCCGGCGCCATCGTAAATTAGTTACAACAGGCACAAAACGGTGGCGTCTTCTTGAATAAATATGAAGGGCAGGGTTCATTCTGGCACGACGGTCCTGGCACAAAAATTAAACCTCAACCGCAGGCACTTTCAGATATCGATTAAGCATGTGCCCTAGTTGAAGCTTAAATTCCGTGACTCATTCATTGGCCCAAAAACAATCGTGAGCAGATGTGCCTTCTTCCCTAATATACCATAGCAAATCAGCTGTGATGCTGGACAGAGGCCTTTGCATCCTTGACTTTCACGAGCGCAATCCTCGTGCTGTTCCTGTGGCCAGGAGCTTCTGTATCTTTATCTGCGGCTCTGATCGGTCTCTCACCTTTAATGCACACAAGAGGCATGTGCACTCGCATGGAAGCCCCGTCCGTTTGGCCCCGCCCACACACTCGTGGTGTGCACCGTCTTCCCGCCATTTACCCACTATGACAGCTCACTCACGGGACCCCTGCGCCCTTCGTCGCGATTGCATAGTAACACACACCTGGTCGCTGTAGACAACTCTCTGGCACTTTAGGCAGCTGCAGTGTAGTAAAAGCACTATACATCTACCCAACGAGGTAGCACTTACTGATTATCTAGTAGGGAGTACTCCAGTTGAGTAGAGGTATGGCACAAAACGGTGGCGTCTTCTTGAATAAATATGAAGGGCATGGTTCAATCTGGCACGATGATCCTGGCACGGAAGCCCTGCCCCAAATCCGCCGATCCGCAAAATCCGCGGATTTTGCGGATCCACGATCCGTGAATACGCAAATCCGCGAATCGTGGATCCGCAAAATCCGCCCAAGTCTCCCCAAAGGGAGCCCTCTGTGAAAAAATACAACCTTAGAAATAGGGATAATATAAAAAAACCTGATAGATATCAAGATATTGATACACGTCCCTCTCAATCTTTTCAGACTTCCTCACAGAAATCGGAAAGAAGAGGACGATCAGAACACAGGGAAGAGCACGTCAAGTCCAAAGAAAAAGAACCTGCTCATCTGAATAAAAAATTACAATTTCCAAAAAAGAAGGTAGCCAGTATTAAAGTAATCAACAATGCCGAGAATACTGAGGACACAGCTGAAAAACAGAGAATGGGCTCAGACAATGCTAGACAGCGCAGCAGAAGTGAGCATAGCTCGCAAAGTCCTTATGAATCATCTGGAGACAGTGGACACGAATGAATACATTCAGGTGGAAACTGCAGATACCAGAGTTAGCAAACCTCATAAAATATATGAAATAACATTGCGTATAGAGGGGGATAAGACTAAAAAAATAAGGGGTCTATTTTGGGATAATCTCTCCAAGGGCTATGACATCCTTCTAGCTGAACGAGACTGGCCACCAGAGTTTGTCAGGGAGTGCCCACATGGCGAATGTTGGACAGGCCCCATGAAGGGCTCGCTCCCTCCCCGCATGACCGAGCCCAGACACCGGCCCTCCGGGTGCTACCCACAGAACCAACCCGCAACCTGTCCCCTATGGGACGCCTGCTCCCGGATATCTCGGTGTCACGGGCCCGGGCCACCGTCAGCACCATTGCCCGGCCCAGCCGCCATCTTGGACACTGCACCACGCGGCCGTGTGGCCTCAGCTCGACCCCAACCCTGGGCCTGGCCAGGCCCCGACATCCCGGCACCACCCTCCACCCCGGAGGTGAACGGACCACTTGGCAGGTCAATGGGAGTAAGAAGTGTCGATGGCTCTCTCCCGCCAGGTGCCGATCACCCCCAGCCTCCACGGGCGCTGGCTCCACCCCCCTGCTGGGTGTCTGGACTCCCTCATCCCGGACCTCCCGACCTCCAAGAGCGAGGGTCCGGACATCAAAGGGCGCCAGACCTATAACTAAGGCAGCCCCAGAACAGGAAGGCAGTTGTATCCTGGAGTCGAGAGACACCGAGAAGAACTCATCCTTGACGGACTGCTGGCGCTGCCGCAGCCCTGCCTCATGAACCATTGTCCTGCCTGCTGGCGCTGCCGCGGCCTTCTGCAACCTTCATCCTCGTGGGACCTGCTGGCGCTGCCGCGGCCCGTTGCAACCTTCATCCTCGTGGGACCTGCTGGCGCTGCCGCGGCCCGTTGCAACCTTCATCCTCGTGGGACCTGCTGGCGCTGCCGCGGCCCGTTGCAACCTTCCTCCTCGTGGGACCTGCTGGCGCTGCCGCGGCCCGTTGCCTCCTTCATCCTCGTGGGACCTGCTGGCGCTGCCGCGGCCCGTTGCAACCTTCATCCTCGTGGGACCTGCTGGCGCTGCCGCGGCCTGTTGTAACCGTCATCCTCTTCGGGACCTGCTGGCGCTGCCGCGGTCCGATCCATCCGAACGCCGAGCTCGAGGATTGTGAGCTACCGCCGTTTCCACCCCAGTACCTGTAGGTACCAAGACTGTCCCGCTACCCCCTTTCCCTCCTAGAGACTAGAATTGAGAGGATCATCGTGTCCTGAACTCCTTGTATCGTACTACCCTACTTCAAGAACTGCCTATAAAAGGTGTTAATCTGAGCTTCGTGTGGTGTCCATCTGTGGGGGGGAAGTTACTTGTCTGTACGATCGCTGGAGACGGCCCTCACCGGAGGCCTCTCCCCTTGTGCTCGGCCGACCCTCCAGGTCTCCGTCTAACATTGGTGGCAGCGGTGGGATCCGAACCAACGCGTACCGTACAGATAGTAACTCACCCTACGACTAAACCACAATGACGACCAAAGAGAGCGGATCTGCAGAGAAGTTCCAGATGGAAAAGCTGGAGGAATACAGCCACCGAGAGCTAAAACAATTTTGCATGGACTTAGGCATTGCTACCACCGGGCTAAGCACAAAAGAAGACTTCAAAAATGCCCTAGAGGCCTGGACAGAGCCGAATACCGCCACACCCCGGGACCTCGAAGCCCCGAAAGCCAACACCACCCTGACGGAAGAACGGAGAACAGGTCCCTCCCGGGAAGAGATCCAGGAGCGGGAGAAAAATAGACTACACGAGTTAGACTTGGCACGGCTCAAATTAGACGGAGAATTGAAGCTGGCGGAACAAAAAATAAACTTAGAACACTTACGGCTCAGAGAAGAGCGAGAGGAAAAACAGAGACAGAGGGATCTCGAAGAAAAAAGACTGGCATACGAACACGAGTGCAAACTAGCCGAGATAGAAATACGCAAACTGAACAAAAACCTAGGGGTGCCCGAGCCACCGCGCTCCCCAGGTACTACCGAACAGAAGGTCCACATCCCCAAGGATGTGGTCCGAGAATACCACCGGAACGACGACATACAGCAGTGTTTCAAGGCCTACGAGATCGCCATGACGGCCCACCGGATCGCTCGAAGTGACTGGGGAGCCGGGCTATGGGGAAGATTCGTCAATGAGGGCCGTGATGCCCTGCTGCAGCTTCCGGACCATCAACTGACGTCCTATGACCACATGAAGGCCGCCCTCCTCAGTCGATATGGGCTTACGCCCGAAATGTACCGCCAGAGGTTCCGCAACTGCACCCGGATCCCAGGTACAACTTGGTTGGAATACGTAAACTATTTCAGCCGAGCCTTCGAGGGGTGGATCAAGGGTAACAACGTAACCACCTACGAACAACTCTTCAATCTCATTGTGTGGGAGCACCTCTCCAACAACTGTTTCGTCGAGCTCAGGCAGCACCTCCTCGACAGTAAATTGACTGAACCACGGCAGCTCGCCACCGAGGCGGACCGGTGGGAGAGCACCCGAGTGGCCCGGAGTGGGCCGAATGAGCAGAACAGAACCAACCAAGGTCATCATCGTCCCCGAGGAGGAGGAGGAGGAGGACAGGGCCGGGGCAGAGACGCTGTCCCAGCCACTTCCGCTAACACCACCCCGCCCCCAGCCGGCCGGGGAAACCCCCCCATGCGGCCGGGGTTCCGAGCCAACGTGACGTGTCACCGATGCCAGCGAGTAGGCCACTATGCCAGTGACCCGACCTGCCCGAAGAACCAGACTCCCGGGCCCCGCCAGGTGGCGGCCGCCGCCCTAGGAGAAGAACAAGTCTCCGAAGACCCTGAAGCATACGAGTCGGAGCAGTTCGAGTGGGCACCTGCCGCCATGACCCTGGCCTGCCTAGGGGGAAGAGACATGGTCCCGCGGACTCCCCTGCCAGCCAACACTCGGAAGTACAGCCAATGGGTGAGCATAAATGGGCGCAAGGCCGAAGCCCTGCGTGACACCGGGGCCAGTGTGACGGCCGTCCGTTGTCACCTGGTGACCCCAGAACAAATCCTGCCAAACGTTCTTTGCCCCGTCCGATCGGCAGACAATTCGGAGAGCCTGTGTTGGATGGCCTGCGTCCCCTTCGAATGGGGAGGAGTGTCCGGCATGCTAAAAGTAACTGTCCGCGACGATGCCCCCGTGGACTGCCTCCTGGGGAACGACCTTGAGAGCTCCCCGTGGGCAGCTGTTGAAAGAAGAGAGCATCTGGGGATGTTGGGTCTCCCGGACTGGGCGTGCGTGACCACCCGGTCCATGGCCACCCGCACCATCCCTAGACCGGAAGAACCCGAGTGGTCAGCACCTCCTCCCCCGATCGCTCCAGAAGAAGACTCCATCTATACCGACCACCCGGAACCAACCCCGGAGGGGTCCTTACAGCCCCCCGAACTTCCCAACCTGGCTCAGTGGCGTCAAGAAGGGGGGCCCACCCAAGAACAATTCCGGCAGGAGCAAAAGACCTGTCCCTCCCTCGAGGGACTGCGACAGCAAGCGCTCGCCCAGGGCCAAGGAGACACCACCGGGGCCCACTGGGTTTATTGGGACAATGATCTCTTGTACAGCGAGCAAAGAATCGCAGAGCTGGGGGCCGGTCGAGTGCTGGTGGTGCCCCTCCACTTCAGAGACTTCCTGTTGAACTTGGCCCATGATGTCCCCCTGGCTGGGCACCTGGGGCAAGACAAAACCTACCACCGCCTGGTGACTCACTTTTTCTGGCCCAAAATGAGAAATGACGTCTCCAACCACTGCCGGTCCTGCCCGACCTGCCAGGCCAGCGGGAAGAGCGGCCGCAAACTGAAGGCACCCCTACAACCATTCCCCGTGGTGACCACCCCGTTCGAAAGGGTGGGAATAGACATTGTGGGGCCCCTGGACCCTCGAACAGCACAAGGGCATCGCTTCATCCTGGTCCTGGTGGACCACGCCACCTGCTATCCTGAGGCGGTCCCCCTTCGCACTGTAACAGCCCCAGTAGTGGGTCGGGCCTTAATGGGGATCTTTTCTCGAGTGGGCTTCCCCCGGGAAGTCGTCAGCGACAGGGGTACGAACTTCATTTCAAAGTATATGAAATGCCTCTGGCAGCAGTGCGGGGTCACTTACCGATTCACAACCCCCTATCACCCCCAGGGAAACGGACTGGTTGAGCGGTTCAACCGCACTCTCAAGGGGATGATCATGGGGCTAGAAGAACCCCTACGCCGCCAGTGGGACGTGCTACTACCGTGCCTCCTCTTCGCCTACCGAGAAGCCCCCCAGAAGTCCCTCGGCTTCAGCCCCTTCGAACTCCTGTACGGACACCCCGTTCGCGGGCCTCTCAGCCTAGTGAAGGAGGAATGGGAAATGGCCCCCCTAAAAACCCCTCCAGACGTATACAAATACCTCCTGACCCTCCGCAATCAGACCCGGTGATTCAGGGAGATCGCCAAAGCCAATCTGGAGGCCAGTCAAGAAGACATGAAGAAGTGGTACGATCAACATGCCTCCTCCATCGAGTTTGAACCGGGTCAGCAGGTATGGGTGATGTCCCCCACCGAACCGTGTGCCTTGCAGGACAAATGGACGGGGCCCTTCAAGGTGATCGAGCGCAAGAGCCCCGTCACCTATCTCATCGACCTGGAGTCCCCCCGGAACCCCCTCCGGGTTCTCCACGCCAACAGACTCAAACCACACTTCGTGCGCTCCGAGCTCAGCCTGCTGATGGCTACCGACAGTGGCGCAGAGGGAGACTCCGAGCCCCTCCCTGACCTACTGAGGACCCAGGAAAGAGATGGTTCGGTGGACGGGGTCCGACTCTCCGAGGCCCTGACCCCGGAGCAGCGTCAAGATTGTCGGGCCCTCCTGCTGCCGTTCGCAACCCTGTTTTCTCTCACACCCGGAGTCACCTCCTGGTGCCTGCACGACGTGGACACTGGGGACAGTCCTCCTGTCCGACACCGGGCGTACCGAGTACCGGATCGGGTACGTACCTGCATCAAAGAAGAAGTCTCCAAGATGCTCGCCCTCGGGGTCATCGAACCTTCGGACAGTCCCTGGGCCAGCCCGGTCGTACTGGTCCCCAACGCCGTGGCCCCGGGCACCACACCTGAGCTCCGATTCTGCATCGACTATCGGGGTCTGAACGCGGTCACCCGAACCGACGCTCACCCTATCCCCCGAGCAGATTAACTAGTCGACCGCATGGGGGCAGCCCGCTACCTAAGCATCTTCGACCTAACAGCGGGCTACTGGCAGATCGGCCTCACCCCCAGGGCCCAAGAACGTTCCGCTTTCTCCACCCCGGATGGGCACTACCATTTCAGAGTGATGCCATTCGGCATGAAGAACGCTCCAGCCACTTTTCAAAGACTGGTGAACCAGGTATTGGCGGGCCTCGAAGAATTCAGCGCCGCCTACCTGGACGACATCGCGGTATACAGCCGCCACTGGACAGACCACCTCCACCACCTCCGCGAGGTCCTGCAGGCCCTCCAACAGGCCGGCCTCACAATAAAGGCCAGCAAGTGCCAAATCGGCCAGGGGTCCGTGACCTACCTCGGACACCAAGTGGGGAGCGGTCTGGTGGCCCCCCTTCAACTCAAGGTAGCTGCCATTCCGTCCTGGCAACCCCCCAAAACACAAACCGAGGTCCGAGCCTTTCTGGGACTCACCGGATACTACCGGCGGTTCGTGAAGGACTATGGCAGCATTGTGGGGCCCCTCACGGAACTCACGTCTAAGCACCACCCAAGAAGAGTCAACTGGACTCCCGACTGTCAAGCGGCCTTCGAGAAGCTGAAGGCCGCCATGTGCACCGCTCCTGTGCTCCAGGCCCCCGACTACAGCCGCGAGTTCATCGTTCAGACCGATGCCTCCGACCATGGTATTGGGGCCGTCCTCTCCCAACTGAACCCCGAGGGAGTCGACCAACCAGTGGCCTTCATCAGCAGACGCCTACTGCCCCGAGAGCAACGCTGGAGCACTATTGAGCGGGAGGCCTTCGCCGTAGTGTGGGCCCTCAAGAAGCTCCGGCCTTACCTCTTCGGAACCCACTTCCGGGTACAAACAGATCATCGGCCCCTGCAATGGCTAATGCAAATGCGGGGGGAGAATCCCAAACTATTGCGATGGTCCATCTCCCTGCAGGGAATGGACTTCACCGTGGAGCATCGCCCTGGCCAAGACCACGCCAACGCGGATGGCCTGTCCCGCTTTTTCCGCCTCGACGAGGAGAGTCCCCAGGAGGATGGGTGACTCTCCCCGCCTTCAGCTGGGGGGGACGCATGTTGGACAGGCCCCATGAAGGGCTCGCTCCCTCCCCGCATGACCGAGCCCAGACACCGGCCCTCCGGGTGCTACCCACAGAACCAACCCGCAACCCGTCCCCTATGGGACGCCTGCTCCCGGATATCTCGGTGTCACGGGCCCGGGCCACCGTCAGCACCATTGCCCGGCCCAGCCGCCATCTTGGACACTGCACCACGCGGCCGCGTGGCCTCAGCTCGACCCCAACCCTGGGCCTGGCCAGGCCCTGACATCCCGGCACCACCCTCCACCCCGGAGGTGAACGGACCACTTGGCAGGTCAATGGGAGTAAGAAGTGTCGATGGCTCTCTCCCGCCAGGTGCCGATCACCCCCAGCCTCCACGGGCGCTGGCTCCACCCCCCTGCTGGGTGTCTGGACACCCTCATCCCGGACCTCCCGACCTCCAAGAGCGAGGGTCCGGACATCAAAGGGCGCCAGACCTATAACTAAGGCAGCCCCAGAACAGGAAGGCAGTTGTATCCTGGAGTCGAGAGACACCGAGAAGAACTCATCCTTGACGGACTGCTGGCGCTGCCGCAGCCCTGCCTCGTGAACCATTGTCCTGCCTGCTGGCGCTGCCGCGGCCTTCTGCAACCTTCATCCTCGTGGGACCTGCTGGCGCTGCCGCGGCCCGTTGCAACCTTCATCCTCGTGGGACCTGCTGGCGCTGCCGCGGCCCGTTGCAACCTTCATCCTCGTGGGACCTGCTGGCGCTGCCGCGGCCCGTTGCAACCTTCATCCTCGTGGGACCTGCTGGCGCTGCCGCGGCCCGTTGCAACCTTCATCCTCGTGGGACCTGCTGGCGCTGCCGCGGCCCGTTGCCTCCTTCATCCTCGTGGGACCTGCTGGCGCTGCCGCGGCCCGTTGCAACCTTCATCCTCGTGGGACCTGCTGGCGCTGCCGCGGCCCGTTGTAACCGTCATCCTCTTCAGGACCTGCTGGCGCTGCCGCGGTCCGATCCATCCGAACGCCGAGCTCGAGGATTGTGAGCTACCGCCGTTTCCACCCCAGTACCTGTAGGTACCAAGACTGTCCCGCTACCCCCTTTCCCTCCTAGAGACTAGAATTGAGAGGATCATCGTGTCCTGAACTCCTTGTATCGTACTACCCTACTTCAAGAACTGCCTATAAAAGGTGTTAATCTGAGCTTCGTGTGGTGTCCATCTGTGGGGGGGAAGTTACTTGTCTGTACGATCGCTGGAGACGGCCCCTCACCGGAGGCCTCTCCCCTTGTGCTCGGCCGACCCTCCAGGTCTCCGTCTAACAGCGAAGAAATAATTATGCCTGCCTTCTCAAACCATATTCCAATTCATAAAAAATATACACTTGCAAGAAAGTGGGCAGTAGCTCAAGCCCCTGCCTTATATAAAAATCATGTGGGATGGGATGAGGACTCTCCTCCTCACAAAATCCAGTTAAAATCACAACCTACTGCACAGAGGCAGTACCCGATTAAGCAAGAAGCTAAAAAACAGGTAAAAGAGATCCTAGATCAACTTGAATACCAGGGGGTGATTGAAACTTGCACCTCACAAATGAACAACCCTTTGTTTCCTGTCTCCAAGCCAGACAATTCATATCGTCTTGTTTTGGACTACAGACACCTTAACTCATGTTGCAAAACATTTGCAGTACAAAACTCGCATAGTGCTGCACTAATGAATAACATAGTGCGCAAAAAATACAAAACCACATTAGACATTTCTAATGGATTCTTTTGTCAAAATATAGCACCAGAGAGCAGATATTTGACGGCGTTCTCATTAAATGGCACGCAAAAAAAATTCTGTCGTTTGCCCCAGGGGTTCAAGAACAGCCCAGGATTATTCTCAGCGAGAGTAACAGAATTACTACAAACATATGATGACGAGGCATTATCTTATGTCGACGACATCTATCTAACAGAAGATGACTTGGATACTCACTTGAAGAGAGTGAACACCACAATACTTGGGTTTGCAGCACAGGGTTACAAATTCAACTTTAAAAAGTCAAGAATTGCCCATCTAACAGTCCTGTTTTTAGGATATGAACTATCAAGTGAAGGCAAAAGCCTGGCTGACAATTTCCTAGAGAAATGTGCTGTAATCCAAGCACCTAAAACATTAAAAAACTTACAATCAATTCTAGGCTTCCTACATTTCGGAAGAACTTACATTATAAATTACGCAGAAAGGGTCAAACCCCTTTATGATCTAATAAAACCAGATTTTAAAAGAATAAATTGGACTCAAAAACACACAGAAATTTTGAGATCTTTACAAACAGACATGTTAATTAAAACAAAAATACAAACACGTGATAACACACGCAACCTTGTGATTCGAGTCATCCCAGGAAGATGCGGATTCACATACCTGACCTCTAATGAGGGAGAGAATGTACCAATAGCATACAAATCACACTTGTACACAGAAGCTGAAAAAAGGTTCAGCATTAAGGAAAACATTGTTCATGCGGTTCAAACAGCTGTAGCAAAAGAAAAATACCAAGCAGACGGTAGACAGGTTACAGTCAGAACAGCAGAATCAGCTTTTGAGGCATTAACAACACAATATAATTTACCGACAACTGCACTGAATCCAGAATGGATACAATGGGTAAACTCTGTTGCTACAGACAAAGTAAAATACTATTTTGACCCGGAAATGAAAGAATTAAAATATCTAGAATATGAGAGAGAATACCCTCTGCCAATCGACATTCTGCCTTTACGACAGTACGCCTGTGTAATATATACAGACGGACATGCTCAACCCTCAGTTTGGGGAGAGCTGGCTTACAAAGCCACATGCAAAATTGTAAAAGAAGTGTGGCGCGGAGGTAAATTAAGACCTCTACTTACAAAAGCACACTCAGTGGAAAATAATTCAGAACAACAAACTGAAATAATAGCATTGAAAATGGCGCTAGATAATGCCGATCGCGAATTCCCGACACTTATAGTGTCCGATTCGTATTACTGCGTCAGATCATACAATACCGATTTGCAGAAATGGATTCAGAATGGTTACAAAGATGACACAGGTGCCACCATAAAGCAGAAAGCGCTTTGGGAACAAGTAGTTCTTTTAAAGAAAGAACTACCAAAAACTCACGTGATACATTCAGTGAGTCATCAGCGTGATGGCGTTCACGTTGCAGGGAATTCATTGGCTGAGACAGCCAAAGCGGTAGCAACTAAATCGGCTTCTGTAGCTACAAAAAAGCGTGCAGTAAAATACATTGAAGGGGAAACTGTGCTGGCAATAAAAACGTCATCAAAAGGCGACTGCTCAGCGCTACCGATCAATTACCCACTCAATTATACATACATAATCGATGCAAACTCAGTCCCTTTTGCTCGAATCCCTGGAGTGGGGGATAGAGTAATTCCAAACATGGACAGGAGAGGCTTGTTAATAGCGGACGCACATATGGGTGAGGGTCTTAGACACCTTAAGATAAAAGATTCTCTGGAAGAATTACAATCCGTGTACTGGTGGCCAGGCATGAGCCTGCATCATCACATTTTTGTAAAAAACTGCCCAGACTGCAATAGAGATCGCAGTGGCGAGAGAAACGGGTTAATACCATGGCGTTTCACTCCAGAAGGTATCAAATCAACAAAAAATAAAACCCAGTATGAATAATGCGTCGTATTAACAGGTAGAGACTATTTTTCATTTATAATGTGGACCCCAACTTTCGGCTGACGTCTGAACTGTTATAAAAGATTTGCGAGTCTATAATGGCATATACGCTAGAAGCATGTTACGTTCTGACCAAAATCTTTCCTTTAGCTCTAGAACAGCTTATGGGGGGTGCCTGGCCAGAATTAACATTGCATTGCGGGACTCTTCTCACTTCCTTCCTGAGGGAAACGGGATGGTGTAAAGAAAAAACCAAGGCATAAAGCAATCTATAACAGCAAAGGTATTAGGTTCGGGAGCTGGGTGGGTCAAACATTTAATAAGTGTCCAACGTAGTCTAAATAACCTGCCAAGAAATTCTCTGAAAGGGTTCAGTCCGTACGAACTATTGTTCGGGACTAGAATGATGATCCAAGATCTTGATAGTCAGACTTCAGTGGTTAAAGACAAAAGCTTTGATATCAAAGATCGTTTGGCTATTTTGCAGGACTTAAATGAAACAAGAAAAGACCTGAGCAACATAAAGTTGAAACAGCAGCCAAATACCACTGAAGAAAAACCACCTGTCCCAGCAAGGCCTGTCTGGATTCCAAAAGTCGGGGATCTGGTCAGAGAAAAGATCGCGGTAAAGAAGGAATTTGGGCCTTCTTACAGAAAAGCAGTTCCTGTCTTGTCTTTCAACGGGACAAGATCAGTAGTACTACCGCCCCTTGCTGGTAAAAAGGAGAACCGAGTCATATCCATCGACCTGGTTAAACCACAATCATGTGGCCGATAACAAACAGTAGGCCAAGTGGACTCCCAAGAAGTAGCAGAACACCAATGTTTGCTACGAATACAGAGGTTCAAACTGAAAGACTGATCACATTTGGAAAATCTACAGTGAAACAACAAGGACTATGCAACAAAGCAATGGAACTTGAACCTCTTAAAACCCAAATCAAAGCTTTTCATCAAGAAACAACAACCTATGATGATGTAACTACAGACTTTGCTAATGAAACGAAGCAAAATCCAAAAGCAATTGGAACAATTGACAGAACAGCATCCGGCTACTTCATCAACTTCGATGATTCATCTGAAGATCTGAGTGAATCTAAGAAACAGCCATCAACAAAAACTTTTAAAGATAAAGCTAAGGAACTTTTTCAACAGCTGACAGAAACCTATCTGATTTCTCCATGGATTGAATTTTGGGTGGCCTTAGGTGCATTTATCCTCATTCTTTGGCTCATCATGGTACTATGCTTGGGACATTTCATTGAAGGAAAATATGCTAAAATGGACACAGCAAGCCAGAAAATCAACTTGGTCCTTAAACCACACACATCTTCACACATCGAGAAAAGAGAACTTTCTTCAGTGAACTTCACAGCCAATCCTATACCAGGCGGTGTAGCATGGGACAAAACTGATTATGAAATCTATGGTCCGGTTGAAATCCTGAAGTATCCACACCAATTCAAGATCTCATTGAGTGACTTTGTAAAACCAAGCACATTTGCTGATGATTGGGACTTTGAAAGTATTAATGATATGATGTCTGATCTTGTGATGTCTGCTAAATTTACAGAACATGATTATTTGCAGGGTTCGTCTAATTATGATCAGATGTTCTGCTACAACCACTATGGTAACCATTATCTACATAAATCTGCACAACCTAGAAATGTTTTAAATTATAACCAATGGGAACATTGTGCTACTCCTCCAAAAGGTAGCTCGAAAACATTTTATGATAAATATTCATACTTTTCAGGGTTTAACACAAGTAATGCAGAAACATTTTATTTCAAATTGTCAAATAAGACAGGTATGAAGACCATGCTTACAAACACAAAATTGATATATTCAGATTCATTTTTTGAGCAAATGAATACATTTGGTTTTGATTTCTGGAACAATAATATTGAAGCAAAAACTGTTTGGGGTACAAGAGATTGGCAAGTACAAGGTATAGAATCATTGTTTAGAGCCTGCATGATCCCAGAACAAATTATATTTTTGAACGACACTATTCAACAAACTACCTGTCTTGGCTTAGCCAAAATCAAAGATTTGAACAAACCGTCTATTCCAAAGCCAACAATGAACAGTAATAGCTCTATAGATGTTGAGATAGACGTAAACCATATATTAAACCAAAACAGAACACATCCTGAATGGAAAAAATGGTTGATCTGGCCCACAGATACAAATAACTGTCAACCAGATTCCTGAACAAAATACAGGGGTTCACATTGACTAGGCCAGACCCTAGATATTCCCAAAGACAACATCCAGGGATAGTAACCACCTACAGAGTGGGCAAGCTCTGCCTTCAATGGCTACAAACGTCCACACTGGCTGAAATTAAGCAACACCTAACTTTACTTACAGAAGGTGCTGACTTGCGTGATTTCATTATGGGACCACGCAAACAGCGTCAAAAATGTTTCATAACGGCCTCTATATATGCAGCTTATAACGAAGCCTGGAAAGTAACTCAAATTGAGACAGCAGAAAAAATACGGGAGATTGACCGTATTAATTTGGAAAAATCACTTTCTGTGGTGGACAATGGGTTAATGACTCTGTCCTCCAGAATATATTCTCTGGACAGCATTGTGTCTTCAGCAATCGATATAACATCGCAAGACTTACTGATGTTACAACACGGTCAGTCCCAATTGCGTTCTATTGTACAGCTTGGCTGGACGTTACAAAATCTGCGTTCAGGCTATGTGCCTTGGCGTTTAATCAACACAACGTCATTATTTAATATCTTTAACCTTACTGATAAACAAATCAGTTTGGCACAGAAGGGTGCTGACTATACAATTCTGAGCATTGAAAAACTTGAGAGATTACCATTGACAATGTCAGAACGACCTGTCATTGAATGGATAATACATGGAATAATAAATATTCCGATAACTACTTTCCAGTTTCAATTCTGCCAAAAATATATACAGGCAGGCCAGTATGAAAGGTTGGGTAAAGGGTACATTAAGTCAATATGGAACTTGCCCTATACACACGAATGTGTCAGTAATAAAGGCCAGAAAGTGTTTCTTAGTGGCAATAATTGTGCAAGATCACTAAGCGGTACACTTCTGTGTCAGGGTATTAGCTTGCATGGAGCCTGTGAAGGGACTTCAAATAACCTTTCATGTTACCAGCTAGGCACACCTGCAACACAAATAGAACCATTCTTTAGGAGACTCTCGAACGGGAGTTACATTCTAATAGTAGATCGCAGATGTTGTAGTTTGCTGCCCAGAAAACCTTATCTCATAACCGTGACTAGGAAGGTCATGTGCTGTGAACGAGTATTGTTCCCAAACGATTCTCCAGAAGGGAGGGAAGGTTATGGCCCGATTTGAAAATTGCTTCTATTCGAATTGATACTTTAAGCAGAATGAAGACAGTGCTCCTACAGACGCCGACCAGGCTAACGTCATCAAAAGAAACGTATGATCTCCAAGTTGCAAGGACAACGGCAGAGATTCATTCATTGTTATCAACTAATTCCCCCATACATTTCGCAGAAATACTGAACGAAATCTTAAATATTTCTGATACCAGTGGTGTCTTATGTGTATTTAAGACAGTGTTTTCGGGAGCTTTAACACCATTCAAAGCCATCCTGGGTATTTTTCCAGACTTTGTCCATTCCATTTTTGGCGGACTACCTCTCCTTTTGGGACTAGTGGCAGGCTTCCTATTTTTGATCCTGTTATTTCGCTATGGCAAACCATGTCACAGACAAAACACCTGCGGCAAGGGAAGAAATGATCCTAGCCATTGGCTACCGGGACCGCATAACTAAAGTCCTTGGACTAGCACGGCTTCGGGACCTGAACATGACTTGGTTTCTTTCATTTAGACCGATGTGGCAACGTTGTGTTATGCCTGTATTAAGGTGCTTGCTATGTGGCGAAGAATGCGTGTTGGACACCTGTCTGGCACTACAATAGGATGTGCCAATGGACGCAGATACCTTGTTGGGTCCCGTAACGGCTCATGCATTGTGCTGTCCCCAGCGGCTACCAATCCTGATGACGGCATTCGTGGAGACTTCACCACTACGATTGAGGGGTAGTGAAGTACAAGATGAAAGCAGCATCGATCAGGTACGACCTTCAGTCAGCTATGCTGATCAAAACATCAATGAAGGCGATCATGCTCATGAATGCATGGTGACAACTTTTTCCGAGCTAGTGGAACTTACGCAAGAAGCTGTTGACAGTTTTTTCAACAGTCTAAATGATATGATGTTTTCACCAGAGCAGCAGGAATGACTTTGAGCAAACTAGCACTCGGAGTTCCCTATATCTTGAATTTGGCCTTCAACTTTTAAAAAGCGATATGGGAATTTTTTCTCATCAGTTTTTCAGACTGCGAGAACCTTTTTCCCCAATCCCAAAATATTTACGATTTTTTGGGACACTTATCTTCTGCTTAAAGTAGACATTATTCTTAGAGAACTGAATTTCTATTTTAGGTAGTCACGAGACATTCGCTATCCTCTAGCATTCTCATACAAAACTTTATGATTGTGATGGAATGGTCTCGCACTTTTTTTCTGTATTAAGAGCCATTTCATGTGTGGTTTTCGCATTTATTCATGCTGAATTTAAAATATGCGTTAGATGTTTAGCATTATTACACTGCTTGTGCATATAGTACATGTGATAATACATGTGATTGTGTTTCGTATATTTCATAATTCCAATTTTCATAATACATATGAATGTATTTTGGGGTGGTACGGTATACACAAACGCTACTAGTTTCACTATGCCTAGATTTGTAAATATGGACATAGTCTACGTGGAGTGGGTGTGATGTATTTCTATAGGTACTGTATCGATTCCCCTATTCCTGACCCTGGTTTGGTTAATAATTAACTAGCAGCCATCCAACGGTGCAAAAACCGTTATCTGATTAAGCCACACCACGGCACAGAAGCGCGTTATCTGATTAGGTCATAACGCATGCCATCTAATTAGGCAAGCGATATTCCTCCAGCCCCTGATAAGGCATACGGAGTTCTCAAAACAATTCAAACCTACAGCGACCTGGGAAATTCCCGTAGCCATTGTTTTGATTTCACCGAGAACTTCAGTAAAAGAATGTGCGAACGAACCTGTTCGTATGACATCCTTATTGACGTATATATGTCTATCCTTACGTCAATCTCGGCACCTTTCAGGTATAAATATTACCGACATTGCCTTAAGCAAACACATGCGGTGGTGACGAGATTGGAGCAGCGAGACTTGCCGAGGAGCCCAGCAGAGAGCGAAGCCCACAGGCGCTGCCCCGCCTTCCTGACGCGCTGAGAACGAGACGCTGCCTTTCTCCTGACGAGAAATCCAGCTCCGGCGCTTCCAAGCAGCCCTCGCAGGCAGCTGGAATATCAAGACCTGGGATAAGAGATACCAGCCCTCCACCATTCTAGATCTCAGGTACAGAACTGAATAACCCCTTGCAGAGAATTCTTGAGTCAGTCCCTTGGCAAAACAAACTTAACTTAAACTGCTACTTATCTACCCCCGCCCACGTATTAGGCTTAGGTCAGGTACACTGGGGTAGGCGTGGTTAGAAGCACCAGTTGAGTACGATTAGTCAAATGTATATATGTATGTATCTATTTTATCCATTTTAAAGTATCATATGGCTCAGAAACCATATCAATGCTTTTACAGTATTATTTTATAATTCTGTCTTTACTGTAGGCACTTTACTTAACTATAAGTATTGCAATAATAGCGATTCATTTCTCTTGTACGAGAAAAGAGACTGATCAATAAATACCATCTTTTATTGAACACGCCCGTCTCTTCCTTTTCTCTACAATCTGGTGAAACTAAGAATGCACTGAACTGACTGAGTAAAATAAGTTGTCTTTTGTTTTCACACGACTCTAGAGATACACTCTTGATTAGGGGAGAGCAAAGTTGTCATGTTCTATGGTTGTCAGAAACTAAATCCCTTCTTGTCTATCCAGGGAGGTTAAAATCCTCCTTGCCTATTCGAGAAAGTTTCTAGTGAACTAGCTGGCAAACACAAAACTTAGTCTAATATCATCGGTAGAAGACCTAGTTAACCTCTGCCCTAGGTATATACTATTGAAGATAATATTCCAATGCGCAGAGCCTATTGGGATAATAGGAACTACACTACACTCTGTTATATAGTTTTACTGGAAGTCCATTTGAGCCAGGTGCTTTGCCGGATTGAAGGTCTGTAAGTGCTCCTACCAACTTCTCTGTAAAATCTCGTTCTAAAACTTTAATATCTTCTGTTGAGAGTGTATCTCTCGTAATAGTTCCTCACACTCCTTTGCTGAACGTTGCGGGGAGAAAGTATAGAGTTTTTCATTATACTGGACGAAGGTCTCTGCTATCTCTTTCCTCGCTTTTGTAGGTGACTCCCCCTGGGAGAGTTATTTCCAGGACCCAGTTTCTGTCTTTATCCCTGCGTTCTAGCCAGGCGATCAGTTTGTTTGCTTTATCGCCTACATCGTTGAGTTTCCTCTGGGTTGCTTGTGTGTGTGCCCTCGCCTTCTGCTCACACAGCTCCCTAAATTCCTGCCTTTTGAGTCAGAGTCTCAGTGCTCTTGACCCGTCTGGATCACAGCCATCTACAATTCTTTCCTCTAGCCGGCTTATTTTGTTCTCGATAGTTACCAATTCTTTATTTGCTTTTAATTTTGAATTCCGATTTGCACCTGCACATATCCCCTGATCACAGTCTTATACGCCTCCCATAGTATGGAGGCCAATTCGACCGATCCCTCTTTTTCTTGAAAGTATTGTCAGCAAAGTGCTTATTTTTAAAGTGCCAGGGGTTTAGTCTAGGTGGTAGGCCCTCACTTCGTGGTGCGCCCTTCAGTTGCACTTCAACTAGGGATTGATCCAAAATGTCCCGTGCCTTATGCGTGGCCCCTCAGAAGTGTCTGGCCTGTCCCCGGTGTGTGAAAATATAGTCTAGCCTGGAGTGGCTGCTGTGTTCAGCTGATGTGTATGCGTATTGATGGGGCTTCGGGTTGTGCCTGCACCACAGGTCTGTCATGCCCATTGCCTGGATGAAGCCATCAAGTGGGACTACACCAGCGGTACCCACTGACCTGGTTAGTCTGTCTAGTTGTGGGTCCATGACTGCGTTCATGTTGCCTCCCAGAATCGTTATTCCAGGGAGCAGTACTAGAAGTATGTTTCCCAAAGCTGGGAGTGTGTCACCGTGCATCCTTAGGGGGATACATAGTGAGCAAACCGTAATAGTTGCACCTTCCCAACTTCCAGTCAGTTCTCCCTATTCGATCCTGCCAGCACCTATTCACAATATATGGAGTCGATGACTTGAGAAGAATCCCAACTCCTCTTGATCAAGTTGTATACCAAGCATGGGCCTGCCATCTATACCTATACCTATCCAGTGCAGTGCAGAGGTTACCCTTTAGATGGGTTTCTTGGAGCAGGACCATTTCTGTTGCATGGCGCCAGAGATACTGCAGTACTAAGGAACGTTTTGTCTTACTCCACAGGCCGTTGACATAAACCCTGGGCATAGTGTGCGTAGCAGGGCTACGCTTAGTGCCGTGGAGACGGAAACAAACTCTGTGAAACTCCGCGTAGCTCCGCTACGTCACCCGCCTCCCACTCCCCCTAGTAACAATTTAAAAACAATTACATTAAATAACTTTAAAGTTCATAAAAACCACTTAACTCGGCTACGGGGTCCTATGGCTGCCCTCCTCGTCTTCATGGCCTTTTCTGAAAAAACTGTGCATGCAGGCATGCCTGCGCATGCGCATTCCTCGCGAGAACTGCACATGTGCAGTTTTTACCAGAAACGGCCATGAAAACGAGGGGGGCAGCCCGGGCACGCCGCAGCCGAGTTAAGTGGTTTTTATGTACTTTATGTACTTTACAGTTATTTAATGTAATTGTTTTTCATTGTTAATAGGGGGGTGGGAGGCGGGGGCTGGCCCACTCTGCTCTGCCATGGAGTGTTTGTAGATTTGCCTGCTCTGTGTTCTCCGCGGATCGTGGAGTAAGCACATCTCCGCACATTCCGCTGGTGGAGCAGAGTTCTCCGTCCACGGTTAGTTGACATACCATGTTAATACTTTAAGTGGAATTGCATATTATTAGATCTATTATGGCAATTAGGATCCTTAGACTCTAGCATTCCACCCTTTATAAATATCATCTCCATCTGAAGTTGTGGACCGGCTGGGAGAAACCAATCAAACACCCCTTGGTGCTATTTGTATTGTTTGTTCTGCATGGCGAGACATGTATTTCTAAAAATAAAAAAAACACTTACTACAAAACATTGCCGACCAACAGGGTCGAGTCCAGCCCCCTTAAATCCACCCCCAACCCTACAGCCCTGCATGGCGCATTTAGAACTACCCGCCACCCCAACACGCAGAGAGCCTGTTGCCCCGTATAAGGTTACATCCTGCTGGGGTGGGCTAGAAGCAGCTGCCAATACCAGTTCTGGAGGTGCTCCAACCCTACTCAGACTAATGGTGTCATTCCTATGCACATACGGGCACATGCATCAACGATAATTGCATTCGCAAACGGTGCGAATCGCAATTTTCGGCCGTTTGTGAATGCAATTATCAAAATTGCAATGCATCATGTATTTTGCAATTTTAGGAATCGCAATCATGTTGCGATTTATAAAATTGCGATTGCATTTCAGAAATCGCAATTTCAGATTTCTGAAATGCAATGCATGAACATTTTTAAATTGCGAATTTTCAATTTGGAAGGGGTAAATTAGCATGAGGTTGAACCTCGTGCTAATTTACCGAAAACCTTCAAACATGCAAAAAAAAGCATTTTTGAAAGTTGCAGTTTACACACACACACATGTGTGTGTGTAAATTGCAGTTAAGTTTAATTTCAGGGGTGCAGGGAGGGGTTCTTTGGACCCCCCCCCTGCACCCTTGAAATTGCATTTTCAATTTGCGATTCGCAAAGTGAAAATCGCAATTTGTAAATGCCTTCCCATTGATTGCTATGGGCCTCTTGGCCCATAGGAATCAATGGGAAGGGTTTTCCTTAATTGCGATTCGCAAATTGTGAATCGCAATTAAGGGAAAATACCGAATCTGTAAAAAAAATGCGAATTAATCATGCATTGCCGTTTGCAAATCCTTAATTGCGATTCCTTAATTTTCGCAATTAAGGATTCGCATACGGCAACATTGATGCATGTGCCCGATAATCTTTGGTACCGATCGTACCCCTCCCACCACCCACCAGAACGATTTGTTTCCCCCTCCCCTCCTCAGTTCCCTCTCCCCGCTTCAACAGTCAGTGTTAATTTTACCAGGTATTCCGTCTCCTGTCCCCAGCTTGCTCCGGTGGCCGTGTCAGTACTTCTTTCAATGAGGTATGACTCTTTAACCATTATTTCCTGCCAGTGGCCTCTTCTCCACCAATGTTTTCTCTGTGCTCCCCCTCAATCCCAAGGGGCAATGCTGAGCTTGAGATTTTGGTGATTTGCGTCCCACCACTCTCCACCCTTCCAGCTATTCTCTCACTTCTTACTGCGACTGAAAATGCCATGATTTCCCTTAACCATAACTCACAACTTTGCTGGATAAAGCATCATATAGCTAATTTCCTTTTCACGTGGCTCTCTTTTAACACCGTCGAAAATGTGGCACAATTTCTGGACCTATATGGTAAAGTACAGAAAGAAGCGTATTGTTGCATTTTCAAACAAAAGATCCCCATGGATTTTTGCGGCTCGTAATATTGTGTCCCTGTCTCTAAAGTAGGCCTAGGCGGTAAATTTCGTTCCGCTCGTGGAATTTACGGAATTTGGGTAATTTCACGTTCCGCGGAGAAAGTGAAATTGCCCAAAATTCTGTGTTCCGCAACTTCGCAAAATGTTTTGGTTGTTCGTGTTCTCAAATTTGTGTTCAAGAGATATATTGCAAACAGTAAAAAAGCATCGCGAACAAGCAATTCCGCATGTTCGCGGAATTTCTGCGTGTTTCCGGAGATTTTTTACCGTTTTGCGGAGATTTGTGTAATACTCTAAAGTTTAGAATCCTTGCTATGCTTGTTCTTGGTGGAGCCCCCGGCTTTGGGAAGGGGGCCCTGTGTGCCTGTTCAATGATGAAAAGGTTTGATAGTCTTTTAGCACACAGATGCTTTCGGATAAGATTCTCTAGGAAGAGGTCCACACTGGGGCCCTCCGACCCTTCCGATACCCCCATCACATGCAGATTGTTTCTTCTCGCTCGCCCATCTTGATCTTCAAGTTTTGCAGCCGGTTCACTTTGCTGGTGTTCAACGTGTTCTACTCATTCTTCCATTTGCTGCGTTGAGTTTTGTAATTGTTTGATATTTACTTCTGCCGTCGTCACTTTCTCAGAGAATTTACAGAAATCCGTCCTTAAGAGGTTAACCTCCACTGTGACGAGTCTATTTTTGGCTACAGGACAT
Organism: Lissotriton helveticus; assembly: GCF_964261635.1. Lineage (NCBI taxonomy): Eukaryota > Metazoa > Chordata > Amphibia > Caudata > Salamandridae > Lissotriton > Lissotriton helveticus. Next base: position 302,433,355 of record NC_136062.1, read on the forward strand.
CCCGTAAGTCAGTGATGGCCACAATGATACTTACCAGCGATGGTTCCGCTCCCCCTTGTATCTCCGGATCTGCCACCAGGAGTTTTGCGAGTGTGTACTTGTCCATTTTATTCAATTGTGTGGCTGCCAGTGTCTTAGGGTTCACCATCTCTTGTTCGTTTGAGCATTTCCTGTAGGAGCTTCCAGAGTGTATTGGTATCCCAAATCACTACTACATACTTTTCCAGCTCAGTACCTGCAGCTTTTGTTCTCGTCTAATTGGCATGAGTCTCCGTACGGTAGCACACCTGGCAGGTCGATTAGTATGTCCCCTCGTCCTCTCCCCTCCCGGGAGTCTACAATCCCTTCCGGGTGGCTGTGTGTTGTCCCTCTGCTTATATTTTTCCAATCTCATAGCCCCAGTATCTAACCTCTTATATGACAATGGAGTCCCGCCAGTATCTCCGGCGACAGCGGCAGCGGCACTCCTCCCCAATTTGTGACCATCGTCCATGACCAGGGCTGATCCTTGTGGTCTCTCCTAGTCCATTTCACCTGCAGCTATTCCCAGGCCACTACCATGCGGTGCGCTCTCACTTCAGTCTAGAGTGCACACTTCCTTTACCTTCAATGTGGTTGGTGATAACTCATCTTGACTTTCCGTATTTTGCAGCCTCACAGGGACCCCCTTGCTACAGGGACTCTCTGCTGGGAGAGCTGTAGACCAGGCCCACACCCCCAGTGCTGCCTCCCATTATTTGTCCTCCAAGTGTTCTATTCCTGGGCTCCTGCGACGCCGCATGTACCAGCCACCTCCCCTGAGCCCTGGAATCTTCCTCGCAGCAGGCCCACGCCACTGGGCCTCACCGCCCATTCTGTTCCTTGTGTCACTTCCCCCGGGCCCTTTTGGACAGTCATCAGTGGGTGGTAAAGAGGGCAGGAAATAGAGAAGCTCCTCTCTCCGCCGAGAGACCAGTAATGGGTTTCCCTCGCCGCCTGCCAGTCCTGGGCCCCACTGCAATTTCTTCCGTTTTCATTGATTTTACTCGCTCGTCGCCTCTGCTGGTGTTCCGAGGGTGTTCAGGTGTCTATTCCAGAGTTGTCTTGCCCGTGCTGATGCAGATTACAGTATGGATGTTGGGCTTATACGCCATCTAGCCCAAAGCTTCTTTACTCTGCGGCCAATGTCAGCGGCTCAACGCCCCTGTCTGCAAATGCATATATTTGCACCTTGAGCTGGTGGAGCACTAGCGGATTGGGCAGACTGCAATAGACATTTGCTGCCATCAAGTTGATGGAGGCACCAGTGTCAATGAGGGCAGAGACGGTGTGGTCTACCACTGCCACCTAGCCCTTGAGGGCTGCCTGGCAAATGGCCTTGAGAGTGTCAGTTGTCAATTGTTCATACAATATGGGTGAATCGTGTCGCGTCATCGTCATCCATGTCAATTTCAGACAGGGTTTATGGGTGTGGTTCCACAGTATGGACTGTCTTCGTCAGAGCTGTGGGTTGTCGTCTCTGAGATGAGTAGGATACTTTGGAGAAAAGGTTTGACTTGCACACACACACTGCAGGTCTTGCCGCTGGCAGAGAAGGCACCTGCATGCGGGAACGGGCCACCACACTATCCACACGCGAGGGTTTCCGTTACCGGCTTAGTGGGGCTTGAAGATGGTTTGGTGGACTCAGGTTTTGGATTCCACAACCTTTTTTGGATGACATACACAGGCTTCTTCTGGATGGGGGTTTGCCCATTGGGGTCCATGTGAGCCGCACAAGCCTTGGAAATTTCCTTGGAATAGTCGAGCATCAGAATGTCTCCCAAGGGTATGTTAGCCTCTTGGTGGATCCTTTTGCAAAGCTTGGAAGGTAAGCACCCTTGAATGAACTGGGCGCAAGCTTTGTTGTCCTCAGCTGGCAAAGAGCACATGCTGGCAAGCTCTCTTAGCCGGCTGTGGAAGACATCCACCGATCAGTCTGGCTTCTGCCGGGCTTGGCAAAGCAGAAACCTCTCATAGTCAGGATTGGCATAAGGTTCAAAGTGCACCATGATTGCATCTTTCAGGGTGGTATAGTTACTATGGGGACCAGCCTCAACAACGGTCTTTGAGACCATGTGGATGTCGGCACCACCCAAGTGCAGGAACATGGGGTGCCAGCAGCCTGGAGGTATCTCAACAGCTTCACAGTAGGTCTCTAGCCGCTCCGCCAATGCCTTCCAGCGAGCAGTCCTGAAGGGTGGCAGTCCTGTGACAGTTAAGGGTTCTACAGCAGGACATCACGGCAGTCCTCTCTCCGATTGTGAAAATGTTCACTTCTCCATCCAAATTTCCTCATCGGGAGTCCTTATTTACCGTCCCCCAGGTGCGTTGGGTCAATTCTGTAGCTCCCTCCTGGAAACTTCAATGGCTTTGGCTAGAACTCTTTCCAATTTCATGATCCTTGGGGATCTAAATATCCATCTTGATAACAGCGGAGACAGGGTAGCCTCTGAGTTATTATTAGATTTAGCAACACATCAGCTCCTCCGGGGAGCCAACATCCCACCCATATACTGGGGCACTTGTTAGACCCCATTTTTTCGAACATCTCGGATCTCGAAGTGGCGGTACCAATTCCGATACCGTGGTCTGGTCACCGGCTTATTTTATTTAGCTGGTCGATCCCGGCTGTCCCCTGCCCTAAATTAGCTCATGGCAGGCCAACACGCCCTTGGTCTAAATTGGACCTAGACAAATGGAAGCAGGTTCTAGAGCTTTCGTTGCCAATACAGGAAAATGATCCCATAGCCGCGGACATCTCGTTCTCTTCATGGATAGAAAATTCTCTGAATAGAGTCCTCCCGAAAAAAAACCTCCCTTAAACCACGGGAAAAAACCTCTCTGCCACGGTTTACTAAAGAGGTCCGACTCCTAAAAACTCTCTGTAAAAAGGCGGAAAGAACTTGGAGGAAGGACTATGACCTTACCAGGAAGAGGGAATATAAACTCACAATCTTTAACTATAAAAAGGCCCTTAAAGGGGCGCAAGTAGTCTTCTTCGAAGAAAGGATAAACGTCGCCGCTAATTCATCAAGAGAAACTTTCCAAATAGTGAAAGCACTTCTAAAAACACCGGAGCCCCCGCATCTTGTGGATCCCTCGGACAATTGGTGCAATGAACTAGCTGAATTCTTCGATTAAAAGATTCAAAATATTGTGAAACAACTCCCGCTGGGTAATTCTGTCGTCCTACCTGATACGCTCCCGATACCATCTCAGGCCCCCAAAATGGGGCTGGATGCGTTTGCCCCCATTTTGGAGGACACTCTGTTACCTATTGTTCAGTCACTTAAGAGTGGCTCCCCGTTGGACCCAGCCCCAGTTAAGATCCTTAAACTAGTCGTTCCCACCATCCTCGCTCCAATGTTGAACGTGATCAACTCCTCCCTCGCGCAGGGCTTGGTCCCTCCAAGCTGGAAGAAGGCGGTGGTTAAGGCCTTACTAAAAAAACGAATTTGGTCCCCCTTGACCTTAATAATTTTAGACCAATCTCCCATCTGCCAAGCACCAGCAAGGTAATAGAAAAATTCAACAATCGTTAGCTGTCCAACTATCTTGAAGCGAGCGAGCTATTGAAACCATCACAGACAGGTTTCCGCTACGGACAGGGCACAGAGACGGCTATGGTTGCGGTTGTTGAGGAGGCCAGGAAGATCATCGAGGCGGGAGGATCAGTGGCAGTGATCCTCCTGGACCTGAGTGCGGCCTTTGACATCGTTCGCTGGTCCAACGGCTCAGGGATCTGTGTATCTCTGGACTTGCCCTGTTCTGGCTGAGATCCTTCCTACACGGCCGCTCTTTCCAGGTGTCGGAGGGCAAGTACACCTCTAAAGTGACCCCAATACATTGTGGTGTCCCGCAGGGCTCATCTTTGAGCCCTACGCTCTTTAATGTATATATGTCCCCCCTCGAAAAAATTGTCACCCCTTATGGAATTACATTACTAACTTACGCTGACGACACCCAGCTCGTTGTTTCTCTAAGCCAACAGGACAACTCTGCCATCGATTTGTATGCCTGTGTTGGAGACATAACCAGTTTGATGAACAGATCTCACTTAAAATTGAACAGCGACAAAATGGAGATTTTGGTCGTGGGCAACTAGTCCCTCTTCCGCCCAGAGACTCTGTGGCCTCCTTGCATGGCCCCCCCCAACCCCTAAGACTGATATCAAAAGTCATGGGATTTGGTTGGATCAAGGGCTCACTTTTAACACCCAGGCAAGGAAGACGGCTGGAGCCTGTTATGGCCTTCTCCGCACCGCCCGCAAAATTCTCCCCCTACTCCCTGCGCAGTCCTGGTTCAAGGCCTAATATTGTCCGGAGTGGATTATGGGAACGCCCTCTACCTTGGTGCACCCAAGAAAGTGACAGCCAGACTGCAGGTAGTGCAAAATACTGCCGCTCGGATTCTTCCAGGCACCAACAATCGCTGCTCGGCCAAACCGACCCTTAGAGCACTCCATTGGTTGCCAATATGTGAAAGAGTGCAGTTTAAGGCCCTTTGTATTACCCACAAAATTTTGCACAGTAAAGCTCCACCAATCTTCAAAGCCCTCATTGCCCCCTATACTACTAATACTAGAACTCTCCGGTCCACGAATTCACATTTGACCTTGGTCCCCAGGATCAAGAGGGCTCGATTTGGAGGCCGTCTTTTTTCGTATAATGCCTCCAAACTGTGGAATTCACTTCCATTGGACCTTCGGGCACAACCCAATATTGTTTTATTCCGTAAAAACCTTAAAGACCTGGCTGTTCCCTTAACTTCCCCTACCTGTCTTCGCTTGTCTCTATCATTAGCGCTGGGACGCTCACGGGCAGCCATGCGCTCTAGAAATACTTAAATAAATTTAAAAAAAAAAAATAGAGCGGGACATATGCTGTGTTAGCAGTGAGGGTAAGTACTGCAAAGGAGATGGTACCCACGTGCTAGCAACAAAGTCCAAAAGACCCCAGGTTGGGAAGCAGGAGGGAGAGCGCATCAGCCAAGTGCAGGAGAGAAACAGGTTGTCAGGCCTCTGGGCAAGCTGAGGTTGGGAGAACCAGGAGATCCAGACAGGGCATGTCACAGGCAAGTCACACACATGGGGAGCACATGGACACATGGGACCACAAGGGGACTGCACTGCAGCAGCGAGAGCCAGAATGACAATGCCTTTTAAACTCTTTAGGGCCCACCTAGCCTGTTGCAGTAGGCAAAGTCTACGGAGCTCGCTGGGCAAGTGGAACTAGGCAGGAAAGCTTTGGGGTGGTTCCGGTCCTTGAGGAGAGAGAGACAGTTCATCATAGGCTATACCCTGCAGCACTGCCGCCAATGAGGTGACCGAGCCAGCTGTGACCAAGTCCACCCCGCATAGCTATGTGCAATTGCATTGGGGAGAGGAGTTGACCTAATGGCTAGGGCGTTCGTCCTCGAATCTGGGGAAATGGGTTTGAGTCTCGGCAATGACACTGAACATCTTGTGATTCTGGGCAAATCACTTAATCTCCCTGTGCCTAACAAAAAAAAGGAATGCGTCTTTCTGTAACGCAACTGGTGCTAGGTAAAGCGCTCTGATACCCGATACCTTTGAGTCAAGTTCGTGCTATATAAAACTCTGTAAAATAAATTTTAAAAATGGGCCTCCATACTTGGTCAATGGCGTGGCAGGCAGTTCATTGAAGAGAATGACATACTTTCAGATTTCCAAACAGGATTCCGTCCGGGAAGAAGCACTGAATCTTCCCTCCTTGCCATCTGGGATGACCTAAAGAATACAGTTGACCGCAACGGGGTTGCTGCGCTACTCCTCTTGGACCTCTCAGCTGCCTTTGACACGGTTGACCATGACACTCTGAAACAAAGACTTTATGAAGCCGGCATAGAGGGAACTGCTCTAGACTGGATCGCGTCCTACCTTCGAAACAGAACTAATGTCATCTACACTCCACCTTTCTCATCCAAACCGTACTCCACAACAGCAGGGGTCCCTCAAGGTTCTATCATCTCGCCCATGCTTTTCAACATCTACATGAAGTCTTTACCAGTACTGATCAATAAATTTCATCTCACGTGCTAAAACTATGCAGATGACACGCAAATACTCCTTCAACTGGAATGCCCCAAAGACATTGGAAAATCACCAAAATTCAGAGCCGTGGATCAGTGAATGACTTGGAGCCATCTCAAATTGAATGCTTCAAAAACTGAAATACTCACGTGTGGCGATTGGAAAAATTACAACCCACTTGCCGCATGGCCTGATGAACTGGGATCCCTGCCTAAAGTATCGAAGGTAGTAAGAAACCTCGGAATGACCATGGACTCCAAGCTGTCGATGAATGTCCAAGTAAATAAACTATCAAGATCAAGCTTTGCTACTATAAAAATGCTGCGACGAATTTTCCCTCATTTGGGATTTCCACACAAGCTCCATGCAACCATCTCCCTTGTTCTATCCAAACTCGATTACGCCAATAGCCTCTACCACGGATCACCTTTAACGACCATGAAAAGACTACAACGGATTCAGAACACGGCTGCCAGACTACTCTTGCATATCAAACCACGAGACCACATCTCCCCTGCCTTGAAAGCCCTTCATTGGTTACCGGTTGCCAGAAGATCCACGTTCAAGCTGCTTTGTATTACCCACAAAGCAATACATGGAATAGGACCACTCTTCATCAGGAATAAAATCACCAAACACATTCAACAAAGGAACCTACGCTCTAAAGGAGCACCTCACCTCAAAATCCCACCATGCAAGAAAAAAACAATGGGTGGCACATCCTTCTCTGTTCAAGCAGCCAAACTATGGAACTCTTTACACCCCAACATAAGATCCACCGACAACCACCTTATCTTCAGAAAACTACTCAAGATCTGGCTCTTCCCCACATAAGCACCATACGGAAATAGAAATTTACAGCATATCCCTCTGTAAATAAGCATTTGTTTTTCACTATAGATATGTACCTATCTTTGTGTATTCCTTTATAAAACATTTAGAACAATTATGTTGTTAAGAGAAGAAAAAAATATATATATATTAAGAAAAATATTCATCAATAAATAAAAATAATTTTTGGTCTACATGTACATACTTCCATTGTACATCTATGTACCTTCCATGTACTTGGATCTGTGTGTCTGTTACTTTTCTCCTGAAAAAGCATATCCAATGCACTACCCTATTTCTTATCCTGTGCCTCTATCAATATACTTAATCTAAATATACTTACTTCTTTTATGTATCTATATATTTTTAATGTACTTATGGATCTATATATTTATCACTTTTTTCTAATTTAGCATTTCCAATGCACTAGCCTATTTCTCAGCCTATACTTTACTCAATATATCTTCTAGCCCAACCTTCTGACTCCTCTCAATCTTCTTTCTACTACTCCTTCTAATGCACTACCCTATCTCTCATCCTATAGATCTATCAATATATCCTCTACATCCACTCTCTCATTTATCTCAAACCCCATACCACTACTATGATCGCCAAAATAACCTTTTCTAGACTCTCTCCTGCTCTACCCCTCCTTGCATCATCTGACACCTCTTTTTACTAAACCGATCCCCTAAAACAAACATTTCTAAACTCTCCCCTGTGACTCCTTCCATCCAAAACTCCTTTTAACTCATCCAAAAGCCTGTACCTACTGCTGAGACTTAAAAAAAAAAAAGGAATCCTTCACTCTTTTATCCCTCCACTATCCTTTTTCAATCAAAATTAACAGACTAACATGTTTCACTTCTCAAATTCCATATTCCATATTCAACTATACTAATATACTGCCCAAATAAGTGAATAACATATCTACTACTCAAATTACTTCATATTTATACTATACTAATTTTCAACACTAATCCTTTATGGGTTCCGGAGTGGCGTGCTAATCGCCAGAAAAGCGCTTCAACGCCCATCAGGGGTAACAAGTGCTATATGAATGCATATCTTTCTTCCCCTTTTATCCATCTGCTATCCTTCTCACTCCAAGTAACAGACTAATATCCACCACTGAATTTACCTCATATTTCACCATATTAATTCACCACTAATCCTCTATAGGCTCCCTGAATAACATGCGTCAAAAAGCGAGCGATAAATAAATACAAACCTTTGTCCTACTCTATCCTTCTGCTATCATTCCAAATCCAAATAACCGATTAACCTATCCACCACTTAAAATGTACTTGCATGTTTCACTATACTAATTCAACACTAATCCTCTGTGGGTCCCGGAGTAGCGCGCTACCCGCTGAAAAAGCACTTTGACGCCTCGTATGGGGTAGTAAGCGCTATATAAATTCAATTACAATACAATACAATACAAGAGGGAGGCAGCCAGCAGCAGACAGCGGTGACGAATGTGGGAGACGCAAGCCCCTCGTCGCCAGTGTAGTGTGGTGGTATGAGGCCCGGCAGCAGCTTAACAAAAGACCACGCAGTCAGGTGTAGATTTGGTAGTCTTAAACTTGACTACGCCCAGAGCCCCAGTTTATTTATTCACCTTTCTGATGTGCAATCCAAACATGCTCATTTTACTTGCGCATGAGATGGATGGGTGCATTAAATAACTTCCATTGTGTCGCAAGGAGCACCGGCCAACTGCAGGTTTGTTACGCTGTAAGTGTTTATGTGTTTAGTTTAGGGACTACTTCTGTTTTGTGACAGTGTCATGTATTTTTTCTAATCACCATGGTGCCCCCTGAAAGGCTGCCTTGCACTTAACTTAAATCTGCAGGGGGGGCTCACTTTCTATTTAATCACGGCACCCACTTTGATCATTATTGTTTAACTACTTTTCACGGGTGCCGTTCTTTATCTTTTAGCACAGCGCTTACTTTTATATGTACAACATGGGTACCACACTTTATTTTTGAGCATGGCGCCTGCCCTTCTTTTTAAGAAAGTAATAGCTCTGGTGCGTGGCTACGGTGTCACACAAGATGGCCGTATAGTGGTAGAGCTCCGCCGCACCGGACCTGCTTCCTCGCGATTTCTGTGGTCCCACGGCGTTCTTCGGCTCCCAGCGGACCCGTCCTGGCATCGGAATATAAGCTGCCCCTAAATATGGTCTTTTAGAGCTTCTTCTTCCTGCGTGCCGCCTATTACCAATCTCGAAGCTTCGAGGTTGGCGGCGGCCGCCATTTTGAATTCCGATTTTCTCTCACGGAGCGCTACAACGACGATGGAATCTATTTAATTCTTCCTGCTCTTCTTCCTGCACCTCCCGACTTGTAAGTGGAGCGTGTGAATACCAGCTACTCCCCAATTGTCGGTGCCTCCTTTCTTTAACCTCATATGAAATTGCAGGATATCGGCTATTTGAGGTATTTGTGGTCTCTGTTTTTTCTTATCAAGCCTTACGACACCAGCACCATGAAGCTTAATATTTCCCATTGTTCACGTTTTTCCATGCTTTAACCATTTGTATGGCTTTACATTAAGCTTTCAGCAGGTTTTCATGGCCTCACACTAACTTTCTGCCAGCATTTTGTGAAGCTGTGTTTTTCTGTCATTTTTGGCTTGTTCGCTCTATATACGCTACTTTGTTTTTGAGGTTATTGCCCTCTTTTCAACTATTTGAAGCTCTCTACATTGCTTAGTTTGCTTCGTTCAGGGCAGTACTTCTTTGCATATGGGCAACTTGCGCAAACCCCAATTTGTTTTAGTCTCTTCCAAACCTACTCAAGGGACGTCCACTTCATCCTCTATCAGTGTCTCTGGAGCGGCTGATCAAATGGCTGGTCTAGCTCCGCCTCGTTCCTCCTCAACACAGTCAACATCAACTAAGGCCTCTCCTCCTAATGTCTCTTCTAAGCGCTTGAAACAGGACGCTCCATCACCAGATAAATAATCCTCCCCAATCTCAATGGAGTTAATTCTTGAGGAGATACGCGCCCTTCATCCTTTTGTTGAGGAGACTAGCAAAGACATGCAACTCTTGAAAGAAAACTGGGCATCCATGGATGCCAAGATCACTTCTGTGGAACAACAGGTTGCGGTGGTACAGTCCAATTCTCAACGCATCTCTTCTCTGGAGAAGTCGGTCCTTGCTCTCCAGCAACACACTGAGGATTTAGAAAATAGGAATAGACGGAACAACCTCTGCATTTATGGTTTGCCGGAATATTTGGAAGGGGATGATCATGTGACGTTTTATATTGCCTTTATTCCAAAATTGCTGGATATGCCGCATTCCACTTCCATTAGCATCCAGAGAGCCCATAGACTTGGTCCACGTTCATCTGACTCTCCGAAACCACAAGGTGTTATTATTCTCTTTTTGAAATTTACTGATCTCCTTTCAGTTCTTTCTGCGGCTAGATCCAAACGACAAGTTTCCTGGTTGGGCCAGAGAGTGTTCCTATCTTAGGATGTTTCCAACACCACAGCGTCCAGAAGGAAGGAGTTCCTGAATCTTCGTGCACCTCTACGATCTCTTGGCGCAAGATACAGCTTGTTTCATCCTTGTATCTTCTGAGTTACTTACCAAAATAGAACATTGTCCTTTCAAGATCCGGGGAACTTAAGAACTTTATTCGCTTCCAGTCAGGTGGTGCCATAGATACTTCGACTTCTTCTTCTAGTGGCTGATTGTTCACCGTTTAGTTGTGCTTGTGCTCGTGTTTGTTCTTTTCTTCATGTTCTTTCTGATGTTGTTCCTCTTCACGTTTTTAATTTTCTTCTCGTTACCCATTTTCTTGACTTAACTATCTCACTGTTAAGTTGTATTTCTCGCCATGAGCATTCCTTTTGTGGTTATTTCCCAATTGTTATTTGTTATTTCTCTTTTCTCTCCTCACACAGGTCCCTGATGAACTTCCCTGAGTCTGCGTATGTCAATTTGTCAATTTTCCAATTTGTTTTTTGTCCTGGTGTGGTTGGATTCCCTCCTTTTGCCAGGTCCGTCTTGTAGAGTGTCACCATTTACCCACTACCCTTGTGTTTATCTCTTTCAGGTATGTTATTTTCAGTCATCCTTTGGATATGTACTGTCTCTTCTTCTGCTTTCTTCTCTCCCTCCTTTCTCTAGTTCCCTTTCTCCTCCTCCTTTGCATTCGATCCTATTCTCCCTTATTTGGCTACTCGCTTTTTTCTTTTTTCAGCTTTCTGATGTTTTCATACTTTTTTGCACATTTTAATGTTATTATGTTTATCTTGTTTATAAATTTAGAGTTATCTCTTGGAATGTAAAAGGTTTTATTAACCCCAATAAACGGCAGAGAGAACTTTCTCATTTATCTTCCTACACCCCAGATATTGTTCTTCTACAAGAGACTCACCTTAATGATCTTGAATCTCTTAAATTAAAAAGAAACTGGGTTGGTACAGTTTTATTTTCCCCCTCTTCCAATAAAAAAAATTGAGTTGCTATTTTAATTCATAAAAAATTGAAATGTAAAGTGTTATTAGCGGAAAAAGATTCTGATGGGAAACCGATTTTGGTTAAATTACTAATCAATTCAATTTCTTTGACTGTTTTTAATATCTATGGACCTACTCAACCTGATTGTTCTTTTTGGCCTTTAATTACAAGCAAATGTATCCAGCACAAAGATGATTTATTTCTTTTAGGTGGAGATTGTAATCATATTATAGATCCATTCCTTGGTCGCAAATCCACTGCTCGTTTTATCCACCACAAACCTCATAAACAATTTTTGAACACCATACTCAGGTCCATCCTGGAATCGTCAGCACTTGATGGTTCCCTCACTGTCCTCGGGGATTTCAACTTTCATTTCGACAAAACCGAGGATAAAGACACCGCTGCCTTTTTAGCAGACATGACAAATTTTGGTCTTTCACTGTTAGTTAAATCACCTACACATGATGGGGGCCACATACTTGATGGCATTTTTACTAACTTAATGGAGCTACATGTTTCACAAATCCTTCCTACTACTTGGTCAGATCACCATGTAATCCTGGCTTCACTGACCATTCATGATTCTGGGTCCTCCACATTGCCCTTTACCCCTCGTCAGTCTTTCCTGGCGTGGAATGACATTGATAGTTCCAGACTGGAAACACTTCTGACTAACTCTATTCCGTCGCTATCAGCCGACCCCAACACGGCCACTATGCAATTTAATGATTGGGTGGGTTCTGCGGCCATTGCGTTGGTCCCGGTCAAACAACAGTCTCGCGACAGATCTGCTCCGTCGGCTCCCTGGTTTTCTGAGGTCCTAAGAACACAGAAACAACAGTGCAGAAACAAAGAGAGACACTGGCGGAAAGACTACTCTGTAGAGGCCAAAACTAAATATAAAGAAACAGTGGCTAAATACAAAACCATGATTAGTGAGGCTAAGAAAAATTTCTTTAGCGACGGAATTGAACGTGCCAAAAACTCCAACAAGGAACTATATGAAACCACCAAACAGTTAGCTGGCCACTCTTCCAACTTGACCCCACCTCCATCCCAATCTCGTTGTGACGCCTTAGCTAACTTCTTCTTTAATAAGGTTAATGACATCTACTCTGCTTTTGCCAATAACACCATCACCCCCTCTAATTCGTCGATCGTTTTCCATACTGGTCCCACTCTCCCTCAGTTTGCTGACATTTCTAGTTCCCAGATTGTGGACATAATTTCCACTATCAGATCGGGATCCGCACTGGACCCATGTCCTTTCAAAGTACTACTACCTGTTATTGAAGTGGTCCTTCCAGCCATTACTTCAATCTGCAACTCCATGTTCAGAACAGGCATCTATCCAGATATCTTAAAAAAGACTCTCATTAAACCACTGTTAAAGAAGCCACATCTTGACATAGAAGACCTAAAGAGTTACCGCCCGATAGCCAGCCTCCCAGCTCTGGCAAAAATAGCCGAAAAGGCACTTAATCTACAACTCTCTGCCTTCATAGAGGAACATCAGCTACTGGATGAATCCCAGTTTGGCTTCCATCAATTTCATGGGACGGAGACGGCTTTGATCAAAGCCGTGGATGATGTCCGATCCATCCGCGATGCCGGGGGAACAGCAGTCTTAATAATGCTTGATCTGTCGGCTGCCTTCGACACGGTCGATCATGTTATCTTGATCGACCGTGTCGAAAAAATGGGTGTCCAACATTATGCTAAAAAACTTCTGGCCTCCTTTTTAGCTGATAGGACTCAGGTGGTTACAATGGGATCTTTCCGTTCCTCCACCTTGTCTCTGCCATGTGGAGTTCCTCAAGGCTCATCCCTGAGTCCGACACTTTTTAACATCTATGTTTCGGACCTAGCCAACATCATTCGTGCACATGGGATGAGCCTTACCTCCTATGCAGATGACACTCAGCTGGTCCTTGCCATCAAGAATGATGGCCATAAAAGAGCTGATGATCTCAATCTGGGCATGTTGGCAATTGGGAACTGGATGGCTTCCAATTGCCTAAAATTAAATTCCGATAAGACGGAAGTGGTAATCTTCGGACATCTGACACCGGCATGGTCTTCTCGTTGGTGGCCCTCGTGATTAGGCCCCCCACCTGAGCCTGTTTGCAAGGTGAGGAATCTGGGAGTCATTTTTGATGACCGCCTTACTTTTCTTCCACATACCAACCAGATAACCTCTTCCGCCTTTCATAAATTGAGACTCATCAAGAAAATCCTTCCCTTCCTTCCTGACACAGCTGGCAAAACATTGGTAACCTCATTGGCATTGTCCACCCTGGATTATTGTAACGCACTGTTCCTAAATGCACAAGGAAGAGTCTTGAACAAAATGCAAATCATTCAAAACTCAGCGGCCAGGCTACTGGTAAGAATTCCCAAATATCAATCTGCCTCGAATACCATCAGAGATTTACACTGGTTACCTATCAGGAATAGGATAAAGTTTAAGACTCTTTGCATAGTGTACAAGGCCTTGCATAATCTGGGACCAGCTTTTCTCACCCAAAACCTGACCCCTTACTGTCCCTCCAGAACATTACGTTCTTCCAGCCTAAATGATCTTGTGATTCCTCGCACCAAATCTGTCTTATGGGGAGACAGAAGATTTTTGGTGTCTGCCCCCAAGCTTTGGAATACTCTGCCTCATTCGATTAAAATAAGCCTGTCATTGTGGTCTTTTCGTAAACAACTCAAGACCTGGCTTTTTAATCAGTAAACTCTGACTTCTCCTCCTGGGGTAAATATTGCAGATATCTAGCGCCGAGACGCCCATGGGCCATTGTTCGCGCTTTAGAAATATTATTAATAAATAAATAAATACTACAAACACATCTCTCTGACTCTTGGAGACTCACGCACCCTGACACAAAATCTACTATCCTCTTCTATTGAACCCATTGTTATTTCAGATCATGCCCCCGTTATAAAGGATATTGATTTACTTCCACCTCATCCCAAGCCTTCCCTTTGGCGCTTTAATTCTACACTTCTCACTGATCCTAATTTCTCTTCTTTTTTTCGATCTTTCACTAATGACTTCTTTCAAGTTAACTCCGATCTTACTACTCCTCCTTATATTCTTTAGGATTCCTTTAAAGCAACTGTAAGAGGGTTTATTATTGACTTTGTCTCTAGGAAAAAGAAGCAAATTCTTCAGAAACGTAAATCTTCTCTCGCATATATCAAAAAATTAGAGCATCAATTCCACACCTCTTCCGATAAATGTATGTCAGCAGAACTTTTGCGTGCGAAAATTTCTTTCAACAAGTTCCCCACTGATAATGCCTCTTCAATTCTTCTTCGTAGTAGTGCGCGTTATTTTGGTGGTCGTAACAAGTCTGAAAAACTCTTAGCTAATTACCTTAAATCTAGTAAGAAGTGTACTTCCATTGAATCCATCTTTTCTTCTGATAATACTCTTCTCCATACAGATAAAGACATTCTTAACCAATTCCAACTTTTCTATCAACATTTTTATACTCCAGAATCTCCTCCTACTCCTTCTATGATTCATTCTTACTTTGACAAATTGCCTAAACCTTCTACATCTCACCTTAATTTTCCAGACCTTGAACTTGACCTTTCCTTACATGAACTTTCTACAGCTCTTTCTTCCCTCACTAAGGGTAAAACTCCTGGCCCTTATAGTTTCCCGGTTGAATTTTACTTTCATTTTTCTGACCTTTTATTACCCAAACTTTTATTGCTGTTTCAATCCTTTTACTCCTCTGGCAAAGCTGAAGGTACTTTTCAGGATGACACCATCTGTCTCATCCTGAAAGATGGTCGTGACCCCAAATTTTGTAAAAATTATCGCCCCATCTCACTAGTTAACATTGATTATAAACTTTTTGCTAAATTAATTGCTTTACGTTTGAACCATCTTATTGGTAAAGAAGAGTGCAGTTTTATTAAAGGGAGACTCACTTTTGACAATTCTCACCTCTTCCTAAATGTCTTGAATAAGGCCCCATCTCCTTCAATACCTTTGGCTGCTATTTCTGTTGATGCCGAAAAAGCATTTGATAGAGTAGATTGGTCTCTTTTGTTTGCTTCACTAAGGTGGCATGGCTTTGGTTCCAAATTTCTTTCTCTTATTTCTTTATTATATTCTTCACCCAAAGCTTCTGTCCTCGTGAATGGTCAACTTCTTTAATCCTTCTCCCTTCAAAGAGGAGTACGTCAAGGCTGCCCTCTCTCCCCACTTCCTTTTGTTTTAGCCCTTGAACCTTTTTTGTCCTCCATTCGACATAATACTTCCATTTCCGGTTTTCCCTATGGCGATAATCAATTAAAACTTTCTGCATATGTTGATGGCATCCTCTTGTTTATCTTAGACCTGGAACTATCTATGACTCCTTTATTATCTGAATTCGAAGCATTCTCCTTTGTCTCTAGCTATAAGATCAACTTGGATAAAACAGAAATTCTCCCTCTGACTAAGTTTTGTCTCCCTCGCCTTTTTTCTTCCACTGGTTTCGCCTGGAACAGCACAAAGATTAAATATCTTGGTATTTGGTTCTGCAATTCTATTTCCTCTTCCATTAAATTAAATATGTCAGCAGGTCTGTCTCGAATTACCAGTTGTTTTCTTACTGGAATCATCTATTTCTTTCTTGGTGGGGTCGCCTTGACTCTATTAAAATGATTATTGCCCCTATTCTTATTTACATTTTTTCTATGGTACCCATGCATGTTCCTACCCTGTATTTCAAACGTATTGATTCCTCTCTCTCAAAATTCCTCTGGAAAAATAAAAAGTCTATAATTTCTCTTCGCGATTTTTGCGATTCCTTATTTTGATATGTGGCACCTACATACCAAAAGGTTGTTTGCGATTCGCAAACGCCTTCCTACACATGCCCCTTACTCATCAATGAGTAAGTGCCTTCTGTGAATACCAAAATGGTAGTAAGTTTAGGATTTTGTCTTAAGTTAGTTCTGTGAATCGGGCCCGTAGATTTTGATGGGCTGAGTTTTCCATCAGAGCAAAGAACATTTTCAGTACATTGTGGTTAAAAATCGGCCTCCATGTGACTACTGATTCTTACATCATTTATTTTGTTTTATGTGGGATGCATGTGACTTTGAGGTCCCTGAATCTTTGCAGATCTTCTCAATGCCTATTATGTCTGTGAGCACTGAGCCAACCCCACAGTTGCTTAATTGAAAGTCTGTCCCCATGTTTCAAGCCAGTGGGAAATATGCACGCTGTGTCAAGTACATCTATTTTACAGCTTTGCATAAAATACTACTTTTATTCGTTCTTCCCTGCCAGGCCTGACATGAAGCGTGGCACTGGGAGAGGCACTAATAAAGCAGTGAGGTCGGGTATTTGAATTTAACTTCATTGGGTAAAGACATGTGTGAAGTGGGATGAATTGTATGTGAAAATGCACCATTTTACCGATAAAAAAAAATCACATGATTATAACCCGCTGAATACACCTAAGGACACGTCATGATTTGCTCTTGCACCCTACCGTTTTCAAAATTCACCAGCTGCCACTGCTTGCTTCACTGTAGCATTTCAAGGCCCCAAAAAAGGCTATGACTGAAGGTAAAACCTTGGACCAGTACAAGATTGCAAATCTACTCAAGTTCAAAGTTCAAGTTCGGGCATTTATATAGCGCACTACTCACCCAGAGGGTCTCAAGGCGCTAGAGGGAAGGGTTCATTGTTTATCGAAAAGCCAAGTTTTCAATTCTTTTCTGAAGGAGATGTGATTCTGAGTAAGGCGGAGGTGGGTGGGGAGTGAGTTCCAGGTCTTGGCAGCCAGGAAGGAGAAGGATCTGCCGCCCATGGTGGTTTTTCGGATGCGCGGGACTGCGGCGAGGGCTTGACTGGATGATCTAAGTTGGCGGGTGGGATAGTAGAAGGACAGTCGGGAGTTGAGGCATTCTGGTCCTAGATTATAGAGGGCCTTGTGTGCGTGGGTAAGAAGGCGGAAAGTGATTCTTTTGTTGACGGGAAGCCAGTGGAGGTTTTTTAAGTGTCCGGTGATGTGCTCTTGGCGCGGTATGTCTAATATGAGTCTCGCTGATGCGTTTTGGATGCGCTGGAGCTTTTTCTGTAATTTTGTTGTAATTCCGGCGTAGAGAGTGTTGCCATAGTCCAGTCGACTTGTGACCAGTGCATGGGTGACAGTCTTTCTTGTTTCGAGGGGGATCCAGCAGAAGATCTTTTTGAGGCTGCGAAGGACGTTGAAGCAGGAGGACGATACGGCGTTGACTTGTCTGGACATTGAAAGAGAGGATTCTAGAATGAAGCCAAGGTTACGTGCATGGTCAGTGGGAGTGGGCGCTGATCCCAGAGTAGAAGGCCACCAAGAGTCGTCCCACGCTGAGGGGGAGGATCCAAGGATGAGCACTTCAGTTTTGTCTGAGTTGAGTTTTAAGCGGCTCTGTTGCATCCATTCGGCTACTTCTTTCATGCCTTCGTGAAGATTGTCCTTGGCGGTGTTGGGGTCTTTGGTGAGGGAAAGTATCAGCTGGGTGTCGTCGGCGTAGGAGATGATGTTGAGGTTGTGTCGACGTGCGATGGGGGCGAGGGGACTCATGTAGACGTTGAAGAGGTTGGGACTGAGTGAGGAGCCTTGAGGTACGCCGCAGATGACTTCGGTGGGCTCTGAGTAGAAGGGGGGGAGTCGGACTCTCTGGGTTCTCCTGGCTAGGAATGAGCTAATCCAGTCCAAGGCTTTTCCTTGTATGCCGATGTTGTTGAGGCGTTGTATGAGGGTGCTGTGACAGACAGTGTCGAAGGCGGCGGAGAGGTCGAGGAGAATGAGGGCCACTGTTTCACCGTTGTCCAAGAGTGCACGGATGTCGTCGGTCGCCGCAATGAGGGCGGTCTCGGTGCTGTGTTTGGCTCGAAAGCCGTTCTGTGAGGGATCCAGGGAGTTGTTGGATTCAAGGAAGGCTGCGAGTTGGCTGTTGACTGCTATCTCGATGACTTTGGCCGGGAAAGGGAGGAGGGAGATGGGACGGTAGTTTTTCAGTTCTGAGGGGTCTGCTGTTGTTTTTTTCAGAAGGGGGGTGGGAGCGATGTAGGGCAGGGGGACGGGCGCTGGGCGCGGTCCAGGCGTGGACGGGCGCAGACGGGCTTACCTTTGGCGCACCTTCGGCGAGGCCGCAGCGCGTGGACGCTGCGCGTTGGTACATCTGACATAAATGGAGAGTGGAGGGGGCGGAGCGTGGGAGGGTCAGCAGGGAGGCGGGGGCGAGGTTGAGGGAGGGCTCGGGTCAACCTGGGAAATGGCCGACCAACAACAACAACAAGGATCAATGGAGCGCTATGAGGGCCAAAAAGATGCGAGTTCGTGCACGGAGACAGTGGAGATCGTGACACACTTTAAATAAGAACACAGCCAATGCAATGCAGACAATGCGCAGCTACAATAATTACAGGTTCTGCACAGTGAAAGCGATAGCAGTTAACAATCAGCCAAAGCGCTATGCAAATAAATGAACAACAGTGCGCGCTAGCAAGTACAATCACAGTGCCCAGTCAGCAAGCAGATGTAGGCGCTACGATACCACAGGTCAGGGAGGAAGCGGGGGGAGCGACCACTCGCGTTGGAGGCAAGATGGTCACCATGTACCCCCTGGTGCTATGAAATCCTAATTTGCATGCATTGAACCCTTGGGGCCATATTTGAAAGCTTAACAACGTTATATGTCACTTTCTGGGACACACACCAGCTTCTGCTTCCTGCCTGCTCATGCTGGAGTAGCTGGACCTTCAAAAAGTCTTCTAAGTCAGAATGTAATAACTTTAATCAGTGTGACCAGTGTAGCTTACCTTCCCTAGGCTCCTTTGCAATTCATCTGAAATCCTACCTAAGTCTAGGTCAACCATGATCTATGATAATCACGTTGTGTTGTCTGAACATGGGATATTGGGTTACTCCTACCATCTTAATAACCACAATCAAGTTAGAACAAAACACAATTCTGAGAGAATCTCTGCTCAACGACTTGCAGCCTTGGCAAAGCAGCAGGCAATCCACAGTGAAGTGTGTTTTAAGTTTAATCACTACCAACAAGTCGAAATTACAGAACACAACACAATAAACTTCTAAAACCAATTTGGCAGAAAATGTGCAAAAGAAATCAAGATCAAAGTTTTTACCTTAAGAATTAGCATCTGTTTTAGAGTTCACCAGGTGGGTTAGACTGTAACAAATGCGACAGATGTCATGCTTGCCTTATTACAAGTGTTATACCCTATGTCTGTTAATGAGA
The DNA here is from genome assembly GCF_964261635.1 of Lissotriton helveticus. NCBI lineage: Eukaryota > Metazoa > Chordata > Amphibia > Caudata > Salamandridae > Lissotriton > Lissotriton helveticus. The sequence continues at coordinate 302,453,013 of NC_136062.1, forward strand.
TGGATGTGATAAATGTCACATTTGTGACAGAGTACCCATCCACCTACTCAAAATCTGGCCCTTAGTCTCTGAAATGAAACTCAAAATTTTCCAGTGGCACAAGGTCCAAGACTGTGGTCAGTGAGGATCCCTCGAAGTCTTGTACCTTGACGTTAAGTTCAACCCAAAACCATTTGTTTTGGTGGCAAAAGCTCCAAGCCGGATAAAACGAGATTTCTTGGCTGCCAACGGTGGATCATCACTCATATTTGTTAACTCACCCCAGTTGAATGTTTATCTTCAGACTATTTGAAAGTCAACATTTCCAGTTGTGTATAGCTAAAAGCTATAGGCATTGGTCCACAAGACCTGATATTGTTGGACCTTTCTGAAGACGGATGTTCATGGATACTTGAATACAAATAACCAGATAGTGCCTATCAGAAGGAGCCCAATGGAGGAAAAGCACCCCCAGACTGAAAACCTCCTAATGGCAGGAAGCATCACAGGCAGATGATAACCAGAAGAAGGGCCCCAAAAGGCGGAGGAGAATGGGAAATAACGGATGAAGAACTCTAAGAACCACTTCACAGGTGCAACAGGAGCAAGGAAACACACCCAAAGGAAAGAAGAAGTGTTGCGATGAAAGGAGCAGAACTTAAATGGCCTTTTATTTTAGCAAAACAAGAATTACTTCCATGGAAGGAACTATTGGCCTGAAAATTGGTGAAAGTAGGGTTAAAGTTAAGAGGAGCCACCATCTTGGGTTGGGCTATACAGTAATTCTGTGAATCCTTACTGGAGGATTCTGGGATGAAGAAGAACCATGAAGAACATGAAGACTTTGGCAGCTTTCTCCCAACTGGCCCCCCCAAGGAGAAGAATGGAAGCGTTGGAGATGGTACCGGTGGGGAAGCCGCCGCGAGTTAACTTTTCAGTCCAGGAAGTACAGCAAACAGCCGGCTTCTCCCTCGGTTTTCATGAGCCATGCATCCTGCCCTGAAGCAAATCTGAAGTTGCCACAGATACCTTTACAGAGAGGTTCAGCTGAACCTACATTTAGCGCAGCAAAAACTTCCTTTGGGAAATACGGTTACTTCTTGTGGAGGGTGAAACCCTACTCAAGCAATAACCACAAGCTCTGTCAGGATAAAACACAAGCAATCCCCAAATTAACCTGTGCTTAACCCTCTAGTAGGTTGGCATAAAAGCAGTGAGGTTTTACTCAGAGGCAATGTGTTAAGAATTTATACAGCACTTCAAACTGTAATAAAGTGGGAACACAACACAAGAAAAATCCCAGATAAATTTAAGAAGATAGGATAAAATGTCATACATTATATGACACTAAAACAACAAAAATCCAGTTAGTAGATCTGGAGATATGCGATGTGAAAGTTTTAAGATATTATTGGTGCCAAGAAACACAAAGTGCCAATGGTGGTCATCTGGTAGTGCCAGACCAGGACAAAGACACAAGTTCACGCTGATCGTGATGAAGCATGTGCCAAGCACAGGGAGCAAGTTGGGCGTACTGAACAGATTACATCCTGATTTTGTCACAGCTGCTGTCACACATCTGATATAGGGAATGCAGTGCAGCCAACATGGCCCCTGCAGAGAGAGGGGTCGGTGCGGAAGGACATGGTCTAGTTTCCTTGTTGTCCTTCACATCTGTCCACCTCAGCGGCTGATGCATGAGAGTGTTGGGGCCAGGCCCACCCACTTTAAGGCCCCTTTGCTTCTGCTAACATAAATAAAGTTTGACATCCTTAGAGCCATACCTGACTACTAATCTCCGAAACAGAGAGACAAGCAGTCAGGCACTTTCAGTCCTTGTACTGCTCTTCCCAGATGACGTCACTGTCCAGTCTCCTCCGGTTTGTGGCGGCACTGTAGAAATGAACCTCGGGAGTTCCACTCCTCAGCTTAGGCTGCGGGAAGATGAACATCACTCAAGAGCAATTTCCACACCCTTTCGAATTTTATCATATGGAAGGGTGGGATTAGTAATCATAGTTGACCACACCCTACCAGTGCTTAATTTGTGCCGGGGCTTTCTGGTGCTAAGCACCGGCACTTATTTTATAGGGCCGGTACTACAGCTGAGCTTTCTCTTCATTCAGTGTCATGGACCGTCAGGCCATCCCCCAATAGAATGTCCTGAGATCAACCCTCACTGCAATGTATGCCATGGCAATATATGCACTAAACTTATGCCAGTAGGAGTACGAATTTATGTGATACACTAAGTGTGAGAGCTGAAGAGAACTGGCATGCTTGCACCCTGTGACAGGACGCTACTCTGCGCCACACGTTTGAATACTGTCAGGCCTGGTAATCCCAGTAATGCAGCAAGTGCGCAGCTCTTACTGCACAGAGACATTATGGCATTAATAAATAGCCTCAGCAAATGCTTGTATTGGGCCTTAGACTTTAAGTACCTAGGTTCATCTGATACTTAATATACAGGACGTACCTGACACTTATGCACTCCTGTGTAGGGAGCCATCAACATCATCGTTTTTAAGTTGCAGGTCACACCCTGCAGCATCTTGTGAGACTTCAGGAGTTATGGCCGCCATTTGAACACAGGTCATGCCCTGAGTCACGCGCTTTTTATTAGCGCAAGGGGGGCTTGGGGGAGGGAGCTGACCGAAGGGAGGTCACCTCCCCCGGGCAGTTTGGGAGGGCTGCGAGGGGTTTCTGGCAGTAGCCAGAACTTTCTCGAATTGGGCTGGCCTAGTAGGGCTGGCCAGCCCAATTATAAATTCAGGTTTTCCCGCCTCCTAGCCACCATTTTAGGTTTGGTGACCTGGTGGCTAGGAGGTTTGTTAGCGTTTTTTGTCTCTGGTGATTCATTAGGTGCTTTAGGTATTTTTATTAGTGTTATCTTGTGGCTGTTTATAGTACTATAATGGACTACCGTGTTTTGGAGGCGATGAGACTCCTGTCAGAAGCAGGTCGCATGGACTTGCTGGTGGGAGGGGGTCCGGCGCGCCCTCAGCGCCAGGCCTCTGCTGGTGTGTCCGCTGTGGTGTTGGCGTGCTCGTCGCCGAAGAAGAGACGCCCGAGCCAGGTAAGCGAGAGGGGCCGGTCCCGTACGAGAAAACCGGCCCCTTCTGTGCATGCGCGCCTGGCGGTTGGGGAGGGGGAGGCCCCGGTGGTGTCTGGCGCTTCAGGTGCAGGCGGGAGGGGGTCTATTGCGGCTCCGGCATCCAATGTGGGAGTTGCGGTGGGGGCGGGGGGAGCTCCGGTCATGTCCGGCGCTTCAGCGGGGCAGGCGCGTGTGACGGAAGGCGCGCTGTTTGCCCTCCCGGCTGTGCGGGCGGGCGGTTCGTTCATTAATGAAGCGTTGCCTTCGGTTTCTGTTCCAGCGGGATGGCGGGGGAGAGGGGGTAGGGGAGGGAGCAAGAAGCGCTCCGCATCAGACCCGCTGCTCGAGCGGCGGTCTCAGCCTATTGATGTGGTCTCTGTGCGTGGAGCGCGCAGGGGCTCGGTTCAATTCAACTTGCAGGGGGCATGTCGGGAGCAAGTTGATCCCAGTATAACTCAGCCTGAGATGGTGGTAGCGGAATCCCAGTTTGCGTCTGAGACAGGCTCCAGTTTTTTGTTAAATTCCTCTAAGCAATTAGTGCCAGAAAAGCGTGTTGTGGAGAGCAGGGTTTCTGGCAGATTGGTATCAGGTGTGGTTGAGGGCGCGGGGGCTTGATGCATCATGATGGTCAGGTATTTTCTTGCCATGATTCTGATACTGGTATGGTGGAGGTGGAGGGCAATGTTGGCAGCCCTTTATTATTTTCTACTCCTGGTTCTTCAGTGGGTGCTGCTTTGTCTGTGGGAGGAGTTCCAGGGGTGAGGGGGAGTGGGCCCAGATGGGTGAAGGGGGTTCTGTTTCTGGTGTTGCTTTGGGGCAGGGGGCTTCCCGGTTAGGGGGCTTTGGGTCTTCTGGTTTTTTAGAGGTGGATGACCGTTTTCAGAAGGAGGGTAGGAGTGTGTTACAGGTGAGTCATGGAGCCTTTTCTTGTGATATCAATGAGGCAGGACATGCACCTGGTGCAGGGATGCTGGGGCTTGGAAGGGCAGTTGGGAGTAATCCTGGCGCAATGTTGGGGCAAAAAGGGGGTTTTAGGCAAGTGAGTGGTCGGCCTGTACAAGGGCCTGGGGATGCGGTCCCATATTGGTCAGGGAATACAAGAGGCCCCTATTTTATGTTTTGTTCTCCTGGGTGGGAACATTTTGGTGCTACAGGTTTGGCGCAGAGTGGATTACAGAGGGAGAGTGAGGGTCACGATTGGCGTGCTGGGGCTCCTGTTCGGGCTTCTTCTTCAGCGGTGGCGGTTGATAATTTGGATTGGAATGAGGATGAAGAAGTGATAGGTGACTCTCCGGTCAGGGTGGTGCCTTTGAGAGGTGGTGTTAGGGGACTTTCTTTGGATAGGTCTCAAATGATGAATGTTGGTTCTGAGTTGCGGGGGACGGAGTCTGGTTTAAGTATGGTATTTAGGGACCCTAGCACACCAGTCCAAACTTTTTCTTTTCAGGACAGGGATAGGTGCGGCGGTCCAGACTTGGCAGGGCGTGGTCCAGTCCAATTGCGGAGGTGAAGCGAGGAGAATGCCTAGCGCGGCCCTCTCTGTTCCACCGAGGGCACCCGACGAGGTCAGCACAAGAGGGTCCGGCGTGACCCCGCTGGCCCCAACGAGGCCGCCAGGCCTCTGCTGGTGTGTCCGCTGTGGTGTTGGCGTGCTCGTCGCCGAAGAAGAGACGCCCGAGCCAGGTAAGCGAGAGGGGCCGGTCCCGTACGAGAAAACCGGCCCCTTCTGTGCATGCGCGCCTGGCGGTTGGGGAGGGGGAGGCCCCGGTGGTGTCTGGCGCTTCAGGTGCGGGCGGGAGGGGGTCTATTGCGGCTCCGGCATCCAATGTGGGAGTTGCGGTGGGGGCGGGGGGAGCTCCGGTCATGTCCGGCGCTTCAGCGGGGCAGGCGCGTGTGACGGAAGGCGCGCTGTTTGCCCTCCCGGCTGTGCGGGCGGGCGGTTCGTTCATTAATGAAGCGTTGCCTTCGGTTTCTGTTCCAGCGGGATGGCGGGGGAGAGGGGGTAGGGGAGGGAGCAAGAAGCGCTCCGCATCAGACCCGCTGCTCGAGCGGCGGTCTCAGTCTATTGATGTGGTCTCTGTGCGTGGAGCGCGCAGGGGCTCGGTTCAATTCAACTTGCAGGGGGCATGTCGGGAGCAAGTTGATCCCAGTATAACTCAGCCTGAGATGGTGGTAGCGGAATCCCAGTTTGCGTCTGAGACAGGCTCCAGTTTTTTGTTAAATTCCTCTAAGCAATTAGTGCCAGAAAAGCGTGTTGTGGAGAGCAGGGTTTCTGGCAGATTGGTATCAGGTGTGGTTGAGGGCGCGGGGGCTTGATGCATCATGATGGTCAGGTATTTTCAGGGATAGGTGCGGCGGTCCAGACTTGGCAGGGCGTGGTCCAGTCCAATTGCGGAGGTGAAGCGAGGAGAATGCCTAGCGCGGCCCTCTCTGTTCCACCGAGGGCACCCGACGAGGTCAGCACAAGAGGGTCCGGCGTGACCCCGCTGGCCCCAACGAGGAGCAGGTATAGGTGCCCTACCTTACTGGCGGCTATGGAGCCACAGAGTCAGCGCAAGGGGAGGTACAGGCGGGTACAGTCTGCTCCCCCCCCCTGGAGGTTCTTCACAACCACTAAAATGCACTATTGTTGATACCGGGTTAGGTAAGACCCGTAGTGATGTGTTGCTTACTGGATTTGATTCAGTGGTCCTGGATTATGATGAAGATAGTCCCGAAGAAGGAGAGTTACGGGACGTGGAGGGGGGGAACCCTCTCATGTGTCTGGTAGTGTTTTTCAGGCCCAAGCGGTGCAAAGTCCAGTACAAAAGAGAAGAGAGCACGGCCCGTCGGTCAGGGTGCCTCGCAGACAGGATGCATTGGTTTCAGCACCACGAGTGGAGCCTTCGAGAGTGGTCTCTTTGTTACCAGGTGAGCATTTAGCTGCACAGGCCAAACCTACTATGGTGTCTGTGGGCACAGGGGGGGAAAGCAATGTTGCTATTGGGGAAGGGAGGTTGTTGAAAGGACGTTACGTTAAAGACACTGCTGTGGGCACTGATGATGTTTTGGAAGTCACAGGTAAAGTGGAGAGTGGTACTAACACTGATACGTCTAGTGCAGTTAAAGAGCCATTGGCCAGCAAAGAATTGAAAATTAAAAAGTTGCCTTATATGGGTGTGACAAAGCCTTTGGGTGCCCATTTGATGTTGGCTACAAAAGAACGTATTTGGAAGGGAGAGTATGTTGAAATTCTTAAGCTGCTGCACCGGGAAGTCCGGTCCAAGGAAGGGTCGAAGGAGGAGGAGTTTGAGTTGGCAAAAAGTCCTAGAGTTCCGTTGACCATTGAAAATTGGACGGCTGCATTCCTTATTAATGCAAGTGTATACTGTGAAAAGTTCCCTGAGCGCAGCGTGTCTCTTTTTAAATACATGGATGTTATACGCAAGGCACAGCTTACTGGCGGGGGGTTTGCTTGGTCTCAATATGATGAGGAGTTTAGGGCCAGGATGGTGTGGGATCCGGAGGCCAAGTGGGGGGAGCTAGACACTGACTTATGGCAGCACACCATGGGATCTGCATCGGGGGGTAAAACTATTTTTACAGCTAGCGGTCTCCCCTTAATTTACCGGCCCTTTCAGGGCAAACCCACCTGGGGAGGAGTGGGGAGTAGTTCTAACACACAGTCTGGAATGGGCACATGCTGGGAATTCAACAAAGGGTCATGTAGCAGGGAGTATTGTAAGTTCAGACACGAATGCTCTGGTTGCGGTAGGCGGCACCCATTGTCCAAATGCTGGGATAACCAGCCAGCGGGAGGGCAACAGGGGAAACAGACAGTTGCGAGTGGCTCAGGAACGTCCAAACAGTTCTCAGGGGGTAGGGGATCCAGAGGTACTCAGGGTGCTGGGCCCAAGGGCTCATACGCCGGTTAAGTTAGAGAAGTTGCGCCTTGCGCTTCAGAATTATGATGATGAAGCTGTGGGGAAAAAATTGTTAGATGGTTTTGAATTTGGATTCCGGTTGGGTTACATGGGTTCCAGACAAAGGAGATGGTCTGCTAATTTGAAATCAGCGTCTGAGTATGGCGCAGTAGTGCAAGACAAGTTAAATAAAGAAGTGCATGAAGGAAGGATGGCTGGCCCTTTTCACGATTGGCCGATCCTTAATTTGATAATATCACCTATTGGAGTGGTCCCGAAGAAAGATCCGGGACAATTCAGGCTTATTGAACACTTGTCATGGCCGGAAGGGTCGTCTGTCAATGATTTTATTGATCCAGATGCTGTTTCGGTCTCTTATTCCTCAGTTGACGTTGCCATGTCACTTGTTGTGACCGCGGGCGCAGCTGCTGAGATGGCCAAGTGTGATATAAAGTCTGCTTTCCGGCTGTTGCCCGTCCATCCGGATGACTGGTGTCTCCTAGGTATACAATTTTCAGGAAAATGGTATGTGGACAAGGCTCTGCCGATGGGTTGCTCTATTTCATGTGCTCTTTTTGAGTGTTTCAGTACTTTCTTACAATGGTACTTTACTCATCAGTCTGGTCACTCACTGGTAACGCACTACCTAGATGACTTTTTCTTTGTCGGGTCCCCGGGCTCCACGGAGTGCCAGTCTGCTCTGGACAATTTCCAAGGGCTCATGGAGGATCTGGGAGTTCCTTTGGCTCCCGAGAAAACTATGGGTCCTTCCACTGTTTTGTCCTTTTTAGGAATTGAACTGGATTCTGTGGCAATGCGGGCACGCTTGCCTGAGGATAAAAAAGTGAAAATGATGGATTTGCTGGAAACCATTTAATTTAATTTAATTGCGGGTTTATATAGCGCTAGGAATCGACTCCCGGAGGAGTATCTCCACGCTTCGACCGCTGGGGAACCCGTCCTGGCTCACCCTGAGAGATGGTCCCTGATGGGTATCTCTAAGGTGCGACCAAGCATCCCCGGCGGTCTGGGGGGGCCGTTGTGAAGATGAGGCAAGCTGATGCCCAGAGTTGCCGAGTGTGGTTTCTGACTAGAGTAGGCACCGAGGCGAGAATTATCGAGTCCGCTGACCCTGGTCCACGACCCTGCCGCGTCGGGAATCGAACCCTGGTCCCGGGCCCTTCTCTGCTTACGGGTCTGCCGCTTCTAACCAGTGAGCCACACTTCTCCATGTTATCAAAACGGAAAGTGTTGGTGAAAGATATTCAGGTGTTACTAGGCCATCTCAATTTTGCCTGTAGGGTCGTGAGAGCAGGAAGGACTTTTTGTCGCAGATTGGGCAGGGCTCTTGCAGGTCAACATTTGCTTCACCATCGTGTTCGCTTGTCTGCTGGTGTCAAGGAGGATTTGAGAATGTGGAAATTCTTTCTCTCTTCTTTTAATGGTGTTCCTTTGGTTCGGGACGTTGACTTCCAGTGGGATGTGCAAATGTTTTCGGATGCAGCTGGCAGTGATGCTTTTGGTCTGTATTGGAATGGAAGATGGTGTGCGGAACGTTGGCCGGATGAGTGGTTGAATGGTGGTCGCAGCATTGCCTTTTTGGAGCTTTTCCCTTTGCTGGTGGCTTTGACCCTGTGGGGGGAGGTCTTGGCACATAAGAAAGTGCTTTTTCGTGTGGACAACATGGCTGTGGTGGAGATTGTTAATCGACAGTCTGCCAGGGAGGAACAGGTCTTGAAGCTCATGAGAGTCTTCGTGCTGGGCTGTTTGAAACACGACATTCATTTTCGTGCTTTGCACATTCCTGGTGTGGACAATGACATTGCGGATGCTCTGTCTCGTTCACAGTGGGGGAGATTCCGTGGACTGGCGAGGGAGGCAGACAGAGCGCCGACCCCGATGCCGATTCATCTGTGGCACGTAGGCAACGTCGGGTCTTACAACTGGTGGTAGGTTCTTTGTCTGTGTCTACGCGTTCTGCTTATTCTCTGGCCTGGAGGGAGTTTCTGGAGTCCGGCGCTTGTAGGCGTGAGGAGGTTTGGCGTCGTTCTGAGGATGTGGTAAACTTCATTCCAGATCTCATGGATAAAGGTCTGACCAAGGTAACCATTGCAGGCAAATTGGCAGGGATAGCTTTCATGGGTAAATTGTTATGGGGCTATCCTCCTTCAGCGGGGGAGATTGGGAGGAGAATGCTTGAGGGTTGGGCCAGAGAGCAAGGGCACTCCAGTAGATTCAGGGCTCCTTTATCTTGGCAGATCCTGGCTTGGCTGATAACTATTCTACCCTCGGTTTGTTCAGATGACTTTGAGTCATGCTTATTTTCCATGTTAATGGCATTCATGTTTTTTGGAGCTTTTAGGGTTTCAGAGTTGTTGGGCTCGAAATGTAAGTGTGGCCTCCTTTGGCGTGATGTTTTTTGTTCCGATGAGGGGGTACATGTCTGGTTAGCCAGCTCCAAAACTGATCAAACGAAGAAGGGGAAGGGAGTGTGGTTGCAGGCGCGTGCTCCGAGGATTACTTGCCCTTTACTGTTGGCGCGGCGCTGGCGTTCTTTATGCGGGTTGGTAATGATGCGCTTGTTTTCCAGCATATTGATGGCACTCCTGTTACAGCATACCAATTTCGCATGGTTTTGCGCAAGGCTTTAATCCACTTGGGTCTGGATGGGAACTTATATGGTACACATTCTTTCCGGATTGGTGCTGCAACCGAAGCCTTTAATAGAGGTTGGACACAAAGGGATATCATGAGGTTGGGGCGTTGGTCTTCAAACTGCTTTCAGCGCTACGTGAGAAGTCAAGCGGAGGAGGCGCATGCGTCATCTTCCTTCTCATGAGCTTTAACTCTGTTTTCTTTTTTAGGATCTGTTGCTGGGCCTCGTTCTCCTGTGGTGACAGTCTGGATAGTTGGGCATTCCTTCGTGAAATGGGCCCGTGTCCAGGCGGCGCAGAGTTACTTCGGCGAGATTCTGGGTTTTAATGCTCGCATGTTCAATTTGGTTTGGAAGGGGAAAGGTGGTATGCTCTGGAAAGATTTAATTCCATGTCTCAACAACATTATGGTGGGCGGGCTATGTCCTGATATTCTGGTGATTCACCTGGGGGAGAACGATCTTTGTACCACCAAGGGTGTTGTATTGTTGTGAGCTATTAAGAAGGATTTGAGCCTTATCAAGGAGTTCTGGGCTGGGTGCCATGTCTTTTGGACTGAGTTACTTCCGCGTAGGATTAGGAGAGGAGCGGTGAATCCCAGAGCTGTTGACAGAGCCAGGAAAAAAGTAAACTCCGAGGTTTCTAGATGTTGCCGTTGTCTTGGTTTCAGCAGGATTTCTCATAGAGAGATTAAATTTGAGACAGTGGAATTTTTCAGGGACGATGGTGTCCACCTGTCCAGAGTGGGGATGGACCTATATTTGTTAGAGTTGCGTGAAGTTTTGCCACGTTCACTAGCGATGCAACGTTGATCTTTGTTCATTTCTGCTTCTATTTCCTGGTTGGGGGGGCAGAAAGGGAGGTGGTGTAGTTTCCTCTCCCCCCCCCTTCCTTTCTGGGTGGCGGGGTTTTTTGTTGTCTCGGTGCGGTTTATTGTAAAGTTTTAGTGAGTATTGGTTGGATTCATTGATTGACAGGTACAAGGGAAGTTGGTCATTGTTTGACCGTTCAGGTTTTGGGGGGTATTGACAGGGGTGAAGGGTCAGGCAGGGTTTCTGGTTATCGAGGGCCTGGCTTTCAATATGTGATTGGGGTGTTGATGACGTAATGGGTTAAATGATGACATAATGATTTGATTGATGACACAATGCTTTATTGATGATGTTATGTTTATAATGTTGTTGTAATGTTTTAATGCTGTATTGTTGGGTGGGGGAGGGGCCAAAGATTTTTAGGGGAGGGGGTGGGGGGCGGGGTTTGTAGTTAATTATTTATTTAGTGAGGTAAAGTTTTGTAAGGCGTTGCCAGGGTTTTTATATATTGTAATGTGCACCTGTTTCCTAATAAAGCGGCCTTTTTCACACACAAACCATTTTGGTCTACTTTTCTCCCACCCCTCGCCCTCCCTCCCAAGGGGGGCTTGGAGGAGGGAGCTGACCGAAGGGAGGTCTCCTCCCCCGGGCAGTTTGGGAGGGCTGCGAGGGGTTTCTGGCAGTAGCCAGAACTTTCTCAAATTCGGCTGGCCTAGTAGGGCTGGCCAGCCCAATTAAAAATTCAGGTTTTCCCGCCTCCTAGCCACCATTTTAGGTTTGGTGACCTGGTGGCTAGGAGGTTTGTTAGCGTTTTTTGTCCCTCCCTCCCTCCCGATATAGATATATGTCTTTTTCCCTTTGGGTTTTTTCCTCCCTCACTTTTTGTACCGTAGTGTATTTTCATTCCTTTAACTTTATACACCTTCTTTTTGTGATCCAAAGGCTGTTTTATTGTTAATAGGTGTTGTTAGACCTGACATCATTGGCATGAGTCTCTCCTCCATTTTTTCTGTTTGCCTCCTCTGTTTACGATGTTTTTGCTGGTAAATGCTTTGGGCACTGTGCCACTGCTGATCAGTGCCACAGTGCAAGTGCTCCCTATGTGAAATTGCTGTAGTGATTGAATTCCATGTTTGGCTTATTTGGTTTACTGTCAGTCCCTAGTAGAGTGCACCAGGAGTGCCAGGGCTTGTAAATACAAATGCTGCTAGTGGGCCTGCAGCACGTGTTGTGCCACCCACAAGAGCGGCCTAGTAAAAGTATGTCTGAAGGTCTACCATTGCTAGACCACGTGCAGTCTGGTACTGTCACGCAGACTGCGCAAGTACACCTACTTGCCAGTCCCTGAACCTTCCCTTACCTTCATGTTAGTCACCCCTATGGTAGGCCCAAGGGCAGGGTGCATTGTAAGCATAAGGTAGGACAAGCCTGACAAGGTTGGCATGTCCTAATAGTGAATTACAGCCATATTCGTTTTTCACTATTGTAAGGTTACCTGCTCTCCATCAGTTAGAATGGGCTGCCAGGATTATTAATGCTATAATCCTAGCGGGCTCGGGGAGCATGGTGCAATGTCGAGTTTGGTATCCCTGAACTCAGGGTTTAATAACGCATCCGTTTGTGTGGATGGTTTTTGGACTCTGTGTTTGAAAATAGCACTTTTAGAAAGTAGCTATTTTCTTGTCTAACTGTCTACCGGTCTCTGCTGGTTCTGGTGTGCGTGTGACAGGAGCTGGGTGGCTCCAGAGGTTTGAATGAGTCAGTGTGGGATGAGTGGGGCATTTGCATTGAGAGTAGGGGAAGAGTAGCTCCTGATAGCCTGCCCTGCCTGATACAATGCTGGCTCCGCCCCCCTGCCAGGCGACTGATGACCCTGTGCCTGCCTGGGACTTTCCTGCCCCACCTCCTGCGGGGCAGCTGATGGCCCTGCCCTGCCAGTGACAATGCTGGCTCCGCTCTTGCTGGGCGGCTGAAGACTCTGCCCTGCACAGTGAATAGGCCAGGTGCTTCGGCCTGGCAACACCCACAACAAACCCAGGATGGGGGGAAATTCCCCTGCATGGACAAAGGGATCAAAGCCAAAAAGGGGTATAAGAGAAGGACCCCTGAACCAAGAATTTAGATCACTTCTGACAAGGAAACCTGAACCAAGGACAAGAAGCCTGCTGATCTAAGGACTGCCTACCCCTTCTGCCAGAGTGCTGTTTGTTGGGGGAATCCTGCATTGCTTCTTTATTTTTGCCAAGGAACCAGGAGAGAGGAACTGTGTGTGTACTCTCAATCTTTGCTAAAAAAATCTCCAAGGGCTGGAAGAGTGCCAGTCTCCTGTTCAAGTCACAGGGCTAAAGGACTTCATCTGCTTAAAGTGCTGTTTGCTGAAACTTGTGAATCCAGCACCTCTGAAAGAATCCAGCAATCTCGACGCCGACGGACGCCGCCGAATCCAGCTCGACATCGTGAGTAACGGCTCCAGTGTCCCGCTTCCTCGACGCCGGCCGCCGGGCCCGATCAACGCCAGCAACAACGCCAGTGAGTAGTGAGTTCGGCTCCAGCTCCAAGTGACCTCGTGTCTGCACCGCTGCTGATCGCATCGACTTCGAGCCCTCCCGACGCCGTGAGCGCTGCTCACTCTTGCAACATCGACATCGACGACACCGTATCCTGCTTCACCTCGTGAGCGCTGCTCCTGCCTGACTTCGGTCGACGCCGCTGCAGATCGCCCCGACTCCGAGGCCCGATTGACGCCGAAGACGCGACGCCGGACATCTCGGCGCCGCTGATCATCGAGTGCTTCACTTTTCCAAGGTACTGTGTTGTGGGGGTCTGTGCGACTCTGGGCTCGACGTAGCGCTCCTTGCGGTCGATGCCGAACCTTGGGATTAACTTTGCCTCGAAGTCGTGTGACTCCCGTGTGGGTTACATTGTTGCCAAGAACTTTGATTTAAAGAAGAAGAGTTGCTTTTGTTACTAAAGACTTTGTGCTAAGAAGAAACCGTGCTTGAATTATTATTTTTTCCTTCCAAGAGTATTTATTAAGACTGTGGTATATTTTTGTCGTTATTTGGTCTTGTGCTAAGCCTTATATAAAAATCCTTATTTTTATAATACTACTGTGTCGTGTCCATTTGTAGTGTATTCACTTTATTACTGTACGTGGTCATAAATGCTTAACGCACTACCTCTGAGATAAGCCTGTCTGCTTTGCCAAGCTACCAAGGGGGTGAGCAGGGGCTATCTAAGTGTGTGATCCCCTTGCCCTGACTAGAAAAGGTGTGTCCCTATTTGTCAGAAGTGTATACCTCTGCCAACTAGAGACAGCCGCTTCTAACATTGGTGGGTCAGCGGTGAGGATTTGAACTTTGCATTTATGACCCATGTGCAGTGATTAGTGTGCGCTACATAGTGAAAGCAGACCATAGCGCAGCCACAATCTGTTTTGGTTGGATATTCTATTTTTGTTCTCTGCTTTCCTGGAACTTGATTTTTGAAACTGCCAGTTTTGACCATGAGTGATGCCGGAGTCACTACCCCTGCTGTTGTTGGGGAGGAATTTGATAGGAGTAAGATAAAGGAGTACAAAGCACAGCAGCTGAAACACTTTTGCAAGCAATTGAAAGTCCCTACTCCAGGCCTCTCCAAGAAAGCAGAATATCTCAAAGCATTGGAAGCCTGGCTAGAGGCCAGAAATCCCTCTGATCCGGTGGTGGTACCGACAGAGGAAGGGGAGGAGGAGGTGCCAGTGAATGGGCCCACATCCCCTCCTGGCAGCAGTGTTTCCTCCAAAGGTCTTTCTCCTGAAGAAAGAGAAGAAAGGGAGAAAGAGCGAGCTTACAACATGGAAATGGCAAAACGTAAGATAAATGGGCAGTTGGAAATAGAGAATGCAAGAGGCAGGAGAGAAGCTGATATGGAGATCAAAAGGTTAGAGTTTGAAAGAGAGAAGTTAGCTTTTGAGCGTGATACCAGGATGAGGGAGTTGGAGCTCAAAGCTAAAGAGTTAGAATTGAATCCCTCTGGTGGCAGCATCCCATCTGTGCCTGCAGAAAGTAGGTTTTATTTTCCCAAAGATGTGATCAAAGATTTTCAGAAGAATGAAGATATTGGTCAATGGTTTAAAGCATATGAGTTAGCATTGTTGGCCCACCGGGTCCCTGAGAAGGATTGGGGAGCGGGGTTGTGGGGTCGCTTTGTGAATGAGGGAAGAGATACCCTGTTAGACATGCCTGTTGAGGATAGGATGTCTTATGCTCATATGAAAGATGCTTTAATGTTAAGGTATGGCCTAACCCCAGAAAAGTACAGACAGGCCTTTAGAGAATGTAAGAAATTGCCTGGTACGACGTGGGTGGAATATGTGTCATATTTTTGCAGAGCCATGGATGGCTGGGTAAAGGGCAGCAAAGTGGAAAGTTATGATGCTCTTTATGATTTGTTTGCTTGGGAGCACTTGTCTAATAACTGTTTTCCAGAGCTGCGCCAGCACCTTATTGATAGCAAGATATCTAACCCTAGAAAACTTGCTGAGGAGGCGGACCGCTGGGTCAGTACCAGGGTCCACAAGGGTCCAGTGGGAGACTCAGCCAAAGGTGGGCAGGGTCCCCAGCAGAAGAGTGGGGGGGACATGGGTAAACAGAGGGAGTTCCAGAAAGGGCCCCAAAGTAATCCCCAAGGGAACCAAGGGAAGGGTTCCCAGCCTCCCCCAGATAAGAGGCCCGACAGGTAAACCTGTTCGTAGGGGCCCCATGACCTGCTTCGCTTGTAAGCAGGTGGGACACCGTTTTTATGATCCTCAGTGTCCCTTGAAGAACTCTACTGCACCACCACGTGCAGCTCCCCGTCAGTTGGCGAGTGTAGCCCTGGTAGGGGAGGAGATGGTTGCCCATGGTGGGGAGGGTCCCGCAGAGATGTCCCTGGTCTCTCTAGGAGACATGGAATTGGTCCCTCCACCCCCTCTGCCTAGTAACACTAAGAAATATAGGCAGTGGGTGACCATTAATGGCCATAGAGTGGAAGCTCTCAGAGACACCGGAGCGAGTGTGACAGCTGTCAAGTGTCACTTGGTGTCCAGAGAGCAGGTTGTTCCCCACGCATTCTACCCTGTGATAGCTGCTGACAACTCCCAGAGAGAGTGTGAGGTAGCTCAAGTTTCCTTTGAATGGGGGGGAGTTTCAGGTACTCTTCAAGTTGCTGTAAGGCCCGCCATGCCTGTTGATTGTCTCCTGGGCAATGATTTGGAAGACTCCCCTTGGGCTAAGGTGGAGAGGGAGACACATTTGAAAATGTTGGGTGTGCCAGAGTGGGTGTGTGCAACCACTCGATCCATGACAGCAAGTAAGGGTGTTGATGGGGTTCTGGAGCCTGAAAGTATGGCCCAGGACCCAGCTGTGAAGAGAAGAGGCAGGGGGCGCGGGAAACCATCCCCCGTAGTTCCCGTGGTCCAGGAGGAGGCAGACCTTGAGGGGTATGCCCTGGAACCCACAGGTGAACAAGTTGCTGAACTGGGAGACCTGCCCGAGCTGACCCACTGGCAGCAGGATGGTGGTCCCTCCAGGGAGGAATTCTGTGCAGAACAGAAAGTGTGCACTTCTCTTGTGGGTATGAGGCAGCAGGCCTCAGCCCAAACCTCAGGTGATCAGTCAGGGTCACATTTTGTTTACTGGGAGAACAACCTCCTGTATAGCGAGCCTAAGGCTGCTGAGCCTGGGTCAGCCCGTGTGCTGGTGGTACCCCAGCGCTTCAGAGCCTTCCTACTGGGTTTGGCTCATGACGTTCCTTTAGCTGGACATCTGGGGCAGGACAAGACCTATGACAGGCTTGTCACCCATTTTTATTGGCCTCAGATGAGAAGGGATACAGATATCCATTGCAAGACCTGTCAAACTTGCCAGGCAAGTGGGAAAAGCGGGCGGAAGCAGAAGGCTCCCCTCCAACCTTTTCCCGTGGTCAGTACCCCCTTTGACCGGGTGGGGAATGACATTGTTGGGCCCCTGGACCCCAAGACAGCCCTGGGCAACAGGTTCATCGTGGTCTTGGTGGACCATGCCACACGGTACCCGGAAGCCATCCCTCTCAGAACAGTGACGGCCCCCGTGGTGGGACGGGCACTGATGGGTGTTTTCTCCTGAATGGGGTTCCCCAGAGAGGTGGTGTCAGACCGGGGCACCAACTTCATTTCCAACTATATGAAGTCTCTGTGGAAGGAGTGAGGGGTAACTTACAAGTTCACCACTCCTTACCACCCTCAAGGTAATGGGTTGGTTGAAAGATTCAACCGTACCCTTAAAGGCATGATTATGGGTCTGGAAGAACCAATGAGGCGTAAATGGGACGTCCTCTTGCCATGCCTGTTGTTTGCTTACCGTGAGGTGCCACAGAAGTCTCTAGGGTTCAGCCCCTTTGAGCTTTTGTATGGACACCCGGTAAGAGGACCTTTGAGTCTGGTCAAAGAAGGCTGGGAGCAATCTCCCAGGAAACCTCCCCAGGATGTATACAATTACATGCTGGCCTTTAGGAACCAGACTAGGCGCTTCAGAGATCTTGCTCAGGCAAATCTGGAGGCCAGCCAGGAGGAGATGAAGCGGTGGTACGACCAGAAGGCCACTCTGGTAGAGCTTCAGCCTGGACAGAAAGTTTGGGTCATGTCCCCTGTGGAACCTTGTGCGCTCAAGGACAGATGGACTGGACCATTGAAGGTTGTGGAGAAAAAGAGCGATGTCACCTACATGGTGGACTTGGAATCTCCCAGGAACCCCTTGCGGGTCCTGCATGTCAACCGTTTAAAGCCCCACTTAGAAAGGTCCGAAGTGGGCATGCTCCTAGCTACAGATGCTGGAATGGAGGAGGAGAGTGAGCTTCTTCCTGACCTCCTGTCTGCAAAAGAGCAAGATGGGTCAGTGGATGGTGTTGTCCTCTCTGACACACTGACCCCTGAACAGCAGCAGGATTGTCGCCAATTGTTGGGACAATTCCCTGATCTGTTTTCCTTGATTCCTGGTGTCACTCAGTGGTGTGTCCATGATGGACACCTTGGACGCCTTGGACACCGAGGACAGCACTCCTGTGAAGCACAAGGCTTACAGAGTGACTGACAAGGTCAGAGCATACATCAAGGAGGAGGTCTCCAAAATGTTTGCCTTAGGGGTGGTTGAGTCCTCTAGCAGTCCTTGGGCCAGCCCAGTGGTCTTGGTCCCAAAGGCTGCAGCGCCTGGCGCTTCACCGGAACTTCGGTTCTGTGTGGATTACCGAGGACTCAATTCAGTCACCAAGACTGACGCGCACCCCATCCCCAGAGCTGATGAGCTCATAGATCGGTTGGGGGCTGCCCGGTACCTTAGTACGTTTGATCTAACGTCTGGGTACTGGCAGATCGCCTTGACTGATGGGGCAAAAGAGAGGTCAGCATTCTCCACACCAGATGGGCACTACCAGTTCCGGGTTATGCCCTTTGGGATGAAGAATGCCCCTGCCACCTTCTAGAGGTTGGTCAACCAGGTCTTGGCTGGACTGGAGGATTTCAGTGCCGCCTACCTGGACGACATCGCAGTGTTCAGCGCCAGCTGGGAGGAACACTTGCGCCACCTCCAGGAAGTGTTGTTGGCCCTGCGCAGAGCAGGCCTCACAATCAAAGCCAGTAAGTGCCAGATTGGGCAGGGTTCAGTGGTGTACTTGGGGCACCAAGTAGGGAGCGGCAAGGTGGCCCCCCTGCAACCCAAGATTGATACCATCCTGGCATGGGCACCGCCCAAAACCCAGATTCAGGTGAGAGCCTTCTTGGGTCTCACGGGTTTTTACAGGAGGTTCGTCAAGGATTATGGTAACATTGTGCACCCCTTGACTTCGCTGACTTCCAGGAAGCAGCCACGACTTGTGATCTGGACTGACGCCTGTCAGACGGCCTTTGACACCTTGAAAACTGCAATGTGCACAGCACCCATACTCCAGGCACCCGACTTTTCTAAAGAATTTGTTGTCCAGACGGACGCTTCAGAGCATGGCGTGGGGGCTGTTCTAGCTCAGGTGAATGAAGAGGGCCGAGACTTACCTGTAGCCTTCATCAGTAGGAGGTTACTTCTCAGGGAACAGAGGTGGAGTGCGATAGAGAGAGAAGCATTTGCTGTGGTCTGGGCGCTGAAGAAGCTAAGACCCTACCTGTTTGGGACTCACTTCCAGGTTCAGACAGACCACAGGCCCTTCAGATGGTTGATGCAGATGAGGGGTGAGAATCCAAAGCTGTTGAGGTGGTCCATTTCCCTACAGGGGATGGACTTCACGGTGGAACACCGCCCTGGCACAGATCACGCCAATGCTGATGCTCTGTCCAGATTTTTCCGCCTTAGTGATGAGGACTCCCAAGGGTAAGGGTAGTTCTCCCCACATTTCAGCTGGAGGGGACACGTGTTAGACCTGACATCATTGGCATGAGTCTCTCCTCCATTTTTTCTGTTTGCCTCCTATGTTTACGATGTTTTTGCTGGTAAATGCTTTGGGCACTGTGCCACTGCTGATCAGTGCCACAGTGCAAGTGCTCCCTATGTGAAATTGCTGTAGTGATTGAATTCCATGTTTGGCTTATTTGGTTTACTGTCAGTCCCTAGTAGAGTGCACCAGGAGTGCCAGGGCTTGTAAATACAAATGCTGCTAGTGGGCGTGCAGCACGTGTTGTGCCACCCACAAGAGCGGCCTAGTAAAAGTATGTCTGAAGGTCTACCATTGCTAGACCACGTGCAGTCTGGTACTGTCACGCAGACTGCGCAAGTACACCTACTTGCCAGTCCCTGAACCTTCCCTTAACTTCATGTTAGTCACCCCTATGGTAGGCCCAAGGGCAGGGTGCATTGTAAGCATAAGGTAGGACAAGCCTGACAAGGTTGGCATGTCCTAATAGTGAATTACAGCCATATTCGTTTTTCACTATTGTAAGGTTACCTGCTCTCCATCAGTTAGAATGGGCTGCCAGGATTATTAATGCTATAATCCTAGCGGGCTCGGGGAGCATGGTGCAATGTCGAGTTTGGTATCCCTGAACTCAGGGTTTAATAACGCATCCGTTTGTGTGGATGGTTTTTGGACTCTTAGAAAGTAGCTATTTTCTTGTCTAACTGTCTACCGGTCTCTGCTGGTTCTGGTGTGCGTGTGACAGGAGCTGGGTGGCTCCAGAGGTCTGAATGAGTCAGTGTGGGATGAGTGGGGCATTTGCATTGAGAGTAGGGGAAGAGTAGCTCCTGATAGCCTGCCCTGCCTGATACAATGCTGGCTCCGCCCCCCTGCCAGGCGACTGATGACCCTGTGCCTGCCTGGGACTTTCCTGCCCCACCTCCTGCCGGGCAGCTGATGGCCCTGCCCTGCCAGTGACAATGCTGGCTCCGCTCCTGCTGGGCGGCTGAAGACTCTGCCCTGCACAGTGAATAGGCCAGGTGCTTCGGCCTGGCAACACCCACAACAAACCCAGGATGGGGGGAAATTCCCCTGCATGGACAAAGGGATCAAAGCCAAAAAGGGGTATAAGAGAAGGACCCCTGAACCAAGAATTTAGATCACTTCTGACAAGGAAACCTGAACCAAGGACAAGAAGCCTGCTGATCTAAGGACTGCCTACCCCTTCTGCCAGAGTGCTGTTTGTTGGGGGAATCCTGCATTGCTTCTTTATTTTTGCCAAGGAACCAGGAGAGAGGAACTGTGTGTGTACTCTCAATCTTTGCTAAGAAAATCTCCAAGGGCTGGAAGAGTGCCAGTCTCCTGTTGAAGTCACAGGGCTAAAGGACTTCATCTGCTTAAAGTGCTGTTTGCTGAAACTTGTGAATCCAGCACCTCTGAAAGAATCCAGCAATCTCGACACCGACGGACGCCGCTGAATCCAGCTCGACATCGTGAGTAACGGCTCCAGTGTCCCGCTTCCTCGACGCCGGCCGCCGGGCCCCATCGACGCCAGCAACAACGCCAGTGAGTAGTGAGTTCGGCTCCAGCTCCAAGTGACCTCGTGTCTGCACCGCTGCTGATCGCATCGACTTCGAGCCCTCTCGACGCCGTGAGCGCGGCTCACTCTTGCAACATCGACATCGACGACGCCGTATCCTGCTTCACCTCGTGAGCGCTGCTCCTGCCTGACTTCGGTCGACGCCGCTGCAGATCGCCCCGACTCCGAGGCCCGATCGACGACGAAGACGCAACGCCGGACATCTCGACGCCGCTGATCATCGAGTGCTTCACTTTTCCAATGTACTGTGTTGTGGGGGTCTATGCGACTTCGGGCTCGACGTAGCGCTCCTCGCGGTCGATGCCGAACCTTGGGATTAACTTTGCCTCGAAGTCGTGTGACTCCCGTGTGGGTTACATTGTTGCCAAGAACTTTGATTTAAAGAAGAAGAGTTGCTTTTGTTACTAAAGACTTTGTGCTAAGAAGAAACCGTGCTTGAACTATTATTTTTTCCTTCCAAGAGTATTTATTAAGACTGTGGTATATTTTTGTCGTTATTTGGTCTTGTGCTAAGCCTTATATAAAAATCCTTATTTTTATAATACTACTGTGTCGTGTCCATTTGTAGTGTATTCACTTTATTACTGTACGTGGTCATAAATGCTTAACGCACTGCCTTTGAGATAAGCCTGTCTGCTTTGCCAAGCTACCAAGGGGGTGAGCAGGGGTTATCTAAGTGTGTGATCCCCTTGCCCTGACTAGAAAAGGTGTGTCCCTATTTTTCAGAAGTGTATACCTCTGCCAACTAGAGACAGCCGCTTCTAACAGGTGTACAGGGGGTTTTTGTGCTTTGTATTGTTGCTAGGAACAGGTGCTGTGCGGGGCTTTTTGTTGTCTCGGTGCGGTTTATTGTAAAGTTTTAGTGAGTATTGGTTGGATTCATTGATTGACAGGTACAAGGGAAGTTGGTCATTGTTTGACCGTTCAGGTTTTGGGGGGTATTGACAGGGGTGAAGGGTCAGGCAGGGTTTCTGGTTATCGAGGGCCTGGCTTTCAATATGTGATTGGGGTGTTGATGACGTAATGGGTTAAATTATGACGTAATGATTTGATTGATGACGTAATGCTTTATTGATGATGTTATGTTTATAATGTTGTTGTAATGTTTTAATGCTGTATTGTTGGGTGGGGGAGGGGCCAAAGATTTTTAGGGGAGGGGGTGGGGGCCGGGGTTTGTAGTTAATTATTTATTTAGTGAGGTAAAGTTTTGTAAGGCGTTGCCAGGGTTTTTATATATTGTAATGTGCACCTGTTTCCTAATAAAGTGGCCTTTTTCACACACAAACCATTTTGGTCTACTTTTCTCCCACCCCTCGCCCTCCCTCCCAATTCTGGCTCTGAAGCAGTGCAGAGACTCCCGGCTGAACAGTGCTTCGGCTCTCATCTTCCTTTTGGTAGCGTTGATTAGAACTGCATGACTGCCAATGTGCATGTACCTGCAAAAGCATTCCTTCCAAGCAAGAGTTTCACGAGGAGCGCCTTTGAGCAGCGCTAGCCAAAAGACTCCTTAATTGTTTTACAGAACACTGGTGGTGACAGAACGCTTTTATTTCTCGCATTGGTAGTGGATGCACAAGTATTGGACATTGAAATGTGCACCACTGAGATGTAGACTTGAGGCTATAGTGAGTGCGTATTATACCTTAGACAATTCCCACCTCACTAAATCTGAAAGTACCCTACCTGTGCTTCTAACTGGTGCTTGCCAAAAGAGTGGATAGTAATCAGATAAATGTCGCTTCAAGGCACGTGATAAATAACGGATCTGAGTACATGAGACATGCTTGTTTGTTACTAACACCTTTAAATCCCTACAGGTAAGGTTCATTCTCAGGTGTTATATATATTATGCCTGCTGAAAAGAACGTGTCCCATCAGATGATAGATCAGTATTTAATGTGCAATACTCAATTGGTTGCTGCTTTTGGCACAGATATCCTTTTGTTATTCTCACTTCATAAGTTACAATCATTATCTAGCACAGTGAGCTATGAACTACTATAAAAGCTGTAGATGTAAACAGCATGATACAGGTTAGAAAGTTATATTTTTCCCCGGTCTTTGACTATCCTAATTTTACAAAAAAGGGTTTGTTGGGGTAAAAAATATATTGTTATTCGTAAAATCAACCCTAAACACTATGTTACATTGCAGAAGTTGTATTAGTCTTTTAAGCCAATTTTTCCAAAATAGTGCTTTAAATGCACTTTTGCATTCAATGTGTTCAAAAATTTTGCAGGGACGGCAGGTAGGGGCACCTTTAATCAAAACCTTACTTGAGGAAGGTTCCCCTGAGGAAATTTAGATCGGGTATTACATCTGGCTTTCAGCGGTGCCAGTTGATGATTTGGGTGGATACAATACAGTAAGTGAGTGGAGCCAGTGGAGGAAGTGGGTGGAGCCAGGAGAAGTGGGTGTGGCCTCTTAAGCAAAATTGAGCACTTGGATTTAATATTTTACAAATTAAGCACTGCCTGTGGCAAACGAAAAGCGAATTGTTAAGAGTGTGAAATACTGTCATTCCTTGACCTCCGATGCTAAATCATATCTACTTTCATTTTCAGTACCATTGCTTCTTGTTCTGCTGCTTCGATTAGGCAAACCAGTTCGCTTTTTTTCTTGTACTTGAAGTGGGTTTTTAGTGAAAGGCTGCCAGCAGAGATTGCGTTCGAAAGGTGGACACAGTTTGTGTTCACAATAAGAAAACTTTGGCTAGGATTGGATTCTACACGGAGTTGTCACGTGCTTTATGTCCTTGGAACACCGTTTCCATCCCTGGTTTTTCCTTTAAAAAATGAGTGTGGGGGGCGTGGCCAAGATGGCGGCCTGAGCGGACGTCTAAGCGAGTGGCTTCTCGTCCCGATCCCCTTTGTGCCCCCTTATACTTAGCTACAACCCCCCATCTGCTTTGTACACGACAATTCCTGAAGTCGCGGGTGAGAAGCGACCTGCTTGTGGTCGCCGGAGCACCTGGGATCCGCTCCGGCAGCACAGGTCGGCGCGGAGCGGAGAGACGTAGAGGGGGCGGACGGGCTCCCTGGTGGCCCACTGACGGGCTGCTCTCTGCTCCGGGGCTCACTGGTGTCCGAACGAGAATTGCCCTGCGGGTGACCGATGCCCGGTCGGAACCGGGACAGGTCGAGTGGTTAGCGGAGCGGGGACCCACCGGCACAGACCCAACAGAAGCGTGCTGGCGAGCTGGCCCCGGACGCTGCAAATTTAGGCCCCGGCTCGGGCCTGCACGCATGGACCCTCCGGTGGTCGGAGCCGCTGCGGACCGGCACTGCGGAGCGTCTGCATCTGCCCAAAGTAGAGCCATCGCAGAGATGAGGAGTGCGGAGAGGGACAGGCTCGGGGGGCCTGACGATTGTACCCCCGGCGGGAGGAGTGGAAGGGCCCTCTCCGACCTACGCCCGAGGCGCCGCGGTGTGACTGAGCCGGGCGGTGCACGGCTGAGTGGAGCAGTGTTGGTCTCCAAGAAGCACCGGGACGGAGTGGTGGGCTCTGCCCTCGGGGGTCGCACCGATTCGAGGGGCGGAAATCGAGCCCCCGGCGAGAGGCCTAGCGGGGCCTGCCCAAACCCGGACCCCGTATCACACCTGGGGCGCAGACACCGGGGTGAACAGAAGGCCCGATAGTACATACAAGGACCGGGAACCCAGGCGGCGAATCCGGGGGCCGCGGGGACACTGGCTGGAGCGAAGCATCTGCTTGCAGGGGGCCATCACAGAGAAGCAAGGAGTGAGACAGACTCGGGGGGCCTGGCGATCGTGCCCCCGGCGGGAAGAGTAGAGGAGCCCCCTCGATCTCAGGCTGAGGTGCCGCGGCGGGTCAGAACCGGGCGGCGCGCGTCTAAGTGGTTCGGGGTCGGCTGAGGAGCGTCCCTGGGGGCAGTTGTGCAGCGAGGCCGCCCCGGGTCTCCAAGAAGCACCGGGGTGGAGTTGTGGGATCTGCCCTCGGAGGTCGCACTGGTTCGGGGGGCGGAAATCAAGCCCCCGGCGCGAGGCCAGGTGGGGCCTGCCCGACCCCAGACTCCGCAATACAATTGCGGCACGGGCCCCGGGGCAGACAGAGGGCCCAATAGTACCTACAAGGGCGGAGAACCTGAGCAGTGAATCCGGGAGTTGCGCGGGTGCTGGCTGCGGCCGGACTGAGAGAGTTAGACCCGGGGGAGCAAGATCTGGTGTTCCGCAGGGTTGGCCCGCCAGCCGCCAGCAACACCAGACGTGGCGGCAGGAGGCGACGGAGCCCCGAGTCGGAGACGGGAGCTGCACACATGGACGACAGAGTGTACTAGGTGGTGTCAACGGAGTGGGATAGAGCGCGACCGGTGGACAATCTGTGCCGAGCCGCACACCCCCTCCCGGCCTAGACTCGCCCCGGACGAGGGACCGCTGAGGGGCTCGGCTGACCATCCCTCCCGGACCTCGAGCCTTCCCACGCCAGCACACTTGCGGACCTCCGGGGCGGAAGCAGCCCTGGGTCACGCCATGTCGAACAGCAAGGGAGGTTGGACGATCCACGACATGCTATCCAAGGGCACCCCCAAGGGGGCGAAGAGTCCGGAGCAGGTGCAGCCGGCGGAACACCCCAAGGTACAACCAGAAGGGGAGACCCCCATCACGAGAGCCTTCATGGAGTCGCTCTTCAGCGCTCTTAGAGATGACTTTCAGTCACTTAAACAGGAAATGGCCGGGGAACTTGGGAGCTCAGGAGTGAGGTCGATGGCCTGGGAGAACGGGTGGCAGCAGTCGAGGACTCAGTGAGCAATAGGAGCGGGGAGATTGAACTCCTGCAACAAGAGATCATCAGGCTGCAGGACCAGAAAACAGACTTGCAGGCTCACAATGAAGACCTTGAGAACCGCTCCCATTGTAATAACATACGGGTCCGGGGGGTGCCATCTAAATCGGAGGGGAGTGACATGACGGCCTTTCTGCAGGAACTGTTCCGGAGCATACTGGGGGAGCCGGAGAGCTTCGAGGTCCGGATAGTCTGAGCGCATAGAGTGGGCCTGGCGCGCCGGGCTTTGGCTCTGCCGCCTGACATCCTGGCCTTCTTGCCTGACTACCCACTAAAGGAACGCATTCTTCAACTGGCATGGTAGAACAACCTCTTCAATTCCGGGGCTACGCGGTGGCGCTCTTTCAGGACCTGTCGGCCATCACATTACAGAAGCAGAGGTCGTTCAGGGTGGTTACGACCTTCTTGAGGGACAAAGGGGTCCCCTACTCCTGGGGCCACCCCTTCAGGCTCATCTTTAAATGGGACGGGGTCCTCCATCAACTCCGATCCCTCCGGGACACCTGTGCGCTGCTGGGAATCACCCCGGGGGCTTATAATGGAGAGGAGAGCACGTCCGGACGGTCCTCCCCAGCACCCACCCAGAACAGAGCGGGCGACGGCTGGCAGCGGGTGAGGCGACGGCACCCCCACAAAAACAATCTCAAGCCGGACTCCGCAACCATAGCTCAAGAGCACGCGGCAGCCGTCCAAGAGGTCGCCAAGGACACCTCCGCTGGGACATGATTTGCTGCCGGTGGGTGGTTTGATTGAATGATTGAATGCCTTTTCCTAGCAAGGAGCCGGGGGGGCGGGACGAGGGGCCACCGAGGTTGCCTCGATTACACGTTTCCCCACTTTGACACGATACCACGGACCTGCAGAGAGAGACTGCACAGGGCCGGGACAATGATTCCTAGTTTTGGGTTTGAGTTTCTCAGGGTGTTCCTTGTTGGGGTTAGGGGGCGATCCGGGGGGACCTGGGGGAGGGGTGGGCGGGGGCTGGGGTGGGAGAGGTGGTAGGAGATGAGGGAGGAGTTGAGTTTCGGGTGTGGGAGGAAGAGAAGGGGGCAGGTTGGGGGTTGATTTTTTTGGGGTTGGGGTGGGAGGGAGGAGGGTGGGGGGGCCCTCCTTGTCCACGGTCCTTTTCTTTTGAAGTTCTCCGTACTGCCACACAAGAAGCACCACGTAGCACAGGCCCGACAACCCGCTTGAGATGTCCCGTCCACTGAAAATTCTTTCCCTCAATGTGCGAGGGCTTAACAATCCCAATAAGCGCAGGGCGATACTCTCCCTCCTGGAACATACTGCAGCTGATATATGCCTCCTACAGGAGATGCACCGCCTTAAATCTCGGTCCTTCCCCCTGCAATTTTTTTCCTCGGCAGCTAAGAAGATGGCAGGAGTAGCAATCTTAGTATCCAAATCCTTTTAGGGACAGGCCCTACAGAAGGAAGCAGAGATTAAAGGCAGGCTGCTCGTACACCGCTACATGGTTGGGGGACACACACTACTAATGGCTTCCATTTACGCACCTAATGAGAGGCAGGTGAAATTCCTACACACTCATCTCTCAGACCTAGGCCTGGCTGACCTATGGAGACATCTTCATCCAAAAGCCACAGCGTACACCCACTACTCGGCAGCACATAAGTCTTATGCGTGGCTTGATTATTTTCTATGCTCTCCGCAGCTAGTCCTCCGCGCACAAGACGTGGACATCCTCCCGACCTTCCTGTCAGATCATTCCCCGATGCTGGCATCTTTCCTCTTCCCGAGTATGCCCGGTCCGCAACGGCATTGGAGCTTACGAGACACTCTGCTCCAGAGCCCTACTATAGTGGAGCGGATTGGGACCGCCATCACTTAATTTCTCACTCACAATGCCAATACGGATACTACTAAGGCCACCCAATGGGCCGCACTCAAGGCAGTCCTCCGGGGAGAATTCATCTCCATAGCATCGGCTAATAACAGAGAACGTGCTCAGAAAAGAGCAGAAATAGCCCAACGTGTCACAGAGCTCGAGTAGATGCACCAGCGCACGGGAGCGGCATGAGCATGGCACCAACTCTGCACAGAGAGGAAAATGCTGGCAGCCATAGACCAAGACGTGGCGGAGTAGGCCGCCATATGTCTCCGGCTTGCCTACTATACCGGGGGAGATCGGTGCGGGAAGCTTTTTGCGAGTAAAATACGTGAGCAACGCCAAAGGCAGGGCATTCGCACTATTAGGTCCAATCGCGGTGAGCAGATCATGGATGATGCGGCTATTGCCGCAGCATTCGGAGACTTCTACGCCAACTTATATGCGGCGGACACTCTTGACGTACTAGCAAGCCAGGCATATTTGGAGAGTGCGCCCCTCCCGTCTCTAAACGAGGTGCAAGCAGAGTTCCTTGAGCGGCCTATTGGGCTAGATGAGGTGATATCGGCGATATCCCGCCTCAAACTAGGGAAATCGCTAGGCCCTGATGGCTACTCAGCGGCCTTCTACAAAACCTTCTGCCACCAGGTGGCCCCGATTCTACGAGACCTCTTCAACACCTTTGACCAACCAGGTGCAATCCCTGCAGACCTATTGGAAGTGGCGATATTGGTTGTACCTAAACAGGGCCGTGACCACACCCAGTGTAGCTCCTACAGACCGATCTCCCTTCTAAATATTGATCTTAAGCTCAATACTGGAATTCTGGCGAACAGATTGGCACCGTACATGCAGCAGTGAGTGGAACCTGACCAGGTGGGCTTCATCCCCCAACGACCGACCAGCGACAACACCAAACGAGTCCTCCATCTCATAGAGGTAGGGTCTTGGACGAAGCCAGGCTGCATGTTGCTCACCATGGATGCCGAGAAGGCCTTCGATAGGGTACACTGGCACTATCTAGAACTCGTGCTGCAGCGATTTGGGATAGGGGAGACTCTCTGCAACCGCATATTGAATTGCTATCGCCAGGCTAACGCTACGGTTCGGGTTAACGGGCACACCTCCCCACGTTTTCCAATAGGCAGGGGCACCAGACAAGCGTGTCCTCTCTCCCCAATCTTGTTTGCGCTCTACATGGAGCCGCTGGCGCAGCAGATCCGGCAGCATGACCTCATTAAAGGGATCAAATTCGGAGGAGACATACACAAGATTAGCTTGTATGCAGATGACATTCTGCTCTCCCTGACAGAACCGATGCAATCCCTTAGGGCCCTCTTTATTGAGCTCCGTACCTTTGTGACAGCATCCGGTTTTAAAATTAATATAGAGAAATCAGAGGCCCTGAACCTATCTCTGTCAGCGGAGGTGCTCGCCGAAGCCAAGGGTGAGTTTGATCTGAAATGGTCCGACTCCACAATCCCATACCTGGGAGTCCTATTAGCCCTGACCTTGCAGGCTACCGCAGATGCCAACTATACCAGGCTCGGCTCCCGCCTCAACGAGGACCTCAGGAGACGGAAGCGGCACTCAATCTCCTGGCTGGGGCGGATTGCTGCCGTCAAGATGACCCCTGCTGCCGCAATTCCTTTACGTTCTCCAGACCCTCCCGCTACGCCCCCCAATGGGTTGGCTCCAACAAGAGCAGTCTGATTTGGCACACTTCGTCTGGAACGGTCGCCGTCCGCGCTTCAGGCATGCGATCGCAATACTCCCCCCGAACACGGTGGGGTAGGGGTACCTGATCTTACTTTATATTACCAAGCAACGCAACTTCGCACCCTGGTGGAATGGCACCAACTAGAGTCAGGTAAAATTGGCTCTTTCAGGACCAGGCAGTGGCTGCCAGACCCCTCCAGGGAATCCCGTTCCTGCCTCGTTGCCATAGGCCCCCCAACCTATACCCATCACAAATCACTAGCACGGTCCTGGAGGTGTGGGACAGGGTGGCGGTCAAACATGGCCTTACTTCGTTCCCCTCCCCGATGACCCAGCTCTTCGATAACCCCGATTTTTCCCCAGGCCTGGGCCCTAAGGCGTTTGCAGCCTGGAGGCACACGCCATGCAGGAACTTGGGGCACCTGTTTGAACTGAACGGGATCCTTCCCTTTCAGAAAGTGAAGGAGAACTATGGCATATCGGAAGCGGATCGCCTACCCTACCTGCAAGCTCGGCACTGGGCTTTACAGCCAACAATCAGACCAGGCGCACAACGCTTTCTCACCTCATACGAAAAGTGGTTATTGACGCACACCTCAGATAAGAAACTGATTTCAGATTTATACCAACAACTCCTCCTCACCAATAAATACACATACAACGCAGGGAGGGTCAGGTGGGAGAGAGACTTGGGGAGACAACTTACACATAAAGAATGGGGAGGCATATACCACAGGGCCAGGCACTCAGCCTATCACACCGGGCTCACCGAGACCTTGACCAAGGTGGCCACCTACTGGTACCACACACCAGAACGCTTACACCACTGGGATCCCCGCGTCAGTGACCGTTGCTGGAGGGGCTGTGGAGAACTCAGCATGTTAGAACACTTGTTATGGAGTTGTGACCGCCTGCAGCCCTACTGGAATTCCCTCCTGGATGAGATAGACTCTCATTTAGACACTCAACTTCCCAGATTCCCAGCCTATGTTCTCCTCGGGCTTCCCAACACACTAATGTATCTCTTAAAATCCAGGAGGGGAAGACTTATAGCGATAGCATTAGGGGCAGCTGTCCAGAACATTGTGGCGCACTGGAGGACCACACAGCCCCCCCATACTCCGGCTGGTTACACAGATTGTGGATGATACTAGGGATGGAGAAGTTATCACTGGCAAAGGCGGGACGAGGAGAGAAGTTTGCTGCACTCTGGCGGCTGTTTCTGACCTTACTCAAGGGAGAATTCAGGGAACTAAGCTGCCCCCGATACCTGCGCTTACTGCATCTAGCAGACACCCCAATTGAAGAACCCAAAGCTCAGCCACACAAGCGAAAGACCCAAACTGAGGTTTAACGTGCATCCTCACACCTGGGACCGAGGGCTATTTTATCACACTTTGTTTTTCTTTCTTCTTGCTTTGCTTAAATGGACAAGGAGGGGGTGATGGGGGGACGGGTGGGGGAGGAGGGGGGGAGAATTCGAGACCTATATTCCAAGCGGCTGGAACCCTATCCAACAGACACTGATCATATTTCTACTGCTTCACCCTTGATGGGGGTTCCTTGCAAGTGGCTCAGCACTGATGTACCAAATGACGAAGGTGGTCTCTTTGTTTTTCCTGTTTTGATGAAAATAATAAAAGATTTAAACCATAAAAAAAATTAGTGTAAGAATAAGAACGCGTAGACTACAAATCTCAGCATGCACTATTTAATTAAATCAAAGCCCAAGTTGTGTCCTGCTTGCATGTGTACTCTCCTAAACCTGAAATTGTGAAGCACTCATATTTTCATGGCTAATGTGTGGGAGCACATTCAGTTCATGTTTTTTAATGTTTGCATTCTGCCGCTTGTAAACATGTTTTTATAGGGGAAAAAGTATGGACTTCAAGCCGCAGAGTGAAAAGTAGGAAAGACATGCTGGCCTATTCATGAATGAAAATTGCAGATTATGTGTTCTGTGGAAAAACTATTTTGTGGCACACCTGCTCAGAGTTTTCAATGGTTTAGTCGCATGCTCATTTGTTTGTAGTCTGCTGTGCAGGGTTGTGCCCGCAATGAAGATTTGTGGTTTGCATGGTTTAAGTCCAGGTGTGAACATAAGTCCACCACTTTCTTCAATCACCAGCTGCCACCGTCAGCCCATCCCCTGGAAATCGAGCAAGACGCAGTACGGGTTCCCGAATCTTCGGGATTCTTTGTGAGTGAGAGGATGAGCTAGGTGTTGTTGGCATAGGTTACAATGCTGAGCCCATGCTGTCTGATGATGGTGGCGAGTGGGGCCATGTAGATGTTGAAGAGCGTGGGGCGGAGTGAGGATCCTTGGGGTACTCCGCAGTTGATATCGGTGGGCTGGGAGAGGAAGAGCTGGAGTCTGATACTCTGGGTTCTGCCAGAGAGGAAGGATTGGATCCAGTCGAGGGCGGCTCCTTGTATTTCCGCATCGTGAAGTCTGGCTGCGAGCGTGCAACGTGAAACGGTGCAAAGGCTGTGGAGAGGTCTTGAAGGATGAGGGCCGCAATTTGTCCCTGGTCGAGTAGCATGCAGATGTCATCAGTGACGGCGAGGAGGGCAATCTCGGTGTTGTGGTTGCTGCAGAATCCGGACTGGGAGGTGTCGAGGATGGAGTTCTCTTCGATGAAGCCGGTCAGCTGGGCTTTTACGAGTCTCTCTGTGACTTTGGCCGCAAAGGGAGGATAGAGATGGACCTGTAGTTTTTCAGGTCCGCAGGGTGGACTGTTGGTTTCTTGAGGAGAGGTTTAACCTCCGCCCGCTTCCAGGCGTCTGGGCAGTGGCCTTGCGGAATATGAGCGGTGGGCAGGGGTCCATCGGGGCTTCTGAGTGGGTTTTCTTCATGGTCGCAGTGATGTGTTTGATGGTAGCGGGATCCCAGGTCATGAGGTTTGGCTTATCGGCAGCTGTGGGGAGGGGGTTGTGTCCAGCGTTCATTCACTGAAGTTGCCGTAGAGGGCCTTGATCTTCAGATGGAAGTAGGAGCTGTGCTTGTTGCAGAGTTCCTGGGAAGGTGTGATGTCCGTGGCTTTGCTGGGGGATTTGGTTAGATGGTATATGACATTGAACAGTTCCTTAGCGTTGGTTGCGCTGGTGAGGACTTTGTTCCTTATGAAGGTCTATTTGGTGTCTCTTATGTGCTGGTGGTATTCCTTCAGGGCGCACAACAGCTGGATACCTACCAACCTTGCATTTCTCCATAGTGGCAGTGATACCAGCTCCTCACCTTCACAATATGTAGTAGTTCTGTCTGTAGGGCCTCTTAATTTATTGGCTCAGGAGGTGAACTCTACAATGGGGTGGCCCAGTCAGGCCCTGTCTGGCTGCATACTGGCACAAACACAACAGGGGAGGAGAGGGTCCTAGGGACAGTTTAATGACCTAACAATGCTACTATCCCTACATAGACAGTTAAACCAACAAAGAGTAGCAAGAAGTCAAACAATAAGCAAAAAATAGGCTAATTACTATGTAGAGGTGAAGGAGAAGCTTAACCATAATGTGTGCTAATAAAGTCACACATAGGGTATCCCTTCTTTGTGAAAAGATTCCCATCAGTCACCACTCGAATCCGCCCTTCATCATCAGGGATCCTTCACACCATGAAGGTAGAATAGTATACCCACAGCGGACTGGCAGATGTAAAAGCCTAGACCTACTTGTGGGACCCAATGATTTAAATTAGAATGTGTATCCAAAAGAAACTGAGAAGCAGTGCACTAAATGTGAAGTAAAGTGAGTAAATACGTAAAATGTGGATAACGATAAAATTGGGTAGAGAAGGTAAAAGAAAATTTAATATACTCCTCTTCAATCCCAACTTAATAAAAAAGTGCGAAGTGGCCTGAACAAATAACCACTATCAAGAATGGAAGGTCGACATGTTTCTGCAGGCTGACTAGATCCAGCTGGTATCTTGCTGCTTCCTCAGGACCATTAACGCTACTGCTTTAGTGAGAATATTAAAAAAGTAAAATATCACCTGAGTTTAAGTGACAACATCCTTCTCCTGACTTCATGATTCAACGGGATGTCAGACCATTCCCAAAGAAGCACATACATAGAAAAAAAGCAAAATACAAATAATCGTGTTTAGATCACTGTTTTTTAGAAAAGTATTTTATCAAGACAGTAATCTTATTTGTAACTAATGTGCTTGTATCTTCAATAGATAGATAGATCACATCAGCCTACCCTACATCAAGTGTAAACGCTCACTTACCTACGTGGCAGGAGAGAAAGGCCACACCTCACCTGGCTGCAGCGCAGGTAAAACGGAGCACCGCTCTATATGGCGAGAATAGATAAAAAGGGAGTAATGACACATAAGCGTGCCGCTACTGTCATCACACACCATCATTTGTTCAACCAATCCAATAATACCAAAACTTTTTAATGTCAAGGAGTAGGTAAGTGAGCGTCTACACTTGATGTAGGGTAGGCTGATGTGATCTATCTATCTATTGAAGATACAAGCACATTAGTTACAATTAAGATTACTGTCTTGATAAAATACTTTCTAAAAAACGGTGATTTAAACACGATTATTTGTATTTTGCTTTTTTTCTATGTATGTGCTTCTTTGGGAATGGTCTGACATCCCGTTGAATCATGAAGTCAGGAGAAGGGTGTTGTCACTTAAACTCAGGTGATATTTTACTTTTTTAATATTCTCACTAAAGCAGTAGCGTTAATGGTCCTGAGGAAGCAGCAAGATACCAGCTGGATCTAGTCAGCCTGCAGAAACATGTCGACCTTCCATTCTTGATAGTGGCTATTTGTTCAGGCCACTTCACACTTTTTTATTAAGTTGGGATTGAAGAGGAGTATAATAAATTTTCTTTTACCTTCTCTACCCAATTTTATCGTTATCCACATTTCACGTATTTACTCACTTTACTTCACATTTAGTGCACTGCTTTTCAGTTTCTTTTGGATACACCATTCTAATTTAAATAATTGGGTCCCACAAGTAGGTCTAGGCTTTTACATCTGCCAGTCCGCTGTGGGTATACTATTCTACCTTCATGGTGTGAAGGATCCCAGATGATGAAGGGCGGATTCAAGTGGTGACTGATGGGAATCTTTTCACAAAGAAGGACTTTATTAGCACACATTATGAGTTAAGCTTCTCCTTCACCTCTACATAGTAATTAGCCTGTTTTTGCTTATTGTTTGGCTTCTTGCTACTCTTTGTTGGTTTAACTGCATACAGGCACAGACAGGCCTGCCCTTGGCCCAGGCTTTGCACAGATGAGTCATGCGTGCTGCAATAAGGGAAGCCTTCTTAAATGCGCCCAATGGCAGCCTTCACTCTTGCAGGGTCATGGCAGAGTCTGGGCGAAGCAACAGCCACCTGGGACTAGAAGTTTCCCTTCAAGCCAGTGCGTCCCACCCTGTGGTTCTGGTAGCCTCCTTAAATGTTCCTGATGGCACCCCACATTCAAGGCAGTGTCTGGGCGAAAAAACAGCCTACTGGGACTAGACGTCTGCCTTCAAACCAGCACTCTAGTTGCAGACCTCAGGAGGCTTAGGGAATTCTCATCTTGCTCCTACAAGGTATATACACAACCATCTCATCTTTCAGTTGTGTTTATCTGTGACAGGTTACAGAGCGTTGCATGATCCCATATTGATTACCATTTGTGTAGCAAGAGTCATGCGATGTGAAGTTCTTCATCGAAGATGCATTATGCACCAGCAGTTCCAAAGAAACTTTGCAGCTGAAATGCGAAGTCCTGAACCATCATCAAGGATGCCATCAATGAGGGGCTTGTGATGCGAAGGCCTGCATTGAGAATGTGCCACACAGCGGTGGCTCTGAGGAGACTGCAAGCTGTGTTTAAAACCTAGTGTTCGGTATGCATTATACTTAGGCATTTCTGAAGTGACGTTGCAAGGAGATGTGTCAGATTGTATTGGTTCTGCTCTCAGGAGCCCAGCTAAGCTGGTAGAACACCTTCAAGCCCACTTTCATGGGTCCAGGACTGGGCTGGAACAACTAAGGAGGTAGGGCACATTGCAGAAAGAGCCCAGGTGGTGGGTACAAGGTGGTTGGAGCCTTTTCTGTCCCTAAGGCTCTGATGGGGACAACAGCCGACTAACCTTTTGAGTCACTTTGGTGGTCCGGGGTTTAAGATAAAGGTCCAGTCCTTTCACTCAAGCAGTAGTGCAGCAGCACAGCAGCACCTCAGTGTAGCATTCCTTTTTGCAATGCAGTCTTTCTGAGTCTTCCTCAGGTCCAGATGTGCACTGAAGAGTTGGATTTAATATTTATACCTGGTGCCAGCTTTGGAGTAGGAGAAGGTTATGGAGGTTTCCACCCCAAGAAGTGTTTGGACCTTCCTGCTCCCCTGCCCTGGCCCCAGCTTTTCTGGGTAATCAACAAGACAAATTCAACTGCCTGCAAGATATTTCTTTACTATGGCAGAAAATCTTGACCATCTAGTAGGGATATATTTCCACATCCGTGACGAGCTAAGGAGAGTTTGCAGTTAAGGATACCTACCATAAGAATAATTAAATGCAAATATCATACTATCAAAACATATATGAACTATTTATTATACATATTCATAGTACAAAAAATATATATCAATGTACATCAATCAACGTTGACAATCAGCAAAATTCTTACACAGAAAAAATACAGGTACCCCTATACATCAGAAACATACGTCATTGTTATTGTAAACACTTTATGAGTGTGCCTAGGCAGAGCCTTTGTGATGAGCAAATGTGGTAGGTGATAACACCTCCCTCTCCTCAAGTCACCACTATGTTTTTATCCATGGCCAACAGCCATCTATGCATGATCATGTTTGTTTAGAGAAGGATTAGCAGGGGATTAGCAAATGTTTTCAAAACATATAAATTCTAGAAAAATCCCAGAGTGGCCACTTTAGTATAAAAGACTCTCTATGTCCCTTAAAGACTCAGAGGAAAATTCCTCACAGGCTCGACCGAGACTCTGCAGGCTGATCCTTCGACACACAGAAACCTGACATCCCTTGAGGGGTGCCATCCACAACCCCGAGACAGGGTCCTTCATTCAGAACCATCAGGATAGGTGTTAGAACTTCCCAGAGGAGTTCTTGGCTCCATTAGTTTCCATTAGGACATATCCTAGCACTTACACATATATGATTCACCTACATATCTAGGCTAGGTACAATTAGGTAGGCTACGCATCGTAGGAGTACGCCAATGCTATTGTTTTCTATAATATCTTGTATTCATCTTACTAGCGATTACATTTGTCTGTTCCTGTCTTTTGATTGTCGCAGCGTACATGTTTCATACTAGATTGACGCTTGACCAATAGATAATTATTGAAACCATTCCAATCATCATTCTACGTATTCTGAGAAAGGACAGCATGAGTGACTGAGCGTAAGATAGCCTATTTTTTCCACGATACCTGAGGAATCAGGGTTGTAATGTTCATTGGTTGCCAGAAACTACCTACACCGCTGTAGAATACAGGGGGGGTGGTAGTGGTACCATAGAGCTAGCTGCTCTGACTCTTCCTATGGGGGTGTCCAGCGTCTGTCTGAACCAAGCCCTCAATTAGGTCATCCAAAACGCACAGGTCCTGGGGGGTCCTAGGAACTACATGACAAGCCCATCCTGCCAACATCTATTGCCCTGTGTTACACTGTCGGGGAGCAATACACAAAGACCTGCTGCCAGCTGCACCAAGTCATATAACCCAGGATACAGGTTGCAGAAACAAGGGCCCACATGCATCAAAGCAAAAACCGGTCGCCAACGGGCAGATCCTCAGAATCTGCCCCTTTGCGACCGGTATTTTTGCATTTGGGATGCATCATCCCAGATGCAGAAATCGCAGTTTAAGTAATCTCTAAATTGTGATTACATACATTGCCATTGCATTTAAGGAATCGCAAATTGAGATTCCTTAAATGCAATGCATTAAAGTAAAAAAACTAGCGATTTCGCTAATAGGGGGCGCAAATTACCTTCATGGTAATTTGCAAAAACGTTGAAAAATGTACTAAAGTGCATTTTTCAAAGTTCCATTTTACACACACACATGCCCTTGGGGCATGTGTGTGTGCAAGATGTACTCATATGCAGATTTCGGGGGTGCAACAGGGTGTCCTTTTGACACCCTTGCACCCTTGAAATTGCATTCTCAATTTGCTCTTCTCTAATTGAGAATCGCAAATTCAGAATGTCTTCCCATTTATTCCTATGGCCCTCTAGGCCCATTGGAATGTATGGGGAGATATCCCTTAATTGTGACTCGCAATTTGCGAGTCGCAATTAAGGAATTTTTAGAAATTGCTATTTTTATTAATGATTTCTACATGCATAGGGCCATATGTATCAACATTCCGTTTTTCGATTCCTAAATAGCAATTTTTAAGGAATCGCTATTTAGAAATCACAAAATGGAATGTATGTAGAAATCAGCTTATTTTTAGCGATTTCTTAATATTCCTTAATTGTGATTAGCAAATTGCTAATCGCAATTAAGGAATAATTTCCCATTCATTTCTATGGGCTAGGAGGCCCATAGGAATGAAGGGGAAATGTGCGATTAGCAATTAGCTAATCGCAAATTGAGAATATTTTCAAGGGTGCAGGGGTGTCCAAAGGACACCCTGCTGCACCCCTGAAAATGACATGTGTGAGCATATGGCGCACATACATGCCCTAAGGGCATGTATAAGCGTCACATGGCACCTTTTATTTTTTTTAAAAATGCTTTTTTAAAGGAATTCGCAACTTACCACCAACTTGAAGTTGGTGGTAATTTGCGAATCCTTAAGGGCATTTTGGAATTTTTTATTCCTTGATACATTGCATTTAAGGAATCGCAAAATTTGCAATTCCTTAAATGCAATCGCAAAATAAGGAATGGCAAATTTTGCGATTCCTTATTTTGCACCAAAATTGTTTCATACATACCATTTTGTAAAATTGCATTCGCAAACGCTGAAATTCTGCGAATTTCGGCGTTTGCGAATGCAATTTGGCTTGAAACATACGGCCCATAGCCTTTTGCTATTACTTATTAGCAAATCCTTATTTTCCGCTAATAAGGAACTGCAAATGGCATTGTTGATGCATGTACCAGCAAATGTCTATGACAAGTGAGTGGCAACTTTGTAAAAGTGGCATTTTCAGAATTGTGGCTTACAATAAGACTTTAATATTAAAGAGGGTTTTAAATTACAATTATTCAGGAGCCAAACTTGACAATTGAGAGTTATCACATATTATATTTAATAAGTTAACTCAATGTTATCAATGGGTTGAGGCAGGTCTTGCAGTAGTGAAAAATGAATTTAGGAGTTTTTCACTTCCAGATTATGTAAAAGTTAAAAGTGCATGTCCAACTTTTGAAATACACTGCACACTGCCCTAGGGGCTAATTAGGGCCTATGTTAGGCATTACTTTTATGTATAAAAAAGGAAGGCTTTGGTTTATTTTGCCAGGTCAAAATGGCTGTTTAACCTGCACACACAAGATGCAATGGCAGGCCTGAGACATTTTAAGAGGCTACTTAAGTGGGTGGCACAATCTGTTTTAGTCCAAAATGTATCCTTGTGTCCATGCTGGACATAATGAAGCATTTCATGTAAAAAGGTTGCACAAATTACATGTGACATTAAGCACTGTTGCTCACTTTATGTTCATTCACGTTGTTCCTGTGCTCCTGCCACTTTTACCTGAGCTAAATCTCATTCGATGTGGCAAATGGTGTAATATTTTGCATTTCTTGAAAGAAGCAGTACACCAATTGGCAGAAATTATGGAACATATTCCGAATTAACAAAAAAAGCGCCCAAGCCTAATTTTAAGTCAGTTCTGGCAGCCTGAAGCACAGTTTTACAAAGTTGCTTTTCCATGTATTCTATCAAGTGATACGCTCCCTTCTCACCAGCCGAGCAATGAAAGTCAGACTACCACCATTCCACTCTGGGCCCACAAAGATTAGCTGTGTGTGCCTAAGGGCTCCTTCTTGAGGCCCACTCCCTTCACCATCTACATGGCCCTGCTCACAGCCATCGTCAGGAACCACGGACTCAACATCGTCTCCTATGCCGACGACACCCAGCTGATACTCTCCCTCACCAACGAACTCACAATCACCAAGAGCGACTTCCACAACAGGATGGACAGCTGACTCAAGCTCAACTCAATGAAAACCAGAGTCCTCATCCTGGCCTCCACCCCCTCCGCCTGGGACGAATCCTGGTGGCCAGCAGCACTTGGGACTTCCCTTGCACCCACAGACCACGCACAAAACCTCTGTATCATCCTGGACTCCTCACTCTCCATGAACTGCCAGATCAACTCTGTGTTCAGAAAGACGGTCACCCACACACTCATCAGCAGCAGACTCGTCACGGCAATGTACTCTACGCCAGCATCACCAAGAAACTCCTCAAGAAACTGCAGAGCATTCAGAATACCCCCGCCATTCTCAACATCCCCTTCTGCACCAACATCACAAGCCTCCTGAGAGACCTCCACTGGCTCCCAGTTAACAAAATAATCACCTCACACTTGCCTACAAAACCCTACACGATGCTGGACCTGCGTAGGTCAACCACCACCTCACATTCCACGCACCCACCAGAGACCTCTGCTCCGCCAAACTGGTCCTGGCCACTGTCCCACGCATCCTTAAGACTACGGCCGGAAGAAGATCCTTCTCCTTCCCCACAGCAAAGAACTGGAACACCCTATATCTCCACCTCAGACAATCATCATCACATCCTCATCCATGATGGACCTCAAGACCTGGCTCTTTAACTAAACCATCGGACCTTAAATGGATCAGCAGTCCCCCCCCAGCACCGTTAGACCCTTACAGTTGAGTAGTTGCGCTTCATAAGACAACTGATTGATCAAAAATCTGACTTCGCCATTAAAAAAGATTTTTTAAGTAAAAATAACTTTGAAGGATTTTGCTAGCATGTTCACAGATGGAGATTACAATTTAAATATTCTTTTTTTAGTTTTTAAATTCTCTTTATTCAAGATTTCAAGTCATACAAATTGCAACAATGGGATGTATTCAGATAGGCCACAGATCAGTGTTTCTCATCGTTCTTTTATGCAAACGTATATTGGTGCCTCTCCCATGTATCCCTCTATTATCACAATTTAAATATTTTAATCATACCTGAGCTTATCTTATGTACAATGTAGCTGAACCTACGAAGAGAAATACATTTTAGGCATTTAGTCCCACTATTTAAATGATTAGTATGACAATTTATGATATATCAGGCACCCTGCCTTGTTGGCATACAAGGTATACATTAGTGGTTGGATATTAATATATAAAGACATGGTTTTTGGCATGTAAATGAACTTTTCCTTGTCATTTGTTACTGCAGTGCTTTTAAACTGCAGCTCAAACAGAGCTCAAAGATACCTCTGATATACACTTACTTTTGTAATGCATATGGGTGAATATACACTACAGCTCACACATGACATTTGACTTGCATGCCATGACGCCATTTTCTGCTCAATCTACTATGGCCTGACAGGGAATTTATCTAAACCAATTGGTTAACACTAGTTTTACCAATCAAGTTTTAGGGATAGTGCTCACTCAGTATTAACACTACTGTATACCAGTATCACCCTACACAGACTCCTTATATCATCTATGGGACCAGGCTGAAAAAGCATATAGAAATGTATATCTGACATTCTTTTTCACAATACATTGTGCTTGGTGTTTCTAAATTGCGCTGTGTTTGACTATTAAAATTGTTTAATACCCCTTGAACTTAACATGCACTTCTTTATGTGGGAACTGTCT
Source organism: Lissotriton helveticus (assembly GCF_964261635.1). NCBI lineage: Eukaryota > Metazoa > Chordata > Amphibia > Caudata > Salamandridae > Lissotriton > Lissotriton helveticus. Next base: position 302,493,626 of record NC_136062.1, read on the forward strand.
GCTGCTTGTGTGATTGCTACTAGGGAAAGAGCAATGATTCTCTTAAAATTATGTTGTGACCTAACAAGATTGTGTTTATTCAGTTACTCATTTCAGACATCACTGCAAAAAAAATTGCCCTATAAAAGGGACTATGTCTGAAAACAACTTTGCCACATATGAACAAAGTTGTTTTCATACATAGTCCCTTTTATAGGACAAAATCTTTGGCAGGGATGTCTGAAATGAGTAAAAGGGGATATGTCTGAAAACACATTTGTTCTATATGGCTTAATGCGCTGAGCTGCATCATCAGGGAAGTGCAAGGATTCATCAAATTTACAGCAAAACGACTCATCCCTGTGCTTTCCTCTGCGCTGGCACACACTTGGCTACTTGGTGTCAATACAGGCATCCTTGCGCCATGGTGAAAGGGTGCCTGCATTGCAGGGATGATTGTTTTTGTGAAGAAAGGGACTCTCTCCTGCACACAAATAATCATGGATGGTGTTTTGCTTCATTTATGTTTGCTGCAAAATGCAGCACACATAGAAGGAGCAAAAAACAAGGAGAAATAAAGGTATTACGCCTCATTGCACCACTTTAACATCATCCCTGGCAGTGTTAGACTTGGCATCTTCTGCCATGTTTACCCTGAGTTTTTGCTTTCTGCCTCCCAGTTTTTACTCTGTTTTTGCTGGGGTAGTGTTTCTGTGCACTTTTCGCACTGCTGATCAGTGGTAAAGTGCAAGTGCTCCTGTGGTAAAGTATGTTATGAATTGATGTTTCCATTTTCTTGTCAGCCCTTAGTAAAGTGCACTGAGTGTGCCACGGCCTGGGAACCAAATGCTACGCGTGGGCCTGCAGCAACGATTGTGCCACCCACGTGAGTAGCCCGGAAAATGTACCTCAGACATGCCATTGCAGAGTCTGCGTGCAGTTTGTAACTGTCATGTCGGCTTGGCCTGTTCACACACTGGCCAGTCCCTAACCTTCCCTTTTCTTACATGTCAGGCACCCCTAAGGTAGGCCCAAAGTATCCCTGTGGGCAGGGTGCAGTGTATGTGAAAGGTAGGACATGCCCTGGTGTATGTGGCATACCCTGATAGGGAATTACAGCACAGCCCATTTCATTTATTCACTATTGCAAGGTTACCTGTTCCCCATGGGACAGAATGGGAAGTTTGTTTATACCATCTTATAAACATAACTGGCCCTGGGAACTAGGTGGGAAAATAAAATTTAGTATGCCTGAACTCAGAATCTAACGATGCATCTTTTAGTAAAGGTGATTTTTACATTCCGTGTTTGAAAATACCACTTTTAGGAAGTAGATATTTTCTTGCTCGGTCATCCTGTGTGCCTCTGCTGGAATGTGGATTGCCTTTCTGGGCTTTAGATGATATATGGCTAGTAAGTGGTGTGGATAGTCTAAGTAGGTCAGTAAAGGGCTGAATAGACTCGGCCGTGATGGGGTAGTGGGAGGACATTTCCTTGCACCTCAAAGGGCCTGGTCTGCTTCTGACAATGCTGTCTCCACCCCCTGCCCGGTATTCAAACCAGAGAAGGCAGAACTGGTTCTAGCTGGGCACATACACCCTCTGCCTAGAGGATCAAAGGATTTTTGGATACAAATACTGGGGCCCAGACCGCTGATCTCGAGAGCTCTTTGGGATCACGAAGACTGCAAAGAAGAAGCTGAGCTGGAGAATCTGTGAGGAGGGACTACCCCTTTGCTGTGTGCTTTGCTGTGTTGGCCTACTGTGGCTGCTTCAGTCTTGGGCAGTGAAAGGACTGGACTGAACTTTCTGCAATCTACTTTTGTGAGTTTCTCCAAGGGCTTGAGGTAGAGCTTGCCCCCTGTTCAAGAAGTCTCAGGAACAGCAAAGACTTCAAACTCTTCTGCCCTCAGCACTGGGGACTGTGTCTTTTGCTGCGATAGAAGAAAATCAACACGACAACGTCTATGATGCCGCTGCCGACTCCATGTCCAGAAGCTACCGCAGAGGGCACCGCCGCACCGCAATCCTGGTCTCACCGGTGATATCTGCTGATGCTGCCACCGAGCCCGTTGCTCGCACCGTGACCTGTGGGTACCGCACACCGCACCACCTCACTTCATGGCGACGCCTGGGCCTACGCAACGCCGCAGCTCCACGCTGAAATCGACACCACTGCTTGCACTGTGGTTCGAGGGCACCACTCGTAAATTTACATGACGCACCGCCCTCATCCCGCACCGCAGTCTTGGGCTACCGACGCAGACACCATCGACTCCCGTTCGTCAGCCGACGACAGTGCTTTAGCAACAACGATGCCGCTGCTTGCATGGTGACCTGCCACCAGTGTGACGAGCAATGCCTTCACCTCGCATCGCGACCCTGGTCTCATCGATGATGCCATCTAACGCAGCCACCGAGCCGCTGCTCACACCGCGACCTGAGTGCACTGCTTGTCGCACCGCAGCACCCGATGCCTGCCGACACCAGCACTCCTGATCCCAACAGAAAGGTGCTTGACCTACAACGCGAATGACTTCAAGGGCCTCAGCGCCCTGCATCTCTAAGAGGTACTGTTTGTGGGTCTTCCTGACACCATAGCTGGTCCGTGACACTGCAACCAGCCTGAGCTGTTTAGATTTGTTTGCTCACGACGCCATGATAGCCCCGGTCGGAGCTATCGACATCAAGGAACTGTTTTTAAAGCGTATTTTGATAACTGTAGATTTTTAAGTACTGTAGTGTGGATTCTTCTCGTTTTTAGTCTACACACTCCCTCTAAGATAAGCCAGATTGCTTATGCCAAGCTACCTAGGGGGTGAGCAGGGGTAATTTTAGGACTGTAACTCCCTTATCCTGACTAGGAAGAAGGGTACCTACTTGGACAAAGGTGCAAGCCCTTGCCAACTAGAGACCCCCATTTCTAACATTGGTTGTCAGTGGTGAGGATAGGAAATGCGTTTGCACTTGACTTACAATGATTGGTGTGCACTACTACCATATTGCAGACCATTACGTGCCACATACTGGTCCTTTTTCCTTTTGGCCTAGTTTTTTGATCTTGCCAGTTTGAACTTGCTACTTCGTCATGCTGGAATAAAGAGCATCATCCATTGCATCCCTGGAAATTTCCTTTGAGCAGGATAGGTTGGAAGTCTACAATGTTAGGGAAATTGAAATCCATTTGCAAGAGCCTAAAAGTCCAAGTCAGATGTCTCACTAGGAAGGACGAGCTACAAAAGGCGCAGAGGGCTTGGGTAGCAGCCAGAGATGGAAGTGGGCAATCTGGCGATCTTAGTGGAGAGGCGGAGGGGCCTATTCCTAGGGTGGATGTTCTACTGGGTGGAGGGCAACGCTTCAGGCTGGGCAGCAGTAGCCTGTCCCCAGAGGAGCTGGAGGACAGGCGGGAAGCAAGGAAGTTCGAGTTGGAAAAACTCAGGATGGAAAGTGAGAGGGAAAACAAAAGAATAGCCATGGAGGAAAGGAAGATGATGTTAGACCATGAGCGAGGTCCTTAGTAAAAAATGCTCAGAATGTCTTTGATCTTATCACTGAATCTCAATTGGATTGTCTTTTTGTTACGGAAACATGGCTGAAGCCATGGTGCAATCCTGCCATTGCCATAGCTCTACCACAGGACTACCATATCCTACGTCTAGATAGGCAGGAACAACGAGGAGGAGGTCTTGCGATTATTTATCGCAATCGCTTTAAATGTACCATAGAAGCACTGACAGAGCTTAAGGAGTCAGAAGCACTCGTTTTTTCCTTAGTACTCCATGATTCTCTTGTATTTTCTGGAGTACTTATTTATCGCCCTCCAGGCCCCCCTTCCACATTTCTGGACTCTGCTAGTGATGTGTTGAGTGATTTAACTCTTAGGTTCTCTAACTTTACGGTGTTGGGTGACCTCAACTTACATCTTGAGGCACCAAATGATCCTGGAGTCAGTTGCTTTCTAGATACAATTGAAGTGTTGGGACTTACCTTGGTAAATCATGAACCTACCCATCAAGCAGGACATTTATTAGATGGCATCTGCTCTAACTTTCCTGGCCTTATAGTTACACCCCCCTGTCCTCAGGTTTGGACAGATCATTTCCTCATTCCTTTTCTTATAGTTGAAAACCGGAAACTTTCTGTCAATTTCCTAAAACGGACAGATAATCCTCATATGAAACCTACTCCAAACTGGAAGTCATTAGCGAGGAGAGCTGACATCGTTGAAAAACTTAACAACGAATTACCAGCTCTTGCTGATTGTACTCCTTTAGATTATCAAATCTTTTGTGATTGGATTACTGGAGCAGGCAAGTTGCTTACACCTTCCAACAATGAGAACACGAAACCTAGGTATAAGAAAAAAAATGCTTCGTGGTTTTCACCAGCCCTTAAGACTGAGTTAGGCGAAGTGAAAACGCTAGAACGGAGGTGGCGTCGTAATTACGACACCGACGCACGCAATAGTTACAGAGTAGCAAGACGGAAGTATCACGTAGGAATAAAATTAGCAAAAAAAGCCTATTACCTACAGGCCATTTCTTCAGCAGGCCAAGAACAAAAAGCTATCTTTAGGATTGTTAAGGATTTTATCAATCCGTCAGCTCTATCGCAAGAGATCCCTCCATCGCAAGATCTCTGTAACACGATATCTGATTATTTTGAGAATAAAATCCTAACAATCACTAATACCTTTCCATCAGAAACCATCATCACAACTGATGTTGGAGAGATAGCGAAACTGACTTCCCCCCCCCGTTTCGACGAGTTCGCCCCAGTCTCTCTGGAAGAAACTGCTAATGCTATTTTAGCCAGCAAATCAGGTTCCCCTTTTGACCCCTGCCCTGTTCCGGTGTTGCACCAGTTAATAGAGATAGTTAATCCTATGATTAACAGTATCATCAACTCTTCTCTAGTAACAGCAAGTATCCCTGAGGGTTGGAAACTTGCAGCTGTCAAGCCACTCCAAAAAAAGGCCCTGGCCGATCCTACCACCCTTTCCAACCTGCGCCCGATTTCCCTGCTACCCATTCTATCTAAACTGACTGAAAAGTTTGTCAATAGCCAACTGACAAACTTTTTGGAGAAGAACAACGTTCTCCATACAAATCAGTCAGGTTTTCGGTCAGAACACTCTACCGAATCAGCTTTATTATACTCTGCTGAAACTGTAAGAGCAGCAATGGATCAGGGAAAACAGGCTGTCCTTATCCTTCTTGACCTGTCGGCAGCCTTCGATACCGTATCCCATAACATCTTACTGGACCGGTTGGCTGCCGCAGGGGTGGGAGGGCAGGTGTTGGCCTGGTGTAGGAATTTCCTTATTAACAGGCGCCAAATAACAGTGCTTGGCCCATATCAATCTGAGGCTAAAAACGTCAGCTCAGGGGTGCCACAGGGCTCCAGTTTGAGCCCTGTTCTTTTCAATCTATATATGGTACCCCTGATGAACTTGATCGCGTCATTCAGGATCAGTTCTATATCATACGCTGACGATACCCAACTGATTTTGGTGCTGGATAAGGAAAAACCAGGTGCCGAGGAAGATCTCAGGAACTGTCTTGCAGCAATATTCAAATGGATGAATAACAACCATCTAAAGTGCAACGCCGGAAAAACGGAAATCCTACCCATGGGGATCAATAACCCTTTTTCCCCCTTGGTATGTTGGCCATCGGATGCAGAAGCCCCACCCAATACAATTGCATCCGCACGTAACCTAGGCATAAAATTTGACAACTGCCTATCTTTTAAACCTCAGGCGATAGCAGTGGCAGGCATGTGCTTTCAAATTATCAAAGCACTTAGGAAGTTTTTTGATCTCCTTCCTCTCTCAGCGAGGAAAACAGTCGCAGTGGCCTTAATAAATTCCAGGCTTGACTACTGCAATGGACTCTACGCTGGAGCAAATAAAATCGTGCTCCACAAATTGCAGATGGTCCAAAACGCGGCTGCCCGCCTCGTACTGCGTCTGCCCCGTAGATCATCAGCCTCTGCAGCCTTAAACACATTACATTGGCTGCCAATAGGAAGGAGAATCTTGTTCAAACTTCTTTTAATTACTTTCAGGGCCTTCCATCAGCGTGGCCCGATCTATCTACGCAGGGGGTTTAAAAGATACTACCCAACACGCTGCCTTAGATCTGCAAGCCAGAATTTACTTACCACTCCTCGTTTCAAACTGGCTACAAAAGGCGGCAAATCCATTTTTGTACTGGGAACCAAGGCGTGGAATAAACTTCCCCTTTCCTTGCGGTCCCTTTCCCAAGAGGCCCCTTTTAGGAAGGCATTGAAAACCTGGATTTTCTCTATGTCTGATACTTTGTGTAAGACTTTGGTTTAGTGGATGTGCCTAACAATTCAGGATGCTCTCTTCCCTATTCCAACTATTCCACCGGGTTGTGTAAGCGCCAAGATACTCCTTGGAGTGGTAGCAGCGCTCTATAAGTGTCCCTTACAAAGAAGTAGCTGGAGCTAAAAAGTAGGCCCTTCTGAGATGGAGGGATACCCAGAGGAGGGTGGGGACCCCGCAGAAATGACCCTTGTCTCCCTAGGAGACAGTGAGATGGTCCCGGGGACACAGGTGCACCTAACACAAAGAAATACAGCACCTGGGTGACCATCAATGGGAGAAGGGTAGAGGCTCTCAGGGATACTGGAGCCAGTGTGACATCAATCCGGTGTCACCTGGTCTCTGAGGAGCAGGTAGTCCCCGGGCCACTCCACCAAGTAATTGCAGTCGACAATTCAGAGTGCCAGTGTCTGGTGGCGCAGGTTCCCTTCGAGTGGGGTGGGGTCGCAGGTCCCTTGAGGGTGGTTGTGAGCCCTTCCATGCCTGTAGATTGTCTGCTCGGTAACGACCTGGAGCAGTCCTTGTGGAAGGATGCTGAGCTCAGGTTTCACTAGGAGATGCTTGGGTTGCCAGAGTGGGCATGCGTGTCCAATCGGTCCATGGCGGCCAGAGAGGGTGATCAGCGGGACCCGGAGCCTGAAACAGTGGCCCAGGTCCCTGCCAAGAGAAAGGGCAAGGGATGCGGGAAACCGGCCCCAAAGTTCCCACGGCCAGGGAGGTACTGTATGTCATTACATCACATACTAATACCACACATGCCATTACAACGCAGCCATTACTACGCCATGTCAATGACAACGACATGCCATTATATCGCAAACTTTTACCACGACTATGCCTTTACCACACCTGCCTATACAACGCAAAGGCATGCATGGTAAAGCTATACTCGTGGTTACAGTTTGCAAGGTAAGTGACTACCCTACCCATACACAACCCTCCCCGACCCCCAGTCCTCTCCCTACAACAACACTACCCTGCAAGAACCCTGACACTACCCTAAAACACTACACTACAACACTAGCCTAAACCATAATGGCCTACACTACACAAACACTACCACACTACTCTAAAACCTGAAACACTACACTACACAAACACTGCAACACTACCCTAAACCCTAAAACACTACACTACACAAACACTACATTACTCGAAACCCTATAGCACTACACTACTCAAACACTACCCTAAACCCTAAAACACTACACCACACAAACACTACAACACTACCCTAAACTCCAAAACACTACACAAACACAACAACACCACCCTAAACCCTACAACACTACACAAACACTACAATACTACGCTAAACCTAAAAACACTACACTGCACAAACACTACAACACTACCCTAAACCCTAATGCACTACACTATAAAAACACTACAACACTACCCTAAAACACTACACAAAGACTACCCTAAACCCTCAAACACTACACTACAAAAACACTACAACACTACCCTAAAACACTACACAAACACTACCCTAAACCCTAAAACACTACACTACACAAACACCACAACACCACCCTACACCCTAAAAAACTACACTACATAAACACTACAACACTACCCTAAAGCCAATAACACTACACAAACACTACAACACTACACTAAACCCTAAAACATTGACATTACCCTAAAACACTACACTACAAAAAACACTACAACACTACACTAAACCCTAAAACACTGATACTACTCTAAAACACTACACTACACTACACTACACAACCACCCAAAAATACACTAAAACGTAAAACACAACCCCACACAACACAAACATTACAACACTACTTTGACACTACCCTGAAGCCTACAAAAGTAACCCCCATCCCAAGCGCAAACCCCCTTACCTCGCTTTCCTCATGGTTCTTCTCCAGCGTTGCCGTCTCTGCTCCCGGTTTCTGCTTTCTGCTTCCTGCTTCGAGGGGCGGTGTACGCCGTTGTGAGGAAAAAGCCTCAGTTTCCTCACAATGACTTGGATAGCCATTACATCGCATGCGTTATAAAAGCACATGCGATGTAATGGTTTGCATAGTAAACGCTAAGCGTTGTTACATCGCATGCGTTGTAATGCATGCAATGTAATGGCTACGCGTGGTAAAAACCACGTAGTAATGGCTGTTTCCCACCTGGGAGGAGGCGGACCTTGAGGGAGACGCCCCGGTGCCTACAGGGTAACAGGTAGCCAAACTGGGGGACATCTCTAAGCTGAACCATTGGCAGCAAGAAGGGGGTCCCACCAGAGAGGAGTTCTGCCAGGAGCAGAAAGAGTGCCCTTCTCTGGAGGGTCTTCGGCAGCAGGCCGCAACCCAGGCGACTTGTGATCTGTCCGAATCACATTGGTTCTACTGGGAGAAAGATCTCCTGTATACCGAGCATAAGGTCGCTGAGCATGGGTCAACCCGTGTGCTGGTGATACCTCAGCACTTCAGGACCTTCCTAATGGGTCTGGCTCGAGACGTGCCTTTGGCAGGACATTTCGGGCAGGACAAGACCTTTGAATGGCTTGTCACCCACTTCTTCTGTCCCAAAATGCGAAGGCAGTCAGATGTACATTGTGAGTCTTGCCAAACTTGCCAGGCAAGTGGTATGAGTGGGAGAAAGGTCAAAGCTCCTCTCTAATCATTCCCCTTTGTTGGGTAGGGATGGACATTGTGGGGCCACTGCATCCCAAGACAGCCATGGGCAACAGGTAAATCCCAGTCTTGGTGGACCATGCCACCTGGTACCCGGAGGCAATCCCTCTCAGCACAACGATGGCGCTAGTGGTGGGCCGGTGCGTTAATGGGGATCTTTTCCCACGTGGGTTCCCCCAAGAGGTGGTTTCGGACAGGGGGACTATTTCATATCGAAGTATATGACATCCCTGTGGAAGAAGTGTGGTGTCACTTACAAGTTCACAACCCCTTACCACCCAGAAGGTAACGATCTGGTAGAAAGGTTCAACCAAACCTTGAAGATCATGATTTAGGGTCTAACAGAACCCATGAGGCGTAAGTGGGACGTCCTCTTGCCGTGCCTTCTCATTGCCTACAGGGAGGTACCCAAGAAATCTTGCGGGTTCAGCCCCTTTGAGCTTCTGTATGTCACCCTGTGAGAGGACCTTTGAGTATGGTGTAGGAAGGTTGGGAGGCAGCTCCCAGGAAAACTCTCCAGGATGTGTTTAGTTACATGCTGGCCTTTCGGAACCAAACTGCCCGCTTCAGGAAACTCGCTCAGGGGAACCTCGGGGCCAGCCAGGAAAAGAAATGAAGAAGTGGTATGACCAGAATGCCACTCTGGTCGAGTTTCAACCTGGACAAAAAGCATGGGTCATGGCCCCAGTGGAAGGTGGTGGAGCGCAAAAGTGAGGTCACCTACCTGGTGGATTTGTGGGCTCCAAGGAACCCTTTGCGGGTCCTCCACGTGAACCGCCTCAAACCCCACTTCGAGAGGTCCGAAGTGAGCATACTCTTGGTGACAGATAATGGGGAAGAGGAGAGCGAGCCAAGGATGGTGCTGGATCAGTGGAAGGTGTGATCCTCTCTCCAACACTGACCGCTGAGCAGCAGAGTGACTGTCACCGATTGCTGGGACAGTTTGCCCAGCTATTCTCTCTGACTGACCCCAGGTGTTACTCACTGGTGTACCGGTGTACCCATGACGTGGACACCGGTGACAGCCCCCCTGTGAAGCACAAAATGTACAGGTTGGCTGACCGCATCAAGTCCAGCATTAAGGAGTAGGTCACTAAGATGTTGGCGTTAGGGGTGGTTGAGCCGTCCAGTAGTCCATGGGCCAGCCCAGTGGTCTTGGTCCCAAATGTTGCTGCACCCGGGGCCACTCCAGAACTGTGGTTTTGTGTGGACTACCGTGGGCTCAATGCCGTCACCTGGACTGACGTACACCCAATACGGAGAGCTGATGAGCTCATTGATCGGTTGGGAGCTGCCAAGTACCTCAGCACGTTTGATTTACCGTCTGGGTACTGGCAGATTGCCTTAACCGATGGGGTCAAGGAGAGGTCAGCATTTTCAAACCCAGAAGGACAGTCATGCCCCGAGATTCCCTACACACTGTCCCTTTAAGTGAGACCACTATATAAGATACAAGAGCCCTTGGAGCGACGCTTTACGTTCTTGCGTCTATCTCCGTTGCCTTTGGTGTTCCGTCCGGTACCTGGTTGCCTGACTTCCTGATTTGTTCTTCCGGTTCTGTTTGTTGTCGGGAGTCTGCCGACATACGTGCTGCAGTGCGTGCCTCGGCTTCCCTTCTCTCCCCACTGAGTTCTTGTGCGTAGCGGGCGTCGTCAGATCAGACGTTCGCTTCTGTTCCGTTACTGTTGTTCCATAACGTGAACTAACCTTAGTCTGGAGTCCCGCCCGGCGGCCGGGTTCTTCCCCACCATCCGGCTGGGCTCAGCTTTAGTTCCTGTTCCTTCTTGGCGCTTCGCCCGTCGGCCGGGCTTGGTCTCCGCCGTCTGGCTAGGTGTCTCTGCACATTTCCCCCTTCACGTGAGTTGCTTCGCCCGGCGGCCGGGCTTGGTCTCCGCCGTCCGGCTGGCAGCACTTTACCCCTTTAGTTAGTTAGGTTTTTTCCCTATTCTGGTGCATTCTCCCTTTCATTTGTGCGCCGCCCGGCGGCCGGGCTTGTTCTCCGCCATCCGGCGCTGCCCCATTATTTTCCCTTCATATATTTCTTGGCTGTATACCTGCTGGCCCCAACATCATTTTCACTCATTCCTTGGCCAGCCTCAATGTGTTCGGGGATTCTTGCGTGGACTTGAGTGGGGTGCAGACTTCAATCTTCACGACTTAGAACCACGGTAACAGCGCTGTGCGCTGCATATATGTTTTGTCTAATGATACAACACTATAGAATCCTAAACGTATGTTCTGTATTCATAGAATTCCATGCAAAGCAGTGGTGTGGGCGTCAGAGTATTGTCATATTCATCTGAATAGCGGATGTTTCCAGAAGCCTTCTACATTACACAGAGTGAGAGTTTTATACTTTAGGACATAGACACTCATATGTTCAAGGTAATAAGAGAGTGGTTACTATTCTTTGTTTGTCACACTAGTAGCAGCTCAAGACGAACACCTACAACTCCCGCATATCCGTTCTACGGCATAGACAAAACAATTGTGGTATGTAGTGGTCATATACGGAATATAGACAAAGTGTATATGTGTATTGTATCTGTATTTAGATAGATTGTATATTTCTTTACAGCCCCACGTCTACCAGGAGTCCATTCTGAGTTGCTACGCATACACTTTGAAGATTACAGTCAAGCTCTTTATTTCTCCCCAACCTTTCCTTGTTTTGTTTCCCTGTTATCCCCTGGCGAGCCTCTCGATACTCTAGTGTTTGATAGAGTCGGAAGGCCGTAGGGGAAGGCTGTGGAATATTCTTCGGATTACTGATGCTCCTGCGGAACCTGCCTGGAAATGATTACAAGGACATTACCAGTTCCGGGTGATGCTCTTTGGATTGAAGAAGGCCCCAGCCACCTTTCAGAGGTTGGTCAACCAGGTGTTGGCTGGGCTGGAGGATTTCAGTGCCGCCTACCTGGATGACATTGCAGTGTTGAGTTCCAGCTGGGAAGAACACTTGCAGCACCTCGGTGATGTATTGAAGGCGCTGCAGAGGGCAGGCCTCATGATCAAGGTGAGTAAGTGCCAGATCAAGCAGGGTTCTGTAGTGCACCTGGGACACCAGGTAGGGAGCGGCCAGGTGGCGCCCCTACAACCCAAGATTGACACCATTCTGGCTTGCGATCCCCCAAGACCCAGACAAAGGTGAGGGACTTTTTGGGACTCACCAGGTACTACCAGAGATTCGTTAAAGGTTATGGCACAATTGTTGATCTACGCACTGCAGCACCCAACGCCTGCTGACGCAAGCGCTCCTGATCCCAAAAGAAAGGAGCTCAACCTGAAATGTGAGTGACTACAATGACCTTGGCGCCCTGCATCTCTAGCAAGTACTGTTTGTGGGTCTTTCGGACACTGTAGCTGGTCCGCGACGCCACGACCAGCCAGAACTGTTTTGATTTGTTTGCTCAGGACGCCGTGATAGCCCGGACAGAGCTATTGACATCAAGGAACTGTTTTTAAAGTGCATTTTGATAACAGTATATGTTTAAGTACTGTAGTGTGGCTTCTTCTCTTTTTTGGTCTTGTATATAAAAATATTGGCTATTTTTCTAAACTGGTACGATGTCCTTTTGTAGTGCTTACACTGTATTACTGTTGGTTACGTGCAAACACACTGCCTCTAAAATAAACCTGACTGCTTGTGCCAAGGTACCAAGGTGGTAAGCAGGGGTTATTTTAGGAGTGTAACTCCCTTGTCCTGACTAGGAAGAAGGGTCCCTACTTGTACAAAGGTGCAAGCTCTTGCCAACTAGAGACCCCATTTCTAACAGGGAGGCATTAGATTCTGGAGCATTTACAGGTTTAAAAAACCTTGTAAATCAGGTGATGCATCAGAATCCATGGATGTTGTAAATATGTCTCTAAGTACTTTACTTGTGCCAGTAATTGAACTTGTTGAGCACCAGAATACTTTGTGGAAATCCAGACCCATTTTTTTACCATCAGACTTTGACCTAGAGTATGACAGAGAAAGGCATAAAACAGAGAAACATGAAGAAAGACAAATAAAGTAATATAGCACCAATGCGAAAAAGCAGGGATGTATGAAGAACTGGCAAAACCATATGCAGAGCATCATAACAACACAATTAAAACATAACAGGGTACATCACAAAAAACTGTCAAAACAGTATATAGCCGAAGTAGAATACAACAAAAACACATAGCAATAATGCAACACAAATATTCCACACCACAAAAATTAATAGAACACGCACGACCACAACAAAATGACACGCAGCCAGCATGCACAAACATTCTGGTCACACGCATAGCACATAAAATATTGTTTAAAAAAAGACTGTAGTTAAATGTGTGTGTGGCAAAGACTGCGTTAACTTACCACAAAGGACATGAAATAGCATCAGTGAAAAAGGATTTGTTATCTGGCCACGAGTCAGTGCTCATTTGATGTGATAGGTCGTGTAAGTAGAGTATTTTATGGGTTGCTTTTACAGATTAAGCACTGGAACATATACAGGCAAATATCTTCGTGAATTGGGCTCCAGTTATCTATATGAAATACTGCATTTTGCTTCCCCTTTCACAGTATAAGAAGTTCATAAGGATACACTTAGGAATTCCTTCCAGGGCATAATAACTTTCAATGCAAGTTGTGTTTACTTTTCTACAGTGGGAGTACATATGATTTGGGTTGCAGTCATCCTAAAAGTCTCCAAGGGTGAGGTCATCAGTGAGGTTATCCGTGCACCCGGCCTTCTTGGCTGATTCGTTTAATCAATACGGTGCTGCAGACGCAGGTGTTACACGTTAAATGGAAGCAGCGCACGCCTTTTGTTTATCAGTGTGCTCGCGCGCTGCAAGCTGGATGACATCATTCCGTGGTCACGGGATATTACCATGACATCATGATAACCTCTATGACCCAGAGAGAAACACTTACCAGGAAATCAGAAACCAGTACGATTAAAAAGCACAGAGATACGTTCCCGAACAGGTCTGGATCATTAAATATACATCCACGTCTTTTTACAACTTTTACTTCAGCTGGAGACCGTCCAATCTTTGCATCACCTCTTCAGTTTCTAAACTGACTTCACTAGTCGCTCTTCTTGTGGCATCGTTTTAGGCATAGACTATAGAGTTGGATGCTGGTGATTTGTTACTATGGAACTTCATTAATGAAACTAGCATTCACTAGATGTTATGCTCCCTTTAAGCAATAGACTAACTTTTGTGGCAAATTATTCCTCCGGACCAGTAACACTTGGCAATATTCTGCACGGGCAAGATGGACATGCGTTTGTTGAAACCAGTCATCCTTATTTCCAAGCAGCACTAAGAGTTAGGCACCATATTTTTTCTAAAAACAGGTGCATGAAAAAACGTACAATCCCTAATGGCTGTATGTCAATAAACCAGCCAAAAGACATATTTAAAAAGTTGTAGAAAGCAAATGAACCAGCCAAAGCATTGATTCGTATACAAAAAAATAGATCTATACTACTATAATAAAGGAGAAAGTTTCAGGCTTTGAGGCGGGTAAACTCCGGAACCACTGCGTCAATTTACACACCCGATACACCGTAGAAATCGTCAGGGTGTGTAGATGGTTATAGGCTATATAAAGTTTAAAAATAAACCTTATTTAAAAAACTTAATATTTAAAAAAACGTAGTCCCTGCTCACGTCGAGGAGCGGCGTCAGAGGAGCTCCGGCCATGGCGCGGGGGAGGAGCGGTCACGTGAAGAGCAGCACGGAAAGGCGGACATGGTGCGGGGGAGGAGCGGCGGCGGTGGACAAGCGGTGAGGAGCAGAGCGGCGAGGAGCTGTGAACTCAGGAGCGGCGGAAAAGGTAAGCAGGCGGGTGTCGGGCTGCAGGTGGGGAACGGCCAAAAGGCAATGTCGGGGCAGGCGGGGGTCGGGGAAGGCGGGGGACGGGGATTCACTCAGGCCACGCGAGGGTCAGGCCAGGTGGCAGGCGGGGGACGGGGCGGGCGGGGGCACGGGCTGCTGGGCAATGTCGGGGCAGGCAGGGGTAGGGGGAAGCCTGAAAGCTCCCGGACAAGGTCGGGACGGGCTGCTAGTATGTAATAATCATGTACTATAGCTTGTTTTTTACATAGAATATGAATCCCTGATTTGTATTTAATAATGTTTTATTCATAGAAGGAGTCTTTAAGCCGGAAGATATTTTATTCATAGAAGTTGCCGCACAGCGCACAGCCCACAAAGACGCAATCCGCAACCACCACCTCATCAGGACCGCCAAGAGAACCTCCTTCAAAGACCGCCTTGACAACAATGCACACAACAGCAAGGAGCTCTTCAACGTCGTGAAGGAACTCTCCAACCCCAGCTCCAACACCAAAGACATCCCACCGTCGCAAGCCCTGTGCGACTCCCTCGCCTCCTTCTTCTACCCCAAGATCGCCGACAACCACGATAGCTTCAACCTAACAGGCCCCAACACGCCGGAACGACCTCATCCCACCGACAATGACCCCATGAGAACCTGGGTCAACGTGAGCATCGAAGACACAATCAAGACCATGGGCACAATCCATTCCGGCTCGCCGTCTGACCCTTTCCCACACAACATCTTCAACAAAGCCGGCAGCTCCATCGCTCCCCAACTACGCAACATCATCAACCTTTTCTTCGAGACTGCAACCTTCCCTGAAAGCTGGAAACATGCCGAGATCAACACTCTACTGAAGAAACCCAAGGCGGACCCAAGCGAACTGAAAAACTTCCTGCCCATTTCCCTGCTTCCGTCCTCAGCTAAGGTCATTGAGAAGATAGTCAACATCCAACTCACCTGCTACCTCGAAGACAACAGCATCTTAGACCCCTCCCAGCCAGGTTTCGCAGCAACCACAGCACCGAGACCGCCCTCATAGCCGCCACAGACAACATCAGGATACTACTGGACAACGGCGAGACGGCAGCCCTCAGCCTCCTGGACCTCTCCGCCGCCTTCGATACCATCTGCCATCGCACACTACGCACACGACTCCACGACTCAGGGATCCAAGACAAGGCCCTGGACCGGACCTCCTCCTTCCTCTCCGGCAGAACCCAGAGAGTCCGCCTCCCCCCGTTCCAATCCGAAGCCTCCGAGATCATGTGCGGCGTCCCACAGGGATCCTCCCTCAGCCCAACGCTGTTCACCGTCTACATGGCGCCTCTCGCACGCATAGCCCGACCTCAACATAATCTCCTACGCCGACGACATGCAACTGATCCTCTCCCTCACTGAGGACCCCCTCACTGCCAAATCCAACCTACACCAGGGAATGAAGGCCGTCACCAACTGGATGGAGGATAGCCACCTTAAACTGAACACAGACAACACGGAGATCCTCATCCTCAGGCCCAATCCCTCAGCGTGGAACTATTCCTGGTGGTCCACATCACCCGTACCCACAAACCATGCACGCAACCTGGGAGTCATCCTCGATTCGAAACTCACCATGACCAAACAAGTCAATGCTGTCTCCTCCTCCTGCTTCAACACCCTCCACAAAATCTACAGATGGAACACGACAGACAGAAGGAAAACGGTCACCCAGGCCCTAGTCAGCAGCAGACTTGACTACGGAAATGCCCTCTACGCAGGAGCCCCGACCAAGTTCATCAACAGACTGCAAAGAATCCAGAATGCCTCTGCACGCCTGATCCTCGACGTCCTGCGCCGCGACCACATCACCCCCCACCTGAGGAACCTGCACTTCTCCCTGTCGACACAAGAATCTCCTTCAAGCTCCTGATCCACACACACAAGGCACTCCACAAGACCGGCCCAGCCTATCTCAACAGCTGACTCTCCTACATCCCCAACAGGAATCTCCGCTCCGCAGACCTCGCCCTGGCTACCATCCCACACTTCCGCAGAACCACAGCCGGAGGCAAATCCTTCTCCCACTGTGCCGCCAAGACCTGGAACACCCTCCCGCTCATCCTACAACAAACCGAAGACCTTCAAACCTTCAGGAGACAACTCAAGACCTGGTTGTTCGAACAGTAGCAACAGCACCCCCTTCCTCCTTACCCCTCAGCGCCTTGAAACCCTTGCGGGTATGTAGTGATCTTTACAAATTATATGATTGATTGATTGATTGATTAACTGTGGTGGTCATTTTAAATGTTGTAACAACTACTCAATTTAAGGGTACTTAAATGATCTACCTTAAGGATGAAAGACATAGTTGGCAGAATCATGACCTGCAAGTTACAGTCAGTGTCTGCATGCAAGAGCCTAATGTTTTGGACAGCCTTGCAATCTATTGTCCCTGTTTATTGAAGAAATTGAAGATGACTGAACTTGTGACTAAATTGGTTTGGGATTCCCTTCATGTTGGGTTTTCACTTTATTAATTTCTGAGTCCTTAATAAATACTGTACACATGGCGCTACGTTATGCCTGACTGCTTTTGTGCCTATCTACCAGAGTGCAAAGCAGAGGTTTATTTATTGACTTTTGTTGTTCAACCAGGCAAGGATTCTACTTAATAATTAAAGTGGCTTCTCATCCCCTTCAACAAATAATCCAACTTCCTGCTGAGGTCGGAATCAGAATGTATCGAATGACCTTAAGAATGAATGGTAGCAGTATCTACCAGCTCCATATGATATCTCTATTAGGCTTGCACTAACCTTGAAATTTGGATGGAACTCGGATGATGGCAAGATTTTCAAGGAACAAGTTTATCAGCTTGATATTATACATGACTCAACGTGATGTAAACAGGGATTTAAAAATGTAACAAGTGACAAGTGAAGGAGAGTTAATAAAATGTGCAAGGTTGATTAAGTACTGAAGTTCTCCAAAAGTCAAAATCTTTAATCTCAAGTGTGCTCCTGAATACTTCTCTGGATCTAGTATTATTTGATAACTTCAAATAAAAGTGCAATGCAGTCCAATCACCTGCCAACAAAGATCTAAAAAATAAGTGTCTCAATTGCCTAGAAAGAATGCTCTGAAACACAACAAACATACTCTACGGATCTCAGATGTTAGCCACCATTACAACTCTCATGAGAGTACCTTGTCACTCTACAACATGAAGTTGTCTTGGCTTTATTTTCATATTTTGTGTAGAGAGGTGTGCAGTCCTTAAGTCTCACAACAAGTGGGTACCCACACTCTGAATTTACTGCTAACCTCTTCTGCACATCCCCGTGCATGACGGGCATCTACAGGTGAGCGGGAGACCAGAATCAAAACCATCTCCAAATGAAAGGAAGAACTGTTACGGGTTCCATTTGTAGTTCCAAATGTTCTCCCTCCGAGGCCAGGTGGCCACTTGTTGATAGCACCAGTGCATTTTGAGTTCAAAGGTGAAGGCATTGTCTTTCAGGTGCAGGGTGATTTACACGCTGCCATGAATGTTTGATAGACCTTTGGAGTAGTGCTTATTGGCACACTGGCTTTGAACGTTATTGTCTATCAGCACAAAGGACACTACTTAGATATATCTTTCCAATAAAGTTCTCAAGAATATACTTTGATCATTGAATTGGATGTTTTGAAAGTTTGAAAAATATATATTTTTATTAGCTCTAGGATTGTCACAGGGAAGGTTACAGTGAAATCAGCTTGTGGGTCATTGGTCCTGTGAGCCCCTGCTATTTCCAAAGTGTGAATGTCAGAATTTTATAAGTTGAGCACCCAGCCTTGGGTGTGCATAAGGTACACTAAAAGGGTGACGTAGCTAATATATACAAATTGGCTTTGCTACATGTCAAAAACACTTTTTTTCTGCCCTGTGTTACTGCAGTAACACTTATTTTTTCAGCGAGCACAACAGAGTTTCCTGAAGATGTATTTTTGTTATATACATAGGTGGTGTAAATACATCCTGCAGTCCACACATGAAATATACTTTTCACACCATTGACGTGTTCCTTAAACCACTAACTATCGCCATACAGGACAGTTAAAAAAGCCAATTAGGTGACTTTGATGTGCAGTACGGTTAAGAATGTGGATGCCCGCGGTCCACGCAGGGGACCCCCATAGGAGGGCAGAAGCCTTAGTGCCACACGAGGGCACACAGTGACAGTCTAGTGCTGAGGGACCCCTCGGGGTCTGCATGCCCCATCTCATTACCAGGCACTGGTGGGCGGGGAGATTGGTAAAAGTACCTGTCCCACCCACCTGGCATCCTCTTTTGGCCACTATCCTTCATGCAGTTCCGCTCCCTACCGCTTACCCAGCGTACATTCAGGGGGTGCGGTTGAGAGGCAATTAACATAATATTTTGTGTTGCAAGCGGAGTTACAGGGTGATCCAGAGACTGAAAGGTATACAGGGGTACCCTCTTCAGGAGCACAACAAGAGTGCAAATACAAATATCCCCAGTAAGTCCTTACGGTGGACCCTGGAGGAGCGACGGCGCCCCACTAGTCCTATGGGAGGTTGTAAACCTAAGTAACTGGGGGCTGCCTGGAATGCTCCAAGCCCCTCAGGGGGCGTGAGTAGAGAGGTGGACTGGCGGTCCACAGGTCGGAGGGGGTAAACCCTCCCTCATAATTGGTGAGCACCGATTGAATAGGGCAGCTGTGTAATTTGGCTCGTCAGGTGGGCAGGCGGTGGAGGGGCTGCCTGTCCTTGGAGTGCCTGTAAGCTAACCCGCCATGTTGGCATATTTTGGTATGCAAATAAACCTGCAGTAATTTTCTCCACAAAAAAAAGGTGTCTTGTCTGTTTATTTCATCAGGATATTGCTATATGTGTGATGGGGAGTGTGTTGCCGATATTGGCACTATGGAAAGGACATGTACAGTGCCACTATTTAGCAGTGGCATTGGGCACAGAGTGCTAAACCAGCAAAAATCAGGCCGAGAAAAAAAGCACACACATGGCAATGTACTTATCTCTATGGTGATTTGACCCAACTTCACCCCTGCTCTTTTAATTACCATTCTGAGCTTTTGGCAGGCGATTATAACTTTTTATTATAATTGCCCCTTTAGCTCCATGCCCCTCCTGCCATCTCCCCTTTGTTGCACACTCCTCCCTCATCTTCCTCGTACCAGGCCTGCTATGGATGACTGCTCTTTGCCACATGTTATGGTGCTGCACACATTCACGCCTGCTCATAGGAACATCAATTGAAGAGTTATGACTGTGAATGCACACTGGAACCCCTCCTGATATTTTCAAGAGTGCCACTCTGCCTTTACAGGAGTTGCTGCCCACGTGAGCGTTGGGCGACATCTAGGCTGCTTCATAGTGTTACTGCACCACATGCATGAGTTTGTCTTCCCAGAGGTGAAACATTCTACAGGGCAGAGTGAAATATTGCTCAAGCACAATGCATACTGGGGTACACTGTACACTTTCACCTGACAGAGCACTGCAGTTGTTACTCACAGATACACAGTTTGAGCATCCACAGGATGAGACAACAGCAGTGAGCAGGATACCAGCAGTTGTCTGGGCACTGCACTAAATGAGTGAATTTGTCTGTTGATCATCAGCACCGGTTATCATGTCAGAACAAATAAATCACATAGGCCTTGGTAAACTATTATTTATTGCATATACTCTTTCTTGCATGTATTCATCTACTTCTGGAGGAGATTATATTCACCCATGCAGTCCCTTTGCTTCCCTAAGCTAGACTGCCGGCTCCTCCCCACACTTCCTGTCCAGTCCCAGGCCCAGGAAGAGGTTTGGTAAAATCTGAGATCTATTATGAATAACATAATTTTGTACTATATTCTTTTTTTCTTTTTTTCCTATTGGTTATCTTTATAGGAAAGTGGAATATTATTTGAGGCGGACAAGTACACACCTCAAATTTAAGGCACCACCTGCTAGGTGTCACACAAATTAAACAAAATAAACCTGTATCTCTGTGTGAGAAATTGGGTTGTTAGTTGACTGGGGTGTAAGCCCCGGCCCAGCAGCAACCACAATACATGTTCTCGGGGAGGCATACGCCAACCCTAAATTAACCTGTGATCAACCCTCTGGTAGCTTGGCACAGAGCAGTCCGGCTTAACTTAGAGGCAATGTGTAAGGAATTTGTGCAACACTTCAAACAGTAATAAAGTGAAAAACATCATACAAATGATCCCACATCAAAGTAGAAGAACAGAGTAAAGTTACATAAATGAAACAAGACCAAAACAACAAAGTCCAATCAGTAGAACCAGAGTTATGAATTTTTAAAGATTTTAGTAAAAATAGCTCTAAAAAGCACAAAGCGCCAATTCAGGATATCTAGGTGTGCTAGACTAGATTAAACTCACACTTTCAGGCTGACCACAATGGAGCACAGGTCAGGTTAGGCCTGGTGAAGTCTACCTTCTCAAGTCTGTGCCAAGAGTCCTGTTTGCTTTAGAAAGAACTACGAGGATCAGGGAGAGCATCCCAGGAGGCGTGGAGAGCCAGACGGGTTTGTAGGTGGGCATTCAAGGTACTTCACACAGGTGGTCCCTGTGAGCTGTCGATGCTGGAGTCCAAAGAGTCTGATTGACGAGCCTTTGCTCTGGATTATGGTGCGAGCGGCAAGGTCTTGGTATGAAGGGGCCCGTTCATAGTCATGAAGAGCCCAAAAGCTTGATTTTAACTAACCAAGCCACACTAAGGGGCTATGACATGAGGGGTACCTCTTAGGGATCAGGAACTAACTGCACCAGGATCCAGGGGCTGCTGAAGGATGTTCAGGAGCTTTTTATGTCCCTGAGGCTGAGATCAGGATGCCATCAGACTACTCCTTGGAGTCACTGTCGGAGCTCTGGGTTCAAGATGAAGTTGCAGGTCCAGTTTTCCTCTCCAGGCAAGAAGGCAGCAGGTCAGTACATCAGGGCAGCAGTTCCATCAGAGCAGCAGTCCAGCAGAGTGAGTGACAGCCCTTTCAGCAGCACTGCAGCCCTTCTTCCTGGCAAAGGGTTCACAGGTCCAGAAGTTTACTGAAGAGTTGGTGTCTGAGGTCCAGTATATATAGACAGTTGTGCCTTTGAAGTGGAGTGAATCTTCAAAAGGCATACGTTTGAAGTGTACAAATGCCCTGCTCTTGTGGCTCCAGACTTACTACAGGGGACATGCAGCCCTTGGTGTGCATCGCTGCCTAGTTTACAGATTGCTTATGTATGACATTTCCATAATTTCAAGGTACTTATGAGTGGCATTCTACTGCCACAAGTGTGACACTTAGAGTGACACTTTCTCATGTTTAAAACCAAGCAATGAAGTGAAGAAAGTTGCAAAAATATTACTAAAGCATGATGTGTCAGTGCACTGTCATTTATGGACAGCACAGAGTGTTGTTTATGCGCAGTGAGAATGGCCGAGAATGCAGATCGTTATCTGGAAGACATGGGGGACATGCTAGAGGAACTGCAGCCACCGGTAGAACACGACCCTTGCCATTTGGTGGACTGTGTCCCCACGGCCCTGCTCCCAATGATCTCTAGTAAGTTGTAAATGGGATGGGTTCTGTCACTAGCTGCCGCCGGGATGTATGAATTTTTGGTTCTGTTTTGTTCAAAATATAATCTCAGCTCGAAGAATGTAAGGCACAATTTATCTGCAAATTAGCCCAAAGGGTGAAAGTGCAACAACTTTTGATGATGATGCACGATGATGTTCATACAGAGTTGTAATAAAAACAAGCATAAAAAAACTAATTGGGCACAGTTTTACTGATATACATTTATAGCATGCAAACGATAATATGTAGAAATCGGGTTTCATCAAATATTTCATCAAGTAGTGTATTGATTAATTTTGATTTTATTAAAATGTTTGTTTCATCACACTTCAGAATTACAAAAAAAAATTGCTTCATTTGTGCTTGTTAAAAAAAATGTAGAGTGCATTTACATGTACTTACATTTGGTTGTATGTTAAGAAAAAAATGGCATTGTATAGCCTTTCCTTTCTTATTCACTGCACCCTCTCAAAATATTGAATAGTTCACTTTAGGAAACTCTCTAACTTTTCAGTCTTAGTAAAGTAAACACCAACTCTCTTTTAGGAGAATAAGCGCAATTTGTCAGAAGCAGTAGCCTGACCTCTGTCTTAGAATGCACAGCAAATATGACAAGATAAAAACAAAAATTAAGACATCTTTATTCTTCTGCACGTTCCGATCTCCAACATGGTTATTTTGGAGGTGCTGCAGCACTACCCGCATTCCTACTTCCAGGCTCATGCTGTAATTATGAAAGCAGTAATATACACATATGTACTTGAAACCAATCCTCTAGGAAGAAACATTACCAAAGTGGGGAAATGTTGCAGCTGTCACAGAACACTTAGTGCATTAACACGCAACTGCTCTATTAAATGACCTCAATCATCACGCTTCTGCTGCTAGGATCTTGCGGGTTGGCGGGCTCTCTCACCTCACGGGGGAACAAGGACATTTCTCCTCATACTGGGACTGAGTATGAACTGATCAAAACATTTTCCTACCTTAATCACTTCCATAGTTTTTCAACGATATTAGCTTGTTTTTAGCATCAATGTCATATTTGATTTGGGCAGCCTTTAGTTCACCATTTCACAATAATTGAACTTCAATTTTGGTTTAAAATGGCTTTTCACACAGACCCTTACGGGCTGTGGGCTGCTGCGACTTAAGATATATCCCCGTATGTATCCATAAACTAATTGCGCATGGCGAAATATTCAATTCCCTATTATTACTCTTAATGTTATAGTAAAATAAAATTCACCCCAAAAATCACTTTTTGAGCCATACCCATTATTAGTCATATACTTTCTTGATACTTGACACCAATAAAATGTTCCTCTCTGGGTAACCATAATCTTGGTTTAACATCATTGCAGGTGACTGAAAAGGCACTTTGACTTTCAGTTCTTAAGTCAACTGCGAATAAGGAGTCCTTTGGCAGAGCCAAATCGCAGCCAGAAAACAACAAAAGAGATGTGTTTTATGCCTGGGAGTTACAAATATGCCTAATTAGTTCCTTTGCTTGCAGAGAGCTGGCTTTTATGGTTTGAGTGTCATCACACTTGTATATCACCACCCACTGGTTATTGCTTGTTTGTTATTTGCCTCTATATAAAATGCAAGTAACAGAAACACACTGACAGCAACATTTTACCCAGATTCACGTGAGGGAAGAGAAGTGCAGTCAGAGATTGTTTATATTCTTCACTCCTATTACCACACACTGACACCAACCACCTGGTCCCTTCAGAGACTCAGAAGACGGGAGGGGTTTGATTGAAGTCCAGACTTGCGCCTAGTTGTAAGTGCCAGTTTTAACAACACAGCCATGCCAGTTCATGATGTGTATTTGATAACTGTGAGACTAGAGGCAGGCTGGAACTGTCTGAGCCGACAATTTTATTGCACTGGCTGCCAAATTCACACTCACTTATGGCACCTTGTGGGGGCATCTCAGGGGCGCTATAATGCATGACTAATGCATTGTGGTGCAGTGATGTGGACACAAGCACTAACATGTGTTAGTCTTAACCTAGATACATGGTACTTGGCTGGGCTGCATGTGGAGACAGGACACAGCCTATTCACGTGAAAGTGGGGCTGGGCCCAGTTCCTCCCTCCTATCCTGTGAATTATGGCCTATCCAGTCACAACCAAGCTCCACATTGCGTGTAGCTGTCTAGGAGTATTGTGCAAAACTATCACGCAATCCCAGTAATGTGACCCAGAGGCAGGAGGCAGGCTGCAGGCACCAAATGGCTAAGGCAAGAAAATGCCAACTTTCTAAAACAAACACAAGGCGATGATGGAGGGAGCGCTGAACCTTTTCAGACACTCACCCCCAGTCACAGATTTGGGTTGAATCTGATGAAGCAAGGTGAAGAACAAGATTTTGTTCAAACTTGTGAAGTTAATCTCTCATAACAAGTAATTAAATTAATAAGCTTGTGGTGAAATTACTAATCAACTTAGTTTAAGAATACATTCATCAATACACGTGGGATAAACTAATGTGCTTTATGTTGCAAACGCAAAGAAAAAAATAATAAACTAGCCTTGTCTATTGTCTTTGTCAGTATTAAATGCGGCTGTTTAACTAATGGCATGGCATTATTTTGTGTGCTTATGTTATGTCCTTTCTGTGACGAAAGCTCATGGAGTTCGTGCAGTTCCTAAAGGAGAAGTAAATATAATGCTGCCTGATTGTGCTTTTTGCTAGTTAACATAATTAACAGGATTAATTAGTAATGTGGGTGGGTAACAGAATGGGTCTCAATTCTTTAATTAATTGATGTCTTGTGTTTGTTTAATAATAGTTTCCAAAGTGAGGCCTAAAGGTGGTTCAGAAAACATGGCTGACAGAGCTGCAGACACAAAAGTTTGTCCAGAGTGAAGTCTTTGCACATGCGTAGCTGTGAAGATTTTTACTGCACTGTCATCGTTAATTGAAAAAGCAGTTCTTTGGCTGAGTTGAACATGCTCATGGAGAAAGGCTCAAGGACAGAAACTTAAAGTGTCTGCCAAGGCTAGGAAGTAAATGTTCAAAACTCAAGGAAAAGTAACTTTCTTGAGGAAGCTGAAAGATGTGGAAGTGAAAGACAATAGGGCTTATGTGAAGCCTGGACCTGGTCAAGAATCGGAGATGACCTAATGTATTTTATCATGGACTGACACAGGACAGCCAATGAAAAGCTCGGATTTGCTTATGTAAAATGTAGAAAGTTTAGCTAGAAAGAAAGGTATAAAAGGTATAAAACCTGACACAATGAGTAGGAAAAAAGCTCGCTGCTTCTCTTCCTTTCCGATTCCTGATTGACGTGACATGCTGTTGGACCTTTGGCGCATGTAAGGACAGCAGACTTTAAAATGATTTTTCCCTTCTAGGTGAAATGAGAAATAGACAGGGAAATAGATTTAGGGAATGGGAACTGTTATTCTGCTAATATTTCATGTCTCTGAGCTTGCTTTGAAAATGGAAGCTTATTAATTCATTTCCTTATTAAAAGCTGCTTTCTTAATTTCTTATAAAATAAAGATTCTATAACATAAATGCATTTTTCTTTATGAAAAATAAAGTTAATAAAATTAGATGTGAAAAGACAAGCTGGTCTTGTTTATTCATGGTCTAGCTACCATAAGTTGATCCAATCGCCTTGGTGGTCTGATTAATAAATAATAAATGTTAAAATCATGGTGAAAATAGATAAACTGCAGTTGTATATAATTTTGTTAATAATATGTGAGAAGTTTAGTTAATCATACCACCTGATTCAGTCGCTTAAAAATTGTCTCATTGGTAGTATGGGCCTTTATATGTGTTTCATGATTGATGGTGAGTATTGAAGTGATGAGTAGTGTTTTTGAGACAGTTTTTCAATCAGAGCTCTGGATCAAATCCATCATCATTCTTTAGCTCACTTCGACACTGCAGTTCAGACCCAGCAATATGCAAATCAGTCTTGACCTTGTGCCTCATGGGAACAGACCAGCCGAACTGCCAAGCCAGGTCTTCCCTGAACCGGAAACAAGCATCCTGTGACCGGTTTCTGCCAGCCAGGATAGCTTTAATCCAGTGGCAAAGTGAGCAAGGGACCCACATCTGGGCATACCCTGCCAACTTAGGACGAACAAAGCAAACACAAGGAGATGATGGACGGAGCGCTGACATTTTTCATACACTCACCCCAGACGTGAGTCCTGTGCTCTCCATATCAGTGGAGTCAAGCTATACTAGCTGATGAGGGCTGAAAGCCCGAAACCGGTCCTAGGATGCTTGTTTCCAGTCCAGGGAGGCCCTGGCCTGGTAGTTCGGGCTGGACTGTTTCCATTGGGCGCAGGTCAAGACTGATTTGTATATGGCTGGGTCGAAACTGGAATAGCAGGGTGAGCAAAAAAAATGGGTTTAGGCCGATATCCCTGTACTGGGGTGAATGTATGACACTGTTCTGCATTCTGTCCATCAATTGTTCTTTTTGCAGTTGTCACCCTGAGTGGGACAGGTATGCACAGACGTGGTTCCTGTGCTCTCCATGCCACTGGAGTCAAGCTACCCTGGCTGATGGGAGCTGAAAGTCCGAAACCGGTACTAGGATGTTTGTTTCCAGTCCAGGGAGGACCTGGCCTGGACGTTCAAGCTGGACTGTTCCCATTGGGCGCAGGGTCAAGACTGATTTGCATATGGCTGGGTCCAAACTGAAATGGCATGCTGAGCAAAAAATGATGGAGTTAGACCCAGATCTCTGTACTGGGGTGAATGTATGACACTGTTCTGTCCATCAATTGTTCTTTTTGCATTTGTCACCCCAAGTGGGATGGGTATGCCCAGACATGGGTCCCATGCTCTCCTTGCCACTGGAGTCCAGCTGTCCTGGCTGATGAGGGCTGAGTGGCATTTTTAAACTTGTAATTTAAAATCTGACATTACCATAATTTAGGGTTTTAAGTTGTAATTCCAGAGACACCAAACATGAAATGGGAACCTAATCCTAATTGGAAAATACACCTATAAAGTATAATAAGGTAACTCCAATGTTATCCTATGGGAGAGGTACTACTTGCTGTAGAGAAAAATAAATGTAAGAGTTTTTCATTACCATTTCATTACGTAAATCGTAACAGTGCATGACCTACTTTTTAAATACATTGCACTCAGCCTTCTGGGCTGTCCAGGGACTACCCTTGGAGCGATTAAATGTTTAAAAAAGAAGAATTGGGCATGGTAAAAAGGTTTACTTTGCCAGGTCAAAATGACAGTTTAAAACACAGGCTGCAATGGCAGGCCTGAGACATGTTTAAAGTGCTACTTAAAAGGGTGGCACAATTAGTGCTGCAGGCGCACTAGTATTATCTAATTTACAGGCCCAGGGCGCAGGTTGTCACGATCGCGCTTGGTGAAGGAACTACAATTCCCAGCAAGACGCGAGTCGACACTACAACTCCCATGATCTTTCGCGAATCACACAAGACTACGATCCAGGAAGAATAAAGAGGAAGCATTTACCGAGCTCGGCGTCGGGAATTCCTCCTGTCCAGTGCTTTCTGGTGGCCGTTGCTGTTTGTCCGTGGGTGCGGTAAGGGTGCTTGCACCAGGAATCGTGGCCGCTTTTTGCTATATCTTGGTTTTTGGTCGTGTTGACAAGGTTTGCCTTCACGCGTTTTTCTGGATCTTCTTGGGGTAAAATCACAGTCAGTCAGAAACTTGACCCGGTCGGTATTGTCGACCGACGGAGACGTGGATGTTTTGAGATCCACAAGTATCTCCAGTTATTTTGAATGTTCTAATATTTTGATATTCAGGAATTAGGAGCAAGGAGCTCTTAACTACGCCAAAGAATTACTCGAGGGAATAAGCCTCTGATTCATTTGCCACGAGTGTTGTTAACTACGGGGCAATTCAAATACTATTATTTTCTTATTTCGTGACGGATATTGTGTTCAGGATGTATGGTGTACTAACCCAAAATGTCTCTGGCTCCCTTTATTAACAGGGGTTCTTAATGAGTGGACTACACTCAATCCCTGTGAAGCGTAAAAAGAGTGAGTTAGGGGTATGTTCATGCATCATTATAATCTCCTTGCTTTATAGTGTGATATGCTTCTAATGGTTGTTGTTATATGTTTATGTTGGTTTTGTATCATTGCAGCAACACCCTGTATACCACCATCTACATAAACCACCATCACCTACCTCTCCACTGGAGTGTATTTTGCTTTTCAGGTATTTAGAATCTATAAGGGGCTGAGTGAGGATTGACAGTTGAGTAGAGAAATTAGAATATCAAGGTATTCATTATATACGCTCTCTTTGTGTTTTCCAGATCTCCCTCCCAGCTGTCCCCTTCCTTTCCTTCCCTTTCCCCAAATACCCTTACTCCCCCAATTAATCCTTACAATGTACTGTGCCATTACGGCAACTCAGACGTTGGTTAGATTTAGAGGTGGAACATAATACTTCAAAACGATCCCGAGGACATCCGGCATAACACAGGTATTGTCACTTTACTAGGTACTTACAAGTAAATGTAATATGCCAATTGAATATAAGCCAATCTTTTCATGTTTTAGGAGAAAGCACAGGCATTTTAGCATTGGTTAGCAGTGTTAAAGTGTGCTGAGTCCTAAGGCCAGCACAAACAGGAGGTCTGAAAGCAAAGGGTACGGGGAACCCAACCCAAGGATGTCAGGGCTACCATCCTGGAATCGTGATTCAAGGAAGACAGGCGTGAATCAAAGACAAAGTTGCAATTATTTACGCAGTGTGCCCACAGAAGAAAAAGTCACACAAAATATAATGAAACTCCACACGAATTTTAAAATCAAAGACAAATGTGTTGGGGAAAACAACCAAAACAAAAAAATCAAATAAGGGGAATATAGATATGAATTTTTAAGGATGTAAGTGTTCATATTGCCAAAAAGCACAAATCCCTGTTAGTAGTTTATGGAAGTAGTATAAAAAGACATATGTGTGAGCTGAGGCTGAAGGGGTCCTGGGCAGATACAAAAAAAGTGTATTAGACCTGATGAAAGTTAAAAAAAATATTCAAAGTCAAAACGTGAGAAATAATATTGGCACGTTTTGAGAGGAAAAATCCGCCAGAGCAGGCCACCATTGAAACTGTGGCCAGCACCTTGGAAGTGAAGGCTGGATACTTGAAGCAGGTTGGTCATGATAGAGCTCTAGAGCTTTAGAGATTTCTCGCCGAAACTTTTCAAACTCTTAATACAAAATGGGACTTACTCTTTTCAGAGATGCTGGTAGTCTTGAGTGGGACGAAGTAGAAAATGAGTCCAATGCCATGGAACTGCTGGCCAGATACTTTTTACCGCATCTATCACTGGAGCTCTGCAGGAAAAGGTTTTCAAAAGTTCCAAACTTTTTGATAGTGCCCAAAAAAAACACTGAAGTACACGTCTAAGATGCCAGGAACTCAAGGGGAGAGCAATTAGAAACTTAGAGAGATCAACTTATTCTATCCTGGACTGAGAAAGTGCTCTGTTTAAACTGCATTTCAATGATAATTTTACTGCTCTGTTTTTTTTATTTACAGCCCACTAGACCTAGTAAAAAAGAGTATGCAATCTTTAATAGAGCACACAACCTTGCTTCTATTTAAACTGTCCAATTTTAAAAACTGTCCTATTTTAACCTCATTGGTGATCTTAATCTGCATCTTGACCTGACAAAGGAATTCAGGATTGTATTACCAATCTAGCTACGATGCAACTAATCCAGCTCGTAGAACATCTTAATCATGTAGCAGGACACTTGCTTGACCCAGTGTTCTCTAATCTTATCAACCTTAAAATGTCTTCCCTTATTCCGGTGACCTGGCCAGACCACTATCTGTTACCTTTGTCTGCTGACACCGCCAGATTTGAGAAGTCCATTAGTGCTAACCTCATCATGAAGAGACAGTGGTATAAATTGAACACCGCTACTTTTTCTAGTAATATTGAGAGGAGTGAAACCCAACAACAGTTTAATATTGATTTTCCTGAGTCTAATTCTGAGTCTAATACTAAAACTTGGCTTAACTCAGCTCTGGACCATTGTATTCCCACTAGGCCATGCAGAGCTAGGAAGCAACCTTTAGATGCCTGGATCAATGTACCATTAAAAATAAGCACTGTTAAAAAAACTTGGGAGCACTTAGAGGAAAACATACTATCCCACATAAAAAAAATGATACATGAACACGATCAAAAGTTATCACAAAATGCTTAATAAGGCATGCAGCAACTTCTTTGCTGTTCAATCCAAAAACAGTTGCAATCCCTCTAAGGAGTATTTGTGTCTATAGTCAATAAAATGGTCAAGCCATAGGTTGCTTTCAGGTTGTCGGAAGCCTCCAACAACATTTACAAGAAACTGGCAGATCATTTTGTTAATGAGGTGAATGACATCTATTCCCATTTTAAAATGAAGGATGTAACAGAAGAGCCAGATTCTCCAGTTAGAACACCAATTTAGACCAACTGGTGCTACTCGAGACAGATTCTGTCTCCGCCATAATGCACCAGCTTAAATAAGGATCCCCGGATGATGCAAATAAGCCAGAATGCATTTTAAAATATCAGGAAGTATCACTCTGGTTTTCCTGCCACTGGCTACATTTTCTCAAAACACTACAGTGGTTCCAATGTCTCAGAAACATGCAAAAATCATTACTCTTTTAAAAAAGCCCTCACTAGCTGCCGACCAACCAGAAAACTACCGCCCAATCTCCCTACAACCTTTCCTATCAAAGGTTGTGGAGATGCATTCAAACAACTTTCTGACTAGCTTTCTAGAACAAAACCAAATATTAGATCTCTCACAGAATGAGATTTGGCCAACACACAGCACAGAAACTGTTCTCTTGACAGTAACCGTAACCCTGCACAGCTCTGCAAACATGGGCAATTCTCAGGCACAGATCCTCCTGGACCTAAGTTCTGCCTTTGACACTGTCCCCAAAGCTGTCCTGTTACCCAGCCTCCGTGATTTGGTGGTGCAGGGTAAAGCCTTGACCTGGTTTACCTCCTTTTGAAAGGATTGTTTTTTCCAAGTAATCTCCCCGCCTTTTAAATCCTCCCCTAGAGTGCTAGCACACGGTGCCCCCAGGGCTTAGAACTCAGTCCCACTCTTTTTAATATCTATGTCAGACCTTTGGCTGATGTAGTAAAATCCTTCGGATTTTCATTGGTGTCCTAAGCCCCCCCCCCCTTAAACCTAAGTCAGCCATTAAAAACCTCAGCTTTTGGATGGATGATTTGCTGTTCTATGAAGCTAAGGATAAAACTCTAGCAGGCCACTGCTTTAGAATCTTATGAAGCTTTAAATCCATCATGGGTTTCTTTACTGTACAAGTTTGCCAACGGATTGTTCAATCCCTTGTCATTTACCGCCTTGACTATTGCAACAGTCTCTACCTCGGCACCAAAAGATCGGTCTTGAACCAACTACAGGTTGTTCAAAATGTTGCCACTAGGCTTATTTTCTCCCTTCCCAAATTCTGTTCTGCTTCTCAGATCCAAACCAAGCTCCACTGGCTCTCAGTTGAGAAGTGCACAAAGTTTAAAGAGCTATGCATCTCACACATGAGATTCTAAAAACTAGGAGGGCCAAGTCTTGCTACTCTGATGCAATCTTATTCTCCTACGAGAGCCTTAGGCTCAGCAGACTTGAATCTGGACTCTATACCCCACCACAGAAAAAACAGGATGGGTGGACGGTCTAGTCCTGTCCTGGCCCCAATCATATGGAACTCTTTGCTGTCTTCACAATGAAAAACCCAAATCCACTTGAGTTTTATAAAGTAACTAAAGACCTGGTTGTTCTCCTGCTTACCCTAGCCTGCCTTCCTTCTCTGCCGCAGTCGTCCTGTGACTAGCACCAGAAAGCCATAACATAACATAACTGCAAAGTCCAGCCCAGGACCAGTTGCCACTGTTCAGCTGGGGCATTTCCAGGTAAAGGCCTCTTGCTACTTGTTGTGTCCTGTTGCCACACATGAAGTCAGTCAACAGACACTTAGGGCCTGATTCACAAAGGCAATTTGAGACAAAAGTTTAACTTTATAACTTTTGGTATTCACAGAGGTCATATACGAGTCGTATCTTTAAGTCCGCAGTCAGGCAGAATTTCTGGCACAAGTTGTACTTTCCGCCTCCCGCCATACCCTAAAGCTCTGGCCGTACTCTCCGTCTCCTGAAGGAATCTCTGGCTCCATACCGATGAAAAGTAAGCAATGGGCCAGAATGCAAATTTTACAAAAAGGAGCATTAGGAACGTGAGATAAATGGTAGAGGAGGTCATGAAAATCAATTTGGGCAGGCAAAAGGGAGCACAAATGGACTGCATGTACCATGATGCAAAAGGAGCAAACTTTTCTGGGATGTGAAGTAGTGTCTGGCCACATGCTTTTCCCTTCCCAAACTGATTTTCATGACCTTCTCTACCATGACTTCTGTGAACAACAAAAGTCTTAAAGTTAGAGTTTTGTCTCAGATTGCCTTTGTGAATCAGGCTCTTTGAGTCTACTTATTTGTCCTAGATACAGGTTGGAGCAGTTCAGGGCTCTTCACAGGTCACAGACAGTAGGTATCATTCTCTTTTGATCTTCCACAGGCCCAGAAAGTAATCTGAGGAGGGTACCTGGGTATACCTGCCACCAGCTAGTAGGTGGGTGGGGGTGACAACTGAGCACTCCCTAACCAACAAGATAAAAGTTCCAGTGGGCAGGCTTGCCCACTTTTTCAGGTGATGCTGTTTTTGTAAAAATCTCCTTAGAGTTTTCAGCTTCCAGAAGCATGCAGACAAGACTTGGCCTATCTGGGCTTTCCCAGAGAGGGTGGAGTCAAATTTGAATCCTGAATTTCTCGCCAACGGGACTGGCCTCGGAGGAGGATTAAGTTCCGTAGGCCACCACAGTTCGGCTTTTGGGGTGATGGCTGGTTAAAGAACAGAACTTCTGTTTTGTTTGTGTTTAATTTCAAACAGTTGTCGGTTATCCAAGATGAAATGTTAATCAGACAAAGCAGCCTCAGAGTGGTCCCTGAAAGAAAACACCAGCTGGGCGTCGTCAGCGTAGGAGACTATCTTGACACCATGATGCTCAATGATTAAGGCAAGTGGGGCAAAATAAACATTAAAAAGGGTTGCATGAAAATTCAAGCTTGCGGTGGCAAAGACAGTGAGGAAAGCATTAGGGTGGTTGCCGCTGTAGCTCTAAGATCAGGCTGGATATCACAGATGGTCGCTGCTGTAGTTTGAAGGTCATGCAGGGTGTCGGGGACGGTCAATGCCAGAGCCTCGAAGTGGCGGTCACTCTGGGCTTTTATCACTGCAGCACTAACTGCAAATCTCACATTGCCAGTCGTTGCTGGCAGTTGCTGCAGCCCGCAGAATCTGGGTCACCGGACAAAGCAGGCCTTAAGCAGCAGGGCAGTACTCTGAAGTACACGGCAGCCCTTCTAGGGGTCCTCCACAGGCCTAGAAATAAACTGCAGAGTAGGTGTGAGGATCCAATTTTTATACCTGGTGTTAGTGATGAAGTGGGAGAAACCTTTAGACTTCCCCCCACATCAGGTCCCGAAAATTTCCTTCCTCTCCTGCCCAGGCTCCAAGGAGTCTAGGGTGATAATGGACTGGTGAAGCAGTGCCTTTGAAAAGTAAGTGGGGGAGGGAAAAGCTTCGCCCCTCCCATCCTGGCATGTTGGCTCATCCTGCCAACATCTAGTTCCTCTATGTTTTACTGTCTGGGAAATCGATCGCCCCGATCGCAGTTGAGTTAAATCCAACACTACATCTTCCTGAGAGATCTCAACTTCCACCTGGATGACTGTACCGGCACTAACATCACAGACCTCCTGGAAAGACTAGATAATGTTGGCCTCAAGGAGATTGTCACAACCCCATTCACACAGCAGGACACATGATAGAACCCATCTTCACATCCAGTAACAGAATCAGATACAGCCACACCTCAAAACTAACCTGGAAGTACAACTCCATCAGACACTTAACTATCACCGGTTGGTCTGCCCGCATCACCCCTAACCGCTACAATGCTCCTCCTCACAGTTGGACCAAAGTAACTAAGCAACAATGGACCGATGCACTCAGCACCGCTCAGCCCAAAATCACCTCCACCCTGGACCAGCATGTAGAGAATTTTAACGCCTCAATCTCCAGCACCACCAACTAAGTTGCACCCATCAAACTAGCCAAAACACCCGGATCCACCAAACGAGCCAGCTGGTACATGCCATAACTTAGCACAACAAAACCCAGGTGTAAACAACTGGAAAGAAGATGGTGAATCAGCAAGAACAACACTGTTTGCTGATGGGTGCATTATAGTTTCCCCTGAAGAAGGGCTTGTTGGCTGAAATGCATTGAGTGCATGATATTACAAATTGACGAGGATGAAAAGGGAATTTTGACATGCGCTAACATAAAAGCCTGAATGGGCATTCCTCATGCACTTGATGATTGGATTCTAGTTTCCCTTGTATTAACCTTGAAACTTTTGAAGAACTTGGATTACTTTGGCTTACATGGTAGATTTTTTTCTCAGGTTTTCGGCAGTGCGTCTCGGGCTATTGTGCTCTGTTCGCACAAACTTTTCCATGTTTACTTTGGCAGGTCAAATTGGCAGTTTTAAACTGCACACAGGCTGCAGTGGCAGTCCTGAGACATGTTTAAAAGGGTTGGACATGCGAGTGACACAATAGGTGCTGCAGCCCACTAGTAGCATTTAATTTACAGGCCCATGCACATGCTGTTCCACTTACAGGGACATTTAAGGGACTTATAAGGAAACGTAAAGTGCCAATCAGGTGTAGCAATTCTACCATGTTTAAAGGAGTGAATTCAAGCACTTTAGCACTGTTTAGCAGTGGTAAGGTGCACAGAGACCAAAAGCCAACAAAATCAAATTTCACTAATTTTTCAGTCCACGTGTTCCCTTAAAAATTGTCTGTCAAACATCTCCTATTTTTCCCTACAACAAATATGCATTCAGTGCAATATGCCATAACACGTTTTTGAACATTCTCATTGTGTTATAGAATTTCGACTAGTTGGAGAGGATGCAGAATGCTTGCATTTTGGGTTTTCTCCTTTCAGT
The DNA here is from genome assembly GCF_964261635.1 of Lissotriton helveticus. Taxonomy (NCBI): domain Eukaryota; kingdom Metazoa; phylum Chordata; class Amphibia; order Caudata; family Salamandridae; genus Lissotriton; species Lissotriton helveticus. The sequence continues at coordinate 302,529,122 of NC_136062.1, forward strand.
AAGAGCGCAGCAGCATGTGGACCTGATATGGCGATTTTTTGCAGTCTCACAGGCTGGATGTTTGATAGATGAGTGGGCGTCCAATTTCACTGGTAAGTATCTTGCTCTCAGAATGTGCCCCGTTAATAATGCAACTTTGGCACATGGAATGAAAATTGTTCTGTGCTTATTTTTATGACCCTTATTTCGCAGTGTAATAGCCTGTATCTGCAGCAGGAGATTTTCATAATGAAATGCTTCAGAGCAACACCTGTTCTGAACTATTTATCAACATTTGTTTGACTAAACAAAGCACTGCTGTCACGGTCAAACTCCTCCATAACAGACTATAGATCATTTGAAGGCCAAGGGGGAAACAAAATATACCAGGAATAAAAATTGATGAAGGTGAGATCATGGTTTAGGGGAAAGTTCACAAGCCGTCTTAAAACTACCCCTTACAAATAGGCCTGAAAAAGGTTGAAATGTAGGACTTATAAAATTCTACTTTATGTGGGCACCCGTAAATTTTTTCTGCTTCTGTGTATTATACAGTATTTATGTAAGAGTTCACAACGTTAGCCTTGTACCAAAAGAGTGTGCCAATTCCCAGGAGTTTTAGAGACGGGCAGTTAAATTAAATGCGAATTTGCACCGCACATTCAGGGCCAGGTGAACAAACATTAGGAACCTTTTTGTTTCATACTTACTATGAGACCTTCCTCATGAATATTAATGAGGTAGGTCACAGTTTCCGATCCATTAGGAATGGCTGCCATCAACAGACATGGTGCCTGCTGAGGGCAGTTGACGACCATGTCTGTGACTGCTTTTGAATCAACTTGTTTTTTAAAAAAATGCTAACTTTTTTTTTCCTTAAAGGATGCGTTTCAACGAAAAAACATAAAACAATTTCGGACTTATGTACGAGGACCTAGTTGCACTTTTGCGCCGCCGGAGCGTCACTTTTTTGACAATCTGGTGGTGCAGTGTGCAGCAGCTTATTTACAAGGCCACGCAAAGCTACTTTGTGTGGCTTGTCATGGGCTTGTAAATTTGTGCTCCTTTCACGCAGAACACTGTGTGAGAGGGGCATTCCATGGGTGTTGCTGTGGGTTTTCCCACGCAACACTCAGGTAATCTGAAGCATTACCAGATTTACGAGGAACGGTAAACATAGGTATGTGTCAGAATCCTACGTCTCCCCATGAAGGTGTAGGAGTGGCACAACGAGGAGAAATGCTTTTATTGCTCCTCATTTTTCCCCTTTCTATGTGTTCTGCATTCTTGAGCACACATTGCATCAATGATTTTTTTTGTGCAGGAAGGTGTGCCTTCCTGCACAAAAACAATCATCCCGGCAACGCAGGCACCCTTGCAACATGACATAAAGGTATCTGCTTTGGCACATGGCAGATGTTTGTCTGCAGAGCAGGGGAGAAAGACAGGAATGCGCCGTATCTTGTAGATATGGCACGTTCCTGCCCTTTTATTTTGACTCACAGCAGCACAGCAGGAAGGCCTGTTGTGCTGCCATGCGTAAAAAGTTTGTACATGAGGCCCTTTGTTTTCATTTTAATAAGAGAAGGCAGTAGTCTGTGGAACAACTGCCTGCTCTTTCTCCAACATTCACAAAGTAGAAGGGGTACCACGGGGAGCCCTTCTGATAAAAATAGGGTTTCTGGTTGCCACAGTATGTACCCGGTACAAGCAGGAAACATCACTCGAGTCAGGATAAGCTAGACACACACTAAAATATAACCTGTGCTCACCCTCTGGTAGCTTGGCCCAGAGCAGTCAAGCTTTTCTAAAGAGGCGATGTGTAAAGTAATTATGCAACACACACACACACACAGTAACACAATGAAAACACCATAACAATACTCCACACTGGGTTAGAAAAATACATACATTTGTATAAGTAAAATATGAACAAAACGACAAAAATCTGAAAAGTACATCCAGAGTTGTGAGTTTTTAAAGAATGAAGAAAAAAGTGCTACTTAGAAACATGTAGTGGTTAGGGTTTACTTGAGGTTGTGCTGGACTTGGATAGATCTGAAGTTCAGGCAGACCACTGTGGAGGACAGACCGGCTACAGGACTTATGCAGGTCCCACTGAAGAAAGTACCTTGGATGGAGCACGTGTCAACATCGAAGACTCAATACGTTGGTTCCGCGCAGGCGATAAAGGCTTCGCCATCAAACTCCTTTATGCTGCGTCATCATGGAGGAGATTACATCAATTGGCTCCTGTATTGGCGTCAAAGGGCAATGCTTCGGTTCTGATCAGCGCAAAGTCATCACTGCATTAATTTTCCTGGTTGTGTACAGCAGAAATCACCTTTAAAGGACCCAGGGCTGGATTGGTACCACTTTGCAGGGCAGAAATCACAGATGGCAGACTCCAGGTGCTGTTGCAGAGTTAAAGGAAGTCTTTTTAGGCCTGAGACTTCGGAACGGGGGAAAGCCGCAAAGCCCCTGGAGTCACTCTGGGTTCAAGTGAGATAGGTCCAGTCCTTAACCTCAACAGGACAGAGATCAGCAGGCAGCAGAGCAGCACAGCAAAGGAGAAAAGCAGTTCTTCCCGAATAACATTCAAGCAGAGTGGCATTTGTTGTAGCACAGCAGTCTTTACTCCTGGCAGACTTCTTCGCAGGTCCAGTAGTGTACTATCTTGGTAGAGTCAGAGCCTCAGTACCATACCCAGTTGTGCCTTTGAAGAGGAGGCAACTTCAAAGCAAGTCCTTGAAGTTCACAGGTACTCCTTTCTTCCCAGCTCTGTCTGTCAGTAATAAGCCCCTTGATTGGGAAACAGGACACAGCCTATTCATGTGTCATTGTCAGCGTTGCCTCCTTCTTCCTGCCAAGGAAGAGCTATCAAAATGCAGATGCGTTCTCTGTCCCACCCACCATTTCTATGTTTGAGCCAATCTAGAGGGAATGCACAAGGTGCAGCTGTCACCTACCCAAGACATACATTAGAGACAGGCTGCAAGGCAGACAGAGCAGTAAGAGCAGAGAAATGTCCACTTTCTAAAAGTGGCATTTCTAAAATAGTAATGTTAAATTCAACTTTAACTGTGAAGAGGATTTATCATTGCCATTTCAAAGATATGAAATGTGATGCAGCTACTCCTTTCTCATCAAGAAGAACAGCTTAAAAGTTTTCTAAGGAATGCCCAAAGAAATCCTATGGGAGGAGTACGCCTCACGGTAGTGAAAAACAAATGTTGGGTTTTCTCACTACGAGGACATGTGAAACTTAAAAGTACATGTACTACCTTATATTTAACCAGCACCCTGCTTTTAGGGCTGCCTAGGGCCTACTTTAAGAATGGCTAATGTGCAATAAAAGGTTTAGGTGTATTGATTAATTGCTTGGATAGTTAAAACCATTGCAATAAAATGATTATTTTATAACACATATTACATTTTGTTGCTTTAAAATCGACTACGGTTAGATGCAAGATCTAGTTTGAAATGTCCAAGGTACAACTTAAAAACTTTAGTAAAATCCGTAGTAGAAACTGTAGTGAAAAGGCTGAGTGCAAAACAGATTTAAGATTGACATTAATAAAATATGTTGAAACTTATTTGAGATCCCATGGCCCACATCAGACTCATTGGTCCCACGTAAAGGACATTATTTCTTAATAGTACAGTCTGGTAAAGAGCACTTTCAAGGGGTACACCGGTAGTATATTAGGCTGCTTTGGTGCAGGGGTTTAAAAGTTTGGCTCAGTTTTAATCCTTTAGCTGTGTTTGTTTCAGCAAGCCTGACATGTTATAATGCAACTTTTCATCCACCTTCAACTGTTGCAGGGATTCTGCTCCTACATAGAACTGTGCACAGAGACTTGGGACCTCAGTGAATTAGGGTGTGCCAAAAATCACCTTAGTACCCAAAATCCCCTACCAGACTAGCATCAGTGTCACATTGGCTCTTCCAAAAAACCAATGATTAGACAACCCAGAACATGCGACTTAGGTTACCTCAGGCAATGTGGAAAACATGAACACTCTTTCGTTATACTCTCATACCAGTCCATAAAAGGGAGTAAAAAGAGACACGAGCCAGTTTGAAATATTTACTTCTAACGCCGTGTTCTCATGCGCAGCACCTTAGCTAATACAAGCAGACATATTATTAGAAACAAGAATGTCAGCATAGTTTCAGTTTCAGTTTCATACGTCTTTATTCGAAGTATTTCATCATAAAAGACATCAAATAAAACCACCTACATTTCAATATAGAAAACTAGTACTTAAAATCACAGTATACTTTAACAAGAATAAAAACTTGATACCCCAAGTATAATGCATTTTTGATAAAATGTGCACTATTCCATAAAATACAAAGGGAGAAAGCATGTTATAATGCTAAATGGAAACATGTTTAAAATATACCTATATTTCACGCTCCTTTGCTAGTAGGTTATTTTATAACTACAGAAGGTCTCTTGGGATTACATAGGCGTCCCCATACCTCTGGTATTATCAGAAGTAGATCACATCAAATTCTGCCAAGCTCTCAGCATACGAATGTTCTCCAAGTGTGTGTGATCATGCCTATGCAGTGCAATATTAAACGCGCCAATACCAGAGGTGGCCACAGCTGCATATGTGTTATGTCTAGAACGTGCGCTGATCAGTCTGAACAACAACCACAGTGTTGACATAACCTTGAAGGCCTCGGCTCTTAGTTCAGACTAAGCTTACCAAGCAAGGATACTAATGTAGAAAATGTTTTATTCTCGTGTGAAGCAAAACACTCTGCTAAATTCTAAACAATTAATAAATTGTGTGCCGTGTGCAAAAGGCAGCAGAAAGGAAAAATGGCGTTTAAACTTCTAATAAACTCATGTCAACCTAACACTGTGTGAATGAAGGCTCAGCCCCACGACACCCTCCCTTGATCTGAGCATGGATAAGAAGGGGGCAAATTTGGAACGCAGAGTTGAAGAACAAGAGTCAGAATCAAGTTCAAATTGCCACAGTGGAAATACGGGAGAAAACTCCAAATATTGAAAATACTTCAAATCAAGAATCACTTTAACGGGCACAGTTAAGTCAACGGGCCTGGGGAAGAAGAGAAAAAAAATGAAGATGGCAAAAATAAACAAAAAATCTGATGTCCAACATGTGACGTCGGCCATGAAAGAGAGAGAAGAGAAAACACGTCTCACTCCAAGAATGTATATGCAGAGTACTTTGCAACAGCCTCCAACAGGAAGTCATTGTTCTCATCTGAAAACATTTCAGCCATCCAATTCAGTAATGGGAAGGAACATACATGTTCCTCAATAACCGGAGCCTCTAATACCATCAGAGGACAACTCAGGTTCTCTTTAATATAACTGCGTGCCAAGAAGTCATGCGCCGCTGCAAAAAACATTCCAACGTCCCAGGACTCCAAGCATCGCTGCAAAGGCCATAATACCACCGCCAGAACAAAGCAATTCATGAGAAACTAAGGGGCTCATCAGTTGATCATAATCCTCATTGCGAGACACCGTATAGCAGAGACACAAATCCAGGGCCCAGTCGAAATCGCAGCTCAGGCAATGAAAGACAGGCTGGACGCATGTGAAAAAGGAAAATCGAAACGATATGTGGGGGTATAGCTCTTATAGTCAGGTCCAGTTTTTCCTGTGTGTGGAACGCCCTTAATATTCCTGGGTGTGAAAGTGCTTCTTTTAAGCTCTCCGTGAGCCTCGAGTTTACACTCTCCGGGATGGTTGTGTACCGTCCGCCGGGCAGTGAGGTGGCGTTTAGAAATGCTTTCCCCGACATTGTTGGCACCCTGGTCACTAATTGTGCCAACTTTTCCATCCTGGGTGACTTGAATCTGCACTTCGACGCCCCCTCCAATCTGACGGTACGCAGCATTTCCGCAGACTTAGAGGCCTTTCAGCTCTCCCAGCTGGTCTCTCAGTCAACCCACACTGGGGGACACATTCTTGACCCCTTCTTCACCAATCTACCGGAGACTAAAATTACATCTATTTCTCCGGTGGAGTGGACTGACCACTTTTTGGTGTCCATTCTTTGTCCTATATCGGCTGTTCCTTCCATCTCATCAGCGAGACGGGTACCTAGGAGGTTATGGAATAAACTAAGGCTAGAAGACTTCCATCGTCTCTTGCTAGAGGAGCCGTTGGGCCCATTGAATGGCGTAGAAGAGGGATATGACCTCTTCTGCTCCTGGCTAACCAGGGCTCTGGACGCTCTGATACCCATCGTATCGACTAAAATTAATACTAGAGAGTCGAGTCCCTGGTACGATGGTGCCTTACGTGCCTTGAAGGGGGCCTGTAGACGGGCGGAGAGGGCATGGCGGAAGACATATGCGGCTGATTTAAAAGCTGCATACGCCATGTCCGTCAAGCTCTATCATCGGGCTATTTGTCGAGCCCGAGCGGCATTTTATGCCACTGAATTTCGAAATAGCACTAACCCGTCGAAGGCCATCTTCAAGGCCGTGAAAGATCTCACGGTGAAGCGGACCACCTCTTTGACCGTGAGCTCCATCTCTCAATGCGAATCCCTGGCTTCTTACTTCTTGGGAAAAGTCCAAGCAATTTATCGGACATTCCCTAGCACAGGGATTGGTCTGGGAAGCTCCGATGGGACACCTCATCAAATCACCCTGCTCTCATTTCCCCCTCTCACTGTGGATGGATTTGACAAACTTGCACTGCAAGTTAAATCTGGATCCCCATCTGATCCAGTAAGATCTGCTCTCTTTCGAGATCAGACCTTTATGGGGCGCACTGCTGTGCGTGCCCTTGTCAACCTCTCCCTTGAGTCGGGTGTAGTTCCAACTAAGTGGAAGCAGGCAGTGGTGTCCCCAATTATTAAAAAACCTTCCTTGGACCCATCGAAGCCTGAAAGTTACCGTCCCATCTCGCTGCTACCCTGGCCGGCAAAAATTACAGAGGCCTATGTCAATCTGGCCCTGTCAGGTCATCTGGCCCGGACCAACGCCTCGACCCCACACAAAATGGCTTCCGTGCTGGACACAGCACGGAGACCGCTCTTCTTGTGATGGTGGAACATCTTCGGGCGAGGTTGGATGAGGGTCAAACGGCGGCGCTGATATTGTTAGATCTCAGCGCCGCCTTCGACACGGTATCCCACAGTATCCTCCTTCGTCGGCTTGAGGAGATTGGTATCGGTGGCCGGGTGTTGCAATGGTTCCGCTCCTTCCTCGACGATCGTTCCTTCTGTGTTTCCATTCCTCCCTTCAAGTCCAACTTCCAGCCTCTGGCCATGGGGGTTCCGCAGGGGTCCTCGCTGAGTCCCACGTTGTTTAATCTTTATGTGAGACCGCTGGCTGATGTCGCCAGGCAGTGGAGCCTTACTTTGGTCTCATATGCCAACGACACACAGCTGGCGGTTACGCTCAGCGGGGACGCGGAACAAGATGCCCCCAGGTTTCAGGCGGGACTGAAGGAGGTGGCCAGCTGGTTGACAGGAAACTGTCTCCAGCTTAATGCCACTACAACGGAGGTAATGATTGTCGGAAGGGGAGTGGAGCTGTGGGGTGACCAATGGTGGCCTCCTGAGCTGGGACCTACTCCGACCCCGGTGTCGGAGGTGAAAAATCTGGGGGTCTGGCTGGATGCGGGCCTTACCTTTGTAGGACATACCAAAAAAGACAGCAGCTTGCTGCTTTGGTCTGTTGAGAGGCCTAAGACCAGTATTAAAATTCTTTGATGCCCCAACCAGACAGCTAGTGATCCAGGCAACCATCATCTCTCGCCTGGATTACGCTAGCTCTCTCTTGGTTGGGGCCAACCAGGCTGAGTTAACTCGCCTGCAAAGGGTCCAAAATGCTGCGGCGAGAGCGATTGTCGGTCTGCCCAGATTTTGCCCGGTGGCGAGTGTCCTTCGATCACTACACTGGCTTCCAGTGAGGAAGCGTATTCTCTTTAAGGTCCTTTGCTTGACCTTTAAGATCTTGAGAGGCATAGGCCCTGAAATCTTGTCCAGCTGTCTTTCTCTTTATGTCCCCACTCGTACCCTCCGATCTCAGGGCCAAGCCCTTGCTGTAGTCCCAAGATTCAGACTCAGCCGTATGGGGGGTCGTTCCTTCAGAGTAAAAGCAGCACTATTTTGGAACTCTCTCCCAGTTGAAATCCGTCTACTAGAGGACCTTATGACCTTCCGGAGAGCAATAAAAACTTTTTTGTTTTAGTTGTTCCCAAATTTATCTTACCTTTTCCTGTTGTGTTATGTTTCTCCTTGTCTATGCGCCGAGACGCTCCTTGGCTGGAGTAGCTGTGCGCACAATAAATCATTATAACATAACATAACATAACATAATCCATAAGCTGCACCCAATGTAGCAAGAGGCAGCGCTCCATAGTAATCAAGCATTCGGTTGCGGAGCAGCAACAGCTGTGGCAGATCATCTTGTAACACAGGACGTGCATCCATTTTGAAATAAACAAAGCAACAGAAGCACTCCTGCAACCAGAGCGAGCATCTAGGGAAATCCACCAAATAGGCTGGAAAAAATCGAATGAAAAAATGCAGAGAACACACCAAATATAGTTTGAAAAGAAGTCACAAGGCCACTACTAACAACTTTAAAAAAGTGAGCCAGCCCTGTGGTGGAGGAAGCATTAAAGATAGTGTGAATTAATTCTCCGAAATGCAAGGGCGAATCCATATTTAACAAAGAATGCACCTCTGTGCGGGTGTTTGCCACGTGAAGGACAAATGTTTAACCTGCAGATGTGAGGACGACTTCTTTTTGAGACAAAAGAGCTCTTATGCGACTCATCTTGTTGAACTCTGCTTTCAAGGTCGGAATCGATGGCCAGATCGAAACATCCAACTTCCCATGTGGAGGAGGAAACATTACATTTTTACAGCAAACTACACGTTGAGAGACCGTAACGATGTAAGGAATTCCAGCTAACATCCCACAACAATCCTCATTATTTAAAAGTAAATAACTACAGTTTACAAGTAATGTGAATGTGGGTATGATAGCAGGCGTTGGTGTACCTTTCAAAACACTGGCTAGATTGGGTGCATCCTGTTTGCATGAGCCATGCAATTGGATATTCCTACACACTAATGAGTGATCCGGTGTTGTTGCGCAATCCACACCATTCAAATAAACCTCTTTTCCCTCCCTCAGGCACCTATAGGTAAAAGGTAGGGACCAAACTTCATGGAGATAAGCGGTCTCCAGAGGTTCATATCTGCTAATTGGGTAGTACTTCACGCAAGCTTCGAATTTGAACAAAGGAAAAGGTAATGTTATCAACGAGGCACACAGCAGAATTAGTTTTGGCTACAGAAAATGGCAAAGGTTCTAACTTTTCAATATGTAACATAGAAAAAGTTGCATCCTTCATAGACATAAAACGTTGCTTGTCAGTCAAATAATTAAAAGGGGCAAATAAGGATGATTTGTTCATGTAGTGCCAAGGCACTTTTCCTGCCTTTAATGTTTGCAAAGTCCATGCAAATTGCATAATGACAAGCAATTGATTTTGACCATGGTACAAAACAGAGACATCTTCTTGCACAATATCACCAACAGATGAAACAATATTATCTAAAGTGTAAATGCGGGAAGAAAGCTTGTTAATGCTGTTGTCTACACTTGCCAGCACCTTTTCTAAATTCGCTTGATCTATAGCTCTTAAGCGAGAAGCAGCCTCAATCTGGGACACTTTCCAAACTTTGTTCAAAATAGCATATATCCACCTTTTGGATCTGCCGGAAGCAGGGCCCTTGACAAAATCATTTAGATCAATATCGTCAGTCAATTTAGACAAATGAAGCTTAACTGACGCTAAAGTGGAATGTTTGTGCTAACTCTGACATAACTTGCCTACAGAATAGTTAGTCACAGAATGGTCACTCTCAAAACAGGGATACACCCTAACCTGAGTGTAGCCTGGGGCTAAACCCAGAAAACGATGTTGGCAAGAATCTGCACTTTTGTGCCACAACAACCAACCATTACTATCCAAACTGGATATGTTAAAAGTAGAATTCAGCAATAGGGTCTGTAATCTCTGATAGAAAAACTGGTATTATTATCCCAAACGGGGTATTCTTCCAATTCAGAAAAAGAAGGAGCATTTAATTTTTTAGTAGTAGCTAATCCAAAGAAGGTAGTTTGTGAAATAGTAGAATTCAAAAACAACATATGGTTCGGGATGAGACATGCACGATGCAAAGCCTCAGTGCCTTGCACTTGCTAACTTTTAGAACCCCAAACAGATTTAAGATCAATAGTATCCTTCCACAGTTCATAGCCCCCAACTGCCAATTGGTCAAGAAAGGACTTGGAATATAATAACTTTGTGTGGGTAAGTCTAACTTTGGAAGTCGCGTTCTCAGTCATCTTAAAATAAAATGCATTGGGATTTGACTGATTAAAATCAGTAAAATAGGTGAACCTCTTTAAAAAAGAACTGGAGCTGCCTTCAACAGGAGCAGGGCAATGTTCCCATTGCGTATATTTAACCATATTCCTCCTGGTATTTGTCTTATGCAGGTAAGGATTGCCAAAGTGTTGATAACAAAACAAATCACCATAATTAGCCGAATGTGAATATAAAACTTCAGCATCAAAAGCAGCATAATATTTCAAATCTGAAAATAAAGCCTCTAAGGCTTGAACATCCCAATCATCAGAGCGTATATTTTGTTTAATCACATCCCCCATAAAAACCCTTAGGACATTCGGGACATTTATAACTTCTGTAGGACCATGGATTTGAAATCTAACAGCATCCCATACAATCCCATCTAAGACGGGCCAAGCAGTAATGTTTACAAAAGTCAGGTCCCTCTTCTTCAATCTGTGTGATGAGGAATGGGGTGCCAATGTTCCATTAATGTGTCAAATAGATGTTCTCTCTTCAACGTAGTGTCCGTTTACAAGACGGAAAAAATACACCACAAATCCAATTGACATGAACAAAAAAAATTGAAAAAAGTACCAACTAAATGTAGGTCCAAGGAGGAAACCAAAAATGTTTTTTAAACCATGTAGCAAAAACAGAAATTTTTGAAGGGGACTTTGATGTGGTAGAGTTAGTGTCAAATAAAAATTTGGACTCAGTTGCCAAACAAGTTTGCAGATCGGGCATCGATAAGTCTGTGGGGTAAGTATACTCAGTATCGTCAAGACGATCATCAGGTGGGGTACTCAATAAAGGACTTGAAACAGCAGGCATCTCGATGGCAACGTCAGGCCTGGTGTTAGGAGCCGGAGCCAAAACAGAATGTCTCAGTATAGATGGACAGGAGACCGCAGGTGTCATACTAAGAAGAATCGGCCACTCTGTGTAATTTGACATTGTCAATGGAGATGTACCTTTTTTTCCTTACGACCTGGAAGTGGAGGTAAAAAGACTGTCCTTGTGCCCTGCACGCCAAGTACCGGAACTGTAGCTTGATATGAGGGACCAAATTCTTTCTTGTTCTCGATCGTCTCTCGAACTAGTTCTCCAACTCGGGGTAGCCAGCCAACTACCGGAATCTGCAACGCAGCTTCTGATGTGGAGGGCAAGTGTTCCTTTGCAAGACTGTCTCTCGTCTCTTTCAGATTCTGTAAAACATGACAATGCTCATCTACGTCAAAGGGGGCAGCCGCCGCCGCCTGGTCTGGGCCTTCAAGGTCCGATACGTACATTTTGAGACCAAAGAGCATCTCGTATGGGGTCCGCCCACCCTTCTAGGGAGATTATTAAGTGCACGCTCTACGCTATTGAGATGGGCTAGCCAGTTCCGCCTGTACCTATAACTCGGGCTGTCAATGACTGCTTTAAGTCTCGGTTCATTCGTTCCACAACACTAGTACCCTCAGGTCTGTATGGAGTCGAAAATTTGACTTGGACCCCTAATGAACTCATGGAATCCTTGTACGCCTTAGAGGCGAACACTGGACCCTGATCCGAATAGAAGGTGCCACACGCAAAATTCCCACAAAGACACGCAAATCTCTTATGACAGTACGTGAATCAGCACTGCGGTGTGGCCACACCCATACAAAGCGCGTGCAAGAATCAACTACAACTAAGATGTACTTATACGCAGTATCAGAGAAAAAAGGACCACAGTGATCTCAATAAACACAACCAAGTGGTCTATTCACCAGGGTACTAACCACTATGGCGCAAGCTGAGATGTATGCATGTTTAGACCCATGCGCAACTTGCGCTGAACCATCAGTGTAAAAGATAAAATGGAAATCCTCCAAAGGCCGCATAGTCAACGGAGCAGGACAAACAAATTCATACTGCAAAAACTCCTGCGACTGTAAGGAGGCGTCAAAAATGAATGTGACATCCGAGGACGTCAATGATGATGCCCATTGTATCCACCATGGGTGCAAAGCTTTAGAATTAGGTACACTGGCTTTCGTCGCTGCCTCCAGAGCAGGATACGGGGTAACAACCAACATGCGTTTTCCCTATGACAGTGCGCGTTCCTTCAGAATCGCCATTTGCACTGCTGTCAAAACTTTCTCCACGGTGGAAAACCACATTTCAGCCGAAGTGTACAAGTGTGACTTGTAAGCGATAGGTACTGTCAAATGTAAATGTAAATGTCATGGTACTTATAGAGCGCACTGTCACCAGACGGTCACCTTGCGGTGTCGCCTATTCGGCTTCCTGGCGCTGATACTCATACCGCTGTGGAACCCCTCCTGGCTTCTCCTGTGAAGTGTCCACTCCTGGGCACCCCCAGGGTGAAGCCAGGCATCCTTAGCGCTGTTGGGGCCGGTGTGGAGGCTAAGCAAGCTATTGCCCTGAGTTGTAGCGTGGGGCCCGTGATTAGAACTGGCACCGAGGCGAGAATTCACAGGTCTGAGGAAATTGAGCCCGAGACCCCCCCGAGGCGGGAATTGAACCCTGGTCCCTGGCCAGAACTCTGCATCAGGGTCTGCCGCTCTAACCATTGAGCCACACTCCTACTGTGTCACCTTCGTTAAAAGTAAGGTGTGAAACCCACCACCCCGGGGATGATTCTTATCACCAGGTTGGTGTGGTTATCACGCGTCAGTGAGAATTTAGGTTCTAGCAGATCAGCCTGCAATGATTGCAAAATGGCTGAATGTTCAGGCAGCCAGCACGATTTGGTAAAAGTTGGTTGTATCAAAGCATACAATGGCTTGATACGCTGGCCATATTCGGGAATGTATGTACGCCCGAAATTCAAAGATCCCAGCTAGGATTGCAATTGTTTCAGTGTTGTAGGAGCGTGCAGTTGTGCGCATTTCTCCAAGAAGTGAGGAGCCAAACCCTGACCTTCATTGTTGAGCTCATAGCCCAGTACCAACACTATGAACTGTGCAATGTTGACTTTGCAAAGTAAAATATGTAACCGAAGTCCGCAAAATTACAAATTATGCGGTCAACGCGGCTAAGATGTGCCCATATTTTGTCAACTGTGAGATAAATGTCATCCACATACAACCACGCATCTGGGTCGACTCTCTCTAACAGAGACACGATACGTGCAGCAAACACACATGGAATATTCTTATAGCCCAAGGCCAAGCGTTTAAATTGGCGTTGTTTGCCACCACTGGTAAAACTGGTCCATTGGGAACTTAGACCAGACAAGTTATGGGCAAAAACACCATTGGATATGTCAAGTGTGGTTTTAAACCGTTTCCGCACAAGACCATCCACAAAAGCAGAGCCGTGGGTATTAAATATGGCGAATTTTGCGGATTTGCTGTGTGAGAAATTGCAAAGAATTCCGCGAGTTCTCGGATTTTCCCACGAACTCGAAGATTTTTTTGCGAATTGCATAAATATTACTGGAGTACTTTCTACTGGCTAATCCAGTAAGTGCTACCTCGTTGGGTAAATGTATAGTGCTTTTCCTACACTACAGCTGCGTAAAGTGCAAGAAGAGTTGTCTCCAGTGACCATGTGCGGCCGAAGGGCGCACAGGTTCCTTTGAGTGAGCTGTCCATCATAGTGGGTAAATGGCGGGAAGACTGTGCACACTGCCAGTGTGTGGGGCAGGACCAAACGGGCGGGCTTCTATGCGAGTTTGCATGCCTCTTGTGTGTATAAAAAGGTCAGAGACCAATCAGAGCAGGAGGCGAGGAGAAATAAGCTCCTGGTCACAGGAACTGCACAGGGATTGCGCTAGGGAAAATGAAGGATGCACTTGTTGTATGCCATAGTCTTAGTTTTGCCGAAATTTATGGTCAAGTCGTTGGACTGGGAGTAGTGTCTCATGGTGTCCAATAGCCACTACAGCCTCACCTGTGTGCTGCTAACCAGTCCACGCTGTCAGCTTAGAGGAAGCTTGATATTTCTTTGGGGCATTGTATGACTGTAGTTGCACTGTCAGGTCAGCCAGAAAAAGATTAAAAAACATTGGAACCAGAACACACCTCTGCTTAAACCACGTGTGGCTGGGATTTTCCTAGAGAGGTGTGTCCCAGCCCCTATCTTGACCCGCACCCAGGTGTCCAAATGGAGCATGTTCAGCAGGCTTTGGGGTATTTTCTAGCCTGCTAACTTGCCTCATAGCCTTCCCTGATCGATTTTGACAAAGACTGCTTTAAAGTCAATTAAGCAGTAGAATAAAGGTGTTTATGGTCCATTAAAACAATTTAAGGTCTTTTGCTCAAGTTATACAATGCCCTGTTTGTTGCAGTTGTAAGCTGCCTAAGACTGTTGTCTTGTGATGCAACCTTTCCCTTGTTCAGGGTTTTGTTGGGAGACTTTGGTTAGATTACGCCATTCGAAAACAGTATCTGTTTGTTTATGTAGCTTCCTAGCAGTGTAGCATGTCTGGCCCTCTACCACTAATGTAAGGATTGTTTTCCTTCCGTCTTGGGCATATATCTCCATAAACTACCACTCCAGAACACCTCTGGATCGTTACGCGCTCCAAGAGCCGCTTCATAGGAAGTTGAAGTTGAAGTTGGGGGAATTTATAGAGCGCACGTATACCAAAAAGGTTTCATGGCGCTAAAGCAGTCCGGCAGCAGAAACAGGGCAGCAATTAGACCTCAAAAGCTCTAATGAATAGCCAGGCCTTCAGACCTTTACGGAACTCCAAGTAAGATTGAGCAGATCTAAGATTATCAGGAAGAGAGTTCCAAAATCGAGGAGCCTGAAAGGAAAAGCTCGACCCCCCATGTTTCTTCCTGATAAAGCGATGAACAACGAAAAGGTTCTTGGAGGAAGACCGTAAGTTTCTAGAGGGAATGTAGGTTGTGAGCCTGGAAGCTACATAGAAGGGAGCTAAGCCCGCTAATGATTTAAAAATAAGACACCCAAGTTTAAATTGGCATCTATGGGCAGCCGGTAGCCAATGCAGTTGCCTCAACAACGGAAGAGCATGATGAAATCTGGACCGACTATAAATCAGCCTAGCCCCCTGATTTTGAATAAGCTGTAGTCAGCGAAGTTCATAGGCAGGGATACCGATATAAAGTGAATTAGCATAATAGACCCGAGGCTGCAAATCATTTGTCTATGTCATCCCCCACCACATAACTGGGCACCAAATCCTAGGGTATCCAGACTCTATACTCCCCCATAGACACTGCAGGTATGTTGCCACCATTGCTGTTGCTAGACCCCACTTGTAGGGATATTATGTACAGCTCTCTCAGACCAAGCTCATGGCTCATTTTTCACTCTTTCATGGCCAGCTTTTTCTCCTCTATAGTTTGTTCTTTCTCTATTTTCGCGAGAGCATGCTCCTTCTCTAGCTTGGCAAGGTCCTGCCCCCATTCCAATTTAAATTTTACAAGCTCTAGCTTCAGTTTGCTCTCCTCCTTCCTGTCCTTTAGCTCCTTTGGGGACAGGTTCCTAGAAGACATACTGATGCTTGGCCTGATGCAGACTTTCAGTCCTGGGAAGATGTTACCCCCCAAATCAGTATGCTGTATAACAAGACCTCAAGACAGGTCGTGCTCCAATCCCTCCTCAGACTCTGATCCCTCTACCTCATCCTTGTGTTGGTTACTGGCCTGCTTTTTGAAGCTCTGCCTTCTTAGCACTTCCTTTAGTGAACACCCTCCTTCCTTGACAGAATCCGTTGAACTGGGCCACTGTGTAGGTATCCAAATTGGCCAGCTCAAATTCCATATTGCAAGATAAGGCCACAAACATTGCAGGAAAAGTACTGGGGAAAAAAGCGTTTGAAAAATTCAAAGTTGTCTATTGAGGAAAAATCGAAAAAGATTCGAATTGGTCTTAGTATAGAGATGTAGTGAAAAATTAGTAACACAAGTCCTATCCTCGTTGTTAATCACCAATGTTAGAAATTGGGTTTCTGGTTGTCGGAGGATACACCCTGTACAAGCAGGAACCACTACTGTAGCGAGTGTAAGCTAAAAGATAACTTGTGCTCACCCTCCAATAGCTTGGCACAGTGCAGTCAGGCTTATCTAAAGAGTCAATGTATAATGTATTTGTGCAACACACACACAGACACAACAACACCACGAAAACACCACAAAAATACTCCACAAAGGGTTAGAAAACAGATTAGATTTTTATGAGTAAAACAAAACCAAAATGACCAAAATCCAATTAGTAGAACTGGGGTTACCAGTTTGTAGAGAATAAATCAAATCCCAGTGTTTCCTTGGGAGCTTGCGTTCTGCCCAACAACTGGCCATAATGCAGGCTCCTATTTAGAAATGGGTTGTGTGCGGAAAACCCTGCACCCTGTCACACTGCCACACAGTGCATGGTTTTATAGGGGTTTCTTTAGGTACCCCCTCAGTCACCAACCAGAGGCCTCAGGATGAAGGGGCTCCCAAAGTCAATTTCCGACATCCTTTTCATGTTGGACAGGCCAACTCAGAAAAGTTGTTTGAAATCGACATCGTAATTCCGAAATTGGAAATGCTGTCCATATGGCTGTATGATGCGGTTCCAACTGACACGCATACTCCAAGAGCCAGTCTGAATCGATTCAGAATTACCCCACGATGTACCTTCCGACCGTGAACATCATCATCGGTCGGTCGAAATGTAAACCGACCGAGTCAGTTTGAAGGGTTCCGACACGGCCTACGTGATTCCATCCGATATCTTAATCTGCCCCTAAATGTGTTGGTTACGATCCACGCAGGTGATGAAGACTTCATCGATGAACCCCTTTACGATCCAGGTGTTGCGTTGTTGTTGAACAGAGCTGTCTGTTGCCATCAAGGTACACAGGCAATCCAAATATTGTCATTGATAGGCCCCTGCGTCGCATCACAGGGCAATGCGTTGGTTGTGATAGGCGAAAAGTCATCACTGCATTAATTTTATTGATTCTGTACAGCAGAAGTCACCTTTCAAGGGCCCAGAACATGATAGGCACCACTTGGCAGGGAAGGACTTACAGATGGCAGAGTCTAGGTGCTTTTGCAGGGTTTAAGGAAGTATTTGATGGCACTGAGACTTCAGAACAGGGGGAAAGCCAGCAAGCCCTTGGAATCACTCTGGGTTCAAGTGAGATGGTCCTTGGCTTGTACTTTGACACATTGCGGTATCACTTGGCTGATCGGAGCTTACATTTTGCGACTCGTCCCGGACCATTCGATAAATTAATCGTACATGAGGGTTTTGTTCCTACCACCTGGACGCATATTTTACTGTACGATACTGGCCATTTGAAAATGCACTTCTAAATGATGGATATTCCATTTATATGTTGGACTTTCTTTTTTAGAACCCTTTGTTTGTTCTTTTTTGTGTTCAAGTGTGTCCTAGTAGGATTGATTCCTTGGTTTACCTTCTTCTGTGAGATTCATTGTAGACCTGATTTCTTAATTGACCTTGCCATGGTCTAATTCAATTCTATTTCTTTTCTTTTTTTGCAATACGTTGTCCTAATGATGGCTCTGGTCAAGTTTACCTTTGGGCTAAATGGTCAATCTTTACTTAAGTAATATGGATTGCTAGAATTCATCTAATTTTTGTCTGGTTTTGAAATCCAACTTGAAATGCTTTCACACGTAATAACTATTTTTGCTTAATTAATGGCAGTCTAATATTCTTTATAGTTTATATCAGTCCTCTCTGTGTTGCATTCAATTGTATTTTCTTAAATTCTCTTTGTGATATAGATTAACAATTTGCAAACTCACTAAGTCTTGCATCTGTTATTATCGTATAAGGGATTAGTTTTGTTTTATTTTTTGGGTGTGTAGGTGTGTTTTAGGGTCGGATTTGTGTTGGGCATACTTCCATATTATGTTTGTTTTTTATTCACATAGTATCACTCTTAGAGTTTGATGCTTTACAAGTGAACCACAATCATTAGATTGTAGCCCTTGTTGCACATCAGTCTTTACTCCTGACAGAGTTATCTACATGTCCAGTAGTGTCCTGCCTTGGTAGGGTCAGAGTCCCAGTACATATACCCAGTTTTGTCTTTGAAGTAGGTTTGGCCACAAAGCAGGCCCTTGAAGTGCACAGGTCCCCCTTTCTTCCCAACCTGGCTCTAGACTATCAGCATGTTATTTATGTTATGCTATTTATTCTTTTGTATAGCGCAACGGCTACTCAAAAAGAGTGTCCCGGCGCTTTAGGTAAGGAGAACTACATCGCAATAACATAACACAGTAAAAGAGAAAACGAGACAGACACAATAAAAAGGGCAGTTTGAGAGGCCTACTGGGTAAACAGCCAGGTTTTAAGACCTCTCCTAAAAGCAAGAAGACTAGTGGTCCCCCGGAGTGAGAGCGGAAGCGAATTCCACATCTGAGGAGCCAGCAAACCGAAGGAGCGGCCACCCAGGCGCGCTCTCTTCACTCGCGGAACAGCCGCCAGAAATAAGGATTCTGACCTCAAGGAGCGAGCCGGATGGTAAAAGGCAAGTCTCTTTTGGAGGTACTTAGCTCCCACCGCATGGAGAGCCTTGTAGGCCAGAGTCATTGCCTTAAAGGCAATCCGTTTGCGGATGGGTAACCAGTGCAGCGTCCGCAATAGACCCGAGGCGCTGGCTCGTCTATTTAGACCAAAGATGGCCCTAGCCGGCGCATTCTGCGCGACTTGGAGCCGCTGCAGCAAGTACTCCGGTAGGCCCAGGTAAAGTACGTTAGAATAAACTAACCTGGAGCCGATCAGAGCCTGCACTGTCAGCTTTCTATGTTCCTCAGACAGCAGAGGTAAAAACCTCCGCAGCATCTTTAAAAGGCCAAAACAGGTGCCGGTCACCCCGAGGATCTGAGCTTTCATCGTTAGCCCCTTGTCCATCTTGACCCCCAAGTTCTTAGCCATTAGGGAGGAACAGGACGGAGGGAACATATCGATGGGCCACCAGGCCTGCCAACTTGGCTCCGTATCGCACCCAAAGAAGAGTACCTCGGACTTATCGGAATTGCACTTGAGGCTGTTCAGTTGGAACCATTTAAAAACAGCCCCAAGGCAATCCCGGATACTCTCCCCATCAAAGTCTCCACCTCTCTTGCAGGAGAAGAGGAGCTGGGTGTCGTCGGCGTAGGATACGATCCGGGCCCCAAACAACTCCACCAACGCCGCCAAAGGAGTCATGAAGATGTTAAAGAGGGTCGGGCTCATGGGCATGGGGTAATCAGCCCTTTATGTGGGAAACAGGACACTACCTATTCAAGTGTGTCAGCTCCCCCTCCCTCTTCCTGCCCAGGAAAAGCTAGCAGAATGCAGATAAATGCAGATTAGTTCTCTGTCACACCCACCCTTCCTGTGTTTGTAGCTGTCTAGCGGGAATGCACTGAGTGTAGCTGTTACACACTCCAGACGATTATTGGAGACAGACTGCAAGGCACAAAGAGCAGTAGGAGCAGAGAAATACCTACTTTCTAAAAGTCGCATTTCTGAACTAGTAATGTGAATCCCAACCTTACCAGTAAAGAGGATTTATCATTACCATTTCAAAGTTATGAAACATGATGCACCTGCTCATTTCTAATCAGAAATGACAGCTTAAAAGTGTATTAAGGAACTCCCAAATGTATCCCATGAGCGGAGTAGGTTTCACAATAGTGAAAAACAAATTTGATGATTTGTCACTACCAAGACATGTGAATCTGTCATGTCCTTCCTTTTACTTACACAGCACCCTGCACTTAGGTCTACCTAGGACCTACCTTAGGGGTGACTTATGTGCAATAAAAGAGGGAGTTTAAGGCCTGGAAAGTAGTTTTAAATGCCAAGTCAAAGTGGCTGCAAACTGCACACAAAGGCACTGCAATGGCACGCTGGAGACAGGTTTGAAATGCTACTTGTATGAGTGGCAGAATCAGTGCTGCAAGCCCACTAAGAGCATTTAGGTTACAGGACATGGGTATATGGTATACCACTTTACAAGGGACTTAGCAGTAAACTAAAAATGCCAATTGATAATACACCAATGTTACCATGTTTAGGGGATAAGCACATGCACTTTAGAACTGATCAGCGATGGTAAAATGTACAGAGTCCTAGGGTCAACAAAAAGGTGCAGTAAAAAGAGGATGTAAGCAGGCAAAAAGTTTGGGGGAAGATCGCCCCAATGATGACAGATTTAACACTTTCCTATTTATGAATGCATTGCTACCAACTTTGAGTTGGTGGTAAAATATGAAGGTTTTGCAACTGCATTTCATTCACTAAACATTGATACATAGCATTATAAATTGCTATTTGGAAGGGAAGCCCTAAACACGGCCCTTCCGAATAGCGATTTTTAACACCCAAACTGCAATTCTGGAGGATCGCAGTTTGAATGTTTGTACATCAGGAAAAGCATTTTTGCAGTTGCAAATGGCCTAATTTAGCAAATTGTGCTATTTGAAAAGGAAAAAAAGCTTACTACATATGGCCCTTAGTCTCTGCCTTCAGGGCCTAGATTCGAAGGGTACATTATTTATCGGATGTGATAAATAGCCCTATACCAAGTTTCTGGGAATACCATGCAGACTATGGTGCATCACGCATCAAAATTCACATTATGCGGAAAATATCATTTGCTTTTAACGAAGGCTGAGGTATTTAATGAATCTGTAAACTTGCAATATGGTCTCCTGAGCAAACAGGTATTTACCCAAGGGTAAGAAAACAGCAACCCATCCGTAATTAGGTCCTAAGTGTTATGTGGGTAGTTACACATTTCTGTGCAATTTGCACATGGCCTGTAGGCTTTTCTAACTGTGAGTAAATTGATACAATTCTTTAAGTTGTTTTACATCACATGAGCTTCTGTGCAAAACCTTAGTAAATAATGGCCTAAGGTTCTGTTTGTGCTATAAGGAGCAAGGTGGAGTACAGGTACCACAGAGACTGCACTGCTGTGGATTTAAGGCATCATATTTTAATGCTATGAAAATGGGGAATCGCAGTATAGGTTTTGGAGTATCCCAGTAGCGAGTCCAGGAGAAGACATCCAGATCCAACGACTCAATGGTGCGTTTTCACCGCCATTCCAGCCAGCCTCAACCAGGAGTCTAGAACCCACACATGTCATACCTACTGTCCCACACACAAGACCACAGGGTATACCGACCATCTCCCTGCTCATAGGCATTTTCCCAGCATAAACCAGAGCTCATGACACAGAACAACTTACACAAATCCCAGATAATAACACAACAGATTTCTCTTCCTAACAGAACAAAATCGTTGACCATAAATGGCCCCTAATTAAGCGTGAAATGATCTGATCTACGGTCTCCATTTCAGTGGCGGCTCACCAGGCTCCTGGAGAAAAGATGCAGGCGGAATGACAGATCACGTCATGTTGAATATCCATAAGGAGTAAACAACCACTAGAAATGGGAATAAATACAACAGCACAACCTGTAAAAATTAGATAACAGGCAGCACATACACTAAAGAAATGTCATCCCAGTCTGTGGGCAAAATCACCCAGAACTTACATAGCCAAGTACTTTACTTGCTCCCAAGGTGTGCTTGTCACCGAACATGTAATGTTCTGTGACGTTTTGCCCAAACTCGGTGTGCCAGTCATCGAAAATATAGTCTGACAGTCCGATGATTGCACACGTATGGCTTGGTGTGTGTGCCACCACTAGAAAGTAAAACACTCCAAAGGCAGAAGAGGCATTGCACTGCCTTCGACCTGAATGGAGTGCACATCTTAGTTAAGATGTGCAGATACTCTGTAAATGACCTAATACAAGATGCCTGACAAGAGCGAACAGACATACCTACGCTGGACGTTGAAAGTGTATAGGGAAGACTCTGTCTCTGTGACAATGCCTCTGTGATGTGCGCGAAGCAGAAAAATCCTGACATGCTGAAGAGGACCGTGTCCAAAGAGACGGCACTGCACTGCCATGTGTGGGGCAGGATTCAAAGAGACGGCTCATGCACTGCTAGCTACAGATGACTGCAAAACCAGTTACACAGTTACCAACCATAACTGCGCATGATGGTAGCAAAAATGCAGAAAGTAACTTGATGGTGCCCACAATACATAGTGCTGAGACAGTTAAATCAAGCACAGAAAGATGCCTCAAGCTCACGGCTTCATGTGCTGAGACAGGAGAATCAAAGTTTTACAAAACAAAAAGAAATGCTCGTGAGTGCACCACCAACTCTTCTCAACCAATATACAGTTACCAACTGCTGGGGGTTTCCTTTGATTCTTTGACACCCGCTGTGCATGGCACATAAAAATTCAGTAAAACGTGTAAAGATGATCTCCTGGGCTCACATCAGTACAATAGGGCTTTGGGGAGGCTGACCAGCCGGAGGCCTGCCCCTCCTAGGGGATTTTGGGCCAGGGGTGGAGCCAGTGCCAATTGGGCTTGTTGGGCTGCACTTGGGCTAGGTTTGGGCTGGGTGCTATTTAGCCAGCCATTTGATTCACTAGGTGCTTGCGGTGCTGCTTGAGAAGTGTGCCTGTAATTTTAAACTGTGATTCGTGTTTGTATTTTAAATTACTCTTGCTCTTACCTGCTCAGCTTCAGGTCGGCGCCCCAATCCACCGCGGCAAGTGCCGTTTGCTATGGAGGGCGGTTTCCAACTTTGGCACGCCCCCTGAGGGTGTCACACTTCCGCCAGAGGCGGGGACGGTGCCTATTTAGCCAGCTCCAACTTCTCCCGCACAGCGGACGTGCGTGGCGGGTAGCTGGCGGGTCGCCTAAGGCGAGCCCGTCTGCGCCCGTCCGCGCCGGGCCGTCACCAGATGCCAGGAGTACTGGTTGGTAAGCATAGTAAATGGCCCCTTACATGCGAGAGGAGCTACTCGCCCTCCGCGGCAAGGTCGTCTGCATAACCCATCTCTGGCACCCTGGTACCCTAAGTTTGTGGTGTAAGCATTGCGGTTTTGAGGCCACTGAGGTCCCCAAAACCCCCCCAGTCCCTACCCTCATACCAGAAAAAATGGAAAATCTGAATATTTTCAGCCTAAACTGCAGGTCTTTGGTCAAGCATTATGAAGACGTCTTTGAACTTCTTGCGGACCAAACTCCTGACGTTTTATGTCTAACTGAGACTTGGTTAGTTGATGAGTCAGGGGTCATTCCAGCACTGGCCCTTCCCCCAGGCTATTCTATTCGTGTTCAGAATAGGCTTAAAGGGAGGGGCGGGGACTGGCTGTAATCCTTAAATCAAGTTTCTCCTGTACCCTTTCCCCTGCTAATATTGCTGACTGCAAAAGTGTTCTATTTAAGATCAGGATCTCTGACACTTTTACTCTTACAGGCCTTCTGATATACCGCCCTCCTGGGCCAGCAAGCACTTTTCTAGTATCCCTGGCCTCGACTATCTCGACCTTAATTCTTCAGTCAGCCAACCTTAGTGTTCTGGGGGACTTAAACCTTCATCTTGAGTGTCTCGACTCCCCTGTTACACTGAACTTCCTGGGTGATCTGGAGGCTTGCCAGCTAGCTCAGTTGGTCAAGGGGCCCTCGCATTCAGCAGGTCACCTGCTGGATCCCGTCTTTTCCAACATCCAGGACATTACTGTCTACACTCCCCTTCCTCTAAGCTGGTCGGACCACTTTCTCATCCATATTTCTATCAGGATACCAGCTGGCCCTAGGATAAGGCCTCCCCCCCTTTGGAGACGTCCTTGGCACAAACTTGACAGTACCCTATTCGAATCCAGACTTAAAGCCTCACGTCTGGAATGGCCTAGCAATCTGGAGGAGGCTGATGAAGTCTATAGGGAATGGATTGTTGACTCACTGGATCACTTCATTCCCAAGAAAATGTCAAGGCCCAAACGTGAACAGGCCCACTCATGGTACTCTGAGGCACTCGCAAGTGAAGGGAAACACTGTAAAGTCCTCGAACGCAAGTGGAGGCGTTCATATGACCCTTTAGCAAAAGCCAACTACAGATCTGCCACCAAAGCCTATTATAAGCAGATAAAAAAGGCTAAAGCCATTCACTACACTAATCTGATTAATTCCAGCACTAACCGTTCGAAAACCATCTTTTCCCTGATAAAGGATCTGTCCAAAATCCCGGAGGCTACTGAAAATGCCATAGTCTCCAATGCACAGTGCTAAGAGCTAGCTTGCTTTTTTGTAGAAAAAGTCAAAGGCATCTACAACGCCTTAAACTCTAGCGTATCGCCCCCGCCCCCCGGTGAAACCACAGTTTCATCCGTACTCTCCCACTCTCTTCTAGCTTTTCCACTACTCTCTCAGATCGATCTAGAGCTTCTGGCCGCTAAAGTGAAGTCCGGGTCACCAGGGACCCGGTCAAACCTGAGGCGTTCAGACTATATCATGACTCCATTCTGCTGGAGGGACGGGAGCTGATTAACCGATCTCTCCAATTAGCCACGGTTCCCAGCTCCTGGAAGCATGCCAAGGTGATCCCCTTGTTAAAAAAAACTACCTTGAACCCCTCACTGCCGGACAGCTATAGGCCTATCTCTCTACTGCCGTATCTGGCCAAGGTGACGGAATCCCACGTGAACGCTGCCCTGACCAGGTACTTGGAGACGAATGATATTCTGGCCGAATCCCAAAATGGCTTTAGAACTAATCACAGCACGGAGTCGGCCCTCCTGGCAGTCACTGAATAGCTGAGGGTGGTACAAGATCTGGGAAATACATCTGTTCTTATCCTGCTGGATTTGAGTGCGGCCTTCGACACGGTCTCCCACAGGATTTTGCTCAAACGTCTTGGGGAGATCGGGGTCGGGGGTGTCGCCCTGGGTTGGTTTGCGTCATTCCTATCTGACCACTCCTACCAGGTGCACGCCCCTCCGTACTCATCCAGCAGGTTCCCCCTCAATTGTGGGGTCCCTCAGGGGTCAGCTCTCATCCCTACGCTGTTTAATGTGTATGTCCGCCCCTTGGCTATGTTAGCCAGAGAACGGGAAATTAAATTAACATCATATGCTGACGACACACCGCTTATTTTCACCTTTTCCAACAATGCTGAGTCAGACCGAACTAAATTTGGTGAAAATGTAATGGCCATCGCCAGCTGGCTGTCAGAGAACTGCCTTCAACTCAATGCATCTAAAACTGAGGTGCTCATAATCGGTCGGGATCCACAGAAGTGGGATGAGCACTGGTGGCCCCCCATTAGGCCTGTCCCCGACCCCGAAACAGGAAGTAAAAAATCTAGGGGTCCTGTTGGACAATGCTCTAGCTCTGGACTCCCATGCAAAAAGAGTAGCAGGTACCTGCTATGGGCGTTTACGCTCCCTTAAGCCTATCCTGGAATTCTTTGAGCCTTCCACCCGGCAGATAATAGTACAATCCATGGTCCTTTCACATCTGGACTAATGCAACGTTCTCCTGCTAGGCTCCAATCTGACGGTCATTAAAAGACTGCAGAGGGCTCAGAATGCGGCAGCTCGCACTCTGCTTGCCCTGCCGAAATACTGCTCTGTCTCACAGGCTCTAGCCCCGTAGCATTGGTTGCCTGTAAAAGAGAGAATCCAATTTAAAACCCTCTGCCTTGCTCATAAAATTCTCTACGGACATGGCCCCCAAATACTGCAGGAACTCTGCACTTTCTACACCCCTATGCATGCTCTCCGGTCTGCAGATCTTTATCTTGCCTGCACCACTAGGGTTCGCAGGAGCAGAGCGGGAGGACGCTCATTCAAGCACAAGGCTCCTTTACTCTGGAATTCTATTCCATTACAGGCACGGTCTACTACGAATCATCAGCTTTTCCGCAAATTAATCAAAACCTGGCTATTTTCTTCCATCTAATTAGCCCTAGCATCGGTTACCCTCCATCTCTCTACTCTCTCTATACTTGTCTGCCATATCACATATGTTCGCGAGCGCTGGGACGCCCGGTTGCTGGGGTAGCCATGCGCTATACAAAATCACTTAACATAACATAACATTTTGAGACACTAGCCACCATTTCAGTGGTAGTGACACAACAGCCGGCTGGGTAGGGCAGGGGAGGGGAAGCATGTATATTTTGGTTGTCGCTTGAAGTAGGTACTGGGTTTTTATATGGATTGGTTGCCATGTGGGGCGTTTTTTCCTGGGTAATAGGTAGTTGATCTTTTTACAGTTATAGTTTATTAGTTGGGTAAGGTCATTCCGGGAGCACGCAGGAAGGGGAAGTAGCATAGGTAGGTTACATAGACAACTGGTTTAGGAAAGGTTAGGAAGTTGCAAGTTTTGGGTGTTTATAAATGGTTGCAAAGGGGAATCTTTAGGGGAGGGGGTGGCAGGTAAGGTTGAAGGAAAATATTTAGCGAGGTTTAGTTTTGTACAACACAGGCCAAGGAATTTGTCTGTAAGGTGCACCTGTTGGCCCAATAAAGCCAGTCTAACATGCCTTAAAGAAGAGCTCACGATCCTTGAGTTCTTCTCGTCATCAAATGTGAATGAAGTATTAGGACACGGAGACTATAGGTCATTGGCAGCTGCTACAAATAAGGGGTGGTGGGGCAGGTGGGACTAGTGCGGGCTGGATTACGCATAGGGGGTAAAAATAATAGATTAAAAAAACACCTTCAGCCGCCGGCCGCCTCCAGCATCGCACCAACTCTCTCCTTCCTGGGTCCCAGCAGCCCCTGGGACAGACACCCATCCAGTCCTGCAGAGCAGCGTAGGGATAGGTCTGATGG
This sequence comes from Lissotriton helveticus, assembly GCF_964261635.1. Classification (NCBI taxonomy): domain Eukaryota; kingdom Metazoa; phylum Chordata; class Amphibia; order Caudata; family Salamandridae; genus Lissotriton; species Lissotriton helveticus. The sequence goes on from NC_136062.1 coordinate 302,556,113, forward strand.
GCCTAGAAAGACACTCCGATCAGGCCAGGGAGTCAGTGGGGTTTTTCCAGCCAGGCTGCGGAAAACCTAAGTGCGCATGTGTGTTTTGGTCGTCCTAAAATGGCTGGCCAAACACACATGAGAACTGAGGGAGTGGGGTGCACGTAGCACTCCTCCTCTCATGTATCAGCCCCACCCCTCCCAACAGCACTGGCTAAGAGCAGGCAAATGCTAAATAAAATGATGCAAGAACATTGTTTTATTTCTTGTTTGCTGCCTCTGAGCCAGGCAGTGGGGCAACACTCCTCCGCCATTACGGAGCCGCCGCTGCTGTAGGCTTTCATATTAATAACTCTTTATTGTTAAGGTATTCTAATAAGTATGGAGTATCAAAGTACAGAGCACCAGCATTCCAGCCAACCTCAACCAGGAGTCTGGAACTCACACATGTCATACCTACTCTGACACACACACACAAGACCACAGACTATACCACAGGTTTACAGGCCACAAAGCCAATATTTCCTTTGCCCCCATCACCACTGAGTAGTGAAGGAAGATTTATCTCTTTTTAATTCGCAGAAAGCAGTTCTAAATCCTTGTAGTGATGAGACGCGCAGTCGAGTGAGGTAATCTTTGACAAGTTTTATTGAAGATAAGCAGGAGCCACTGGTGCTATGATCCTGTCTCCATGAAACCTCAACCACAACTGCTATGCATGGAAACCATGGAGAAAGAAAATGGCAAGATGTTCATGGCCAACAACATGTTTAAAAAAATAAATGACACACGTAACCATGTTTGCAATGCTGCATCATCACCCGCATGACCACTTGTGCTAAACAGTACATTCTACATTATCTTCCTTTTTATAACAATAACAAAAATGTCAATGCACATAGAAATCCTTAAATCTAGTAGGCATGGATGCATTGCGTACAGGTCTAGTTTCCAATTCAGTGTCGGATTGGACCCATGCATCAGGGGTGCAAGGCACTGAGACACTGACTACAGAGGACAACTGATGAAAACAAGCACCAGTAGCATCTTCTGCTGCATGATTATAATCAGACACATCTGCTGATAAAGTAGATTGAAGTCAGTCTGTAGGAAGAACATTTACATAAGAAATACCATCTCCCACATCAGACCACCCTTCAGATTCACAGCTTTTATGTTTGCAAATCTCACAAGCTTGTTCATGAGACAGTTTAACAATATTTCTCTTACTCCACCAGCACTTGCCTTGTAAGAACACAGCACCTTTTGAAAACCTTTACTATTCTGACTAGGTTTGAGAATATGGATTCTCTTCTCCCTTCTTGACCTTATGTAGAAGTTTAACCAAAACCCAATCATTCACTTGAAAATCAAAAGATTTTGTAGCATGGGATGCATCATATAGTGTCTTCTGGTTTCTTTGTGTCTCTTTTACTTTTTCTCTGACTAACTCAGAAATTGTGCAGAAACAATGACTATCTATAGGTAAGGTATCCTTTTACCAGTCAGGAACAAGTTCTGACCTAGGATTTCTTTTCCTCAATAAGAGAAAGGGAGACACACATGTAGTGGCGTGTGGAGTGAGATGATAATTCCAAACTTTATCTTACAAGAAAATGTCTACCGGGACACCAGTAGCTAAGTCTGTTCAAAAGCCGCTTTAAGATGTTTGATGTGATGTTATGAACTAAAATCATTCATTTGTGTAGAGGCAAAGTGCGTACCATTGTCTGTTACAAATTCCCTTTGGGGTCATTCACAATCAAAAATACAAAATCAAAAATGTTGCTTAAGAACTTAATCACAGAGACAGTATTAGCCTGAGGCACAAAACCAAAGAAAATCCATTTTAAAAAATAGTCAATCAACACTACCAAATGTTTTTCATCAGTAGATAACAAATGGAACGGACCAGAAAAATCAAGGGCAACTTTTGCCCAAGGTTCCTCTGACAAAGGAGCAGTATGCAACGGGGTTTTGTGTGAGCCAATGTTTGTCAGATAAAAGACATGCACTACAGGAAGATATCCATGTGTCAACTTGTGAATCCATTGAGGGCCACCTAAATACTGTTTAAGATTTGTTTGAGGTGGTCCCAACACTTGAATGACCAAAGTGAGCTGCTAGGAATAACTTTGACCTAATTGACATGGGGAGAACAACTAAGTCACTGCGCAACACTAAACCATTTACAACAGAGAGTTCACTTGAAACTTGAGAAAATGGTCTCAAAGGCATCAAGACATCTCCTGAAAGGTGTCAAGACATCTTTGCGTGGGCCACCCTTTAATGATAAACTCCATAACTTGGGACAAAGTACTGTTTTCTGTAACATCGGACATCCACTCGCCATGAGACACCAAGCTAGGATTATTTAAAATATCATCCAACGTGGCCACCACAGACTCAACCTCCACATGTTCAGTTTTTGTACAATCATCATCTTGAATAACAAGGGTCCCAAACAACAATTCAGATATCAGGGGAATAAATATAGACCAAGATTGGAATCTATATTAAATGTCCATCCGGACAATTTTAATAATTAATACAATCAAATGTAGCAAGGAATATCAAACAATTTCCAAGTGGGACACAAGCCTGTGTCCAACTACCACATACATACAAACATAGACAAGGCAAGAAACAAGTCTGTAAGTAAATTACAGTTAAAACAGACAATTCATACTTAACTACACTTTTCTGTGATTTCACAATTAAAAGGTGTTCAAATCATCTAGTGTAAGTTGTCGACGACCTTTCGATCCCCTTTAATATGGGATCATCATCAGGACACATTAATACATGCCTTTACTTTATATATAAAAAAGTTGCCAAACAAAATACATAACATCAAAAGGTACATCCATAAGAGAAGACAATAGAGGGCAACCAGAAGGAACAAAAGAAAAAGGAGAATACTAGATTAATACATTATAAATAACATAACAAAAAGATACATAAGAAAAAAGTCCCTATGGGCTCAGAACCTTACATCTCAGAAACTGTGACTTAAGCAAGAACCCTTATATAGCATGCCATGTGGGGGGGACTCATGCAATCGTGTTTGGTTGAATTTAGGCGGATAAGTGACAAAAAAGTGATTGCTCTGGTAACTGAGCAGCGTGTTTCGCTCAGTGGGCTTTCTATAGAGGCTTGTAATTAATCTACCTTCACTATGAAAAATATTCAAATCAAGGAAGGATATTTCCTGTGTGTTGGTTGATAAGGTAAATTGCAGGCCATTGGAGTTATTATTTAGCCAGTGAAGGAACTGGGCTAAGAGATCCATAGACTCGCCCCAAATGAAAAAAATATCGTCTATGTATCTCTTCCACAGGGCAATAGCACTGTGGAAGGGATTCATAGGTGAAAGGATACGGTTGCATTCAAGATGATCCATATATAGGATCGCTAGATTAGGAGCAAAGATTGCTCCCATTGATGTCCCTCTAACTTGACCATAGAATTGATCCTCGAACATAAAAAAGTTTTATCGGTTTACTTTATAGAATTGACCCCGACATTGACTGAGCATTGACTCGGGCGGATGCACATTTCTCCTTAAACGACACCAGGAAAGAACTCCCCTCATTTCCCGCTTTTTGTCATCCTATCGGTAAGACAGTTATCATGCACTCTGCTATAGCCATTTTGCCCATTATGTTGCATATTTTAAGCATCCCCGTATTCCATTCTGTAGGATTGCATCGCAGGTCTTACTGTACCTACAATCGATATTACTGCTTTACCACGTATTCTCGGAGCCCTGGTAGCCTTCCGAGCCTTTTTTTGGTAAGCATAATTTGGGACTCCTAACTCACCGTGTGTGGGTGCTCAAAATTCAGAATTAACTTGCACGACTTTAAAATCCTACCCTTATGTTTTATAGATCTCTTCACTTTATCGTATGTATTGGCATTTTTGCCCAGTACAGTTAGAAGAGGCTGATTCCAAAAGAAGTATGTCATGCCCTAATGCTCCTTGGTGTGGGTTTATAACGGCATGAACACTACTATATCACTAAAAAGTGTGTTCACAGTAATAGATTGTGAATGATCCTGCGCAGAAGCAATTTTTAGCACTTTTTTGTCACTTATCCGCCTAAATTCAACCAAACACGATTGCATGAGTCCCCCCCACATGGCATGCTATATAATGGTTCTTGCTTAAGTCACAGTTTCTGAGATGTAAAGTTCTGAGCCCATAGGGACTTTTTTCTTATGTATCTTTTTGTTATGTTATTTATAATGTATTAATCTGGTATTCTCCTATTTCTTTTGTTCCTTCAGGTTGCACTCTAATGTCTTCTCTTATGGATGTACCTTTTGATGTTATGCATTTTGTTTGGCAACTTTTTTATATATATAGTAAAGGCATGTATTAATGTGTCCTGATGATGATCCCATATTAAAGGGGATCGAAACGTCGTCGACAACTTACACTAGATGATTTGAACACCTTTTTATTGTGAAATCACAGAAAAGTGTATTTAAGTATGAATTGTCTGTTTTAACTGTAATTTACTGACAGACTTGTTTCTTGCCTTATATTTGTTTTTTTTCTATGTTTGTATGTATGTGGTAGTTGGACACAGGCTTGTGTCCCACTTGGAAATTGTTTGATATTCCTTGCTACATTTGATTGTATTAATTATTAAAATTGTCCGGCTGGACATTTAATATAGATTCCAATCTTGGTCTATATTTATTCCCCTGATATCTGAATTGTTGTTTGGGACCCTTGTTGTTTGATATACTGTATACTCCCAAGGTCCCAGGCCTATTGCTACTTTGGGTTCCCCTTGTTCTGTATAACATCATCTTGAATAGTCATACTTGACAAAAATCAGCCGTAAAATGTTTGCTCCCTGGAATGAATTCAATCTTAAGATTATACTCATGTAGACAAGACAACAATCTTACCAATCTGGAAGAAGCTTTACCTGGACCATCTTCCTCAAGAAGGTGAATAAGTGGTTTGTTGTCAGTGAACAAGGAAAAACTCAATCCCCAGAGGTATGTCTTAAATGTATTAATGGCCCAGGTACTGGCCAAAACCTCTCTCTCAATCGTACTGTCCCGGAATTTTGATAACTTCAACAACCTTGATGCAAAAGCAACTGTATGCTCATTATTAGCATAAAATTGGGAGAGAACTGCTACTATACCCTTCTGGCTGGCATCTACAGTGACCAAACATCTTGCACCTGGTTTAAAGCAGACAACGCTGGGGCATTAGTGATGACTTTTTTCACAGTCCTAAATGTTGCTCAGCAAGATCATACCAGATAAAATGAATGTTTTCTTCAACATATTCCTGAGTGGTTGGACAATAATCGATTACCCTTGCATGAACCTGGAATAGTATTCGCTCATCCCCAAAAAGGATCTGAGGGAGTCTCTGTCTTTGGGAGGAGGAACATCTTGGATTGCTTTGACTCAAAAAAGAAAATTTAGGGTGGATGCCAGTCACAGAAATACTATGTCCCAGATAATCTAAATCTGTTTTGCAGATTTTGCATTTTTCAGGTTTGAGAGTTATGCCCATCTTTCTGAAAACTTCTAAGACCTTTGACATAATAGATTTATGCTCTTCCTTTGTGTTTGAAAAAATAAGGATATCTTCCTGATATGCCTGTGTACCGGAAATGTCAGTTAATATGGTATCCATAAACTTCTGGAACACACTCACTGCCCGATCGAGGCCGAAGGGAATTCTCAGGAATTTGTATACCCTGAAGGGAGTAATAAATGTCGTGAGATCTTGGGACTCTGCAGCGAGTGGGATCTGTTGATATGCAGAAAGAAGGTTCAAGAGTGAGAAAATGTTTGCACCATTGATGTTTGAAAGGAAATCACTCACCACACGCATAGGGTGGCTGTCAATAAGAATATTCTTGTTCAATGTGCGTTAGTTGGCACATAGTCTAATACTGCCATCCTTTTTTCTGATGATAATAATGGGACTGACCCATTCAGATGAGTCAGTCTGGATAATTACTATATCTATGTCCAGGGTGATAGTAAAGACTTGAGTTCAGATCTGACTGATAGGGGAACAGACCTCATCTGAAGGGAAATGGGTACAGCATTCTTTAAAGTTTAATTATGTGCTCAAATATGTCAATCATGGCTATTTTATTTGAAAAGTCTTCTGGAAAGTCTTTTAATATTTCTGCAAAAAATATCACCTGCCGAATCGTGTGTGGATGCAAAATTGATATCACAGATCCTGACAGGATTAGGAGACCCTGGCACTTACATTAATCCTAATTTAGCTCTATCTCGCCATCCAGAAATGTATTTCTCTTTCTTTGCCAAGTGGATCTTAGTGTAGGCTTTTTTGCCCAAACACTTTACTTTGTCTATGAAGAAACCCAACATATCAACGTTCTTGTCTCCGTCAGCTTTTGGAAAGACATCAGGTGTATCTAAAGGTTAGATGTTGACTGCACTTGATCACACAAGGTATCTGAAATTATGGTGATGGGGCACCTGAGTCTGCTATCACATCAAGCTTTACATCAGCAATGTATACATCACAGATACGGCCTTTAATTGGAGTGGAATCAATTGTATCAACTTTAATGGTAAGTACTATTATTGGCAAGTCTAGTGTACACTCTTAAGACGCGGATGAAATATCAATGGCACCAACCCTGAAAACATTTTGAGAACTTCTGCATACCCTAGAAAAATGAGCCATCTTGTGGGATCTTGTGCATTTTTCACCAATAGCAGGGCGAAGGGGATTATTGCTCAGGTGACCTTTAGATCCACATCTGTAACAAAAGGTTTTCTTATTAGCCATGGAATTGTTATTCTTGGACCTAAAAGATAAAGCGTTAATGGATTCAGGGAGTTGCACAGTGCTAACAGGTTGACTTGTAACATCAGAGGAAATGCATTTGGAAGAGAACATGGAGAGTTCAATTGCTTTTGCTTTGTCAACCACTTCTGAAAGAGTCGGATCTCTAAATTAAGTAGATGTTCTTGAATTTGTTTTGAGTTGCACCCAAATACAAATTGGTCTCTTATCGAAATTTCAAGATTCGATCCAAAATAGCACTTTGTAGCCAAGATCCTGAGCAGCGAAATGTAGTCTTGCACAGACTCATCCATCAATTGGTTTCTTTTGCTGAACTTGAACCTTTCAAATAGGACGCTTGGATGCTCTGTAAACTTATTTCTCAGTCTAGTTGTGGCTTCTAGATATTCGTTCCATCCTTCACCTTGTCCTTCTGCAGATATGGAAAGGAGACTATCAAAGACTTGAAGACCCTCAATGGCCAGGTTACTTTATAAAATGGCTTTTTTCCTCATTTCGTTGAATTTGTCGGCGTCAATGGCAGCAAGAATATTTTCAAATTAATTATACAATTTTTCCCATGGTTCAATAGGTTTACCAGTGTTAAGCAGGAAAGGTTGAATCTGAACGAATTGTTGGAAATTGGACAAAGTCCAAACAATAGGGTCTTATGTAGGTGCAGGAAACACATTTTCATGAAAACATGTGGGCAGGTATGTATTGATATCAATAAAGTAAAATTTTTAAATGCAACAGTGAGTATTTGAAATCTTTTCAAATCGAAATGCTTGCCAAAAGCTTGTGACAACATGTAAAGCTTCCCAATTCAAAATGGCCGGCATAATTATGGAGTTTAGAGTGAATCCAAAATGTCTGCCACATCAGCATGATAAATTTGCCCAATCTAAGATGTCTACTGCCTGACTGATGAAATTGCCCAATCTAAAATGGCCGCCATCTGAATTACAAAATTGCCCAATCTAAGATGGCCGCCACTTTAAGGTAAGGTTATGAGTCAGCTTGACTAATCCAAAATGGCCACCGCGTGACATCAGCAATGACAGGAGCCAATTACAATAACCCCAAAATCAAGAAAAGACTCGCGATCGCCCGCAGGGTCTGTGTAGCTTCATGGGTCATCGCGAACTTCGGTGGGGATGATAAAGGGACAGCTGATATAGGAAGAGAGCATGTTGAGGAAGTCTGAGTGCTTTCTGTAAAAAGATGCTGCAGCGCGCTCCTGCTTACAGGCTATCTGCGCCAAATGTAATGATGAGACGCTGAGTTGAGTGAGGTAATCTGTGACAAGTTTTAATGAAGATTAGCAGGAGCCCCTGGTGCCGCAATCCTGTCTCCATGAATCCACAACCGCAACCGCTGTGCGACAGTGGAAAGAATGGAGAAAGAACACGGCAAGAAGCTCATGGCCAACAACATGTTTTGCAAAAGAAAATGACACACATGACCATGCTTATGATGTTGCATCACCACTCGCATGACCACTCGTGCTACACAGTACATTCTACAATCTTGGATAAATATAATCATTTTCGCAATACCTCTATCCACTTACTAAGCTTTAGAAAAGCAAATTACGGGTGAATAGCCATGCAGTTCTCATATTGACAGCTGCAAACTACATGTGAAGTTCTAGGAGCTCACTGCAAGAACTGCATGTATGATCCATAGCCCAGCACAGTTGATTTTAGGAGCACTGCCAGCTGCCAGACAATGCAATTTACTTAACAGTTATTGCATTCAAGCAATTACATTTCATGGCTCCTGACAGTGATTAGAAAAGTAACTTCCTCCCTAGCAAGCGAGTCTTTGTGCACCAGAACGTCTCTCTTGGAGTAAAAAGAGGTCCTTGTTATTCCAGCAGACAAGCACCTTTCAAAGGCTCCCGTGCTGGGGAACTGGCTTTTAAAAGCAGTAGCAGAGGCCCGGCCAACATGACCAGCATCTGTTCATAGTCCTTTTAAACAGTGAGTGATTTAATACGTACATCTATAGAATCTGGCAATTGTCTCTGATAGGCATAGATGTCCTCAACAAAGATTTACTTTCTGTGCAAGCTAGACTCTTTCCTAGATGTGCAGTGAAAAAATATGAATTGATTAATTAAATCAATCTTTGGTTATGTTGGTGAATTGTGCATCTAGCACATAGAGAGACATATGAGTAAGAAGGTTAGTTAGTTGTAGAGGATGGGGGCCATCCTACGGAAAGTGGCGGATGTACTGTCTACACTTTTTGTGCTTTATTTACTAACCTTTCCCTCGGTGCTGAGCATTGTGTTGATTTATTTACCTATGAGAAGGTCACTGCTTGCAGAGCAAAATTGTGTATCACTACATGAGCGCATGTGCAACCATAAGCAAATCTATACCTTTTAGTGTACACTCATGAATGCACTCGTCAGAGTTTAGACAGGCCTATCACTATTTTTGGTGGGGATTTCGCAACTGTCACAAAGCCTAGTAACTAGGGATGGGTGAAATTTGCATTGTAGCACAAAGTTCTGCGAAACGGTAAAAAATCTCTCTAGCTAAGCAGAATTCGGCAAGCATGCGGAATTGCTGTTCGTGATATGTTTTTCCTGTCGGGGACGCTGTTTGCGTGCTTGTGGGGAAATATCTTTTGAACTTGCCCATGCAGTCCCCAATTGGTGCGGCCATCTAGTTTCACTTGTCCTGCCCAATCGCGATGCATGTTTCCTGTTCGCGACCGCAGAAGTCTGATGGCGCATCCGAATGACATGTTCGTGATAGCACACTCTTGCGGGATCGCGCGGCTGGCTACCAAAATCTCATGGCGCACGCGAACGGATAGGAAAACTCGCTGGCAAACGCAGAGATCCCGGTAAGTCGGTACAGTGCGCACAAACATGCATTTTGAAAGCGCAAACAAGAAAAAAATTCCGCTATGCCACGGATCGTGAAATTTTCACAATTCCGCACTCTCCGCAGAATGCAGAATTGCCAAAATTCCACAAATTCCGCTAGCGGAATTCGCCGCCCAGGCCTAAAAGTAACCCTCTATGACTCCGTGCCACAGTTGGAGATAAAATGAACAGATGCGTCTTAACTATGAGGGATTTGAAGCATGTGGACTTGTTTTATTTGCTTTTGCCTCACAGCTAATAGGAATGGTACAGTAACTTCTCTATAACACACACACATGTGAGGGTGGCCCTGGGACTCATTTTTAGGGACCCAAAAATTTTTTCAGCAGCCAAGAAAGCGAGCAAGAGAAAGGCATCAAAGGGAGAAAGATAAAGGAAATATAAGACATGAAAATAGTGACAACAGATATAACTAGGATGAAAAGTCAAAGAAGGAGGAAGCTTTACCTGTGGAAGAAAAAGGAATAAGATTGAATCAAGACGAAACAGTCTTAGTTTTTTTGTCAGCCCCGGCTTTTGACAAGGTGGGTGGTGGGCTCCTAAGACAAACTTTGGGCCACTGCATTTTTAGGTCAGCCCACATACGCTGTCTCTCCGAGACATCTAGTAATTAGTATGTGTGTTGAAATTCCTCGTCTTTCCTCCTCCTAATCTTTTATTGGTGGGTCCGCTTTTTTTTTTTTTACATTCTCTTTCGGTTGATCGGTTAATAAGTGTGTTTGTCCCTCCTTTTTTGTGGTGGCACGCCCAGACAGCTCCGCCTAAGTACGGTATACATGCTATTAGAGGACTGAAGTGTTTTTTGTTGGAACTATTGTTGTTGGTGGTTGCTTGCTCATGTTACGTTAAAAATGTATGCAGTGCAGTGTACTTGTACTAGCATTCAATCTACTCGCGTTTATAATATTGTGAAAGGCAACTTTGCGCCAAATGCATGTGTGCCCAGCTTGCTTGTTTATTTAAAGATGCCTGTAGTCTACTTTAACAGAATAGCACACACCGTGCTTTCACTGCCGTGATGTTTGCAAACATTAATTCTTACTTTTCAACAGCGCACGCACCGCACTTTCACTGTCGTGGAGTTTGCGCTGTTGAAAAGTAAGAATTAATGTTTGCACACACCACACTTTCACTACAGTGACGTTTGAAAACATTGATTCTTACTTTCCAACAGTACACACACAGTGCTTTCACTGCTGTGACGTTTGTTCTTTTTTAGCGAACGCCTTACAGACAAGGCGCACGTACTCAAAGTAATGTCCGATTTCATTTGAGGGCGGAGCTGCGAAAGTGAAAAGGGCAGTCACACAGCAACCCTTGATGCTAATCCCTAATTTAGTATGTGGTTTAGACCGTCTCTTCCCTGGGAATTTGCATACCCGAGGAAGTGTGTAAATCACATGCCACCTCTCAGGAGTTTGACCAGTCTCTCCATCTCCACCTTAATTCACTGCCCTGCCCTTTGTGACTTAGTTAAGTTTATAACCGGGGCGGTGTGTGTGGGCGGCCTTTGAGCCACTGGTCTGTCTCGGCTCCATTGTTCCGATCTGTGAGCAGGGCCGGAGTGGGGACCACAACCGGCCCTGGCAAAGTGCTCGGCCGCCCCCCCTGACCCCTCCCCACTCCGGTGGGGTTGGAGGTGCCGCCGAGCTCTTTGCCCAGGCCGGTTTTCGGCTGATTTTGGTACAGGGCCAATTTTGCAGCTTTGCTGCAAAATAGGCCCTGTAACAAAAATGGCCCCCAGGGACCCCAAACCGGCCCCCACCGTGCTGCGCACCGGAGGATTGCCCGGTGCCGCTATGGCCAGTCCAGCCCTGTCTGTGAGGGCAGTGTGATGTGCCTAATTGCAGGTGCGCTATTGTTCGCGGCGCCGTTGCGTAAATAAGGCACGGGACACTCCGCTGATGTTCCGCGTAGTCCCGACTAACTCCTGTCGGCCACGCCTTCTTTATTTATACAGAGCGCGTGTGACGTCATGCGTACGCATAAACATGTCACAGTCGACGCGGGCAGACTAGACCGCTACCCGGCACCTCAGGACACTACATTCCTTCTAACCTTTATTTAAACCAAAACAAAACAAAACCAAACAAGTACAGAAATGTGCTGGTTACAGGTCTCTTGTTCAGTATCCAAAGATCATCACACCAGGAAGTCTGCAAGCTGGGAGGAGGGTGCTGGATTCATCCGCAAGTCATACCCCGACTGCTCACCTCTGGACGGGGCCCTCTACGGAGTTCTTCTCGGGGTTGGGGTGTTCTCCCGTCTGGTGTCCTGAGAGTTTGGCAGACCTGTCCCCGGCATCGCAGGTGTCGGTGGGCTTCTTTGGCTCCCCAGGTCTTCATCTTCCAGAAAGTACTGCTCACCCGGCTCAGAGTCTTCCATGTCGCTGGGTTGATTGGGGGTCAGTCTCACAGTATCCGACTCTTGAGGATGCATCGTGTCAGGGTGTGACTGTTTGAAGAAGAAAATATTGCGGGTGACTGTTTCAGACCCTCTTTGCGCTGTCACCATGGTACCTGCTCGGCGGAGGACAGTCCACGGCCTATGCTCAAATGGAAATCGGAATTCGCTTCCCGGATAGCGATCCTTGACGTATACTCGGTCTCTCACTTGGATATCTGATTCCTTGGCTCCCCGCTGTTGACTGGCTTGGTCGTTGGAACGGGCCCGGTTGGCTAAGGTTCTCTCCGCATCTACGTGGTTCGGGGTCCAGTTTGGGTGATTTGGGATGGTGTCTCTGACTACTCGACCCATGGTTGCTGGGCCTGGTGCGGCTTCGGTTGTAAGATGTGGGGTCAACCTGTATTCTCGCAGAAAACTATATATGGCCTTCTCCACTGGAGATTCATCTGCATGTGCAATGCGTATTGTCTTATTCAGCGTGCGCATAAATCTCTCCACTTCCGCATTGGCTTGGGGCCAGCGGGGAGTTATCTTTCGGTGGTGGATCCCCCAGCTCTTTAGGTAGTCAGCGAATTCCTGCCCCTGAAAGGTGGGACCGTTGTCCGTTTTGACCACTTCAAAGATACCATGCGTGGCTATTGTTTTTTCGAACTTGGCGATGACCTCTCCGTCAGTCTGGCTGTCGACAATTTCCACTTCTGGGTACTTGGTGAAGTCGTCTATGATCACTAGCGCGTAGCGCCCGTCTGGAAGGTCTGCACTTACACTCTCTCAGGGCCTCTGGGGGTTGTCTTCTGTAATGACGGGGTGAGGGCGTTCCGGCTGCCCTGCGGCTTGGCACCAGGTGCACGTTCTGACGGTCTGTTCCACGATTGTGTCCATGCCGGGAAACTACACCTTGGCTCTTAATCTGCACTTGGTCTTTACCATGCCTTGGTGTCCTCTGTGCGCCAGCTCTACTGCTTGTTGAGTGAGGCTCGCGGGCATGACTATCCTCGGTCCCCGCAGTAGGCATCCTTGGCTGTCGAGGGATAGCTCTTCTTTCACCCTCATGATTGCTTCGAATGTGGCTCTGGCTTGCGGTGTCCGCTTGCTCAGGGTGGCTTGGATGGGCTGCCAGTCTTTGGATCGGATGGCATTTGCTGCCAATTTCAAACACTCATCGCTCTGGGTGGCTTTGACAATCGTCTCTACACTCATGGGTAGGGGCCTTGACCTTTCCATTACCAGTCGCACGTATTCCTTGGTCTCTTCCGCATCCTCTCTCTCTCCCTCTGTGGCTGCTCGGGGATGTCTGGAGAGGTAGTCTGCGGGATTCGTCGCTCCCGGGCTTGTACACTACACGATAATCATACTCTTGCAGTTGAAGTATCCACTTTTCAATTCTCGGCGGAGGCTTCGATACAGACCCACGAAACAGGGGTATAAGGGGCTTATGATCCGTAGATACCGTGAAGGGATGACCGTACACGTAGATATGGAAATGTCGGCAGGCCCAGTGAATTGCGATTGCCTCTCGCTCTATTTGCGAATATCTTTGCTCAGTGTCCGTTAGGGAGCAGCTGGCATAGGCGATGGGTGCCCATTCTCCGTTGTTTTGAAGTTGCGTTAGAACAGCTCCTGTCGGGGTCCGGTGCTATTCCTTGGTCAGAGAAGGTATAGCCGAAAAAACTGATTTTGTTCTGTAACAACTGGCACTTCTCACGGTGCAGGGTCAGGCCTGATTCCTTGATTCTTTTCAGGACTCCCCTTAGCCTTTGGTGATGCTCCTAGATGGATGTGGCATAGATCAACAGGTCATCACTCACGTTTAGGACGCCCGGGAGTCCACTGAGGACTTCCGGAATGGTAGTTTGAAATACTTCGGCGGCGCTTGAGATCCCAAAGTTTGGGCGCCGGTACCGCCTGAGGCCTACGTGGGTGGAGAAGGTGGTTATGTACCGGGAGTCTGGATGGAGCGGTAGTTGATGATAGCGGGAGCGGAGATCCATCTTCAAGAACCATCTCGCACCATTCAGCTCTCCTAAGATGTCGTCTACTGTGGGGGTTATGTGTCGCTCCCTCTTTACCACTGCGTTCGGGAGGCGCATATCCACGCAGATGTGGACCTGGCCTGGCTGTGTTGGCTTGCAAGCTACCACGATCGGGGACACCCACGGGGTGGGCCCACTAACCTTTTCAATGATGCCCTGCTTCTCTAATGCTTCCAGCTCCTTTTCAACTTTTTTCATTAGGTGAAATGCAATGCGCCTGTGGTGTCTAGTTCTTCGGTTAGCACAGCCATGGCAAATGATATTAGCCTCAACTCTTCCGCCGCTTGCCCACTGATCAGCATGCCACTGCCTTCTCTTGTGACGTACACTGTGGTGGGTACTTTCAATTCCTGATGATGTAGTTCCGTCTTGAAGCACCCGATTAGGGGAATTGGCGTCTTCTGTCCGTATGCGAATACTCTGATTTTGGCTTCACGTAGGGGAGGCCGGGCACTTAGCTGGTTATATACATTAGCTGCCATTAGCTCGATGGATGCTCCTGTATCGATGGTCGCTCTCACTTCCTGTTGATGGATCTTGATGCGACACTTCGGGAGGCGCCGCTTCTTCCTTTGTGGCTGGTCGATGGCGAATACGTAATGGACAGGGTAGTCACCCGTGTCGTCGTCCATATCTTCGCTGTCCCGTTCTTCCATTACAGCATGTGCTGCTTCTCTCTTGGCTTTCGTTGATCTGCATACCGCGGCAAAGTGGATCATACATCCGCATGCGCTGCACTTCTTCCCTCTTGCCGGGCAGTCCTGTATGCGGTGGGGCTGGCCTCCACAGTATCCACACTCCTTGCGCTTGTCCTGCTGTTTCTTGCCTCCATATTGGCGCGCTTTTGGCTTCACGACGTTTACTTTCTCCGCCATGTTGACCTGTTCCACTTTGATGGGTCGGTGGAGGGCTGCTTCCATGTGGGAGGCTCTGGCCTGTGATAGTTCTTTAGAAAGCCCCAGTTTGAGGATATCTGCCAGCGGCTTGCCGTCTTCTTGAAGGATGGTCACTCTAAGTTTGGAGGAATAGCACCCCTGAATTATCTGCCCTCGAATCTCCTCCTGCTCATCGCGGAATCCACATGTGCTGGCTAGTTCTTTCAACCTCCCGTGGTGTAGTGTAGTTCCTATAGTCCCAATAGGCTCTGCGCATTGGAATAATATCTTCAGTAGTGTAGACGTAGGACTGAGGTTAACTAGGTCTCTACTGACTATATTAGACTTAAGTTTTGTGTGCCAGCTAGCTCAGAGTTCACTAGAAACTTTCTTGAATAAGCGAGGAGGAGTTTAACCTCCCTGGATAGACAAGAAGGGATTTAGTTTCTGACAACCATAAAACATGACAACTTTGCTCTCATGGGCGTCCGCAGACATTTGTCCAGGGGGGGGGGGAAATGTTAACGTCATCATCATCCACCGACCAGGTGGGGCACAAGAAACACTGGGGCGCAGAACTGGGATAGACTCAATTAAATGCCAGGAATCCAGGACATGTGACTGACCCTGCCACAGGCCAACAAACACCACCTGTAGGGAAAACGCTAAACTTTCTGACAAGGTGCTTTATCTCTGTCTGCTAGGTGATCGATCCAACACCAATCAAGGCTGTCTTCAGCACGATTCGATTTTTATCAGAATACGTTAAAACAGCCTATGATTAAAGCACCAGATTAAATATACCTTCACCCCTAAGGCGGAAAGCCGGGAGACTTTTTCTTAAAGCTGTCTAACTTTTAAACCTATTTCACTTGTGA
The DNA here is from genome assembly GCF_964261635.1 of Lissotriton helveticus. NCBI lineage: Eukaryota > Metazoa > Chordata > Amphibia > Caudata > Salamandridae > Lissotriton > Lissotriton helveticus. Next base: position 302,571,999 of record NC_136062.1, read on the forward strand.
GTCACTAAATTATTGTTGTATTAGATTTAAAAAAAAAGCACTCACCAAGCATTCTGCTTATTGCTGGTACACCGCGCTGTGGATTTTATCACAGCTGCGGCCCCCCGGCAAAACCTCTCAGCTGCCGCCATCGCCGGCGTGCACACAGGCCACGCCCCCATCGAGGCCACGCCCTCTGCCCGATCGAGGCCACGCCCCCCTGCCCTATAACTGGCGCTGAAACACGAGCGTCCAGTTGAACCTTCACTCCTGAGGCGGAAAGCCGGGAGACTTTATCTTAAAGCTGTCTAACTTTTAAACCTATTTCACTTGTGAGTCACTAAATTATTGTTGTATTAGATTTTTAAAAAAAGCACTCACCAAGCATTCTGCTTATTGCTGGTACACCGCGCTGTGGATTTTATCACAGCTGCGCCCCCCCGGCAAAACCTCTCAGCTGCCGCCATCGCCGGCGTGCACACAGGCCACGCCCCCATCGAGGCCACGCCCTCTGCCCGATCGAGGCCACGCCCCCCTGCCCTATAACTGGCGCTGAAACACGAGCGTCCAGTTGAACCTTCACTCCTGAGGCGGAAAGCCGGGAGACTTTATCTTAAAGCTGTCTAACTTTTAAACCTATTTCACTTGTGAGTCACTAAATTGTTGTTGTATTTGATTTAAAAAAAAAAGCACTCACCAAGCATTCTGCTTATTGCTGGTACACCGCGCTGTGGATTTTATCACAGCTGCGGCCCCCCGGCAAAACCTCTCAGCTGCCGCCATCGCCGGCGTGCACACAGGCCACGCCCCCATCGAGGCCACGCCCCCTTCACATCACTCCCTTCGATAAAACATGTGTATGGGGAGGAAGCGCAGCGGACGGGCGCAGCGGGCGCGCCGACTGCGCGCCGAAGGCGCGTCTAAGGCAAGCCCGTCTGGGCCCGTCCGGGCCCGGACGGCCCCAGGCCCGGACACTATGCCAATTTCGCCAAGGCGCTGCCCTACCTACACACGAGATATGCTCCTGGCTCTGAACCCGCATAAACTCCCCTCCTGTAATTACACTTATACGGGAGATGGCTCTTTCATCCGCTGCAATCTCTGCAGCCCGCCCTGCGCGGAGACAGAACATCGTAGCTTTCAACTCGGCCTTCTCAATTGCAGATCGCTTGTCAAGCACGCCCACGAGTTAAACCTCCTAATTCTAGACCATGCCATTGATATTCTGTTTCTCACAGAAACATGGCTCACTTCTAACAACGGCGCCGATATCGTTAATGCCCTCCCTCCCGGCCACCAAATCTGCACATTGAACAGACCGTGTGGCAGAGGAGGCGGGTTAGCGATAATCTACAAAGATTACCTTACCTGCAGAATTGCTGACCGCAACATTAGAGACTGTGAAAGCTGCCACTACATCGTACAAATTTCGCCAGAAACTTCCCTGTCTGGGCTGTTGGTATATCGCCCTCCAGGTCCACTCGCCGAGTTCACCAGTAGGCTCATTGACCATGTAACTCTTATGGCCACGACGTCCCCTAACTTCCTTCTGTTAGGAGACTTGAACCTCCACTTCTTGGACCCATTGGACACCCACGCAGCCGATTTACGGCTGGACCTTGCCTCTATTGGTCTTCACCTAACGAACTCTCAGGCCACTCACGACAAAGGTCAGCTACTGGACCTGATTTTTACAAACATCCAGGACCTTAAAACCTGCCTGCCACTCCCCCTGCCCTGGACAGACCACTTCCTGATTCCCATCGATTGGCACCTTAACACCACCCCCCCAACCGCCTAAAATTAGAACTCTTACCAGGCGTTGGCACAAACTTATACCAGAAGACTGGGCACTCAAACTCAGGGACTCCATCCCATATCCCACTCAGAACCCAATAACCGCCGACATTGAATTTAATGCTTGGATCACCCACTCTCTGGATTGTCTCATACCCCTCTCTAGCACCCTCAAACGCACCAAGAGAGTTAACCCTTCCCCTTGGTACACCCCTGAACTGAATGTCCTACGGAAGGAATGCAAGAGAACTGAACGCACATGGAGGAAAGACAAATCAGCAGACAAGAAAGAAATGTTCCGGTCCACCCTAAGAACTTACAAACTTGCGCTTCATAAAACTAAGAGTTCATTTTTTGAGGAAAAAATTAGAAAGGCATCCTGCTCCGACCAAGAAACCTACGCTATCCTAAAAGAACTTCTTCATGTCCCAGATCCCCCAGTAAAACCCACGGATCCTAAATCGGGGAAAAACAAACGCATTAAGCTGGCTACTTTTTTCGACGAGAAAATCCAAAAAATCCTTTCCTCCCTCCCTTCTATCGACAGTGGTGGCACAGGCTCAGACTGCCGCTTCCCCCTCTCTTGTCATGGCCGGCACGTCGATTCCTCGGTTCCCTCTCTTGATACTTTCGGTCCAGTCACCACAGAAGAGGTAGCCACGACGCTTGCCACAATCAAGAGCGGCTCTCCCAGCGACCCGGCCCCCCTACTCTTCTTCAAAAAAGTGGCCCCCACCATCATCCCTCCGCTCACGGCCCTCATCAATGCCTCTCTACTGGAGGGAGAGGTCCCTCCTAGTTGGACAGCAGCTGTTGTAAAAGGGCTCCTAAAAAAACCTTCATTGGACCCTCAGGATTTAGCCAACTACAGGCCAATCTCCCTCCTCCCAGGAAATAGGAAAATCACAGAGAAACTTGTGAACAAAAAACTATCTCTATTCCTGGAAGCAAACAACCTGCTTAGGAAATCCCAGACAGGCTTCCGCCCAGGCCAGGGCACCGACACCGCCCTCCTGGCGGCAGTGGAGAAGGCCAGAAGCATTCTAGACTCAGGAGGATCAGTGGCAGTGATCCTCCTGGACCTCAGTGCGGCCTTCGACACTGTCAATCACCAGGTTCTAATCCAGCGGCTGAGAGACACGGGAGTGACGGGCACGGCCTTGAAGTGGCTTGCCTCGTTCCTCGATGGCCGCTCGTTCCAAGTCTGGGAGAACGACAGCCACTCCCCTGCGGTCCACCTCCGTTGTGGAGTACCGCAGGGTTCATCACTAAGCCCAACGTTATTTAACGTTTATATGTCCCCGTTGGAGGAGCTCGTCACCCCGTTTGGAGTGACGATTATCAGTTACGCTGACGACACCAAGCTGGTGGTGACCCTCTCACACCCCAACCAAGAACCCTCCAATCTCCACGGCTGTCTTACGGAAATCCACTGTTGGATGAACACCTCCGCACTCAAGCTCAATGGGTCCAAGACCGAAATCCTGCTGCTTGGACAAAAAGGAGCCTCCTTGCCACCCAACATCTGGCCCGCCTGCCTCGGCGACCCCCCTTCTCCCAAAAACGAAGTTAAAAGCCTGGGTGTATGGCTCGAGAAAGATCTAACCTTCAGAGTCCAGGCAAAGAAAACGGCGGGAATATGCTTTGGACTCCTTAGAGCTTGTAGGAAGGTGCTCCCCTTGCTACCCCCTATCTCCCGGAAACTGCTGATCCAGGGCCTCATTTTGTCCAGGCTGGATTACAGCAACGCAATCTACTTGGGAGCCCCGGAAGCCACATTCAACACCTTACAGAAAATCCAAAACGCCGCTGCCCGGCTTCTAACTAATACCCCAGCAAGATCATCAGCAAAACCTGCCTTGAAGCAACTGCATTGGCTTCCAGTCAGAGAGAGGGTGGTTTTCAAGGCCCTCTGTCTGGCCCATAAACTCCTTCACAACAAAGGTCCCCCAATTCAGCGGCGGCACATCACAGGTCTAGGGATGCTGAGTCTTACACAGTGGTCGAAGTGGGGGGGAAAAGTAGGGGCACAGTGGGCGGGAATAACCTAAGGATTGGATCTGAGGGTGGAGCCAGAGGTGTGGCCAGAATGCGCAGACATCCCAATTTTTTTTATTTGTTTGGCATTTCACTGCCCAGTTTAATCAACCAATGGAAACACATGATTATTTAAGGTTATAATGAGTAATTGACATTAAAATATATTCAAAAAGTGGGATATGCTTTTAATCACAGAATGTACCAAATACGATAAAATGTGGAAATATAAGCCATTTGTCTCCAAGCCATGGAGTTTCTGTCATCAGCACTACTCCCTTTTTCCACAACAGCAGTTCAAAATATCCTAGTTTGCAAATGTTTTCTCTAAAATTATGGCTCTGCCATATTTGCCTCATAGTACAAGATCTGCTGCATGATCTGACCATTTAAACTAATAAATTGTTTGTAGCTCAAACATATCAAAAGTTAATATAAAATGTGACTTGTGTTGCTGCGGAGAGGATGACTTATTGTAAAGGTTGACTGGACACCTTTCTCACTGCTGCGTTTGTATGTTATACTGTTACTAATAAGGCAAAATCTTTCCAGAGACTGGTAGCATGTGTACACAGGTCAAATAATAAAATATCTGAAAATATACTGCATTACGCTGCAGCCTTTTTTTAATGCATAATTTAGTCAACACTACGGCATAATGTTGTCATCCTTTGCTGCATAATTAATTCCTGTGGCCCCACAGCAGGAAGCACATGTTAAAAGTGCTTGTGAATGACGCAGGGAGACTGTAAGTTTGCGAACTTAGTTTGGTGTGCGTGCAAATCGTGCAGTGCCAATCCCTGGTGAGTTGCAGCTACTACTGCTGAAACAAGGCCAATGGAGGTACCTATGGGTGAGGCAGACTGGCCTCAAGGGCAGGGCCAGCCATAGCACTGGTGGTGTCCTGTGCATTAATGTTTGTTAGTGCCCCCCAATGACCACCTCTGCCATGGATTCCATCACTACCATCCTTTAACTGTGACCCCCCAAGTTTCCATAACCACTCTCTCTCAGATGCATTTAATTTGATTTACAGCGCCACTCATACCATTGTAGGGTGTCAGAGCACTTTATATCACACAAATTACACAGAGACAATCAAATCAATATGTGTAAATGTAAATGTACAGGAATTTATATAGCGCAAATCACCAAGCGGTTTCTAAGCGCTTGCTTAGGGAACCCGTCCTGGTATTCCCCTGTAAGATAACCCTGGCAGGGTATCCGCAAGGTGAAAGTCAGGCATCCCGCCGCGAGGGGCCGTTGTGGAGATTAAGCAAGCTATTGCCTAGAGTCGCAGAGTGTGAACCCATGAATCGAGTAGGCACCGGAGCGAGAATTGTCGAGTCCAAGGACATTTTAGGACTCAAGACCCCGCCGAGCCGGGAATTGAACCCTGGTCCCAGGCTGACCTCTGCTTCCAGGTCTGCCTCCTCTAACCAGTGAGCCACACTTCTACACGTGTGTGTAAATCACTGTATAGAAAATGTTACATAAGACTAAGGACTACAAGGTGTAGGAGTCACATGACAACCATATTAGTAGCCCGTATAGTTTTATAGTGATTGGTCTGGAGAAACACAATGCCCGGAATTTAAAACGTAATACCATGGTTGGGGGTTCTCCTTAATAATCAGAATTGATTTCTGTCCAAAAGAACACTTTTTGGGACATTAAGACAATCAAAGACAGGGGGGGGGGCATAACGCTCTAATTTATACCTTGCAGTTTGCATGCAGATCTTAGATGACAGTTAATAGCTCACTGTTCTAAGTTAGGATTGTAACTTACAAACTGCAAGTAACAAAAGGATCTCTGACAAAAGCAGTAGCTCACTGACCTATTTACATTATGTGCACTTTGTGATCTGCATGGCGCATGTTCTTTGCAGCCGGTACATTATCCCTCTGAGATACCTTTCCATGAGTTAAAACTTCCACTAGACAAAATCTGATCCCTCTCTAGGAAGAACATTATTCACCAGAGTCATCATGACATTTTTATTTTTGCCGAAAATTGCTGGAGGCCAGGAAGGAGGCAGCAAGCGTTTTTAAAACCATAATATACTTGCAAACATGATGCCTCCACCTAATGTCAGCACCCGGTGCGGTCACACTGGTTGCACCGCCCTACAGCTGGCCCTTCTCAAGGGGCCTGTGACCTCAGTGACTGTTTCTAGGGTGCACTGCTTCATAGGCCTGCCCGCAAGACTGGAGGTGAACTTCAGTATGGATAGTGGTGGACAAGCCTTGAAGGTTAACCTACACTTGTCATGCTAGGGTCCACCTTCTGGTGCGAAGACACCAGGACTTCTAAGGTCTAGCATGTGATTGTGCTCTCGCAGGAGAGTGGTCTGTGGACTGGTTATTAAGGCTGAACCTGGTTCCCAGTTCCAAATTCAGCAGCTCTGACCATAGTGCCACATCCTCTCCCCCACTGAACACCGTACTGCCCCACTGAGAAAAACTCCCACTGTCTTCAACTACAACCCAATTGTTGCCCACTATAAACACGTGGATGCGGCTCATTTTAAATTACGCACAAGACAAGAACAATATGCGGCCTACAAAATAAAAGTAACAACATCCTGGAAAAAGCAAACATTTATAGGGAATGCAAAATTTAGCAAACCATGGGAAATGTAAGCAGGAACAACATGGTTACCTTAATGCTTTTACACTCACTATTCAGAAATCAGTGAGTGCTTTTGCCTGAAAAGTTAAGGACACAACTACAGGGCCCTGAATGGACCCATTTCAATGGCCATTGCTTATATCCTTACAAAACGTAAGCAGTATGGTAAAAAGACCACATCCCTGGACGCAGAGTCGCAGCACGCATTTTGTTTTCCAATCCACACATTGCAGTACCTCCAGGATTGGTGCGCTAGTTCCAAGTCCAGGGAAAACAAAGACAAGAAAACAAAAATGGCGCTTCACTGGCAAAGTCTGTAAAAGTGGCGCTAATGTGTTTCAGTGTGAATAAAATCAGTTTGGCCAGTTTGCTACCACTCTGTCTTACTTTATTTAGTTATTTATCTATTTTTCATATGTTTATCCTTTTATTCCCAATGCTGCACTTTGGAACAAAAATGTCAGAAAAATATGGCATTTCCAGCAAAAGCGTCCTTCTTTTTTTATCCATTTCACAGGGAAGCAAATAAGAGAAAGGAGAGGAAAGAGAGTGAGAACCCCGTCTTGAAGTCGCGGTTTTAATGGGCGTCCGCAGGGGGCACAAGGAGGGTCGCACCAGGGGGGGGCAAGCGCCCCTCCTTGCCCCCCCCTGCGGACGCCCGTGTTTGCTCTCCCTGAATAAGAGTATATCTCTAGAGTCGTATGAAAACAAAAAGACAGCTATTTCACTCAGTCAAAGGTGCGTACTTAGTTTCACCAGATTGCAGAGAAAAAGAGACGGGCGTTTTCAATAAAAGGTGTTATTTATTGAGCAGTCTCTTTCCTCATATAAGAGAAATTAATTGCTACAATTGCAATACTTGTAGTCAAGTAAAGTGCATACAGTAAAAGCAGGATTATGAAATAATACTGTAAAATCATTGATATGGTTTCTTAGCCATATGATACTTTAAAATGGATAAAATAGATACATACATATATACATTGACTAATCGTACTCAACGGGTGCTTCTAACTACGCCTACCCCGGTGTACCTGACCTAAGCCTAATACATGGGAGGGAGTAAGTAAGTAGCAGTTTAAGTTAAGTTTGTTTTGCCAAGAATCTGACTCAAGTATTCTCTGTAAGGGTTTAGTCAGTTCAGTACCTGGGTATTAGAAGGCAGGAGGGCTAGTATCTCTCTCTCAGGACTCGGTATCCCAGACACCCGCAAGGGTAAGCTGGAAACGCCGGAGGCTGGATTTCTCGGCAGGAGAAAAGACAGCGTCTTTCCCAGCGCGTCAAAAGGGAGGGGCAGCGTCCGTGGGCTCTCGCATCAGCTGGGCTCTTCGGAAGTAGATAGCTGCACTGCTCCAGGATTACCAACATGTGTTTGCTTAAGGCAACGTTGGTATATTTATACCTGAAAGGTGCCGGGTTTGACGTAAGGCTGGACATAAGACGTCAATAAAGATGTCACTAAGAACTGGTCGTTCTTACAATGCTTTACAGGAGTTCTCGGACGAAATCAAAACAACGGCAGCGGGGATTTCCCAGGTTGCTGGAGGCTTGGATTTGTTTAAGAACTCGGTGTGCTTTCTAAGGGGCTGGAGGAGTAGGCTTGCTTAATGTGACAGCATGCGCTATGACCGAATTATGAAAAGGGTTTCTATGCCGTTGCAGGGATATTATTGATTTATAACCGGACAAGGGCAAAGAATAGGATATTGATTCAGGTACCTAGATAAAACACACTACACCCACTCCACAAATTCATGTCCATAATTACTAAACTAAGCAATAGTAAACATATCTAACGGTGTATGTGTATACCGATCCACCCCAAAATACATTATTTTGCATCTGAAATGGCATATGCGAAATACACGAAAAATGAGTATAGGTACTGTATGCTTTCAAGCAGTGTAATCATTCATTAAAAAGGATGCATGTATATATCAGCATGAATGATTTGCGAAAATTACACATGAAATGGATCTTAATACAGAAAAGAACAGTACGAGACCATTCCATCACATATAAATACAGTTAATTGTAAATATGCTAGAGGCTGAGGTAATATATTGTCTCTAGAATTCCTAAAAATAGAAGCTCTGTTCTCTAAGAATAGTTCTACTTTAAGCAGAGGATGAGTGCCAAAAAAAGGTAAATATTTTGAAATCGGGAAAAAAATAGTTTCGTTTTTCAAGGGAAGAAGTCAAAACAGTTCCAAATATTTTCAGTAGCGCTTGTTTTTCAACGCTGAAGGCCAAATTCAGAGTTCAGGGAACGCTGAGTGCTCGTTTGCTTAAAAGTTTATTCTTTCTGTTTGGGGGAGAACATCATTTCAGACAGATTTTCAAAAAAGCAGTTTACCGCTTCAGGTGAAAGTTCGACCAAGTTGGAAAATGCCGCAACTGTGCAGTCGTGAGAATGATTGCTGTCATCAATGACAGGATCAACAGTGCTCACAGAAGGTCGTACCTGGTTGATGCTGCTCTCATTTTGCACTTCACTACCCTTTAATCGCAGTGGTGAAGTTTCCACGAATGCCGTCATCAGGATGGGTAACCGCTGGGGACAACACGATGCATGAGCCTTTATTGGACTCAGCAAAGTATCCATATCCAAAGGTACTTCTGATTGTAGTGTGAGACAGACGTCTAACACGCATTCTTCTCCGCACAGCATACATATTAACACAGGTAAGATACAGTTCTGCCAGATGGGTCTGAATGAAAGAAACCAGGTCATATTCAGATCTCTTAGCCGGGCTAATCCAAGGACTTTAGTTATGCGGTCCCGATAGCGTATAGCTAGGATCGTTTCTTCCATTGTTGCTGGAGTCTTGTCTGTGACATGGCTTGCCATAACGAAGCAGGAGAATCAAAAATAAAATGCCTGCTACGAGTCCCAACAGGAGTGGAAGGCCGCCAAAGAGTGAATGGACAAAATTAGGAAAGATGCCCAGGACTGCTTTGAAAGGTGTCAACAGTCCTGAAAAAATTGTCTTAAATACACTTGCGATACCATTCGTATCAGAAATGTTTAAGATTTCGTTTAGCATTTCTGCGAAGTGTATGGGGCAATTTGTTGATAAAAGGTTATGTATCTCTGCCGTTGTCCTTGCAACTTGGAGATCATATGTTTCTTTTGATGATGTCAAGTGCACTGGCGTCTGTAGAAGAACAGACTTCATTCTGCTTAAAGTATCAATTCGAATAGAAGAGATTTTCAGACTGGGCCAAATTTTCCCTCCCTGTCTGGAGTGTCGTTCGGATACAATACTTGCATACAGCAAGTGACCCTGGACGTTACGCTTACGAGATAAGCTTTTCCTGGCACCAAGCCACAACATCTGTGGTCCACTATTAGAATGTAAGAAACTGGTGTGGGAGCACACTGCTTCACCTCCCAGCAGAGTCGCCCCTGGGCATCATGGTAGATGCAGTTCAGATCGACAAGCGAGTACACTTGGAAAGTCTTGAGTGTTTCACCAGGTGGGTGCAGATTAGTGCTGGCCATCTCTGGACTCGTGTTTCTGGATTATTATCCGTCATCAGCAGAGATTAGGCAAAATTATTTGGGATTGCTGAGCAGGCTGCCGTATTCTTGGAACGCAGTATCTCTCCAGGCGCGCAGGTGCCTCTCCACGAGCTCGTCAGCTCAAAGCGGCTCGAGGGAGCCTTTAAGTAAGAAACTGGTGTACTCGCTTGTCGGACTGCATCAACCATGATGCTTAGGGGCGACTCTGCTGGAAGGTGAAGCAGTGTGCTCCCACACCTATCTTCTACTTAAAGGCTCCCTCGAGCCGCTGTGGGCTGACGAGCTCGTGGAGAGGCACCTGCGCGCCTGGAGAGATACTACGTTCCAAGGATACGGCAGCCACTCAGCAACCCCAAATAATGCCTAATCTCTGCTGATGACAGATAATAATCTAGAAACACGTGTCCAGAGATGGCCAGCACTATTCTGTACCCACCTGGTGAAACACTCTAAAGACTTTGCAAGTGTACTCGCTTGTCCGACTGCATCAACCATGATGCTTAGGGGCGACTCTGCTGGAAGGTGAAGCAGTGTGCTCCCACACCTATCTTCTACTTAAAGGCTCCCTCGAGCCGCTGTGGGCTGACGAGCTCGTGGAGAGGCACCTGCGCGCCTGGAGAGATACGACATTCCAAGGATACGGCAGCTTGCTCAGCAACCCCAAATAATGTCTAATCTCTGCTGATGACAGATAATAATCTAGAAACACGTGTCCAGAGATGGCCAGCACTAATCTGCACCCACCTGGTGAAACACTCTAAAGACTTTGCAAGTGGACTCGCTTGTCGGACTGCATCAACCATGATGCTTAGGGGCGACTCTGCTGGAAGGTGAAGCAGTGTGCTCCCACACCTATCTTCTACTTAAAGGCTCCCTCGAGCCGCTGTGGGCTGACGAGCTTGTGGAGAGGCACCTGCACGCCTGGAGAGATACTACGTTCCAAGGATACGGCAGCCTGCTCAGCAACCCCAAATAATGCCTAATCTCTGCTGATGACAGATAATAATCTAGAAACACGTGTCCAGAGATGGCCAGCACTAATCTGCACCCACCTGGTGAAACACTCTAAAGACTTTGCAAGTGTTCTCGCTTGTCGGACTGCATCAACCATGATGCTTAGGGGCGACTCTGCTGGAAGGTGAAGCAGTGTGCTCCCACACCTATCTTCTACTTAAAGGCTCCCTCGAGCCGCTGTGGGCTGACGAGCTTGTGGAGAGGCACCTGCGCGCCTGGAGAGATACTATGTTCCAAGGATACGGCAGCCTGCTCAGCAACCCCAAATAATGCCTAATCTCTGCTGATGACAGATAATAATCTAGAAACACGTGTCCAGAGATGGCCAGCACTAATCTGCACCCACCTGGTGAAACACTCTAAAGACTTTGCAAGTGTACTCGCTTGTCGGACTGCATCAACCATGATGCTTAGGGGCGACTCTGCTGGAAGGTGAAGCAGTGTGCTCCCACACCTATCTTCTACTTAAAGGCTCCCTCGAGCTGCTGTGGGCTGACGAGCTCGTGGAGAGGCACCTGCGCGCCTGGAGAGATACTACGTTCCAAGGATACGGCAGCCTGCTCAGCAACCCCAAATAATGCCTAATCTCTGCTGATGACAGATAATAATCTAGAAACACGTGTCCAGAGATGGCCAGCACTAATCTGCACCCACCTGGTGAAACACTCTAAAGACTTTGCAAGTGTACTCGCTTGGCGGATTGCATCAACCATGATGCTTAGGGGCGACTCTGCTGGAAGGTGAAGCAGTGTGCTCCCACACCTATCTTCTACTTAAAGGCTCCCTCGAGCCGCTGTGGGCTGACGAGCTCGTGGAGAGGCACCTGCGCGCCTGGAGAGATACTACGTTCCAAGGATACGGCAGCCTGCTCAGCAACCCCAAATAATGCCTAATCTCTGCTGATGACAGATAATAATCTAGAAACACGTGTCCAGAGATGGCCAGCACTAATCTGCACCCACCTGGTGAAACACTCTAAAGACTTTGCAAGTGTACTCGCTTGTCGGACTGCTTCAACCATGATGCTTAGGGGCGACTCTGCTGGAAGGTGAAGCAGTGTGCTCCCACACCTATCTTCCACTATTAGAATGTAGCTCCCGTTTGAAAGCCGTCTAAAGAATGGCTCTATTCGAGTTGCAGGTGTGCCAAGCTGGTGACATGAAAGGTTATTTGAAGTCCCCTCACAGGCCCCATGCAGATTTATACCCTGACACAGAAGTGTACCACTTAGTGATTTTTCACAATTATCACCACTAAGAAATACATTCTGTCCTTTTTCACTATAACATGTGTGACTGTAAGGTAATTTCCATGATGACTTGATGTATCCTTTAGCCAACCTTCCATACTGGCCTGCCTGTATATACTTTTGGCAGTATTGAAATTGGAAAGTTGTTATCGGAATAGTTATTATCCCGTGTATTATCCATTCAATGACAGGTCGTTCTGACATTGTCAATGGTAATCTCCCAAGTTGTTCAATGCTCAGAATTGTATATTCTGCTCCCTTTTGTGCCAAGCTGATTTGTATATCAGTAAGGTTAAAGATAGAGAATAGTGACGTTGTGTTGATTAAACGCCAAGGCACGTAGCCTGAACGCAGATTTTGTAACGTCCAGCCAAGCTGTACAATAGAACGCAATTGGGACTGACCATGTTGTAACATTAGCATGTCCTGTTCTATTATATCGATTGCAGATGATACAATACTGTCCAGTGAATATATTCTGGAAGACAGAGTCATTAACCCATTGTCCACAACAGAAAGTGACTTTTCCAATTTAATACGGTCAATTTCCCGTATTTTCTCTGCTGTTTTAATTTGAGTTTCTTTCCAAACTTCGTTATAAGCTGCATATATAGAGGCCGCTATGAAACGTTTTTGACGCTGTTTGCATGGTCCCAAAATGAAATCACGCAAGTCAGCACCTTCTTTAAGTAAAGTTAAGTGTTGCTTAATTTCTGCCAGTGTGGATGTATGTAGCCATTCAAGGCAGAGTTTTCCTACACTGTATGTTGTTACTATCCCTGGATGTTGTCTCTGGGAATATCTAGGGTCTGGCCTGGTCAATTTGAACCCCTGTATTTTGTTCAGGAATCTATTTTGACAGTTATTTGTGTCTGTGGGCCAGATCAACCATTTTTTCCAATCAGGATGTGTTCTGTTTTGGTTTAAAATATGGGATACGTCTATCTCAACCTCTGTAGTGCTATTACTGTCAGGTGTTGGCTTTGGAACAGACGGTTTGTTTAAGTCTTTAATTTTGGCTAGGCCAAGACAGGTTGTTTGTTGAATTGTGTCATTCAAAAATATAATTTGTTCTTGGATCATGCAGGCTCTGAATAATGATTCTATACCTTGGACTTGCCAGTCTCTGGTACCCCAGATCGTTTTTGTTTCAATCTTATTTTTCCAAAAATCAAAACCAAATGTATTCATTTTTTCAAAAAATGATTCTGAATAGATTAATTTTGTATTTGTTAGCATGGTTTTCATTCCTGTCTTATTTAACAGTTTGAAATAAAATGTTTCTGCGTCATTTGTGTTAAACCCTGAGAAGTATGGGAATTTCTCATAGAATGTTTTTGAACTACCTTTTGGTGGAGTTGCACAATGTTCCCATTGATTATAATTTAAAACATTTCTAGGTTGAGCAGATTTATGCAAATAATGGTTACTATAGTGGTTGTAGCAGTACATCTGATCATAATTCGATGAACCTTGTAAATAATCATGTTCTGTAAATGTTGCTGACATAACTAAGTCTGACATCATATCATTAATACTTTCAAAATCCCAATCATCAGAGAATGTACTCGGTTTTACAAAGTCACTTAATGAAACCTTAAATTGATGAGGATACTTCAAGAGCTCGACCGGGCCATATATATCGTAATCTGTTTTGTCCCATGCTACCCCACCGGGTAATGGATTGGCTGTGAAGTTTACTGAAGAAAGTTCTCTTTTCTCGATGTGTGAAGACTTGTGTGGCTTTAGGACCAGGTTGATTTTCTGGCTTGCTGTGTCCATTGTAACATATTTTCCCTCAATGAAGTGTCCCAAGCATAGCACCATGATGAGCCAAAGCAGGAGGAAAAGTACACCTAGCACCACCCAAAATTCAATCCATGGTGAAATCAGATAGGTTTCTTTTAGTTGATGAAAGAGTTCTTTAGTTTTGTCTTTAAGAATTTTTGTTTTTGTTGGCTGTTCCTCTGGTTCGCTCGGATCCTCAGAAAAGTCTTCGAAGTTGATGAAGTAGCCTGACGCAGTTCTGTCAATTATTGGAATAGCTTCTGGATTTTTCCTTGTTTTATTAGCATAGTCTGTGGCTATATCGTTGTAGACAGGTGTTTCTTGACGAATTGTTGCAATTTGGGTTTCAAGAGGCATAAGTTCCATGGCTTTGTTGCATAGTCCTTGTTGATTCACTGTAGGTTTATCAAATGTGATTAGTCTCTCAGTTTGAACCTCTTGATTTGTAGCAAACTTTGGTGTTCTGCTACTTCTTGGGAGTCCACTTGGCCTACTACTTATTATTGGCCACATGATTGTCGTTTAACCAGGTCGATGGATACAACTCGGTTCTCCTCTTTACCAGCAAGGGGCGGTAGTACAACTGATCTTGTTCCGTTGACAGCTAAGACAGGTACTGCTTTTCTGTAAGAAGGCCCAAATTCCTTCTTCACCGCGATTTTCTCTCTGACCAGATCCCCAATCTTTGGAATCCAGACAGGCCTTGCTGGGACAGGTGGTTTCTCTTCAGTGGCTGTTGGCTGTTGTTTCAACTTTATGTTGCTCAGGTTTTTTCTTGTTTCATTTAAGTCCTGTAAAATAGCCAAACAATCTTTGATATCAAAGCATTTTCTTTCCACCACTGAAGTTTGACTATCGAGGTCCTGGATATGCATTCTAGTCCCGAACAATAGTTCGTACGGACTGAAACCTTTTAGAGAATTTCTTGGCAGATTATTAAGACTACGTTGGACACTTATTAAATGTTTGACCCACCCAACCCCCGAACCTAATGCCTTAGCCGTTATAGATTGCTTTATGTCTCGGTTTTTTCTTTCCATCATCCCATTTCCCTCAGGAAGGAAGTGATAAGATTCCCGCAATGCAATGCCCATGCTGGTCACGTCCTCCTCATAAGCTCGAGAGCTAAAAGCAGGACCCTGGTCAGAATGTAGTATGCCAATTGCGTCTATGCCGCTATAGACTCGCAAATCTTTTTATAACAGTTCAGACGTCAGCCGAGAGCTGGGGTCTACATTTTAAGTGAATCTAGTCTTAAATAATAATTATTAAAGGGACGCATTTTTTCTGGGTATCTCGTATTGATATTCTTATGATTTCTAAAAGAAGGGCATTGGTACTACTCCGGGCATTTCGCCACTGCGGTCTCTGTTGCAGTTTTGACAGTAAAATGCAAATTTGTAGTTTTGCAGGCTCATTTCCGGCCACCAGTATATTGATTGTAATTCTTTCAGAGATTCCTTAATCTTAAGGTGTCTTAGACCCTCACCCATATGTGCGTCTGCCACTAATAAGTTTCTCCTGTTCGTGTTTGGAATTACCCTATCCCCCACTCCAGGGATTTGAGCAAAAGGAACGGAGTTTGCATCGATTACGTATGTATAATTGAGTGGATGGTTGATGGGTAGCGCTGCACAGTCGCCTTTTGATGACGTTTTTACCGCCAGCATCGTTTCCCCGTCTACGTATTTTCCTGAACACTTTTTTGTAGCTACGAAAGCCGGCTTAGTTGCTTCCGCTGTGGCTGTCTCAGCCAATGAATTCCCTGACACGTGAACGCCATCACGTTCGTGACTCAATGAATGTATCACGTGAGTCTTTGGTAGTTCTTTTTGTAAAAGAACTACAAGTTCCCAAAGCGATTTATGCTTTATTGTGGCACCTGTGTCATCTTTGTAACCGTTCTGCACCCAGTTCTGCAAGTCGTTATTGTATGATTTGACGCAGTAATATGAATCGAACACTATTAGTGTCGGAAATTCGCGATCGGCATTATCTAGCGCCATTTTTAACGCTATTACTTCAGTTTGTTTATCTGAATTATTTTCTACAGAGTGTGATTTTGTTACCAGAGGGCTCAATTTACCTCCGCGCCACACGTATTTAACAATCTTGCATGTTGCGTTATAGGCTTGTTTTCCCCAAATTGAGGGTTGTGCATGTCCGTCTGTATATATTACACAGGCGTACTGTTGTATGGGCCGAATGTCGATTGGCAGAGGATATTCTCTTTCATATTCTAGATTTTTTAATTTTTTCATTTCCGGGTCAAAATAGTATTTCACTTTGTCTGTAGCAAGAGAATTTTCCCATTGTATCCATTTTGGATTTAATGCCACAGTAGGTAAATTACATGGGCTTGTTAATGCCTCAAAGGCTGATTCTGCTGTTCTAACAGTAATCTGTCTGCCATCAGCTTGGTCTCTTTCTTTTGCTACAGCTGTTTGAACCGCATGAACTATGTTTTCCTTAATGCTGAATGTTTTTTCAGCTTCTGTGTACAAATGTGATTTGTATGCTATTGGTACCGTTTCTCCCTCATTAGAGGTTAGGAATGTGAATCCGCATCTTCCTGGGATGACCCGGATCACAAGGTTGCGTGTGTTATCGCGTGTTTGCAATTTTGTTTTAGCTAACATGTCTGTTTGCAATGATCTCAAAATTTCTGTGTGTTTTTGAGTCCAATTGATTGTTTTAAAATCTGGTTTTATTAGTTCATAGAGAGGTTTAACCCTCTCTGCATAATTTAGAATGTAAGTTCTTCCGAAATTTAGGAAACCTAGAATTGATTGTAAGTTTTTCAGCGTTCTTGGTGCTTGGATTACAGCACATTTCTCTAAGAAATTGTCTGCCAGGCTTTTGCCTTCACTTGATAATTCATATCCTAAAAACAGGACAGTTAGATGGGCAATTCGAGACTTTTTAAAGTTGAATTTGTAACCCTCGGCTGCGAACCCAAGTATTATGGTGTTTACTCTTTTCAAGTGAGTATCCAAGTCATCATCTGTTAGATAGATGTCATCGACATAAGATAATGCCTCATCATCATACATTTGTAGAAACTCTGTTACTCTTGCTGAGAATAATCCTGGGCTGTTCTTGAACCCCTGTGGGAGTCGACAGAATTTTCTGCGAGCTCATTATTGAGAAAGCGGTCAAATACCTGCTTTCAGGTGCTATATTTTGACAAAAGAATCCATTAGAGATGTCTAATGTTGTTTTGTATTTTTTGCGCACGATGTTATTCATTAGTGCTGCACTATGTGAGTTTTGTACTGCAAAGGTTTTGCAACATGAGTTAAGGTGTCTGTAGTCCAAAACTAGACAATATGAATCGTCTGGCTTGGAGACAGGAAACAAAGGATTGTTCATTTGTGAGGTGCATGTTTCAATCACCCCCTGGTATTCAAGTTGATCTAAGATCTCCCTGACCTGTTTTTTAGCTTCTTGCTTAATTGGGTACTGCCTTTGTGCAGTTGGTTGACTTTTTAACTGGATTTTGTGAGGAGGAGAGTCCTCCTCCCATCCAACATGGTTTTTATATAATGCAGGAGCTTGGGCTACTGCCCACTTTCTTGCAAGTGTATATTTTTTATAAATTGGAATGTGCTTTGAGAAGGCAGACATAATCATTTCTCCGCCATGAGGGCACTCCCTGACAAACTCCGGCGGACAGTCTTTTTCAGCTAAAAGGATGTCATAGCCTTTTGAGAGGTTATCCCAAAATAGACCCCTTATTTTCCTAGTCTTATCTCCCTCTATACCTAATGTTATTTCGTATATTTTATGAGGTTTGCTAAGTCTGGTGTCTGCAGTTTCCACCTGAATGTATTCATTCGTGTCCACTGTCTCCAGATGATTCATCAGGATCTTGCGAGCTATGCTCACTTCTGCTGCGCTGTCTAGCATTGTCTGAGCCCACTCTCCATTTTTCAGCTGTGTCCTCAGGATCCTCGGCATGTTTGATTATTTTAATGCTGGCTACCTTCTTTTTTGGAAATTGTAATTTTTTACTTTGATGAGCAGGTTCCTTGTCTTTGGACTTGACGTGCTCTTCCCTGTGTTCTGACCGTCCTCTTCTTTCCAATTTCTGAGAAGAAATCTGAAAAGATCGAGAGGGACGTGTATCAACATCTTGATATCTATCAGGTTTCTTCAAATTATCCCTATTTCTAAGGTTGTATCTTTTCTCAGAGGGTTCCCTCTGGGGAGACTTGTGTCCTTGGTACGGAGATCTTTCTCTCCGCCGAGGAGACTTTCCTCTGGACTGGAATCTTTTTTCTTTGAGAGTGGATTGTTTATTTCCATCCCAGCTCTTTTTTGGAGTGTTTAGATTATTTTTAATAAATATCTTTTCAGGACTTTCAGTTAGTTGGGGTTTTACTGGTTTCCCACCCAAACTATCTCTTCCTAGCTCTTCATAGCATTTTTCTATGATTCTGGGAAGTTCAAATGGCTGTTCTGCTATATCTGTTTCTTTCAATTTCTGACGGATCGCCACAGATGCTGCTTCTCCTTTTATGTTAGATAATAATAAAGCTGAGACCTGCTTGAAGTCTTTCAGTAATTTCATACCTAGAGTTAAAGCAGGTTCTGGACCGTATTAGTTTTGAATCTGTCTTAGCACATCTGGTATTACCGCCATGGACGGAACACCATGTGTTTTTGTGTAAATGGAAGCAAAGACTGTACCCCAAGTGTCACAGTCCTCCACATGTGGTATGATCCCCATTGGAAGGCAGATAGTCAGAATTCTGTGTTTCTCAGTAGGGGTAGTATCCGGAAATACTGCCTCTATTTGAGTGATTTTTTGTGCTAACCAGAATGGAATTTGTTCCCGTTTTATGGGTACTTTACCAAGACATGACTGTATGTTCTGTGGTATTATTTTATTTGTATTCCCCTGATGAGGGGTCAGCTGTGGAATGTTAATAGCTGGTTGGACTGTTGAAGTCCGCATTACATATTGGACTAACTGTCTATGTATTTTAATCAGTTGTTTTAGCTCTGCTAAAAGTTCTGGTATTGACATTTTTTCAATGTCGGGATGTGGTGTGTAGCTGGCTAGAACCGGCCATGTTGCTCCTGGTCTACCTAGTGGACCGAGCCTGGTGATGTGATTATTATGTTTTAGGGCACCTTTAAACCAGAGCAGGTGCTCTTGGTATTTTAATGGGATTTCCACCTCCTCGAAAGGGGTGTACTCATCCGGTGGTTCCTCTATTTTGTTATAGTAGAATTCATGTGTGACAGCGTTTGCTGCTGGAAAGTTTATCCATGAATAGAATACCTCTGTCTGCCGATATTCATGTGCCTCAATTACGAATATGACTGTACCACCTCTCGATGTTAGTCCATTTTCTATTAGTTTAAGAGTTATAGTTTTTCTTATGCTGACCGGGATGAGTATTGCATCCGGGTCTTGCTGTAGGAGACTTGTGTCTTCTGCTAGGAGTTGAGCTGCTATTCTAGCTGTCTCCCTATCTCCTTCACCGTCTGACATTTTACTGACAGGAAGGTTTTTTGTTGCAGATCAGGTTTTCAAGGAAACAAAGATTAGGTGCACAATATTTTGGAACACTGTATCCTTCAACGTTGAATAAACCAAAAACTATACATAGAAATCTCTTCCTACTAAGTTCCGGCGGATTTTAACCTTTGACCCACTCCAGACGTCTTTGGAGTATTTACGGGAGAAAGGGTCTGTGTGAAAAAGCACAACTGAGTTACTCTAACGTTTTGCATTAGATTTATCGCCTTACCAAACGTTGGGCGCCATGTAGTGTAGTTCCTATAGTCCCAATAGGCTCTGCGCATTGGAATAATATCTTCAGTAGTGTAGACGTAGGACTGAGGTTACCTAGGTTTCTACTGACTATATTAGACTTAAGTTTTGTGTGCCAGCTAGCTCAGAGTTCACTAGAAACTTTCTCAAATAAGCGAGGAGGAGTTTAACCTCCCTGGATAGACAAGAAGGGATTTAGTTTCTGACAACCATAAAACATGACAACTTTGCTCTCCCTGAATAAGAGTATATCTCTAGAGTTGTGTGAAAACAAAAAGACAGCTATTTCACTCAGTCAAAGGTGCGTACTTAGTTTCACCAGATTGCAGAGAAAAAGAGAGACGGGCGTTTTCAATAAAAGGTGTTATTTATTGAGCAGTCTCTTTCCCCATTCAAGAGAAATGAATTGCTACAATTGCAATACTTGTAGTTAAGTAAAGTGCATACAGTAAAAGCAGGATTATGAAATAATACTGTAAAAGCATTGATATGGTTTCTTAGCCATATGATACTTTAAAATGGATAAAATAGATACATACATATATACATTGACTAATCGTACTAAACTGGTGCTTCTAACTACGCCTACCCCGGTGTACCTGACCTAAGCCTAATACGTGGGAGGGAGTAAGTAAGTAGCAGTTTAAGTTAAGTTTGTTTTGCCAAGAATCTGACTCAAGAATTCTCTGTAAGGGTTTAGTCAGTTCAGTACCTGGGTATTAGAAGGCAGGAGGGCTGGTATCTCTCTCTCAGGACTCGGTATCCCAGTCACCCGCAAGGGTAAGCTGGAAACGCCGGAGGCTGGATTTCTCGGCAGGAGAAAAGACAGCGTCTTTCTCAGCGCGTCAAAAGGGAGGGGCAGCGTCCGTGGGCTCTTCGGAAGTAGATAGCTGCACTGCTCCAGGATTACCACCGTGTGTTTGCTTTAGGCAACGTTGGTATATTTATACCTGAAAGGTGCCGGGTTTGACGTAAGGCTGGACATAAGACGTCAATAAAGATGTCACTAAGAACTGGTCGTTCTTACAATGCTTTACAGGAGTTCTTGGACGAAATCAAAACAACGGCAGCGGGGATTTCCCAGGTTGCTGGAGGCTTGGATTTGTTTAAGAACTCGGTGTGCTTTCTAGGGGGCTGGAGGAGTAGGCTTGCTTAATGTGACAGCATGCGCTATGACCGAATTATGAAAAGGGTTTCTATGCCGTTGCAGGGATATTATTGATTTATAACCGAACAAGGGCAAAGAATAGGATATTGATTCAGGTACCTAGATAAAACACACTACAGTGGAATGTGTCCAACGACTCTTCCGCCTCTTGTTTGGCTTGGCGGAAAATGAACCTCTCATAGTCTTTGCTCGCCATAGGTTCAAAATGCGCGTTTAGAGCATTGTAAATTTTGTGGATGTCCTTACCTCCAAGGTGGAGGAGTAATGCTCTGCGTCTTTTCCTGGCAGTGCCTGCCCCTTCGAAGTAGATTTGGAGGCGGTCTGTCCAATCTTTCCATCGTGGAGCTAGGGATGACGGGGATCCGTCTACTATGAACGGTTCGATGGCGGGAATCGACGCCATCGTGACATGTGTGTAGGCTCTCTTTTCTTGAGCGTGTACTGTCCCTCCTTAGGTGCCTCACCCTGGGCTGTTTTGGACGTTGACTGATGTGGGGGGCCCTCTTCTCTTTGCCACCTTTTCCTCTAGGTCACTTTACTGGCCACCCCGATCTGTGCTCAGGTGTAGACTCGCGTAACTCTTGGGCGCTGGCTGAATCCCCTTCTGTTGCCACTTGGTGAAGCGCTGGCTGCTCTGACCTGTGTGCTGACGTAGGTACCTGTGGGTCCGAGTGGCACTGGGATCTGAACACTCTCCAGTGAGGCGGGGCCGCACTGCTGTCTTCTCCTACATATGGGCTCACCAAAGGCCCTGGAGAGACACTGCACGGCAGTATCCTGGTGCCTCAGACACCCTCATTGGGGTTTACCGCCAGCATGAGTAGCACTGATTCGCTGAGGGCCGGCATATATATGGAGAGTGGGGAGGTGGGGGCTTCATGGGCACAGCATGAGTTCTTTTTTTTTACACTTGTCGCCAGTGTGATGTGCCTAATTGCAGGCGCGCTATTGTTCACGGCGCCGTTGCGTAAATAAGGCACGGGACACACCGCTGATGTTCCGCGTGGTCCCCAATAACTCCTGTCGGCCACGCCTTCTTTATCTATACAGAGCGCGCGTGACGTCATGCGTCCGTGTAAACGTGTCCCAGTCGACGTGGGCAGACTAGACCGCTACCCGGCGCCTCAGGACACTACAGGCAGTTCCCCGTTTGTTTACTCAGGCTGTACTGTGCTGGCTTTCTCGTAAGACACAGCTGCTTCTTTATTGCTGTCCAGGGTGCCTTTGATCACAAAATGTCGCACTACAGTGGAGTACACACGTCTGAACGCATTTGTAATAATATATTACATGCCTCGCTCGGTTCTGCTTTTTGTAGTTGTATATAGCATTGTCAGAGCGCTTTGCATAAGCACTGGCTGCATTACAGACGGACGCATTCACTTTTAGGCACAGGGAAATTGAGTGATTGGCCTAGCTTTCCATGAGCACTGGTGCGTATCGACCGACTTTCCGCACCATTCTGCAAGATACACCTGTCACCTGAAATTACGTTATTCCAGCCTTGTTAAGATAAAAACAAACATTCTCTGACCTGCTCCTCATAAAGGATAAACAAAATAATTAGGATTTGTCTGAAAGAAAATTTTTTGTTACAGGGTCCGATTTTGCAGCAGTAACAACTAGAATTTGCAATACAATAGGTCTCACATTTACGTGAGTTTAAGCTATTGGCATTGTAAATGACAATGCCTTCTATGTATGTTTTAAAACCAAAACATAAATAAAAGGTATTGTCATTTACAAAGCCAATAGCTCAAACTTGCGTATATGCGAGACCTATTGCATTGCAAATGCTGGTTTTGTTATACACTGGAACTAATATTTGCTTATAACATTAGGATACAGTGTTTCTCAATTAAGTTAGCTGAAATTTTACCATTCTTTGTAAAACTCAACCTTCTGAAAGACACATTTTTTTGCTTGATTTCACAAGGTAAATTTTTTTGTTTGATTTCAGAAGATGAATACTCTTAAAGTTTTCATTTACAATAAAGTGTTAGTCGACTTGGCCCCACAGCATTTTTTGATGGTTCATTTGCAATTTGCTTTCATCCTGCTACTTTGATTATGTGACAACCATATTAATTAAGTTATTGCAATAGTAATTGGGTACCATTTCCTTTCGCCAATTTCTTTAACCCATATCCGAATGGTGCCGATATACCGAAGAGCGTTGTAGAGCAAATAAATAAAATACTCACAGGCTTAGGGTCGTGTAAGGCACAGTCAGCTTGCTGGGACCGTCTGTAGTTTTTGAATTTCTGGAACTTTTAAGCTGCATTATAAATGGACTTGCAGGTCAATGTTTAAAACACTACGTTTCGTTCAAGAAGCCACATGGTGGATATTTAGAAAACACTTAACTATACTTGCAGAAAGATGCAAGGGCTTTGCAGTTAGGCACATCTGCCACCAAGTGGGCAGAGTGGAACAGGACAGGTGTGCAGCCACTTAACAGTCAGCCAAGATCACCCTGCAGCCCTCTTTGTGTAGATGAACATTCCTCAACCTCTTTATTGCTGCATAACAGCTGCACATCATTGGATGAGATGATTGTAACAATATATATGCAAATGAAAATCGAAGTGAACATTGTTTTTCTTTTTTTGTTCAGATACACATTACGCTTACAAAGTGCAGATCGCCACAGGCACAAAGCAAACATGTACAAATCTCACGCTCTGGGTTTCTCAGGACACAAATCCAGAACCTCAAGCAATCTTTTAAATTCACACTATTATTCAACATAGTCAAAATATGGTATGATTTGGCACAATTTCTCTCTGGCTTTCTGAAATAGAGTACACTGTGTTTGGGAAAAAGTTTGATTAGGGAAACACGTGTCTCTCTGGGAATTCAAGGTGGGTATGCCTCACAGAGATCTGAGAATGCCCATCATAAGGAGGACACCTCAGACTGCCCAAAGGGTGGGTATGCCTCTTTCCCCATCCACTGGGGAAATCGAAAAGGGGCACTTGGATCGAAAGGACTTCTCACACACTAGAAGAGTTTTTTTTTTGTTTTTTTTTAACCGCTGCTTCTTTTTTTTTAACTTTTGTAATGGTTTTTAATAACTATACAATAAAAGTTTTACTTACTAGAAGAGTCACTGTGCTCCTGCCAGGGTTTGAGATGTCTGGCTCGGAGCTAGTCATCATACCCAGGGCGGTGGAATCTGGTTTTGCAGCAAAGAATCCATGCATCCACCAATTGAGAGCCGGACTTGGAGGTCCAAGTGATTGCGGGCAATCAAAACCTTCGGTAATCAGTGTGCAGACTTTCAGCATCCTATATATGCATGAGTAGCCACTCCTCGCCTTAATGGAGGCAGCACCAATGAGCGAGCCAGTGTACCAGACACATGGTTGTGCTAACACAGTGCAATACTGTGACGTGGAGTGGGTGCTTGGAATTCAACCTGTGCATGCTGTTTCAGTAAACAACAACAACAAAACGGTGAGGTAGGACCCAGGGGAATATTTAAAGACCAGCTCTCTGAACAATCCCCAAGATTATGCAACAAACTAAAGCGTTCAAGAGGGTCTAAGAAAGCCAAAGGCTGAGTGCGTGGTCGGCAAGCATTAGTTGAACAGCAAGCCAGAAGATGACCCTAAAAAAAGGTACGCAGTGACAACTCGTTCGATGGTCAAAGAGTACCCATCAGTCACCACACGAGACCGCCCTTCATCATTTGGGAAATTTTCAAGGAACCATCGATGCAAGTTGTGAATATAAAGGAAGAGGGAGACTAGATGGTTAATAGTTCTCCTTTCCTAAATAGCAACAGTATGGTTTAATCACTTAATGAGACTGATAAGTGATGCAAGTGTGGTATGACTAGGGAAGTGCAGTGCAAAAACTAAAATGAAGGTGAAAATAATTAGAAAAAGGTGTCTAAAATTGGGTCAGGGAGCACATAATACATGTTTATTAGGGTGATGCTCGCCTCTTCAAATTAAAAACAATTTAAATGTGTAAAGACAGTTTGAAAAATATACTGTCTGAATTAGAGTCAGGTCAACATGTTTCAGCAATTCTCGGACATAGTGATCCTTGCTTTCTTCAGGACCTATTTACACTAAATTGCTACTGCAACAAATTATAAAACAAAAGTGAATATAACTGGACAATCACTAAGAATCACCTGCAGTCTCCAGGTAAAGCTGTCTTGTCCTCGCTCACAGCTCGTGTCATTCACTGTAGGGTCAGAGGAAACAAAAAAGGCAGTAGTACAACCAACTTTATGCCCTCCGCGAATCATTAGTACTAGGCAACCATCATTCAGGCCTTAGAAATAGTAAAAAAAAATGACTAAAATGCACCCATAAAGTGGTGTAATTAATTGTTCAGTATTAGGATATACAATTCATATGCCCAATAACAATAACACATCTTACCATAGTCTGTGAGATGTGCAAGCCTCACCTCACCTGGCAGTGGCTCAGGGGCAACGTGAAGCACCGCTCTAGGAAACATGTAAAAAGAAAACATGTTCGCCTTAATGTACATTTACCCTTGAAATCACAAACCCACCGAACCTTAGTGTATCCCTCGGCACAAAACGAAAGATAGTTTTATTGACTGTCACTTCCCTGCTGCTTTCGTTACGATCAAGTTAGTCAAGGGTATGAGAACAGTAAATCTGGGGCAACCATCGCCTAACACATAAAATGAGCTCTCAATGTGTACCAAGTGGCCCACATCGAAGAGACTAGCATAGTTCTGTGCCTCACTAGAAATACTCCGGGGTGCACGTCTTTCCAGAAGAATAACGGAACGGGCCTGCTGCATATGTGCAAGTCTGCTCGTAAACAAGTCGGGAAAAAACCACAAGATTGGCCGCCTCACAAACTCACCTATCCGTCGGTACTCCGTAGCCGGCATCTGAACCGACTGGGGAGGCACCGAACGGATAGTGAGTACGTGGTTAAGAGGAGGCAGCCGATAGGTCAACTGTACACGTGACCGGCACCGTCATTGGCCTGGCCGGCTACTGAAAGCGCTCTCCTCATCGGTTACCAGACCTCAACGGCACGAGGAACCTGAGGAGCAACTCTGCCAAGAGCAAAGATCCAGCACTGAACGGGGTGCAGGAATAGTTATGAATCTGAGTGGACATGTTTTGACACCAATGGAGGACAAAGCTTTGAATAGAGGACTTGGATTTGTACCTACCCACCGGAATGATCATTTCCAAACTCGTTTGGAACTTGCACATTTTCTCAGGAAGATAAGACTGCATTTCTTTTTTGCTAACAAAGTTACTGATCAACAATCTGAAAGGGAATGCAATACCGGATTGAGGCTTAAGTCTACCTTTACACCTCCTACTCACTCGATGCCACCACAGGTTCTAGCCTATGAACAAGCCATGGAAAAGGAGATTGAGGGCCTATTCCACGAAGGAAGTGAAATTTTCCACAACCTACCAAAGTCAGAACATCAGGCTTTGAAATTACTTACTAACAACAAAGAACTCACGATCAAACCAGCAGACAAAGGTGGCTCGATAGTCATCCAGGACACCGACGTATATCGCTCTGAATGTAAGCGTCAGCTGGAAAACACAAATGCCTACAGTTTACTGGGGCATGATCCTACTGATGAGTTGAAACTTACCATCAAGACTATGGTTGAGGAAGCTTTAGCTGAGGGGTGGATCACACAGACAGAGGCCACCTTTCTGTACACTGAGCACCCCAAGATGCCATATTTCTACACCTTGCCAAAGGTCCATAAAGAACAACGACCACCGCCAGGCCGCCCGATAATTTCAGGTATTGGTTCAGCTCTTGAACCGATGTCTACCTTTGTAGATCATTTCCTACGACCCATGGTGAAAAGAATGCCCACTTACCTGAAGGATACTACGGATTTGCTACGCTTGTTACCCGACATTGAATTTGATCTTACCACTGACCTTCTTGTCTCCTTCGATGTCGAGGCTTTATACACCTCCATCCCACAGGATGAGACCTTAGAAGTAATTCACTCTCTGCTTGATTCTGAGGATCTTAATAGTATAACACCTGTTCCTTTCATTATGGCCTGTGCAACTTTGGCCATGAAACAAAAAAAATTCCAATTCGAGGATAAAATCTACCTGCAAGTGTCGGGCACGAGCATGGGGAGCATTTATGCCCCCAGCTTAGCTAATCTATATGTGCACTCTTTTGAGCAGGAGCATATCTTTAGTGATCTGAATCCATATACCGACAACCTGAAAACCTGGAAAAGGTATATCGATGACATCATGGTGGTCTGGCGAGGTACAGAAGAAAGATATCTCGATTTTCTTGAATGGCTAAATACCAGGAACTCCTTTCTTAAATTCACCATCGAGATAGGAGGAGGCCAACTTGCATTTCTAGACCTTCTGATAAAAGCCACACCAGAGGGACTACAGTCAGAACTATATAGGAAGCCCACCTCAAGGAATTCACTGTTACTCTTCGACAGTCATCACCCGAGATCCCTAAGGGAGAATCTCCCCTTCGGGCAGTTCTTACGGGTCCAAAGAAATTGCTCTACGCCTGCGGCCTTTAAGGAACATTCGAACATTTTGCATGACCAGTTGATTGCACGGAAGTATCCCCCTAAGCTGGTTAGACAATCCATGAAACGAGCCAGGAATAATAATCGCCAGGCTTTGTTGGAACCCTCACCTGCTAAAGCACCTTTGGAACGGATGACGTTCGTGCAAACGTTTGGGACTATGTCAAACAAAATCCAAAAATTGGTTAAGAAACACTGGCCCATTTTAAACTACGGTCTTCAGAATCTTCAGAAACCCTTGTTTTCATTCAAAAGGGGTTCCAACCTGAGGGACAGACTAGTACACACTAGACCCCTTGAGGTTCAACCTAGAGCAGTTGGAACAATATGGAACCTCCCTCCAGTCGCGGGACATCATCCCTGTGGAACGTGTCAAGCATGTCAACAGACAAGAAAAACAACAGAAGTGGACATCGGAACATCAAGACCCTGGAGGCAATTAAGATTCACTAATTGCAACAGTGACCATTTGGTTTATCTGATTACTTGTCCCTGTGGACTCAAGTATGTTGGGATGACCACTCGGAAGATACGCATAAGAATATCTGAACATAAAAGCACCATCCGGTGTAAACGACAAGCCACCAAACTGACGGCACATTTTCTGGAAGTCAATCATCTGTCCACTGATTTCATTTGGACAGTGCTTGAACAACCTTTTATTCCTTCTTACACTGCAGATGTGGCTAAATTCCTTTTGATAAGAGAACAGAAATGGGTGTTGAAGCTTAATACCCATAATCAGGGATTAAATGACGATATTCCGTGGTCTGCCCTTAATTAGAACATCTCTCAGAGGGTTGGATTGAGGGGTATATCACATGATTACTATGACAGCACGATCCTATCTACCCAATGTTAATTAACACCCTGGCATTCACATATTTATATATTATTTATATATAAACTACCAGAACCCTATCTATCTAGTGAGAGAAACTTTATCAGCCAATAGTTCCCTGGATTTAATTTATCATGTTGATGCAGAAAAGCGTTGATTGTGGACTCCCTGGTCTGCTTTTGCTTGTCGCCGACATCGTTGACATACAATTTATAATAAAAAGACAATGTGCTGTGATAACATTCAACAGCAATACAGGAATCTATATACCATTTTTGTATTCTAGGTGCAATAGTTTTCTAGATAACCAGATCGTTTCTTTCCTCACTTTCCTTTACCTCCGTTTGCTTTACAAAACTTGATCGGACCTTTTTGTAAATACAAAACGGGTAACCGATGAGGAGAGCGCTTTCAGTAGCCGGCCAGGCCAATGACGAGACAGAAGGTGCCGGTCACGTGTACAGTTGACCTATCGGCTGCCTCCTCTTAACCACGTACTCACTATCCGTTCGGTGCCTCCCCAGTCGGTTCAGATGCCGGCTACGGAGTACCGACGGATAGGTGAGTTTGTGAGGCGGCCAATCTTGTGGTTTTTTCCCGACTTGTTTACGAGCAGACTTGCACATATGCAGCAGGCCCGTTCCTTTATTCTTCTGGAAAGACGTGCACTCCCGAGTATTTCTAGTGAGGCACAGAACTATGCTAGTCTCTTCGATGTGGGCCACTTGGTACACATTGAGAGCTCTTTTTATGTGTTAGGCGATGGTTGCCCCAGATTTACTGTTCTCATACCCTTGACTAACTTGATCGTAACGAAAGCAGCAGGGAAGGGACAGTCAATAAAACTATCTTTCGTTTTGTGCCGAGGGATACACTAAGGTTCGGTGGGTTTGTGATTTCAAGGGTAAATGTACATTAAGGCGAACATGTTTTCTTTTTACATGTTTCCTAGAGCGGTGCTTCACGTTGCCCCTGAGCCACTGCCATGTGAGGTGAGGCTTGCACATCTCACAGACTATGGTAAGATGTGTTATTGTTATTGGGCATATGAATTGTATATCCTAATACTGAACAATTAATTACACCACTTTATGGGTGCATTTTAGTCATTTTTTGTGACTATTTCTAAGGCCTGAATGATGGTTGCCTAGTACTAATGATTCGCGGAGGGCATAAAGTTGGTTGTACTACTGCCTTTTTTGTTTCCTCTGACCCTACAGTGAATGACACGAGCTGTGAGCGAGGACAAGACAGCTTTACCTGAAGACTGCAGGTGATTCTTAGTGATTGTCCAGTTATATTCACTTTTGTTTTATAATTTGTTGCAGTAGCAATTTAGTGTAAATAGGTCCTGAAGAAAGCAAGGATCACTATGTCCGAGAACTACTGAAACTTGTTGACCTGACTCTAATTCAGACAGTATATTTTTCAAACTGTCTTTACACATTTAAATTGTTTTTAATTTGGAGAGGCGAGCATCACCCTAATAAACATGTATTATGTGCTCCCTGACCCAATTTTAGACACCTTTTTCTAATTATTTTCACCTTCATTTTAGTTTTTGCACCGCACTTCCCTAGTCATACCACACTTGCATCACTTATCAGTCTCATTAAGTGATTAAACCATACTGTTGCTATTTAGGAAAGGAGAACTATTAACCATCTAGTCTCCCTCTTCCTTTATATTCACAACTTGCATCGATGGTTCCTTGAAAATTTCCCAAATGATGAAGGGCGGTCTCTTGTGGTGACTGATGGGTACTCTTTGACTATCGAACGAGTTGTCACTGCGTACCTTTTTTTAGGGTCATCTTCTGGTTTGCTGTTCAACTAATGCTTGCCGACCGCGCACTCAGCCTTTGGCTTTCTTAGACCCTCTTGAACGCTTTAGTTTGTTGCATGCTGTTTCAGTACCCTGCCCGATGACCGCGTGACCCGCAGGGGAACATGGGCGGGACAGCGGTTTAGTCCCAACCGGCAGAAACTCCAGCCGACAGGGATAGGGCGCCCCGCGTTCACCAATCACAGGCCAGGGGAGGGCCTTCAGGTGGGAGGGGCGAACGCACTATATCCACCAAGGTGGCCAAGGCTCGGCCTCTCGTTCTCCCAGTCTCCCGCGGCTCAAGCGTTGTTTTACTGGCATACGGTGTCAGTTTCTCTGGAGCCATGTGGGGATTCTCCCTCGGCTCTGCGCGTTTGCCATTCTCGCATCGTGTCGCGTCGGATCGATTTAAGGTATGTGGCTTTAACTAGCCTCCCCCGGCCCGGTCCCTGGGTATGACCAGGTTGATGGGGCCCTGTGGTATCATCCACGGGGGGGGGGGTTGGTGGAGCGGGTCACGGGCTAGCAGCTGCGCGTGGGAGCTTGGTCGGGTTAGGAGGGAGAATGATACAGAGCGGGTATGAGACCGGCTTCGGACTGCTGGTGCTCTCGAGACATTTCCTCCATAGATCGTGTTAAAGTTCGCTAACTCGGTAAGGCTAGAATCCAGGCGGACCACTCGACGGCGAGGGTTGTAGAGGCCAGATCCGGCCGGCATGGGTATTAGGCATATCTGAGGTAGCGGGGCTGAGCGGCCTGAGGCGGGATTAAGGCTCCACGCTCTCCTGAGGCGTGAGTTCAAATCCCACCGATGCCTAGTTCTCTTTTAGCGCGAAAATTTTTTATGCGGTTGGGACCATAGAGGGTCAGCAATAACTAATTCATACTGCAAGGCCAGCGTCAGTCCCCCCTCCCCCCACCGAATTACCTCCGGGTTAGCGACATAGCATGGCGACAGAGTTTGTCGGCGCCATTTCTCGACCGTAAAGGGGTACTAGGCTGCGTGTTTAATTATCCCGGGTTTTCATTTTAAGCGGTGGTTCATACAGGAAGGCGAAGGCATGTTAGGATGCACCCCTCCCCCCAACTACCTAAGACTCCGGGTCAGCTCCAGATCATGACGACGCTATTGAGCGGGCTGGTAGCGACAATATTGAGCGGGCTGGCGCCATATTTAGCGTTATTAATTCCGCTAACCAGGTAACTTTCGATGACGCAGGTTAGCGCCGTATCAAGGCGACACTAGTGAGCGGGTTCGCCATATATATCGCCGTTAAATCCGAATCGCGTTTTATTACTGATCCCGACACTGGGAGTGGGTCGGCGCCATATAGATCGCTGTTAAATTCCGAATTACGTTTAATTGCTGATCCTGAATTTCCACTTCCGGCCGGCGCGGGGTCGCCGTTAAATCCGAATCGCGTCTAATTACTGATCCCGACACTGCGAGCGGGTCGGCGCCATATAGATCGCTGTTAAATTCCGAATCACGTTAATTGCTGATCCTGAATTTCCATTTTCGGCCGGCGCGGGGTACTAGGCAGCGCGTTTAATTACTGATCCCGAATTTCATGCAAACTTCAATTGCATGGGGTACTAGGCAGTACGTTACTTCTGATACCGAATTTAGGATAATTTCATTACGCTGCAAGGCTGTTTTTGAGTCCATAACGGAAGGCAAATGCCGTTGGTAGAATGCACCACCCCTGACTATTGAAGACACTGGGTTAGTGCAATCATGGCGACGCTATAGGGTAGCGCGCTAAGGCTGGAGCGGGTTGGCGCCATTTCCGGCCGCCATTGCCATACATAGATAAGGCTAACATTCGTAAATAGCGCTATTGTAACAAGACTGCTCAACCCTTCGCTTGTCTCACCCTGTACAAAGGTGTCAGTTTTAAACTGGGTTATAGGTAAGCAGCAAGTCCCGTGGTGGGCGATTCCTAACGGCTTCGCAAGATTGACATCGATTTCTAAAGCTGCCAGTTCAAGTTGCAAGGTATGCAGCATCGGCGGTCACGCCAGCCCACTTAACTATGAGTATAAATAAAACTATCGGCAGAACGACCTGCCCAAAATAGCGGGTGCTCGGCCATATATAGGTGGGGTGGGACATGGTGTAATCCGGTGAGTGCGCGGATGGGGTTTCGTTGCCGATGCGCACTATATGGTTCTAGCTTGCCTCGATTAAAGACAGTAATAACATAAACAACATAACAAGGGCGCAGAGCTGTCCTGCGCCGTAATTCACTACAAACAAGCAATCGGCGTAAACAAATGCCTGGGTACTATTACCAGGATGCCCCGTGGAAGCTAGATATATGGACAGGTGGTTCTCGATTTACCACTGAGGTTTACCAGCTGTGATGTTATTGATCACAGGACCAGGAAGGCAGACACGTGCCATCTTAGTGATGCCAGCTTAGTACTAATAAGCAAACCGGGACTCTCCAAAGTCTTTCTAAATGCCCTAACATGCACAGTGTTTTTTCAGTGTGGCACCACATTAAACTGATTGTTTTAGGAGGAAACTAGGGAATTGCAGGAAGGAGGACAGACCTGTCTGACGCTGCGATACCATGGGCTATTTACCTATTGATGGAGACGATTTGGCCTTAGGGCTAGAGAGGTGTACCTCAAAGATGGGGAACCGGGTTTCATTGCCAAATGGGCGCTGCCTCACGAGGTTTTCATGCCCTCAGATAGATTTAAAGAAGTCGCCTTTAAAGTTACCGGCATCAATGATTGCAACATACTGGAATGCAATAACTCTTTTGCACGCTAGAGCGGCGAGACAGTTAAACCTCGTAGTACAGTATACACAATGAGGAATTCGGTGTTGTTTCCAGATCGCGCCCGGGGGGAGAAGTGTGGCTCAGTGGTTAGAGGCGGCAGACCCGGAATCTGAGATCGACCGTGGACCAGGGTTCGATTCCCCGCCTCGGCGGGTCTCGGGCTCATAAATTCCACGGTCTCGACAATTCTCGCTCCGGTGCCTACTCGACTCACGGGGTCACACTCTGCGACTCTGGGCAATACCTTGCTTAATCTCCACATCGGCCCCTCGCGGCGGGATGCCTGGCTTTCACCTTGTGGATACCCTGCCGGGGTTTCTCACAGGGGAATACCAGGACGGGTTCCCTAAGCAAGCGCGGAGATGCCCCAGGGTAAGTCCTGCGCTATATAAGTTTCATACATTTACATTTACATTACATCGTAAGGACTGCAGCTGCATAGGATTAAGGAGTAGAGCAGAAGGCAATACATGGGTGCGAGTAATAGGGTGATTGGGTTAAGCAACGGGAGCAGACATTCGTCAACACAATCTGATTTAGTTGCTAGTATACTCATTGGGATGAGGACTACCCCACTGTTTTCCGCAGCAGATTCATATTGGGTTTGTACAGTTGCGCTGCTCTGTTCTGCCTGACCTGCAAACAATGAGCATCAACTTCCAAAGCAAATTGCTGGGTAGCCACCATTACGTAAACTATCTCATTCGCAGCTGGGCCTGGTCAAAACAACCACGAGGCAGAGGCGCGAGATGCTCTCAGCCTCGGCCGACGAAGTTATTGAATCCGGAAAATAAAGCGGGCACGAAGTACACTCTCACACCCGATAAAATAGAACTAACAAAATGTATATTCTGCAATCATTGTTCAGTCTGCACCGTTCAAGTGATATAGTCCGAAACTGATCAAGTGGCAAAAGCAAATGGCCAAATAATTTTGGAAATAGGCATACCAAACGGCGTTTTAAACCACCGAAACAGCACCATTTATGACCAGCGTTGTTTCCAAGGAAGCTCACCACAGGGATCATGTTAAATGAGAATGTTTACTATAGCAGGTGCATCATTATTCAGACCAACAATGGAGGCGCAGGGCAGCCCCTTACAGAGAAGGAATTTGTTTTAGCACACAATATTTCATCTATGAGAGTTGGGATTCTGAACACCAAGTACACTAGCAGGAGCACAGCCACCTTCCTGGCCCTCACTGTAAAATCAATCATGCCGTGCATGGTCGGCAAACACGTCATCCTGAGTGGGGCGTTCCTTTATTTGCTTGAGGTCAACTTTTAATGCGTTTTTATACAGCGCGGACTTTACCCGGAGGCGTGAGTGCGCTTCACAATAGGTACTGAAAATGACAGGTAAAAAACGTACAAAAGCAGACGACAAGTCACATGAGGTAAAAGTGACAATTGTGAGTAAACCAAATGCACGAGGTGGCAAACAGTGCATTACAGCAAGAAAAAGTGACAAGTGTGCAGGTTACTAGGGAAAACAAAGTACAATTAGAGGTTAAATACTGCAATACATGCTAGACACCCAGGCAAGAACAAACTTGGCGTGGGCAATGGTGGCACTTGTGCAAGTATCAAAGATAAACAACATGTGAGAAGTAGCAACAGTGAGTGACAAGAGAAAAGTGGCGTGTGCATGTACCAAATAGTACTAAACACAGGTACAAGGAGAACACGGCAATAATGGCAAACACTCCACAGGTACTTAGGGGAGGCATGCCTTTGACTTTGTTCACCCTATATATAAGTGCAGGCACTGTAAGATTGCCAGACGTCCTGTCCGCCCTGTACTTACCCAAAAACGATTTGATTAGCACTAATTTTCCTTTATAGCACTATTCTTCCCAATGCAGGATGGAAGAACGCTTTTAGGTAGCATGCACATCATACATGGACAATACATTGCGTAAGCAGGTAATCAAAGCAGTATACAGTATGTGTTACAGGAGACGGCGAGGGTTACAAGGTATATGAGTCCCATATCCTTCATAGTCCACGGGGCTATACTACAAGGATCCCAGTTTTGTGAGCTGCAAGAACAAGCTACAACAAATACAATGAGTCAGCTGCATGCCACATGAAGTGCGTCCACTGGAGGCATTAACCTCAGGCCAGCTATATCCCTATCATGGTGTGCTGTCCTATCGTGCTGGCACAATGCATGTAAAACAGTCATCGCGTCACTAAGCTTCGATTGGCGTCCACATTAAGGGTGGTAACCATAGGCATGTTGCACTATTACGACTGAAGAAACTGTGCCCATCTAATTTTCTCCCTGATCCGTGTCTACCAACAGCCTGCTAGCACAATCCATATTAGATTGATTGTTTGATATGTTATAGATATTTATCCCTGGAAGAAAATTGCAAAATGGCCAGTGATAATAAATACCAGTATTGTATAACAAATAAACAATAGGCAGGTTCACCAAGATTTTGTAAGAGTAGTATGGGTAACTTTTGTAACGCTCCTTAAACAAGAGTAGGTTACAGAAAGATCTGTGTGACTTTGGCCCCTCGACAAACTACAGAAGTAGCTTTACCTCCACGTGTTTCATAATTTAAATTCAAGAGTTGCTCACATTATGGTAGTAATGCGAAATAGTAAACTGATCTGCAGGGAAGGTGCCTAGAATTCGACGGCGAGCTGAAACCCTGTGTAAATAATTTCTCCGCATATGCAATAAAAATATCGATGCTTATTTCAGAAATAGGTAACTCCTTAGCTCCTACAAAAGCAAACATACTGTGCTCTATTCCAACACTGCTATGTCATGGTGATAACAACGGTTTGCGATCTGTTCGGCTAATAAATAATTTCCCCAATATGTACATGTTAAAATGCTAAACATGCCAAGCACATGCCAGGTCACCCTCTCAATGGAAAGTACGTCGGTTCAGGTTGCCCACTGGTATTTCATAGGGATAACAACGGTTTGCGGCGCCACGCATTCCAAGGCAGGATGGCAGGACGCTGTCGGGTAACATGCACATTACACAGGGACAAGACATGGTGCAAGTGGGTAATCAAAGCAGTTTTCATGTGATGCATGTTGTGTTACATGGGACAGCGGAGGTCCTAAGGTTCTAGAGCCCATATCCTCCACAGTCCACAATGCGACATTCGAAGGATTCCAGTGTGTGGAAGAAATAACTCAGGGGTATTAGTCTGGACATTAGCCAGGAAGCGAGTTTCGAAACCGGAATACGAAAACCCCTGGAGTAACTGGGCCCCAATCGTTGGGGTAGGCGAAAGGAATGACTGGTCGAAATCCACCCAAACACGCAAAGGTGCAAGGTGGTCCTGTTTAGACTGAGGGTAATGTACGATACTGAGCACCTGGGGTGAATTACAGTTAACTCCGGCATCAGCAATCCCTATGCAAGGTCACCGAGCCGACTGATGTAAGCGGAAGGAATGGCGATGGTAACTAGCCCTGCTAGAATTGAGACCTGCCCATGTTATATATCCAAGGGCATGCAGCGTTTGGAAGGGGTCACCACCAATGCGATGATCTTTGGATCCATTAGGTAATAAACTAAGTTAAGGGGAAACTGTAGCAGTAGACCATTCCCTAAAGGAGGTCAACAGACCCATGATGGGGAGAGGGACTTGGGTTGCTTTAGGCAAGTACCAATACGTGAGGAAAATCGAAGGGTGCTATGACTAAGACTGGGAACACTTGGCCAGTTTGGGAGTTGACATTTCCTCCTGGTAGTACAAAAGGCACGGAAAAGCGACTGGAAGTGGCTAGGTGGGTGGGGGGCTCTGTCATCGACGGGGGCCTCCTCCAGAGCTGTGGCGGAGTTACAGGGCGATCTGGAAGCAGACGGGTACAGTAAGGGTACCTCTGCGGCAGAAGGGTACAGTAAGGGTACCTCTGCCTGGCACAGTAAGGGTGCCTGAGCCAAGGACCAGGAGCCAAAGGAGGTTCCTGGAAACCGCGATGGCGCCCCGTTAGTCCTTCGGGCGGTCGGGGGGCCTGAACCGACCGGGGGTGTGCCACACCGCTCCGCCCCGACAGGGGGGGGGCGGGAATATAACGAAGTTGGTAATGTGCTGCACCATCTGAGCATCGACTCGCCGTGCAAGATGGCTCCTTAGGCATGCGGGACAGCGAGGGGCTGCCTGCTTTGGATCGCCCGTAAGATGACCCACCTAAAACGTCATACGTGTGTTGTATGAAATAAACCTGCAGCAGTTCTTTCCCATAATCATGTCTCCAGAGTTTCATTGGGGAGGAAGTGTGTATATGTACAGGCGGGCGGGAGTGAAGGGCGGTGTGGGCACTATGGGCCAGAGCATACGCATGCATCAGTCTCTTTTACTGTGTAGGAAAATGAAAGGGAATGTAAAGAAGGCGGTGGTGGGAGAGGGGGTCAACTCCCTCATTGGTCGATTCCCACTTAACACATGAGGGACCAGATCACAGATCATTTTTGACTGACGCTATTTCATGTCTTCACTGAGACGTTAGGGCAGTCCTTGCCCCACACACGCTTATATACACTATATTATGAAAATAGGATTCTGGATGTGACCATATAGCTTATGCATGTTTGTTGTGTGGTATTTTGTTGCATTAGTCATGTGGTCTGTTTTAGGTTTCGCCTTAGAGCCTGCCTTTTGCTTACCGTCGGTTGGCTTCATTGTCTTTCTCATGCGCTTACTTTTTATTCGTTAGCATGTGTGGGCTTTCCTCCCCCTTCTTGGCTTTGTGTCTCTCCTAGATCATGGCTTCATTAATTGTGTCCTCCCACAGCTTACTTTTTGTCACCAATGTTTTTTTCTTTTTGGGTAAGTTCTGCAGTAGAGTGCATGTGTTTTTGACCTTTCTCCATCATGTACTCCCCCCCCACGTGATCTGTGCTGATTTCTCTCACTTCTGTGCTTTCCCCCCACACTCCTCCATGATGTGCTCACCCTCATGTGATTCTCCCCTGCATTGCTTTCTCTGCTGTGTACTTCTCCCCCTATGCTCCCCATTCCTCTCTCTCACCCATGTTGCTTCTACTTCATCATGATGCTTCCTCCACCCAACCCTGTGTACTGCTACCACACCCACCTTCCGTGTTTCTTCCAACCCCAGTGTTGTTTTGCCCCCTTTGTTGTTTTTTTACCCCATTTTGCATCCTCCCACCCAATTAGTATAAAATAAAAATGCTTTTGTGTTGCTTTTGTTCTTATTTACCAATCCAACTTGGGTCGCAAAATTAAAATAGAAAAAAAGTACCCTCATCAAATTGTAGCTGGAAGCATCCATGGTGCACGCTTTTACAATATGACATGGCTGCATCATAGCATCTTTTTTTGTTTGTCCACTCTTTACTCATGATGCACAGCATCGGGGATGCTGTGGAGCATCTTTCAAAACCATTGACCAAGCCAAAAGGTCCTAAAGGGGAGATGCATTGCCTTTGCCAATGCTCTTGTATTTATCCTGCTGTGTTTCTATGCTGCACTAACACAAAGTTATTGATGGGATGGTAAGGTGCATTGAGAGTGCCTCAGCTGCAATGATGTCTGGATCCTTGGTGAAACTTTTTGTTATCAACAAGATGGGTATGCTATTCTCACAGGGCGGACAAAGAGAAAGAGGGATAGAGGATGGGGGATCCTCCTAGTCGGAACTAGAGTCCTCAGACACCCAGCAAGCTAGGTGTCATGCTTCAACATATAGACTTGCTCCTCTTCGGGACGGCGCTGCAATGCCCGACAGGCACCCAAAACGGGGCTCTTTGATGGAGATCTTTTGTTCCTGCCGTTAGGTGCGTGGGTGTGGGGGTCCTAAAAAACAGTGTAGATGTGGTGCGTGTGAGTGATATCAAAAAAGGTTGGATATACTCTTAGCCGACTTCCCTTTGGGACAAACTCTGGGCTAAATCCTTAAAGACTTCCCGTACTGCATCTCTCACTCAATCCTTATTTTTCTTCTATCATAGACTTTATCTTTCTCCCCTTTCTCTCTCTCTCATTTTCTTTCTTCTTCTACTGCTAACTGCTGGACGTGCAACACTCCCAATGCTGATCTCTTTCATCTTTTCTTTCTCTGTCCTTCTGTTCGACTTTTCTGGACACAGGTATGGTTTCGCATTTCCCGTATTTTTAATCTTTCTATTTCTTATTCTACTTCTCTGGTGTTTTAAGGTAGCCTTTCAGAATCTTTTGACCTCCCCCCGCACTCACATGGTCTTTTTGACCTTATGCTAGCCCTTGCATTCCAACATATCGCTTCTAATTGGAAGTCTTTGACCAAACTCTCCATAAATTGCTGGTGGAACCTTCTGTGTCATTCCCATAGACTTGATGTTGCTTATGCCTCCTCCTGCAAACCCTCTCGCAATGTTGAACTTTATTGGTTGCCTCTTATCCTATATTTAGATCAATCCGCCAACAAGAAATACACTCCACTTTCTTCTGATAATTTTAAGCCTCCTTGAACATTTGTACTCCTGCTTGTAGTTACATGCTTTAGATTTCACTAATGTAGTTTTTTTTTCTCTACTCATGTTTTTATAATACTCTTATTTCACCTCTTTTCTAGATTTTTGTGCATTTACTGTACTTTGTTGCCAACAATCATTACGCTTATTTCTGTTTTATTTTTAGGATTGTATTAACATGGTTTTTATTTCCCTCCCTTCCCTTCCCCTCCCCTCCCCCCCCACTAAAAAAATTCAAAAATGCTTTGACTTTTTCCTTGTGCCATCGGCAGATTATGTTTTATCTTTTTCACAAATTTTCTTCTCTCATTTGTTCTGCTGATGTCACTTTACTGTATTGACAACTTTTATTTTAATAAAGCTTTCAAACAAAAAAAAAAAAAGTTGGATAGTCCACAAAAACCCTTTATTAGAATGGTAATCCACCTTCTTCAAAACAAACTGAGTGGCTGTGCTCTGGCTCAATGGTCCAGTAGAGCTCAGCTCGACTCATGTGAAGTGGTCGACATGTTTCATGCGTAGCGGTAAATACCGATCCATCTCATTTCATCAGGACCTATTCTATTCAGAAACTATCTACATGTGGCGGTGGGCGACAATGCTCCTACCTACCACACTCCTTGGAAGCAAGCACGTGGTCCCGTCAATTCTAGTGGGCACCTAGCTAATGGCTGTTACTCACTCCATATGGCAAGTCGGGGCTCCTGACACCCAAGTGTCGCTGTGCTGTCCTCCTTAGACGTGCGCTACTTAACCTCCCGCACGTGGAGCCGCCGACAGACCGCACATTTTTGTTGTCATGGGCGAACATGGACCATGCATGTGCACCTTAACATGGACCTGTCTCATGAACTGCGGTCTGTTGGAGTGTGAGGGCACCCAATGCGCTACCCTCATAGTGGTGAAAGGTTTCTTCCTTTGCCAAGAGTCAAGCAGCGAGAGTGTGGGGTGGCAACTTACCGTGTAGTGATCAATAGATGTGAGTGAGTAGGGCCTTTTACCTGTGTCACTGGAGTGATGCTTACATGCTTACTTGTGTAAAGTTATGTTGCTGTGTGCTTAACTCACCTTTCAAACACCTACGCTGCCTTTAATATCCAAAGTTGAGGCCCATGTACCTTCAGTGGATGACATTGGTGGAAAAGGTGGTGATATACCTGGATGTTTTATGCAGTTGCAGCTGTTGACACCTCACCCTGAAATCCATTTTCTGAGAACCACTTGCATGATCAGATCATTAATTTTTAGAGTGAAGCACTATTTTCTTTCCTGCTCTGTTTGGCATTCACCAATC
This sequence comes from Lissotriton helveticus, assembly GCF_964261635.1. NCBI lineage: Eukaryota > Metazoa > Chordata > Amphibia > Caudata > Salamandridae > Lissotriton > Lissotriton helveticus. The sequence continues at coordinate 302,612,743 of NC_136062.1, forward strand.
AGTACTTCACCTTTGATTTGTGGATAACCAATATTAGTGATAGTGCTGGAGGGAGCCCTTTGACTCTTTTAATGCTTCCTTCTGCTTGAAGATTGTTCAGGTCTCTTTCTACTTGCTCCCTCTCATGGAAAGGGATCTGTAGTGCTTTTGGTTGAATTGAGGTGTCAATATGGAACTTGATGCTGCTTTTTCTTGAGACAGCCATGGAAGATGTCAGCATATTCTTTAATGTATGTATTTGAGCTTGTAAAGCGCACTGTTTCCTGGCGCTGTATAACTCTGGGGAACCCGTCCTGGCTTTCCCTGTGGGATGGTCCCTGCTGGGAGTCCCCAAGGTGGAGCCAGGCATCCCTGGAATTGATGGGGCCATGGGAATAAGCATGCATACCAAACTGCATTTTTACGCTCTTAATGCAAACACCAGTAGGCATAGTGACTCTACTGCTCTGCAGCTGATGTGTGCTGTTCCTCGTGCAATTGACTAAAAACTTCATGGTGGGCGACTGGCTGAGGAGAAAATCATTTGTGGTGAAGGGTCCGGAATTGTTGAGTGCTGATGTGCCACCACATGTATTCACTTTCCTATGTGTGCCTGTCAGTGAGCAACTTGATGCATTTTGTGTCCTTCCAGGCCTTTGTATATGCTGTGGCAATTGTAAGTATAAGGCTGATAATGTGAGTTACATTGATAGCCAGCCCACACCTTGGTTGTGTTCTATGTCTGTCCCTTTTTCGTATCTCCTGAAGCAAATCTCTAAAGGATGTGTTTTTGCAGCAGCGGTGCATCCACTAGAGCGCAGGAGTGTGGCCCTTCCCGCTGCCAGTGCAGCAAACATCAAAAATGAAATGGTGATAAAATGGTTTTTATTACTATTTTACTTTTCAGTGCAGCTGGCCAACCCACAACCAGTGTTGGGACCTGGCCAACACTGCTGACTGGCAGCAGGGGAAGAGGAATGGTGCACACCTAAAGTTTAAAGTGTGGATGTCACTTTGACTGGCTGTTGTGCGATGGCCAGCCTGACATGTGCACCTTAACCCTCTCTACCTGAGCTGTCCTAGATGAAAATATGATGTTACAGCACATACCATTACGACGCATCCCTTTGCAATGCAGGCTTTACAACGCACCTTCCATTACAACACTTGGTATTACATTGCAAGCCATTAAAGCAAGGGGTATCAGCTCACAATTGAACGTTTTAGGCTTGACACTCTGCTGCCTACCTGAAAAACCAGGATAGAATGTTGTCCTGAATGATCCTACCTCTGGTCGGACTGTCCCAGAATGTCAGACTGCCCCAGAATGACCTGTACTCTACTCACAACAACCCCCTTTAAATATCCCACTTGTTTATAATTGGATTAGCTAGATAAAATATACATGTGAATTGTCTGCGTCTGACACAATCGCCTACATATTTAGATGTACATTACCATGAGCTACGGTTTAATGTAGAGCCATGACTCTACTTTGCATAGAAACACAGAAGGAGAACGAAAGACACAGAGATGCTGAAAGAGAGAGAGAGTACAACGTGAAAAAGAGAAAAAAAGGAGAAGAAAAAGCAGAGCCTGCAAAAATTAATCCATTCCAGGAAACAAAAATAAGTCATCTCAGTTCGATTGTACGATATTTAAATGTTGAATTCAAATAAGGAAGAGATTGTTACAGAAGGAAATAATCAGAAGAGCTGCATGCAGATATGGCGATGGACAGCAAAAGCAATTAGAAGAGGAAAATAGATTAAGATAATGAGAAGGACAGAGAAGCGAGGGAAAAATAAAAATGGTGATAGGGAAAAAGAGGCAAATGACAAGAGGGAGATAGAAAACGAGCGGGAAAAGAGATCTAAAGCAAGGGAGAGAGAGGGTAAGAGAGAATCAGCAGCTCTGTAGTGGGACACAAAAAAAGAAAGTAAAAACGTCCCAGGGCCTGACAATGCTTTTTCTTTCATATTTTAGGGCTGTTCTTACAGTGTATGTGTAGGCATGCATTTTTGTCCCTAGTTATATATTTCCTATGGAATTACCTTGGGAATCGGAGTTATCTCATTCTCACACAGATCCTGCGGTAATTGCTAATTTCTCTTCGGTTTCTACCCTAAGTGACTTCGCTGACGAAATGTTCAGGGGGCTCGGCAGTGGCTAGGGTTGTGCGGTGTTCCTGCTTCTTCTCCCTAATCCTCAGAATGGCGGCCATAGAGTTAGATGGCGCTGGGCATCCTTTCACTGTGTGGAGGAAGTGCCAATCTGGAGAGCGGTCCACTCTGGGACTTCCCTGCTCCCCGAAACTCCACCAGTGGTGCCTTTGTTCTCTACAAATAAGAGAGCATGATTCCTCACGCACCCACTCCAAATCAGTCCCTAAATGTTTTCTGTTCAGACTCACTATCGGGACAGCACGCGCTGTAACCCGAGATAGTGCTGTATATTTAATGGCGCCGTTTGGCACAGCATGATGCGTGGCTCCTCTTTCCTCCTGAAATTTTTAACATGGATTTCTTTACTACAAAGCATTCATTTCAGTACTACTACAACAGTGTGAGAGGGTTAGTCAGCAGATGCTCTTTACACGATTTGGAGATAAAACACGATTATATGTCCCAGCATTGACTTATCAGAATGCATGTTGGTTTTTTTGGTCTTGGTGGGTTAATTTATGAGTCAATACACAAAATTCTTTCTTTGTAAAATATTATGCTTGATATTCAATTCAATTCAATTCAAAAACTTTATTCGATCATTTTTTTAAAATAATCATAAAAGTGCATCCAGTACATCACATAACTTACAATTTTAGCAAGTTAAATTTATAGACATTAAGTTAAAAAAGACATACTTTTCCTGACAGATACAGATTTTAAAATATAAACAGCAGTAAAAAAGCACACATCAGGTGCATCAAGTGCAAATAAAAGGCTCATGGCTGATTTCATAGAAAATACCTTATATTTTTTAAAAAGTGGTTTCAGATAAATAATACGAAATTGTAGGTAATACGGGCAGATCAATAGAAAGTGCTCAGTGCTCTGCTTTGAGGTCCCGTCGCACGGGCAAGGGGTTACAGTATGTGACTTGATGTGCGGACAAGCAACCAGCATGTGAACAATCCCCATTCGTAGTCTAGTAAGGACATACTGGTGTGAGCGTATAGTTACCATTTTTAGATATTCTGCAAAACCCGGTTCAGCCAGATTATATGTATTGTAAAAACGATGTGTAGAATACTGGCTGGTAGCAGCACTACGCTTTCGTGCTTTAGCCCTCATGTACACGAGCTTTAGCTCTTTTTTTTGGGATGTCCAAGGCACTGGAAGGGTTTTCATGGACATTCAGCTTAAAGACATCTTTAAATGAAGTAACAATATAATTGAGCCAGGGAATCAGGTTACACTTGTCCAAGTGGAGGCAATCATTAATAATTTTCCTCGTGAAACTGGTTTGTTCTTTAAGCCAGATAGATCTCCATACCAGTAGGGGTCTAAGGCCGATAAGATCTGATAAGTGCTCCAAACCAACCTCCTGATGGATCAAACTGGTAGAGACTGAGGATGGTAAACAGAGGAGTTTTTTAACGAATTTATTTTCTTCCACTTGAAGCAAGTTATGATTACAGTGTCCCCAGACCCATAAAGGGCCAAAGCTACACATCTATGACGATATATGTACAGCATATCGAATATGCGCCTAGTGCCCAATTTGGATGCGAATTTAAAAATACCAAATGCACATTTGCCCATTTTTGCCCTGACGTTAGTCATCTCATGAGACCATATACCCCCTCTGTTAAAAGTGATACCTAGATAACAGAATTTATCAACCACTTGGATCGTTTGATCCTTAAACGAAAATGATCTTAGTTTATTTACTTTCTTTCCACAAGCCAAAATGAAGGTTTTTGAATTGTTAATCTTAAGTTTTCTCCCATTGATAAAATCCAGAAATTTGTCCATAAGTTTCTGCAGCCCGATAGGGGTTCTGGATAAAAGAATTGTGTCGTCCGCGTAAAGCAGAATCGGGATTGCTAAACCGCCAGCAGACGGAGCATCGGCACTAACTAATCGCAATTCGGACTCTATGGCATTAATAAAAAGAGAAAAGAGAAGGGGGGCGAGGACACATCCTTGCCTAATGCCGGAACGTACTCGGATACTAGAGGTACATTCACCCATTTGCCCAAAACGGATCTTAGCAGACAAATTACTATACAAACGTGCCAAAAAATGAATAATTTCGGGTGGGGCCCCCATATTCAATAAGGTTGTCCATAGTAAACCATGGTCAACCAAATCGAATGCACTCGAAAGGTCCGCGAAACAGAGGAACAACGAACCCTGTTTGGCACGCGTATACTTGCCTATAATAAGGTCTAGGTTGATGCACTGTTCTATAGTGCCTAGCCCCTTGCGAAAACCAAACTGGGAATCCGCAAGGATGCCATTATCTTCTACCCATTCCTCCAGGCGAATCAATAACACCCTGCTCATTATTTTCATGGAGGAGTCGAGAAGAGAGATAGGGCGATAGTTCTTGGCCTCGCCCCTATCTCCCTTTTTATAAATAGGAATAATAATCGACTCTCCCCAGGTCTGTGGTGCAGAGGCCATAGCAACAGCGTTAAAGACCTTGGTCAACAGGGGGCTCCATAACAGTACATCTGCTTTGTATAGGTCGATAGGGACCCCATCAGGGCCGGGTGCCTTCCCTCCCTTTCTACACCGAATGGTGTTATCCACCTTGACGATTGTAATATTAAGCGGTGTAGGGGGACCGGAGTCCACAACCGTATCTCTCACTGGGGATATCCCTCCTGGGTTGAATATACTAGAAAAGTAGGATACCCAATTTTCCTCGCTTACTTGAGCAGAAAGTACGGGGTATACCTCGTTATGTAGGAAGGACTATTAACAGTATTCCAAAATAGCTTAGTATCCCGGAGTTCCACGGCCTTGGACATATTATCCCACGCTTCCTCCCCTTAATTCCTGCTTCCTTAAATTCAGGTGCATTTTATAAGTGCGCCTTAGAGAACTGACCGCTTCCCTGTCCCTGGGTTTACTAGCAAGGGCATTTTTTAAGTTTTGTAAGGATTTTGTACATGCCCTGTTAAACCATGCTCTAGGAGCCCCTACTTCCTTTACCTTATTGCTGGTCAGAATCTTTTTCGTAATCTCATTAATTGTGACAAACCCAGCTAGTATACCTGTCAGGCCTATATTAGGCTCAAGACAACATTCCACCTCCTGGAGGCATGCAGACACGATTTTAACCAACAGCTGCTCCTCATTATGCCTCCCCCATTTAATCCTGGGACCATTCGATCTATGCGGGATTAAGTCCGCCACTGTTCCATGTGACACGCGGGCTTCTCCCCCCACAACAACAAATGCATTATAAGACAATTGTGATCACTAAGAGCCGGATCTACTACTTTCGGGGTGCTACACAAGGCATTTATACTTGCAGAGGCTATGAGGTAGTCTATGATAGTGGCGGAATTCCTTCCCACAAAGATTGGTACCTGATTACACTCATTATCTTTTCTGGGTGACAAAATCAGCAAATCCAGTTTAGGCAGAAGGGTATTCAGTGAATCACCATAGGCCGTATGTAAGAAATGAGCCTGGTCCTCCCCGTCCTCTCCTCCAAAACCACACACCCTCAGGAAAGAATAAGGACACATATGAATATTAAAATCTCCTCCCCACAAGATATCAAAGGGTACACAGGTTTGCCCACACAAATTGTCAACTGCCGCATCGAGTTCATCGACCACTAAAGAACTGGAATGGTTGAACACATTATTATAGTGATTGATTAGTAAAACATTCCGGCCCCCATTATACTGCAACCATAGTACCTGTGAATGTGAACCGACTGTCATGTGAGTTTTAACTCTCACCGGGAGACTCACTGACAGCAGAGTCACCAATCCGCCTCTGGCTCTACCCATATTGGAACTCTGGGCCGGACAGTTATAAGCAACATAGCCATCCAGAAGAATATCTTCAATAGACCACGTCTCCTGGAGACAGAGAATATCAAACTTTGTAACAAAATCCGACCAGCCCAGGCGGTCCACCTTATTACACCACCCTGCGATATTCCAACTCATTAGCTTGTACCCTTTTCCTGGATTACTTGCTTCCCCATCAATATGAGTTGGGGAGGGTGCAAAAACCTATTCAGTGGTTCATCTAAAAACAGGGGGTTGGGAGGTGCCATCCAGGGTGCCATGGGGGATGAACTATCATTCTGGGCAATGACTGAATCCGGGTATACCCCTAATCCCTCAACTCCATTAACCGGGCAACCTAAAATAAGTCCAGTGTCATAATCATGACAATGACCCAGAAGTCCCTGCTCCCCGGGCTCATTTTGGGGTTCCAGTTGGGCCTGAATATATTGTAAACAAGCTTCCCCATGAGGAGTAATAGAACCCGAAGGGTCATTACACCCCATGGACCTCTGGATACTGTCATACAATCTCGGGACTTCCGCTTCAGTTCTTCCCATCGGGCTACTTAGGCGTGTTACAGTACTTAAAGTGGTGTCCCTAGAAATCCCCATCATATCAGTTCCGCTGTCAATGCCCTCCGTGCTGAAAGTATGTATTCCCCTTCCCTCATCCCCTAAACTCGATAAACTTCAATCACAATCATCCAATCCATTAAATATGTCGAACCTATTTGTGGTCTCCAATGGCGTGAATGGCTTTAAATGGTCCATTCTCCTATTGGCGGTTGTATTGAACCTAGAAGTTACAAAATTCCACTCATAGGGATCGGGGACCAGTACAGAATAAGGCACATAAGGAGGATTCCTGATATTCTGTATGAATGGGGGGTAAGTATTAGAGTAAGCTTGTATTTGCGGGTGTTGAGGTGGGAACACCACGGATCTCGGGTAGAAATACGTCAATGGTCGGGGAATGATGCGGTTGTTAGCATTACCTGGGGGCCAATTTAAAATAAAATGAACAGCATTTTGATCTCTAAAATTCACTACCACCACGTCGCCCTCAATATCCTTAGGTCTACCCCCCAACCACTGAAGGGGGCGGACATGTACAATTTCGCCGCTGATGTTACTTGCAATTGGCCTGTATAATCTCAGCCAATGCATAATTTTGTTCTTCAGCTGGAAGAATCCCTCCCGCTTGTTCTCTTCCAGCTCAGGCACCCCTGTAAGAACTACCACGAAAGGCACTGTTTACGGTGGAAGTTCAGGAAGGGGGGCCCTATTTTGTATCCCCCGAGTATGCCTGATACTATTCCCCTCCCTTGTTGCAATCCCCAGAGATGCATTACCCATGCCCTTAGATGGTTTGCTAACAGAAGTAGCAAGAGTCGGGTTGGGTTTGTTTGTTGGCAATTTAGGAGGTGGATTGTGTTGCTTATTATTTTTATTGTGGGGGGGTTTCGGGGTAGCTGGAATCAAGTTCAATACAGAGTTGGGGGCAGATGTAGTAGGTTTTGTTGACACATTAATGGTTTGTGCAGCGTTGTTTGCTGCAGCCCTTGTAGGGACTTCCTTATTTCCCAGTTCCCGCTCTATTTTCCCTAGTCTTTCTTCCACCTTGTTTAATCTCTCTAAGATTGCCAGGGAATAGCTCCTAATTAAACACTCAATACTATCCAGTGTAATACTATTATGGACTACTTGCGGCACAGTGTCAGCTGGAGGAATATCAATACTAACCTCCCTATCTATATGTGTGGAGGATGGGGATGCTGGCATTGGGCCTGGAGCTTCGGGAGCAGCTATTGGGGCCTTATCACTCCCACTACTACTCTTTACCTTTATGTCAAAATCGGAGTAACTCAACTTTTGCTTATGTGGATCCCCCCTTTTCCGCCTTTTTTTATTAGGGGTTGGGCCAAAATTTCTATGCGGTGTAATTTTCTTAGCCCTATTCCGTATGATTTTACATGGCATAGGTGTAGGGGTAATCAGTACCTCAGTTACAATGGAAGTGCAGGTAGGATTAGGAGGCGAAGAACCATTCGCAGTTTTCTTGGGGGTGGTGCTGGATGTAAGCGTGCAGTCTCTATGTACGGGAGACACGCTATCCAATAAAACAACGCTATCATTACCGTTATGGCTCACTACGATAGGGTGGACAGCTGGAAAAGGTAACTCAGTCAGTGACCTATTTTTCATGCTTTCAATGGAACGACGGCGTTCTGCTCGCCGCTCTACTAAAGAGAGTTCCTTGGGAACATCAGCGGCAGTCTTTGTAAAATAATTATCCAGAGTTCCACTGAGCAGACCCCCAGACCTGTCCGCCATTATAGTGTCTGTGCTTAACCCTGACAATGACATTTATAAATGTTTAACACACTAGAAGATGGAGGGCCTAGGTAAACTTACTCAAAATGTACTGAACGGGACGATACACAACCAGGGGTTCGTGCCCAGTCCAGTCTCCTCGGGCTTAGCCCCGGGCGCTCCCGCGCCGCGAGGCTCTCAGTTACCTATATACGTGAGGACGTAGAAATAAGGTTGGGGCGGGGCGGTCAGGGAGAGCGGGCCAGGTGTGTGTCGGCCTCGGGGTTGCCGGGACTCCTGGGAGATCGAGTCCCGGTTCCCAGCGCTCGCAGCCCTGCAGCCCTATCAAACACCCAGCACTCAATCCAAGGTCCGGTGTCAGCAGCTCCGATGATGCGGGACCCGCGCTGCGGGTTCCGCGAGGAGTGAAAGTATTTCCCGGTCAAGGCAGCAAAAGTCTTCACTGGAGTCCCACGCACCGAACAGCAAGCAAAGTTTTTAAAGTAGTAAGGATGGGGCGGGGCGGTCAGGGAGAGCGGGCCAGGTGTGTATCGGCCTCGGGGTTGCCGAGACTCCTGGGAGATCGAGTCCCGGCTCCCAGCGCTCGCAGCCCTGCAGCCCTATCAAACACCCAGCTCTCAATCCAAGGTCCGGTGTCAGCAGCTCCGACGATGCGGAACCCGCGCAGCTGGTTCCGCGAGGAGTGAAAGTATTTCCCGGTCAAGGCAGCAAAAGTCTTCACTGGTGTCCCATGCACCGAACAGCAAGCAAGGTTTTTAAAGTAGTAAGGATGGGGCGGGGCGGTCAGGGAGAGCGGGCCAGGTGTGTGTCGGCCTCGGGGTTGCCGGGACTCCTGGGAGATCGAGTCCCGGTTCCCAGCGCTCGCAGCCCTGCAGCCCTATCAAACACCCAGCACTCAATCCAAGGTCCGGTGTCAGCAGCTCCGACGATGCGGGACCCGCGCAGCGGGTTCCACGAGGAGTGAAAGTATTTCCCGGTCAAGGCAGCAAAAGTCTTCACTGGTGTCCCACGCACCGAACAGCAAGCAAGGTTTTTAAAGTAGTAAGGATGGGGCGGGGCGGTCAGGGAGAGCGGGCCAGGTGTGTGTCGGCCTGGGGGTTGCCGGGACTCCTGGGAGATCGAGTCCCGGTTCCCAGCGCTCGCAGCCCTGCAGCCCTATCAAACACCCAGCACTCAATCCAAGGTCCGGTGTCAGCAGCTCCGACGATGCGGGACCCGCGCAGCGGGTTCCGCGAGGAGTGAAAGTATTTCTCGGTCAAGGCAGCAAAAGTCTTCACTATGCTTGATATATAAATATATATATATATATATATATATATATATATATATATAATGACTATCAGCAAAAGATAGCTTTTCGACAGGTAGATGTAACATAATGTGGATGGTTTGATTGCACTGAGTATTGCACGCAGTAAAACTGAACGCTGTCCACATATAGGGGCAGATTTACTAACACTTCACACAATGCAATGCAGCAAGGTGCGTGAAAGGAAGATGTCAGAAAGGTGCAATATTTACATTCCTGCTGCCTCCTGGCCCTGTTTTACTGTGGCCAGCCTAGCGCCAATGCATGGACAATTGCATGATGGTCCAAGGGTGCCTGTGTTATGAGCAGGATTGCTTTTGTGCAGTAATGGATACCTTCCCACATAAAAAAATCCTTAAATGCATTTTTGTTTTTGTTTGTGTGATGCGAGATGCACACATAGAAAAAGGAAGTAACAAGGAAAAATAAAATATTTCTCATCATTAAGCATAGGTGTCTGTGGCATACATTTTTGACTAATTTCCAGGGTTACAACTCTTTGTAAATCTAGGAATGCACCAAAGTCCATGTGTGGGTGAGTGTAGATGCCCACACTCCACCCAAAAAATGCCTCTCTGCCACAAGGTAATGCAAGGCAGCGCTTTTCGGTTTGCATTTACTAAGCCATACAGAGCCACACACGGTGGCTTTGTTTGACTTAGTAAATCCCAGTAAAGGGCTTGCGTTTCTTCACATTGCCTTGCATGATGCACGGGCAATGCACGCCCCTAGTAAATCTGTTGATACATTTACAGCTGCTAAAAGACAATGGAAAATGTGACGAGAATGGAGCCTGGGGACTGCATATGTTAAAAGGCGCAGTGGTTTCACAGCTTGCTCGTAGTTCTGAATCCCAAAAAGTTGTAATGTTCCATGGCAGTATCACCACCCAGTTATGGACTGTGTCATGATTTTTTTTTTTTTGCAGAGTTTTATATAGCGCGAACTAGAACCGAACCGAATCAGTTATCGCTTCAGAGCCCTTTACATAGCACCAGTTACGTTACATGAGGATACACAGGGGTTTATTGCCGTCGTTACCGAGACTCGAACCCAGATCCCCAGGTCCGAGGTGGAGCGCCTTAGCCGTTAGGCCAACCCCTCTCCCCCCTCTCTGATGGGGGCTCTTATGCCTGAGATACCTTATTTGGAGAGTGGTGTCCCCCTTTCCAATGAAGCCGAAATAATGGCCATTTGAACAATTACTGTTTACAGATCTGTTTCTTCTACTATGTTTTTTCAGCGGGGCAGGAGAGCACAAATACTTTCAACCCAAAATGAGAAAAACAAATCTTCCCAGGTAAATCTTTCCTTGGGCAGTGACATTCTTCAAAGGAAGCGTACACTAGTTAGTACGTGTGGACAGGGCAGACGCTGGTGGTACAGCCTGTTCTGTCCATGTTCTTCACCAGGCTGAAGCAGGCCTTTAATGTTGGAGCTGTGGGAAAGGATAGTGGAGTCCAGCTATCTCTACTGACTTGATGTGTACGCTTCGAGCATGTTGCTGGTCAAAGAGGAATGTGGAGTTTGCTTGGCAGCTACCCGAGCGTAAGGCTCCAGATGCTTCCTGGAGAATTATTGCTCTTGGCCTCCGACACTCTCAGTTGATGGCACTTATAGTGCTCAGAGTATGGGTGTGACCCAGCTCTCAATATCACTCTACAAGAAAAAAGTACTAAGCCAGTTCTTTACAAGTTCTCATTTTCAGTCTTTAAGGGCTAAAGTCACAGCATTTTCAGACATATTATTACCTATTGTCTGTCTGCTCACATTTGTATATATATATGAATGAGTGATTATAAGCATGCTCAGCTGCAAGAAATTTTAAGAGAAACATCAACACTGCATTTGGAGGTGAAAACGTCAAATCTGAAAGATACACACAGGAGTAGTAAACTCATCATTAGAGAAAATAGAGGTGGTGTTTGTTGCAATGTCATACTGTGCCCTGGGCACCCCACAACTTTTTGATGACAGATACTGGTGGTAACTGACTCTGACTGTAAGCTGGGCTCTGCCTAACCAGGCCCATGGTCATTGCAATCAATCAATCAATCAATCAATCAGATTTATAAAGCGCGCTACTCACCCGCTAGGGTCTCAAGGCGCTGGGAGGGGAGGGGTCCGTTACTGCTCGAAAAGCCAGGTCTTGAGTTGCTTCCTGAAGGAGAGATGGTCCTGGGTAAGACGTAGGTGGATGGGGAGGGAGTTCCATGTCTTGGCCGCGAGGTAAGATAAGGATCTTCCTCCAGCGGTGGCTCTGCGAATGCGTGGGACGGTTGCGAGGGCGAGGCTGGTCGATCGCGGCTGGTGGGTGGGCGTGTAGAAAGTGAGGTGGTTGTTGAGGTTCTTGGGGCCCAGGTCGTGGAGAGCCTTGCGTGTGTGGGTGAGGAGTCTGAACGTGATCCTCTTGCTGACGGGGAGCCAGTGCAGGTCTCTCAAGTGGGCGGAGATGTGGTTGTGGCGGGGGATGTCCAGGATGATGCGTGCGGAGGCGTTCTGTATGCGCTGGAGTCTTTTCTGTAGTTTGGCTGTGGTTCCCGCGTAGAGGGTGTTCCCGTAGTCAAGTCAGCTGGTAACGAGTGCCTGGGTGACCGTCTTCCTGGTTTCGGTGGGGATCCATCGGAAGATCTTTCGGAGCATTCACAGGATGTTGAAACAGGATGACGAGACGGTGTTGACTTGTTTGGTCATCGAGAGGGAGGAGTCCAGGATGAAACCCAGGTTTCGTGCGAGGTCCGTTGGCTTGGGGGTGGTGCCCAGGGCAGGGGGCCACCAGGAGTCGTCCCAGGCGGAGAAGGATGTTCCCAGGATGAGGACTTCCGTCTTGTCTGAGTTCAGTTTCAGGCGGCTGTTCTTCATCCACTTGGCGACGTCTTTCATTCCTTCGTGTAGGCTGGATCTGGCGGTGGTGGGGTTGTTGGTGAGGGAGAGGATCAGCTGGGTGTCGTCGGCTTTGGAAATGATGTTAAGGTTGTGTTGGCGTGCGATGGCTGCGAGGGGGCTCATGTAGACGTTGAAGAGGGTGGGGCTGAGCGAGAATCCTTGAGGTACGCCGCAGATGACTTTGTTGGCCGCTGAAATAGATGCACTAGAATACAATTAAAACACCTACATACACTAGGGTACACAATGGTATGGTGGGGTATGCCTTTTGATTGGCATGACCTACTCTATAGGCCCCTAGTAAATAATAGGGCAGGGGGATTGAAACTACCTAGAAGTCCCTAGTACCCTAGGGCGTGGCAGTTTAGAGGCTAGCAGCTTTTTTTGCACTTGCATGTGCGCACTGTTGATGCCTGAGGTCAGTTTAAAAACAGCCCTGGGTGCCAGGCAGCTTTTAAAAAGTAAATTGTGCCCAAACTCGACTTTGGTGTTTGGGGCACTTAAAAATGGATAACCTACAATGTTTTGGCATATTCGGGACCCCTGGGTCTCCCCTAGATAACCCAGTGGTGGGGGGGGTGGGTCAGGTATGTATAAGGTACACCCTTATAAAATGAGTTTTTAAATGCCTGAGTAAAGTGAAATTTCACATTTCACTCCCCACATTGTGGTAAAGTGCTGCTCAAATTCGACATTGATGTTAGGAGCACTGTGGAGAGAGAATCTGCAATATTTCTACAGATTCAGAAACCCTAAAGTCTATCCTAGTTGCACATAGGGTGGGGTTCCTGTACATATAAGGCAAGTACTTATAAAATATGTTTTTGTAAGTCCTGGTGCTGGAAAAATGGCCCAAGTCATTTTTCCCATTGCAAATCGCCTGTTACATAGGTTAACATGGTAGGAAGTTATTGATTAATAACTCTTGATAAGAGAGGGATAGAAATACCATTCAAAGTCTTCAGAGAATGGTATTAATAAATCCAACAATATCATATTGTTGAATTTCTCCTAAAGTGGACATACAAGAAGTTATAAGAATTTCTTGTTTGTAACTCCAAATTCAGCCTTCCAGTGGTCTGCCCTGATTGGTCAGAGTTATGTGGATTAGCCAGGCTGCCTTGAGAGGTGATAAAGAGCCCCTGGGTTTAACCAGCTCTGCTGGCAGGGCAGTGTGCTGTTCCATAGGAATGCCAGGCCAGGGGGAGGAGTTGGTGCTGGAAAAATGGCCCAAGTCATTTTTCCCATTGCAAATCCCCTGTTACATAGGTTAACATGGTAGGAAGTTATTGATTAATAACTCTTGATAGGAGAGGGATAGAAATACCATTCAAAGTCTTCCGAGAATGGTATTAATACATCTAACAATATCATGTTGTTGAATTTCTCCTAAAGTGGACATACAAGAAGTTATAAGAATTTCTTGTTTGTAAGTCCAAATTCAGCCTTCCAGTGGTCTGCTGCCCTGATTGGTCACAGTTAAGTAGATTAGCCAGGCTGCCTTGATGTGATAAAGAGCCCCTAGGGGTTAACCAGCTCTGCTGACAGGGCAGTGTGCTGTTCCATAGGAATGCCAGGCCAGGGGGAGGAGGTGTATGAAGTATGTTCTTCAAAGAAGAGAGTAGAGACTATTGTCATTTACAGCTCTGAACTTTCCACCTAGGGCAGATGGTAGGATTAAGGAAGGTATGAGCAGATGCAGGGGGGAGAGTCTAAGTAAATTAGCCATTGTAGGGGTGTGTTTATGTTATGTTATGTTAGCAATGATTTGTAAAGCGCTCGTTCACCTGCTGGTTTCTTGGCGCTGGAGAGACTAGGGGGTAGTCAACCTGGAGTAGATCATTTGTATGCTAGTGTGAATAACCAAGTTTTGAGAGACTTTCTGAAGTTGAGTAGATTCGTGCTAAGTCTGATTTCCAGGGGGATGGAATTCCATAGTCGAGGGCCAGGGTCGCAAACCTACATCCCCCTTGGCGCTTCAGCTTAAATGTTGGCACTGTAAGGAGGTGGAGTTGGGCTGAGCGGAGGTTGTGTGTGGGAATGTAGCGGGAGATGCGATTAGCAATGAATTTGGGGCTGTAGTCATTTAGGGATTTGAACACCAGGCAGCCAACTTTAAAGGCACAGCACTGGGGAATGAGGAGCCAGTGCAGTTTCCTAGGGAGAGGGGAAGCATGTTGCCACCTGGGTTATTTATATATTATCTACTAATCAAATGGCGGGGGAGTAGGAAATATCTGATCCTTCAGTTTCCTTGTTTTAATGCAAAAAATCAAGTGGGGAAGGATCACTTGTCCTGCATGAACCAGGGTATGCAGGAGATCTCACGAAGGTGTCTCCAGTAAAAAACCCTCATGCACGTGTTGGGTAGCGTGGTAAGCGGTATATCTTGGTTCTCCGCTCTTCGTACATGTGTGTGCATAATCATCGGGTTAGTTTTGGTATGCAGCCTCCACCAGGAGGATCTTACCCTTGGTTAAAAACAGTAGTGAGCCAGTGATGTGGACAAAGTGCAGAAGAAATGTTAAAAATCACCCGGATAACCAGAAAGTAACTTTTATTAAGTCTGGGTTCGGGTGAGTCCCATGAGGGAATGCTCAAAGTCTGTGCGTTCTGTTGAAAAGTATTAGGTTTACAGGACGCACGAGCATTAGTAAAAATTAAAAATGGCCGACATGTTTCAGCCCTCTGCCGGGATTCGGACTTAGGGGCTTTCTTCAGGACCAATAGTGGTTCAGGACCAATAGTGGTGGGTGAGAGTGATACTAGGTTACTAAATTTTAGCAAGCAAGTGTTTAGAAAAGGGAAATTATCAACCTGTTTCTGTTCTTCAAGGTCGCGATGTACCTGAAGTATAAATCAATTACACCTCCTTCGGGTGTGACAAGGGCAGCTGAAGCTGAAGTAGCTACTTCCGGGTCACAAGAGGCAGCTGAAGCGTTATGCAAAGCGCGAGGAGCGGAGCATTAGCCCCCTCGAAGCCCTTGTCACACCCGAAGGAGGTGTAATTGATTTATACTTCAGGTACATCGCGACCTTGAAGAACAGAAACAGGTTGATAATTTCCCTTTTCTAAACACTTGCTTGCTAAAATTTAGTAACCTAGTATCACTCTCACCCACCACTATTGGTCCTGAACCACTATTGGTCCTGAAGAAAGCCCCTAAGTCCGAATCCCGGCAGAGGGCTGAAACATGTCGGCCATTTTTTATTTTTACTAATGCTCGTGCGTCCTGTAAACCTAATACTTTTCAACAGAACGCACAGACTTTGAGCATTCCCTCATGGGACTCACCCGAACCCAGACTTAATAAAAGTTACTTTCTGGTTATCCGGGTGATTTTTAACATTTCTTCTGCACTTTGTCCACATCACTGGCTCACTACTGTTTTTAACCAAGGGTAAGATCCTCCTGGTGGAGGCTGCATACCAAAACTAACCCGATGATTATGCACACACGTGTACGAAGAGCGGAGAACCAAGATATACCGCTTACCACGCTACCCAACACGTGCATGAGGGTTTTTTACTGGAGACACCTTCGTGAGATCTCCTGCATACCCTGGTTCATGCAGGACAAGTGATCCTTCCCCACTTGATTTTTTGTTTATATATTAATCATGCCGCTTGGTTTTGTAACAGTTGAATTCGCCTAGTGAGGCCGAGTGGAAGTCCCAGGTAAGTGGCGTTTGCGTAGTGAAGACAAGATAGGACCAGAGCTATCATGACCTGAACCAGTGCAGCTTGAGATAGTAACCTGCTTATTTTCGTGATTTTCGCAGCTGAAGGTAGCAGATGGAGAACACAGTGCTTACGTGCGTTTTGAGGGACAGGTTGTTACCAATAGTAACCCCTAGACTTTTTACTGAGGTGGAGGGAGTAGGGGGGAGCCCAGGTCACTAGGCCAATATTGTGGTCCCTACTGTCTGTGTGCTTCGCCTGTCAGTATCAGTTTTATTTTGCTGGGGTTCAGCTTCAGATGGTTGTGGTCCATCCATTGATGAATGAATGTCATGGCAGATTGAAAGTCAGATATTAACTGGGGAGAATTGTCAATCTCGAACAGCCAGCTCTTATCTCCTTGCTGGAAAATCAGCCATTATGGATTTGAAAGATTTGAGGCACTCTGGGACAAAATAATGCCACACACTACAGGATGTGGTCATATATTGGAGGAGTTACCCTGCTCCCATTGGTCAGAAGTGACCCCCTGCTTGACCCAGGGAACTAGGAATAAGTATCTGAGAGGGGCAGAGCCCTCCATATCTGCTGCTTGAAACTTACTGAAGCAAGAAGTGCCCTATTGAGAGGTTTTGCTGTGCAAATATTTCTAAGGCCTAACCTCTGAAGACTGCACCATATGAAACAACAGCCCTGTGGATTATCTTGCTGAAAAAGAACTGTAGAGTGGACTCCCTAAAAGCTACAGGTTGAAAGTAGCTCATCTGGAACATCATCAACTAAATCCACACCTTGGAGAAACATCAGTGGATTTGTAAGGGTTTTGTACCAGTGGATTGTGGGAACTGAAGTCCTCAACTTTCAAGGACCATTTTGGAGCTTCCAGACCAATTGGAGTGAGTTTGAGACACTTTGGGACCCCTTGAGGAACTTCAGGAAGAAGTTCAAGAAGTTTGGCACACTTTGGACCAACTTTGAAAAAAAGCTCCATAGAGGGACCGACTCAACCTGGCCAGCCAGACCGCCTGCCTTCGACCGAGAGCCGGCCAAGCCAAACAGGTTTGTCCCGCTAAAAGCTCCATCGCACCAACTTCCAGAGATTGACCAGGACTAGAGAAAATCTGAAGCCGGCGAACCCTCACTGGATCCGGCTACATGAGGAGCATCGAGAGACCCCGGGTGAAAAAGCTCCAGAAACATTTTCAAGCCCGCTCATAGAAAAGGTGACCGGGAGCAACCGCGAGAGCCAAGCTGCCTGCCTTCCATCGCATGCCGGCCTGGATTCCTGGGTTGCCCCACTGAAGCGATCTTGAGAAATTTTTTACGTCCGCTCCAGGGAAGTTGACCAGGACCTCGTCACAAGTCAAGCCGGCGAACCGAATCCAGACTGACTGGGAGCTTCGAGGGACCTCGAGGAGAAAAGCTACAGAAAAGTTTCTAAGCGTGAAGATAAAAACTGAGACTGGGACCTGCCACGAGCTGTAGCCGCTCAGATTTCTATTGCGCCCGGCATGAAACTTTGGCTTTGCCCCGGTCTATCATGAGCAGGTATCACAATATGGTGCTATAATCTTCTAAATGCTATATTTTATTAAACATTTGAAAATTCCTATCTCCGGTTCCCAACATTGGATGTTTGTCGTTTTGGTGTCATTTTAAAGATAAACATATTTCCTATTTCTATAAATTGGTGATGGATTTTTATTATGTGTTGGGTCTTAATTATTTACTGAAACTGTGTTTTTAAATGCTTTACATACCTGTCTTTGAAGTTAAACCATTCTGCTCGCAGCCACGTTACCAAGGGTTGAGCATAGGAATACTTTTCCAAGACCTATGCTGAGTCCTGACGTGTGTTAGTGGCCTTTTTGCCAGTGGCAGACCAACATTTACCCCTACCAATAACCCACTTTCCAACATTTGGTGCTCAGTTGTGTGGATGAGGACTTGTGTTTCAAAAGTGCACCTTTCAGTAAAGTGAATTAAGATTATAAAAATCCTCTAAATTGCATTAGAACAAAAGTTTTGAGTTAGATTTTTTGAATTTGGACTAAACTGTTTAAATTCATTGTTTTGATTTTTCCAAATTGTTCTAAGTCTGTTGTGCCTAGTGTTGTGTGACCCAAAAACTAGGGAACCATGGAGCTGGACGTGGCTACACTGTCCCAGTTCAAGCTTCCTGAGCTTAGGGAACAGTGTAGGCTTAGAGGGCTACCTGCTGCCAAGAAGATGAGGAAGGCAGGGTTGCTTGAGTCTCTACAGGCATGGGCCGGAGAAGCTGAGGAGAACCAAGGGGGGATGGACTATGTTCCCCCCAACCTCACCCAAGAGGTGGGTGAGGATGAGACATCTTCCATTGTGGCCAGTGTTAGCCAGGCAAATCAAGGTGGTGGTAGGAGTGGGGAAGGGCCCCTTTCTCAGGTACCACTACTGTCCCTTGCAGAGAGACAGCCTAAGCTCAATTAGAGTTGATTGAGTTGGAGAAGGAGAAATTAGAGTTGGCTATGAGAAAATGGGAGAGGGAGGCGGAGAAGAGGAATGGTAGTAGCGAAAGTGAATAAGATGATGAGATGTCTAGGCGTGGTAGATTGGAACCTAAACTTCCCAAGGGCATAGTGCCCAAGTGCACAGAGGGGGATGACCTTGAAAGGTGGCTAGCAGCTTTTGAGAGGGTCCTTAAAATGAGTATGGTCAACTTTAGGTATTGGGGTGCACTCCTGTGGGAGCTGATTCCAGTGCTGGGAGGGATAGGCTCCTGACCCTGAAGGGAGAGGATGCACAATCATACCAGCAAATGAAGGCATGCTTAGTCAAGAGATTTGGTCTAACTCTAGAACAGTACTGGGTGACATTTAGAGGCACCCAGAAATTGAGTTCAAAGTCTTGGGTAGACTTTGTGCACGTTTTAGTAAAGGCACTGGAAGGCTGGATTGTTGGTAACAAAGTTGACACATATGAGGGATTTTATTATTTGTTTTTGAAGGAACATATTTTGGCTGTTTGTGCAAAAGAGAAATTACAACAGTATCTAGTGGACTCTAAGCTGACAGACGCCAGAGAGTTGGGGGAATCAGCTAATGAGTGGGCGAGAACCCGGGTTTCCATTCAGCACCAGGGGGGTGACCAGACGAAAGGAGGACAGCTCCCTTCCCAAGGAGAAGTCCAGGGAAATGAAGCTAAAAAACCTAAGGCGTCCTCCAAAGAACCACAAAGACCTGCACAAGGAGGGGGCCTGAACCATCCCAACTTCAAATGGAGGGGTTTAAGGGAAAGCCTGGTAGGTTATTTGATTCCCTCAAAGGTGGGTAAGTGCTTTGACTGTAACCAGCCAGAGCATAAGCAGGGAGATGCTATCTGCGCCTATAAGCTCCCCCCTAAGGGGCCATCCACAGGGATTGCCAGTATCAGTGTAGGGATGGAGAGTGGTGCCCCAGAGAGGGGTAGTCTGGTGGTGGAAGCAACCTTTGTATCCCTGGGTGGGGTTAATATTGCCACCCTTGCTGCCTTTCCTCCCAACATGGACAAGCACAGGCAGAGGCCTAAAGTGAATGGGATTGGGGTTGAGGCTATCTAGGGGCTAGTGTAACTATGGTCCTGGATGAGCTGGTGCCTCCAGAGAGGTTGTTACGTGGTGAATTTCACCAGGTGACTTATGCAGACAGCACTAACAAACTCCATCCTATAGCTCTGGTGGATTTGGAATGGGGAGGTACAACAGGCCTTGGGATGGTAGCTGTGTCAGAGGTGCTCCCAGTCCAGTGTTTACTAGGCAATGATCTTGAAGCCTCTTTGTGGTCAAATGTGGAGAGAGGACTCCATATGAACATATCGGAGCTCCCTGAGTGGGAATGTGCTGTGACTAGGTCACAGACTAGCCAGAAGGGAGGGGCTGGACACTTGGACCCTGGAACAAAGGGCCAAGCTTCCAAGGACAAGGATACTGGGCCTGGTGAGCCAGCCAGCCCAGGGAACTATAGGGGTGCAGGAAGAATCTAACCCTGATGGGAAGGATCAGGCCTTTGAGGGAGGGACTCCATTCCTGCCAGAGCTGTCAAATGTAGCAGAACTGACAGGAGCAGATGGACCCTCCAGAGAGGAGGGTCTCCCTGGTATTAGGGGTATTAGAGGAGCCTTTGTCTTTCATGGGCAAGACAAAGGCTCCCCTAATACCGTTGCCAGTGGTTGGGGTTCCTTTTGAAAGGGTGGGGATGGACATTGTTGGTCCCCTGGACCCACCTACTGCCTCAGGTATAGGTATATCTTAGTGGTAGTGGACCATGCCACTAGATACCCTGAAGAAATCCCTCTTAGAACCAGTGATGCTCATGCAGTGGCTAGAGCACTGCTTGGTGTGTTCACCAGAGTAGGTTTTCCAAAAGAGGGGGGTGTCAAATAGGGGCACAAACTTCCTGTCCAGCTATCTGACTGCTATGTGGGATGAGTGTGGTATTAACTACAAAATTACCACCCCTATCATTAGTCACCGGGGTACCAAGCATAGCACTATCATATAGGGATCTCAGTGTGGTGTGAACAGAGCACTGTCATATAGGGATGTCAGTGTGGTCTGAACAGAGCACTATCATATTGGAATTCTAATGTGGTATGATAAGGACAGCTATTACAGGAAGTAGTGCATCTCATTATCACTGTTGAGACCCAAAGTGGAAGAGTGTAGGGTGCATATCCATCTGGCTTCAAGTTGTCTGCGGGTTTGTTCTCTGATACCACCTCGCTTGTTGGGCATCACCACATCAATGCCATGACAGCGAAATTTAGTTCTATCAACCCCATCCTTGCAGTCATGTGAGACTAGAGCATACGCGGTGTCCCCATTCAAGACTGCTCTGGGGTTTTCTTGGATGCGTGTTTTAAGTTGTCTTACAGTACTTCCAACATATATCTTTCCGCAACCACAAATCAGTATGTAGATCACAAAACTGGTAAGACAGTTAATGAACTGACGTATCCTGTGATGTGTGCTAGTGTTGTATCTGAAGGTGGTGGTCTTGTTGCATCCTAGGCTACAAATGTTGCACGTGCTGCAAGTGTAGAATCCTAGTGGTTTGTGCACCGGTCATTTAGGCATATGTGCGTGTATATCCGGATATCTTCTAGGAACATGGGGTCGGAAACACACTGGGGTACATGCACACTTGTCTCTGTTCCACTAGCGCCTTTGTAAGTCATAGACATAATGTGCAATTTGCTGCTGCTGCCTGGGCCCCTTGTTACTGTTCAGGGATTGGATTTTAGCATTGACTTATCTCAATCTACTGGATATCCCATGAGGCAGTATTATTGTGTAGCCTACTCTAATGGCTGTTGCGTAACCAAATAAGGCCCGCTTCCGATCATTTATCTGAGGTCCCTTTCCTTATAGATACGTATTGCCTTTAACATGGATCTACATAACTAAGACAGCGAATGGAGGCCTCTCACTAATTGGACTATTCGTGCTTCATTCAAAAGAGATTGGTTAGAATAATTACTTACACTATATCCTGCTTTGAACAGAAAATGGGAATTTTCTTTACTGACATCAACTTTTAATAACCTAGGTTTATTCCTCTTTCATCCAATGTCCCGACACAGACTTGAATAAGATGAGGACCTAACTAAACACCCATGGCGAGATTATCGTACTTTTAAATTGGTAAGCGTACTCTAGTATATGACAAAAACACCACATTGCCTGTAGTCAGCTTTTTTAACGCCCTTTAAATAAAATATATTTTATGGAATTTTAGTGGTATCTTTCCCAGCACAATGAGAGCACTTGAAGGAATTTAGAAAACCCGCCTTTCGCCACAACATGCAGCATTGGGTTCTCTACTTTCTCTCTGAACAACTCTCCTCCTCACTATATTTCTTTCCCTCCCCAACACCTTATTTTGTGTTATTTCTCACTAAAAGCATTATAAATAAAAGTAACTTTTAAGCCTGAACTCAATACTTGGTTAACGTTGGGTTTTAAATATGTATATGTATTGTATGATATTACAGCCCTGAAGAAGCCCATGTCTGGGAGAAATGCTTTAGCTGTGGCTGTCTACTCATGAAAATCAAACATATCTATAATAAAGACAACTTAAGTTTACATACAGCAACGTGGACTTCTTTTTTTCGCTATTTGTGCATGCTATATGATTTACCTTGTGTATATATTGCCCTCATACCCTTTGAATGAATGTTTAACTTTGTGGTCAAGTGGCAGCTGACTATCTCAGGTGGGCAATATTTTGTTACCTTTGTGACTAGTCCTGGCAGTGCAATCCTCTACAACCCAGCTGCCTTTTCGAGTATTAGCAACTACATTTACTATTCCAACTGCAATGAGTTCAACAGTAGTGAAAATGTTGGATAGCGGAGGGGTACAAATTACTATTCCCATTCCAGTGAGTGAACAGTAGGGAAAGTGTTGGATAGCGGAGGGGGGAAATATCTATCCCCTCTCCAGTGAGTGCAACAGTAGGGAAAGTGCTGAATAAGGCAGGGGGAAAAATTACTATTGCCACTACTAAGAGTGCAACAGTAGAGAAATTATTGGATAGCAGAGTGATAAAAACTTCTACTTCCACTCCAGTGAGTGCAACAGTAGGAAAAGTATTGGATAGCGGAAAGGTAACATGTACTAGTCCCACTCCAGTGATTGCAACAGTAACGAAAGTACTGGTTAGCGAAGGGTTAAAAATTACTATTCCTACTGCAAAGAGTGCAACAGTAGGGAAATTGTTGGATAGCAGAAGGTAAAAATTACTTTCCCTACTCCAGTTAGTGCAACAGTTAGGAACGTATTGGATAGCAAAAGGGTAAAGATTACTATTTCCACTCCAGTGAGTGCAACAGTAGGGAAAGTGCTGGATAGCGGAAGGGTAAAAGTTACTATTCCCACTCCTGTGAGTGCAACAGTAGGGAAAGTGCTGGATAACGGAAGGGTAAAAATTACTATTCCCAATCCAGTGATTACAACAGTAGGGAAAGTGCTGGATAGCGAAGGGGTAAAAATGACTATTGCCACTACTAAGAGTGCAACAGTAGAGAAAGTATTGGATAGCAGAGTGATAAAAACTACTCCTTCCACTCCAGTGAGTGCAACAGTAGGAAAAGTATTGGATAGCGGAGGGGTAACAAGTACTTTTCCCACTCCAGTGATTGCAACAGTAACGAAAGTGCTGGTTAGCGAAGGGTTAAAAATTACTATTCCTACTTCAAAGAGTGCAACAGTAGGGAAATTGTTGGATAGCAGTAGGTAAAAATTACTATTCTCACTCCAGTGAGTGCAACAGTAAGGAAAATATTGGATAGCAAAAGGGTAAAGATTACTATTTCCACTCCAGTGAGTGCAACAATAGGGAAAGTGCTGGATAGGGGAGGGGTAAAAGTTACTATTCCCACTCCTGTGAGTGCAACAGTAGGGAAAGTGCTGGATAACGGAAGGGTAAAAATTACTATTCCCACTCCAGTGAGTACAGCAGTAGGGAAAGTATTGGATAGCGGAGGGGAAAATTACTATTCCCACTCCAGTGAGTACAACAGTACAGAAAGTGTTGTATAGCAGAGAAACAACAATTACCAAATAACATTTAAACAATTTAAAGAAATTAAACTGTCTTAAAAATAAATAAACAATATTTTAAAAATATACAATTAAATATATTTAACATATAAAAAGAACACCTATTATAATATCAATTACATATAAAAAGGTACAAATATTATATAAAATAAATTAATAAACACATTTATAAAAAATATTTATTTGAAAGGAGCAAATATTAGCGAACAAATTATTGAAAACATAAATGTATTTATTTTGTTTCCTACCCTATAACACCACACAAATAAAAAAAGACATCGACATTTGTATTTCAATTTATTTTCATAATTAACATAATTAATGATGAATTTAAAATATAGTATTAATGAAAAAAGATACACTTTCATTGAGTACACATTCTTTAACACTATAATATCCACAACACAAGCAAGACAATAATTACATAATTACCATCATTTATGACTAATTAATTAATTTAAATGAATTAACAAATAACTAATAATTCATCTGTAAAAAATAAATTACTTCCCACCCTTCCTACCATTTACACCTATGAACAACACAACACACACCTAAAATTAATTATACAATTACCATAATTAATCACTAATTAATTAATTTAAATTAATTAACAACTCATGAATAATTCTTCAATAAAAAGTAAATTACTTTACACCATTCACACCATTTACACCTATAAACACAACACACACCTAAAATGTATTACAAAATTGCCATAATTAACTACTAATTAATAATTTAAATTAATTACAAACTAATTATTAAACAATTATTAATACATTATTTTACACATTTAACACTAACATCACAATTAAACAAATATTAATAAATATGAATTATTCAATAAATTTGTTATATTTAAATTACTTTCCACCCTATTCCCCTATAAACTCACAACCTGCTTCTGAACTAAAAATGCAAAGTTCAAATAAAAAGAAAATAATAACTATTATAAATAATTAATACGTTTTATATCATATAATTACTTTCCACCCTATTGCTCTATAAACCAACAACCCGCTACGGAACTAAAAATGCAAAATTCAATTAAAAAAACTTAATAACTACTATAAAGAATTAATAAATGTTATATTATTAAATTGCTTCCCACCCTATTCCCCTATAAACCCACAACCCGCTGCTGAACTAGAAAACCTCCATTAAATTAAAAATACTTTTAATAACTACTCAAATTTGAGCACATATAATAAAAATACAAACAATTGTTATACAAAAAAAAAAACATCACACACATATAAAAAACATACTAAAACACATAAAATTAATAAAAAATCGATATTTTTAACAACTCTATTTTTACAAACGATATTAAACACTTCAATATTTTTTGAATCAATATTACTTACCTAACATCGATATTCCTGACCATGAGGATTTTACGGTTGATGAACCGCAATATTTTTACCACGATAATTATGCAATTTGATATTTCTTCCTCAATATTCTTTCTCTGCACCCGATCCAAGAATACCCTGCTATGGCTGTGTTGGGCATTCAGCACAACAAGATAAAGTCCTTATCCCTAATAGACAGCAGACTAGCTTCAAATATGATCCTCACAGCTAAGCAGCTACTTGCCCTTTAATGACAAACCACAGATACACCATCCGTGCAGGTTTAGGCTAATAGGTCGTAGACAATGTTAGTGATGGAATAGTTAACCTGGGACGTGAATGACATGGATACCAAATATGAAGCCACTCGGTAACCCTTGGCGCAATATCATTCTGGGGAAGGCTGCCTTTCAGATGCCTGCGATCATCGTGATTGTTGAAGCTGACTCATTGTTGAATTCTAGACATGTCTGAATTAAAGATTATGCTCATAATAAGGATGGCTGTTGTACATTTGGATATTTATCGTGCCAATTCAGAAGTTTAGGGAGGGAGGCAGAGGGATGGCAAGCTTGGTGGGATTACACAGTTGTTGTAAAATGAGAACAGCTAAAAGAAAATATGAATTAAACACGGTTGGAAAAACAAGTCTTCTGCAACAGATTGACACGAGTCAAGTGAATCATTTTGCACTTCCATCTTTCCAGTGAGTGGCAAATAAGGTACAAATATTGGGATTCCTAAGATATTTTGGTATGTGTGAGACCACCTATTATTGCCTCCTGCAAATTATTGAGTCTCCCTGAGCCCGATGTAGGTTGTGGTGCCACAAAGATCTAGCACCCTCACAACCAGGCTTATTTAAGTATACCATTGGGTCGCTTCACCACGCTATTTTGTTCCAGACAGACTGTATGCAAGAATAGCAGCCATACCCTGAGAGCAGAAAGAGCATCACCAAACACATCAGCGGTGAATTTTGAACCATTGTCTAAATGAAATGTAGTTGTTTTGCAGTTTTTTTATAGCACAAACCTGGTTCAAACTCATTGGATACCTTCACAACAGAACCAGACTGCATGACTCATTTATTTTCATGTTAGGCACAGGGAGGTTAAGTGATTCACTGGAAGTTTTTTATGACTGTGCAAGTAGTGGCAGACTTTTATTGCCATACCCAGAAGAATCTAAATCAACCAATATAAACTTGTAAATGGTTGAAAATTAGCAAAGGGCAAAAAGGGTTGAGGCAGATGCCATTGCAAAAGTCAGATATAATCAAAAGATGATAAGCTGGTCTCAAAGCAGTAGATTCATTCATATGTTTACAAATAGTACATGGACTGCACATATTTCTTTGTGGCTTTGAACATGTGTGCCCATCTATATTGTTGTTTTGACATTGATACCGTAACACTAATACAACACACAAAAGTTGATGAGAGGAATGCTTGCAAATAGTCTACCCACTGGCAATCACTCAGGGTAGCATTCCAACCCATTGTTTTTGAACCACTATGCCACCTCCGATTACACTCAGGCATATGCAGATGAGCCTTGGTCTTGCTCCAGTAGAAATAGCCTGAATAGCTAAGCCAGGTCCTCTATGAAAACAAGCAATTCAATACTGTGCCATTGGAACCAAGTTGCACTTGAGGTCCAAAGAAGAAGATACCTTTTGTGTGTTTACTGTAGCAATAATGCC
Organism: Lissotriton helveticus; assembly: GCF_964261635.1. Taxonomy (NCBI): domain Eukaryota; kingdom Metazoa; phylum Chordata; class Amphibia; order Caudata; family Salamandridae; genus Lissotriton; species Lissotriton helveticus. Next base: position 302,639,556 of record NC_136062.1, read on the forward strand.
TGCAGGGTGTGAGGCTTATCCTGCAGTACAGCTACCTTTCCCCAACACTGCTTAGCCGGTATCAATTTCCCTTTTAAATCTCCAATGGGCTTGGTGAACATTATAACACAGTACACAATAAGCAGAGTCCAACACAAAGTGTAGGAACTTGTGGGTCTTTCTTCTGGATGGCTAGGAGAAGGACCTGATTCTCTGCCATCTGTGCAGTAGATTCACCTAATAGTTTGGTTTACATTTATAAAGGCTTGAAGTTGCCATTTTGGAGAACTCACTGCACTGCAACACTAGCAACAGATTATTTTCGTTTAGTAACAACTAATGGCTGTGCAGGGCCCTCTGTAAAGATCATGTTCTTACAATCAGGTATGAATAGTATGTGAGGAATCTCTGGTATTTGTGTTAGACCTGTCGTTCATGGTGTGGTCTTTCACCAAACTTTTTACTTTCACCCCTCCTGTTTTTTTCATTTTATTTTTGTTGGCATTAGGACTCTGTGCACTTTAACTGTGCTAACCATTGCTAAGGTGCTTGTACTCTTTCTTTAAAATATGGTAAAACTGGCCTACACCAGATTGGCATATTTAATTTACTTATAAGTCCCTAGTAGATGATACATAGTACCCAGGTCCAGTAAATTAAATGTTACTAGTGGGTGTGCAGCACTCATTGTGCCACCCACTCAAGCTGCACTTCAAAGCATGTGCCAGGCCTGCCAGAGCAGCATGGAGTACAGTTTTAAACTGCCAATTTAACCTGGCAAAATAAACCTTCCTCTTGGAAACATATAAGTCACCACTAAGAAAGGCCCTGAACAGCCCATAACAATGTGTGCTCTGTATTTCAAAAGTAGGACATGTGTTCTTAAGTTTTACTTTTCCTGGTATAAAAACTCCTACATGTGTTTTTCACTACGGTAAAGCCTTCCTTTCCCATAGGATAATATTCGGATACCTTATTACATGTAATAAGTGCTGACATTTCATTGGGAACAGATAGGGATCTCATGATTGGACTCAAATTAAATATAATTTAGAGTCCTCGTTAATGGTGAAGTTGGATTTTAAGTCACAATTCTGGAAATGCCACTTTTAGAAAGTTGGCTAGTTCTTGTCCTAACCATTTGGTGCCTGCTGCTTCTGTCCTCCTTGGTCACATGACTGTGAATGCCTTGGCAGTTGGCATTTCCATGTGCAATCCAATGTTTATTCCGCCCAGACAGTGAGGCAGAGGCGGACTAAATGATGGCAGAATGGGCCATTTTGCCAGGATGGGTGAGGGGGAGCAGTTCCATCCTCCCCTTAAATTTCAGAGGGCTGCTTGAAGAGCAGACACAAAGGAACGTGACACCAGTCTTTTGTTGCTTGGAGATTTGGCAAGGAAAGGGAAGAATGTCCACCCAGACCAGATGTGGGGAAAGCCAGGATATCATCCCCACTTCAGGAAATGCACCAGGTGTAAATATTGGACTTCCTAAAGCACCTCTACCGCACACCCGTGAACCAGTTAACACTACAGAGGAAGGACTTCCTTGTTCCCTGGAAGGCTGCCTTGCTGCTTGAGGCCTGGCTTGTTCCCCATAGGATAGCACCCCTGCTACCAGAGGACTGTCCTGTTGCTTGAGTCCTGCCTTGTTCCCCAGAGGACTGTCCTGCTTATTTTGGCCTGTCCTGCTGTCTGAGAAGGAAGATTTTACTTGCTTCCTTCATCCCAGGCTAGCCTAAGTGACTCCAAGGGTCGGTTGGCTGACTTCCTGTTCTGACCTATAGGGACACAATAAACTCTAGAGGCTCCCTTCAATTGCCCAGCTGTGCTGCTGCAACTTGACCAGGCTGGATCTGTAATGGGACCTGCCTGAGTCCTGATGGCCTCCTCTATAATGAATCTCTCATCCCCAAGAGGTACCTCCATAGGTCCTGGGTCCTTGGCTGGCATCAGAGTACACTTCTCAGTGAGAAAATTAGAAATCATGATGCTTTTGGCTCTTTGAAACCGTGAACTGGCCAGATCATGCTCAGACTCTGCCGCATGCTATGACCACCAACTCAAAACTCCAGTGAACCCAACTCTTTGCATTACAGCGACCGCCAGAGACAACCGGCAATGCAACATCTTCACTTTACACTAAAGCAAAAACGGCCAACGGTGACCAACTTTGTAACGTACCAGCAAAACTATCTGCGACGTTGACCAGATCTTTGCATTACAGGGAAGACTAACTGTGTTGCTCTCCCTGCTCCTTGTGACCTCCTTCACTGTGGATAGAACTTTTTGCCCCAGACTTTGAGAAGGTGGTATTTTCAGCCACACTAACCTGGTCCCTGTATCTTGTCCATGCTAAATCGCTGTCAGCCTGAACATGTGACTTTCCCTTGGTCTAGCATGACAGGATAGGATAATCATGAGCAGCGGTTTGTACTTTTAGGCACTATATCTACATAAAAATGATCCGTTTTTAGTCATTCTGGTATCATTTTATTTATCAACTTTCACTCTATTTTTCTAAAATGGTTTGGGTTTTTTCTTATATTGTGTATTCACTTTATTACTCCTTGTGTGCTGCATAAAAACTTCACACAATGCCTTTAAATTACAACTGACTGCTTTTGTGCCAAGCCACCAGAAGGTTAAGCACAGTGTCATTTAGTTACTTTTGTGGTTCATCCTAACGATAATTGTGGTTTTTGTCTGAGTGAGACTTCCACCTCCCTCAACCAATAACCCATTTATTTTAATATTGGCTGTTGAAAATCCAAAAACGTTTGCTTTCGGATTGTAGGTTCATGCTCACATTTTATATCACTGAAATTTAACTTGAGGCTAATTGCATCCAGCCCAATTGTAATGCAAACTCATTTGATATGGTAGCTTTAGTAGCTACACCTAAAGTTGGTACTTGAGTAATATTTTTTTTACAAATTTGATCACTGCACATTTATGAAAATGGTCTCAGTTGGAGTGAATCATTTTTCAGCTATTGAATGTATACATGATAAAGAGGCTATGGGGGTTGTTTCTCCCTAATTAAATATAAAATATGTTTAGCATGTGGCTTGAGTAACCCAGGTAACAACGTTTTTCTTATTGTTATGTTTGCCAATTTTCAGTCTCCAAGTATGTGCTTTAAGCCAACATAAGATAGCTGTTTTCAGTAATTTAAAAAAAGGTGGGTGTGAGAAATTGGGATTCTGAATGACCGAGGTGTGAGCCTTGGTCAAGCAACAGCCACAGTCACTCGCATGATGAACCACAAAAAGTCATGGCGCTTGCCACAGCAGCAGGCAGTCCTCAGGGAGTTCTTCCATTGGTCCAGAAAGTGAACTGAAATGCGTCTGAGGGCTCTATTTTTATACCTGTTGCCTACTCTGATGTTGTGAAAGTTTCTAGAGGTTTCACTTTGAAGTGCTTAGAATTTCCTAACACCTGTGCTGTCGCTCCAAGCTGGCCGCAGAGACAAGGTTGATGTGACAAGTACTTTGTGTGAAGGCAGAGCACAGCCTATTCATTTGTAAGTGGGGCTGTGCCCAGCTCCGCTCCCGACCCTGCCAGTTGAAGGCCCATCTAGGCACACCTAATCCTTCTACTGTGTGGCTGTCTGGTAGGAGTAAATAAAGTCCAACTGCCACCTACACGCAGCCATGTGACCCAGGAACAGGTTGAAGGCACCAAACAGTTAGAGCAGGAAAATGACAGCTTTCTGATACTGTATACAAAAAATCCCCTGAAGGTATTTTTTTTAAATGGCAATAAAATAAATATTTGCTAAACTCAATCCAAGCACATAAACAAATACCATTCCAAGAATACATAGGGTGTCTTTTCATATATATCTCAATTTAGGCATAGAGTTTATTATATCAAAAAACGCATGAAAAGAAATGAAACAGGGTAAAAATGTTGACAAATTAAATCACAGTTTGTTTGTGGTATCCCTTAAATATTTACAATTCATAAAACAATGGATATTAAAGTAACGGTAATCACTCAACAAAGGTATCGTCTTTTGAAAATCTAACTCCGAAGAGGAAATTGACTTTATATATTAATCATATGACAGCGTCAACGTTTTGGTCCCCCAGTGTTAACATGTACATGGGACGATCTTCTGGACAAAGTGTCTTAATTACATAAATAAATATGGACCCTTGTCAATTATTGTGTCCAAAGTTGATAAACTTAATCAGAAGACAGGTCTACAGATCCCAGCATCAATGATATATAAATGAAATATGCAATCCTCGATATGTAAGAAAAAACTATAAAAATCCTCTCCTGGAATAGGAATCTCCAAGGGGAACAACTCACTGTGCAGCTCACAACTGTTGGGTCGTGAACTACACAGTGAATTGTACCTCTTGGCGATTTTGTTTTCCTGGCGATTCGTTTGATAGCTTTTTCGTACATATCGACTGTTGCATATTTCATTTAGCTGCCTTTTGTTGTATATCATTGATGAGGGGATCGGTGGACACGTGTTCTGATTACGTTTATTTACTTTGGACAATCAATATTTGACAAGGGTCCAAATATATTTATGTAATTACGACACTTCGTCCAGACTATGGGCCCATGTACTTGTTGACACCGGGGGACCGAAACATTGATACTTGAATCACAACAACTGGAATGTAATTGGGAAGCAAAGGAGAGCTTCGCTTTAGTTTATCTTTACACTACGTTACACATGTTTAGGCACAAGAAATTAAGGGATTTGTCCAAAGTCACACGATATTTAATAACGTACCAAGGGGACTATTTGAACCAAGGCCCCTATAATTATTAATTATTTGAATCACACAATTGAATTACATTTTACACATTCAGGCACTTGGAGATTAAGCATTGTTTTCTGAATCACACAATTTCCAATCAAGTGCTAAGGCTGTAACTTCAACCCAGGTCTATGGGAACAAAGGCGGGTGCATAGCCAGTAACAGGGGTGGCTGGTGTACATGGGTGAGATGGGCGCTGCCCTGTCACTCTAGGAGGATTAAAAAAATGTGAGGTGGAGCACCGAGCAGCTAGCAATAAATTGTGCTGGCTGCTCGGTGAACAAACATGGGCACATCTGGGTTTTCTTTGAGGGGGTGGGGGGATGATGGTTCTTTGCTCTGCTGCGCATGCGATTGGCTGGGCGAAGATTTCTTTGACCTGGAGCCAGGAAGCAGAGCAGTGACATCTCACACATGGGCAGGATCTGGGTATCTTTGTCAGAATACAGCTTTTAATTTGGGAATTATTCGTAAAGCCCAGGGAGGAGTCAGAAGCTCCCTATTAATTCCAATGGTTGGGGGCGGGCCAGTAAGGCTTCCTTCTTCTTAAACAATACTTTACCGACCAAGTCAACTAACCTAGGCACCAATAACCTAATGGACTCCCCCCTCGCTTGGAACTCCAAGGATGGGGTTATCTGACTGTTTCAACTGTTTGAGGGAGATTTATTACGGGGCAAAAGGGCAAGGGGCTGAACTGCAGAACTCTGAGAGCCTGCAGAGAGTGACCGAGGGAGTGAGTTAGGGACAAAAGGGGCACCTTAATTTGTGCCAGGGTGTGCAGGAACGCTTGCTCTAAAAATAGAGAAAACAAATATGTGAGCCATGGAAACTGAGGCTGAAAGTTTAACAGTTTTATTAAGAAGATGTAACTACAAGAAACTTCAATACACAGGCATAAAAATCACAAAGTTCTGGATCCAGTGCTACGCATTCTCAGACAGCAACATGGATCAGATTGCATTTACTGAAGATTGCATGTAAGCTTTTGAAAAGTTAGAAAGAGAGTCTAAACCTTAAAGACACATTTAGTCTAAACCTTAAAGACACATTTAGACTTTTTAGGTAGAATACATTCATACTTTTATCTGGGAATACTCACATTCACCTATACGTGAAAAATCCTGCAATTACAATTTGAACACTTTTAAATGTAAAAAAAGGATTAAACAGGGTTACAGAGAACATAGCAAATATAACATTTCATATGGCAGAATATAAAATAGAGCGGCACATTAAAAAAGTATAAGGACAAGGGCTCTCTAATAGCCCTTGGGAAAAACTCACTACCCATCACTTATGTACAGACGAGGAGTAGTTCAAAGATGTCTTTCTGGACCCCTTTTTATGTTCTTTAAGGCGGTAAGAAGTCTATGGTAACATCATCTCACGCCAACCCATGCCACTACTCCTACCTGCGTCATTTACGGGATTATGCTTCTTACTTCTTTCTCCATACATCCGTGCAGCCCTTCCTGTAACTGTGGCATATAAGCTAGGTGAAAGGCCATGCCTCTTAGACTGGGCGCCTGTCGTAAATTTGCATCGGACACCAGAAAAATGTGTTATTGTGTAAAGGGATTTTATTTATATGTGTATACCAAACTGTACGTCCTGTTGCCACATCCATCACTCCAGCTTTGACGTGGCTGTGGTGGGCAAGTACCTTTTTTCTCATGCACAGACCCAGGATGTGGACCATTGTATATTGAAAGAACAGGTGGGGATGTTGAACTTTAACGTTCGTGAACTTAGCACACGGATAGGGTGGGGGCTCAATCTGGAGGAGAGGCCTCACAGACAGTGGAGCTGAATGAAATATTGATGTTGACATGCCTTCAACTTGCTAAATAGAAAAATGGCAGTACTCTGGACAATCTAACCAAGGCCTACATTTTGAACAGAAGGGCCTACATAGGGGTTCATGCTGGCTGAGTGATAAGAATGTCCCAAGATAGTATGTGGCAAAATCGGTCCCTCTCTCATTTCCCTCTTCTTGTTCATTATTGAACACCACTCGTACCGCATATTTACCTGGCGGTGGGGGGGGGAGTGGCCATGGTGAGTCATGAAGAAGCGGTTTATCAGGGCTTTGGTTCAGGACAGTTCCTAAGTCTCCATGTGGTCCCCCTGATAGGTCACACATTGTCTCATATAGATGTACCAAGTCTCTCCCCAAGAGAAGTGGTGGGCTACTATGCACCTGGGCCTGGTAGTGACTATCAAGAGGAACCTGTAATGTGCAAGAGTCAGGGATGGTAAGCTCTACTATATTCAACATTGCTAATTCCTCCCCGTCCCCTTGTCCTGTGCATATTCCATTGTATACTCCTGAGTCTGCATAATTCATCCCAATTACCTTAGAGCTGAATTTCTTAATACAGTATAGTAATATCTGTGTTCCGAAACACAAAAGATAGGCATTATAAATTTTAGTACTACAGACAGCCATGAAGGCATCCAGTCCAAGTTGAACCAATTAGGTAAAACGTCTGCTTCTGTACCTCCCTCCTAATGGATCTGTCTTCCCAGATTGTCCAAGTCTTCAATGGCCTTTGTAAGTTTTCCATTGTCCGCATCATGGCCAAGATAAAAGTGCAGCAGGATGACCTACCCACTTTGGCGCATACACCACCATTCATCGTTGTTAACTCGTCTAGAACGTATCTGTGCTCCAGAACCATTAGTCGCAAAGGTCGTAGTTCTTCTTTCACGGCATTGAATCCATCACAGGTGTTGTTGATGAGCTGCATTAGCTCATACCTGGTGACCTGCAGCCAGCGAGCATTTGCTTTGGTCTGGAACAGGGGGATAACGCCCCCGAAGATAAGTTCAGCATCGTTGAAAAGGCGCAATTCTTGTGGAATCTCATGAAATGGGCCATGTGAGAAATACTTCATGACGTTCCTTTTTCGGTGGTGGAGCAGGGTGACATCACCTGTCATTGGGTGGGTATGACTGTGGGAAATGTTCGCTGCTGGAACAACCAGATGCAGTTCATGCAACATCACAATCGTGCAAAGTCCATTCCAGTGGGGAGGCAGCTGCAGGTAGATGTGCTCTCTGCAGGCCCAATAGATGTCCATGAGGCTGGAGGTGCCGTACTGAAGGTCCTAATTAAAAAGTGTGTTGCTGCAATCAGTGTTCCGATCCACAGAAACTGTTCCGTTACCTAGGAAGCAAAGGAGAGGAGACTTTAGCTTGTATGCTCTTTTTGGTTTGTATGTTGTACCCTCATTGAAAGTGTATCTTCTAGTTTCCTGTGCCCATATCTCAGCACATCCCCTCCCAATATCCTCATTGATATAATGTTTGTGCTCTTGTCCTACAATTGAGCTACCTAAGGAGGCTGCCTTACATATCAAGTCATGTGGGCCATTCCACTTGCTGTTGAAATAAATATTAGCCTTCAGGCGCAGAATCGTCTCCATTGACAAGGGCATGTGTCACGGGTATGGTTGGCTCGTTGATGTTTGGGTGAGTGGTAATTAGATGGAGGCGTTGGGAAGGTGAAGTACCCTAGTATCTTAAAGTGATATTCCCAAATCTGCATTATTTTGGCAGGCACTTTCAGATAACGGTAAACCTCCATTCTCCTTTCAAATTCCAATGGATCAGTGACGACCGTAAATGTAATATACTTGTCATCCCACTCTGTAGTGTTTACAAATGCATCATTTATTTCTGCTGACTGGAGCTGTATCTGACCATGTATGCGGCAAAGAAACAGGTGTAGGAAACATTTGGCGGTGGACAGTGTGACTTCTTTGGGAAAGATCAATTTATCTGCGCCTACAACGTGAGGAATGTGTGAACACACAAAGCAGGACTCATTTGTGACCTTTCTTCCAACCTCCCTCATGTCCCTGTACCGCATGTTGTCTAATAGTGCATTCTGAACCCCATTATCCTCTGCTGGCCTACTAAGGCGCTGGGAGTGGAAATCAGGCATAGAGTGCTGGTCGAAGGTGTAAACAACTGTGTTTTGGAGATTACTGGCCCAGTCTGAAATTTGCACAGTCTGTTCTTTCTTAAGTTGGGTACGTGATGTATATCTGACTGGCACTTTCTCGTGACCCATTTTATATCTGATACTTTGTTTATTTTGGTGGGAACGTTTAGGGGTGTCTGGCACAGGGGTATTCAAGGTGATATCAAGTACCATGTCCAGTTCTGTAGGGTCGGCATGGGGTGTGGAAGGTGTCAAGATGGGCACAGGAGTATCATAGCTACTGCTGGTGCTTTTCCCAGTTTGTTTGTTACCATGGAGTGTCTTGGACATGGGGTGTTCTGTGGTGGTGATAACTCTAATATTGCCAGCAGCACCTCTCTCTCTCCCTAAACACACTGCAAACCAGTGGAGTACAGCTATTGAAGCAACAAACATAACAAAGAAAATAATTGCGACTCTACATATCTTTTTCAGTGACATCTTGGTATGAGGGGTGGGTCTGTTATTGCGTCTCAGTCCGTAGACCACCATATGATATCCATGCTCATGTTCTTGGATAGTCAGTGGAAATACGATGCCCTGCTCTTGGTCAATATTCAGATCTCAGATGGTGCCGGGTGGGTCCTCAAATGGCTTTGATGTATCCATTTCTATTTGGCTACTCAGACAGCTATGGGTGAAGACTCCATGATTTGAAAGTGTCCGTTGAATTTGGGGTCTTTCCACTTCCGGACTGCTTCCTTTACAAAGATGTGTGTCCCAAGACAGATAGGTGGAAGTTCAGAAATAGGACCCTTGTTCTTTGTCTTTGATATCTGAATGGAAAGGAACTTTGAAGCATGCATAAAGGCACATAAGTAATTAAACAATTCAACTTTTAAAATCTCAGAAAACCTTTCAGTGTTGGGGCTGATGGAGATGGTGAGGTGTGAGGTGATGATCCGAACTGGGAGTGTTTTTGAGTGTAAACAGAGAAAATGGGAAGGCAATAGAGTCTTTTATTTTCAATTGGGCACTTATCTTACTGATCTTGGTTTTGAGCAGGCCGTTGAGGCACTCACAAATACCATTGCTTTGGGGGTGATAGGCTGATCGGTAGTTCAGGCACCTGTCAATCATGTCCACATAGTTAATGTGGAACTCTCTAAAAGGACCCTTGGGCCTTTGTATTGTTGAGGCAACTGTTTTCATAGATGGATTAGGTGAATACTGTTGACAAATGAGGCATTGATGAACGAAGAGTTGTATCTGCTCATATACATTGGGGATGAACCACTCTGTCTGCAAAGTTGTGGACATGATATCATGAGGGACATGTGTAGGAAGGTGTCACTGGGTGAGTGCTATTTGCAATAGTGCCTGTCATTGTCTGTCTGTAAATGAAATCTGAAACATTTGCTGTACTCCCCTCTTCTTCCACAACTCTTTTTCTTCAGGTGGGGCACTCTCCTGTATCTCTTGGAGGTGCAGTTGTGCAATGAGATTATATTGCTGTGTATCATCAATAGTGTATGGAAGTGTTGGGTCAGGGGTATCTGAGAGTGGTGACTCACTTGGGTCAGCGACTGTATTTTGTGTACCTTCCTGCACTGCTGGGGGTGCATCTTGGGCAAGCAGAATGGGGGCACAGTCATGTTGTGCTGAGAATACAGATGGTACAGGTCGGGGCCCTCTGGCTGCTACTTTTGCAGCCCAATCTGCCATGGCATTTCCTCTGGACACAAAATCTTGGCCAATTGTATGTGCAGCACATTTTACTACAGCAACTTCTGTTGGCAATGTCACTGAATCTATTAGTTCTTCAAGTAACTGTTTGTGCATTACAGGTGTGCCGTCTGTTTTGAGAAATCCACGCCTTTTCCATCTCAAGATGCTGGAATGTGTTGTTGTGGTGTGATATGCAGAATCAGAGTATAGAGTAATTCTTTCATCAGCTCTATGTTTGAGGGCTGCAATCAGTGCCACTAACTCTGCTGCTTGTGCTGAGTAATGTGATGGCAATGCTATCTGCTGCACAATTTCTAGAGATTCAGAGGAGTTATTCTGCTGTGCTCTGACCACTGCAGCTCCTGTGTGTCTTATCCCTGTCTCTTGATCAATGATAGAGGAACCATCAACAAACTAGATTGTACTGTCTGGTAATGGGTCCTCTTTTGCTGTTCCGGACTCGTCTGGACAGTATGGGGCACAATCATGAGTGTCATCATCAGTGGTGGCAATGGGATGGGCAAAGAACGTGGCTAGATTCACAGTGTGACATTTAACAACCTTCAAGGATGGCAATGACAGTATGACTTCATATCCTGACACTCTCTGTGGGATGTATGACATTACAACGCATGCTTTTACATCGCATGCCTTTACAACGCAAGTATTACAACGCAGTCCATTACAACGCATAGTGCTGTGGGGTGCTGGATAGTGAATAGTTTAATTTACTATTCCAACTCCAGTCCCCGTGGACACTAGGGAAGGTTATTGGATAGCAAATTAACCTATTCCCTATCCTAGAGCGTCCCCCAGAGCAATGCGTTGTAATAGTTTGCGTTGTAATGGTTGCATTGTAAAGACTCTGCGATGTAAACGTTGCGTTGTAAAGGTTGTTTACCCTCTCTGTGTGGTAAGGGTCATTCTAGCCTATTGTATTATTGCAAAGACAGCATGCTCAGTATACAGTGTCAGAGGGGAACCCATAACTATGGGGATGCTTTTTTCAACAGCAAATGCTGCGGTCGATAAAGCCTGTTCACAGGGATATTGGCCCCTCATCACTGAGTCTAACATGCAACTGAAGTATGCAATTGGTTTGTGGCCCATGGGGTACTTTTGGGTGAGGACTGCTGTCATGACCTGTCCATTACAGTGAGTGAACAAATAGAATTATTTTGTATAGTCAGGAGAGCCTAACACTGGTGCATTTGTAATCTCATCTTTCAATTTTACAAAGGCTGATTGACAAATCATCTTTGACAACTCTGTTGATCACACTGGGGGACTCACAGTAGCTTCGAGGTAATCTTTGATATGTGAACTGTCTATTTCTGAGTGAGAATGCAAATAAAAACTGACTGTTAGCGTGCAATGGGACACTGAAGAGGGCATTCTTCAGGCCTACAGTTGAAAAATACTGTATATCTTGAGGAATTTTTGTTTGACAGCCATCATTCTGGTCGGTGGTGTATCAGGAATGGAGAAAGTCATTGTGCTGTTCTCACTAAAATATATTCTCATATTTAATTTGGCCATGAGATCACGTCCCAAGAGATTTACTTGGGACTGTGCTGTGTAAAGTAGACGCTGCTGAATACATTTACCTCCTATTTCTATTGGGACTGGCTCGGTGAAAGGGACCCTTGTTATTGCCCCAGAGAAATCCAGTGTGTTTGTGCTCTGATTGGAGATGGGCAGTGCCCCCTCCTTGATACAGGAGAATGTAGCACCTGTGTCAATCAAGAAACTATACGTGTTGTTGTTAATCGTGACATGCACAACTGGGTCCTCTCTAATATTTGTGAGACACGACAACACGGGACACACTAGAGTTGTCTGTGGGCTGTCCTAACTTGAATATCCTCCAGCCTGGTACTGCTGGATGGTGCCCTGTGAAGACGAATTGATGGGGGGCAGTACTGTAGCTCCCTGTGGTGCCAGGGCTTGCGTCTGGGGCACTATTTGATACACAGGCATTTGTTGCTGGGGTAGCTGGGGCTGTATGTGTTGTGCTGTTACCTGTGTGTTATCTCCTAGCACATTTAAGGCACTCTGTGGAAAATTAGTGACAGCAGTCATTTGACTCACTGGTATATCTGCCATAACTGCATCAAGAGCCTTTCTTTTCTTTAGTTTTTGCTGTACTAATTTAGCAGCTGTGTTTTCAATTGCTAATTTCCTTGTTTGTGACATTAGAGATCCGATGTCTGGGACATCGGGAAACTACTGGCGCAGTTCATTCCATAGCGCTGATCTTATTTTATTGAAAGGATCACCATCTAATTCTGTATTAGTGGTGGAAAGTCCTGTGTCGATGTGTGTAAACATATCCTCTGCATCCCCTCCAATCAGGGAGGTGAGCAGACTTTTCACATCCCTAATAGCAAATGACACACCTGCAGTGTGCTTTTCAAAGGCTTGTATCCACTTTCCCGCACCATCTGTGAGGGGTAGGAGTTCATTTTTCAGATTTTCCTTGTCCATTAGGGACCAAAAGTCATAGATGGGGGGTCATTGACATTTTTGAACAGCAGGGGCAGCTGGTGTGTTACCCCTGTAGGTCTTGCGTGACCGTACCTGCGAGCGTATTTCTGCTAGACCCTTAGGCCTTGGCGCATATACTCGTACTTCCAATCGTCGTCTCCTGCCTCCTGCAAGATACATTCTTCAGCAGTGGCCATTTCTTCTTGTTTAAAAGACCTTTCTCGGGGCCAGATATTCATTTGAGGTGCATTAGCTTCTGTCCAGTCTGCCAAGTTATCTGAGAATGGAGTGACATAGTAGTCAGACCCCGTTTTACTATCTCATTCGGCATCAGACCTTTGGTCAATGACGGTCTTGGTCTGTTAAGGGCCATGCGGTGCAGTGCTCTAGATCTGGTGGTGCGCAGGCGTGCTGTACCTGATACATGGTACTCCTGTGGGATGTCATCAGGTCGCCAATCGTTACCAAACACTGCAAGATTTTCTATCTCTGTTCTTTCCTGCCTTCTCCACCTATTTTCTGCCCGTTCAAGCACGGTTGGCAGATCCAAATTGTCTGGGTCTAGCTGTGGTGTTTCTGGCCTGTCTGGTGTAACTACTGGAGGCGATGCCTGAGGCACGGGCGAAGGTGGAGATGTCAACTGAGGGTTATAATTAATGACTGTAGGTAGAGCTTGGGGTACACTTAAGTTAGTTGTAAGAGATGCTGCTGTGTTGCTCTGTGGTGGCGCTATATTTTGAGCTTCCTGGTGTAAATCTATCCATGGCCCTTGCTGTGGCATGATAGTTGGGACCCCACCACTGTGTGACCCTGCTAGGCTTGCAGTACCCACTAATTAATTGAGTGATGGTTGTTGCTTTTTACTAAATTGGCCCAAGCCACCCGTCAGTTCAGTCATTCTATCCTCTACCCTGCCTACTTGGAATGACAGTCGCTGGATGGTTGCAGTATTGCCAGTGTGGCTTCTTGAGTACAGTTCTTGTGACATGCCCCTGCTTCTCTACCCGTTCTTTGGAATAGGTCGTGCTCTGTCCTCCACCTGGCAATATCTCACTCATTGGCTTCCTCAGAGGGATACTGTTCGCTGTCCCTATTTTCTTCATTAAACTGTAGCAGGTGTTCTTCCTCTCCCTTGGGACCAGCGCTAAAGGGATGCCACCCTTTATAGTGTGTCTGTGTATTGTAATGCTGCTGGCTAGGGGACAGAAATGGGCCATAATGTCTAGTTCTTGTTCCTGAGGTATTGTGATCCCCAGTGAAGGATGTGGGAGCTGGGCGGTTAGGTCTGGGGAGTGGCATGTGGAAGCTGTGCTGTGAACCGCCAGAGGCCCCATCGCTCTCTTGGTCCTCTTCCTGCTGGTGGGCTGCAGAGTTGGATGCAGATGTCATCTCTATTGTAAATAGCGCGTCAATCTGACCTGGCATTTCTGATGTTGCACCCTGCATCCCTGGACTTTGGGAGCTTAAGGATAGCTGGCCCTGTGTACTCTCTGGTCCGCTGTCTCATGAATCATCTGAGAGGTCTTGGACAGAGATATCATGGCCTATGGCTGCCTGGTCATTTGAAAAGGGTTCTAGGTCAGTTTTCATAACCAGTTCTGGGTACATACCACCTGCGTCATAAACTGGTGGAGGTGCGGTGGTTGTTGGGGCTGGTGTGTCACTGTCCTTAAAGATGCTCCACATAGCCAGGGTGTCTTTTCGTTTTTTGAGTTTGCTACCGGAGTACTTTCCTTCCAGGAATGATGCAGTGCAATCTAGCACCTCTTTATCGAATGTATCTTCTCTTGGCCAGGGGTGTAGCATATTTTGTGTGTGTTTGTGCAGCTCTTTACAATATTTCATGATACTCTTTTCCTGAGCTGTGAAGTTTTTTATCACGTGTTGCAGTGGTGTTGCCATTATTCCTCAGCGTTTTGTGTAGAAAGGAGTAAGGGTGTAACTCTACTGAGTGCTATTGCCAGCCTCACCTGCTGCAGGTTTGTTGTGTCAATTCCCAGGGCTGAGTTTAGTGTCAAGATGACTGTACACGTTAGTGGTGAGACCTGAACCGAAGATGGTGCTGTATCCTCAGAAAGGGCAACAACACAGCCGTCCTCTATGTGTACCGTGATCTGTAGTCTTGGGTATTGTGTGGGCTCATCCCCTAGTGTTATCTTTGAGGTGGGCAATTGGTGGCAGTGAATTTGACAATACTATTCTCCTTTTTAACTGGCGGTTTTGTAAATATGCCCAAAATAATAGATAGTGCGTTGTGGAAGGGTGTCTTTGTAACCGCTGTAGGATACTTGGTGAGGGCTGCTGCTGCAGCTGCTCATACAGCAGCTGGGCGTGATGTTCAGAAACCAGGGGCCAGTTGGAGTACCTGCAGAAATAATGTGTGATGTTCACAGCCTAGTGGGGCATGAGTCTCTTGTGAATCTTCCTGCTTCTCCTGGCAATTGATGCTTGAAGGAGATGATGTCAGTGAGTGCTGGTGGGTGAGATCAGGGCTCTCGCTACTTACTCCATTTCCCGCTGACTGTATTGATTCTGTGGAGTACTCTTCTGTAGTATATGATGTTGATGGTGAAACCAGTGGCAGTTGCAATGGTATATCTTGAGTGTCCCCCACAGTGGGGGAGCCTTGTGAATTCTGTAGCCCCTCAAGTGTAGGGTGTGGGTTCGGGGTAGCAGGTCTACAGGCTGACACTGGGAGGCACAGTTGCACCATATGCAGTGTAGATATTCTTAACTCAGTGCCCCGTGTGAGTGGGACTCCCAACAGGTTCCACGCTTTAGATATCAAGGCACTTTGGCGTTTGTCAAATTTTGTCAGAGTTTGTGCGCTAGTATTGTGTACTGCTATTATTCTGTTGTCTAATATGTGCAGAACCACTTCCAGTGGCTGCTGCCCACTGTAGCTCATCTGTGTCTTCCAGTGAAGTATATATATATACACACATAAACACATACACACACACACATATATAATTAAATACTGGGTTGTTTAACTTTGTTTGTGAAATGAACCTCACCGAGGAGGCAGAATTGGGACTACCTTTCCCAGCATACCGCTTACTGGAAAGCGAGTGCTAGAGGGGTATTAAAATGAGGAAGTCCGTTTTTGTTTCACCTACATACCAAACCCCATGATTAAGGTGCTTGGAGCACTGAAACGCGTCGGGGTGACTATTGAACTGGGTCTCATAACGCTGCTTCATAGAATAAACAGGTTTTGTTAAAACTTACCTTGTGGGGTGCATATTCGAAAGCTAGGAGCTTTGTGGGAACATGTAAATGCACGGCGCCTCCGGCCGTGGAAGGCGTGCACCGCCATTGTAACTGGACTGGGTCTGCGGGGATGAGAACTCTTCTATGGCCCCTCTGCAGCACAAGGTACCATGGATTGGGAGTGGCAAAATGAGACCTGGAGCCCACTGGAGGGTTGCAGAATAATGAAATACTGGGTTGTTTAACTTTGTTTGTGAAACAAACCTCACCGAGGAGGCAGAATTGGGACTACCTTTCCCAGCATACCGCTTACTGGAAAGCGAGTGCTAGAGGGGTATTAAAATGAGGAAGTCCGTTTTTGTTTCACCTACATACCAAACCCCATGATTAAGGTGCTTGGAGCACTGAAACGTGTCGCGGTGACTATTGAACTGGGTCTCATAACGCTGCTTCATGGAATAAACAGGTTTTGTTAAAACTCACCTTGTGGAGTGCATCTTCGAACGCTAGGAGCTTTGTGGGAACATATATATATATATATATATACATATATATATACCGCTGTCCTTATGTGTCAGTTGTTAAGAAGGTAGGATAGTTTAGTACAAGGACATCCCCTAATGCTTCTTTAATGACTAAATAAAATGCCTCTTTAATCTCTTGTTTATCTGGGCCATTATAAACACCTCCTAGACAGAGGTCAGGGAATTGAAGGGCACTAGGGTGTTCGCCCAAGCAAGCAACGAGGACCTTGCTTCGCAAAGGGTTGCGGGGCCAATTGGTGATCACTACAGTGGGTATCTCTAATCCTGGTGTTATCATAGAAACCTGTATATGTATGGTGTGTGCAGTTTTGTACGTTCTGTAGCTATATATTCTATTCATTTGGGTGAAAAAATGCTGTTTAAAAGAAAAACATTTTCTGCAGACCTGAGTGACACCCAGTTATTTTGAATGGCCCAGTGAATGTTCTCTGGCTTTTTCCTAGCGAAGTCTGCAGGGCTTATGAGGGAGGGGCAATCCTGAATGACAAATATGCACCCAGGAAAGCAGCAGCACTAGAATAGTATACCTGTGACAGTTGTGGCGCTCAAGATGCTTTAGCTTATAAAATGTATTCAGTTAATCAGTGGCAGATCACTACACACGGAGATACATAAATGCATTTGAAACCTCCCTAGTTATTGGATCCCACTAATAAACCAGTCTTCTGCATTTGGCAGTGGCCTTCAATAATGTTCACAAAATATTTTGCAGCAGCATCCTACTTAACGGGCCCTTACCCTTCAATGATAGGATTTGGTATGGAGCCAGTCACAAAATAATATTCTTTTACAATCAATATACATGTGCTTATAATCAAACAAAGAATTTTTAAAAAAACAATCAATGTGCACCTACATATTATGGTCTCACTAAAGTCAGCCTCTGTTCCAGCCAGTGACTTCCAATACAATGAGCATGAAAAAACAATAATCACAAAAAAGTTCTGCTGCTATACCTAATAAAAAACCTATATATATACCACTAGCCAATAACATACAGTCCTGAAAGTACCTAATAATTAGCGAGCATTTTGTACATGTGTTTCAAAAAAGAAAGTAATGCAAACGGTGCACACAAAAAGAAGAGAAAATGCAAAAGGTACTTTAACTGGCGAAAATATTATATTTACACTAAAAAAACACTTAATCATCCCGGGGAACCACTTAAGATTTGTCTTCACAGGAGATATCCGAGAATCCGTTAGCTACTCGGTTCTCAGTAATCAGCCTCTTCTCTATTGACTCTGAAATAGAGGTCTTCTCTTATCTTATCAGAGAAGCACTAAAATCACTGCTATTTTGTACAGCTTCTTCCTTTGTAACTTATAACTACGATGGGGTTTCCTTCCCTGTCACTCTTAACATCAGACAGAGGTTCTCCTTTAAAAAAACAAAATAAGCGCTGAAAGATGCCAGACGCAATCTTTCCTTCCTTGTATTTACAAGAGACACTGTAATAACATGTGTCTATTTCTAGCAAGATAAACACGTAAATCACGTTAATTTCCTACCTTCACTCTCTGGCTCAGAATTCCACTTCGCACACAATTTTCCCTCAGCTTGAGAATATTTTTAGCGAGACCACCTAGACATTAACAAGCCGATAACCTGGAAGGGACACAGCTGTGTCACAAGCGCCCTTCTGCTGTGACCAAGAAAAGACAATCACACCAGGCAGTCCAGTAAAAACTTACCCGTAGGTTGTGCTCTCCTTATGGCTCAGTCAGAAAGGAGGATTCAGAAAAGGGGGTGGTGATGAACAGAGTGTCTGAATTAAGCAGACCACTCTTACCCAGTCCAAAGATCAGGGCTTGATCCATCACCGTTATTTAGCTCACTGCCCCATCCCAGCTCAGAACCTGGCTATATGCAAATTAGTCTGTCCCTGGCCCAGTGCATCATGGGAACAGGGCAGACCAAACTACCAAGCCAATTCTTCACCAGAAAGGAGACAAGCTACCGGGGACCGGTTTCTGGCATTTCAGCCTCGTCGGCCCGGCTTGCTTGAATCCTGATGGAGCAGTGAGCAAGGGACTCATGTCTGAGTATACCCTGCCACACCTATAGTGGCCAAAAACGATTCAGAAAAGGGGGTGGTGATGAACAGAGTGTCTGAATTAAGCAGACCACTCTTACCCAGTCCAAAGATCAGGGCTTGATCCATCACCGTTATTTAGCTCACTGCCCCATCCCAGCTCAGAACCTGGCTATATGCAAATTAGTCTGTCCCTGGCCCAGTGCATCATGGGAACAGGGCAGACCAAACTACCAAGCCAATTCTTCACCAGAAAGGAGACAAGCTACCGGGGACCGGTTTCTGGCATTTCAGCCTCGTCGTCCCGGCTTGCTTGAATCCTGATGGAGCAGTGAGCAAGGGACTCATGTCTGAGTATACCCTGCCACACCTATAGTGGCCAAAAACGATTCAGAAAAGGGGGTGGTGATAAACAGAGTGTCTGAATTAAGCAGACCACTCTTACCCAGTCCAAAGATCAGGGCTTGATCCATCACCGTTATTTAGCTCACTGCCCCATCCCAGCTCAGAACCTGGCTATATGCAAATTAGTCTGTCCCTGGCCCAGTGCATCATGGGAACAGGGCAGACCAAACTACCAAGCCAATTCTTCACCAGAAAGGAGACAAGCTACCGGGGACCGGTTTCTGGCATTTCAGCCTCGTCGGCCCGGCTTGCTTGAATCCTGATGGAGCAGTGAGCAAGGGACTCATGTCTGAGTATACCCTGCCACACCTATAGTGGCCAAAAACGATTCAGAAAAGGGGGTGGTGATGAACAGAGTGTCTGAATTAGGCAGACCACTCTTACCCAGTCCAAAGATCAGGGCTTGATCCATCACCGTTATTTAGCTCACTGCCCCATCCCAGCTCAGAACCTGGCTATATGCAAATTAGTCTGTCCCTGGCCCAGTGCATCATGGGAACAGGGCAGACCAAACTACCAAGCCAATTCTTCACCAGAAAGGAGACAAGCTACCGGGGACCGGTTTCTGGCATTTCAGCCTCGTCGGCCCGGCTTGCTTGAATCCTGATGGAGCAGTGAGCAAGGGACTCATGTCTGAGTATACCCTGCCATACCTATAGTGGCCAAAAACGATTCAGAAAAGGGGGTGGTGATGAACAGAGTGTCTGAATTAAGCAGACCACTCTTACCCAGTCCAAAGATCAGGGCTTGATCCATCACCGTTATTTAGCTCACTGCCCCATCCCAGCTCAGAACCTGGCTATATGCAAATTAGTCTGTCCCTGGCCCAGTGCATCATGGGAACAGGGCAGACCAAACTACCAAGCCAATTCTTGCCAAGAAAGGAGACAAGCTACCGGGGACCGGTTTCTGGCATTTCAGCCTCGTCGGCCCGGCTTGCTTGAATCCTGATGGAGCAGTGAGCAAGGGACTCATGTCTGAGTATACCCTGCCACACCTATAGTGGCCAAAAACGATTCAGAAAAGGGGGTGGTGATGAACAGAGTGTCTGAATTAGGCAGACAACTCTTACCCAGTCCAAAGATCAGGGCTTGATCCATCACCGTTATTTAGCTCACTGCCCCATCCCAGCTCAGAACCTGGCTATATGCAAATTAGTCTGTCCCTGGCCCAGTGCATCATGGGAACAGGGCCGACCAAACTACCAAGCCAATTCTTCACCAGAAAGGAGACAAGCTACCGGGGACCGGTTTCTGGCATTTCAGCCTCGTCGGCCCGGCTTGCTTGAATCCTGATGGAGCAGTGAGCAAGGGACTCATGTCTGAGTATACCCTGCCACACCTATAGTGGCCAAAAACGATTCAGAAAAGGGGGTGGTGATGAACAGAGTGTCTGAATTAAGCAGACCACTCTTACCCAGTCCAAAGATCAGGGCTTGATCCATCACCGTTATTTAGCTCACTGCCCCATCCCAGCTCAGAACCTGGCTATATGCAAATTAGTCTGTCCCTGGCCCAGTGCATCATGGGAACAGGGCAGACCAAACTACCAAGCCAATTCTTCACCAGAAAGGAGACAAGCTACCGGGGACCGGTTTCTGGCATTTCAGCCTCGTCGGCCCGGCTTGCTTGAATCCTGATGGAGCAGTGAGCAAGGGACTCATGTCTGAGTATACCCTGCCACACCTATAGTGGCCAAAAACGATTCAGAAAAGGGGGTGGTGATGAACAGAGTGTCTGAATTAAGCAGACCACTCTTACCCAGTCCAAAGATCAGGGCTTGATCCATCACCGTTATTTAGCTCACTGCCCCATCCCAGCTCAGAACCTGGCTATATGCAAATTAGTCTGTCCCTGGCCCAGTGCATCATGGGAACAGGGCAGACCAAACTACCAAGCCAATTCTTCACCAGAAAGGAGACAAGCTACCGGGGACCGGTTTCTGGCATTTCAGCCTCGTCGGCCCAGCTTGCTTGAATCCTGATGGAGCAGTGAGCAAGGGACTCATGTCTGAGTATACCCTGCCACACCTATAGTGGCCAAAAACGATTCAGAAAAGGGGGTGGTGATGAACAGAGTGTCTGAATTAAGCAGACCACTCTTACCCAGTCCAAAGATCAGGGCTTGATCCATCACCGTTATTTAGCTCACTGCCCCATCCCAGCTCAGAACCTGGCTATATGCAAATTAGTCTGTCCCTGGCCCAGTGCATCATGGGAACAGGGCAGACCAAACTACCAAGCCAATTCTTCACCAGAAAGGAGACAAGCTACCGGGGACCGGTTTCTGGCATTTCAGCCTCGTCGGCCCGGCTTGCTTGAATCCTGATGGAGCAGTGAGCAAGGGACTCATGTCTGAGTATACCCTGCCACACCTATAGTGGCCAAAAAAAAATCAGAAAAGGGGGTGGTGATGAACAGAGTGTCTGAATTAAGCAGACCACTCTTACCCAGTCCAAAGATCAGGGCTTGATCCATCACCGTTATTTAGCTCACTGCCCCATCCCAGCTCAGAACCTGGCTATATGCAAATTAGTCTGTCCCTGGCCCAGTGCATCATGGGAACAGGGCAGACCAAACTACCAAGCCAATTCTTCACCAGAAAGGAGACAAGCTACCGGGGACCGGTTTCTGGCATTTCAGCCTCGTCGACCCGGCTTGCTTGAATCCTGATGGAGCAGTGAGCAAGGGACTCATGTCTGAGTATACCCTGCCACACCTATAGTGGCCAAAAACGATTCAGAAAAGGGGGTGGTGATGAACAGAGTGTCTGAATTAAGCAGACCACTCTTACCCAGTCCAAAGATCAGGGCTTGATCCATCACCGTTATTTAGCTCACTGCCCCATCCCAGCTCAGAACCTGGCTATATGCAAATTAGTCTGTCCCTGGCCCAGTGCATCATGGGAACAGGGCAGACCAAACTACCAAGCCAATTCTTCACCAGAAAGGAGACAAGCTACCGGGGACCGGTTTCTGGCATTTCAGCCTCGTCGGCCCGACTTGCTTGAATCCTGATGGAGCAGTGAGCAAGGGACTCATGTCTGAGTATACCCTGCCACACCTATAGTGGCCAAAAACGATTCAGAAAAGGGGGTGGTGATGAACAGAGTGTCTGAATTAAGCAGACCACTCTTACCCAGTCCAAAGATCAGGGCTTGATCCATCACCGTTATTTAGCTCACTGCCCCATCCCAGCTCAGAACCTGGCTATATGCAAATTAGTCTGTCCCTGGCCCAGTGCATCATGGGAACAGGGCAGACCAAACTACCAAGCCAATTCTTCACCAGAAAGGAGACAAGCTACCGGGGACCGGTTTCGGGCATTTCAGCCTCGTCGGCCCGGCTTGCTTGAATCCTGATGGAGCAGTGAGCAAGGGACTCATGTCTGAGTATACCCTGCCACACCTATAGTGGCCAAAAATGATTCAGAAAAGGGGGGTGGTGATCAGACAGAGGTTCTCCTTTAAAAAAACAAAATAAGCGCTGAAAGATGCCAGACGCAATCTTTCCTTCCTTGTATTTACAAGAGGCACTGTAATAACATGTGTCTATTTCTAGCAAGATAAACACGTAAATCACGTTAATTTCCTACCTTCACTCTCTGGCTCAGAATTCCACTTCGCACACAATTTTCCCTCAGCTTGAGAATATTTTTAGCGAGACCACCTAGACATTAACAAGCCGATAACCTGGAAGGGACACAGCTGTGTCACAAGCGCCCTTCTGCTGTGACCAAGAAAAGACAATCACACCAGGCAGTCCAGTAAAAACTTACCCGTAGGTTGTGCTCTCCTTATGGCTCAGTCAGAAAGGAGGGCACGATTGTTTAACAGCCTGCATTTCCTCCCGGTCCCAGCTGTTTCCTGTCTGTTGGTGCTGCTAATCCGAGTCCACGGCACCAAATGTTCGAGGGAGATTTATTACGGGGCAAAAGGGCAAGGGACTGAACTGCAAAACTCTTAGAGCCTGCAGAGAGTGACCGAGGGAGTGAGTTAGGGACAAAAGGGACACCTTAATTTGTGCCGGTTGTGCAGGAACGCTTGCTCTAAAAATAGAGAAAACAGATATGTGAGCCATGGAAACTGAGGCTGAAAGTTTAACAGTTTTATTAAAGAAGATGCAACTTCAAGAAACTTCAATATACAGGCATAAAAATCACAAAGTTCTGAATCCAGTGCTCTGCATTCTCAGATAGCAACATGGTTCAGATTGCATTTACTGAAGATTGCATGTAAGCTTTTGAACAGTTAGAAAGAGAGTCTAAACCTTAAGGACACATTTAGACTTTTTAGGTAGAATACATTCATAATGCAAAGTACACTTTTATCTGGGAATACTCACATTCACCTATGCGTGAGAAATCCTGCAATTACAATATGAACCCTTTTAAATGTAAAAAAGGATTAAACAGGGTTACAGAGAACATAGTAAATATAACATTTCATATGGCATAATATAAAATAGAGCAGCACATTTAAAGTACATGGGCAAGGGCTTTCTAATAGCCCTTGGGAAAAACTCACTGCCCGTCACTTACGTACAGACGAGGAGTAGTTCAAAGATGTCTTTGTGGTCCCCTTTTTATATTCTTTAAGACGGTGAGAAGTCTATGGTAACGTCATCTCACGCCACCCCATGCCACTTCTCCTACCTGCGTCACTTAAGGGATTGTGCTTCTTACTTCTTTCTCTATACATCTGTGCAGCCCTTCCTGTAACTGTGGCACATAAGCTAGGTGAAAGGTCTTGCCTCTTAGACTGGGCGCCTGTCTTAAATTTGCATCGGACCGCAGAAAAATTTGTTATTGTGTAAAGGGATTTTATTTATATGTATATACCAAACTGTACGTCCTGTTGCCACATCCATCACTCCAGCTTTGACATGGCTATGATGGGCAAGTTCCCTTTTTCTCATGCACAGACCCAGGATGTGGACCATTGTATGTTGAAAGAACATGGGGGGATGTTGAACTTTAATGTTCGTGAACTTAGCACACGGATAGGGTGGGGGCTCAATCTGGAGGAGAGGCCTCACAGACAGTGAAGCTGAATGAAATCTTGATCAGACATGCCTTCAACTTGCTAAATAGAAAAATGGTAGTACTCTGGCCAATCTAACCACGTCCTACATTTTGACCAGAAGGGCCTACACAGGGGTTCATGCTGGCTGAGTGATAAGAATATCCCAGGATAATATGTGGCAAAATCGGTCCCTCTCTCACAACCACTTGCGTCTTTCTCCCCTCACTGTACACATAATTATTATGTCTTTGCTTATATCTTTATGCATCCTCAGGTGCTGTGATGTCATGCAATTTTCTTTTACTTTGTGTATGAAAAGTGCTCTGATACCCACGGGTCTAGCTAGCGCTATATAAAACTTTATAAATAAATAAATAAAGTATTAGGGTGTGAGAGTGGCCTCTGCCTCTTCCTCGAGAGAGAGACCCAGTAACAGTTGTTTATTAAAGTGATTGGTGTGCTAGGGTCTCGGGGAGGGGTCATTCCAGCATTTTCCTGTTTTTTTGCCTGCATCATTGCCACGCTGTCTTCTATAGTCATGAGCCACTCCTGGAATCAGAGCCCGGTGCGAGAGAACATAATCATATCGAGCCAGTAGGAATGATTGAGGTAGGCAAGAGCTGTCCTTGTGTTTTTCCGATAGAGAACCGTCTCTGAGAGCGCATGGCTCAAGCTTTCCTGAAAAGAAGCTCTGGATTAACAGAGAAGGGCATTCAGCCTGGAAGGAACTAGTCTAGAAGTCGCTGCAAATGTCACAATAGTCCGGCCTGGCCGGTAGCAGTGAGGCCGGCTCCTCTGCCTGGGATTGTTAGGCCTCAGACTCAGTAGGCGGCTGTCCCCGCAGGGGCCCCTGCAGGCGGCGCTGACCTTCCCTGTGCCCCATCCTGAGCCAGCCCTTTGATCAAGCCCGCTGCTGGAGCCTAAAAACAACATCCCGTGTCTGTCCATTAGAGGCGCTGATTCTTTATACTCGCAATTAGCAATGCAGAGTTGCAGGCGCTTCCCTGAAAAGTCACTTGGCCCATGCCGAAGGCTCGCCAGTGGCCTGGGCTGGGGAAGGCCAGAGGCCCGCATTCTCACCAGCGTGCAGTGTTACTCAGTTGGCAAGGACCCAACACGTTAGGGAACTAATAAACGTTTTAAAAGAAGTCTTAGAAATATATAGGCGAAACTGCTGTACTTGTTAAAGGTAATTCTGAAGGAGAAGAAGTTCAATATTGAAATACTCCAAGTTGCCTACAGAAACCAGTTGCAATGTTTCTCTCTGGTGGCATCGAAAGTACATCTTTCACATAAAAGAACAACTGCATCGATCAGGAATAATTTTGTCACTGGTGACCCACCGCTACTTAGTTTTATCCAGACGGCCCACTGGAGAAAATGTATAATATGCATTCTCTCGGTAAAGAATGCGCTGGCTTTGAAATAGAATACTCTAGGTTTAACAAAACCCAGCCCTTCAGCCGATTGGGAGTGGGATCACAGCGGCCATTAATTGATAGGTTCAGGGCGACAAGGCAATTGCAAAAAAAACCTGGAACGTCACTGTGGTTGAAAGGCCGCGCTGCGCACAATGAACAATGCTTCTTTCTTGAAGCAACGCGGCTCATACCGCCAAAAGCTGCTTGAAATATGAGCGAAAAAGCATTTGCAAAGTGACATGTGAGGGACCTCAGTTACTGAAGTGAAAACGTTTACAGCTTTATCTGTGCGAATCTGGCAACATCCAGAGGAACTCATTTTGTTCAGTGGGAGAAACGAGGGAGGGAGGGTGAGAAATGAGATATGCGTCTGAAATTTCCCAACAGTCACCACAAGAACAAAACTAAGGTCCAACAGCTGAGAGCAGATGGTTATGGAAACGGTGTACCCTCCACGTTACAGGCTCCACTCTCAATTAGATAACTCAGGAGGTTGAGTGGCTGCTGCAGAGGTCTGAGTGTAATCTGAAGGTCGCATGGTGCAATGTGTAAAATAGCTTGATGGATTGTATTGTAGCATTTATATAGACCATCATGCCCCTTTGTGGTAGCTGAAGCTAATTTTTGGATGGGTACTAAAAGTAACAGTAATCATCATTGGTCACACTAGAAAAGCACACAGCAAGTCTGTATTTAAATAGGGATTGGATCAACATAGGCATGTCAGATGTACTTTCAGTCTGGGCCATCATCTTGAAGCCAGAAAAGAAGGAGAATGTGTTTTTTAGTTTACAAATATTTCAGTTAGTGATTGAAAATACATGTCAAAGCAGTATAAGGTGTCATCTAGTGGAATGTGCCTTTTTAACAGGTGTGTTATTATTAAAGACAGCAGCAGTATTTTGTTTTTAAATTATCTTGTAGCACGAGTGAGCCGGCCCTCAAAACCGCATGGTTTGTGGAGGAAAAAGTCCACTGACCACCCCGCCTTCTGACACACTGAATCGACTTTAAACATTGTGACACGTAGAAATATGGGCCCATATCGTGAACGGCTTTTCTGGCACAGCACAGAGCCGATCGCCGTTAGCGTGTAAAAGGAATTCACTTATCCCGATATTTTTCTGAATTTGTGTTTTTTTTTCAGATCGTGCAGTTTAGAAATGATGACCAAGGTTTGCCTCTGTCTGTTTCTATTCTGTTCTCTCTGGAAATTTAGCACAAACTCTGAGACATATCAGGCTACGTGAATTCCTGTTATGCCCTGATGGTGCATGAAAAAGGGTCTGGACCCTGCGCCATAAAAACTCATAAAGATACGATTCACAGTGTCACTTCATGCAGTGCTATTACGTTAAAAAAAAAAAACACCAATCATATTATCATTGGGAATTCCTCATGAGAGAATTATTCATAACGTCTACCATTATGAATATGTTTGCCCTAAAACAAAAAACATTTCAGCAGAGGCGGACGGTTTTAGTCCAGGGTTCCAAGGTTAAAGGGGCGGAGTCCTTCAGCAGTAACAAATCTCCTAGCTTTCAAGAATAAAATGTAAGGGCCCTGTGAAGGCATGTGAAGGCAAATGCAAAACCTGCAAGATGGGTCTGTGAAAGCTGCACTGGGAGGAATAACTAGGAGGGATGTACTTGTGGTAGCCGCTCAACAAACACTCACACACACAGACTCTCTTTTGGGCATGGTAAAACCACACACAATAAGGCTGCTTATAGACAGGTGCCTTGCGGGCTGCATAGGAATAAACACACAAGGCATGCACGTGGACCTATTTCATATGTGACACCTTCCGCCACCACTGGCGTCCAAGCCAATATCAAGATGCAATGTCGGGTTGTAGTTTTTTTACCGAGCATGCATGGCCATTAAAATGGCTGCATGCACACTTTTGTGGCCTGAAATCCAGGGCTGGGTGTAGGTGACGCTCATGTTATTGGACTATTAGGCAGTTACACAAAGGCAGGGAAGGGCGAACTGTACCTACAGGACATAGGCAGAGATGCATAAACATGGACTCCCAGGCCACAGGCAAAGTGTGTGGGGCTGCAAAGGCAGCAAATAGTTAGGAATCCTAACTTTACTACTACTAAATGCTTTCTGTGAATATTAAAAGTAGTAAGTTCAGGATTTTGTCTCAGATTAGTTCTGTGAATCGGCCCCTGCATGTCCACAGTCAAATTATTTCCTTGACCGGTGACTATGACGTGGTGAAGCCAATGGTCTGGCTTTTGACTCTTTTCCGTATATAATCTGCCATCCCTGGTCTGTTCTGGATGATGCCCTCCTTCCCCGTTACGCCCTGAGTCACCCGGCGGTGGAGGTGCTGCGGGTCGCCCTCACTCCGAGGATCCCAGATTGGCAAATCTCCGTGACTCAGTTATTATACTGGCAGCAAAGTTATGAAAGTGCATCAGTGTACATGGCAAGATTTGTGAAGATGGATTTGTGGTGAGGATGTGGTCTGACAGCTAGAGCTGCTGACTTTGGTGCTGGAAACCAATGTTCGAGGTCCGTGCAGCGTGCCAGAGAGCTTGAACGGTGAGTCAGAGGAGAGGAGCAGTAACGGCGGCGTCTGCGGCGTCATTTTTCAACAGAATTGCCGTGAAGTCAACCAGGAACTGGCTGTGGATGCTCGGCTCTCGGAGGTGCACTAGAACAGAGCTACAACGGGGGCATAACGGAGGCATAATGGAGACGTCCGGAAGTAAGAAGTAAGAAGTTCAAGCTGGAAAAAGCGTCTCACTGAGAAGACGAATTTCAGCAAAAGCGCTTCCCAAGTGTTTCCGAAACGGCTTAGGGCGGAGGTGAAGAGCCGAGCCGAGCCGAGCCGGGGAAGGGCGAGAGGCTCGGTAGGATGTTAAGGACTGAGGGAACCTGCTGAGGCGCCGCGGGAGGAAGGCAGGAGCCGGCGGACCCGGGGATCAGGCGCTCGGCAGCACCGGGGGTGGCCCCGCCCGCTGAGCCGGTAAAAAACCGGCCAATTGAGAAAAAGGGGGCAGTAATACCAGCAGTTCTCCTGACCCCCCCCCCCCCCGAAAAATCCACAAGGTCTTAATTACATGGAATAGCAAGGAAAACGTCCGGAATTTTGAGAGGCCGGTGGAGCAGCCAAGCGAAATCCGGGGCTGCGAGCTGGGTTGTGAGTTGCAAGGGGCTGAAGGAGTTATGAGGAATCACGAGCCATAAGGAGCAGCAACTCGGAGAAAACTTGAGAGCTGTGATAAACCAGAACCAGCACAAGAGGCAGAGGCAAAGTTCCAGAGGGCAAGCTGCGGACTCAAGCTAAAAAAAAAAAAAAACAAGTAAGGAGTAAGTAAGAAATAGGGTCCAAGGGGACACCAGAAAAAGAGGGGTAAGCAGAAACCTTTCGATACTAACCCAGTGGGGCAGGTTGAAAGAGTTGACTAAGTTCTGGAGCCGGAGCAAAGGGGGTGGAGAGTGGCAACTACGAGAACGTACATTTTTTGACGGTCTGATAGACAAGCCATAAAGGGGGTCGAGTTAGTCGAACCATCTGAGGATAATTACCATCAGCAAAAGATCACTGTAATATTCAAACTGAGTTCAAAACTTGCAGAAAATACAGAACCAGTTTTCACCATTTTTCCAGCAAGCCATTAAGCCATCCACTCAACGCCTGACCACATTATCACATGTACTCCCCCGACGGCAGCTGTCGCAAAGCGGCAGACGGGCTCGGGGAGTTTTGGGAAAGACAAAGCAATATACGAGCTGGAAGGGAGAACTTCCAGGTAAAATTTGCATTTTGAAACATGCGGTCAGGAAAAATTCGACAGACTCGAATACAGAAAGTAAAAAGAAGGCTGGCTGTTAAAGGAAAAAAGGAACAAGGGAACAAAAGCAAGTTAGAAGAGTCAGCTAATGACGAACTATCTGACCAGGCACATATTCCCATGGCCGAATCTTTTAAGTTTGGGGGTGAAAAATTGAAGTTCAAATTTCAGTTCCTAAAAAAGCAAGGGGCAGCAACGTATACCACAAGCAACGGAGAAAAAACCCCAAAAAGTCCCAAAAAATTAACCCACTTGACTACACCACGTAAAAAACATAAGATGAGAAACGAATCAGAAATAAGTATGAGCCCCAATCTTAAAGAAAAATCGACAATAAAAAATTGGCTGATAAAAACCTCGGCACAAATTCACGCACCCTTCAATCAAACAAAGTTAACACCAAATAAAACTTCAGATGAGGCTAACGAAAATAGCCCAGTACTCATAAATCAAAGCAATTTAGGATCCCAAACAAATCTGCAGAAAAGCGCGCAAAAGATTGAGTGGTCTAAATCATTTTCGATCTTCGAAGAAACAGAATTTCGGAGAATGCTCGAAGAAAACACACATAAGGAAGCTGAACCAATGCAACTGAGTCTCGAAAACTTGAGAAAACTGGAACATTCCGAAAGCATCGGAAATGGAAACGTAAATGGACACAAAAGGAAGCCAACATCTTCTCCAATAATCCTTACATCAAGCCCAATTAGACAATCTACTAGTAAGCGCAAGGTTTCCAACATAGCAAAAGATACGACAAAAGAAGAACATCCTATAACTATTTCTTCCTCAGAAAGTTTAAACAGGACAACAGGGGTACAGTTGCAACAAATCGAAGTAAAATCCGCACTCTGGGGGGATGTTCTACTAAAAAGCTTACAACAAGCAATCAATGCGCTGAACTTTCAATCAAACAAACTTGACGTCCAGGTAGATTTGATGAACCTAATTGCATCTCATGTAGCGGGAATAAATTCGAAATTGGACAAAATTTCGCTATACCTCGTAAAAGAAAAGGAGGAAGAAAAACAATGGAAAGAGAAATTAACAGAACAAAATTGCGTCTGCAAGGATATAATAGATAAATTAGCATCTCTACCAGACATCCTGAAAGAAATACTAGCAGTAACATACTCAAAAACAGATAAAAGTGATAATCCCATAGATGAGGCCAAAAAAATCGGAAAACAAAATAGAACAACTTACACCGTCGAAGAAGAAAAAACTCAAAACGACACAGAAGAAAATGAGCCAACAAAGAGAGGCCCGGAAGAAAATAAAACAATGGGTTCATCGGGCATGGCAGAGCCCCAAACCAAAAGACAGCGGAAACGGGCAAGGAAAGCAAGAAAAAATGCTACTAAAAGTAAGCAGGTAAAACAACTCTTTGCCATTTTTGACCAAAAGAAGAAAGAGGCCCCAATAGATCAGATCACAGATATTTCTACCAAAGAAGATGGAAATAAAGAAAAAAACATAGAAAAAGCCGAAGAACAAACAAAATTTCTAGAGCAGAATAAAACAATAGCAAGTATACAAGGAAAATCAAAAGACGAGGAAAAATCAAATACAAACAAAGTTAATGATGAAATTGAGACATTAAAAACAAATCATAGTGAGGCCATAGAACAACAAAAAACACAGGAAAACGCGCTAAAAAGGGAATATGAAACATCGGCTCATAAAGGGTCAAATTGGCATATAAGAGGAAAATCACCATATAACCTGAAAAAAATGGAAAAAGAGCAAATCCAAAAAATACAGGCAGATCAAGCGAGGGAACCCAATATAGGTCTGACCATCACAGTAGGAAATAAAGGAAGAACTTGCAGAGACAATAATGAAATTGAGCCAAATGACAAACCAGGGCGAAATACAAGCAATATACATACAGGTCGAGAAGTAACGAACCCCCTAAAAGAAGCATCTACGGTAGATCATATCCGACCGGAATCAGCTACGCTCTGTCGGAACGATGAAATAACGTACATTCAATTTGACCTAATAGAGGGAAAAAGGAGAGTTTATCAAACCCAATATCTCGAAACAGAAATCACGGAAACAGAATGTAAATTAATGTTCAAACCGGAATATCAAACAAAAGGCAATTTGGACACGCTGAACAGGGGAAATATTCTGAGATTAATCAAAGAGATACCGAAACTAAGGGTAATAACAACAAGCGACCTGAAATCAGTAGAATTCATTCAAGGAAAAAAAGATAAGGATACGGAAATAAGCAGCACCACTTGGGCTTCTAAAGAAATAGCAGAGCTCATCTTTGCGACTAGGACACGTTTCACAGGATGGGGAATTACTTTAGAGCCTCAAACTCCAATAAAATATCCATTCCCCCTATTAAACAATAAGATTTCACAACCTAAAAACGTAAATGAAAAAACTCATACAATCTTGAAGGGAGCAAGAAACAAATCAATTACCGAACAAGACCTGAGTAGCACAAAAACAAAGCAGCAGTACCAGGATCTGAATGAACATAAATATTGGTTTTGGTTAGCAGAGACACTAAATACTCATCGATCCTGATGTAGGTAATTTAGTACAAAAAAACCAAAGACAAAACACCAATCTAACCTCAAAACCAGAGAGAAAAATAAATATTTGCTCGTGGAACGTACACGGTTTTAAAGAAATGTCCCAAGACCAAGAGACAATAGACTACCTGAGTAAATTTGAAATCATACTACTCCAGGAAACATGGAACGTAACCCCGAGGCAAATCATGGGATATGAGGAATATCATATAATGGCAGAAAAATTTGCAAAGTATGGACACCCAAGGGGAGGTTTGTCCATTTTTATTACGAATGACCTAAACTGGAAAACTGAACTGCTCGATTCAGGGGAGAACTGGATACAAGTGATCAAAGTAGAAACTAAAGTAAGTAAAAAGAGTCCAGGATGGAAACTACTAATTATAAATATATATATATTCACCCAGACAAAGTCACAAAAATTAAAAAAGCTCTAACACTAATAAATCTGATAATAACCTTACACAAAACTAATCAGTCCCACGAGATATTTATCTCCGGAGATTTCAACTGCAATTTAATAAAAGCTAACCAAAACAAGTATAAAATCCATAAGATATGGAGTGAACTGGAATCCCTAGGTTTAACAATCCTAAATGGAAACATGGAGGGAGACCAACCCGCCAAAACCACCTTCTCCAGTGGAAAAAAGAACTCCATACTTGATTTTACCCTAACAAGTAACGAACTAAAAAAGAACGTAGCCCATTTTGAAATACGAACACGACCGGAGAGTGATCATTTCCCACAAGAGACCATAATGAGGAAAAACATCGAAGAGAAAACACAAATAGAATTTCTCACCGCAATTCCGGAAATACACAAACTGAAGAAAATCAAATGTAAGGGCCCTGTAAAAAAGGAGATAATGGACTCAGTATTTGAACATGAAATTTATATGGAGCCCATTGAAAATCAATCACCCACAACAAAATGGGAGAACTTACATAAATTTGTGTTAGGAAAATTTTCGGTAAACATACCAGCAAAACATGGATACAAAGCAAACAACGAGCAGTGGTACAACACTAAACTAAGAGACAAAAAAAGGGAAATTGCGAAAAAAATAAGAATAAAGGCTGCAGAAAAAAGGTTAGGAAAAGAAGTAGATAACAATGATATACAAAAAATGAGAAAAAAATACAAAGAGGATTGCAGAAAAGCGAAAAAATCGCATACAGAGGAAATCTGGGAAGATCTATTAAGAACAAGTAAGCTGCCAAACAGTGGAGAATTTTGGAATATAATCAATAAATTATCAAAAGGAGCGGGCGGGCAATACAACATAGGAATAAGCGAAACAACATGGGCCGCTTATATCGATAGTCTATACAACATCCATAGTCAACCAAATAATAAAGAAATAAATAAAGACCTTAAAATAACTCAAGACCAAAAAGAAACAGATTTTGGACAAAGGAAGAATGATCAGCAAGACTGCTCTGACCAAGAGGAACAGGCACCTCTGACAACTATTAAACAAACAACCGCCCTAATAGGAAAAATGAAAGCAGAAGGAGCAGCAGGCCCAAATGGAATGCCAAATGCCTTATTCAAATATGACCCTGATTTCTGGGCAAAATACCTGACACCGCTATTTAATTACGTTCACAAAGGAAAAAAGATTCCACAGTCCTGGCAAGGCAACATCTTCCATCCAATACACAAAAATGGATGCAGAATGGAACCCGGAAATTATAGATTAATAGCTTTAATCGACGTGGAGGCAAAGCTCTTTTCATCTTGCATACTGAATCTCCTACGACAATGGATAAATGACAAGAAAATAATACCCAAATTCCAAACTGGTTTTAGGGAAGGTATGGGCTGTTTAACCAATCTGTCAGCATTGTCATTATTAATCGAAGGAGCAGGTAAAAGGAATACGGGATTAATAGCCTGCTATATAGACCTGAAATCCGCCTTTGACCAAGTTCCAAGAAAACGCCTATGGGAAAAACTTGATCTTTGGGGTCTGCCGCCGGCCCTAATTGAAACAATAATGGCACTATATGTCGGAACATGGGCAAAGGTACAGCTTGGAGACGGCACAAGATTATCTGCAGAATTAGAAATAAAAAACGTCCTCAAACAGGGCTGCGTGCTCTCTCCAAGCCTATTTAACATATATCTGGCAGATCTGAAAGACCAACTTCAGAACGTGAATGGACACCCGCCAAAATTGGCCAATGAAAGTATCCAGTTCCTCCAATATGCGGACGATATTGTGGTCTTAAGCCAAACACCGATAGGCCTCCAAAGAACAATATCCGAATTAACAGACTATTTCGATAGAGAAGGCCTGGAATTAAACACCAAAAAAACAAAAGTGGTGAGATTGGCGGGCACTAGCTGTGGAATTTTAGTTCGTGTACTGAACATCATCTACGCCATCTTGCAGACTCACGTATGAACATACACGACAGCCATTTTAGGTGCCATGGCCTCCCTGTTTACGAT
This sequence comes from Lissotriton helveticus, assembly GCF_964261635.1. NCBI lineage: Eukaryota > Metazoa > Chordata > Amphibia > Caudata > Salamandridae > Lissotriton > Lissotriton helveticus. The sequence continues at coordinate 302,673,938 of NC_136062.1, forward strand.
CACCCGTCAGCACACTTCCCTGACCCTGCAAGCATCCCCCATGCACCCTGACCGCCCCCGCTCTCACATGCACAAGTCATGAACCCTTCTCCTTCTGCATGACGCTTTCATGAATGAATCACACCCCGCGCCTGACCAACACCTCCTTTCCTTCCATGAATACCCCTCTTTGGATAAACCCTTCCTCCACGCTCGATTGTCCACACCGATCCTTCCTTTCATGAATATCTCTCCTTTGATGACCCCTTCCTCTGAGCCCGATTGTTTGCACGGACCGCTGGTCATCCCTTAGCCCGAGGATACAGTTTATTACCCACTACTGTATGCACTCGCCTCTCTTGAAAGGAGCCACTATTGATCATGACCTCCCCAACCCCTGAGATTCGATCAGGCGCACACATTTTAAAGGAATCGGCAGAACACTCAGCTACGTGATGGCCCCCTCCCATTGTATGAGGGGTAAGGGCCTCTACTGTTGTCATGTGTTGGAGTGGGCCGGAACTGGGGGGGTGCCGGGGATGTCATCCTCATACTTCACAATTTCTTTGTTGTAATAAAGAACGTTCACATGTCTTAAACCAGTGTATAAAAGACCAGGCCCCAGAGAGGCTGGGAGAGCACCTCGAGACGATACCTTGTTGTCCGATCTGACGTGTTCCAATCCGTCGGAATAAAACTTGTTTCCTGTCTTCCTGTCTCCAGCGTTACCAACAACAAGAGAGTGTTAATACAAACATCCAACACAGTAGGCAAATAATAAATTAAACAAGCACTACTGAACTTTTAAGAGAGGGAATTATTAACAGTAGGAAAAGATAGGGTGCACGTGCTCAAAGTATTAGCTAAAAAGAACCCTCAGGCCCCAGTGGAACACTGGTAGCCAGTTGTCTTCATTGGGCTCTCTTTGTTAGCTAAGAAGGTGACAGTGAGTTAAAAAGAGTATGGGCTACTCCTCGACATTATTTTAATAGGAGGGTAGCTCTAACTCTATTAAAAACAGTGTAATGGAAAAAGTGAAAATTTTCCTGGACTAATGAAAGGTTGTGCAAATTTGAACCAATCAGTCCCTCAACAAAGTGCAAAAAGAAAAACTAAAAAAAGGTCAACATGTTTCTGCTTTACGAGCGCTACTCTGCTCAGCATTCGTCAGGACCAAAGGATTAATACCACTCACTGATCAGAGCACCCTAAAGCGCTCGGAACCAGTGGTAGTTGTATGAAACAATACGACCTGTGAGTGTCGATGCTCTAAGAGGACAGTCTTCCTCAATTTGGAATTCACTCCTTATTGTAGGAGCAACTGTAGTAGTCTGTAGGGATGGACAGAGAGAAGTCTCAGTTGTAAGCCCTTAAGGAATACAGTATATTGATACAATCCAAGCATGTGTACACAACTATCTCAAGCAGAATGCATACAAACAAAAGCCTTTCTTCTCAGTATTGCAATTCTAGACCCGAATATATTGATTGTTTCTAAATATAAACCACACAGTGTCATTGTCTGTCGTGTTTTTAAATAAAATGAATTAGTTAGCAGGAGTGGAAAATAGCAAACAAACAGTGCTCGAGTTCATATAGGTGAAAAACGGATTAGGAGTAGTAGCTCCTCAGCACACCTCTACATAAAGCACACAGGGCACAGTACACTACCAGAGAGGAGGGGGCCGTTAAAAAACTTACTTAGGATTCTTAGGTAAAACGCCCCATGGGCATAGCGGCAGGAGGAAAATCTTCACGTTTGGATTTCTGCCATAAAAGCAACAGAAACGAGTGTATCAGTAACAGTGCCACAATCCCGCCGTTATTTGCCCAAACGCGTTGTCAACGGCACGTTACTTACATTTCACCAAACGCCTCTCCGCCTGTTTACCTACAGGCGACCACGTCCGCCGCCCGCAATGACCAGCGCAAAGCCGGAGCTTTCGTTAATAAAAGCGAAGCAACCGGAGGAGGATGGCGTGTGACGCGGCACGTCTTGATCACGTGTCCAAAGTGATCGCGTCAGAATTTTAAAGGCGCCCGTCTGTTTACAGACGTACTAGGGCGCATTCAAAGCGAGCAAATCTGCAAAAGAAGCAGAAAAAGGAGCATGATTACAGGAAAATACCTCAAGGGACGCTATGGCTCTAGTTCAGACAAGGGCAGAGGCAAAAATACAATAGTGTAGTGGAAAATGGGCGGATGCAGTAATATGCTCTTGGTAGTCCCAATAATGAAGGTGTGTATTTCACTCGTAGTTAATCGAAAACTGAGTTTTGTGGAATTATCAGTTTATATCTCAGTATTCATAGGTTAAGTCTATGGTTCAATTATGGCAGTGGCAAAAGTAATTCAGTGAGAACTAGGCAGATGCAATAATATGCCCATCATGGCCCATATATTGGAGCAGTGTGGAATTACATCATAGTCGTTCAAAACCTTAGTATTGTGAAGTTGATAGTTCTTAACACAGTATTAAAAGGTCATGACACCGTGGGATATGGATGGGCGCCTGGTTGACAGTGATGGTATATTAAAACTATCTGTGCATGACTGATCCCCATGGGATATCATCGTTCAAGCCATTTTTATGGGTAGAAAGACGATAAACCCATCGTTGCTCCTTCTCATACAAAGTACCCTCGTCCTTAGTGCTCAACTGTTCTATTATGACCCATTTGACATCATTAGGGCAGTGACCTTGTTCAAGAGTTGGAGTGGGCCGGAACTGGGGGGGTGCCGGGGATGTCATCCTCATACTTCACAATGTCTTTGTTGTAATAAAGAACGTTCACATGTCTTAAACCAGTGTATAAAAGACCAGGCCCCAGAGAGGCTGGGAGAGCACCTCGAGACGATACCTTGTTGTCCGATCTGACGTGTTCCAATCCGTCGGAATAAAACTTGTTTCCTGTCTTCCTGTCTCCAGCGCCTGCCTCTTTATTGGATAACTTCGTATGGTATTAGAGGCGTTTTACGCCGGGCAAATTTAACCTAGGAAACATCAACTAAATCGCCTGACCATTTTGAATTGATCTTTATCAATTGGCGTCCCAAACGCGGGGCCCATCAGCGACACGTGGATCCAGTGGGAGAGGTCCCGACGACAGAGTGAACGACTGCAACGACCGGGAGAGCTCCTGTCCGATAGACCCTCGTCTGACAGCCGATCATCTGGACTTCACTGATTCCGAGCAGACCTCTCCCGAGTGATCTACGGTCCTGACTGGGAACCACCAGGAGTGCCGCGATAGCAACAGAGAGTAGAGGACGATCGGGCGCTGGAAGCGGAAGACGAGAAACTGTCCATGCGGTCCGGGTAAGGTCGTGACACACGACAAATTGCGAAATTGATTGTTTGATTGTTTGAAAATACTAGTATTACTCATTTTATTGTCTCTGAGAGATTCTCTATTTGCAAACAAGCACAGAGTCGCCATACTCTGTTTAGTCTTTGCAGATAGTGAAGGGTAGGTAACGCGGACTTTTGTCCCTCATTGTAATCTGCCGTGCCTATTTTTCTCCCCATTGATTGATTGTTTGAATCGAGCATTGAGTTGTTCGAAGTTGGTTCTCTTAAGGATCTTCTCTGCTTACAAACGGGGAAGAATAGGAATATTCTCTCTCCCTTTGTAGAAAGTGAAGGGTAGGTAACGCAGGCTTTTGCCCCCATTGTATCCCGTCGTGCCTACTTCATTCCTCATTGATTGATTGTTTATCCAAACATTGACTGTTTGGAATTGGTTCCTTCTGGAGGTATTCTTTGTTTGCAAACAGCGTAGAATAGAATATTCTGTCCAGCCTTTGCAAATAGTGAAAAGATAGGTAGTGCAGGCTTTTGCCCCCCATTGTAATCCGTCATGCCTATCTTCTCCCCATTGGTTAGTAGTTGGGTCAACCCGGACCGCTTATTAGAGATGGACCATCCAGCTCCATTGGAAGGCACCCCTAATAAGGACATGTTTACTAAGCAAGGACTAGTCGCTATAGCTTATAGTAAGTTATGGCATAAATATACAAAAAAGAATCCCGAAAGTCAGTGGCCACTGATAGGTTCTTTTGATGAAAATAAAATAAAAACGTTAGAAGCAGCTGTAAAAATAAATAAGGCAACGCCCACTATGCTCGATAGTATTGGCATGTGGCGCAAAGAAGCAGAACAGCGAAGGAAAAGAGAAGAAGCAAAAATAGTGAAAGAGTTACGAAAAGCAGCCCATCTGGCCGCAAACGAAATAGATGAAGAAATAAGAAGAAGAGAGGAAGTTAAACAAACACAAGAATCAGGACTGGCAGGCCAATGCCCTGTCAGGACCCCCCCTACGCTCTACCCGGAGATGCCCTCCAAACAGCGGGCAAATGACGAGTTACTGCTCGGTCCTCCAATTATCTACATGCCCCCTCCTTATGCTCCCTGCCAGCCTCTAGCACAACACTCACCAGTTCAGAGTGCAGTTGAGGGTAACCATAGCGCTAGTGCCCCGACTCTTAAAGCCTTCGCACCGGCCGCATTGGTAGCAACACCAGATGAACTCGAGACTGGCAAACAGCTAACAGCCAGACCAAATAGGTTGAGCAAAGATGAGCGGGATGGAATCGACAAGATAGCAAAAACATTGGTAGAACGGATGGAGAGCGAAGAATATACGATGAATATTCACAACTCACATGCCGGTAGTCACAGACGGTATTTCATTCTGCGGTTCAGCTACCACACCCTGAACGCATACGAGGATAGGTACCAGAATAAGGGTCCTGCAAAACTGACGACTCTATATAGAAGGGTCGATGTTGGAGATGGGACTGAGAGCGATGTGACGGACCTCTTCATGCAAACGCTTGAGGTCTTCCGCCACCTCGCGGAACAGAAACCAGAGGTCAAGATCACAGTCCCTGAGACGATTGAGCCTTCAGTAGTAGCAGCCAACACTATGATGCCTATCAGAGAAGCTGCCCCCTACTGGGTTCCCCCAAGAGGTCAGGGCACAAACGATGATATCAACCACGCAGATGCAAAGGGGAGGGTTGTGTATAATTGGGTTTACCAACCATGGGATCGGCAAGATATTTTAACTTTTAGGCAAACCCTGCCCGATTTAAGAAAGAACCCTACAGCATTTTATACCGAACTAGGCACAGCCTTGGGCTCAACTATAATGACTCTATCGGACATTGATTTGTTTTTCGGGTTGTGTCTGCCGGCCGATGTCTGGAAGTAAATCCGGTAAGCCGACCACACGGATCTGTTCGGACACACCTGGAAACAACTCAATGAACTAGATGGGCAGCGAGAGCCCGGAAAGAAACCTGTAAAAGACATACTGGAACTCCCAGACAAAATAGTGCAGAAACTAAAGACATTGATCCCAGAGAAGAAGGTAGACTGGTCGGTAGTCACGGCTTGCCGTCAGAAACCCCAGGAAGACGTATCAGAATATTTCTCCCGATTTGAAACGGTGTTCTCCGACTACAGTGGCCAAGACATGACCACCGCAACCGGACACCTATTCGTGCAAAACTACGTAAAAAGGCTATCGCAAGAGGTCTCCCAAAAGTTACAGACGAGTGAGAGTAGTTGGGGAGCCTCCAAACCTGCAGCTATCCTTCAGATGGCTCAGTATTTTGACACCAAAAGAACGAGAGTGAGAGGGCGAATGAGAAAAAGAAAAAGGACTTAAAGGAACGAGTGATGATTGCTCAATTACAGGGAGTGACTACAGGAAGGAAACGGTATAGGGGGAACTACCAGTCGAATGCCCCTAGGAATCCACCCACTAGAGACCGCAACCCCACACCCGGTGCTCCACGAACTGACCTCGATGAGAACCAGTGTGCATTTTGCAGAGAATTTGGACATTGGAAGTCCCAATGCCTGGCCCTTCGGGAAATGATTAAAAATAAAGAGACAAGGGACATGACAAATGGCCCCAAAACTGGAGGGCAGGGGCGAGGGCAGGCCCACGACACCATCAATGACGACCTAGCAGATCAAACACATTTGACCGCCCCCGACAGAATCAGTGCCAACAGTCCGACTACAACAATGCTCACGACTCTGCATAGGACTGCCAGGGGCAAGGGAGGGATCCAGTCGAGCTCTGTGTTGACCAGCAAGGTCCTTACGTCACTGCTAAGGTCCTGGGTACAAAGTCTCCATTCTTGGTAGACACTGGAGCGACACGTAGTGTATTATCAAAGCGACTGATTCCAAGGGCACCCTTGTCTGGCTCACACATTACATCGATAGGTTTCGATGGAACGCCCTCCACCATCTCCTTTGACCTAGGAGACAACCCCACTGACACAACATTTCTGCTCTCCTCCAACTCCCCTGACGCCATTATGGGTATTGATTTACTGAAACATTTCCAAGCCACTATTAGATGTTCCCCGGATGGAATCCGAGTCATCCTGTACGACAACCCAAGCATGCCCAGACCCTACCCTGCAAGACATATGTACACCATAACAGATGCTGACCTATCCTCACTCGATACCCTACCCCTGTACCTATGGGCCAGAAACGACTCAGATGTAGGACGAATGATGATCGATCCTGTACACATAACTGTTCGACCAGATGCAATACTCCCGAAACTCCCACAGTACCGGATATCGCCCGAAGGCGAGAAGGCATTGGTAGCGATTATTCAGTCCTTGGTGGATGCAGGAGTGGTAGAGGAAGTGGTTAGTAATGTCTGCAAATAGCCCTATCCTACCCATTGTTAAGAAGCAAGGTGAGGGAGACGAGAAAGCATACCGCTTCATCATCGACCTGCGAGAAGTCAACAAAGTGGTGGTACCACAATACCCCGTAGTCTCAGACATCGCCACCATTCTGACTCTCATCCCGTCCACCGCCACCACCTTCACCGTTATTGATCTTAAAAATGCATTTTTCTCTATCCCCATCCATCCAGACAGCCGCTATCTCTTCGGCTTCACTTTAAAAAACCGTTCATACCGATTTTGTAGAGCTCCCCAGGGCTACACTGAAAGTCCCAGCATTTACAGCCAGGCCCTCAAAAGACAGCTGGACGCCGTCCAGCTACCAGATGGAGTGGTGTTGATCCAATATGTCGATGATATCCTTTTGGCGGCCGACACCACTCCGCTTGCAATCACAGCCACTATCCAACTCTTGCACTTTCTTGCGGAAAATGGCCACAAAGTCTCCAAAAAGAAACTGCAGTTCTGCCAGTCCCAAGTAACATACCTAGGTCATCTCCTGTCCAAAGAAGGGAGGAAACTTACGCCCGACCGAATCCAAACCATCCTAGACACCCCCATTCCCAAAACACAGAAACAAGTCCGTTCATTAGTGGGCCTTACCTCTTTCTGCCGACAATGGTTACCAAATTTCAGTCTCATCATAAAACCCCTACTTTCCCTGCTGACCAAAGATACCCCTTTCCCACTCCCTTGGACTCCCGAATGCCAAGCATCCTTTAAGGAGTTGCGGGATGCCCTTTGCTCGGCACCCGTTCTAGGAACACCAGATTACTCCAAGCCCTTCTCCCTCTTCACTCACGAAAGGGAGGGATGCGCATTGTCTGTTCTAACTCAACCCATCGGCGCCAAACAACGCCCTTGTGCCTATTTTTCTGCCACTCTTGATCCAGTCGCCAGAGCTCTACCTGCCTGCCTTCGAGCAGTAGCCGCTGCTGCCGTCTCTATCCGCCAGAGTGAGGGAATTGTCCTTTCGAACTCTCTCACGGTACTAGTACCCCATGCAGTTGACACCCTTTTGAACCAGACCAAGACTCAACACCTGACTAGTGCACGACTGACAGGGTACGAATTGACTCTACTTGCACCCCACATCACCCTGAAGAGATGCACGACATTGAATCCTGCTACACTGTTGCCCTTGCCTGAAAATGACCCCGATGAGCCCCCTATACACGACTGTGTGACCCTCACGGACGAACAGACCAGGAGTAGAATTGACCTCCGAGACGTTGCTTTTACAGACCCTGATGGAGAACTATGGGTAGATGGCTCTTGTATCAAACTCCCAAACGGCACCACTTCTGCTGCCTATGCGGTGACGACAGCTCAAACAGTAGTTGAAACAGCTCGCATCACACAACGATCCGCACAGGCAGCAGAGCTAATTGCCCTCACACGAGCATGTATCATGTATCATAGCAGCGGGAACCACGGCAAACATTTACACGGACAGCCAGTATGCCTTCGGGGTGGTTCATCATTTTGGGCTCTTGTGGAGGGAAAGGGGATTCCTGACGTCCCACGGCACGCCCATCCTTCATGGAGATCTAGTCTCTGCCCTAATTGAAGCAGTTCTCCTCCCCAAACGATTAGCAGTAATCAAATGCCAGGCACACAAGAAGGTGACGGACTTAGTTGGACAGGGAAACGCACTGGCCGACATCACTGCCCGAACCACAGCTGAGAATAGGGCAACGACACGCATGTATGTGACTAGGTCACAAGCAGAAAAATGGACTGACGCTAGGGAAACGATTAAGGACATCCAGTCGGCCAGCACACCTCACGAACTGACTGAGTGGGCACGGGTGGGTCTAAGGGACGATGAGGGCTGCTGGCGGACAAAAGATAGAAACAAATGGTTGCTGCCTGATGCATACTTGATCCCCATACTGACCATGGCACACTCCCCTGCACACATAGGTTCTGCCCCCATGATTGAACTCATTTCCAAAGTCTGGCACAACAACAAGATCCCCGACTCAGCCAAACGCCTGGTCCAGCAGTGCCTTATTTGCCTACAACACAACCCCGGGAAAGGAACTGTAGTACCCCGGGGAGGGTTTGGGATCCCCGACCACCCCTTTGAGGTCCTCCAGATGGATTACATCCAGCTAAAAAGGTGCCAAGGCTTGAAGTACGTATTAGTCATTGTATGTGCCTTCAGCAAATGGGTGGAGGCCTATCCGACCTGAGATAACACTGCCATGACTACTGCCAAGGTACTACTGAAAGAGTTTTTCCCTCGCTACGGCCTTTGTCGAATTTTATGGAGCGACAATGGCCCTCACTTCATAGCTGAAGTTATCCAACTGATCCTGAAGGGGTTGGGGGTAAAACAGAGATTCCATGCAGTCTTCCACCCCCAATCCGCTGGCCTGGTTGAGCGACACAACGCTACACTGAAACTGAAACTGTCAAAGATAGTGGCCACCACAGGACTTAAGTGGCCAGATGCCCTCCCACTGGCATTACTATTGATGCGCTCCACTCCCACTAAGCACCACCTGACCCCCTACGAGGTTGTATTTGGGCGACCAATGAACCTCTGGACTGCCCCCAAACCGACCTCCATTCACGACGTCCCCGACGTCCTGCTGTCAGATTATTTATACAAGTTAACTAAAACATTGTCTGTCATTCATCAACAGGTGCAGCAGGCCATCCCCGATGCTTCCAGGGGTCCCGGTCACGATATCCAACCGGGAGAGTACGTCCTAGTCCGGAATTTTCAACGGGCGAAGAGTCTGGAACCCCGGTGGACGGGCCCCTGGCAAGTACTGATCACCACTCGGACGGCTCTTCGAGTGGAGGGGAAGAAGCACTGGCTGCACGCACACCACTGCAAGAAGGTTTCCTCGACCCTGGCCACGACAGACAACGTCAGCACCCAAGAGGAGCTCCTGAACAAAGACCGACCATCACTGAACTGTTATCCTGATACCGAGGCACTTGAACTTGCAAAACACTCTGATTCCACTGTGCCATCCCGAGAAGGGTATTTCCTGCGTCGAAAGGAGGGAGCTTTGGCTAAGTAGGCCACTGACTAAGTTAAAAATCTCAGAACGGTGACCCAAAGCAACCAAGGGTTACCCAGAGAGAAACTAAACAAAGTCTGTGGTTCTGCCCACTACCGAGCACCTTGAAGATGAAGATGATGGAAGCGCCAGATAAGAAGATGATGGAAGCGCCAGATAAGAAGACGTCGGAAGCAACCGGAAATACCCACTACAGGAACCCAAAGACTGACAATTTGCACCAATCAAAGACAATCGCCTACTTCATCCTTTTCCTCTTTTGCCTCCTCCTCATGACCTCCTTCTGGATCTTGGAGGACAGCACACCCGCTCACCAGACATTGCTGGCCACTGTACAGCCAATCACCGTGAAAGAGCATCATTTGATCGCCGTCTCGCCTCAGCTCCGAGAGAGGCGTAGGGAGTTCTGGAACAATTCCTTCGAGCAACTGCTGCACCAGCACAACCTTGCTACAAATGCCACGAACTGCTGGATCTGCGGGTTGCTCCCGCATGCCACTGAACAATCTATACCTTTCATCCCTTCTCCTTTCTCAGTTCACGGCTCCTGCCTCGCCTGGTTGATCCTCTTGCAGGAGAGCAACAAGGACAACGCCGCTTCTGGTCAGACAGTGTCACACTTCTACTATGGGTTCTGGCTGAACAAAACAGGAAGAACGTCTGCCCCCATTTGTCCTGCGGTCTCAGGTTCCGCCTTCCTTATGAACATTCCTGCCAAAGAAAGAGTCGAAATGCAAGTACTCCACAATCCAGCCAGACCCACCTTCTCCCACCTACGGAAGCAAACAGCTGCCACCCTGACCGTGGCTCTGTCTGTCATCAATGTCACAGGACTTGTGTGTCTTGAAGGCCAGGGAACACAGCTGGTGGGTCACAGTTCCTGCCGCACCACCAGAACACTGGTCTCAGTTGATCCTCCTTCCTTTGTTGCTTCTCCGAATATGTATTTTGTTTGTGGCACCAAAGCTTACACCTGGCTCCCGAAAGGTTGGAGGGGTACGTGCTACATCGCCTTCATTCTTCCTCCCACGTATGTGGCCTTAGCCTACCACCACCGGCAAAAGCGCGCCGGAGATGTTGAACAAGCCGACTCCACCGGAGCACAGTTCCTAGATGCAGCAAAGGGACTTGTTCCTCTGTGGGGACCAATGGCAAACAGCCGCGCTATCCGACACCTAACTCAGGCAATAGAAACAACCATTAACATCACGGCTGGCATCCTCGCTAACAACACGGCTGAGCTTCAGGCAGTCCGCCTGGTGGCTCTCCAAAACCGCCTTGTTCTAGATGTGATTCTGGCCGACCGTGGAGGAGCATGCCGCATCATCGGCTCCAGCTGTTGCACCTACGTGCCAGATAACTCACCTTCAGTCTACAAAGCAATCGAACACCTCCACAGACTGTCCTCGGAGGTTCACCAGGAGCAGGAAGGATGGCCGCTTGGAGGCTGGTTCTGGGACACTTTGAAGGACTGGGGATGGAAATTGTTTACGTTTATATTGATACCAATCATGATGCCATGTGGGTGTTGCTTGGGTATTCAATGTTTGCCACCTCTGTGTTCACTCGTTTCCAACTGTATGTGCCCTAAGACTTTGGACTTTAAAACTGAGCACATGAGTCCCCTATACAAGATAGAGGTGCGTGGTCTCATGGGGATCGATCCGAACTGACAAGCTGGCGAGACATGTTAAAAGGGAGGACTGTGGAATTTTAGTTCGTGTACTTAACATCATCTACGCCATCTTGCAGACTCACGTATGAACATACACGACAGCCATTTTAGGTACCATGGCCTCCCTGTTCACGATCACCCGTCAGCACACTTCCCTGACCCTGCAAGCATCCCCCATGCACCCTGACCGCCCCCGCTCTCACATGCACAAGTCATGAACCCTTCTCCTTCTGCATGACGCTTTCATGAATGAATCACACCCCGCACCTGACCAACACCTCCTTTCCTTCCATGAATACCCCTCTTTGGATAAACCCTTCCTCCACGCTCGATTGTCCACACCGATCCTTCCTTTCATGAATATCTCTCCTTTGATGACCCCTTCCTCTGAGCCCGATTGTTTGCACGGACCGCTGGTCATCCCTTAGCCCGAGGATACAGTTTATTACCCACTACTGTATGCACTCGCCTCTCTTGAAAGGAGCCACTATTGATCACAGGGGTGGGAAATTCATATCGCCCGACGCCCAGGACATATTGTTTGCTGACAGGGACAACAAGTAATTATGTTTTTATTGTCCGTCGGACAAGTAGGCTCCACTTCCTGCAGCAGAAACCTTTCCCAGAAAAGAACTTGCAAAATGCTTCTAACCTGCTTCCAAATGCGTGCTGCGTTTATTGGCATAACTTTCTACGATTTAATAATCCTTTGATTCACTGACAATACCCAGAAGTGCTTCCCTCCTTTCTGCGCACAGCGCAAGGCACGCACTGACATCTCTTTGAACGTTGCGGGGCAGGCCTGCCTTTTGGAAAAGGAAAAAAAACCTCTCTGCTTACACGGTTTCATTCAGAGTGCAGGCTGTAACTCACAACTGCACGCTGAAAGCATTTAGGCCAGTCACCGTTGCTTGTAAGCAGAATGCACAAGTACCTCATTTCACAATAATCCTGTGTTTCCAAGTCTCTGCACTCCCCAAAACCTGCCTCGTGGCCCCATCATTCAGAGGTCATTGCCCTTGTGCCTTTGGTGTAAAGCACACGGCCTATCACCACCAGCTGCCGAGATCACGGCTGCTCCCCAACACTGTGGCTATTACTGTGATCGGAGCTATTATCAGATCATTCTCAGCCCACAAGGTAAGAGGCCGCAAAAGCGTAGTAACATATAAATGATAAAGTTGCATTTGTAAAGTTGAATTTTCTGTAAACTATGACGGGCAACAAAATATTGTGCCCAGCCCCACATCAAAAAAGTGTTTTCAAAATCCACTTTTTGATGTAGGGCCTTGCACAAAATTCTAACATTAAGTTTATGGAAAATTCATCTTTACAAATGCAACTTAAGCATTTATATTTATATTTTTAACACGCTATTGCTACCTCTCTTACCTAGTGGACTGAACTCTGATAAAATACCACTCTAAACCTATTTGTGCGTGTGTTTGTGACCATGGGTGCATTATTTTATAGGATTTTGACAACACTTTTTAATGTTTTAGTGAATTGAATGTTCGTGCGGTTCTAAAGCTAAATCTACTGATTAAGGGCCCCCCACCAATAAAACCTGGGGCATTGTGAACCCCTCCCTATCGCAGCTACAGCAGAGGTGAGTTTTTTATGGGCCTCTCATCTACAACTTGGCAGATAAGAGATGATTAACTAAAAGAAAATAGAAGATGGGTTGCTAGAAAAGGGAGAGAAGGATGGAAGAGGGGCAAAGGATAGATGAGTGGGTGAATGTATGGGTGGATGAAAGGATGGATTGACGAGTGGATAAAAGGATGAATGGATGGTTGGGTGAAAGGATGGATGAGTGGGTGAAAGGGTGGATAGGTGTGTGAAACGATGGATGGATGGATGGATGGATCGATGGATCGATGGATGGATCGATCAGTGGATAAAATGATGGCAGAGTAAATAAAAGTCGGAATGGATAAAAGGATTTCTAGTAAAATAAAATCTGAAAGGATGGGTGTATAGCAAAGTAAATGAAAATTTGAGAGGATGGATGTATGGCAAAGTAAATTAAAATCTGAGAGGATGGATGAATAAATGAATGGCAAAAGGAACAATTGATGGTTGAAAGGCGTTATTGTTTGAAGGGTAAGTCAAATGATGGATGCATGTGTGGATGGGTGGATGGATGCGTGCATAGATAGTGGATGGGTGCGTGCATAGATAGTGGATGGGTGAACAGATGGGTAGATGTATGGAATGGCCGATGGATGGAATGGGAAGAAAGAATGAATGACTGAATGTAAAGGTGAAATGGTGGACATGAGCAGACAGATGTAGCATTAAAGAATAATGGACAGATGCTTGGATGGAAGTGACAAAGGAGTTTTAGGGAGGTATGAGCTCACTTACATCACTTACTTGGTGCTGTCAGAGCATTGGTCAAAGTGGGGGGTATTTTAACTTTCTGGCTACTCCCTTGAATAAAACCATCAACGGGCTGTTCCTTTTACTTAGTAGCAGAGTATGACTGTAAATCACACACCATAAGCTCCTTTTTTTTATAAGAACCCCATCTTCGCATCCCTCAGCACGTAGAGGATACTACCTGTCAAAATGGAATAAGCTGTGCAAGCGTGGGCTGTGCATACCTTGATTTGTGCACTATATTGAAGATGCTAGGAACAATGGTAATGCAAGGCTCAACTATGTCTTACATGTGATCCACATGGTACCTGAGCTACACTGCATATGATATTTACAGTGACCTGTGCAGGACATGAGCTGTAAAATAGGTATGAACAGTGCTGTGCATCATTCATCTAAGGGTAAGGGATAGTGCATGAGGGAATTGTTAAATAGAAGGTGTAAAGTGTATGAGCTGCACTACAGAGGATACAAGTTGTTCTAGAGATGAGGTGTGTCATGCCCGTGGGTTGTGCAGGAGCTATGCAGAACACTAGCTGTGTGGAGTTTGAGCTTTACTTTGCATGAAGTCTGCATGGTATGACTTGGAGAGGCAACTAAGTAAATTGCTGTGGAAGGCATGACCGTTCTTCTTAACATCTTCAATGACAAGTCAGTGCCTGCTGTAACCATAGTACCTTAATATTTTTTCAATGGCCAGTCTTCGGGGTTTTCTAACGGATGCATTTTTCTTGCTGGCTTCCTCAAATCCCCCCATCGCCTCTGAAACAAATTGGTAGTTTCTCAGGGAAATAATATAGTGACAAATTTGCATTTGCTTGCTAGATGTATGGTCGCCCACAGTTTATTCGGCTTGTCGGGATGCTAATGTTTAAAACAAAGTTGTGTAACATGTTCATGGGTCAATTGCATTAAAGTTAGGTCGAGCAGAGAATTCAAGTCAGATATATTCAAACACAGTCAGCAGGAATCTCAGCTTGCATTACTGACAGGGGATCCAATAAAAGCAAGTGTGCATTGTCTGCAACATTTACAAGTTGTGGCTATGTGTATAGCTTCCAGAAGACTCCTTTATAATGTGCAAGTGTATAAAGAAGAATATAAGCAATATTTGAGATTTTATTTTGAAAACGGACAATGTACCCCAAACAATGTGCTCCTTGAAAAAGGGATTAAGAGAGCAAAATATTTGCAACTTAAAAATGGTTGTAGTGTGCAGAAAGCTACAATGTAGAGTTTGAAAACATTAACTACCATTGCACTAAGGAATCATTTAATACATCAGCTTTGGTGCATGTCAATATTTTAAAAACAAAATAAAGGCAAATCAACGTAAAACTACTTTAAAAAAAATGAGAGATGGGGCTACTTCCAAGGGACTACTTTGTCAAACAACGTACTTTGCCCTTCTAAAGTATATGTTTTGCTGGTATATACCCTATGTCCATCTGCCTACCCTGACATTTCCAATGCTGTATTGGGTGTTTTGATTGGCACTGTGGTTCCTGAGATTACCCGTCTCAAAGGTTTGGGTTCTCTCTCTCTCTTGATTACAGTTTTGTGGATATGTTCTTATATTTCCCATGTTAGGGACCGTTGTCTCTAATAATATAGTAAAATGAGCCCTGGCATAATCAGAAAGGCTGCTATCCAAGCTCTTACATGAGAATGCGGTCATACATTGAAACCTCATTGTTTGGTACCAAATGGGACAAGTTGATTTTTTTACAGGACAAGAAGATTTCTTAAACATTTTGTCCTTTGGACAAGAAGATATTTTATAAAATTCCACACCCCTGGATCATGACCTCCCCAACCCCTGAGATTCGATCAGGCGCACACATTCCAAAGGAATTGGCAGAACACTCAGCTACGTGATGGCCCCCTCCCATTGTATGAGGGGTAAGGGCCTCTACTGTTGTCATGTGTTGGAGTGGGCCGGAACTGGGGGGATGCCGGGGATGTCATCCTCATACTTCACAATGTCTTTGTTGTAATAAAGAACGTTCACATGTCTTAAACCAGTGTATAAAAGACCAGGCCCCAGAGAGGCTGGGAGAGCACCTCGAGACGATACCTTGTTGTCCGATCTGACGTGTTCCAATCCGTCGGAATAAAACTTGTTTCCTGTCTTCCTGTCTCCAGCGCCTGCCTCTTTATTGGATAACTTCGTATGGTATTAGAGGCGTTTTACGCCGGGCAAATTTAACCTAGGAAACATCAACTAAATCGCCTGACCATTTTGAATTGATCTTTATCATAGCAGACGATCTTTCAAGTGGTACACAAAAGGCAAACATATTGAGGAAACAACTGCTTACAAATATCTGGGGGTCACAATAAGTAAAAATATGTCCCTTTTAGATCAAAAAAGAAACATCGCGGCAAAAGCACAATCATTGAGCTTTGCGTACAGAGTCCTCCAAAAGAAATTCCAATGCCCCTCATACGACCACCTGCTAAAAGTAATGGCAGCCCAAGTTTTACCATCCCTCTCATATGGACTGGAAATATGGCATGGGAAAGAAGCAGCCATCCTAAATACCCTCCAGACAAAAATATACAAATCTGTGTTTCACCTTTACAAAGGATCATCTCCGGCACAAATAAGGCTGGAATTTGGCTTGCTAAATCAAATTTATCAAAGAAAAGCAGTCCTAGTAAAATGGTGCTGGAAATTGAGATCCGCGGAAATAGAATCTTTAAATAACTTATGTTGGCAAGAAATTAAAAAACAATATGACCAACAGGAACCCAACTCATGGGGTGATGATTTGCGAGCGTCACTAGAAACCCTCAAAATAGAGGAGATCTGGAAAAGTAAACCAGAAGAATCATCCTTTAAGAAGATTTGCAAGCTAAATACAAAAGCTCTATCTTTGATAGAAGATAAAAAGACTTTGGCAAAACGGCGACATGCATGGACCATTATAAACTCGTACAAACGATTAAAACCACAACCCTACCTCATGGCGCATTTCCGGCTATCCTTAAAAACAAAATTTATGGCCTTTAGAATGGGTAACCATTTCTCAAAAGACTTGATCCCGTCATGGAAGGACACACACCAGGGACCAAGATGTAGACTATGTGATTACCACACGGAAACCCTGTCCCACCTCCTGTGTACATGTTGGTCCACCAAAGAAAAGAGAAGAACTTTACTGAAACCAATTTTTAACATGTTACAGATCCGTACCTGCAGGCAAGCGGTTACCAGCTGGATGGGAGCTGGTTCAAACATCCTAATATGCCGCGGGGTAAAATTCATGAACTTTGTAGAGACTCAGTTTCTAAAAGCAGAAACAGATTAAAGACAGGGTCCGGAACACAGTGACTAATTAAGGAATGAGAAAAGATATTTTAAGCAAATGAATTTTTATATATTACTATTTTATTTGAAATTTGTACATGTATGCTTTATGGTTGTGACTAACCAAATAAAGTAAATTTTTGACTGACTGACAGTCAAATTATTTCGATAAGGCAAGCTTAATGTAACAGTCCTATACAGTAAACAGAGACCTTCTTCTAATTAACAAACACTCATCCAGAATACAGAGGGGAGAAAAACATGAAACTTGCAAAGAGTTTATGAAAGTAATAATGTTAGTGACTGAGGTATAAGCAAAAGTAATGTCAACTGCACAAAAAAAAGATTGAAGCCAACCGGGAACAATTAAAATGAGCAAACACATGGACTATAATTAAGTATACATGTGTCTCTCAATATGTGTATACACAGCCACCTAATCTTATTAGGTTAACAAGATATACACAAATTAATATGGGCATTACACAACATGTATCATTAATGTAACGTATATGTATTATTGAGCATCATTAAATTACACGGCTCCAGATGTCACAAATGTATTACACATGTATGTGTATCCCTGGATATGCATTTTCAAACCCTGAGTGACTGACCATTTGTATACTGCTCTGATAAAATGAGGTGCTAAATCTCCGATGGGGCTATCCTCCCCTTTTGTCCTTCGACGGCTCAGACCAACATAACTCATTCAGGCTGCATGACATTATCTCTGGCCCTGTGTGAACGGCAGCTCCTTCACACATGTCAGTATTGTTTCTGGTTATCAGTTCAGCTTCATGCATTTCAAACGAAAAGCACCATTCAAGGATGAGGAGACGCCTCAGATTAATCAAATAGCTGCCGCCGTGTGGCACGCGCGGGAAACGTCTTTTAAACCCCGCCTCTTTTTTCTTTTTCTTCTATTTTTATGCTGAACGAGGAGCGCCGCTGTTTATGTGGGATAACAATTCTAGTTTTCCATCCTGCTCAGTCGCGCGAAACGCTAGCAGCAAATAACGAGCTGGTTTCGTCTGGTTTCAAATAATAGGAAATTCTCAACTGTTTGCTTTTCATGCTACTAATCCCCAGTGCTTCCCTAGGTACCCTGGAAGGTATCAAATGTATGAAAAGGCGGTAGCGGGGCGTCGGCTTCCCTCTGACCAAACAGATTTCACCCCTGGGTTTTTTCGGTGACGTCACCGGCACACCAGGCCCCGCTTTGGCCTCGTAATGAATTGTTGATCTGAAGATGAGGCTGGCCAGCTGTCAGAAGCCGCCCCGTCCTTCTGCATGCACACAATTATGCGCAGCGGATTAAGCTATAAAGGGCTTATTATATTTCTTGTTTGTGGCGCGATAAAGAATGTTATTGTGGTCGGTATCTTTATGTACGAGCAGTCCTTTCACAGCCTCCCTCCCCGGAACTAACTGCTGGTGTTAAGTATTCGGAAGGCCTCCTGCCCCTGTGAAGTGCATGCATTCTCTTTGCAACAACATACTTGGAAAGCGTGGTGGGTATTCTTGGAACATGACTGCGCTGATTCAATTATGAATTCCATAAAGGGGGCATATTGATTACCAGTGTCAGGCCAGGGCGGCCTCCAAATAATCCCATGGATTTAGAAGGTTCCTAAACTTTGGGGTTCAATAGATGCTAAAATATGTCGTCAAATCCTGCAGAGGCCACATAAACTGCCAGCTACAATAATTGTGAATGAATGCTTGAGTTAGTGAACAGATAGCACTCTCCTCTCGGGCACCACTTTGAGTAGCTCGGTTGACGAGTTGTTTTCAACAACAGGCTCTCGCACAGCTCAAACTCCAGCAGCAGACCTCGAAGCTGTCATTGGGGTGACCTTGCTTCAGACAATATTTTATTGAAGGTGAAATGGAGGATGAAGGGGGGGAGTAGGGGGTCAGATTCAACCAAGTGAAACACGCATGAACCAAGGAGTGTGTAAGGAGAGACTGGACAGAGATCAGCTCCGAAATCCAAACTTGCCACAGGTGAGAAATATGAGGGTTTACATGTAAGCCATGTACTATTTTATGTCAAATGTCACTTCCTCTTTGAATGTCTGCTTGAGCGAATCTGGTAGGCTGCAGCCCCCTGCTGGTGGTAAAATGCTTGCACTGTTTGGTTTTAATAGTCCTGAAAGTTCACTCTCTCCTAATTAGCTTTTCAATTAAGGATGGACTAGGTCTCATAAAATGAACAGGGTCAGTCTCTGTATCGTCCACGTTTCCCCGTGGAGAGTTAAAGTTTAAAAGGATTTACATGCTTTTTGCCGAAGTGGGGGATTGGGGCGAGCAGTGGCAGTTGGTACATGTCTGAGAGTTTTAATGAACAACAGAGCTCAGCGGCAAATAATCACCCACTGCAGATTGTTCTGTCAATCAGCAAATCACAGTCTTGGATCTTTTATGGACAGTTATTTTAACTCCTTGCACGTAGATTATGTGAATAGGCACACGTTAATAACAGACTTTAGATTAATTAACCACCTGAGGTCTTATAACACAAATGCAATTTTAGACCGCCCAGTAACGCATTCATATGGGCAATAGGCCTTCACCCAATTGAGATGAAGATTTCACAATTTTCCCGGTGACTCGAGATCTGTTTTATTTCCGATAGATAACACAGACACAGCACGTTATATATATATATTGTAGTGACCTGACGGATAGGGACGAGGACACTAGGACCCTGTGGGTCACGAGGGAGGTGACCTGGTCACCGGACACCACATCCGGTGAGGGGACAGGAAGAGGACAGTTGGGACGAGGACGAGAACAGGAATGGACGTGTGTAACGAGCTGTAAGGAGAATAAGAATAAAGAAACGTGATTCCACTCACCTGTGTCCTGCGTGTGATTTGGGGGCTGCTGAGTATATGCGGAGCAGACACGACAACTGGCGACGAAGGACGGATCCGGTCCCTGCGTGCAGAAATCGCGATTTGAAACCAGGAGCCCACCCTGGATCGCGTCGTGGCCAAAAAGAAGAGGGAAGAGTGAAGCGCCATCCAGAAATCAGCAGCGTCGTGGGAGCCCACCCCGACCGCCGCAAAAGAAAAATCAACAAAGCCGGTAAGCGCCAGCAACAGGAGCGCGAAAATTCGAAGAGCTG
The DNA here is from genome assembly GCF_964261635.1 of Lissotriton helveticus. Lineage (NCBI taxonomy): Eukaryota > Metazoa > Chordata > Amphibia > Caudata > Salamandridae > Lissotriton > Lissotriton helveticus. Next base: position 302,694,193 of record NC_136062.1, read on the forward strand.
AAAGCCAGCGCGAGCTCTAGCGAGAGTCTCGGCGGCCATTTTGAGGCCAGGCGGGAGAGCCAATAGAAAGGAAGAAGAAGCACGGCGGCCATCTTAAAGTCAGGCGGCACTGCAATTGGTCGCGAAGTCCCGCGAGAAGACGACGTCCATCTTAGAGTCAGGCGTCTAAGCCAATAGGAACAAAGAACGAGCGCGGCGGCCATTTTGAGGCCAGGCACAGCACGAAAGAGAAGAGAAACTGCAGAAAAAGTGCAGAACAACATAAATAAAGAGAAAGACAGCAAGAACAAGATGGATAAAAGGAAAAAGTAGAAAAAAAAAAAAAAAAGAAGACAAAGAGATAAGAAGAAAATAAAGAGGAAAGAAAAGATAAAGGGAAAGGAAGAAAGAAAAGAGGAAAACAAGGAGAAAAGGCAAAAGAGAGATAAGAGAAAAGGACAAGGAAAGCCTAAAAAAGGCTAAAAGAAAAGGAGAACAAGAGAGGAAGAAGAGAAAAGGGGACACAAAGAGAAATAAGAGAAAAGGACAAGGAAAGCCTAGAAAAGGCTAAAAGAAAAGGAGAATAACAGAAGGAGAAAAGGCAAGAATGGCAGATTCAAAGCCCAGCGCACAATACAAGAGCCCACTACCGTTCAACTTATCGGAGCCACAGGCAGGAATAAGGTGGGAGAAGTGGATAAGACGGTTTGAAAGATACGTAGAAGACACAGATGTAGCAGACGGAAAGAAACGAGGGCTACTGCTGAACTTAGCAGGGGATGACGTCGAAGAACTTCTAGTGACACTGCCTACCGGAGAAACAAAAACGTATGAACACCTAAAGAAATGCCTCATAGCTAAATTTGACCCACAACGAAACATTGACTTCGAACGATATACATTTACCGTTGCGTGTCAACGAGCGGGCGAAACACTAGATGACTTCGCGACAAGATTGAGAAAATTGGTGACACATTGTGAGTTCGACAAATTCGATAACGAACAAGCAATAAGGCTGAGGCTCATAGAAGGCTGTCGCGACACAGGATTCCGGGCAAGAATACTCAAGGAACCGACGTCATTGGAGAACATCCTGTCACTAGCAAGAGCAGAGGCGAGAGCAACGGAACATGCCAAGGAAATGGAAAGAGGGAAGAAAGTTGAAATAGAAAACGCACACTTCACGACAAACAGAGATCGCCCAGGCCGAGGAAAGAATGACTGGAGGGAACAAAAGGAAAGGAGACCACGCGAAGGAACTTGTTTCCAGTGCGGAATGGGATTTCCTCACAGAGGCGCATGCCCAGCGTTTGGCCAGACGTGCAAGAGATGTGGTGGAAGAAATCACTACGCCAGTATGTGCCACAGTGCACAAGTGAGAGGCGACAAGGAAAGAACAGGAAGACAACAGGAGTCGACAACAAGACACGTCAGGTATGTCGACAACGAAAGGAGAAGTATGTCACGAGGGTCGAGCGAAGAAGAGGAAGAAGAGAAAGTGGAAAGGTTATACCACATGGCGGAAGCACACACAGAGCCTGCAGACAAAAGCATCCGAGGGAAGACAGACAATGCAAAGATAAGAGTAGGAGCGCACGAAGCAGACTTTATATTGGACAGTGGTGCAACATGCAACGTCATGTGTGTATCAGAGTACGAGAAAATGGAAGTAAAGCCGACACTGAGAGCGTCCACTGTAAAAGTGTTCACCTGGGGGGCAAAGAAAGAGGTAACGAGTTTGGGAAAATTCACAGAGGAACTGAGGTACGAGGACCAAGTAAAGAAGGAAGACATTCATGTTCTCAAAGGCGATGCCCCTGGACCATGCCTGATGAGCAACAGCACCGCTAAAAAGATGGGCCTCATAACTATGACATATGAAAAAGAGAAAGGACATGCTGATAGCAAGCGAAGAGAAGAGGTAGGAACAAAAAAAAGAGGAAGAGAAGGAAAAAGAATGAGCGGAAAAACAAATACAACAAAGGGCGGCCGTAGAAAGAGAGGAGCAAGAAGCAAAGCGGAGGGTGGAGAACAACGATCAACACGAAGAGAGTCTGACAGAAAGAGAGCAGACGGAGGACAACAGAAAGACAGAAGAAAGGATGATGGCAAGAAAAGACGACCAAGGAAGGGGTGCAAGGGGACAAAGAGAATACGTAGGAAAAAGTAGGAAACAGAGACTGGGGAGAAGGGTCGACGAGACTGACTCTCTCTCTCTCTCTCTCTCTCTATCTCTCTCTCTCTCTCTCTCTCTCTCTCTCTTTCTCTCTCTCTCTCTCTCTCTCTCTCTCTCTCTCTCTCTCTCTCTATCTATAACTATATATCTTTTCCTTTCTCACCACGACAATAAGAAGGAGAATAACACCATGAACAGTTGTTCGCAACAAGGGGGGAGGTGTAGTGACCTGACGGATAGGGACGAGGACACTAGGACCCTGTGGGTCACGAGGGAGGTGACCAGGTCACCGGACACCACATCCGGTGAGGGGACAGGAAGAGGACAGTTGGGACGAGGACGAGAACAGGAATGGACGTGTGTAACAAGCTGTAAGGAGAATAAGAATAAAGAAACGTGATTCCACTCACCTGTGTCCTGCGTGTGATTTGGGGGCTGCTGAGTATATGCGGAGCAGACACGACATATATCACACACACGCAGGAACGCACGCACATGCACTTGCCTGACATAAAAAGCTCCAACATTAGAAACTGGCTATTAAAGGTCTGGCCTGGGCAGGTGCCAGCCTTTATAAACTGGAACTTGGTTAATATGTATTTGGCAGGAAGTCCGGCGAGGCAAAGCCAGACCGTTAAGGGGCTAGCTGCAAACCCCAACGGGGGGGGGAGGGGGCAGGATAATGATCGGGCAGCTGGGAAGTCTGGGAAATAGCTGGGCGCTGATTGGGCAGCGTTGTTCAAATGGCCCAATAGGCAGGCAGGGCGCCCCCTGGGGGCTTAAACCCAGCTTTAAGGGCGTGGGCCCCTACCAAGAACATGTGCCTTCACCGTTGACCAACCTACCCACATCTGAAGTGAGAGCGTTGCAGCCACAAGCAGAGGAGATGCTCTGGCAAGGTAGGGACAGCACAGAGGGTAAGTAGACAGAGCGGCATAGCCAAAGAGGAGCCGCTCAAACTTGTGCCCTTGGGATGCCTTACGCAAAACAACAGGTGATGGACAGAATGCAGAACAATGTCATACATTCACCCCAGTACAGAGATCTGGGCCTAAATCCATCGTTTTTTTGCACTCCACACCATCCCAGTTCAGACATGGCCATATGCAAATCAGCCTTGACCCTGTGCCTCATGGAAACAGTCCAGCCCGAACTGCCAAGCCATGTCTTTCCTGGACTGGAATCAAGCATCCTAGTACCGGTTTCTGGCTATCAGCCGTCTTCAGCCAGGATAGCTTGACTCCAGTGGTGTGGAGAGCATGGGACTCATGTTTGAGCATACCCATCCCACTCGGGGTGACAAATGCAAAACAACAGGTGATGGACAGAATGCAGAACAATGTCATACATTCACCCCAGTACAGAGATCTGGGCCTAAATACATCGTTTTTTTGGGATGCCTTACGGCAGGGGGACAGGGAGCAGGCTACGGGTCAGCAAAGGGCAGACATGGCACTTGCAGTCCGGGCCAGGCATGAGGGCCGTCCACAGCAAGGTGGAACCTAGAGGCCACAATAGAAGTTCTAAACCTGCTGACAAGGGGCATTCGCTCAGGAACCGGTCAAAAGGGTTGTACTGTTAAGGTTTAACGAGTGGACTGGAAATCCAAGCAAGGAGGCAGGAATGGCATGACTGGTTCTAAATGAGTCTACGAGTTTTGTGTATGACAATATGTAAATAAAAAGCTGCAGCCTTTTGTACCATCACCGAATTGCATTATCTCTGAATACAAGGGAAAGTGGGTGCATGGGTTGCATGCGTGGGGCAGGGGAGTTAAAGGAGCTTTCCCACCTGGGAGGGGTTGGATGTAATATATATATGATGCCTGAATGTAAAATATGAATTGTTTGTATTGCCTTATTGGTATGATATTAAACTATTAAATAAATACAAATACATTAACTACAAACACACGCACTCCTACCTCACTGTATTAACCAACCATAATATCATGGGTCAGATCTTGAGATTTGAGGATGATTTAGCACATAAGTCTCTCATTATTGATATCTGTACATTGCTGGTTGAATTAGTTAATTAATTGAGTTTATTCCAAAAGTAGCATATCACTAACTTTCAACATTCACCGTAAACAAGTTACTTCTTTGACGGGAAGTGGGTGAACTGTACAAGGCTTTGCAATTCATTCATACAATAACTTAGTAGTTGTATTTATTGCCATTCTATATATATTTTCTATTGAACTAAACGTGCCCTTCACATTTAGGTTTATTTTTCAAGAGTGGAGTAAGAAGAACTACTAGAATCTCCATGATTTGTTTTTCAAACTTGGAAATAAACAGTGGTGAGACTTCAATAAGTGGAATTTCAGACTGAAATAACACTTCTGCCTGCATGTTCATGCTACTGCAAAGATCTGATAAACATTGAACAATACTTTTAGAAAAGTAATTCATATATTCATTGTTTTTTAAAAATACTGAAACACATCTTTTTATTGTAAGCACTCTTTTCTTTGTTTACATTATTTACAAAAGTGGTAACTGCAATCACTACGGTGTACCATGGACTGTGACGTGAAAAAGTTACTAATGTATTACAATTAGATGCTGCATCTTATTAGTACTATTATTAGTCACAGTAATTGATTTTTTGTATTTGCAAGCTTTGAGTAAAATAAACCCTTTTTTAAGCTCTTTTACAATGGAAGCTATAACACTTGATATTGAAGGTAAGCCTAGGGGCCTTATTATGAGTCTGGCAGTCGATGGGCCGGCAGAATCATGGTGATGGTCTTCCGACCGCCCTATTCCAACTATGGCGGTTGGGCACACTGGGACCGCTGTAACTGCCAGGGAACTGCCATTCCTTGCCAGTTGTGGGTGTATCCTGAGGCTGCATAATGCTTGGTAGGACCGCCGCCGTCCAGCCAAGTATATTATGAGTTTCCTCTCTGCCACGGTTTTTATGGCAATGACCCCACTAGTTCCTCATGCCATGTAGATAAACATAAAGGGGGCACAAAATGTGCCCCGTTGTGTGACTGCACCTCAGTACCTATATGGCATGAACTGCAGCAGTCCATGCTCTGCAGGTACTTCCTTTGATGTTCCCACTGAATGAATGAATGAATAGAGAATTTATATTGCGCAGACGTAGCCCAAGGGCATCAAGGCGCAGAGAACAAACAAAACATACAGTCTCAGAGAATCAAATGCAAAACCCTAGTAAGCCTGGGAAAAAACCCACTGCAGAGCCTATGTCATAGGAACTGCCCTAGGAAACGCCAAAACAACAATTGATTGGCAGAATGCAAAACAATGTCATACATTTACCCCAGTACAGAGATCTGGCCCTAAATCCATCATTCTTTTTGCTCCCCATGCCATTCCAGTTTAAACTCATCCATATGCAAATCATTCTTGACCCTGCACCGAATGGGACCAGTACAGCCCGAACTTCCAGGTCAGGTCCTACCTGGACTAGAAACAGCATCCTAGGACCGGATTCAGGGTCGCGCCCCTCATCAGCCAGGATAGCTTGACTCCAGTGGCATGGAGAGTACGGGACCTACATCTGGGCATACCCGTCCCGCTCGGGGTGACAAATGCAAAATCAATTGATGTACAGAATGCAGAACAATGTCATACATTCACCCCAGTACAGAGATCTGGGCCTAAATCCATTGTTCTTTTGCTCCCCATGCCATTCCAGTTTGAACCCAACCATATGCAAATCAGTCTTGACCCCGCGCCCAATGGGAACAGTCCAGCCCGAACTGTCAGGCCAGGTCCTCCCTGGACTGGAAACAAGCATCCTAGGAGCAGTTTCGGGGTTTCATCCCTCATCAGCCAGGATAGCTTGACTCCAGTGGCATGGAGAGTACGGGACCTACATCTGGGCATACCCGCCCCACGTGGGTTAACAAATGCAAAAACAACAACTACTAACCATAAAAGTCTACAAGTGGGGAGAGGATGTTGTGTAATGGACATAGCGGCCGACTTTGGAGGTGGGGAACCAGGGACGAGTCTTGACATAGGTTCAACATCCTGTGATTCTGGGCAAATCACTTATTCTCCCCATGCCTACCAAAAATGAATGTGTCCCTTTCTGGTGCTCATGAAAAGTGCTCCAATACCTTTGGGTCGAGTTTGCACTAAAAGCACCATTGGTATTAGGTGCCAGTGCCGAGCTCCGGAAACCTCTGACTCAAATTAAGTACTGTCCCTAAGTGTTGTGCCTGAGGTTCTAAGAGCCTTTGAAGTGGACAATAGGAACTACTCCAGAAAGTCAGAATGTTAGAGACTAAGAAAGTATTTGAAATTCCAAAAGCCTCCAGACCTTAAGCTGAACCTCATGACAAAGGTGTCACAATTCAACAGATGCAGCTTCCAGGCTTACCCATCTGTTAGATTTTGAGCTCCAAAATAGAGGCTAAATCCAAAGGCGCAGGACACTACTCACAACTGCTGCTGGTTAACCTGTTGATGGGGGACTGAACGCTACCGGACCTCGGGACCTCGGAGGCTGCTTATTTCACCCGGTCCTTTTTGCCGCATTTTCACTGAGGGTGACGGCAGCTACGGACACCAGGGACTTCATATCCCAGTACCCACTGGGCTGCGCACTTCGCTGACGTCATCCCAGAGCGCCCGGAGGCTCTTAAATAACTGCGGCGGCTCCCGTGGCGCAGGATGCGCACGGCGTGCCCGGGCGATTCCCGGGCCAAGGGCGGGCCCGTCCGCGCCTGTCATAGCCCGGAGTAGGCTGGGCTGGGCCACCCCCCTTTCACCTGTACTGTACACGCCATAAAGGACTTGGTCAGTGACATTTATTTGATTTCATTTTATTTTATATGCGCAATGGCCACCAAACGCAAAATAACTGGGCAGAGGGTTGGGAGTGGTGTGGCAGGCACCCTAGATGCCTTTTTAAACAGGGCAGAATCTGTTTTGCAGCATGAGATTCTGTTAACTGAGAAAAGACTGTCCCTGGGGCCGTTTATGGGGCAAAAAAGATCATCTCTGGGGGCCATTAGCAAAGCAAAATCATCAGTGGCAGTTCCTCAAACTTTAATCTGCTCCAGTACAGACACTATTGGCGCAGGCTTGGCTGGGTCCATAGTCGTCGAATTGAACCCTGATGTGGGTGAAGCAGAAGCCCCAACCCTGAGGACTTCTAGTGATTTGGCTATAGTTCTTTCCCCTGGTGTAACCACCCAGAGGGCCTCATTGGGGCCATCCCTGGTTCCGGACTCTGATTCCCCTGTTGCTTTGACCACCCAGCAACCACACCCGTCCAAATCATCTAGGGTAGATAGAGGTGACCGAGTCACCAGATCTAAAAGAGTGACCCGCAATAATGAAGCCACGGGAGGTGTTCCTAATCTAGGGATAGATAGAACTCAAGAGGGGGGAACCGGGAAACCATCTGCCAAGCGTGCAAGGGGTGGGATTGCTTTGAGGCCCAGCGCCAGTGCTAAAATCAAAACCAAATCTCAATCTTCGGGGGCTAGTGGCAAGTTGTCTTTGAGAGACACGAATGGTGTCCCTGTCATCCATAATGCGGACACTTTAATGGCAGAGGAACAAGAAAGTAGCCTAGATTATTGGAAGTAGATTGAGTCTTTGACCACGGGGCTTTTAGCGCCTTTCCTGAATAGATTGGGGGCAATTGAGGAAAAATTACCTCTTCTGACACAAGGTACTCACCTGATAGTGAATCCAGAGGTGGTTAGGTCAAAAAATTGTCATGTAGAGGGGAGGGGAGTCCTGAAGCATCCTCTATGCTAAGGTCTGGGGGTCGAAGAAGGGAACTGGCCCTCAAAGTGATGGAAAAGTTTGTCTCTCACGCGTTTAGTGACTGAACGCAGGACCAGCAGTGTCTATCTGGCACTGCGGTCCATCCTCTGCAATCGAGAACAAGCTCACAAGGGATTAGTGGGTCTGTGAAAGGGGTGCAATCAGGTTTCAAAACCTTGCTCCCAAAAGAGCCTACCCATAGTGAAGTTATGGCTACACAAGCATCACCTAGGGATGGCCTCAGATCGCTACCTCATGTGCCCATTAAGCCTGCCCAGGACACTTTAGATCGCCCTCCGGCGGCTTGCCCTCTGGTCGTGGTCTTGGCCGGTGTTCCTGCACTAAGACCCAATCAAACTGAATCCTGGGGACAGCTGAGGAACAAAACAGCCGATTGGCTGACTTAACACAAAGGGTTTAGGGCACCAACGTTCAATGACATTATAATGGTCAGAAGAGTAGGTTGGGTGGGTCAGTCTCCTAAGTCCATACCGGGGGACTGTGTGGTTGTCAATTTTCGGACCCCATTGGTTGCTCAATTGATCTTAAAGGCCGAGGATCTCTGTCCATTATCTTCTACTTCGATTTGGGCACTGCCACTTGGCTATTTTTATAAACCCCCCAAGAGAAATCTAAATGAGATACCCTGCTTTACCTCAAATACGAATAGGTTTGAGGCGCTATCCGGGCTTGACAATCAAGACTGACTAAATGTCATTAATATAGCTCCAGTGATCGCACCAAATGATAGGGCAGTGGTAGAGGTTCACCCCCTTTCTGTTGTCCCTGGCATCCCACCTATGGCCCCCTACCCAACGGGAATTACTAGCCCCAACACAGATTCTGATCCAAATATCAACATGACTGGATGTGTTTCCAGGGAGGACACTTTTAAAATCTTATCCTGGAACATAGCCGGTCTTAACTCCAAAAGGGGAAACAGTAATTGGGAGCAATTTCTTGCTGGTGCGTATATAGTAGCCCTCCATGAAACGTGGGAAGCGCAAGATTCTTACTTTTTGGACGGTTTTTTAACATTCTGTAAACACGCAATACCGTCCAGCATGGGGCGAGCTAGTGGGGGGCTTTTGCTTTTAGTGAATTTAAAATTAACATACAAAGTCAAGTTAATGGACTCATATTCTCCAAATATTTTAGCAGTTGAATTAACAGCCAAGAATTTACCAACTCTGCTAGTGATTAATTTCTATAATTCTTTCACGAGGGAGGATGATCTAGAGCATCTAAGGTACCTCTCCACATGTCTGATTGATTATGAGTCCACGGCTTACACGCATTACCACATACTAGTCCTGGGTGATTTTAATATTCATGTTTGTCCAACTGATTGCTTTGTAAAATTAGATGAGGAATATTCACCGCAAGGGATAACACATTTTGAACATTCCGCCGCAGGAATTTTTCTAGTGAGTCTTTTATCTGACCATAATTTGATCTGCCCAACTAAGGGGCATTCTTCATCCCCAATACCCACATATATTGGCCACGGCCATCATAGCACCATTGACTATATTCTTGTCTCCGGTTCTATGGCGGACCTTTTAGGCATATTTGAGGTAACGGACAATTGCCTAAGTAATCACAACCCGCTGACCCTGAACCTCAATATCTGCGCCAGGGGTAAAGTTGCCCGCTTGGCTCACATAAGTAATGGTAATATTGTGCCAAAAGATCGAGCACGTCGGCAAAGATGGGATTCAATCACCCCAGACAGCTTTATGGAAACCTTAACCGGTGTTTGCTCAGAGGAATTCAACATCTGCATAGATCAGGAAGCTGACCCCGTAATTGTTTTGCATGCTTTTGACCGCATTAATAAACAAGTGTCGGCCAAACTGACAATTCCCCATAAAATCAGGCCCTTAAAAATAAAAAAATGGTTTGATGATAATTGCACAAGAGCTCATAAAGATCTTATGGTTGTGCTCAAGGGGAACCAAGAGACACAGACAGGATCAAGGAGGCAAGGAGGGTATACAAAATGGTTGTAGGGAGGTAGAAGAAACAATTAAGAGAGATGGCCTGGGAGGAGCTAAGCCAAGCTAGTGTCCTATCTAGTAGCTCCAGGTTCTGGAGCGTGGTGAACAGTTCTATTTTTGACAAATCTTCCAACCTTGTTTCTGACTGTCACATCGCTCCAGAAAAATGGGTACAACACTTCGGATGTGTTTATAGTGACGGCAAGGCTCCCCAGGTAGGATAGTAGACAGTGGATTTGTTTCATCCCTGTTGCATTTTACTGAGGGTGAGGTAATAGAGGAAGTTAGGTCAACAGCAGGTGGCAAAGAGCCGGGCCCGATGGTGTCCCAGCGGACCTTTACAGAGCTGATCCTATTTTATGGTCTAAACTTTTAACTCAGGTTTTTAACGCAGCTGCCCAGGTTGGCTATCCCCTGTCTTGGGCTAAAGCAGTCATTATTCCGATTTTTAAAAAAGGAGCCAGAGATGACCTGGAATGTTATAGGCCTATATCTCTCTTGGACTCCGCAGCCAAAATTATGGGGAAAGTTGTCCTTGCCCGACTAACGGATTGGTTAGATCAAAATAACATCATCTCAGATCTCCAATAGGGGTTCAGGAAGGGCAAAGGCACCGTGGGTCAATGTCTCAATCTTCACTTAATAATTGGAAAGTATACGATCGATAAGCGGGGGGACCTGCATCTGGCATTTATGGATTTATCCTCTGCCTTTGATCTTGTAAATCGATCAAGGTTATGGGTGATGCTCCATGGAATGGGTTTAGATGCAGTTCCGGTCTCCTTCTTGGCGGCCATGCATGAGAACACCGTAGCTTCTGTGCGCTACAATAAAGATGGTAGTATCACAGATCCATGGCCCTTTAAAAGAGGGGCGAGGCAAGGGTTCATTTTGGCACCCCTGTTGTTCAAGTCAAGTCAAGTCAAGTCAGGTAATTTATATAGCGCACTACATACCCAGAGGGTCTCAAGGCGCTTAGGAGGGGGGAGGAGGATTACTTCTCAAATATCCACGTTTTAAGTTGCTTTCTGAATGCTAGGTGGTTCTGGGTAAGGCGAAGGTAAGTGGGGAGTGAGTTCCAAGTTTTAGCAGCTAGGTATGAGAAGGATCTGCCTCCCATGGTGGTCTTGTTGATGCGAGGTACAGTGGCGAGGGCTTGGCTGGAAGAACGTAGTTGGCGGGAGGGGGTGTAGAAGGACAGTCGTGAGTTGAGGCATTCTGGTCCGATGTCGTAGAGTGATTTGTGTGCGTGGGTTAGCAGTCGGAAAGTGATTCTCTTATTGACGGGTAGCCAGTGGAGGTCTTTCAGGTGACCAGAGATGTGTTCGTTGCGCGGGATGTCTAATATGATCCTGGCTGAGGCGTTTTGGATTCGTTGGAGTTTCTTCTGGAGTTTAGCGGTAGTACCTGCGTAGAGGGTGTTTCCGTAGTCCAGTCGGCTCGTGACCAGAGCATGGGTGACTGTTTTCCTGGTTTCGGTGGGGATCCAGCGGAATGTTTTTTTGAGCATGCGAAGAATGTTGAAGCAGGATGAGGATACGGCGCTGGCTTGTCTGTTCATTGAGAGTGAGGAATCCAGGATGACGCCTAGGTTCCGTGCGTGGTCTGTCGGGATGGGTGCTTTTCCAAGGGCTTCCGGCCACCAAGAGTCGTCCCATGCAGAGGGGGATGTACCTAAGATGAGGACTTCTGTTTTATCTGAGTTCAGTTTCAGACGGCTGTGTTTCATCCATTCGGCAACTTCTTTCATTCCTTCGTGTAGGTTAGTTTTGGCGGTGCTGGGGTCATTGGTGAGAGAAAGGATTAGTTGAGTGTCCTCCGCGTAAGAGATGATGTTGAGGTTGTGCTGGCGGGCGATGGCCGCGAGGGGGCTCATGTATACGTTGAAGAGGGTGGGGCTGAGTGAGGATCCTTGTGGTACGCCACAGATGACTTCAGAGGCCTCGGACTTGAATGGTGGAAGGCGGACTCTCTGGGTTCTTCCGGTGAGGAACGAGGTGATCCATTCAAGTGCTTTTCCTTGTATTCTGATGTTACTGAGGCGTTGTAAAAGGGTGCTGTGGCAGACTGTGTCGAATGCTGCAGAGAGGTCGAGGAGGATGAGGGCGACTGTGTCTCCATTGTCCAGTAGAGTTCGAATGTCGTCTGTTGCTGCGATGAGTGCAGTTTCAGTGCTGTGTTTTGCTCGGAAGCCAGATTGTGAGGAGTCGAGGGATTTGTTGGCTTCGAGGAAAGCGGCGAGCTGGTTGTTGACAGCTTTCTCGATTACTTTGGCCGGGAATGGAAGGAGCGAAATGGGGCGGTAATTTTTGAGTTCGGTGGGGTCCGCTGTGGGTTTTTTCAGAAGGGCGGTGAGTTCAGCGTGTTTCCAGTTTTCTGGGAAGGTGGCGGAGTTGAAGGAGCAGTTGATGACGTCTCGGAGGTGCGGGGCTATGATGGAGTCTGCTTTGTTGAAGATGTGGTGAGGGCATGGGTCTGTGGGTGATCCTGAGTGGATGGAGTTCATTAGGCGGATGGTGTCCTCAGTGGAGATTGGGTTCCAGTCGTTAAGGGTGTTCACGGGGGGAGAATGTTCAGCATATGGTTGGGTGGGTTGGTCTCCGGGTTGGTTGTCGAAGCTGTTGTGGATGTCTGCAATCTTGTTGTGGAAGAATGAGGCTAGGGAGTCGCAGAGGGCTTGAGAGGGTGTGATGTCGTTGGAGTTGGCCGAGGGATTGGAAAATTCCTTGACGATGTTGAAAAGTTCCTTGCTGTTGTGGGCGTTGTTGTCAAGTCGATCCTTGAATGCTGTTTTCTTGGCCTTTCGGATTAGTTGGTGGTGAGTGCGGGTGGCGTTTTTGAAGGCGTCCTTGGTGCTAGTGGTTGGGTCTTTTTTCCAGGCCTTTTCAAGGGAGCGGCAGAGTTTCTTGGACTTCTTAAGATCATCGTTGAACCATGAGGCCTTCTTGTTGCCAGGTTTGCTTTGACGTTTTTTCAGTGGTGCTAAGGTGTCGGCGGTGTTGGATAACCATAGGGTGAGGTTGGCGGCGGCTTGGTTTGGGTCAGAGGAGTGGGCTGGGGTGTTTAGAAGGAGCGATGAAGAGATCTGGTCGGTGGTGATTTTGTTCCAGTTTCTTTGCAGAGTTGGTTGGAGGTGGTTGGTGGGTTTTGGCTTGTTGTAGGTGAAGTGAACGCAGCTGTGGTCAGTCCAGAGGAGATCCGTAGTGTGGCTGAAGGAGACATGATTGCTGGAGGTGAAGATGGGGTCGAGTGTGTGACCAGCGATGTGGGTGGGGGAAGTGACCAGTTGTTTAAGTCCGAGGTTGGCGAGGTTGTCCAAGAGGGTGGTGGTGTTGCGGTCGTTGATCTTGTCAAGGTGAAAGTTGAGGTCTCCCAGAAGGATGTAGTCTTTGGAGGGGAGCGCGTGTGGAGTGATGAAGTCCGTGATGTCTTCATTGAATTTTGCGCGGGGTCCTGGTGGTCTGTAGAGGAGGGTGCCTCTGAGTGTGGTCTTGGGGTCGATGTGGATCTGGAAGTGAAGGTGTTCGAAGTTGGTGAGGTTGGCGTCAGAGCTGGTTGAGATGCGGATTGATTTCTTATGGACGATAGCGATTCCTCCTCCTGTGTGGCCGGTACGGTCTTTGCGAGTGATCTTATAGTCTTCAGGGATGGCAATGGTGATGTCTGGGGCGGAGGAAGCGTTCATCCATGTTTCCGTTAGGAAGGCGATGTCTGGAGAGATGGTGTCTAGTAGATTCCATAGGTCAATGGCGTGTCTGTGGACCGAGCGGGTGTTGAGAAGGATGCATTGTAGGTGGTTGGGGTCGGGAATTTGTGGTGTGGTCGTAGCGGAGATGTTGTCGGTGCCGCTGAATTTGCAGGAGTAGCAGGAGAAAGGTCCATGGGTGTGTCCAGGAGCTGCTTGAACGCAGTTGGGGGCGCGACCGGGGTTAAGGGCTAGGAGGGTGGCGGCATCGTATGTAATGCGGGAGGGCTGGGCAGTGGAAGGGGCAGGGGGTATGGCACTGGGCGCGGTCCAGGCGCGGACGGGCGTAGACGGGCTAACCTTTGGCGCACCTTCGGCGTGGACGTAGCGCGTTGGTACATCTGACATAAATGGAGAGTGGAGGGGGCGGAGGGTGGGAGGGTCAGCAGGGAGGCGGGGGCGAGGTTGAGGGAGGGCTCGGGTCAACCTGGGAAATGGCCGACCAACAACAACAACAAGGAGCAATGGATCGCTATGAGGGTCAAAGATGCGAGTTCGTGCGCGGAGACAGAGGAGATCGTGGCACCCTTTAAATAAGAACACAGCCAATGTAATGCAGACAAAGCGCAGCTACAATTATTACAGGTACTGCACGGTGAAAGCGCTATCAGTTACCAATCAGCAAAGCGCTATGTAATTAAATAAACAACAGTGCGCGCTAGCAAGTACAAACTCAGTGCCCAGGGTGAAAGCGATATCAGTTACCAATCGGCAAAGCGCTATGTAATTAAATAAACAACAGTGCGCGCTAGCAAGTACAAACTCAGTGCCCAGGGTGAAAGCGATATCGGTTACCAATCAGCAAAGCGCTATGTGATTAGGTAAACAGCAGTGCGCGCTGGCAAGTACAAACTCAGTGCCCAGTCAGCAAGCAAATAGCAAATGTAGGCGCTACAATACCACAGGTGAGGGAGGAAGCGGGGGGAGCGACCACTCGCGTTGGAGGCAAGATGGTCACCCTCTACATTAACCATATAGGGGCCACTTTAATTTCCAGTTGTAAAGACATCCCAAGGGCTGGTTCAAAGCTGATCCCAGCTCTGCTTTATGCAGACAATGCGATTCTGCTGGCAAGGACTTTCCGAGGGCTTCAAACCCTTTTAAATTGTTTTATTGATTTTATGGACTCTTTAGATTTGGTTACGAATTTTAAGAAGTCCCATTCTATGTCCATCGGCTCGGTCAGAGCAAGGACGGTTAAGTTCTATTGTAAGAACTCTGAACTAACAAAGGTGGCTGCCTTCCCTTATTTGGGGGTTCTTTTTGACGACCGACGCTCTTGGGTCACGCAGCGTATGCACAAAAGGAACATGTTAGCCCGAGCCTCGGGAGCCATTATGGAATTTGCAAAAAGAATTGGGTTGAAACCTCTCCCTGCTCTTCAAAAAATTTATAATGCTTAGTGCGTCCCAATGGCGACTTACGGGAGTGACTTATGGGGTTATTTAGAAACGGGTGATATCCAGGTAGTAGAAAATGTTTTTTTTCGTAAACTACTTTCGCTCCCTGTCTCTACCCCTGTTTTTAATATCCATGAGGATCTTGGAGCTGGCTATATCTCAGACCAGATCGCGGTTGCTCCCATAATGTGCTGGCTGAGAATCTGGGCCCAATTGCCACCTAACTTAAATCAGCTGATCATACAAGACTGCATTATGCTAGACAATGGTTTAGATATACCTTGGATACGCTATATCAAGTCTCAAATGTCCATTCTCAGCTGCCCTGATTTATTTTTGAGTCCAATACCTATGGCCAAACCGGTGATTAAAGACTTGAAGCAGCAGTTTTTGAATAGATCCATGCTGTGTAGGGAGGAAAGGGAATTAGTGAAATCCAAAGTGAGGACATTTGTCACACTGAGCATAAATAGTCAGTTGCAACCATATCTAATATGTATAAATAGGCCTTATCACCTGTTTGTCTTAGTTAGATTTAAGCACAACATGGTTCCCTGGCTATTGGCCTGTCCGAAAGGGTTTTTTAAAGAAGGTTTGATAAGACCATGCCCTTGTGACAAATTCTCAGATCAAAATCTTCTTCATATGGTATTTTTCTGTGAGTTTTATGACTCGTTGTGTATGAAATTTATTATCCCCCTCCTAAAAGGTCAAAACTTCGAAAAAGTTAGGCCAGGTTTAGCCTATTTACAAATGTTGGCATCGCCAATGGTATGTTTTGGGGTTGCCAGCTATTTAACAGGCGCCATTAGGTGCAGGAACAGGATGATGATTGCATAAATGGGACAATTTATTTATGAATTTTTGTAAGAATTTTAGTATTATTATTTGTATTTATTAAACTCAGGACTTAGTATGTTGGATAGGACCATGCTGCATCGGATGGGTTTTAAAAAATTGTGTGATACTATGAAATAAGAATAACAATGTATGTATTTATGAATTGTTTGTTTGCACTTTGATGGTTTTAACCTAACTGAATAAAGTTCTACTTGACTGACTGACTGACAAATGTTTTTGACGTGAGCTTTTCCCGCTAAAACCAAGGGTTTCAGCAGAACCTCGGTGTAAGCAAAGACCCTTTTTTACATGACCAACTTCCCAAGTTTTGGACTGGTGCTGCTTTTTCGACTTTGTTATACATGCGCCCTGCTAACCAACCCCCAGTGCATGTGCTCTGTCCCCTAAAATATCCGTACAAATGGCCAACCAAAAATAGATTGAGTACTTCCAATGGAAACTGCATACCACTAGTTATAACACAATATCAATCAATCAATCAGGACACTTGTTAAGTGCGCTACAAACCAGTGAAGGTCTCTAGGCGCTGGGGAGAGGGAGTGGGGGGTGCTGCTACTGATCAAAGAGCCAGGTCTTGAGGAGTCTTCTGAAGGCCAGTGGGTCTTGGGTCTGCCGTAGATTGGTGGGGAGGGTGTTTCAGGTCTTGGCGGCGAGGTGGGAGAAGGATCTACTGCCAGCGGTTGTTCTTCGGATGCGGGAAACTGTGGCGAGGGGGAGGCCGGTGGAGCGGAGCTTGCGGGTGGGCGTGTGGAAGCTGAGTCGTCTGTTGATATATACTGACCCGGCGTTGTGGAGGGCTTTGTGTGCGTGGATGAGGGGCTTGAAGGTTATCCTCTTGTTGACGGGGAGCCAGTGTAGGTCTCTCAGGTGGGGTGTGATGTGGCTGGGGCGGGGGATGTCAAGGATCAGCTGTGCCAAGGCATTCTGGATGCGTTGCAGCTGTCTCAGGAGCTTGGTCGATGTTCCTGCATAGATGGCGTTTCCGTAGTCCGGCTTGCTGGTGACGTGGGCCTGGGTGACTGTTTTTCTCGTTTTGGTAGGGATCCACTTGAAGATCTTGCAGAGCATACGGAGGGTGTTGAAGCAGGATGAGAAGACAGCGTTGACCTGCTTAGTCATGGAGAGGGTGGAGTCGAGGATGACCTCTAGGTTGTGTGCGTGGTTGGTGGGTGTCAGGGCAGTTCCCAGGGAAGTCGGCCACTAGGAGTCGTCCCAGGCTGATGGGTTGGAGTCGAGGATGAGGACCTCCGTTTTGTCCGAGTTCAGCTTCAGTCGGTTGTTTTTCATCCATTCAACGACGGCCTTCATTCCTTCGTGGAAGTTAGTTTTGGTGGTGTGAGGGTCTTTGGTGAAGGAGATGATCAGCTGGGTGTCGTCGGCATAGGAGATGATGTTGAGGTTGTGCTGTCAGGCGACGCGGGCAAGGGGTTTCATGTAGATGTTGAACAACATCAGGCTGAGGGAGGAGCCCTGGGGTACGCAGCAGATGATCTTGGTGGCAATGGAGTCGAAGGGTGGGAGGCGGACGCTCTGAGTTCTGCCGGAGAGGAAGGATGTGGTCCAGTCTAGGGCCTTCTCTTGGATCCTGGCGTTGTGTAGGCGTGTTCGTAGTGTGCAGTGGCAGACCGTGTCGAAGGTGGCTGATAGGTTCAGGAGGATAATGGCTGCTGTTTCTCATTTGTCAAGCAGGGTCTGATGTCGTCAGTGGAGGCGATGAGGGCTGTTTCGGTGCTGTGGTTGCCGAGGAAACTGGACTGGGACAGTTCCAGGATGTTGTTGTCCTCGAGGTAGCGGGTCAGTTGTTTGTTGACGATTTTCTCTGTGCCCTTTGCCGGGAACGGGAGCAGGGGAGATGGGGCGGAAGTTCTTGAGGTCCTTGGTCCGCTTGGGTTTCTTGAGTAAGGCGTTGATCTCGGCATGCTTCCAGCTCTCTGGGAAGTTTGCTGTCTCGAAGGAGATGTTGATAGCTTTCCGGAGATGGGGTGCAATGACTGTGCTGGCTTTATTGAAGTCGTGGTGTGGGCATGGGTCAGACAGGGATCCGGAGTGGATGATCTTGATGGTGTCATCGTCATTGATGTTGGACCAGGAGGTCAGGCAGCTGGTGGTCATGGGAGTGTGGGTCTCTGTGGTTGGCGGGGCGGTTGTGGCTTTGAAGCTGTTGTGGATGTCGGCGATCTTGCGGTGGAAGAAGCTGGCCAGCAAGATGCACAGGTCCTGCGAAGGGGGGATGTCGGTGGTGTTGGAGCTGGGGTTGGAGAGTTCCTTCACGATGCTGAAGAGCTCTTTGCTGTTGTGCGCGTTGTTGTCTAGGTGGTCCTTGAATGCGGTCCTCTTGGCGGTTCTGATGAGTTGATTGTGTCTGCGGGTGGTGTTCTTGTGGGCTGTGTAGCTGTATGGTGATCATTCGCGGAGCCAGTTCTTCTCCAATTTCCGCCACGTATACTTGGAGGCCTAGGGGTCTTCAGTGAACCAGGTGGCTTTCTTGCTGGTGTGGCTGTTGGAGGGTGTCTTGAGCGGGGCGAGAGTGTTGGCGCAGTCATTGATCCACTGTCTGAGGTTGCGGGTTGCGGGCGGCGGTGTCGGGGTCGGTGGGGTCGGCGGGTGGGCTCTGGGCGAGGGTGGTGGTCAGCTGGTCTTCAGTGACTTTGCCCCAGCTGCGACGAGGCATCTGTGGGTGCGGTGGTGGGCTACCTGAATGTGAAATGGATGCAGCGATGGTCGGTCCAGTGGGGTTCGTGGTGTGGTTGAAGGAGATGTGGGGACTTGCAGAGAAGATGGGGTCAAGCATGTGATCGGCGGCATGGGTAGGTGTCATCACAAGCTGTCTGAGTCCGAGGTTGTCGAGGTTGTTGATCAGGATGGTGGAGTTGATGTTGTTGTTCTCGAGGTGGAAGCTTAAGTCCCGGAGGAGGATGTAGTCCGTGGAGGCGAAGGCGTGGGTGCTGATGAAGTCGACGATGGAGTCGCTGAACTGTGGTTTGGGTTCAGGTGGTCTGTAGATGAGGGTTCCTCTGAGGGTGGTGTTGGGGTCGGTGTGGATTTGGAAGTGGAGGTGTTCGGCGGTGCCAAGGGTGTCGTCGGTGTTGGTCGAGACTCTGAGGGTGTTTTTGTGGACGATGGCGATTCCACCTCCTACTCCGTTGGAGCGGTCTCTGCGGGTGATCTTGTAGCTTTCCGGGAAGGCTATGGCGATGTTGGGTGCTGAGGCGGGGTTCAGCTAGGTCTCTGTCAGGAGGGCAACATCTAGGGATGTTGAGTCGAGGAGGTCCCAGAGTTCGACGGCGTGTTTGCGGGTGGAGCGAGTGTTGAGGAGGATGCATCTGAGGTAGTTGGGTTCTTTGGTTGGTGATTTGGCGGGCTGGATGTTGGTGAAACTGCAGTTCTGACAGGTGTAGGGCCCTTGAGTGCGCTTCGGAGTGGCCCGGTAGCAGGTGTGTTCTCGTCCGGGGTGGAGGGTGGTGGCGTCATAGTGTAGTCAGGTGTCGTGACGTCTCCGAGGCCCAGGGGTTCTGGTGCTAGGCGCGGTCCAGGCACGGATGGGCGCAGACGGGCTTGCCTTAGGCGTGCCCGCTGAGCGTGGCCGCCATAAGAAGGGGAGGTGGGAGGGAAGTGCAGCTGGGTGGGGGGAACAGACGAATGGGAGCAGGGGGGCGGGGCCGCAGGGACGCAGCAGCGAGAAGCGGGACCGGCGACGGGGCAAACAGGCACAGGCAAAGGCAATGAAGCAGCAAGGCAGCAAAGCAAGGCTACAAAGCAACAAGGCAACAAAGCAAGGAAACAAAGCAACAAGGCACAATCAGGGAAACAGTACAAAGTGAAAGGCACAAAAAACAGTAGCCCGGCAACATTCCTACGGGCCTACCACTTGCCACCAGGGATGAGGCGCAGGTGGCAGCCTGCGGGTGGAGGATGGCCTCGAACTCAGAAGCAGCTGGGTCAAGAGCACGGCGCAGTCAGGTGGAGCTTCGCGGCATGGGGAGCGACCTCCCTTCAATAGGGTCAAGGGTCGCTCTCATAAGAAGGGGAGGTGGGAGGGAGGAGCAGCTTGGTGGGGGAACGGATGAATCGGAGCGGGGGTTGGGGCCGCAGGGGATGCAGCGGCGGGAAGCGGGCCCGGCAAGGGGCAAACTGGAACAGGCAAAGGCAATGAAGCAGCAAGTCAACAAAGCAGGGTAACAAAGCAACAAGGAAACAAAGCAAGGCAATAAAGCAACAAGGTACAATCAGGGAAACAGTACAAAGTGAAAGGCGCAAAAAACAGTAGTGCGGGCAGAAACAAACCTATGGGCCTACCACCAGCCACCAGGGATGCTAAAGGGGCAGCCTGCGGGTGGAGGAGGTCCCCGAACTTAGCAGCAGGTGGGTCATGGGCATGGCGCAGTCAGGTGGAGCTACATGGCGCGGGGAGCGACCTCCCTTCAACAGGGTCAAGGGTTGCCAATACACTGACAAGGATCTGAAAAAGCAACACCATAGGCATAACATTAGCAAAAACTGTTTTTCAATCAAAAATACATCCACAGAGCACTTGCTGTAAACACTGACTGGACTTGTATAATTTATTTCACTCACCAAATTTACTACTGAAATTTATAAATGAGAAGACATAATGCAATTTTTAAGGCCACAGTCAAAACAGAGAAAGGTGCCATTACCAGCAATAGCAATTATTCCATTGTGCACATTATAAGAGTGATGAGAACATTGAGTGCCATAGTGCCCACAAAGGACCACCAGCAACACCACTAAGACAATCAACACCCCTACGCACAACACACACAAACGCTCAAAGGCACATACATACAATTGTCTCTGTGTTCACTAACAAGCTAAACACTTTGGAAAGGTTAATCCTTCCCAGACCACTCATCTAATGAATAGTAATATTAACGATATCATGCACAAATCACCCCCATGGGGTATCTCGGCACTCGGTCAACTCAAGCCTGAGTATGAGATCTAGAACAGTTCTGTTTTTAATGCTTTCCTGAAGTTGGTGTAGATAGGACATGTTCGAAGGGAGGAAGACAAACTGTTCCATACAGCAGGAGCCACATAAGAAAAGGATCTGCCTCATCTAGCACGTCAAATGCATGGAATCACAAGGTGCTCTTTATCACTTGCAAGCAGATTTCTAGCGTAAAGATAGTGCTTGAGTTTCTGACAAATATATTTGGATCCTTTTCCCTGAAGTGCTTTATAGGTTAAGCAACAGATTTTAAAAGTAACTCTTTTCTTTACTGGCAACCAGTGTAAAGCTTGTAGAAGAGGAGTGAGGTGTTCTGAGAGACTGGTTACAGATCTGCCATGCGACAGTGTTTTGCACAACCTGTAGTTTGGCTATTAAAGACTCATTGACAGAAGCAAATAGTGCATTTCCGTAATCCTAAAGACTTACCTCAAGAGCCTGTACTAAGGTCTTTCTGACTGTCAGCGAGAGAAATGGCAGCGCTTTCTTTAGTAGGCATAAAGTAGACTGGGAGAAGGGGCCTTGCCTATCTCCAGAGGCCAACAGTTTGAAGACCACAGCTCTAGGGCGTTCCCAACCAGAATCATTTCTGTTTTGCTTGGGTTCAAATGGAGAAAGTTATCTAACATCCAGACAGCAATTACCTTCATACCAGCCACAAAGAGAGCCTTTGCTTTGTCAATGTCTCCCTCTAGATAAATGATCAACTGTGTGTCATCCGTGTAAGAGATGGATTCAAACTGATGACTTTGGCTAGGGGTGCCACGTAAATGTAAAACAAAGTAGAGCTCAAACAGGACCCCTGCGGTAACCTTTTATCAAAGTATAAAAAGTTTCCAAGTTAGATGCATTGCCTTTGATCATTCAGGAAGTCCTGAAACCAGGCTAAATCCGACTCTGTAATCCTAATCTCTTGTAGTCTTAGTAGTAGCTTGACATGGGCAGATAGTTCTAAGAGCATGAGCATGGCTAGGGAGTCTGAATCCAGTGAGCACCTAATGATATCAGTTACAGCACACCTCTCCATCTAATTGTCTAATCTGAAAATCATTCTAGCCCCTAAATCAGATGCAATCCTCTGTGTCCCAATTAAACATTACCAAAACATCCCCATAGAACAAAACCAAACTCTTGGTAATGGGAAAAACAAATCAATACTATTTGGCCGTCTGTCCTGGAAGTTACTCCAAAAGTCTCACCATAAGTAACAAACATTTGAGTTAGTTTCATTGCTGAGGTCTTGTTTGTGTTCCAAGTTAACTCATTGGATAAAAGGGGAAACATTCAAATCTAATGCCTTCACAAAATTCCATTTTTTGGTCCGTGGCTCCAGTTGGAGAATCATTTGGAACTCTTAAGAGTACTGGATTAGAGATGTCTGGACTACTGCAGTGTTATCTACCTAGGGCTCACAAAGAAACTCACCATTAAACACCATAGATTACAAAACCTGGCTGCCAATATGCCTGAGCATTCCGAGACAACACCACACCAAAAAAATATTGAATGCTCTTAACTGACTCTTGGTGATTGTGAATGTCAGGTTTAAAGTTCTTCATATTGAGGACAAAGCCTTATATGGGTAATACCCAATTATTTTAACAGCTAGGCCCACAATATTCTACAGCCAGGATTGTGTTCTATAATTTGTATCTCATCACCGAACAAATCTTCAAATGGTTTAAGAATAAAAATATAGTCTAGGGAGTTCATACACCAAGGTCATGGAACAATATGAACTCCAACCTGAAAGCTGACCCAGACAACATGTTCTAAAAACTTTTGAAGATGTAACTTTTCAAGCGTGCTTACAACTGAAATTTATGTGCAGCAAATGGTTTTCATCCAAATAATATCAGATACAGTTATACCTCAGCAGTCAGACTCTAGTGAACCTTCAAGCAGTCAAACATACTTACTTAAGCTATTCTGAGCTATGAAGTTACAAGTGTGGGAATGTAGAATCTGACTACATGGTTGCCTCCACTTTCTTTCTGGTGTTTTGATGATTTTTGACTTAGTTTGGCTGGGATCCTGCTATTCATGACTCCAGCCTAGCTGCTTCCTCTCTAAATTGATTCCATGAAAAATAGGTACACTTCAGTTTGGTTACTGGGGTACCCTTATGATTCCCTAGTATATGGTACCTTGGGTACCTAGGGCATAGGTACCCCAGAGGCCTACCAGGGGCTGCAACATGTATTATTCCACCCCTGAGAAGCCTTGCAAAATGTCACCACAGGACTGCAACTGCACTCTGGGTAAGGTGGTGCATGCACCCCTTACTTAGATATAGGCCACCTATATCTACCTGAAATCACAACACATATAAACCTATCAGTCACCTCATGGCAGGCCTTATCAATTCTGAAAGCAGGATGCTTGGTTTTGTGTGAGAGGGTGCCCATGCATGAGCAGGGCCCCTCTGCAGCATTCGGAACCCATGCTCTGGAGCTGTTCTGTGATGCAGCCAGACCATATACTCCTAAGTGCATTATAACCTTGAGGTAAATGCTAACTTTGGAAAGGCTGCACAGAAACAAACACTTTGGAATCCTACCCCCCGCCAGTCCTGGAGGTAGAATTCCACCCTTTTAGCGGGAGAGACATGTAAACACCGGTATACCCGGTACCAATTTAAAAGAGCCCTGGCATCACAAAATGGATGCTGCAGCCACAGACACGAGTCTGGCCTCCTGCTGCTGGACGAAATTCCGGCAGGGTAGGCCTGGACAATAGGTTTCCTGTCACAGGGAGGTGCAACTACTTCCCAGACAGGCTTTAATATATTGGGGCTGGGTGGGTGCACTCTGAGAGTGCTTTGAAGTCTGCACTGGGGGCACATTTGGTGTCCCTGTGCATAGCCCAGTTCAACTCGGTTACAGGGGCTACCAGCCCCTGCTCTGGTGCGAAACTGGACAAAGAAAATGGGTCTAGCCACCCCTCTTTCCAAACTCTCCCATAGGTGGGTCCCCAGAGTATGTCCAACCCCTTCCTTGGGTATAATAAAGGAACCCCTGTCTACAGGACTTTAGATTACACATGGACGAAAGTATGCTACAGAAATCCTGGAACTTAGACGATCCACACGACTAGATGAATCTCCTTTGGAGTAAAGGAGTTACTCCCCTGCTTTGCAGGCACCAACAAAGCATTTACCGGTCTGCTTCTCCGAAGCTCCCACCTGACTCCAAAGTATTTGCAGCCCAGGAGGTAGATTTCCAGACTTCTCAGAGGCAGACCTGAGTCCCCAGCAAAGCTGAGACTGGCAGCGCTTGTGAGTAACGTGGAACCAAAACTCCTAGACACTGTGCACATTTGCAAGTGCATCAACTTCTCGACGTTCCTTGAGGCTGTGCATTGGGTTACTTGTAGCCCAGACCCCAAGCACCTTTTCCACTGAAGATTGCTGTTCTACACTCCACGAGTGTTCCATGAGCCGGCCCTTTGTGTTTTCGCACGATTCCTGGTCTATTGACTGGTGGGTCCCTGAGAAGGCAACTTCATCTTTCATTAGGTTTCTCTGGTTTCTCTAGATGTGCCCTGACTCTCCACCACATGGTGAGTCCCACGGACCTTGCTGGTCCGCACCAAAGCATTTCTTCACTGTCTGCATGGGTTGCTGTTGCCAAGGCTTGTTGGGTCCAATCCAGTCCCTCGACATCCTTTGCGGGACAGCTTGAATTCAGCTTCTGGTCATCGTCGACACCCCCTGGTCCTCGTGGCTGCAGAGTCAAGCTTCACCTCTTCAACCTGAAATCACCCAACATCGGTGGGCATTTGTCTATCGTGCCTCTGGTCACTGCCTAGTGACCCATACTCAGTCCCCTCTGCTTTCAGGTTCTTCTCATCTTCGATCCAGGCTTGGATCACCCCTGACACTTTCCACTTCAGCGGCAGCAGCACTTTGCATCAGATCGCCATTGGAATCAACAACTATTCCCGACACCCGGCTTCCCTGGGTGAGAAAACTCGAGTACTCCGGAACTCCCGTGGGTGTTGGCCTTAGATCTCATCTGGGGATGCAGTGCATGCAACAACATTTGTTTTATATATTTATATGTTTACTTAACTGCAAACCTCTGTAATCCATAGTTTACTACCACCCACCCTACCCCTCCCCTCCCCACGTCACTGCCCAGCAGGTACTCCCACTACCGACCGCGGCTGCCTTAAGCCTAAAGGGGTGTACTCAAAGTCCTCTCCTAAATGTCCTTCATCTTTAAATTTCCAACCGCGACTTTCCCCATAGAAGCTTACGGTGATTTGCGGCTGTGTTCTCACACTGCACTCGTCCCCGTGGGTCCCTTGTGTCACTACCTTAGGTGGTTCCTTGTGGGCCCAGTGATTCTACAGGCTCTACGCCTTGTGTCTGGTCAAGTCGTGGTTCTTATATCACTTTCTTAATATATGGTGTGGCACGCCCCTAGGGCTCAACGTATATGTGCTTTTACCTCTAGCCTCATAAAGAGACTAGTAGGGTGTGTTTAGAATAAAACATATATTTTATATATACCTGGTGTAGTTCTCCTTTCAATTGGTCATTCACAAGATTATAGACTGGTAAAACAAGCTGCTATACATTCCTTCAAGACTTAGCCTGAAGCTTACTCTACATAGCTACCACTAGGATAGCTTTCAAAGAAGGTTGTCTTTAACATATCACCTGTAAGGGGTAGTTTGGCCTGCAAGGTGCCCACTATAACTAGTGGACAGCACATGCCAGGCCAACTTCTCACAACAAGGAATATATGAGGCAATGCTGAAACTGTAAAATATAAACAAATACTGTTCTCTGTTGCTATAGAGAACATCAAGAGGGCCATTTATGTTGTTGCTGGTGTCAATAGAGACCCCAGCCTAGCTTGCATGAGTGAGGTGTTAAATAGGCAAGATTCTTCATCAAAAAAGAATATTTGCAGCACAAATATAAAAGTAGCAAATTGAGACAATCCGTGCAGATGAGCTGAGGCCAATTAAAGAAGACATATTTAGGTATACCTATTGGCATATATTAGGTATTTATTGCAATTAAATGAAGTAACACATTCTGAATAGAAACTTACTTGCACACTCCCACACTCCCCCACCCATTGAAATACCCGCCTAGTAAAAATAAAATGAGTCTCGAGGGTCAATCAATCAATCAATCAATCATTCAATGCATTTATAGAGCACGCTACTCACCCGTGAGGGTCTCAAGGCGCGGAGGGGGGTGGGGGGGGAGTGCTGCTACTGCTCGAATAGCCAGGTCTTGAGGTGTTTCTGAAGGTGAGGTGGTCCTGGGTCAGTCGTAGGTGTTCAGGGAGGGAGTTCCATGTTTTGGCTCCCAGGTAGAACGATCTTCCTCCGGTGGTGGTTCTGTGAATCCGTGGGATGGTGGCGAGGGCGAGGCTGACGGAGCGGAGCTGGCGGGTGGGAGTGTGGAACGAGAGGCGATTGTTGAGGTATTTGGGGCCCATGTTGTGGAGCGCTTTGTGTGCGTGGGTGAGTAGCCTGAACGTGATCCTCATGCTTACGGGGAGCCAGTGCAGGTTTCTCAGGTGGGCAGATATTTGGCTGTGGCGAGGGATGCCGAGGATGAGTCGTTCTGTATGCGTTGTAGTCGTTTCTGGAGTTTGGCGGTGGTTCCTGCATACAGGGCATTTCCGTAGTCCAGTCGGCTGGTGACGAGGGCCTGGGTGACGGTCGTTCTGGTTTCGGTGGGGATTCACTGAAGATTTTTCGGAGCATGCGCAGGGTCTTAAAGCAAGAGGACGAGACAGCGTTGACTTGCTAGGTCATTGAGAGGGAGGAGTCCAGGATGAATCCCAGGTTGCGAGCGTGGTCCGAGGGTGTCGGCGCAGAGCCCAGCGCCGTGGGCCACCAGGAGACGTCCAAGGTGGATGGGGATTGTCCGAGGATGAGGACTTCCGTCTTGTCTGAGTTCAGCTTCAGGCTGCTGAGCTTCATCCATTCTGCGACGTCTTTCATTCCTTCCTGGAGGTTGTTGTTGGCGGTGGCTGGGTCTTTGGTGAGAGAGAGTATCAGCTGGGTGTCGTCAGCGTAGGAGATGATGTTGATTTTGTGTTTGCGTGCGATGGCGGCGAGGGGGGTCATGTGGATATTGAAGAGGGTTGGGCTGAGCGAGGAGCCTTGGGGGACGCCGCAGATGATCTCGGTGGCCGCTGAGCGGAAGGGAGGGAGGCGGACTCTCTGGGTTCGGCCGGAGAGGAATGAGGTGATCCTGTCCAGGGCCTTTCCCTGGATCCCAGTGTTGAAGAGGCGGGTTATTAGGGTGCGGTGGCATACAGTATCAAAGGCTGCCGAGAGGTCCAGGAGGATGAGAGCTGTTGTTTCTCTATTATCCATCATGGTCCTGATGTCGTCGGTGGCTGCGATGAGGGCGGTCTCGGTGCTGTGGTTTGCTCGAAATCCGGACTGGGACGGGTCGAGCGAGTTGTTTATTGACGGTCTTCTCAATGACGTTAGCCGGGAAGGGAAGAAGAGAAATGGGGTGGAAGTTTTTGAGGTCTTTGGGGTCTGCCGTGGGTTTCTACAGAAAGGGGTTGATTTCTGCATGCGTCCAGCTCTCAGGGAAGGTGGCTGACGTGAAGGAGTTGTTAATGACGTTCCGGAGGTGGGGTGCGATGATGATGTCGGCTTTGTTGAAGATATGATGGGGGCATGGGTCCGAGGGGGAGCCGGAGTAGATGGTGTTCATGACGTGGGTGGTGTCTTCGGTGCTGATGGGGGTCCAGGTGCTGAGGGTGGTGGTGGGGGTCGTTGGTTCGGTGACTGGAGGTGGAGTCTGGGGTCCGAAGCTGTCGTGTATAACTGTGATCTTGCGGTGGAAGAATGTGGCGAGGGAGTTGCAGAGGTCTTGTGATGGTGTGATGTCGCTGTTGCTGGCGTTGGGGTTGGAGAGCTCTTTGACGATGCTGAAGAGTTCCTTACTGTTGTGGGTGTTGTTGTCTAGCCGCTCTTTGAACGATGCCCTTTGGTGGTGCGGATCAGCTGGTGGTGTTCGCGAGTGCGTTCTTGAGGGCTGTCAGGTTTTCTATTGTCCGTTCTTGGCGCCAGGTATTTTCGAGGGTTCGGCAGGATTTCTTTGATTCTTTGCGGGTGTCTGTGAACCATGATGTTTTCCTGTTGCCGGTCTTGTTTGGGGGGTTCTTCAGTGGGGGGAGGTCATCGGCGCAGTAGGTGATCCACCCTGCAAGGTTGTGGGTTGCTTCATTGGTGTTCGTGGTGTCGGCTGGCGGGTTCTGGTTTAGTGATGAGAGGAGCTGGTCTGTGGTGATTTTGCTCCAGCATCTTCGAGGGATTTGTTGTGTGCAGTGGTGCGATGTATTCTTTTTGAAGGTGAAGTGGATGCATCTGTGGTCGGTCCAGTGTAGTACGGTGTAGTGGCTGAAGGAGATGTGGTTGATGGCGGTGAAGATGGGGTCTAGCGTGTGGCCGGCGAGGTGGGTGGGGGTGTTCACCAGTTGTTTGAGCCCGAGGTTGGCGAGGTTGTCGAGCACGGTGGAGGTGCTGTTGTTGTTGTTTTTCTCCAGGTGGAAGTTCAGGTCCCCTAGGAGGATGAATTCTGGTGAGGGCGTGCGGGCTGATGAAGTCGGCGTTGGTTTAGCTGAATTGTGTGCGCGGGCCCGGGGGTCTGTGGATGAGCGTTCTTCTAATGGTGGTCTTGGGGTCGGTGTGAATCTGGAAGTGTAGGTGTTCGGCGGTGGAGAGTTTGTCTTCCATGTTGGCCGTGATGTTGACGGTGTTCCTGTAGACGATGGCGATTGCTCCTACGGTTTGGTTGACGCGGTCCTTCCAGGTGATTTTGTAGCTGTCCGGGATGGCTATGGCGATGTCGGGGGCCGAGGAAGAGTTCATCCAGGTTTCCGTGAGGAAGGCGACGTCCGGTGCTGTTGTGTCGAGGAGGTCCAAGAGTTCGACGGCGTGTTTGTGGACGGAGCGGGTGTTGCGGAGGATGCACTTGAGGTTGTTGTTGCTTTTGCTGCTGTATTTGGTTGGCGAGGGCAGGTGCGAAGGCATGTAAATTTGCAGGCTTTGCAGGCGAAGGGTCCGTGGGTTCATTTTGTGGTGGCTCTGTAGGAGGCGGTGGGTGTTTTTGAGTGCGTTGAGGGTAGCGGAGTCATATCTCAGTCGGGTACTCTGGGTGCGGCGGGGGTCAGGGGTTCTGGCATTGGGCGCGGTCCAGGCGCGGACGGGCGCAGACGGGCTTGCCTTTGGCGCGCCAGCAATGCGCCCGCTGCGCGCGTCCGCTGCACGGCCTCCATATGAGGGGCTGTGGGAGGGAGGAGCAGCTGGGAGGTGGGGGCTGGGTGGCGAATGGGACAGCGGGGGGCGGGGCCGCAGAGACGCAGCGGCGGGAAAAGGTGGCACGGAGGGGAAATGGGGGAGGGGGAAGGGAGGCACAGAAAAACGAAGGGAAACAACAGTGATCAGGGGCACAGAATGCAAAAAACAGGGGAGATGGGGCACAAGGGCACAGAAAAACGAAGGGAAACAACAGTGATCAGGGGCACAGAATTAAAAAAACGGGGGAGATGGGGCACAAGGGCACAGAAAAACGAAGGGGGACAACAGTGATCAGGGGCACAGAATGCAAAAAAAAACGGGGGAGATGGGGCACAAGGGCACAGAAAAATTAAGGGAAACAACAGTGATCAGGGGCACAGAATGCAAAAAACGGGGGAGATGGGGCACAAGGGCACAGAAAAACGAAGGGAAACAACAGTGATCAGGGGCACAGAATGCAAAAAACGGGGGAGATGGGGCACAAGGGCACAGAAAAACAAAGGGGGACAACAGTGATCAGGGGCACAGAATGCAAAAAAAAACTGGGGAGATGGGGCACAAGGGCACAGAAAAACGAAGGGAGACAACAGTGATCAGGCACAGAAGGACTTACTCAGGCAGCAGCGCGAGCAGTAGCGGGGCAGCGCCACAGGAGGACCGTGTGGCGGCTGGGGGGGCGACCTACCTGCTGGCAGGCAGAGGGTAAAAGTTGCCAGGCCATTGGTGTGGGAGATTTAGCAACAAAGCAATTCACATCATAAGAAGAGATGGCTCTGACTCTCACAATTAGGAAGCAGGTAATTGGACCTTGCGATTTGGAGACACATGAGACAGCTAGAAGAATGTCTGGTTACTTACCGGTAATATTCATTACTTCGAGTCGTAGCCCTCCCCATCCCAGTCCAACCACATGAGCATAGCTCCTCCCACGAGAAACTCCCAAGCAAAACTTTAAGCCCATCCCTTCACTCCAGGCCACACCTACACCCGGAGGCATTTAACATGTGTCTCCCCTATCCCCCTCCTGTACCATTAAGCACAAGAAGCTGAACAGGGAGGGAGGGATGGGAACCCGAACTGGGACGGGGAGGGCTATGACTCGGAGTAATGAATATTACCGGTAAGTAACTGGACATTACCTCCTCATCAGCCCTCCCCATCCCAGTCCAAACCACATGAGCAGATACCAACGCAAGAATCAGCTTCACTCAGTAGCAAAAACAGTCTTTATTATAGCACAGCAAAAAGTTACACCACCAGAGCAGAACACAACACAGCATCCCCAAACACAGCAGACTCAGCCCCACCCACCACCTAACGATAATGGGACATAAAGGTGTGAAGAGAACTCCAAGAAGCAGCTGCAGATCTCTGCCATTGAAGCCCCATGAAAACAAGCACAGGAAGCAGCCACTCCCTGAGTCAACCACCCCTGAACCGACCCGGGCGCCAACACACCACAAGCGTCATAAGCATCACCCATAGTCAAAGACTAAGTGTAACCCCAGAAGGCTTCAGACCTTGACCAGCCAGCCCAAAGATCACAAAAAGGGAATCAACCTTACGAAAAGGCTTAGTACGCAGCAAGTACACCTCCAGAGCCCGCCGAATGTCCAAACAGTGCAGCGGCACCTCAACCTCCGAAAAAGGACCCGGGCAGAAAACAGGCAAAACCAGATCTGCCGAGCAGTGAAACAAGGAAGGGACTTAGGGAAGAAAGGAAGGAT
This sequence comes from Lissotriton helveticus, assembly GCF_964261635.1. NCBI lineage: Eukaryota > Metazoa > Chordata > Amphibia > Caudata > Salamandridae > Lissotriton > Lissotriton helveticus. Next base: position 302,725,110 of record NC_136062.1, read on the forward strand.
GAAGCGCCAGAACAACCTGATCAGGAAAAAAATGCAAAAAGGGCACAGAACAAAACAAGGAGCCCAAATGCCCAATCCGCCGAGCCGAGGTAATAGCTACAAGGATAAGCACCTTGATCGTTAAAAACCGCAAAGAAATCTTATGCAGAGGCTCAAAGGGATGCTTCTGCAAGGCCCCCAAAACCAGAGGCAGATCCCAACAAGGCGCAAAGGACTTAATAACAGGCTTCAGGAGTAAACAACTCCTCAACAACAGGGACACCAGGGGGACCACCATGTCACACAGTCCAAACCCGAAAGCCCTGAATAGCCACCCACTGAGCCCTCAGGGAGGACACAGCCAGACCCAAGTCAAACCCATCCTTCAAAAAATCCAAGACATGCACCCGATCCACCTCCAATGCAGACCACCCCCGCACCGTACACCAAGTCCGAAGACACACCCAATGCCTAGCATAAAACCAGAGATTCGAAAGGCGCCTGGACCGCTGAATAAACTCAGACACAGAAGGAGAACACCCCAAAGCCACAAGGCTCATCCTCTCAACAGCCAACCCGCCAGTCACAAGTGGACCAGACACCTCCAAGACAGAGGGGGAAATGACAGGGGACAAGGGACCACTGACAACCTCAAACAAGGCCCCACTGCCAACCTCAACAACAGAGGGAACCAAGGCCTCCTAGACCAATCCCGAGCCACCAGGACCACCGAGGCTCGATCCAGCTTGATCTTCAGCAGGACTCATGGAATGAGAGTAATCGGAGGAAAAGCATACATTGTGTTCACACCCCCCTTCACTTCCACACCTAGACCATTGAAATGGGGTGTCCCTCAGGGCTCCTCATTAAGTCCTCTTCTTTTTAATGTCTATTTTGCCCCGTAAGCTGACATGATTTCCAAGTCTGGCATTAAAACAACGTCGTATGCCGACGACATTCATCTGCTTTTTACCTTTGATGAGCCATCTACTTCCACTTTCGACCCTCTCAAATCTTGTATGAGAGACATTGCTAATTGGATGGATTTTAATTCTCTGAACTTGAACGCAGCTAAAACCGAAGTGCTCTTCTTTAATCAGCCATCCCCTCTAGACTCTAACATCTGGTGGCCGGAAGATCTTAGCCAAGCCCCGATACCGAAGGATTCGGTTAGAAATCTAGGAGTGCGTTGGGATCAACAGCTGTCATTAGGGTCTCAGGTCCAATCAGTCTCTGCAGCATGTTTTACTAAGATCAAAACGTTAAAAAAACTAATAAATTACCTGCCGAGTGCAAATAGAAAGACGATTGTTCATGCATTAATTATCTCGCATTTGGACTATGCGAATGGACTTTACTTAGGTTTATCCTCCGGCCTCTGCCATAAACTTCAAACGGTACAAAATGCTGCGGCTCGTCTTATTGGAGGTCTTCCACGCAGGCAGCACATTTCTCCCTACCTCCGTGAATTGCATTGGCTGCCTATGAATAAACGATTTGAGTTTAAAGGCAGGATACTAGCCTATCGCGCTACTCAGGGCAAGGGCCTGCCCACCTCAGAACCGTCCTCCGTCCTTACTGTAACGTAAGAGCTCTTCGCTCTAATTTTAAACATCTATTGGCCATCCCTAGATTTAAAAAGTCCCGTGCTGGAGGGAAAACATTCAAGCTGGGAGCTGCCCAACGCTGGAATAAGCTGCCTATGGGCCTTCGCTCGATCAAATCTGAACCTGAATTCCGTCGGGCTCTGAAAACCCACCTCTTCTGCCTATAACTCTATGCCTGAAGGGACTAGTTGTTAATCATTTAGCGCCGGGACACCCCGTTGGGGTAGCTGCGCGCTTTATAAAAGACACAATAATAATAATAATAAGGCCCACCGGAAGGACAGGGCATCCACCCTCCAAACCACGTCCAACCATACCAGAGAACAAAACCTCTCCCTCAAGGCCTTACCCGGGGTCGCAAACAGGCCCACCCCCGGGTCCCCGTAATGGGCCATCAGGAAACCAAACACCTCCTGTGTCAGGCACATGTCGGACAGGGAGGGAAACACCCTGTTCAGGCGAACCCCCTCTGAGGTCAAAACCCCCAGCAGATGCAAAGCCCTCAGAGATAACAAGTGCAACTCCATCCACTGGCAGATCTGCTGAGCTAACAACTTTCTGGAAGGCACCTTTGCACTCCCCTGGCAGTTAACATAACACATCACCACTGTATTGTCCGACCGCACAATCACATCCCTCTGGAGGACCCAAGGCAGAGAAATGAGCCAATGCCAACTGAACCACCTTCAACTCCCTCCAATTCGAAGACATTCCTGCCTCCACACACAGACAAAAGTTCCTGCACTGACTCCTGAGCAAACACTGCCCCCCAACCCAGTTTGCTGTCATCGGTCATCAGGATCAACCAATCCTGGGGCACGAAGGGTGAGCCATGCAAGAGGTTCCGATCCACCAGGACAACTCCTGGGCGATGGCCAAACACCCCGGAATCAACAGCTCATAATCCAGAGAGGTCGGAACGCAATGCCCCAGAACACGATTCACCAGGGGGTACAAGTGCAAACGCGCCCAAGGAACAATCATCACAGAAGCCAACATCAGCCCCTGAACAAGCAACCACTAGCGAGCTGCGTAAGACCTAAACCCCAACACCATTCTCAGTTCGGGCATCAAAGTCCGTCTGCGGGGTTCCGACAGGAAGACCTTCCCCAACCTGGTGTTGAAACCCCCCGCAATGAACAGCAGTTCCTGAGTAGGGCAAAGATGGGACTTCTCCATGTTCAGAAACCACCCAAACCGCTGAAGGAGCCTGCAAGCCCCCTGGGTATGGGCCTGAGCCTGAAGGAAAGAAGAGGAAGAAATGAACCAATCGTCCAAGTAAGGGAACACCTAGATCCCATGAGCATGCAACAAACCCACCTAGGGTGCCAACACTTTAGTAAACACCCTAGGAGGGGCAGACAGTCCAAACGGCAATAACTGGAACTGGTAATGATCCATCCCCACAAAGAAATGCAGGAACTTCTACGAAGCTGCATGCACCGGAACATGAAATTAGGTTTCCCGGAGATCCAGAGAAGCCAGGAATTCCCCCACCAACAGGAAGGGAAGAATCAACTGTAGAGTCACAATTATTAAGGACCGATGAGGGATACACAAATTCACAGCCCTTAGATCCAGGACAGGACAGTAGTCCCCATTGGGCTTCTGGATCAGAGACCAGATTGAGTAAACCCCCGACCTTGCTGACTCATAGGCACCCTCACCACAGCCCCCATGGAAACCAAGTACTGAAATCTGTCCTACAGAGCCCGACACTAAGTCTGAGATCTGGAAACAAGGTTAGCCCTGAACACATTCACCCCAAAATTCAATTCTGTAGCCCACCGGACCACTTGCAGGACCTATTGATCCTGAACAAATTCTTCCCAAACAGGAAAAAAAGAGGAGAGGTGACCCCCAACCAGCACCCCCACACAGTCACGATTTGGCCTCAAGACTTGTGGAAGGAAGGGACACCCCGGCCACGTCCCCTACCACGAAAGGGCTGGGCAGCCATTTTAGACTGAAACGCCTGTCCAAAAGCCCTCTTATAACCCGCAAACTTCCACGAGCGGACTGGAGCCTACAATTTCTTGCCTTCAGCAGACTTTTAAATAATGCCTCCAATGGTTTCCCAAACAGTTTAGTGCCTGTAAAGGGAAGCTTCATCATGGCAGCCTTTTGAACATCCTCCGCCTTCCAATGTTTAAGCCACAAATGCCTTTGAGCAGCCACTGAGGCCCCAGATGCAGCTGCCACCGCGCTAAGGGAATCGTAGGACAAATCTGCTAGGAAAAGCAACTGCTGCTCCAACATGGGCAAAGACTCTGAGGGATCCTCATCCTGCAAGAGCTGCTCAGAAAAACCCTGGCAATCTTTAAGAAGCGACTGAACCAGATATCTGGTGTAAGCTGCAGAGTGAACCGCAAGATTAGATGCAGCAAAGGACGGCTTTAATGCCCCCTCAACCAGTTTGTCCCCAGGATCCAAAGGCACCGCATCTTCGGACACCACCAAGCTCTAGGACGCCATACCAGCCACCAGGGAATCCACCTTCACCACAGCCGGGAATTCATCAGCGAACCCCTTCAAGGAATACCTCTTAGTCAGGAACCGGGTAAAGGCATGCTTGTCCACATCCTTCCACTCTCCCTCCAGCACATTTTTCACAAACTTATGAATAGGTAGGCTTTCAGGCTCCTTTCTGCTGGTAATTTGTTAAAAAGTCTTCTGACTCTCCACTCTCCCTGGGACTAGATTAACCCTAAATTGCCCCGAACATGTTGCAGAACACTGTGAAGGTCATCCCCCATGGACAAAAAGACGCTTCACCTCCTCATCCGAATCCACGTCCGGGTCTGCAGAGGCATACAATTTCAGCCTTTTAGGCCCCTTGGGCTCACGAGCCATACAGGCTGCAGCCTCAGCAGCCTCAATCATCTTCTGCACATTCACCAAGGAAGGAGGAGCAGAAGACCCAGCAACCACCACCTCCTCCTCACGGCGGAGCTCACTCAAGTCTGAACCTCTACTCTCCATGTACCTAACAGGACAGTAGGCCAGCCCGCAAACTGGCCAATCAGAGGCAACTCAAATCCAACATAGGAAAAGACTGAAACTGGTCCAACTATAAGGAACCTGAAAGAGCACAGATGCCCCTGCCACAGGAACCAGTGCACACCCATGTAAGTGACCCGTTCACATCCAAGAACACCGTCTAATAATGAGAGGGAAAAGCCCTACCAGGGAACACCAGCCACAAACCCAAACCCACTCGAGGAAAGAGCGACCACTCCTTTCAAGGCACAGGGTTTTCGCACAAACCCAATCGCACAGCAGCCCTGAAATTCCCTCCAAAGATAGAGAGATAGAGCTCTTCCGCTTTACGGGGAAACGGAAACCCCCAGTGGCGCTAACTGCAGTCTCACCAAGAGCGGGCATATACGTCTGCCCACAACAAACCAACACATGTTTTAAATAATTTCTTCACATTTTTCAGAGAAAGTACCATTGGCTATTAAATTACAGCAGAAACCACAACCCTTGAATTTGAACACATAAACTTGGGAGTGATAGTCAGAGACGTTAATCGCTAGGCCGCTGCGACTCAGTGCAAAGATAACCGCCAATAATAAAGGGGAAACACCGACTCTAAATGAAACGAGCACCGAGCCCCTGCTGAAGACCTCCGAGGAGGAGCCGATCAGCCACGCCCCCGGCATGCATAGAAAGGCCAGCCGCGCCCAACACACTTTCCCTCCCCAGCCCGGGTGTTCCCGCTATAGCAGGGAACGAACCCGGAAGAGGGGAAGCTGCAGCAGGGACCCACTACCCCACACCAGGCAGTTCAGACCCCCCAACCCCACAGTCCCACTAAAGCAGGGACTCAAAACGCATCCTGACAGGCATGTAGGGGAACCAAAGGCCGCAAAAGCAGACCGCTTCACACTCACCAGCCGGAGGCACATCCCGCACCCCCAATGACGAAGTTTTGCCAGGAAATTAATCTGCAGAAAAAAACAACAGGATGGGGATGGAGTCACATGTTATATGCCTCAGGGTGTAGGTGTGGTCTGGAGGGAAGGGATGGGCATATACTTTTGCTTGGGAGTTTCTGGTGGGAGGAGCTATGCTCATGTGGTTTGTACTGGGACGGGAAGGGCTGACTAGGAGGTAATGCCCAAGACACATCATTGAGTGTGAAACTAGATGCCTTTGAAACTCCAATGTATGTGCAGCATACATATAATTGCACTGATGGAGCAGATTCCATCTGCAGTCAGGCATTGTTTTATTTTTTGCTTTAGACAGACTGCATTTAAATTGCCACTCACATTTTGGTGCAAGTTAAAAACATGGCACGTGAAAAACATGAAAGTGAGGCCTATTCAGTCTGAAATGCTTTTGCTGAATAAACATGTGTTTTTTTGTAGAGTAGAGAAAAGTGGCCTTTTTAGCTTTGAAGATTAAGAGAATGTGTTTCTCTCTTCCCAGCTCATCCCTTGTAATCTAAATTCACTATTCCTGTCTTAAGAGACTTTGACTTGTTGCATATTTAGATAAACATTTTCAGTTAATAACGCCTCTTTTTATAATGTGTGTGATTTAATAATGCACCAAACACTAAAAAGGGTCTAAATGCTTTTTTGCATGAAAAGCTATCTAAAACATTAAAGCATGTTGTTGTGTGCCCTGTATTAACAGTGTGTGCTTTTAAAATTTACACTAAAGCATGAAAATGCTATGTTGCACATTGCACATTTATTTTGCATGTTGTCATAAATAATAGAAAAGCTGTTTGAAACTAATAGCTTGGCTAGGTTAACATTTATAAGGGGTATTAGTATGGAGTTGGGAATCATAATGGGCTGATTTACATGAAATTAATATTCTCTTTGTGTCTGTTTTATTTTTGGGCCTACACAAAACATGGTTGCCTGTGAATCCAGCAAGGCTATGACTTGTAAAGAGAAGGGTGCATGCGCAGACTGAGCCAGCTCTCCTCATGACAAGAAGATGTCAAGGACATCTTAAACTGTACATTCTTGTGATTGTGCCAATGTACCAGTTAGTTAAAATATCCGTCCTACTGCGCTGTGAAAGGAAGGAAGAGAATTAGAATGAAACATTTTTCCTAGTTAATGTTGCAAAAACAATATAAATGTATTTACTCATGTATGCTTCTTTTGTTAAAATGGTATAGTCAGGATTTTAGAATGAGTTAGGGTAGTGAGAACTCATGTCATTGTGGCTGACCAATCACGTACAGGTTTTCCTGAAGATGCAACATTTTTGTGTAGACTGCAAAGAATTAGAGTATAAATAATGACCTCTCTGGTGGGGGGTTGGCTTTTTCTTAGCTCAGCTGGCTTCTTGCTCATTTTGTCTTAGGCTTTGCTTCATTCTATGGGTTAGGTAAGAGATCGTCACGGGTGCAGCCTTGGGCGTCCGAGGAGAGTCAGAGGGGAGGTTTCTTGCTTCCACGTCATATTTTGGCACTGCAGACCACATTCCTTTGAGGCCGGTGAAGGGCGGGCTGTCTCACTCCTTGATTGCACTTTAGAGACAGACAGGAGCAGAGAATGCAGTGGATCAGGATAGAATTAGATGCTAAACTTTAAGTTTATGCTTTGACTAATTAATTAGGTCTAAAAAGATTTATTTGACTTATACATTTATTTCTCTTAATGGGAGATTTTCTGCAAACTATTTAATTATTGATTAGCTTTGCAAGACAATTTTTTCCTTAGAAACTCTTTAAGAATTTTGACTGATATTATGCGCCACATTTTCTTTCCTACATGTAATGATTATATGCAGACTGTAATGTGTTCTGTATTAATGCTATTTTTCCTGTTTTCCAAATTCCGTAACCTGATTGATATTTTACTAATGAATAAAGTGTCAGAGAAAAACTTAACTTTTGACTAGAAAATAAAACCCTTTAAAATACTCAACAACTCTCTCTTTATTGGCTTAAATAATAATTGCATTTTTGACTGTTCATGATTATTTAAAGTCTCCTGAAGGTAATACATGGTGTGAAGGGCCCAACACCTTTTTTCCAGCGGTAAATTAGAGGTAGCATGAGGGTTTGCATTGAGAAACTACCAGAAGAAATTACTGCTCCATCAGTTTTTGGTAGCAGAGGATGGTTATTATTGATTAGTTTGGTGAATAATGATTATTGATTTCACCATCAACTATTCAACTAATGGATCATTGACCTATGAAGGGAAGTAAAATAATTGCCCAAGTTAGACAAAATGTCCAAGTCCTGATTCCTGACTCCAATGCTCAGAACCTGAAAACTGACAAAGCAGTACTGGAAGGTGATGCAAGAAGTGGTGTGAGTATCAATAGAGTTGTGAAATATTGTTAACGTGCTAGGATGTATTTTTGAAGTGTTGAAAATATTAAGGTTTTTTTTTACTGTTGTTGACATTTTGCTCATTTTCACTTGATGGTGTTATTGATTATATTGGTAATTTCATAGGACATACTTTTTTTGGTTACTGATTACATGTTTTAACTCTTCATGTTAAGTTAGTGTCTTGTTCTATGTTGTCTGGAAACACAGGTATGCACACCTGTGGGAGAATCCCGGGAAGGAATAGCGGGTGGTAAATGGAAGCCACACTGCACTGAGGTTCCTCGTCTGTTGGAATAGCACTGGGAAGCTAGGTAGGGCTGGCAGTGTTAAATTAGGGACTATTTTCTGTGTGAGTGATTGATAGCAAAGCCTTCGCTGCTAGAATTTGGTGTGATATCACCTAGAAAGGGTCACACTGAAGGAGTAGCAAGTTCTTCTGAGCTTGAGTGACAGCAAAGAGTACGCTGGTGAAACTTTGGTCTGATATCACCTAGAAAGGGTCACACTAAAGGAGTAGCAGGTTCTTCTGAGCTTGATTGATAGCAAAAGGGTTCGCTGGTGAAACTTTGGCCCAAGATATATCCTGAAGGATAAGTCCTAAGGAGTAGCAGGTTCTTCTGAGCTTGAGTGAAAGGTAAAAGGTAGGGATTTACCTGTAGTGTTTGAAGAGTAAACGGAAGGTCTTACTTTGTGAAGGGTAAGCAGAATGTGTTACTCGCAGTGAATATAAATCTATCCTTTATTTAGCACAAAAAACAGAGTAGCGAATGTATTTATGTTGTTACTAACAGAATTATTGATTAAGAGAAATATTGTAGTAAGATTTTGTGGAGGGTCAGTGGTAGGACTAAAACTGACTAAAATTGAGACTGACAGCTTTGGAAAAAAGAAATTGCATTGAACTATTGCAAACATTAAGTTGTTTGAAGGTTTAAAGAAGCTGTTAGGAGATAAAGTGAAAAATTTGCTTTTTATTGGTGATGCTCCTGAAGGAACACCTGTGCATTTTATGTCTACCAATGTGTGACAAAATACATGTATGTTGGTTCACCAATGGTGCAAGATTACTGAAAAAGAGGGTGCTTTGAGGTTTCCAAAAGATGGTACTTTTGAATTGCAAATCATTGACAAATTAAGGGAAGCATTATGTGAAATAAAGACACCATCTAAAGCTGCACAATTTGAGGCCTTAAGCATATGGGAAAAGATAGCAAGAGAGAAAGCAAGTGAGGATAAAAAGATAAAGCACCAAAGTCAAGAGAAGGGAATTATTGATGATAAAGAGCTTCAAATAAATAATGATTCAGGGGATGAAATAATGGATGCATTGTTAACTGTGTGTCCACCACTTTATGTGGTTCCCATTAAAAATACTGAAGATAGGGCACCAGTAAATACTACAGTGGCTACTGCTTCTGTTGAACAGAGAGAAAAACAGATTGATATAACTGTGCAGACATCTTATATTGACCCATTACCTGTTGATTCAGCACTGACAGTGATACCTCTAGGTGTTACTACTTTAAATGTGCCTGATTCAGTTCAAGAATTACAAACTGCAGATGCACAGATAATGCCTAGAAAAATTATGACTTTCCCAATTAATATGGTCCCTACTGAAAAGGTTCAAAGAGCTGCAGAATCAGTGATTATGGCTGGGTTTATTTCAGAAACTCAGAATATACAGATTATTGAACAGAAATTACCCCAAGCACTAAAAGGTGAGGGGAAAATGGCCTTTACAACATCTACAGCTCAAGATAAAATAAATATATTTGAACATGGGATTTATCAAACCTGCTTTGAGGAAGCAGCAGTGATTAAAAAGATAGAAAACATGGGAGAACATATTCACACAGGCCATGAAGAGAGACAGCTTAGTGTTTTAAATTCTACATGTGAACATGAAGAAATTAACAATCCCTGCTGTTTAAATAATGAAAATGTGAACCAGTGTCAGGAAAAAGAATTCATTTCCCTGAGTATATATATATAAATCTTTATTCGGCTTATTCACAGTGGAAAAACCATAAAAGCACACAAAATTTCATACACTGTAAAAGTACACATGTTACAAATGTTTCAGATAAAATTCATTTCATGGTTAAGAAAAAGAGCATAATCAAAATGTGCAAAAAGGCCGCTTATGATAAGTCTGACGAGGTTTTTAGAGGTTCTTTCTATGTTTCATGATGCACTTTAGGAAACTACTAACGAAATAACAGACATTTACCGTTTCCAGCATTTGCAATCTTAAAAGGGCTGGTCTGCACTGTCTCAACCCCCAAGATCTTAATATCGGTAAAAGCCAGATCTTTCTGTGGGCTTGGTGGTATTTGCAAAGCAGGATCACGTGTAGGTTCGACTGCGTTGATAAACCATCACATGGGCACGGCGGGAGTATGGAATTCCAGCAGTTTTGTGACGGAAAAGTGACCATTCTAAAAAAGGTATTTAGCCTGAATCTTGTGATTAACATTCTCTCGTAAGTTGATATTTGGTATACCAAATACGGGTGAATGTCAAAGGCTACTTGGATCATGTTTGCGTGGATCACTGCCGTTTTTAAGGAGTTGGATGTGAGTCTTAACAATTCCAGATGACTTAGTGCTTTCTGTTTAAGGTCTTTTTTTGATATGTCCGTTATAGATGCCGGGTCCAAATAATAGTTCTCAAAGCCTAAATCGTTGAAAAAATTCCTAACATATAAGAGCCACTTTATTTTTGCAGAGTTATCCATGTTCATTGAGTCTGCGATAATGGCTTGTGTCAGAGCATTTTTTTTTTACTTCCAGATGCGACGCCACAACATCAGAGGTTCTATTTTAATTAGATCCTCTAAGTAGGGTATAGCTAATTCTAGGTGCATTGCATAGGTTGAGGTGCCTTTGGGGGTGGCTAACAAGAATCTTAGAAAGATATTTTCTACCTTCTGGATGGCACTAATGTCAGCGTACCCCCAGACTCCCGCACCATAAGTTGCGATTGCCTGGCATTTGGCCTTATAAATCTTGAGGAGCTCTACTGGTGGTTTTTTACCTAATCTCTGAGAGAAAGTTATTAAAGCGGCAATTGATCTCCTAAACAAAAGTGCCCTTGTGTTCACTGCTTGCTTCCAGCTGAGTTGGTCATCTATCATGACCCCCAAATAGGGATAGTGGGGGGTGACTTCAAGCTTTTGATTGTTAAGCAGTGTGGGATATGTTCTTTTTTGGCCTCTGCCGACTGTCATTACGAACGTTTTTTTTACATTCACCATTAAGTCTAAATTGCCCATGAAGGACGTGTACCTGCCTACTGCTTTCTGGAGCTCCCTGGGGGTTCGCGCTAGGATAACGGCGTCGTCCGCATAGAGCAGGGCCGGGATCAGGCGGCGATTTATGCGTGGGAGGTCCTGAGCCCCCTTCAACATCTCCTCCTCCAAGCCATTAGTGTAGAGTGAGAAGAGGAAGGGGGCTAGGACACATCCCTGCCTGACCCCGCGCCCTACACTAAACGGAGACGTCAGTTCGCCATTTACGCCAAAGCGTACTCTAGCTGTTGCTCCAGTATAGAGCTCTCTTAGGAAATCCAGAAGGGGTGGATCTACTCCCAGTTGGGCTAAGACCTTCCACAGCTTTGTGTGCGACACGCAGTCAAAAGCTGCGGAAAGGTCGACAAAGACCATATATATCTTGGTAGGGATGGCCTGTGTATATTTCCCCATTATTAGGGTAAGGTTGAGGACCTGCTCTAGGGTACCAAAACCCTCTCGGAAGCCGAATTGGATATCGGAGATTATGCCCCGGTCCTCAGTCCACTGCTGAAGACGCTCTAAAATCACTCTCCCCACTACTTTCCCGAGCGAATCCAGCAGTGATATGGGCCGGTAGCATTTTACATCTTGCCGGTCCCCCTTTTTAAAAATGGGGACCATTATTGATTTTGTCCAGGAAGTTAGGATCCCCTCACTCGCTGCTGCTATACAGACTCTAGTTAACACAGGTGCCCAGAGGTCTTGGTTACTTTTAAAAAGGTCCACTGGGACCCCATCAGGTCCTGGTGCCTTGCCTGATTTGCTACTCTGCAGAGCATCTATGAGATCTGGTATATCAAAGGGTACCAAGATGGGATAATTAACTTTGGGGGGAGGGGATTCTGCTGGTGAGGAACTTTTAAAAATTTCCTCGAAGTGGGAAACCCATGTTTTTTCGTCGATGGCGACTTCTATTTTCGGGGTATCCTTTTCACTAAGATACGGGGTTCTGACTGTGCGCCAGAAAAGCTCAGTATTTTTTGAGACTGCACCTTGGTGTAGATCGTCCCATAATTTTTGTTTAAGTTGGGCAGTTCTTAGCTTTCTTTCCCCTGTATATTGGCGCCTTAAGAGCTGGATCTGGGCTGCATCTCGTGGATTGTTTTTGAGTGCAGATTTTAATTTTGATAGGGCCACTGTGCAGTTATGATTAAACCACTTTGGATTTGTAACGTGGTTTGGCTTAGGTTTTGAGGTAAGTAGGTCCTTTATGGTATCTAATATTAGGTTAAAATTTCTTAGGACTTCCTTATGGCTAGTTGCAAGATCCAGGCATTTCACTATATTTGGGTAGGACCGAGTTATTAATTTTTTCGTTATGTCAGATGGGTTAATATTAGCCCATTTGATTGTAAGTCCATTATGTTTACCAACCTGGATTTTATTCTGCATGAGGGTAGTCGCCGTCTCCAATTTATGAGAAAAATTGGATGGCATAGACAGTGTTACTATTAAGGCTGCGTGGTCGCTAAAGGGAGTGACAATAACCTTAAAATCTTTAAGTTTAGTCATAAGACTTTGGGAGAGAAATATAAAGTCTACTGTGGTTTGATGCCCTCTGCCCACATAGGTCGGGATAAATTTATTTGAATCTGCTTTTGGATGGTTAGCAATGTAAAGATCGAGATCTGAAAGGGCGGTGTTTATTATATTTCCCAATTTGGTATGAGCGAGGTGCGCTAATGGGACATTGAATTCGTCCACTATCCCGCAGCACAGTGGGTTAGATGCTGTGCAGGGGTGAAGATTAAAATCACCTCCCCAAATTAAATGGGTTGCCTTGTTTACAGAACTTCGATGGTGAACCTGTTTCAGTTTGTCGGTTAAAGTAGTGAGAAGTATTATGAAATTTTCTTCCGATAGGTTATTGTATGTATTGACTAAAATAATCGTATCTTTATTGGGGAGGGTAAGTGAAAGAATTTGATGGTTAGCATCCTGGGAGAGTGTAACCAGTTTGTTGAGAGGTAGGGAATTTGAGATATAAATTGTTAGCCCACCTTTTGGTCTACCCATTGTGCTGGTTAGTGCTGGAACATTATAGGTTTTATAGCCTTGTAGATGTAATTCTTCTACAGACCATGTCTCCTGGAGACAAATTATTTGGTATGGGGTTAGGAACTTCTGCGCGGAGCCATCCTCGATTTTATTTCGGAGGCCCGCGATGTTCCAATAAGAGACTATGATGGATGAAGAATCTTCACCACCTTCTACTTTTGAGGTTATGGGAACCTTGTTAGAAGTGACTGGAGGGGTAATAATGGGCTGTGAAGGGAAGAATACTTGAAGGTCGGTTGGAGAAGCTTCTATTGATGGTCAGTCGACCAATTCTAGGCCACTATACCTATTGTTTAGCGGGATGTTATGCCATGGGTCCCATCGGGGTTGATCTCTGTGTTGGGGCCAATGTGTGTAAGATCTTCTGTCGTCCCACCTTCCTCCCTGGTGGCGCTGTCTCACTGTGTGCCAGGAGTAGTCTGGCTCGTAGAGGTTAGGAGGGCCATGATATCTGGGGTTTAATAGGTCATCCTGCCTGAGGAATGGAAGCGACCAAGGAGGCTCCTGCTCCTGTATGTAGCCGTCCGCTTGCCTAAAGGGGTAAAAGAAGGAGAGTGCCTTGATCTTAATTCCTCCATTAGGGGTAATGTCTTCCCAGGCGCAGACATACTCCGCTATTCGTGGGTCCTCAAATGTGATTGTTATGCAGTCCCCAGGAATAGTTTTTCTAGTACTGCCCACCCACGGTACCCTAGCTACAGATCTGATTCTTCCGCGCCAGGAAGATGGAATTGGGCGGTTGGTCTGAAGCCAATGCTGAGCCTTATTTTTTAGGGACCAGATTGGTTCTGAGGTGAGGTCTGTTAATTCAGGAACTCCAGCCATAACCGCCACGTAGGGTGAGGCCTCAGGAGGAAAATCTGCCGGGAGTCTTGGGGGGCCGGGATTCCTCACTGTATTTCTTTTAGGCCTATCCGCAGGTGTTTTTGGTGGTAGGGGTGGAGGGGGTAAGGTTTTCGTTATTGTTTTATTCGCAATTTTGCCTAGGGTTTTATTGGCAGTGGTACTAGATGCCGTCGGAGTCGCGGCAGTAGTAACAACTGCCGTCGGGGAAGTCAAAATAATTGTCTGTTGTGAGTTATTAATGGTGCTTGAGGCTGCAGCGGTTTTTAGTGTTTTGATCGGATTTGCAGTGTTTTTGTTAACAGGCAGATTTGAAGTAGATATCCGGAGGGTCTTTTGTTGTGGAGTGGGCAAGGATGGATTAACATTAGGTGCACTAGTATTAGTGGGTTTTTTAATATTGTTTCTTCCTGAATTTTGAGGGCATGGTGGAAGAGTTGGCTGTTGGCTTTTTAGAAGTTTAGAAATTTGTGACTCAAGTGTTGCTAACCGATGTTCTAAGGGTTTTAAAGCGTGTTTGACCACGCTGGCTATGCTAGAGAGAGTTAATTCCTTAGCCTCGACGACATTCAAATCCATCTGGACTTGTTTGGTGGAATGAATGTCCAAAACTGTCGGAGGGGACGGTTCCTTCTCTATTTGATGGTCTGACCCTAGAAACTCAATATGTGTCACCCTTTCATCTTGATTTTGTAAGATGATTGGTGGTATTACCGGGTTTTCTGGAGTAATGGGGTTTCTAGGGGCCCTTTTCTTACTAACTGCTCCCTCCCTCCTACCCCTTTCTGTTCTTTTATCTGAAGAGGAAATTTGTACTGGTGTTATTGGGAGCAATTCTGGAGTTTTTTCTAAGTCAAAGCTGAGTTGGGAATCCGCCAGTTGAGAAACAGACAGGTCCACTATATTTGGTAGGCTGCGTCTCTCTCTGGCTGGCAGCAACTCTCCGTTCGGGGTTCCTAATGCTGGAGATCTGGCTTCCGCCAAAGTGCCTAGTGAGGATCTTTTTTTGGCGAATGCCAGATCTAGGGAGACCCTTTCTTCGATCATTGAAATACTTTCATCTATGAATGTGTTGGCCTTCGCTAGGAAATCATCCATGGGGCCAAGCAGTTTGCCCACTGCGCTGGGGGCTTTGGTTTTGGTTTTATTCCCCCTCGTGAGGACCATTACTATTCTTGTTGGATTATGGAGCTGGAGAAGTTCGTAAAAAGGCACGAAAGAAAAGAGTCAGATGTGAATATCAGGGGGGTGGCCCAGTCCAGTCTCTACCAGCCTCTAACGGCCTAAAACGGCCCGGTCTTTGCCGGGAAGTGATGGCAGTGAAATACGTGAAGGCGATGGGCGCGGCCGCCGGGGGAAGAGGCACCAGCTGGGCTGACTCTGGAATGCTGGTCCTCGCAGTCCCCCGGTCGGTGCGCTCGGCGGTAGAGATTGCCTCTAAGCCTCAACCCACCGGACTCCAGCTGGGAGCGATGACCAGTCTTGCCGAATGCAAGACGCGCTCACACCAGCGAGTCTGCTGCAGTGGGGAGGCTCGGTTCTCAGAGCTGTTGCAGGCGGAGGAGAGTATGTCCGTGACAGGCAGGGAGCAGAAACAAATCGCTGTGAGCGGCACCCGCGGAGCGGGTGTCGCGAAAGGTAATGAGGCAGAAAGCGGTAGGCGCGGCCGCCGGGGGAAGAGGCACCAGCTGGGCTGACTCTGGAATGCTGGTCCTCGCAGTCCCCCGGTCGGTGCGCTCGGCGGTAGAGATTGCCTCTAAGCCTCAACCCACCGGACTCCAGCTGGGAGCGATGACCAGTCTTGCCGAATGCAAGACGCGCTCACACCAGCGAGTCTGCTGCAGTGGGGAGGCTCGGTTCTCAGAGCTGTTGCAGGCGGAGGAGAGTATGTCCGTGACAGGCAGGGAGCAGAAACAAATCGCTGTGAGCGGCACCCGCGGAGCGGGTGTCGCGAAAGGTAATGAGGCAGAAAGCGGTAGGCGCGGCCGCCGGGGGAAGAGGCACCAGCTGGGCTGACTCTGGAATGCTGGTCCTCGCAGTCCCCCGGTCGGTGCGCTCGGCGGTAGAGATTGCCTCTAAGCCTCAACCCACCGGACTCCAGCTGGGAGCGATGACCAGTCTTGCCGAATGCAAGACGCGCTCACACCAGCGAGTCTGCTGCAGTGGGGAGGCTCGGTTCTCAGAGCTGTTGCAGGCGGAGGAGAGTATGTCCGTGACAGGCAGGGAGCAGAAACAAATCGCTGTGAGCGGCACCCCCCTGAGTAAGGAAACAGCTGCATGTGCATTAACTACACATAATGGACTGACAGATTTGACTCAAAAATATGAAACTGATGTTTCAGGAAGTTTTCCATTTCAGAAAAGTTTCAGGGTACACATGGATGATGAAGCAAATGAGAAAATGTGTTCTTCAGGAATGCATTTGCACATTGCAGAAATAAAATATATGTTCAAATGCAATGGGTTTGAGAAATTAGGAGACACGTGGGCAAGAAAACAGGAGAAGAAAAAGAAACCACCAGACCTAGCAAGGAAAATGGATAAGGAAAAGAAGCCACCAGATTTTAGTTGAGAAAAATAATAAGCAGAATGAGGGAGAAGTTTTTGCTTACTTATTGAGAGAAATGGTGGGAGAAATGTATATGCATATGCCACAGAATAAAAGTGAACTTGCAGCATTTCTGAAAACATTCCCACAATTGAGAGACAGACATATGCTGTGGTACCCACAAGTAGATGGATTTGAGGACATTTTAAAAGAGTTGTTCATTAATTTGGAAATGTTCTTTTACATCGCCTTGCCAACTAAATTGTGGTTTGAATCTAATGTTGTTAAAAAGCCAGGTGAAGAGACAATAGAAAGGGTTTGCATGAATGCACCATCATTTTCTGTTGTTATGGAGAAAAACATAGCAGAGATTACTTTCCTGAAGGGCAGAGTGCCAGCAAAGGATGTTGATTGGGTACAGATTAAAAGAACACAGGATGAAAGTAAAGGTGTTTTGGTTTGTGCAAATTTAGGTATGGATGTTGTACTGCTGGAAAACGTGTCCATTTGCCATCTTTATAACAGATTTGAGCATTGGATGAAGAAAAATAAATTTAAACATGTTGCACAAAAACATGGAGAAATGCAGATGCAAAATATGCCAGTTAAGCAAATGCAAATGTCAGTTCAGAAACAGGTACCAATTGCAGGAATTTTCCAAGCACAGATGGTCCCACAAAGTATGGAAAATGGTCAAATTAATTTAAATAGGTTGTCCAGAGCAAATGTGAATTATTTCCAGAGACAAAAACAGAACCCAGTCCAACAGGTTGCTCTGTTTGCAAATGAGAGTTTTAACACTCACAATTCTGAATTTACCAATTCCATTGTGAAGGCAGTGGAAAGTCCAGATTTAGTTGCAGGAGTTTAAAAAAAAGAAATTACAAACCCAGTTTTAAAAGAATTTGCCCCAAAATTAGGCCCATTTGAGGAAGATTGCAAAACTGTTGTCTGTGACTCTGGCCTAGCAAGAAAACAATTATTTTGCAAATTAAGCAGCTCAGATTACTGTACATCAGATAATGAAAAATTACCTTCTGCTTTTGAAAAAATAATAAACACATTAAAATTAGAACCAAATGACATGTATTCAGGAACACCATCAGTTGCAGGAATTTTACCAATAAAAGGATTTTTGATGGAATTGATTGGAAGTTTGTGTAACTTTCTGTTCACAGGTTCACAGAAAATAAATGAAAAGAACTGAATAGTGCAGGAGTTTAAAAGCATATTTTTTCCATGTTGTCCTGTGTTACCAAATCCAGCCAATATATTTTTTTCGGTACACAGTCAAAATATCGAGTAGTTAATTTCGAATAGCACTAATATCGAGTCTAAAAACTCGATGGTAAGAAATATCGAAGTGGGAAATATCGTAGAACTAAATATCGATTTTAGTGTCATGACAATAATATCGATTAAGGTAATGGCGAGATAAGAAATATCGATATATGAAATATCGAAAAGTGAAAATATAGACATGTAAAAAAGTGTTGTTTGTAATAAAAATAAAAATAATAAGTGTGTAATTTTTTAGCTATAATAGTTTATATTAATAATAAATAGTTTAATAATGTATAATATTTTTTTAGGAGCGGGATGTTGGGTTTATAGGGGATATGGGTGGGGAGTGTTTTAAAAATATATATTTTTATAGCTATAAATAGAAGATAAAGCATTTTAAATATGATTTTGAAAATAGAAATTTAAAGATAATGTAAAAGTTTAGGAGCGGGATGTAGGGTTTATAGGGGATAAGGGTGGGGAGTGTTTTAAATATATATATAGGGGTTTATATAAATTTCAAAAAAAAATTATAGAATTTGGAAATATTTTTTAGAAATTATAAAATATTTCGAAATTTGTAATTTTTAAAAAAATTGAAATTCGAAATTAAATTTAAAAATTAGAAATTATTTTGAAATTAGAAAAAAGATAAATTTAAATTGTATAATAATTATATTTTTTTATATTGGGATGTACGGTTTATCGGGGTTAAGGGTGGGGAGTGTTTTAAAAAAATATATAGGGATTAATATAAAATTTATAATAAATTTAATAGAAATTAGAAATAATATTTTCAAATTAAAAAATATTTAGAAAATTGTAAAAAATATTAGAAATTTAAAAAAAATTAAAAAAAAAAAAATTATTTAGAAAACTGGAAAAATAAATGTTTGAAACTTTACAGAAATTAAATATTTTTATATTGGGATGTAGTGTTTATAGGGGATAAGGGTGGTGAGTGTTATAAAAATATATAGTTTTTTAGTTATAAATAGAAGATAAAGCATTATAAATATGATTTTGAATATAGAAATTTAAAGATAATGTAAATGTTTAGCAGCGGGATGTAGGGTTTATAGGGGATAAGGGTGGGGAGTGTTTTAAAGATATATATAGGGATTTATATAAATTTCACAAACATTTTATAGATTTTGGAAATATTTTTTAGAAATTATAAAATATTTCGAAATTTGTAATTTTTAAAAAAATTGAAATTCAAAATTAAATTTAAAATTTAGAAATTATTTCGAAATTAGAAAAAAGATAAATTTAAATTTTATATTAATTAAATTTTTTAATATTGGGATGTACGGTTTATAGGGGTTAAGGGTGGGGAATGTTTTAAAAAAATATATAGGGATTAATATAACATTTATAATAAATGGAATAGAAATTAGAAATAATAATTTCCAAATAGAAAATATTTAGAAAATTGTAAAAAAAAATAGAAATTTAAAAAAAAATTAAAAATTAAAAAATATTTAGAAAATTGGAAAAATAAATTTTGGAAATTTTACAGAAATTAAATGTTTTTATATTGGGATGTAGTGTTTATAGGGGATAAGGGTGGTGAGTGTTATAAAAATATATATAGGGATTAATATAAATTTTAAATATATTTAATAGAAATTAGAAATAAAAATTTGAAAATCGACTATAAATTGAAATTTGTAAATAAATAAATAATATACAATAAAATACATTTAATAATAAAAAATAGTTTGAAAATTGAAAAAAGAAAAAATAGAATATCTAAATAAATTAAATTTATAAATTATTTCGAAAGTGGAAATTAGATAATAAATAGAAAATAGAAATACAAATTAAAAATGTGAAATTAATGATAAATTTAAAAATTGATAATAAATTAAAATTGTACAATAATAATAATTGTTAGTAGCGGGATGTAGGGTTTCAAGGGGATATGGGTGGGGAGTGTTTTAACTATATATATAGATATTATTATATTTGTATAAAAATAAAAAAATAAATTGATTTAAAAAATATACATTTAAAATTTTAAAAAAATTGGATTTTAGAAATATTTATATAATTTTGTATAATTTATTTTCTTCAGTAGTGGGATGTAGGGTTTCAATGGGATAAGGTTGGGGAGTGTTTACAAATCATTAAATGTATATGGGAGTTGGAATAGTAAATTACATAGGTTCAGTGTCCAGCACCTTCACTAATTAAATGTAGATTGCAGTTGGAATTGTAAATAAAATAGGTTCAGTGTCCAGCACATACCCTAATTAAAAGTAGATTGGAGTTGGAATAGTAAATGACATAGGTTCAGTGTCCAGCACCTACCCTAATTAAATGTAGATTGGAGTTGGAATAGTAAATGAAATAGGTTCAGTGTTCCGCACCTATCCTAATTAAATGTAGATTGGAGTTGGAATAGTAAATTAAATAGGTTAAGTGTCCAGCACCTACCATAATTAAATGTAGATTGGAGTTGGAATAGTAAATTAAATAGGTTAAGTGTCCAGCACCTACCCTAATTAATTGTAGATTGGAGTTGGAATAGTAAATTAAATAGGTTCAGTGTCCAGCACCTACCCTAATTAAATGTAGATTGGAGTTGGAATAGTAAATTAAATAGGTTCAGTGTCCAGCACATACCCTAATTAAAAGTAGATTGGAGTTGGAATAGTAAATGACATAGGTTCAGTGTCCAGCACCTACACTAATTAAATGTAGATTGGAGTTGGAATAGTAAATTAAATAGGTTCATTGTCCAGCACCTATCCTAATTAAATGTAGATTGGAGTTGGAATAGTAAATTAAATAGGTTCAGTGTCCAGCACCGACCATAATTAAATGTAGATTGGTGTTGGAATAGTAAATTAAATAGGTTAAGTGTCCATAACCTACCCTAATTAAATGTAGATTGGAGTTGGAATAGTAATTTAAATAGATTCAGTGTCCATCACCTACCCTAATTAAATGTAGATTGGAGTTGGAATAGTAAATTAAATAGGTTCAGTGTCCAGCACCTACCCTAATTAAATGTAGATTGGAGTTGGAATAGTAAATTACATAGGTTCAGTGTCCAGCACCTACCCTAATTAAATGTAGATTGGAGTTGGAATAGTAAATTAAATAGGTTCAGTGTCCAGCACATACTCTAATTAAAAGCAGATTGGAGTTGGAATAGTAAATTACATGGGTTCAGTGTCCAGCACCTACCCTAATTAAATGTAGATTGGAGTAGGAATAGTAAATTAAATAGGTTCTGTGTCCAGCACCTACTCTAATTAAATGTAGATTGGAGTTGGAATAGTAAATTAAATTGGTTCAGTGTCCAGCACCTACCCTAATTAAATGTAGATTGGAGTTGGAATAGTAAATTAAATAGGTTCAGTGTACAGCACCTACTCTAATTAAAAGTAGATTGGAGTTGGAATAGTAAATTAAATAGGTTCAGTGTCCAGCACCTACCCTAATTAAATGTAGATTGGAGTTGGAATAGTAAATTAAATAGGTTCATTGTCCAGCACCTACCCTAATTAAATGTAGATTGGAGTAGGAAGAGTAAATTAAATAGGTTCAGTGTCCAGCACCTACTCTAATTAAATGTAGATTGGAGTTGGAATAGTAAAGTAAATAGGTTCAGTGTCCTGCACCTACCCTAATTAAATGTAGGTTGTGTTGGAATAGTAAATTAAATAGGTTAAGTGTCCATAACCTACCCTAATTAAATGTAGATTGGAGTTGGAATAGTAAATTAAATAGGTTCAGTGTCCAGCACCTACCCTAATTAAATGTAGATTGGAGTGGGAATAGTAAATTAAATAGGTTCAGTGTCCAGCACCTACATAATTAAATGTAGATTGGTGTTGGAATAGTAAATTAAATAGGTTCAGTGTCCATAACCTACCCTAATTAAATGTAGATTGGAGTTGGAATAGTAAATTAAATAGGTTTGGTGTCCAGCACCTACCATAATTAAATATAGATTGGTGTTGGAATAGTAAATTAAATAGGTTCAGTGTCCATAACCTACCCTAATTAAATGTAGATTCGAGTTGGAATAGTAAATTAAATAGGTTCAGTGTTCAGCACCTACCCTAATTAAATGTAGATTGGAGTTGGAATAGTAAATTAAATAGGTTCAGTGTCCAGCACATACCCTAATTAAAAGTAAATTGGAGTTGGAATAGTAAATTACATAGGTTCAGTGTCCAGCAGCTACCCTAATTAAAAGTAGATTGGAGTTGGAATAGTAAATTAAATAGGTTCAGTGTCCAGCACCTACCCTAATTAAATGTAGATTGGAGTTGGAATATTAAATTAAATAGGTTCAGTGTCCAGCACATACTATAATTAAAAGTAGATTGGAGTTGGAATAGTAAATTACATAGGTTCAGTGTCCAGCACCTACCCTAATTAAATGTAGATTGGAGTAGGAATAGTAAATTAAATAGGTTCAGTGTCCAGCACCTACCCTAATTAAATGTAGATTGGTGTTGGAATAGTAAATTAAATAGGTTAAGTGTCCATAACCTACCCTAATTAAATGTAGATTGGAGTTGGAATAGTAAATAAAATAGGTTCAGTGTCCAGCACCTACCCTAATTAAATGTAGATTGGTGTTGGAATAGTAAATTAAATAGGTTAAGTGTCCATAACCTACCCTAATTAAATGTAGATTGGATTTGGAATAGTAAATTAAATAGGTTAAGTTTGTAGTATGTATATAAATTAGATTAAGATTTAAATGTGAATATTAAAAGGATTATAATATTTTACTTTATTTCTTTCACTGTATAATATATATTTATATAATATTTTTATAAAATTATTTTTATATAGTGTTAGTCATAATTTTATAATAGGTAGTAGACAAACATCACTCAATTTTTTGAACATAA
This sequence comes from Lissotriton helveticus, assembly GCF_964261635.1. Classification (NCBI taxonomy): domain Eukaryota; kingdom Metazoa; phylum Chordata; class Amphibia; order Caudata; family Salamandridae; genus Lissotriton; species Lissotriton helveticus. Next base: position 302,747,923 of record NC_136062.1, read on the forward strand.
CATTTCTTTATTAGTTCATATAGTACAAAAGTTAAATTTGAAATGATTAAATAAAGCATGTATAATATTTAAACAAATAAATATAAGTACAATGTTAAATACAAAAATAATTTTTTTGATAGTTGTTTAGTACAGTACATTTTTTGGAAATCAAAATAATATAGTAAATGAAAATAAATTGAAGATAACAATCAGAGAGTACATACATTTAGAGATAAATAAAAATATTTTTATAAAATGAAATGTAAATGCTTTTTAACATATTAATGTGCTGTACAAATTATGTTATATAGATTTATATATTTTTATATAGCATCATTGATATTCAAACGTTTTCACATCATACAATAAACATTTATATAATAACAGTATTAAATTATAATATCATTTAAATATATTTAATTTGTTATTATTAATTATATAGTATTAATAATAATAAATTAAAAATATTTCTTAAAAAATTAACATAAATACAGAAAAAATATACATTTTGTTTCACAATTTTTAACAAAACCTGTTCTCATAATTATAACATAAAAAATTAAAAAATAATAATATTTAATGAAATAAATAATATGATTATAATAAAATAGTTATTGGAACAAGGATAAATAAATTGTATTAATGTTGCAAAAAAATTTACAACAGTTTTACCAATTTTTTACTTGTAAATTAAATTATTTAGACATTTATTTCACTATTTTTGTGATTATACTATTATTTGGGTCTTTTATTTTGTAACCGCTCATTGTCTTTTTGGGTTATTTTGGAAGATTGAAGCTCGCGGTTGGAAGCTACTTCACGTGTGAGCAGGTAAGAGTGGTTTTCCTTATATTTTAACTATTTTAAGTACGTTTTGACGGTAGTAGTTTGTTATTTAGTGTTTGTGGACTATGATATTAAGATTTAGGTAGTATGTAGTTGTTTATGTACGGTTTCCCGTTTTCTTTGCGTTTTGTCGTTTCACGGCGTTGGAGTTATTGTGTTTTTTGGCATTTTATTGACTTTTGGTTAAAAATATGTATGTTATGGTTATTAATTATGTGTCCTTTTCAGTATTTTGTGGGTGGGAATGTTTCTTTTTCTATTCTAGGTTTTTGGATACAGCCTTTTCCGTTTCCGAGTCGTAACGTTTTTTTATTTTTTTAAAGGAAGTTTGTTTCAGTTGTTTAACTGAGATGTATTTTGCACTTCCTTTACTTTTTCGGGTTTCCTGGAGCGTTTATTACATTTTTAAGACATTTTCGGGTTTTTGTTGGAATCGGAATTATCGATTTGATTGGATAGTCGATGGATTTACCACAGTTGTATTTTTTCATTTTATTGGGCCATTTTTTTATGTTTTGGATTTATTACAACATGGATTGCTAAGGATAATTGGATTTTCTTACTACGTTCCTGTGAAAGGTAAGTGATTTAATGACAATATTTTTGTGGGTTGGGAAATGTGTTATTATTAAACATATTTATTTTAGTTATATATTTATTTTGTCTATATAATAAATAATTATTACATATATTAGACAAAATAAATATCTTATAATATTTTATGGGGATGAGTGGTGTTATATTTTATGATTTTTTTAGGATTTTGAACTTTTTATATGGTTAGTGATTTTAGTTGAGTGTTTTGGCAATCATTTTCAAGTATTCTAGTCCTCTTGTTGTAGGGTAAAGTTGTTCTTGTTGTTGTAAATATTGGTACATTTGGGCAGTTTGTCTTGATAGTTTGGGTTTTAATTGTAAGACAGATTGCTCCATTCTTAATTCTTGAAAACTTTGTTCTTTGTGGATTGCTGTTAGAAGTTTGTGTAGTGTGGGAGTTGTTCGGCCAGTTGAAGATAGGAAGGCATTATGCCAACTGTGGTATATAAATAAATAATACCGGATCTAGGTTTTACTGGACATAGTAATAACAGATAGCTCAATAAATAAGAGTCAAGATTCGAGGTAGTAGGAGTTTGCAGGTTTAATACAGCATAAAGGACAGGAACAGGACAACCTGCACAGGAATAGGATGGCAGAGCCCGGCAGGGGGGCAGGATTGGACTGGCGTGGCCCGGCAGCTGCCGGGGCTGGATCTGGGATGAGCGCGCTAACATTTGATAACAGTGTACAAGCATATATACTAAAACAGTTGCATTACAATGAATACAGTAGGCGGAGCAGTGGGTGTGGTCAATAGCAGTCGCGAAAGATAAGGGTGAAAGTAGGTGTAACAGGAGGCGTATACATAGACATGTGATGTAAACGTAACAGAATATGTCATAAATGGGGCGGAAACATGGAGGGGGCTACCTAAGGAGCCGGGACCTCTAACCTAATGGTGCGCGCAAACTGACAATGACGTGTTACTAGGAGAAGCTGGGGGCTATGAACTCTGTGCTAGGAGCAGAGACTGAAGTCTGGAGAGTCAGGGCGACATGTACCTAACACTATCTAGTATCTGATGTTTAGAGAACATGTTGATAGAATCCAAAAGCTATCGGGGTAAAGGCTAACAGACTCTAAGACTGGTGCATGCATTATTCTACATGTAGTGCGTGTTGAAGAATATTAAATGACCATTAATACAGTATTTCTCCTACATGGAGACGTAAAGGCTAGACAATGACGGAAACTATTGATGCGATTCAGTAGCTTAGGAATGCAGAGAAGGAGGGCTGGACTGATAACTAGAATCATAACATATTCTTGGCAGACTCGTAGGCAGAGCCAGGCCGAGCCGGGCACTGTGAGGCAGGAAGTAAGTGAAGGGTCAGGAACACAGGTGGGGGCTGTATCGCTCCTCAGCGAGGGATCAGGAGACAGGAGCTGAATCTGGTGTCCAGGCCCTTTTGAGGCCTAGAAACGGGGACTTTTCAATGAAATAACGTGCACACTGAGAAACATGGCAACGTAGCTTTACATAGGCCTAATATTCGTAGTATTCACGAGAACTGGAAACTGGCATACTAGAGATGGGCACAACTGTAATTGCGTCTTTAATCGATCATGGGGAATACATATGCATATTAATCATGCACACATAACATAAGATGGGGGACACGTAGGGACACAGAACATGGCAAAATTTACTTTTCCACATTCCCTCCTTGTCACTACGTTTCCATCAGGAAACATCAATATTCATGATACCATCTATCATTTCATACAGTATCATTTGCTCGTTTCGAATCTTCTTGGAACGGGATTTAGAACGGGACTTGGGACTAGGAATACAAGAGGTAGCACAAATGCCACAAATCGCAGGGCCACATTGTATACATAGGCAGCAACTGAATATGATCGCTACTGCAATACCTAGAAAGGACAATACTTTCCATCCCCAGGCGGAAATTATATTCCAGAACCAACCGGACCATGTCCAGGTGCCTGGATCTTGGTGTAACATATGGGCAATTTTATGGAGTCTGGTTATAGCTGAATAAACAGACGGCGCGTTATTAGGAATGAAAATGCAGCAACTAGATCCGATGACTCTACAAGCCCCGCCCCTATCGGCCAGTATGACGTCAAGGACGAGACGATTCTGGAGCACGACAATTCTCATAAAGGATTGCTCTTCGGTTAAGTTACTTAGAGCAGAAGTAGTCTCAATCACTACTGCCTCGAGTGTTCTGGTTAATCTACGTATCAGTTTACTATTCACGACAGTACCTAAATAAGGGAAGACGCCTTTATTGATATCTATGTATTGTTCTAGAGCAGTTTCAGTATAATCGACAATCGGGAGGTTTCTCTTGTGTCTAGTATGTACTAGGTGGGAATTCCTATGATAGTCAGGTGGGGCTAGAAAAACTGGTGGCAGTAGGAAGGCAATGTAACAGGTTCCCTCCCAATCGAGGGGCAGACGAACATATGCGGTCTGACCACAAACAAAATAAGAATGACGTGAAGCTTTGAAAATAGATTTCCTACTGTCACTATACTTGACGATAGTAGTACAATCACTATGTCCTACATGTACGGAACCATTCTTTCGGACACATAATTCACCTTTGACTGGTAATACTGACATAGCAGGTAAGTCTGGAGTAGTATCAGACTGAACATTCAGGACCATGAAATTCGAAGAATAATTACCTAAATTATAAACTTCATTTTCTAGATCTAACCCTGTTCTGTGGGGAAGACCTTGCTTGTCTGGAAAACATGTACTGTTAAGAAAAGACATATCTGTTGAGGATGACGTTAACGTGGACCATGCTCCACACGAACCATTATGTGAAAATGGATAAGGAAAGAGTGGCAGAACTCCCTTCGGTGTCTGGAATGGGGGGAGTCGACCACACACCCAACAATTAGTGGCATTGCTGGTCTGGTGTGAATAATGTAACATGCGGATAAAGGAATTATTACGCATAGCAAGACGATATGAGAGTTCATGAGGAGGCAGATCACTAAACGTGTGCTCTACTGTAGCATTAGCAGACTTATTTACATGAGAAACTGGAAAACACAAATAAAAAGCATAACCTGTGCAGGTAGTCATAAGGCTGAAAAACAATATGAAACTTAGAAAAACGATACATCGGATTGAGTTTTGACTAACTCTCTCACTATGGGGGTCTATTTTATACATGTCAGAAACCGGTCTAACCGTTTCACCTAGGGGAGGACTTAGACAATCAAACTGGCTGACTTATTTTACTAGACCTTAATTTTTGCTTATACTCCTGTTGCGGAGTTTTCTCTAACAGTATCATTGTCTTTTGCGGGACAGTCCTTGAGAATAGTACTTTGGCAGTCTTTCAAATCCTGGGAAATGTTCTTAGAAACAGGCTTCAGTCCGTAAAATCTTTTCACATGAGACAGGTGGACCCAGCCCTTCCTGCCTTCCAGCTTGACGGCAGTACGGGTGGCCAGGAGGACCTGTCGGGGTTCCTTCCAGCGAGGCTCCAGCGGACTTGAACGATCAAAGTTCCTGACAAGAACCAAACATCCAGGAACGATGTCATGCGGTGCCACCTCGGTATTGTCTGGAAATGCGGCGGCAACCTGTGAACGACAAGAATGTAGGGCAGACATCAAGGAAGCTAGGTAATCTGTCAGCATATTACTTGAAACATCTGTAATACTTCGGGGTCTAGGTGTACCCCACATATTAGGGGGGCGGCCGAATACGACCTCATACGGGGACAGACCTGATCTGGAATGTGCGACCATGCGCATGTAAAACAAAGCGACTGGCAGAGCTACTAGCCAGTCTACACCTTTCTCTTTACAAATCTTGGCAATACGGATTTTCAGGGTCTGATTATGTCTCTCTACGAGACCGGCTGCTTCAGGATGGCGTACACAATGGAACTTCCACTGGTACCCTAACAAAAGGGAAACATGTTTCATAAGCTCAGATGAGAATGGCTGGCCGTTGTCAGAATATACGACTCTAGGGAGTCCATAACGGGGGAAGAACTCACGAACCAACTGCTTGGCAGTGGTCGCGGCTGTGTAATCTGGAACTGGATATGCTTCTGTCCACCTGGATAAAGCGCATACAACTACAAGGACATACTTGAAACCTCGACATCGCTCCATCTGAATATAATCCATCTGGAGGACTTCAAAAGGGTGGTCAGGGGGCTGGAATCCACCTTGTTCCACCGGGACACTTTTACCTGGATTAAACTGGCAACATATCATACAGGTACGGACTTTCTGCTTGGCTGCAGCTCGTAAATGCTTATTGAACCAAATGTTCTGGATACTGTCTAACATAGCTTTTTCTCCTAAATGTGCTGGACTATGTGCGGTATTGATAATGACTTGAACCATAGAGTCGGGGAGAAACCATGTGGCTCTACCCTTCGTTACCCATCCCTGATCTGTCTGGACCCCTCCTTGTTCGGACCATTTCTTAATTTCATCGGGAGTAGCATGTAACTGGATATCTATGACATCTTGAGTGGGGTCCTTAACTGTCATGCATGTAGTCGGATCTGGAGTAGGTGTCTGTGTCGGATTAACTGAAATGTCTGGAGTCTGTGCTGTAAGCTTGGCTGTGCGATCTGCTAGATCATTACCTTGAGAAATAATGTCAGTAACTTTCGTATGTGCTTTGCACTTCATGATAGCAATAGATGTCGGTAAATGTATGGCATCTAATAGAGCTTGAATAAGGAGACCATGCTGAATCTTGGTTCCATGAGAAGTCATGAAACCTCTCTCCTGCCAGAGCACTCCAAAGTCGTGTACGACTCCAAATGCGTAACGTGAATCTGTGTAAACATTAACTTTCAGGTTCTTAGCGTGTATGCAGGCTTGGGTCAGAGCAACTAGCTCTGCTGCTTGAGCAGACAGGGTGTCAATACGGTGTGTTTCTATAATGTCAGTGTCAGTAGTCACTGCATACGCGGCTACTAGTTCTCCTGTACTTGTTCTCATACATGAACCATCCACATAAAGTGTCAGGTCGGGATCTGGTAATGGAATATCTGTCAGATCTTGTCTTGGCTTGGTCATAATATTAACTACTTCCACACAGTCGTGTGTGGCAGGATTCGAATTAACTGACGGTAACAGTGTAGCAGGATTTAGAACGTTGCAGCGTCTGATTTCTATGTGTGGCTGGAACAGTGTCAATTCATAACCTGTTAAACGTGCAATTGTCAAGTGTTGAGTCTGGGTTCGGTTTAAAAGAACTTCCACGGAGTGTGGAACTTGTACTGTCAAGTAATGTCCTAATACTATGGAATCACTTTGTCTGATAGCTAGTGCTGTGGCTGCAACTGACTTGAGGCACGCAGGCAGAGCCTGGGCTACAGGATCTAGTGTGCTCGAAAAATAAGCACAGGGCTTGTATTGACCGGCTTGATCTTGTGTAAGAACAGATAATGCTGTACCTTCGCGTTCTGTGACGAAAAGTGTAAAAGGCTTACTGTAGTTCGGTGTAGCTAGAACTGGAGCTTGGCATAAAGCTTTCTTTAACTCATTGAAACTAAGTGTATGTTCAGATGTCCAAGGGAGGACAGTCGATACGGCTGCCTCCTGTGTCGTTAACTGTATCAGTGGTTTAGCTAGAAATGCATACTGAGGAATCCATTGTCTGCAATAAGAAGTAAGGCCGATAAAAGCACGTACCTCCTTCTGTGTCTTGGGCTGAGGAAGACTCGCTATTAACTGGATACGGTCTGGTGTCAACTGCCTACCCCACTTGGACAGTAAGTGGCCTAAGTAGATCACTTGCTGGACACAGAATTGAAGCTTCGAAGGGGACACCTTGTGCCCCATCTCGGCTAGGAAGTACAAGACTGTAAGTGATGCTCGCTCGCAAGCACGTTCAGAACGGGCTGTGATCAGTAGATCATCGACATACTGGAGCAGGGCAGTGTCAGTTGGCATGTGAATGTTGTCTAGTTGTCTCTTAAGTGCTTGACTGTAAATACTAGGACTTTCTGTGAAACCTTGAGGAGCTCGTGTGAACATATAGCTCCTTCCATTTAAACAAAATCCGAAAAGAAACTGGCTGTCTGGATGAATGGGGACACTGAAAAACGCGTTCTTGAGGTCTATGACTGTAAAAAATGAGGCTTCGGAATCAATGGCTGTCAATAGGGAAGAAATATCTGGGACAACTGGGTACTGGGGAATAATACATTTATTGAGTTCTCGAAGGTCAATCACTAATCGATATACTGGGGGTGCACTTGGATCAGTACGTTTCATGACTGGAATGATCGGAGAGTTACATACATTGGAGTCAGTTTCTACAACTACTCCTTGAGCCATGAGCTCGTCAATAATTTTGGATAAGGCTGTTACAGCCTCAGGTGGCAATCTGTACTGTCTGATTCGTGGTAACACTACACCTGGCTTGAGAGTCACACGATGGGGTGTGATTTGCATATAACCTACATCAGTTGGACCTTGCGCCCATAGATGCTGCGGAACATTAGACAATCTCGGATCAAAATCTCGTAATACATAGTGACCCTTGAAGTCACGTAAAAACAGGCGTATTCCCTCTGGGGAGCAGCAAATAACTGCACCTAATTCTTTCAGTGTTTTAATACCTAACAGATTTTCTGGACACGACTTCGTAAGTAACAGATCAGTAGTTCGGGACAATGGACCTACTTCTAGAGTAACTGGCTTAGATATCTCGTTTACAATAGGCTTTCCTGAAAATCCAAGGGAAACATTTCTAGAGCCTGAGAGCGGAGCCCCTGGAACTTCGGCGTGACTGATAGTCGTCCTACTTGCCCCTGTATCAATCAGAAACTTTCTGTCTTTCCCTAGTACCTGACTATGAACATAGGGACCTTCTTGATCTACAGGAATCTCGATGAGAGGCAAGCCTACCTCCCTCTCTAGGCTGTTTCATGAATATGGCTGATACTCTGGATACTCGGACTGTGCATACTGGTACATCTGCTGTGTAACATGCTGTGTTGCAGCAATAGGCTGCGGTGCTGGAACTGTCTGTTGTGCATTCTGTGGCTGAGAAGTCTGTGAAACTTGTTCTTGTCTAGGCGGACGTGGTCTTTCTTTTGTTTTACCAGTGGCTATATTGTGTTTCAGAACTGCACACTCGTTTATAAAATGACCTGGCTGTTTACAATAATTGCATGTCCCTTTAACGGGAGCTGCAGGATGACTGGCTTGATTCGGACCCCTCTTCTGACTGTCTTGAGGAACAGATTGTGCAACTAGTACTTTCATTTTCGTGTCTTTCATACGTTTTCTCTCGTGTTCTTGCTCTTCTCTGATTCTATTCTGGTGGTACTGGAGCATCTGTAACATTTGGGACGGGGTATTAGCTTGCCATGTACTTTCGACTTTCAAAACTCGATTCTTAACTTGTGGACTTGAATTCTCAACTAATTTAGTAACAAAAAGATGAGGGTATGACTCACTACTTGTCTTGAGGCCACTGTTTATAATAAAACATTTTTCAAATCTAGAATAAAAATCACTAGTGTCTTCATCTTGTTTCTGTTTACAGGCTGAGATTGCATCCCAGTCTTCCTTTTTAGTTGCTAATAATCTGGGCAAAACTTGTATTAACAGTTCTGGTAATTCTTTACATTTCTCTCCAAGACCGGTACCTGGTACTCGTATCTTATCTTCAGCTTCTAGAACTGCCCAATCGATCTTTTTCTCTCCCACCTCCCATTCTTTTTCCTTGAGTTTTTCATATATGCCTGCGGGCAACAGGACCTTTAGCATTTTAATAATATCTGGATACGTGTATTCTCCCATACGGAGCATGTCCTTTAATTCTCGGTGGAACCCTGCTGGATCTTTGTCATGACAGGGAATTAGTTTCTTCATCTCTAAGAGTTTCATCTTTGTAATCGGAGTGTAAACAAACACTCGTTGCATTTCACCATCTGTTGTCCTGACTGGGTGTACTTCTCGTAACGGATTCTGTCTATCTATGTAAAACGGTTTACTTTCTGGAGGTGAGACATGAACAAAATGCGGGTTCAGAAACGTTCTATATTTGTGACGCTGTTCTAGAATGACACTAATTAAATCGGTACCTAAACCTTTCCATCTATACTGGAGTAACTCGTTCAGGACATCGTGTAACGGACCTGGATCAGAATGTTGACCCTCTTACAGAGTAATGAGGTGCTGGATCATATACATACCCACCAGTCGTTGCTCGGCTGGGGGCAATTTCAGAAACATTTGTGCCACTATTTCATCTGGAAAAGTGGTAGAATCAGTAATCCATCGGACTGCTGATCGGGCTAGTTCTTGTTCATGCATAGTACTCAACTTACTATAACCGATTCGTGATTTCAGAATTTGATCGGTGGCTTGAAATACTTGTTCTAGAGAACCTTGTTCTGGTGCTGGATAATGAAAAACTGACTTGTGTTCTAGGCGTAAATGGCGGTCTGGAAATCTAGATCTTCCTAGATACGCTATTCTGGCGGGATTCTCGTCCTCTACCTCTTCAGTAGAAGAGTCATTCTCTTTCTCGCTTACTTGTGCTGCTTTACGTTGTTCATGTAACTTTATTATTTCTTTACGAATTCTCTTGTACATACTCTCTATACTACTGACGGTTCTGTGTTTACCCTCGGCTATATTATCACTCCACCTTGTCAGGATTCTCATTTCGGCCGGATCTTTGGTCGGATAATCTTGTTCCCTTATTAAACAATTAATCAGAAACTTCAATAACATGAGCTGGATTTCAGCTTTCCTTTGAGACATGGCTTCACCAATACTTTCTGGATCATCCCCTGTATGGATGAAACGATATATTCTGTCTAGATCTTCTTTCATATTCGGTAGGGTGTCCAAATACCCGGTCACCCGTCTTACACGGATGGAATATATAACTGTACTATCATCACCTGCAACTGGATCATAGCGGCATTCAGTAAGAGCTCGTCGGATATCTGCAACGGACTTATATTTGGGCGTACGCTGTAACGCACATTCATGTAACTCGACTAATGTTAAACGTTGGTGTGGTGGCGGGGTACCAGGAGGACCTCCTCCTGCGGCCCCTAAACTAGAATCGTCGACTGATGCTCTTCGTGCTGGCAGAGTGGGAAATTGTAATGTGGGCTGAACCGGGGGTACCGTGGCAGGTACTCCGGTGTCTGGAGGAGCAGGATTTACATTATTTACAGGGACTGACGGAACAGGATTTGCATATTCTGGAACTGTGTCGTCCAAGTAGGACGAGATGAAAATATCAGCTGCGGTCGGTTTGTGACGTAGCTTGGTCGGAACTAATGGTGGCGGAAAATTACTGGATGCCTCCGGGGTTGCTTTTGGCAAGCCCTCGGCAAGAAGAGGATACATACCCTTAATAAGGGCATTCCTCTGTCTGTCTAACTGTTCGGTTTTAACTCGTTCACCTATCTCGATTAATTCCCTTTCTTGGGCTCATTCTAAGGATTCTCTACTTAATTCTGACTTTCTGATTTCTTTTTCGGTTCTTTTATGAGATTCTTTGCGCCATAACTCGATGGCATCTTTCTGTGACTGTCTGGCTTTCTTTTTCCATAATGCTTCTTCTACTCGCATGATGCACTCGGCATCCCATGTACCCGATACCGGCCATCTATACTTTTCTTCTAACTGTTTGGTATACTCTACCCATAAATCTAGATATAATATGGCACTTATGCCATGCTTCTGATACATAAAGTGACCTGGACTGTCCCTAGGCGGGACAGGAACTGCTTCTTCTAACAGACCTTTTCTAGTTCTTAACTGACGTAGTTTGGAGAACCACGGCATGACTGGACTGTAATCTAGACACAATACAATACACAATGAACACGATAATTACACCACTCTCATACCACGACATTAAAATACATGAAGAACATTTAAAATAACAGTTCGAACAGAATACTACCTGGAATACGGAAAACAGAATACATGAATTTCTCGAGAACAGAACTGACTAGAACAGAAACTAGATGCACTGCTGGAACAGTACGAAACTTACCGGTCTCATAAAGAGACACGTCAGGACCCGCATCCACCAGAGTGGACACTTTGTTTTGGGATCTGTGTACCACCAAACCCCACGGACCAGAGACAATTAGATTGACCCTGTCTAGATACTACCCCAGCAACGGTACTCACCGGGCAGCAAGAACGGAAGGCCTCGGACTGGACTGGACTGCTTCGACGCCGGACGGACGAACTTCGGACTTCAGTTACGGGTGGGCCTCCGGATACCTCGGACCTTGGACTCTCGGCTTGGGCTCTGGTCGGGACTCGCCGCGTTCCTCCACCGCCTCGTCTGGATGCTGGACCGCCACCTCCGTCTCCTACGTGGGCCTGAGGGATACTTGAAGCAGAAATATCTGCACGTGCACGGTATGGTTCCGTCACGGCTGCAGAGGGTCAGGGGGCCGGCGTGGCTTCACCGGCACGTGGGGAAAGGGCAAGTCCCTATTCGGGCGCCATTATGTGGTATATAAATAAATAATACCGGATCTAGGTTTTACTGGACATAGTAATAACAGATAGCTCAATAAATAAGAGTCAAGATTCGAGGTAGTAGGAGTTTGCAGGTTTAATACAGCATAAAGGACAGGAACAGGACAACCTGCACAGGAATAGGATGGCAGAGCCCGGCAGGGGGGCAGGATTGGACTGGCGTGGCCCGGCAGCTGCCGGGGCTGGATCTGGGATGAGCGCGCTAACATTTAATAACAGTGTACAAGCATATATACTAAAACAGTTGCATTACAATGAATACAGTAGGCGGAGCAGTGGGTGTGGTCAATAGCAGTCGCGAAAGATAAGGGTGAAAGTAGGTGTAACAGGAGGCGTATACATAGACATGTGATGTAAACGTAACAGAATATGTCATAAATGGGGCGGAAACATGGAGGGGGCTACCTAAGGAGCCGGGACCTCTAACCTAATGGTGCGCGCAAACTGACAATGACGTGTTACTAGGAGAAGCTGGGGGCTATGAACTCTGTGCTAGGAGCAGAGACTGAAGTCTGGAGAGTCAGGGCGACATGTACCTAACACTATCTAGTATCTGATGTTTAGAGAACATGTTGATAGAATTCAAAAGCTATCGGGGTAAAGGCTAACAGACTCTAAGACTGGTGCATGCATTATTCTACATGTAGTGCGTGTTGAAGAATATTAAATGACCATTAATACAGTATTTCTCCTACATGGAGACGTAAAGGCTAGACAATGACGGAAACTATTGATGCGATTCAGTAGCTTAGGAATGCAGAGAAGGAGGGCTGGACTGATAACTAGAATCATAACATATTCTTGGCAGACTCGTAGGCAGAGCCAGGCCGAGCCGGGCACTGTGAGGCAGGAAGTAAGTGAAGGGTCAGGAACACAGGTGGGGGCTGTATCGCTCCTCAGCGAGGGTTCAGGAGACAGAAGCTGAATCTGGTGTCCAGGCCCTTTTGAGGCCTAGAAACGGGGACTTTTCAATGAAATAACGTGCACACTGAGAAACATGGCAACGTAGCTTTACATAGGCCTAATATTCGTAGTATTCACGAGAACTGGAAACTGGCATACTAGAGATGGGCACAACTGTAATTGCGTCTTTAATCGATCATGGGGAATACATATGCATATTAATCATGCACACATAACATAAGATGGGGGACACGTAGGGACACAGAACATGGCAAAATTTACTTTTCCACACAACCATCAACTGCGTTGTTTGTTTTGGCTTCTTTGTTTAGGGTTGGTAGATAGACATTCCACCAAGGTATTAGGAATTTTGGTTGGCGTCTGTGGCCTGACCTGTGTAGTCTTCCCACCCAGGTGTCCTCGAAATAATCCAAAAGTGGAGCTAGTTTTTGTTCATTTTGTGTATAGAAAGGACTTTCTATTAAAATGTTATAGTGTTCAGCCACATCTGTGATTGGCACGTATGCTAAGGCAATTAGGTGTTTTATTTGGTATACAAAGGTAATATTGGTTGCATACTCAACACTTGCGGGTCGATTCCGATCCGGGAAAAAGCGCTCAGAATAGCGGTTCGGAGCGTTTTTCCCCGTACGAGTCGTACCCGTAGGCGTCCCCGTACGAATCAGCAAGTACGATCACAATCTAAAGCGTCACTCCGTACGACTCGTAAAAAACGCCGTACGAACCGAAAGTCCATACGAATTGCATTTGGCTGATGCTCGACGCAACGTCCGAACGTAAAAAGAGCGCGTCTCCCGAACCAGGAAGTACGATCCGTGTAGAACACACTCCGTACGGCTCTTTGTCTACGAGAGCTCTAAACTACCGTAAAACCACACTCCGGCACGAACAGCACCCCAGTACGCGACAAGCAGGACATGAATGCCATCGTCCGTCTCATCCCTATCATGTACGGCCACCACCTCGTACTTAGAAACCGACGACGGCGCAGAAGGTTAGTACAACAAAATCCAACATACCTGTACGTGTTGCCACACGCGCACATCTCCATTGCACGACTGTCATCTCTGGGTACGTTGGTCCACACACTTCCGCACTTCATCAGTGTAATACGTGCAGCATGTACGCCGTCCAGCTCGGGGTACTGTACGTCACCGCACAACATCAGTGCAATACGGAGGCGTGCCGCACCTACGTCATCGAAGTACGTCACCGCACTTCACCAGTGTCATACGTGCAGCATGTACGCCATCCAGCTAGGGTACGGTACGTCAACGACCTCGGGGTACGGTACGTCACCGCACAACATCAGTGCAATGCGGAGGCGTGCCGCACCTACGTCATCGAAGTACGTCACCGCACTTCACCAGTGTCATACGTGCAGCATGTACGCCATCCAGCTGGGGTACGGTACGTCAACGACCTCGGGGTACGGTACGTCACCGCACAACACCAGTGCAATACGGAGGCGTGCCGCACCTACGTCATCGAAGTACGTCACAGCACTTCACCAGTGTCATACGTGCAGCATGTACGCCATCCAGCCTGGGTACGGTACGTCAACGACCTCGGGGTACGGTACGTCACCGCACAACACCAGTGCAATACGGAGGCGTGCCGCACCTATGTCATCGTAGTACGTCACCGCACTTCACCAGTGTCATATGTGCAGCATGTACTCCATCCAGCTGGGGTACGGTACGTCAACGACATCGGGGTACGGTACGTCACCGCACAACACCAGTGCCCAGCATCAGAGTGTGTGTGTGGCTAAGACCCCCACCAGTGCCCACCAGTGCCCAGCATCAGAGTGTGTGTGTGGCTAAGACCCCCACCAGTGCCCACCAGTGCCCAGCATCAGAGTGTGTGTGTGGCTAAGACCCCCATCACTGCCCACCAGTGCCCACCAGTGCCCAGCATCAGAGTGTGTGTGTGGCTGAGACCCCCACCAGTGCCCACCAGTGCCCACCAGTGCCCAGCAACGGAGTGTGTGTGTGGCTAAGACCCCCACCAGTGCCCACCAGTGCCCAGCATCAGAGTGTGTGTGTGGCTAAGACCCCCACCAGTGCCCACCAGTGCCCACCAGTGCCCAGCATCAGAGTGTGTGTGTGTGGCTAAGACCCCCACCAGTGCCCACCAGTGCCCAGCATCAGAGTGTGTGTGCGGCTAAGACCCCCACCAGTGCCCAGCATCAGAGTGTGTGTGTGGCTAAGACCCCCACCAGTGCCCACCAGTGCCCAGCATCAGAGTGTGTGTGTGGCTAAGACCCCCACCACTGCCCACCAGTGCCCAGCATCACAGTGTGTGTGTGGCTAAGACCCCCACCAGTGCCCACCAGTGCCCAGCATCAAAGTGTGTGTGTATAACACCCCCCCACTGCCCAACAGTGGCCAGCCATTACAACAAAAACCTAACATTCTCAACCACATTACCACCAGGAGATTGACACATGTCAACATAACTTTATTTTAACATCATACCACCTCCCAGGCACACAGCAGTCACAGACTTTTTCACACAAACTCAAGTTCAGAAAAGGTAAATAATAGCTTACAAGATCCAAGAGGGTTCGTCATCAAGTTGCTAAAAGGGGCTTTTCCTGATGTACCATGGCAGTGGGAGATGGAAGTCCAGAGGGCCCATAGATTTCCACTCACCAGAAAGAAAAGACAGGATGGGGGTACAGATACACTCCCAAGGGCTATGCTGGTGTTCTTCGGGAACTTTCTAGCAAGACAAGAACTGATGGACAAGGCCAGGCCAGATTCCAAGAAATCTTTTGATGGTGTAACATTCTTTGCCAGGCCTGACTTTTGTCATGTGACAGTGGAGAGGAGATGGCGCCTCAGACAGTTAATTGCAGCATTCCAGAAACAAGGGGCAGAGGCGTACCTAATGTTTCCGGCAAAGCTAAAAGTTATATCTGCAGGACGTATGAGAATGTTTTTTTCTGAAATAAAGGCGGGGGAATTCCTGGCAGAATTAACAGAACAATGCAGAGATAGGAGTAAGTAATCGGCAAAAGGGAAGGACTAGGGGGAAATGAAAAAGTTGAACAGGGAGGACTGCGATGCAATCTCTTCTAAACTGAGTCATCACGGATACTAAGGGAGGGAGAGGGAAGGAGAGGGGGGGCGACTCTGCAACGCACAGCGATCACGCATAGGTCAGCTCTGACCTATTTGCCTGTGCTAGGGGGGGAGGGTATCTGGTGGGTGGAGGGGTGGGACGGGGTTAAGGGGGAGGGTGGTGCTGGGTGCGGTGTTGGTGTAGAAGGAGAGAGACATGCAGTACAGATTTGGAAGATACACAAAGGAGGGAGACAACTACTGAGTAGCTTCATAGGAGGAATGGGAGAGTTGGCAAAACTTGTTTAATGGCTGTTAGGATAGTCACGCTTAATATCTGTGGGTTAAATAATGCAGAGAAAAGGCAAAAACTAGCCGCAGCATTACGATTTTGGAGATCTGATATAGTTTGTCTACAGGAGACGCATGTGGCTAGGAAAGATAACTATATGCTGGAGCAAATGGGGTTGGGGGTGCTGGCCTATACAGGTCAAGAAGATAGGAAAAAGGGGGTGGCGATATTAGCTAGGAAAGGGGCTGTAAAAGTTAAAAGGAAGAAAGAGGATCAAGAAGGGCGATGGGTCTTGTTGGATGTGGAAACTTTGGCTGGAAGATTCACAATTACCTCAATATATGGGTCAAATGAAGATGAACCTGAACTGCTGGAATTTCTGGATGGGGAATTAGCACTGTGGCCGGAGCCTGTAGTATGCTGTGGGGACTTCAATATTAATGGTTTGGATGGTTTAATTGAGAGGGATGGGGGTAAATACTGGGGTAGGAAGATAAGGACATATAAGGCAGTACAAAATTTAGCTCGACATAACGCCTTGGTGGATATTTGGGCTGAGAAAAATCCCATAGGCACAGGCAGTACCTACTATTCAGCTCCTCATAGAAAGGTTACTAGACTGGACTATTTTTTCATCTCGAGCTCACTGATGGGTAGACCTGATATTGAACGACTCCCTAGGTTAGTGTCGGATCACAATCCGTTGGTTTTAAGCTTGACATTTGTTAGAGAAAGGGATAGGACGCACAATCAATGGACGTTTGAACGGGGGCTGTTAAAGGAGGAGGAGTATGTGAAAAGGATGCAGGAATGGATTACACACTATTGGGACATAAATAGATATTCGGCATCAGCGGATATGGTGTGGGATGCTTTTAAAGCTGGAGTTAGGGGAGAGACACTAAGTTATACCATACTAAGAAATAAGAAAGAAAGGGAGAGGATAGAGGAGAGGATTAGAAGTCTGGTGAGTTTAGAGGAGGGTCTAGTGGGTGCAATAAGTAGACAAGAACCTATTGAACAGATTTTATTGGATATAGAGGTACAGAAAGCGGAGACAGGAGTAACGATGGCGCAGAAGGCAGCAGGGAATTTTCTAGCAAAAAAAGAAAAATTTTATGTGTTCAACGAAAGAGTGGGTCATTTATTAGCAATTAGAACCAGACAAACATTAGCTGCATGGGAAATAAAAGAAATCAAGGACAGCACAGGGACTATAGTTAATAAGGTGGAGGAAGTGCAGGAAGTCTTTAGGAGGTTCTATGAATCACTATATGAGCAGGATGCAAGTAACGATCTGCCAAGGATACCAGAATATTTGTCACATACACCACATAGAGGGTTAAGTACGGAAGATAGAGAGAGATTGGACCTTCAGTTAACGTTACAGGAGGTAAGAGAAGCAAATTTAGCCTCCCCTCCGGCAAAGCAACAGGACAAGATCAAATTCCTGTTGAATTTTACAGGACCTTTTGGGACGTGCTGGGAACAGACATCTGGACAATATGCTGTATGGCGCAGGGGGGCAGGGTAGTTCCACAGTCCTGGGCCGGGGCGGATATAATCGTAATATTAAAAAAGGATAAGCCTCCAATAGAGCCAGGCTCATACAGGCCAATAACGTTATTGAACGCAGACGCAAAAATATTCTCTAAAACACTAGCAAATAGGCTTAGTAGGGTTATTGAGAGTCTGGTGTCCCCGGAACAGCATGGCTTTATACCAGGCAACGGGACTACCCAGCACACCAGACAGATGATCACCGTCCTGGATGCAACCGAGGTGGCAGGAGACCCTGTCGCGGCTATTTTTCTGGATGCTGAGAAGGCTTTCGACAGGGTCTCCTGGGACTATCTGTGGAAAGCCCTGGAATGGGCTGGGTTAGGTGAAGGCTATATAAAGGCAGTTCAGGCACTTTATAAGAACCCATCGGCTAGGATAAGAATCAACAAAACATACACAGAGGTAGTACGGATCCGACGCGGGACTAGGCAGGGATGCCCAGCTTCACCTCTACTATTTGCTATATACCTAGTTCCGCTGCTAAGAAGGCTGACAAGTAATCACAGGATCCCACCAGTCAGATTACACGAGAAGGAACATAAGTTGTTCGCCTATGCGGATGACGTCGCAATCATAACATCAGCGCCAGGGGGGGCCCTAATAGAAATAGAGCAAGAGGCAAAGAAATTCGGGGCTTTTTCGGGATATCTTATAAATAGAGGAAAGACGCAGATAGTGCAGAACAGGTTTGCCAATTGCCAGGATACCAGAGTAGTTACGGAAGCAATGTATTTGGGGATCAGGGTAACAGCGGAATTGGATAGAGTCGTAGAGATTAACATAGAGCCACTCTTAGGGAAAGTTAAAAGAAACTTAGAGAGAGTCAATAATTTACATCTGACGTTAATGGGGCGAATTAATATGATTAAAATGGTCACGTTTCCAAAACTTCTATACATCCTTAGAGCAATTCCCTTATATGTTGATGGCACATGGTTTAACAAAATAGAAGCAATTATGAATAGGTTTATATGGGCACAGGGGAAGACACGTAGGGCGTATCGTTTCTTGACACTACCAAGGGAGAAGGGGGGTTGGGGCGCACCTGATTTTAGGTTATATTACTGGGCAGCAGCTCTACAATACGCACAAGGGTTATTAGGACGTGGATGTGGGAATGCTTATGAAGCAGTTCTGGGTAAGGAGGCAGGGAACGCCTTGGTGAATACAGTGGGTTATGAATACTTCAAACATACTAGGTTCAAGACACTGAGCGCAATTTATAAAATCTGGAAGGCCGTTGGGAAAAAGCTAGGAATTGGGAGATATAACAGATATCTTAGGCTATACTCCAATAACGATCTTCCCTCAGAAATTTTCAGGGACACAGTCATGAAGGAATGGGATGGTAAGGGGATTAAAAAACTAGGTGACCTGCTGGATGCAGAAGGGGTGTTCTTTTCATTCCAAGAAATTCAAATTAGGTCTAATATCCCAGGATGTAATTTTTTAAAATATTTACAAGTCAGGAGTTACTTTTATAAGAAACAGGGTGGGACAGTAGGGATGTCTTATTGTAGGATAATGGACTACTTGGGGCGTAGTAAATGGGCAACGATTAGACAACTTTATGCTGAATTTTATGCACTAAAAACAGATGATAGAGAGAAATTCTCCAAGAAATGGGTGGAACAAGTAGGGGCGCACCCTGATGGTCTACAAAACTCATTAGATCTAGGACGGTCAGTTTTGCGCTCGGCTACGCTACAGACCCAGCACTATAAGACGATTTATGCTCTCTATCATACACCTGCAAGAATTGCCCAGTGGGGGGGCACTACGGGCATAACATGTCCAAGATGTAATTCAAGTAGTGCCAATATTGTACATATGTTTGCACAATGTCCACAACTCTAAACATTAAAACTGGCAATCGAAGAATTTATGGAAGTTTCTCTAGGGATAAAGACTAAATTGTCGGAAGAATTGATAATGTTAGGGGTGAATAAAAGAGACAGCAATGAACACCCAGAATTTTTGTTTATGGCTACGGCAGTGTTAAGGATTATTATTGCAAGGGCGTGGCTTGATAAGACGGCACCCACATTTCAGACGTGGATAGCAAGGCTTCTCTCCACATATAATTGATAGAAGGCCATTTATGATAGGAAAGGCAGAAGGGCAAGGTCATTGGGGGGTAGGATCTAGCTACCCATAGAGAAATGGAAGAATAGGAGCAAGTAGAGGCTTAAAATATATGAAGACTGATTTTGATTGTACTTGACTTTTGTATTTGTATTTGAATCTTGTGAAATGTCTCTATCGTTTTTTCCCTTTCTTTTTCTGTACTACTAAAATGTATTGGTATTATTGGAAAAATGAGGGGGGGAAAAATTCAATAAAAATATTTAAAAAAAAAAAAAACAGAAAAGGAAAATAATAGCTTTATTCAGCTGCTTCCAAATATAAAAGCAAATAAGAGTCCTCGCTCATTAAAGGCCAATGGCCAGTCCAAAGATGTTTCTGCAACCATGGGTGTGCACACACCCAAACTTGCCTGCACATGGCGTTTAATCCGCTGTGGTAACTATGGGGGCACCATCTGTGGAATCCTCCGGCACCGCATGGACAGGAGAGGGAAGGACAGGTGGAGTGGGTGCAGGTGTAGTGGATTCATCCACACTGGTTGGGGCATCGCCAAAAGTAGATTCAAAAACCTGGCTGCACACCGCAGCCAGTGCAGAAAAACTACCACCTGAACCCGGGGACACATTGGGGGAGGAGGTACAGGGCTGTGAGTCAGTTCTACTGGGTGTGTGGATGCGTGTGTGAGGTGTCTCCCCTCTTCCTGGGTGTGTGCCTACTTCCCCTTGAGAATGGGTGCGTGGAGCTTTGAGCTTCTTATGCTGTGTGTGTGAGCTGGGTGTGTCAGACCTGTGGCGTGTGCGAGTATGCTGTGTAGGTATGTGAGAGGCAGAGGTGGATGGGTCTGAAGGATGGGGGGGGACAGATGCTGCTGGGTGTACAGAGCTGCCGTCAGTGTTGACTCCATGGCAGCCACACTCCGACTTAGATCAGACATGGCCGATGACATGCCCTCCATGAACGACACCACCTGTGTAAACAGTTGTGTATGACCATGGAGGACAGTCAGCATGGATGTCTTACCTACTGCAATTTGCCGGAGTAGGTCCACAGTCTCAGCACTGAGGGCAGCAGGGGACACAGGGGCAGGGGCTGCGGTGCCGGGAACAAAGGAGACACGGGGTCTAGCACGGACCCTAGGGACACTAACGACTGGGAGGGTGGAGATGGTACTGGAGGAGGGGAGGGCAGACAAAGAAGAAGATGTGACCATTGCTGCATATTCCCCCTCCTCTTGAGAGTCTGACTCGGAGTTGTCGGCATGGTAAGATGTGTCAGTCACATATCGTCCGGCCTGCAGACTCTCCTCACCCTCCGTGCCACTGCCTCCCTCTGACTCCTCATAGCATGTGGCACTGTCGCTGGGTCCCTCTGCCTGGTCTGTGCCTGTGTCTCCTTCAGATTCAGATGCTGCTGCTGTGGGCAAGCAGAACAACAAAAACATATCAGTCACCTGTACACATCAGACCTATAAGCTACAATACATTTTGCCTCATTTCTAAACATGGCATGCATATGAGTCACATGACACAGAACTCTGCACAATGCAAAGTCTAGTTGTGGCCAATTGTGAGAGACACAACGCTCAATGTATAGTAGGATACAAGCAACAGGCAAGGAAAACACTAGTATGAGAGACACAATGATGATCCACAGCCTGACAACAGGATAGCTGATCATGCATCCCAGCTCATTTTCCCACCCTGCCACCCAAACCCAGACCTGGACATGTTTGAATTGCTTACACCTTGTGCCACATGGGAAAAGTCCTGCCTGAACTGAAATATGATGCCATCCTGGGACATGAATCAAGTGTTACATCACCTCACACTGGCATCACAGCTGTTGACACCCAAAGCCACATTGTGTGGCTGACCATCATTATTAGTTAGAAACAACAATCTAAGTATTTGGCGAATATGCACACACGCACTGCCCAGTGTGACTATGCATGAGCCCAAAATATTGCACATGTACATTGTGCACCTGTATCCAACACATGACAAATCGAAAGAGTACCATGGACAAAGGCCACTGAGGCTGACTCGTGCAGAAAACACATGTTGACACTCAGGATACGTGCCAAAGTATTAAGAATGGCAGACACAGTGCACATGTGGTGCTACATGTAATGTACCAACAGGTGTCACAGACCCACCTCCAACATGATAATGTGCAAAGGAAGATGCATACGGAGACATTGCACCATAGGAGTACATGTGAAAAACAAACATCAGCCAAAGCGCCGGGCAAATGTGGAGTACGGCTAAAAGTTTAAAGAAGCTGCTGCAGAAACTGGGACATTCTAATGCCAATGCATAGAGTGCCTGTCTGACCACACCAATCAAACTATGGGAGTGTTACCATGCCTTGGAGCACTGCAGGGAGCATGTGACACACATGAAAACAAACAGACATGTACCTACCCCCTACTTGCTGCTGTCCCTCCTGCAACTGCCTATGCAGGTCTGGGAACACCACTTCCAGGACCCGGAGCATGTGGGGGGTGAGGTGGCGGGTGCAGCCATGCCGGCGTGGAGCTTCCAGATGCAGCTGGACTCTGGCGATGCGGCGGGTCCAGCACCGGATGTCCTGCCACCTCTTCTTGATGTTTCTTAGCCTCCTGCGAGGCCCCCCCTCACTCCTGACAGCCCTGGCGATGTCCAGCCAGATTTCACCCTTCTCATAGGTAGATACCTGTCACAAATGTAAAGTAAAAGAGCATCAGTACACCTGATCCATGTCCAAAAGACACACATATGTGCACAAAATACTTTATGACGACAGGGCATCGTAGCCTCCACACATTTGCATCATTGTCCAGGAGTATGTGGCCTGTGAGCAAACACTGCTGCAGTACATGCCATTGAAAGGCTACAGATGACATGACGTGCGCTAAACACTCTTAGAGCATGGCACTCACAGAGCAATGTATGCTACATCTGGATGCACTGCAGCCCCTGACACGCTGTCACACACCCCACTACAAGAAATAACCCTCTTGACACAACACTGTACACCCTGGCATTCACTCCCAACAACATTGCATCTAAACACCATACATACACAGTGGCCATTATGTCACACACACAACAGGTGCACACTCCAAAGTATTGCACACATCACTCACCTGATCCCCTGGTCTCCCATACAGCTTGCTGTAGTTTGGCAGGAGGGCATCCAGCAGGGCCTTGTTCTCAGCATCAGTGAATGCAGGTGCCCTCTCCATGCTCAGCAAATCAGGGTCCAGAGGATTCAGAGACAGCAGCTGTGGTTACCACACCAATGTTGTGCAGGCAAGTGCCCTCACACAGCCACATGCTGCCTTATATCTGTGCTGCAGAGGGTCTGTGAGTCCAAGGAGTAGTGTGTGATAGGCCACCATAGTTAGCATCCTATGTTCCATCCAATCACATCACACATAAGGCCATGACACACATATGCATGGTTTGAAAACTGAGCCTGAGCTGAACAACAACATTAGCAACATTTTATACTTTTGCCCAACTGAATTTCCTACAACACCTGTAGGAGCCTCAAAAAAATCTGTATCCATGACAACCTGGTTGCATTTTGATCAGTACACTGTTCCCCTAGATGTTGGCCATGTATTTATTCAAATTCGCACACAAGTACGGTGACATTGCCGTTGCGTATGCAACCCATCCAATGGTGTTACGAGGCGTACACACGCACGTACCATTGGGGTACGCTTGGCTCGCGTATGGCTGAAATGCAATAGGGAAATGAGGCGTACACAGGCACGTACCATTGGGGTACGCTTGGCTCGCGTATGGCTGAAATGCAATAGGGAAACGAGGCGTACACACGCACGTACCATTGGGGTACGCTTGGCTCGCGTATGGCTGAAATGCAATAGGGAAACGAGGCCTATACACGCACGTACCATTGGGGTACGCTTGGCTCGCGTATGGCTGAAATGCAATAGGGAAACGAGGCCTACACACGCACGTACCATTGGGGTACGCTTGGCTCGCGTATGGCTGAAATGCAATAGGGAAACGAGGCGTACACACGCACGTACCATTGGGGTACGCTTGGCTCGCGTATGGCTGAAATGCAATAGGGAAACGAGGCGTACACACGCACGTACCATTGGGGTACGCATGGCTCGCATATGGCTGAAATGCAATAGGGAAACGAGGCGTACACACGCACGTACCATTGGGATACAGTGCGTCAGACATGCTCGAGTGTACGATTGTGTAGGCTGCATCCCTGTCCTACCCCATGTCACCATTGGGAGAGTGAGTCCAGGAAATCACATAGCAGGGATGTAGTCTACACTCATGTCTAGGATGTGGATGCATACATCAGCATGGCATCCATACATCAGCATGCCCAAGGTGTGGCAGACATAGAAGAAGCACAGGGACTGTGACTTTGTGACTCAGTTGATGTGTGAAGAGCTGGCGAGACATGTCATCAACCATATTTCACATGTGCATCACATGCATTCAACACTTCACACCGGAGTAAAGTCTGCAACATATTGTGATGCACATCAACACTGGAATGCCACACCATTCAGTACAGGGAACTGGCACATGATGACAGCAACATGCCCACTGTCACAGAGGTCTAATAGCCGCTCAGCATGACCGTGTGTGACCACGTCATGTGTGTGCCATGTGCGACATTGTGCATGATATTAGCATATGACATTTACAGGTCAGTATCATATTACTCACCTTTGAATATCCCCAAGAGTCATCCTGGATATGGCAATTACCGCTCAGCACTACACTTGTGTGTCGGTAGCCATGGCCTGCGGCCCAGCATGTGATGTTGGCGTTGTGTGTGCCGTGATGATGTTGTCTGAGTACTCAGACGTCACCTCTGCGTGCACACGTCAGGAACTTTATTTCACAACACAAGCGCTGGTCCTGTATGAGTGTAAGCTTAGTCATTTTTCAAGTAAAATCATAGTACGTTCACTTCAGACCATTTCACTTGGATTGTCTGACTCCGGACGGTGCCAGGATGGATGTCTGTTTCTAAGCCTGTTAGGAATGCCAACGACTCATATTGGTGACTGACCCTCACCGTTGGTGTCCCCACTGTTTTCACGTCAAGCACAACAACAAGAGCTGCTCAAACTGCTGGGAACACACCTATGAATCCAGGTGTGATTGGACCCACAAGCCGCTCATACTCCAGTAGTTGGCCCTGCACCAATATAGCTCATGGTCTGGACGTAGGACGAGTGCATGGGCGTGGGTGTTGAGACATCAGAGCCCCTGAATTACACATCAGTCCTCCAGGGCTGAGTCGTCACGTATCCCAAATGAGTCAAAGATATGTCATCGCACTTCCAAATCCCCACAATGCACGTGCAATGCTGCATGTGATCCGGGTGACACCGGCCATGCGGCTCTGTCAGATTAGCTGCCGTCGTAGCCTGCACCACGACCTCCGGGCCCTGCCCTGCATGTGAAGCAGGAGGAGTCAGTGCACTTCCTCATGTCCATGATGTCCCTCAACCCAACAACGGCCTCCTCGTCGGCTCCTGGCCCAGCGGACCCGTCTGGGGGCACGAGCGCATCTGGTGAATTGCCCCTGACGCCATCACTCGCTTTGTCCCTGACGCAGGCAGCGCATACGTCCCGGAACCGCTGGGACAGACAGGATGTGAATGGTCACCCTGGTCCTCGCTGGTTCACCTCACAACCTCACTGGCAACAGTCCCCCAGGTGTCAGCCTTGGTGCCGTTCTTGGGTGGTGCTGTCCCCAATACCACACACTGTACGGCTCCAGCGTGGAGACTGTGCGGCTGAACACCGCTATAAATGCTGCATGGGGAGTAAAACTTCAATGAGCCTGCCACAGCTCATTACAATGGGTGCTAATGGGTATTTGTAGGGTCATGAAGACCCAGTGGCACGTGAGTGTCAGTCCCAAGACGACAGGACAGGTGGACTGGGGGATGCGAGTGGTCTGGACACCTAGCCTGACACTGGTGATGTCTCTACTCCAAACGTGTTTGTGGATGAGTGGGCAACGTACAGTGTAGTGTTTACGTGGGTGGCCGGAGCCTTGCCCCTTCATCTCCCCGTTGCCGCTGTGAGGACCAACCTCCTCACTTAGGTCCTTCAACTCCACTCACGCTCCGCTGTGCCTCTGCAGGCCTATCTTCAGGAATGTACTGTATCTATATTGGCCAGCATGTACAGGCACGCTGCATGTTTGGCTGTAGATAGGCACGTTGTCAGACGCCCACTCCCCTCCCCGGACTGACCATGTTCCCTGTCCTCCCACCCCACCCCAGAGAGCATGGGCATCCAGGCCCCCAGATCACAGACCACATTCCCGTTATCTCCGCTGTAGAGGGCATCCAAGAGGTATGAGCACTACGGAAACATGTCTTCATCCTCCCTGAGTCTGGGAGTGAGCTCTTCCTACATCACATGCCTCTTTGTCTGGTACCCACACTCTCTGTGGGACATGGTTGTGTAACTGCTGGCAGAGTGTGCGTTGTAGGTACAGGCAATACTTGTCCACGCCCTTGTAGGATGCCAATCACCCACACTGTTTTTTTTCCAATGTGGCCTGGATAGCCCCGACTCACTGGGCAGATTGATGGCATCCAGGGAGGCATATTTGTCAAAAGCTTGTCATGTATTCAAAGTCGGGATTATGCGAATAACTACTGTTCCTTACTGATATCTTGTTATAAAACGTAAGTAACTCGTCCATACAGTTCAGTACATGTGCTGTAGGAGCATCTATGTTGTGTCCTTGGCGCGATGACCAGGTTTGTAATGTACACACACCATGCCCCGTGTGTTAATTACCCACTCATATGTGTGATGGCAGCACATACCATTTGTCACAAATCAAAGATTTATGATGTATGATGATGGTCATGTAATACTTTGGGAATGTAAACACCGCAACATTACTAAGTCAGAACTGTGCAAATGATGGCACATGTGGTGTGTGTGTGTATTGCTGTCAGCTGTCTGGATGTGCAGACAAGCTGCTACTCACATTCACATGACGTGTGTCACTGACATGATACATTGTCATGCCCACTAAGACCTTTCCATCAGATTGTTTGTATGCATGTCATATCCATTCCACACACCACAGGTCTTTTACTTTTCACGGAGGAGTGGCTGGGAGCTGGCACATGTTACATTAGTGTGTATCCCACAACACACTCCAAATTGTCTAGATTATTTGAAGCAGTGTTGCTTGTGCCATGTACATTGTTATTGTCTTAGTCAGACCGTTGAAGACATTTTCTATAAATTGTGTATTGCAGGCCCCCCCCCCCTGGAAAGGCCGTTGCCTGACTTGGAAGCCATGAGGGAGCGCAATTGCATCCGTCGGTATCGCTTCAACCGACAGATGATCAAGGACCTGACGGACAGGCTGGAGGCTCACCTACAACCACGCCACAGGTATCCAACTGCGCTGACACCCAAGGTAAAGGTGATGGCAGCCCTCCATTTCTTTGCCACAGGTACGTTCCAATTCACCATAGCTGATGTGGGAGGGATGTCTCAGACTATGTTTATTGCAAAAAACACGGTTGATGGACAGAACGTAGAGCAATGTCATACATTCACCCCAGTACAAGGATCTGGGCCTAAATCCATCATTTTTTTGCACTCCACACCACCCTGGGTTAGACACTGGCTATATGCAAATCAGCTCTGACCCTGTGCCTCATGGGAACAGTCCAGTCCGAACTACCAAGCCATGTCTTTCCCAGACCGGAATCAAGCATCCAAGGACCGGTTTCTGGCTATCAGCCTTCATCAGCCTGGATAGCTTGACTCCAGTGGTGTGGAGAGCCTGGGACTCACGTCTGAGCATACCCAGCCCACTCGGGTGAAAATTGCAAAAAACACGGTTGATGAACAGAATGTAGAGCAATGTCATACATTCACCCCAGTACAAGGATCTGGGCCTAAATCCATCGTTTTTTTGCACTCCACACCACCCTGGGTTAGACACTGGCTATATGCAAATCAGCTCTGACCCTGTGCCTCATGGGAACAGTCCAGTCCGAACTACCAAGCCATGTCTTTCCCAGACCGGAATCAAGCATCCAAGGACCGGTTTCTGGCTATCAGCCTTCATCAGCCTGGATAGCTTGACTCCAGTGGTGTGGAGAGCCTGGGACTCACGTCTGAGCATACCCAGCCCACTCGGGGTGAAAATTGCAAAAAACACGGTTGATGGACAGAATGTAGAGCAATGTCATACATTCACCCCTTTACAAGGATCTGGGCCTAAATCCATCGTTTTTTTGCACTCCACACCACCCTGGGTTAGACACTGGCTATATGCAAATCAGCTCTGACCCTGTGCCTCATGGGAACAGTCCAGTCCGAACTACCAAGCCATGTCTTTCCCAGACCGGAATCAAGCATCCAAAGACCGGTTTCTGGCTATCAGCCTTCATCAGCCTGGATAGCTTGACTCCAGTGGTGTGGAGAGCCTGGGACTCACGTCTGAGCATACCCAGCCCACTCGGGGTGAAAATTGCAAAAAACACGGTTGATGGACAGAATGTAGAGCAATGTCATACATTCACCCCAGTACAAGGATCTGGGCCTAAATCCATCATTTTTTTGCACTCCACACCACCCTGGGTTAGACACTGACTATATGCAAATCAGCTCTGACCCTGTGCCTCATGGGAACAGTCCAGTCCGAACTACCAAGCCATGTCTTTCCCAGACCGGAATCAAGCATCCAAGGACCGGTTTCTGGCTATCAGCCTTCATCAGCCTGGATAGCTTGACTCCAGTGGTGTGGAGAGCCTGGGACTCACGTCTGAGCATACACAGCCCACTCGGGGTGAAAATTGCAAAAAACACGGTTGATGGACAGAATGTAGAGCAATGTCATACATTCACCCCAGTACAAGGATCTGGGCCTAAATCCATCGTTTTTTTGCACTCCACACCACCCTGGGTTAGACACTGGCTATATTCAAATCAGCTCTGACCCTGTGCCTCATGGGAACAGTCCAGTCCGAACTACCAAGCCATGTCTTTCCCAGACCGGAATCAAGCATCCAAGGACCGGTTTCTGGCTATCAGCCTTCATCAGCCTGGATAGCTTGACTCCAGTGGTGTGGAGAGCCTGGGACTCACGTCTGAGCATACCCAGCCCACTCGGGGTGAAAATTGCAAAAAACACGGTTGATGGACATAATGTAGAGCAATGTCATACATTCACCCCAGTACAAGGATCTGGGCCTAAATCCATCGTTTTTTTGCACTCCACACCACCCTGGGTTAGACACTGGCTATATGCAAATCAGCTCTGACCCTGTGCCTCATGGGAACAGTCCAGTCCGAACTACCAAGCCATGTCTTTCCCAGACCGGAATCAATCATCCAAGGACCGGGTTCTGGCTATCAGCCTTCATCAGCCTGGATAGCTTGACTCCAGTGGTGTGGAGAGCCTGGGACTCACGTCTGAGCATACCCAGCCCACTCGGGGTGAAAATTGCAAAAAACACGGTTGATGGACAGAATGTAGAGCAATGTCATACATTCACCCCAGTGCAAGGATCTGGGCCTAAATCCATCATTTTTTTGCACTCCACACCACCCTGGGTTAGACACTGGCTATATGCAAATCAGCTCTGACCCTGTGCCTCATGGGAACAGTCCAGTCCGAACTACCAAGCCATGTCTTTCCCAGACCGGAATCAAGCATCCAAGGGCCGGTTTCTGGCTATCAGCCTTCATCAGTCTGGATAGCTTGACTCCAGTGGTGTGGAGAGCCTGGGACTCACGTCTGAGCATACTCAGCCCACTCGGGGTGAAAATTGCAAAAAACACGGTTGATGGACAGAATGTAGAGCAATGTCATACATTCACCCCAGTACAAGGATCTGGGCCTAAATCCATTGTTTTTTTGCACTCCACACCACCCTGGGTTAGACACTGGCTATATGCAAATCAGTTCTGACCCTGTGCCTCATGGGAACAGTCCAGTCCGAACTACCAAGCCATGTCTTTCCCAGACCGGAATCAAGCATCCAAGGACCGGTTTCGGGCTATCAGCCATCATCAGCCTGGATAGCTTGACTCCAGTGGTGTGGAGAGCCTGGGACTCACGTCTGAGCATACCCAGCCCACTCGGGGTGAAAATTGCAAAAAACACGGTTGATGGACAGAATGTAGAGCAATGTCATACATTCACCCCAGTACAAGGATCTGGGCCTAAATCCATCGTTTTTTTGCACTCCACACCACCCTGGGTTAGACACTGGCTATATGCAAATCAGCTCTGACCCTGTGCCTCATGGGAACAGTCCAGTCCGAACTACTAAGCCATGTCTTTCCCAGACCGGAATCAAGCATCCAAGGACCGGTTTCTGGCTATCAGCCTTCATCAGCCTGGATAGCTTGACTCCAGTGGTGTGGAGAGCCTGGGACTCACGTCTGAGTATACACAGCACACTCGGGGTGAAAATTGCAAAAAACACGGTTGATGGACAGAATGTAGAGCAATGTCATACATTCACCCCAGTACAAGGATATGGGCCTAAATCCATCGTTTTTTTGCACTCCACACCACCCTGGGTTAGACACTGGCTATATGCAAATCAGCTCTGACCCTGTGCCTCATGGGAACAGTCCAGTCCGAACTACCAAGCCATGTCTTTCCCAGACCGGAATCAAGCATCCAAGGACCGGTTTCTGGCTATCAGCCTTCATCAGCCTGGATAGCTTGACTCCAGTGGTGTGGAGAGACTGGGACTCACGTCTGAGCATACCCAGCCCACTCGGGGTGAAAATTGCAAAAAACACGGTTGATGGACAGAATGTCGAGCAATGTCATACATTCACCCCTTTACAAGGATCTGGGCCTAAATCCATCGTTTTGTTGCACTCCACACCACCCTGGGTTAGACACTGGCTATATGCAAATCAGCTCTGACCCTGTGCCTCATGGGAACAGTCCAGTCCGAACTACCAAGCCATGTCTTTCCCAGACCGGAATCAAGCATCCAAGGACCGGTTTCTGGCTATCAGCCTTCATCAGCCTGGATAGCTTGACTCCAGTGGTGTGGAGAGCCTGGGACTCACGTCTGAGCATACCCAGCCCACTCGCGGTGAAAATTGCAAAAAACACGGTTGATGGACAGAATGTAGAGCAATGTCATACATTCACCCCAGTATAAGGATCTGGGCCTAAATCCATCATTTTTTTGCACTCCACACCACCCTGGGTTAGACACTGACTATATGCAAATCAGCTCTGACCCTGTGCCTCATGGGAACAGTCCAGTCCGAACTACCAAGCCAAGTCTTTCCCAGACCGGAATCAAGCATCCAAGGACCGGTTTCTGGCTATCAGCCTTCATCAGCCTGGATAGCTTGACTCCAGTGGTGTGGAGAGCCTGGGACTCACGTCTGAGCATACACAGCACACTCGGGGTGAAAATTGCAAAAAACACGGTTGATGGACAGAATGTAGAGCAATGTCATACATTCACCCCAGTACAAGGATCTGGGCCTAAATCCATCGTTTTTTTGCACTCCACACCACCCTGGGTTAGACACTGGCTATATGCAAATCAGCTCTGACCCTGTGCCTCATGGGAACAGTCCAGTCCGAACTACCAAGCCATGTCTTTCCCAGACCGGAATCAAGCATCCAAGGACCGGTTTCTGGCTATCAGCCTTCATCAGCCTGGATAGCTTAACTCCAGTGGTGTGGAGAGCCTGGGACTCACGTCTGAGCATACCCAGCCCACTCGGGGTGAAAATCGCAAAAAACACGGTTGATGGACAGAATGTAGAGCAATGTCATACATTCACCCCTTTACAAGGATCTGGGCCTAAAATCCATCGTTTTGTT
The DNA here is from genome assembly GCF_964261635.1 of Lissotriton helveticus. Lineage (NCBI taxonomy): Eukaryota > Metazoa > Chordata > Amphibia > Caudata > Salamandridae > Lissotriton > Lissotriton helveticus. The sequence continues at coordinate 302,779,642 of NC_136062.1, forward strand.
GCACTCCACACCACCCTGGGTTAGACACAGGCTATATGCAAATCAGGTCTGACCCTGTGCCTCATGGGAACAGTCCAGTCCGAACTACCAAGCCATGTCTTTCCCAGACCGGAATCAAGCATCCAAGGACCGGTTTCTGGCTATCAGCCTTCATCAGCCTGGATAGCTTGACTCCAGTGGTGTGGAGAGCCTGGGACTCACGTCTGAGCATACCCAGCCCACTCGCGGTGAAAATTGCAAAAAACAAGGTTGATGGACAGAATGTAGAGCAATGTCATACATTCACCCCAGTATAAGGATCTGGGCCTAAATCCATCATTTTTTTGCACTCCACACCACCCTGGGTTAGACACTGACTATATGCAAATCAGCTCTGACCCTGTGCCTCATGGGAACAGTCCAGTCCGAACTACCAAGCCATGTCTTTCCCAGACCGGAATCAAGCATCCAAGGACCGGTTTCTGGCTATCAGCCTTCATCAGCCTGGATAGCTTGACTCCAGTGGTGTGGAGAGCCTGGGACTCACGTCTGAGCATACACAGCCCACTCGGGGTGAAAATTGCAAAAAACACGGTTGATGGACAGAATGTAGAGCAATGTCATACATTCACCCCTTTACAAGGATCTGGGCCTAAATCCATCATTTTTTTGCACTCCACACCACCCTGGGTTAGACACTGGCTATATGCAAATCAGCTCTGACCCTGTGCCTCATGGGAACAGTCCAGTCCGAACTACCAAGCCATGTCTTTCCCAGACCGGAATCAAGCATCCAAGGACCGGTTTCTGGCTATCAGCCTTCATCAGCCTGGATAGCTTGACTCCAGTGGTGTGGAGAGCCTGGGACTCACGTCTGAGCATACCCAGCCCACTTGGGGTGAAAATTGCAAAAAACATGGTTGATGGACAGAATGTAGAGCAATGTCATACATTCACCCCAGTACAAGGATCTGGGCCTAAATCCATCGTTTTTGTGCACTCCACACCACCCTGGGTTAGACACTGGCTATATGCAAATCAGCTCTGACCCTGTGCCTCATGGGAACAGTCCAGTCCGAACTACCAAGCCATGTCTTTCCCAGACCGGAATCAAGCATCCAAGGACCGGTTTCTGGCTATCAGCTTTCATCAGCCTGGATAGCTTGACTCCAGTGGTGTTGAGAGCCTGGGACTCACGTCTGAGCATACCCAGCCCACTTGGGGTGAAAATGGCAAAAAACACGGTTGATGGACAGAATGTAGAGCAATGTCATACATTCACCCCAGTACAAGGATCTGGGCCTAAATCCATCGTTTTTTTGCACTCCACACCACCCTGGGTTAGACACTGGCTATATGCAAATCAGCTCTGACCCTGTGCCTCATGGGAACAGTCCAGTCCGAACTACCAAGCCATGTCTTTCCCAGACCGGAATCAAGCATCCAAGGACCGGTTTCTGGCTATCAGCCTTCATCAGCCTGGATAGCTTGACTCCAGTGGTGTGGAGAGCCTGGGACTCACGTCTGAGCATACCCAGCCCACTCGGGGTGAAAATTGCAAAAAACACGGTTGATGGACAGAATGTAGAGCAATGTCATACATTCACCCCAGTGCAAGGATCTGGGCCTAAATCCATCATTTTTTTGCACACCACACCACCCTGGGTTAGACACTGGCTATATGCAAATCAGCTCTGACCCTGTGCCTCATGGGAACAGTCCAGTCCGAACTACCAAGCCATGTCTTTCCCAGACCGGAATCAAGCATCCAAGGGCCGGTTTCTGGCTATCAGCCTTCATCAGTCTGGATAGCTTGACTCCAGTGGTGTGGAGAGCCTGGGACTCACGTCTGAGCATACTCAGCCCACTCGGGGTGAAAATTGCAAAAAATACGGTTGATGGACAGAATGTAGAGCAATGTCATACATTCACCCCAGTACAAGGATCTGGGCCTAAATCCATTGTTTTTTTGCACTCCACACCACCCTGGGTTAGACACTGGCTATATGCAAATCAGTTCTGACCCTGTGCCTCATGGGAACAGTCCAGTCCGAACTACCAAGCCATGTCTTTCCCAGACCGGAATCAAGCATCCAAGGACCGGTTTCGGGCTATCAGCCTTCATCAGCCTGGATAGCTTGACTCCAGTGGTGTGGAGAGCCTGGGACTCACGTCTGATCATACCCAACCCACTCGGGGTGAAAATTGCAAAAAACACGGTTGATGGACAGAATGTAGAGCAATGTCATACATTCACCCCAGTACAAGGTTCTGGGCCTAAATCCATCGTTTTTTTGCACTCCACACCACCCTGGGTTAGACACTGGCTATATGCAAATCAGCTCTGACCCTGTGCCTCATGGGAACAGTCCAGTCCGAACTACCAAGCCATGTCTTTCCCAGACCGGAATCAAGCATCCAAGGACCGGTTTCTGGCTATCAGCCTTCATCAGCCTGGATAGCTTGACTCCAGTGGTGTGGAGAGCCTGGGACTCACGTCTGAGTATACACAGCCCACTCGGGGTGAAAATTGCAAAAAACACGGTTGATGGACAGAATGTAGAGCAATGTCATACATTCACCCCAGTACAAGGATCTGGGCCTAAATCCATCATTTTTTGCACTCCACACCACCCTGGGTTAGACACTGGCTATATGCAAATCAGCTCTGACCCTGTGCCTCATGGGAACAGTCCAGTCTGAACTACCAAGCCATGTCTTTCCCAGACCGGAATCAAGCATCCAAGGACCGGTTTCTGGCTATCAGTCTTCATCAGCCTGGATAGCTTGACTCCAGTGGTGTGGAGAGCCTGGGACTCACGTCTGAGCATATCCAGCCCACTCGGGGTGAAAATTGCAAAAAACACGGTTGATGGACAGAATGTAGAGCAATGTCATACATTCACCCCAGTACAAGGATCTGGGCCTAAATCCATTGTTTTTTGCACTCCACACCACCCTGGGTTAGACACTGGCTATATGCAAACTATGTTTAGCCGGGTATTGGGTGATGTATTGGCAGCTATGTTGCTGCACCTGGATGAATTCATTACATTCCCTAATCCAGAAGAGTTGACAGATGTCAAGGGGGAATTCTATGCCCTGGGCCGCATGCCACATGTAATTGGTGCAATTGATGGTACACATGTTACTCTAGTGCCACCACAGGCTCAGGAGCAAGCGTATCGCAACAGGAAACACTACCACTCGATAAATGCCCTGGTGGTGTGTCTTGCCAACATGATTATCTCACATGTTTGTGCACATTTTCCAGGATCGTGCCACGATGCTTTCATCATGAGGCGTAGCAGGGTACCACAGATGTGCTGCAGCTGCACAACCACCGGGCATGTCTTGTTGGTGAGTATACCCTGTCAGCTATGTATGTCAGTATGTCACAACTTCATTATCTGCATCATATTACACACTCATTTCCATGATGTCAATTTGCAGGAGACGCTGGATATCCAAACATGCCGTGGTTAATGACTCCACTACGCAACCCCAGGACAGCTGCAGACCAGCGGTACAACAATGCTCATGGGAAGACCAGGCGGGTGATCGAGCGAACTTTTGGACTCCTGAAGAGCCGGTTCAGGTGCCTGGACAAGACAGGCGGAGACCTCCAATACAGCCCACGCAAGGTGTGTGACATCTTCACCGTGTGCTGCATGCTACACAACATGGCAGTGGAGAAGCCTGTGCCACTCTACCTTGATCCTGATGAGCTGGAATATCCGCCCGTTGAGGATGAAGGCCTTGCCCAGGATGCCAGCGACTAGGAGGGTAAAGATGATATCCGGAGTCACCTCATCCGCAACTTCTTTTCATGATGGTGAGTCATAGCAGCTGTAATCTGAAACATCTACAATAGAGTTGCATGGGTAGCATGCTGTGTATGCAACAGACTGTATGCAAGCTCACTTGGATGTTTGGTGTGCAGTGTCACACAGGTGCAGATGTCATACAACACACATACGTGCTATGTGTGCATTTTGAATGTACAGGTGTACTACAACATCTGGATAATAAACAGGACATCGTCAAAATGACATGAAACAGAACTTGACCCCTTGTGTGCCACTCTCACCCACAGCTCGCCCTGCCTGTTGTCCGTTGGGGTCATCGTGGTCATCCTGCTATTGTTCATCATGATTGCAACGTCTGCCAAATCAACGGAGCATGCATGGACATGTGGAGAAGTCAATTTGGGTAAGGACTCATATGAGGCTGTTTAGCGTTGGTATGTTTTGAAACGTGTGTTACATGTTCATGTGCATGTAGTGAGACCATGGATACATGTAACTACAAAATGTTACTTATTACATGTATGCCCACTCCCATGACAGGATAGTCACCCCATCTGACTGTCATCTGTTGTAGTTAGAGACTCTGGTGAAATCATCCATGTGTGTAGACATTGACACTGCTACATTGCATATACCATGGCTTTACATTGTGTCAGAGGTCACAACCACGGACTCTGTGGGGGATTGCAGCCTCACTGTGTGCATTAGAATGTGACTGGATCCTCTCCTCCAGCTTGTGGGCCAGTTCCGTTTGTTTACCATCAAACCATGTGGTGTAGGTGTGGCACAGTCTATGTTCCACATGTTGAGATAACTGTCCTGTCATTCTGTTTACATGGATGCATTGCCCCTTGTTGCAGTATATCATGTCACTGTCATGTCGTTACCGCAGTGCAGCTCGAAAATACAGCTACACCAGCCTTCACAGTGAGTAGCAGTTCTGTTTTGATTCACATGATGCCATTAATATTTAGCATGGGAAATGACAATGTTTGGGTGATGCATATGTGATTTATTTTGTAGCACCAGTGGAGTGCGGTCATTCCCATGAATCTCTAGTACTGGGCAATGCTAGGGTCTCATTATGTGGCTTGGATCAACATCACTTGCACTTTAAATCTTTTAAACCTGCATATCATGTTAAGCATAGTAATGCACACTTGACAGATCAAAAGACTGGCTACTGAGTGCCTTCATTGCATGTAGATCATTAGCTTCGTCATCATATGTGATACTTACAGCTGTTGTGGGTCAAGTCAAGTTGGGGTACATGGCCCTTATGGGTACCCATAATCACATGCAGACATTACAGTTAGCGTAAGTAGCATTGCCATATGTTTCCATGAGTTTGTAAGGTCACCCTCATCTGAGCCAGTGAATGATTTGTAACAACATAGATCTCATTGCATGGTAGCTCACTTGAGAGCGTAACACATGACTCGAATGGATGATAGACTGTCCTAGGTTTTATGTGTCTGTGTCATAGCATCGGATCTCATGTGATACCATGATTACTCAACTAAAATTGTCTACAGTCAGTAAACTTCACAGGTGTGACTGGTACAGTGTAGCTAATGATGTTTTTGTAGTGTCAGTGACATGAGAATGTACTCCTAATGGTTATTTACCTCTGTTTCAGGTCTCCCTCCCAGCAGTTCCCATCCTCTCCTTCCCTCGCCTGATCACCCTTTTGTGTCTGTCGTTTGTACTCAGACCAAGGGGCTATTTGGAGGTGGAACCCTTTGAGCATCACACCACACTGATGAAGTAAGGTACGGCCAGTCCTTGACAGGCTTGTAGCCAATAGTACTGCTGCATTACAGGTGACATCATTAATAGTGTTATTTGGAGTTCTTGCCAATGCTCATGTATGTTTGATAATGCTCTATGGGCTCCCAATGTAAATAATCATGTTGTGCATGACGTCTGACTTCTACAGATAAATGTGCCGCCTTGATGTCAACGCACATGTCCTTCTAATGTGCATGTATACTATTTAGCATGAAGTTAGCTTATGCTTGTTATGTGTTTACCTGTAAAGTGACCACACGCATGGTGTGGGGGAGGCTAGAATACTATGTTGTGTGTGAGGTAGATGGCTTTGTAGTTGCTTTTTGGCTTTGAACACACTAGCTGTAGTGTACACCTGCTGACGCTGTGTGTCTTGTGCCCCACTTGTCCGTATGGGCCCTGATCCAGTGGCTGTGATCTTTGGTGATTACTGTGCCATTTTATTTGCTGTGACCCTGAGTGAGGCAGACACTCCTGCCTTCACATACACATGTCACTTTGTGGCTTGCAAATGCCCTTGTGGTATGTGCTTGTTTTGCAAGTTGTCACACCCCTCCTGCCAGCATGTCTTCACTCATTGCTGCTGCTGCATATACAGCCACCATGCCGCACACATTATCCAGGGACACAAAGACCTACAGGATGACCCTCCTTCCATCCATTTATAGAGCATGCTCCTGCCACCTGCCACCCTACACACAGACTACCCCAGACATTCACCCTCCTGCTATCACAATGCTTCTAACTCAGCCACTGCAGCTGCTATGCCTGTGTGTGCAACACATACTGGCACGACTATGCCAGATTCACATGACATTGGGTCTATGTACCACCAGGTCATGTGCCGTGTACAGCACACACACACCTTCCATAGGCACAATATTGTACACTGTTACCTTGTCAACGCCACAGCAGCAAAAACATAGCTGTCACTGTCAGTCAAGTAGCCACAGGGGAGACAAACCATGACCACGTCTCTTGGGTGTGGTGTGATTTCCCCATTCTGGTGTAGGTATTTGTCAGATGTGGGTAGTTGTTCTGTATGCGTTGCTCCCATTACAGTAGTATAGTACTTGTAGCTACATAGGGGTAGGTCACCTATTCAGGTGTGCTTGTGTAGAGTGCTACAGCCCATTGCCCACAGTCTGTCCTGCCAACCTTGTCCTGTGCGCCATTCATCACATCCACAGTACTGCATCATGCAGACGATAGTTCACATACCTGGGGACACAGTTGTAGGTACTCCCTACGTGGCCAACTACGTTTGTCACACTGATCTGTACACCTCAAAGTGACTCCCCTGGGCCTGCCTGTGATAGCAGTTTTGGGCTCCAAACCCCCCTCCAGAATTTACTATCCCACACAGGTGTGTCTTTCCATCCATGTATCTACTTGTTAGGATTTTCCCCCCAATGTGTGTCCACACTCAGATTCTGATCCAAGTGTGTGGTTGGCTGCTGTTTGTCGGATACCCTTGCATTTCATACATTTGCACACACATATCAATTTATGCTGTGGTTCAAAGATAACTCACCACATGCGTATGAGGATTAGTATATTTATTGGGAGATCTTGTGCAGGGAACGTGAATAAGTGCTGTACAGAAAGGGGTGGAATCCAAAGTTCACTGCCGGAGATGAGCTGCCTTACAGTTTCAGTCAACAGAGTCCAGGCCACAGTTCTTGGCATCATTGGGCAGACTGTGACTAGCATGTCCATGTGGGAGAGTCTCATAGGGGATGCTGTTGTACCCAGGGGCAATATGCCAGGTCCAGTGTCCTGGGAGATGTGCATGGCCCGCTGCCCCTCAACGTCTTAGCCGTGGACGACCCACCTTCCTTGGGGGACCCTCAGGTGCAGGCCTGGACGATGCATGGGATGCTACGTCAGAGAGTACCTCCTCCTCCTCCCTCCCTGCGGCTGGTGTCACACTTTGCCGTGATGTTGCTGGTCTTGTGACACAGGGAGGGTGCTGCATGTTGGCAGCTATCTGGCGTAGCGATTGGCTCATTTCCCGATGCACCGTCAAGAGCTGAGCCAGACTTGCCTCCACCCGTCCATAATGTAGGTCTTGCCTGGCTATTTGCTCTGCCTGCTGTTCTTTCACCTGGTTGAGGGTCTCCGCAAGCTGGCCTATCTCCCTGGTGTCCCGCCGGTATGCCTCCAGGATGTTAGCGAGTTCAGGCATACCGGATGCTGCAGCTGACTGGCCAGAATCTCGCCTCTGCCTTCCGCCACTCCCACCACCCTGACCCACACGAACACGGCCTGCGCTTGTGGGCACATCCAATCAACGGGCCCCCCGAGTGCTGCCAGGGTGGAGGTCGTCTGCAACCTCAGGGGCGCCCGACAAAGGGTGTCACTCATTTTCAATCAATCAATCAATCATGCCATTTGTATAGCGCACTACTCACCCGGGAGGGTCTCAAGGTGCTTGGGGGGAGGGGTATGCTACTGCTCGAACAGCCAGGTCTTGAGTTGTTTCCTGAAGGCGAGATGGTCCTGGGTCAGCCGAAGGTGGATGGGGAGGGAGTTCCAAGTCTTGGCAGCCAGGTAAGAGAAGGATCTTCCTCCGGCGGTGGCTCTTTGGATGCGTGGTACGGCTGCGAGGGCGAGGCTGGTGGACCGTAGCTGGCGGGTGGGCGTGTAGAAGGTCAGGCGGTCGTTGAGGTACTTGGGGCCCAGGTCGTGGAGAGACTTGTGTGCGTGGGTGAGGAGCCGGAACGTGATCCTCTTGTCGACGGGGAGCCAGTGCAGGTTCCTCATGTGGCTGGAGATGTGGCTGTGTCGGGGGACATCCAGGATGAGTCGGGCGGAGGCGTTCTCGATGCGCTGGAGTCTTTTCTGTAGCTTGGCTGTGGTTCCGGCTTAGAGGGCGTTTCCGTAGTCCAGTCGGCTGGTGACGAGTGCCTGGGTGACAGTCTTCCTGGTCTCGGTCGGGATCCAGCGGAAGATCTTGCGAAGCATACGCAGGGTGTTCAAGCACGACGAGGAGACGGCGTTGACTTGTCTGGTCATCGAGAGGGAGGGGTCCAGGATGAAGCCCAGGTTGCGTGCATGGTCGGTTAGCTTGGGTGCGGTGCCCAGGGCTGGGGGCCACCAGGAGTCGTCCCAGGCGGAGGGCGAAGATCCCAGGATGAGGACTACCGTCTTGTCCGAGTTCAGTTTCAGGCGGCTGTCCTTCATCCACTCGGTGACGTCTTTCATCCCTTCGTGTAGGCAGGTTCTGGCGGTGTCGGGGTCTCTGGTGAGGGAGAGGATCAGCTGGGTGTCGTCCGCGTAAGAGATGATGTTGAGGTTGTGCTGGCGTGCGATGGCTGCGAGAGGTTTCATGTAGATGTTGAAGAGGGTGGGGCTGAGTGAAGATCCTTGCGGGACGCTGCAGATGACTTCGGTGGCCTCGGAGCGAAACGGGGGGAGGCGGACTCTTTGTGTTCTTCCGGCGAGGAATGAGATGATCCACTCCAGTGCCTTCTCTTGGATACCGATGTTGCTGAGGCGCTGGACTAGGGTGCGGTGGCAGACCGCGTCGAACGCAGCGGAGACGTCCAGGAGGATGAGGGCCACTGTTTCCCCCTTGTCGAGCAGGGTCCGGATGTCGTCGGTGGCTGCGATGAGGGCGGTCTCGGTGCTGTGGTTGGCTCTGAAGCCGGACTGCGAGGGGTCGAGGGATCCGTTCGTCTCGAGAAAGGCGGTCAGCTGTCTGTTGACGATCTTCTCGATGACTTTAGCAGGAAAAGGGAGGAGCGAGATGGGGCGGAAGTTTTTGAGATCGGTGGGGTCCGCTGTAGGTTTCTTCAGGAGGGCGCTGATCTCGGCGTGCTTCCAGCTCTCCGGGAAGGTGGCGGTGTTGAAGGAGGCGTTGATGATGTTCCGGAGTTGGGGTGCGATGGTGGAGTCGGCCTTGTTGAAGACGTGGTGTGGGCAGGGGTCGGTCGGTGATCCGGAGTGGATGGTGTTCATCGTGCGGGCTGTGTCTTTGGTGCTCACCGTGGTCCAGGTGCGAAGGGTGGCGGTGGGGGGTGTTGGTTCAACGGTTGGGTGCGTGGGTGGGGCGCTGAAGCTGTTGTGGATGTCGGCGATCTTGCGGTGGAAGAACGAGGCGAGGGAGTCGCAGAGGTCTTGTGATAAGGGGTGATGTCGTTGGTGCGAGTGCTGGGGTTGGAGAACTCCTTGATGATAGTGAAGAGCTCTTTGCTGTCGTGGGCGTTGTTGTCCAGTCGTTCCTTCAGGGATTTCTTCTTGGTGGTGCGGATGAGCTGGTGGTGCTTGCGTGTAGCGTGTTTGAGGGCGGTCATGTTGTCGGTGGTCCGGTCGAGGAGCCAGGCTTTCTCGAGGGTGCGGCAGGTCTTCTTAGAGTCCTTGAGGTCGTCGGTGAACCAGGATGCCTTCTCATTTTCAGACTGGCTCGATTGTGGATCATGGGCAGGGCTGTGACCTGTCTGCTGGGATGTGGTGGGAATGGTTGGCTGAGATGTAGCTGGTACAGTTGCTGCAGGCGTTTGGGATCCAGAGGAGCCAGGTTGGTTGGGGTCATCCACAGTGCGTTGAGTGGCGTCGCTGTCGGTGGGGTCTGGGTCCTGCTGAGCCTGGAACTGGGATCCTTCTCCCCCCTGGTTGGGGGGGGGCAAACGTTCCCCTGTGTGTGGGAGAGACAGACACTGTTAAGGCACTATCAAGTGACATCTTGTTTAGTTATCCATTATGAGCATCACAGTTCCACAAGCTTCACATTGTTGACATTGTTCTGTTGTGTATGTAGTGGTAGTAATTTGACATGTACTCTGGGGTATTTTCATTATTCCATTATCTTGACAATAACTGACACAGCCATTGCTGTGTCTTGTATTGGCGGCACAACACATGTAAGGCATTGGTCATGTTCAGGCAACATCCAGGATACGGTGTAAATCCTTATGTCTGCGTCAAGCATGCACAGAGTTTAGATACAGCATGTTGATGTTAGAGACAGAGCATCATTAATTTGCATGACATCTACTACTTTGGATGTCTTTTGCTGTACCGTGATGGCCAAACAATGCCAACACCCCTGGACCTGTACACACACTTATAGATCATGGATTTAGAACTTGGCACTTCTGTAAGACGCATTACCTTGTCAATACCCATGTCCATGTTGGTACTTCAGTGCATCCACAACGTTCATGAGATGGGGCACGTGCATTGTTTGAGCGCCACAATGGACTTGAGCATCTGCAATGTGCATGTATGAGTAGTATGCGTTTTCATATGAGTGAGTGTTTTGTTGTGGTACATGACAATTGGGACAGTGTGAGAGGGCGACAGAGGGAGAGGGCGACAGAGGGAGAGGGCGACAGTGGGAGGGGGAGACAGGGTTGGAGGCAGGTTGTTTGTGCTTGTTCACTTGCTACACTGCCTTACTGTGTCACAACATATTGTATCTCTGGAAGGTGTGTCCACAACATGATATTGTTTAAGAGCTGTGGTCTACTATCTTGTGTGATATTTCCCTATCCCTGTACATTGGGCATGGTGCCTGGGTGAGGCCCTGGGGCATATGGGATGAGAGCAGCCTCCTACCCTCCACCTTCCACCCTTTGTGGGTCCCACTTGCAACAAACCACTTTTAGTTGTGTCCTGCTAGGACTCATGGCCACCCACCCCATGCTGCTGGGCACTGTTGTAAGTCCACCAATGTAACATGTATTTTTTGTACACTCACCAGACTCAACGGCTCCTAATATTCCATGTACTCCCGCCGGTGGCAGCAGGGCCATGACTTTCTCCTCCCAGGGCTGGTATACAGGAGGTCTGCGGGGGCCACCACCTCCAGTGTGGTGTGCAGAGGCGTACTCCTGGTCCATTTTCTTCTTGACCATCCTCCGCAGATCATACCACATGGCCTGGCATTCCCCCTTGGTGCGCCCGATGGGTGCAACAGCATTGACCCGGTCTACGATCCTCTCCCACAGGCCTGTTTTTTCTGCCATGCTGGTCTGTCTGACCAATGCGCCAAACAGCTGTGGCTCGACTCTGATGACTTCATCTGTAAGTATCTCCATCTCCGGGTTAGTGAACTTTGGATTCTTGGGTGTGGTCATGGTGTGGGGTGTATGTGATTGAGGGGGTGATGGTGTGTATGGATGAGGGTGTGTGGTTGTGATTGTGAAGGGGGTGGTGTGGGTGTAGATGTGATAGGGTGTATGTGTGAAGGTATGTGGCTGCTATAGTTGGTGTGCTCTCTGTTTCGTTGCAAGAATGGGTATGTTGCAAAGGATGATGGGTTGTATGTGTGGAGCCTTTTATTGGTCAAATAGTGGGTGTGGCTTAATTTGAATTGGTTGTGTGTGTGTTATATGGGGTGGGTGTTAGTGTTGACCTCTGTTTGGCTGTGACCAGGACATTGATTCTCTATGGTCTGTACACAGGAGACATGTTCAGTGTTGTTGTGCCACTTGTTTGCAAAGTCCTTGTGCTGGTTTGGGTGTTGGCGTTATGTGTGCGTGTCGTACTTGTGCGTGCGAGTGACTGGTACGGGCCGTTGGCGGGTGGGGGTGTTCGCGTAGGCTTGTTGGGGGGGTGTGCGTGTCGTACTTGTGCGTGCGAGTGACTGGTATGGGCCGTTGGCGGGTGGGGGTGTTCGCGTGGGGGTGTGTGCGTGTCATACTTGTGCATGCGAGTGACTGGTACGGGCCGTTGGCGGGTGGGGGTGTTCGCGTAGGCTTGTTGGGGGTGTGTGCATGTCGTACTTGTGCGTGCGAGTGACTGGTACGGGCCGTTGGCGGGTGGGGGTGTTCGCGTAGGCTTGTTGGGGGGGTGCGTGTCGTACTTGTGCGTGCGAGTGACTGGTATGGGCCGTTGGCGGGTGGGGGTGTTCACGTGGGTGTGTGTGCATGTTGTACTTGTGCGTGCGAGTGACTGGTACGGGCCGTTGGTGGGTGGGGGTGTTCATGTAGGCTTGTTCGGGGGGTGTGCGTGTCGTACTTGTGCGTGCGAGTGACTGGTACGGGCCGTTGGCGGGTGGGGGTGTTCGCGTAGGCTTGTTGGGGGTGTGTGCATGTCGTACTTGTGCGTGCGAGTGACTGGTACGGGCCGTTGGCGGGTGGGGGTGTTCGCGTAGGCTTGTTGGGGGGGTGCGTGTCGTACTTGTGCATGCGAGTGACTGGTATGGGCCGTTGGCGGGTGGGGGTGTTCACGTGGGGGTGTGTGCATGTTGTACTTGTGCGTGCGAGTGACTGGTACGGGCCGTTGGTGGGTGGGGGTGTTCATGTAGGCTTGTTCGGGGGGTGTGCGTGTCGTACTTGTGCGTGCGAGTGACTGGTACGGGCCGTTGGCGGGTGGGGGTGTTCGCGTAGGCTTGTTGGGGGTGTGTGCGTGTCGTACTTGTGCGTGCGAGTGACTGGTACGGGCCGTTGTCTGGTGGGGGTGTTCACGTAGGCTTGTTGGGGGGGTGTGCGTGTCGTACTTGTGCGTGCGAGTGACTGGTACGGGGCGTTGGCGGGTGGGGGTGTTCGCGTGGGGGTGTGTGCGTGTCATACTTGTGCGTGCGAGTGACTGGTACGGGCCGTTGGCAGGTGGGGGTGTTCGCGTAGGCTTGTTGGGGGTGTGTGCGTGTCGTACTTGTGTGTGCGAGTGACTGGTACGGGCCGTTGGTGGGTGGGGGTGTTCGCGTAGGCTTGTTGGGGGTGTGTGCGTGTCGTACTTGTGCGTGCGAGTGACTGGTATGGGCCGTTGGCGGGTGGGGGTGTTTGCGTAGGCTTGTTGGGGGGGTGTGCGTGTCGTACTTGTGTATGCGAGTGACTGGTACGGGCCGTTGGCGGGTGGGGTTGTTCGCGTAGGCTTGTTGGGGGTGTGTGCGTGTCGTACTTGTGCGTGCGAGTGACTGGTACGGACCGTTGGCGGGTGGGGGTGTTTGTGTAGGCTTGTTGGGTGTGTGTGCGTGTCATACTTGTGCGTGCGAGTGACTGGTACGGGCCGTTGGCGGGTGGGGGTGTTCGCGTGGGGGTGTGTGCGTGTCGTACTTGTGCGTGCGAGTGACTGGTACGGGCCGTTGGCGGGTGGGGGTGTTCGCGTAGGCTTGTTGGGGGTGTGTGAGTGTCGTACTTGTGCGTGCGAGTGACTGGTACGGGCCGTTGGCGGGTGGGGGTGTTCGCGTAGGCTTGTTGGGGGTGTGTGCGTGTCATACTTGTGCGTGCGAGTGACTGGTACGAGCCGTTGGTGGGTGGGGGTGTTCGCGTGGGGGGGTGTGCGTGTCGTACTTGTGCGTGAGCGAGGGGTACGCGTGTGGTATGTGTTGACGCTGCTAGATGCGAGCCGCATATTGCCGTACGAATCATTATTCAAGTGCGATAACTTAGTTCCGTACGATTCGCTGTCAGGCTTCTCGTACAGTATCGTACTTGTGTGCTTGTACGGGCTGGTTACAAATCGTACGGTAGGATTCCCGATGCATGTTCGTACGGATCATCGACTGTGATTCGGACGGTTCGGTGATAATCGTACAGAAATAGACGGGAACGGATCGGAATTCGCAGGTCGGACATAAAGTTCCCATTCGTACGGAATCGGATACGGATGCGAGTCGTACGGCAGAATATTTTCCCGGATCAGAATCGACCCCTAAGTGTGGATTTTTGCAAATGTCTCCATAGACATTGGTTAAAGTAGAAGTAACATCCTTGTATGGATGTGTGTGGATATGTTTTAAGGATGGAATTAATCATTGCTTGTTCAAAGTCAATTATAATTTTTAGGGGAAAGAAGTCAGAAGTTTCTTATTTTATTTTGTTTAATATTTCTGTGTAAGTAGATGTTTGTTTGTTTGGTAACAAACAATAGATGAATGGAATACAGGTATTATGGTATTGCCCATGTATAGTATATAATTAATAGAATGGTTTAGGGCATATGGTAAAAGTGCCATCCATCATCCATGTTTGACTTTCTTTTAATTTTTTTAGGTTGTTGTTTGTAGCAAACATTATTATCCTTTCATCTTTGTTGTTGTTATCGTAGAAGATAAAAGGTTCTTCATTATGTGTTATGGTTAGCTCAGGTGGAATTATGATTTCGTCAAAAGTTTTAGGTATTGGTATTGTTGGTCTACTGGATTTTGTTGTTCTAGCTATGGTTCTTTTTATTGCAGCTATTGTTGGTAACTGACCTCTTGCCTCTCTAGGTACTCTAGGTATTAATTCTTTAAGTATTACACTAGTTGGTAGGTCAGAGGTTTTGCTTAATTCCTTAATATTGTCTACAGTAGATCTAACCTCTATTTCTGAGAGGTTAGGTGGATGGTTATGTTCAGTGGTATTAATAACACTTGTTTCTCTGGTTGTTGCACGTCCATAGCATTTGTTAGAACAATACTTAGTACATTTCCAGTTAACTTTAAGGTCTTTTTGTTTCTCTTGAGTATAAGTATACCCCATATAGCACAACAAAAACTTTCCTTTCTGAGATGTTACAAATCTTGCTTCTTCTGTCATTGTTGTTTTCTTAAATCTAGAAAGGGTGTATTAAATATTATGAGTAAAAGTATACACTTTAAAAGATAACATATTTAATTATGTACAATTTTTAGGTACTTACCAATAGTAAATTGTTGATTTAGAAAGTAGAATAGTTTTTTACTTGATGCTTTTATAGGTATTACTGTTCTGTTGAAAGAAAGTGAAGAATATTTTAGGGAATGATTATATGTGTATTTTGGTTTCACATTTGGTAGGGTGCTTTATTTAATTAAAAAAAAGTTATGTTTATTTAATTAAAACTAAAAAATATTTAGTGAAAATACATTTATAGAATTTAATAAAGTAACATTCTAAGATTGTTGCTTTTTAATAGTTAAAAAATAGTACATGTGTATGATTATATACTTACCAAGTGTTAAATCTTAGTTGTTGAATGTATATTCTTGGTTGATATATTGCAGCTTTTCAATTTTCAGTTATCTGTTGAAAAATAAAAATGTGTGAATAATAATTTGTTCAGTATTTATAATTTGAGTAGCATTTAAAAAAAATTTATACAATTTTTTGTGTCTTTTAAACCTGTGTTTACTAAGTAAAAAACATTAGATAGTCAAGTTGGATTTTATTACAAGTTTATATAATTTTAGATATTAATTTAGATATTTTTCAGTGTATATAAAGTGATTTTCATATACTTACGTTGTAAGTATGTTGTAGTTGTTCAGTAGAAACTGTTCATCTGTTATTTAAAGTAGAATCTGTAGTGGAGAAATGTAGAGATAGGAAGAAAAATTATTTATAAAGTTTCGACAATGATTAGTAGGTTACATTTGTTGTAACATTTTATTCAGACTAATAAAATTATTTACTTATTGTAGTTTGTAGTCTTTTCCTTGATAGAAGAATCTTGAAGGTAGTTGAAAAGTTTGCAGTCTAGCTTGAAGCTGAATATTTTCTGCTGGTTTTAGAGTATGTTTTACGTTTCTTTATATAGGGTATGTTTAATTAGTGTTTGTTTCTGATTGGTTACATACCTTGCAAAGTGTTGGTATTGGTTTGAATTTTTTTCCGTTAATTTATTAAGTTAGTTGTCTGTTAAATGTTTATCCTGAGAAGTAGTGTAGTTGTAAGTAATTTACGAATACTTTTTAAAATTTGTATAAGTAGTAAAAAAGTATAATATTTATTGGCTAATGTGTATATAATAAATATGTGTGTATAAATGTTCTTTATTGATGTGTTAATTTTAAGTAAATATTTTAGGGATATTTATGTATATAAAAGTGTTTTGTATGTTAATATATAATTTTATGTTTTTCTTTGTGATAGATTAAATGTGTAGTATGTTTAAAAAACGTATTTTATCATGTAGAGTTGTCGATATTTAGATGTAGTCGAAATATTTGCTGTCGATATTTGTGTAATCGATATTATTTTGAAGTGCTCTTTTTAGATCTACAGGTCGATATTTTATATTTCGATAAAAGTGCTATCGAAATTAGTGCTGACGATATTTTTGTATTTCGATATTGTTTGGTCGATGTTTTTGTATTTCCTTATTTAAATATAGGGTATCGATGTAAATGTCATCGATATTTGAGACACGATATTTCTGTAGGTCGATTTTACTTAAATCGAAAATTTGTCAGTGATTCATTTTTTTCATATTCCATGTGCTGAAAAATGGTTTACGTTCATTGATTTTTGCCAAGTTTATGTCACAGTTTTATTGCATGAGAATAGTCAGGAGTACTGTCAAAAAGAAGATGAATACCTGGGACACAAAATTAGAAAGGGAGGTAGAAAGGTGTCACCAGAGAGGGTGGAAATGATTTCCAAGAAAAATCCACCTCAAATTCAGAAAGAAGTCAGGAACTTTTTGGGAATGGTTAGCTGCTGTAGAGAGTGGTTACTAAACCTTTCCCTAGTGGCTAAGCCTTTACTGAGGCTGACACACGAGGGTGTGTCTGATCCGCTTCCATTGGACAACAATTGCACAAAAGCATTCCTCGAGTTGAAAGAGAAAAAATGTCGCGCCCCAGCACTAGGAATGCCTATTCAAAAAGATGAATGTTTTCAAAGGTCTGTGATGTATTGCCCAATGACCTTTGACCCTAAGTTCACAGAAATGTCAGCAAATGAATTGGATTGTGATGAAACTGAATATGAGTGTCTAGATATCATGAAAATATGCATAAAGCCAAATTCAGACTTTAAGGATGAACGTCTGAGTCAGCCCAACAATGTCCATTTTGTAGATGGCCCATGTTTAAAAGGTGACACATTAAAAGCAGCACATGCTGTGCTCCTTATACATGATGTTGTCAAAGCTTCATGGCTTTCAATAGTTACCCCAGCCCAAAATTCGAAATTGATTACCATTACCATAACATGCAGTATATCTGCTCAAATGAGAGTCACTGTTGTCATGGGAGAGAGAAATGCTAATTCAGTTGCACAAATTTGTGTTCAGTTAGCATATACATTCAATGGAATCTTCACAGTTGAATTAAAAGAGTCTCAAGAAAATGTTTTTGAAGCAGCACAACAGGGTTGTATCAGAACTATTTTTGAGAAAAATGACAACTGCAATGTGGCAAATGTGTTATTGTAAAGACTGATGCCCAGGTATAGATTGCCAGTTTCTCTGAAATCAGATCATAATGTGGTTTTAAAGATAATGAGTGAAGAACAACAGATTGGACAAGGAATGGATTGCAGCTATCTGCCTGAAGTGTCAAGCATAATAAAGCAACACATTGGCGGCACTGAGTTACCTTTTGTAAAAGACTGTTTTTCAGCATCACCAAAGTGGCTTGAGAATACATATGCAAATGCACTTGTGGAAAACACTGATGAGAACACTAGCCATTGCTGTGTATGTCTGGTTGCTGTACAGTGTACAGTTTCTCACCAGATTGCAGCTGCTACACAAGATCTGCATAATGGATGGTGCAACAACTTTGATCTGGGAGATGCTGTGGTGAAACATCTGAATCTGATCAAAGTGAAAGTAAGAGTGAAAGGCCTTGGTTGAAAAAGTGCAAAGAATTGATGGTGCTCTGTCAGAGTTTCTCAGCACCTAAGTAATCTAATTGCATGGAAAAGGTACATAATGCCACACTGTATGAGCCATTCTGATGGCAAGCTGATGACAAAGAGCAAAGAAATGCTAAAACGGTCCTGTTGAATTTTCATTTTATTATTTTGGTTACTTATTTTAATGAAGACTTAGGGCCCCATTAGGATGACGGGCAGACATTGTCACCCTATCGGAGAACGGGACCGCCCGCCATAAGGGCGGGGGTCCCGTGGGGGGAATTAGGATGTGCCCGCCACAGTGGCGGGCACATCCTGTAGTTTTAGCATTGTGGCGGGCGGTGCACTCTGCACCGCCCGCCACAATGCAAAAAATGCTTTTTCACATTTGCATATGCAAAGCGGCAGGCACCGCGCGGTGCCTGCCGCTTTGCAAATGCAAATGTGGGGGTGTACCAGAGGTACCCCCCATGTGCCCCTCTGACAGTGGCGCCAACCTTGGGGCCCTGCAGGGGGCCCCCGCAGCAATCGCCGCATGCCTTTCCGTGGCGGCATTGCCGCCACGGAAAGGCCCCTAATGTAAGCCATCGTAATATGGCTGGCGGTGTCCATTGGACACCGCCACCATATTAATCTATTACCGCCGCGATCGCAGGGCGATCGCGGTGGTAAAGCGGCAGACGGTCTTTCCGTCCGCCATTGTCCCCTCCGAGAACGAGAACGAGAGTGGTTGTCGGGCGGATTGCCTCTGCCAGGGTGGCGGTGGCCACCGCCACCCTGGCGGAGGCAATCCGCCCGATATCCTAATGGAGCCCTAACTGTTCCAAGAAGCTACTTACAGAACTCTGCACTAAAACATTTGAGCTTAGCTATATATGATCTTATTACAGACCAGACTTTTGTTTGCCTTAGAAATATAAGTAAAATTGTTATATGCTCAGCTTTTGCAATTTAAAAAAAATAAAAATAAAAAAAATAAAATATAAAAAATGTCACATGGGAAATTAAGTATGTGTGATGAATTATAAATCATTTGATTATGATTTGATATCATCAGAAGGGTGGATTGATGGAGCAGATTCCATCTGCAGTCAGGCATTGTTTTATTTTTTGCTTTAGACAGACTGCATTTAAATTGCCACGCACATTTTGGTGCAAGTTAAAAACATGGCACATGAAAAACATGAAAGTGAGGCCTATTCAGTCTGAAAGGCTTTTGCTGAATTAACATATGTTTTTTTGTAGAGTAGAGAAAAGTGGCCTTTTTAGCTTTGAAGATTAATAGAATGTGTTTCTCTCTCCTCAGCTCATTCCTTGTAATCTAAATTCACTATTCCTGTCTTAAGAGACTTTGACTTGTTGCATATTTAGATAAACATTTTCAGTTAATAACACCTCTTTTTATGATGTGTGTGAATTAATAATGCACCAAACACTACACAGGGGGCTAAATGCTTTTTTGCATGAAAAGCTATCTAAAACATTAAAGCATGTTTTTGTGTGCGCTGTATTAACTGTGTGTGCTTTTATAATTTACACTAATGCATCAAAATGCTATGTTGCACATTGCACATTTATTTTGCATGTTGTCATAAATAATAGAAAAGCTGCTTGAAACTAATAGCTTGGCTAGGTAAACATTTATAAAGGGTATTAGTATGGAGTTGGGAAACATAATGGGCTGATTTACATGAAATTAATATTCTCTTTGTGTCTGTTTTATTTTTGGGCCTACACAAAACATGGTTGCCTGTGAATCCAGCAAGGCTATGACTTGTAAAGAGAAGGGTGCATGCGCAGACTGAGCCAGCTCTCCTCATGACAAGAAGAAGTCAAGGACATCTTAAACTGTACATTCTTGTGATTGCGCCAATGTACCAGTTAGTTAAAATATTCGTCCTACTGCGCTGTGAAAGGAAGGAAGAGAATTAGAATGAAACATTTTTCCTAGTTAATGTTGCAAAAGCAATATAAATGTATTTACTCATGTATGCTTCTTTTGTTAAAACTGGTGCAGTCAGGATTTTAGAATGAGTCAGGGTAAGTGAGAACTCATGCCATTGTGGCTGACCAATCACGTACAGGTTTTCCTGAAGATGCAACATTTTTGTGTAGACTGCCAAGAATTAGAGTATAAATAATGACTTCTCTGGTGGGGGTTTAGCTTTTTCTTAGCTCAGCTGGCTTCTTGCTCATTTTGGCTTAGGCTTTGCTTCATTCTATGGGTTAGGTACGAGATCATCACGGGTGCAGCCTTGGGCGTCCGAGGAGAGTCAGGGGGAGATTTTTTGCTTCCATGTCATATTTTGGCACTGTAACCACATTCCTTTGAGGTCTGGTGAAGCGGGGGCTGTGTCACTCCTTGCTTGCTCTTTAGACACAGACAGGAGCAGAGAATGCAGTGGATCATGATAGAATTAGATGCAAAACTTTAAGTTTATGCTTTGACTAATTAATTAGGTCTAATAAGATTTATTTGACTTATGAATTTATTTCTCTTAATGGGAGATTTTCTGCAAACCATTTAATTATTGATTAGCTTTGCAAGACACTTTTTTCCTTAGAAACTCTTTAAGAATTTTGACTGATATAGTGCACCACATTTTCTTTCCTACATGTAATGCTTATATGCAGACTGTAATGTGTTCTGTATTAATGCTATTTTTCCTGTTTTCCAAATTCTGTAACCTGATTGATATTTTACTAATGAATAAAGGGTCAGAGAAAAACTTAACTTTTGACTAGAAAATAAAACCTTTTAAAATACTCAACAACTCTCTCTTTATTGGCCTAAATAATAATTGCATTTTTGACTGTTCATGATTATTTAAAGTCTCCTGAAGGTAATACATGGTGTTAAGGGCCCAACACCTTTTTTCCAGCGGTAAATTAGAGGTAGCATGAGGGTTTGCATTGAGAAATTACCAGAAGAAATTACCGCTCCATCAGCACCTCAAATGGAGGGACCCAGATCTGGGGCCTCATTTACGAGGCTGTGCTTCACTTTTACGCCGGCGGTGCGTCACTTTTTGTAACGCGCCAGTGGCGTAAAAGATGCACCTTGTTGCGCCATATTTACAAAGTGACACATCTAGGTAGATGCGTCACTTTGTAAACCCCTGCGCCACATTATACCTGCGCCAGGTATAATGTATGCAAGGGGGGCATATTGACGCAAGGAAGGGTCGTAGAAGTGACGCAGTGAAATCTATAAGATTTCACTGCATCACTTTTAGGACGCCGTTGCGTCAAATTCTTGTCTGTTATGGCGATCCGGTATGCTGGGATACCTAGTTCTTCGGGCAGTATAACTACAGCTTGGGTAGTGGAAAGCGTTAAAGGACTCAGCTTAGTGTCTAATGGGAAAGGGAGTGCCCGCGGCGGCCATTTTGAAGTGGTGAATTAATCAAAATGAACGTGCAAGTTTAGAGTGCCTACGGCGTATGTGACTTTAAAGGAATACATTCTTTACAGAATTATTAAAACCAATTACAGTTTGATGCAATGATTACAACAGGGAGGTCCCGTCCTCAAGACGGTTTAACCCATTCTGAATACTGTTAGTTTTCGGGATCCAGTGGAGTTCTTCCTTGTTGAGCCATTGTGATATGTCTGCTCCCCTTGGGGGCGGTTTGATGATGGTAACCACTGTCCAAAGAAGGTGTTTTTCGCTGTGTCCTTTTGCTGAGAAGTGTTCAACAAGGGGTGCGTTTGCCGTTTTGCACTTGATCCTACTGCGGTGCTGTCCAATTCGGAGTTTTACTTTTTGGCTTGTTTGCCCTATATAGATAAGCATACAGGGACAAAAGATGGCGTACACCAGATTTGCAGAGTTACAGTTGGAAAAATATTTACGTTCAAATTTAATGTTGCAATATTCAAACGTTTTGCCTTCAATTGTGGTGGCACAACATATACAATTTCCACACTTAGGGGTCCATTAGGATGACGGGCGGACTTTGTCCACCCGTCATCCTACCGGTGTATGGGACCACCCGCCATAAGGGCGTGGGGTCCCGTCCTACCTATTATGATGCGCCCGCCACAGTGGCGGGCGCTTCCCGCATTTGTAGCATTGCAGCGGGCGGTGCTGAAAGCACCGCCCGACACAATGCAAAAAATGGACGTTGTGCATTTCAATGCACAACATGACAGGCACCGCGAGGTGCCTGTCATGTTGTGCATTGAAATGCAGGGGGTGTGCACCCCCCATGCCCATGGAGTCCCTGGGGGCCCGCAACGGGCCCCCGCAGGGGGACTCCGCATGCCTTTCCGTGGCGGCATTGCCGCCACGGAAAGGCATTCACAAATGCCTATCCTAATATGGCCGGCGGTGTCTAATAGACACCGCCACCATATAAACCCTTTTCCGCCCCGGCCGCAAGGCGACCGGGGCGGAAAAGCAGCGGACGGTCTTTCCGTCCGCCACGGCCAAACATGCCATCCTAATATGGCGGGGGGTGTTTTGTGTCAGGATTGCGGGCGGATTGCCCCCGCCACGCCGGCGGTGGCTACCGCCTGCCTGGCGGGGGCAATCCACCCGCTATCCTAATGGACCCCATAGTATGGCCTGTAAGTGGAGGAAAACCCCTTGCATCATTTATAGTGGTTTTCAATGATTGCAGTGGAAGAGCTTCCCTTACTAGGTGGTCTTTAATATTCTTGGCTCTTTTGAAAGCAAACATTGGCTTCTCTAGTGTTAACTGACCTGCGTTGAGAACTGGACAGTGTTTTAGCACACTTGTTCTAATGGCATTGGATACTGGTGAGAATGTGGTGACACAAATGAGCCTGTCTTGTTCTTGCTTTTGTTTAGGCTCAAGAAGGGTTTCTCTTGGGCAGTACCATGCCCTTTTGAGGGATAGGCGCACCAGTTTGCGCGGGTAGCCTCTGCTCCTTAGTTTTTTGCTAAGGGTTTTTGCTTCAGTAAAATAGTAATCTCTGAAATAGCAGTTACGCCTGATCCGTAGAAATTGGGAAAAGGGCAGAGAATCTCGTAGGGCCCGTGGGTGGTGGCTAGTATATTCTAACAGAGTATTTCGCTCTGTGGGTTTGCGATGCAATGAGGTGGTTAGACGGCCTTCAGTGTGCTTTATTTCTAAATCAAGGAAAGGGATAGAATCCTTGTTGGTGGACAAGGTTTAGCTGAGACCACCACTGTTGTTATTCAACCAATGTTGAAAACATGTGAGGTTGTCAAGGGAATCAGTCCATATTAAAAAGATGTTGTCAATGTATCTTTTCCACAAGGCTATACCATTGAGGAAAGGATTAGACATATCTAAGATGCTGCTGGTCTCCAGGTGGTCCATATACAGGATAGCCAGGTTGGGAGCAAAAATTGCTCCCATCGAGGTACCCCTTACTTGGCCATAAAACTGTCCTTCGAAAAGAAAAAAGTTTTTCGTTAGGCAAATTTTGAGTAGCTGGAGAATGAACACGGATGGGACGTTATGTGGCTGTGCGCGTGTTTCTAGAACCTTTTCAATGACACGGAGAGATTCATATTGCGGGATGTTAGTATACAATGATTCCACATCCAGCGTGCACATGGTGCTGGATGTGGGATCAAATGGATAGTCTTCGATTAAGTTTATCATAGCCATACTATCCCTCATGTACAAGTGGTATCAGGGACGAATGTCTTGATAAAGAAATCTATGTAATGGCCCAGCGGTTCGAGGACACACCCGCACCCCGAAACTATGGGGCGGCCCGGTGGTGATTGTGGGTTTTTATGGATTTTTGTTAGGCAGTAAATAACAGGGGTCCGTGAGCATTTAGTATTGAGAAAATCGAACTCCTTTTTGGACAGAAAACCTGTGTCAAGTGCCTCTGAAGTGACTTTTGTGATCAGGTCTTGAATTTCACTAGTAGGATTACGTGGGAGTTTACAGTAGTGTTCGCTGTTGTTAAGTTGGCGTAGCACTTCATTTTTGTAGAGTTCAATGTCTTGGATTACTATGCCACCCCCTTTGTCTGCAGGTTTTATAATTAAGGACTGGTTATTTTTAAGGGAGGAGATGGCATTTTTTTCGTCAAGAGTGATGTTGTACGGAATGAAGGACCGTTTATTTTCAAGACTGGATAGGTCCTTGAGAACCAATTTTTCAAAGGTAGGTATTTCAGGTGAGATCATTCCGGCTGTAGGAGAAAATTTGGAAGGAGGCCTGAAAGGAGTATTACAGTTATTTGGTGTGGAGGGATTGAGAATAAAGAAACTCTGTAAGCAGACTTTCTAAAAATCTAAAAAATCTCAGGAGTTCTGTTTGTTTTTCCTGGAAGTTGGGACGTACTGTAGGGACAAAAGATAGTCCTCTGCTAAGGAGTGACACTTCATTACTGGATAATGTGTGATCAGTAAGGTTAAAGATTGGGAGGAGACCATTCTCTAAGTCATTGGTGGTATCATTAGTAATGTGGTCAGATATTGCTACCAACGGTCGTGTTGGCGGCGTGTGAACCGTTCTCCGGGGGGGGTTCGGTGGTTTGGACCATGTCTGAGCCTGTTTGCCCCTGCCCCTTGGTTGGCCACGGCCTCCTTCTAAAAAATTACGGTTGGAAGGGCCTGGGCTGTCACTCTGATCTGATTGTCCTGACGAGTCAGCTGAGCTGTCAGTAAAACCTACGTACTGTTGTTTCCTATTGAACCTACCCCAGGGTCTTTGATGTTGTGGAACGTTGTAGGGGCGGTTAGTGTAGTAGTCCTTGGCCAAGTAGGGGTACGTTCTTTCCTGGTTAAAGTTTTTGATGTCCTTCCGTACTTTGACTTTTTTTTTGTTTAATTCAAATTTATGAAACTCTTCTATAGTTTTGTTTATTTTGTCAAGAAGCTTGCTGGTTTCTGAGCTGGTGGTATTGTCTTTAATCTGTTTCTCTAGATCTGCTATTTCAGTACCTAATTTTTGAAGCTCTTCTGTAGCAATGTCAATTCCAAGCACCATCCAGTGCCGGGAGCAAGTTGTGCTGATGTAGCTAAAACCATTCAGATATTTAGGGTTATTGGTAAAGACCCCTGGCACATTACATACTTGTAGGCCCAATGGGATAGTATTGGATCTTAGGTAATCAGTTAGTAGTCTAATCATTAAGAGTAGTCGGACCTCCTTTTTCTTTAACTTCTCTAAATCATAAACATGTGAGGTACCTTACCCAGATGGAGCTTCTGCTGAATCAGAAAGGAGGGATGGACCCCCTAAAATGTTATTAATGTATTCTAAATTATACAGTGGAGGGTGAGGATCAGACATGCCTGGAGGGAAAATAAAGGAAGAGAGGAATTTTTCAATGGGGTAAATAGGGGTAAAACACACAACGGTGGACAAGGTGAAACCACTTGTAAGAAAGGGGCTGGGATTGCCTGAATCCCTTGCAATCCGGCGATTGCGCTAATTACTTTTACAACAAAACAAGGGAACCCTGAAGGTATAACATAGGGACCTTGGGAATTATCATATTCTACAGAACAGTGGTCCCTATATGTGGACAGTGTATGCAAGAGCATTAATCATACACTTAATAAGTGATATGTCTTTTGTCCGTCCAGACAAGAATTTTATTTTTCATTAAGTTGAATTTTAAACATTTTTTAGGAACAGTTGGATGTCAAGTGGGCACAGCCGTGACCCTCAACATACAAGACAGAACAACGAAGCAGGTGGCCAAAAAGGGCAAAGCAAAGAATATGTCTGTGTACTTGTGCTCAGTATAACAGACTTAAATTGTTATTAAAACACACCATTGCATTTTACTCATTATTTCATTAATCTTTTGCATATGGGGTTGTTATAGTCGACGACGTTTGGATGCCTTTTGACATTTGGGGCATCATCATCAGGACAAGGTATAACAACAAGGGGAGCAGACATATCACATTTGCTCCACAAGGAAGAACTCCACTGGATCCTGAAAACTAACAGTGTTCGGAATGGGTTAAATCGTCTTGAGGACTGGACCTCCCTGTTGTAATCATTGCATCAAACTGTAATTGGTTTTAATAATTCTGTAAAGAATGTATTCCTTTAAAGTCACATACGCCCTAGGCACTCTAAACTTGCACGTTCATTTTGATTAATTCACCACTTCAAAATGGCCGCCGCGGGAACTCCCTTTCCCATTAGACACTAAGCTGAGTCCTTTAACGCTTTCCACTACCCAAGCTGTAGTTATACTGCCCGATGAACTAGGTATCCCAGCATACCGGATCGCCATAACTGCCACAGATTGAGCGACCGAGCTAATAATTATGCTCAAGTTTTCGAGGCTTATTTTTCCTCGTTAAAATCCAGCCTACAAGGTAAATAGATTACGCCCAGCCCTTCCATCTTTTCACGCCACTGACCAATACGGCAATTCTAATTTTCTTTTCGTTTTCCACAGAAGGCTCATTCTATTATTGCCTAGCGTAAGGACCTGTGTAACCACGGCCATAGGGAAACCAAGCACGTAGGTGCTTTTTATAATCCTGCCAGTTTACGTGCACTTGATCGTTTCATGTATTTAATCCACGGAAAGCCCTATTGCCACTTAGTGTCACCGTTCCCCCTGCCGCATGAGAAATAGTGTGCACACCACGGGAGCGACTAGTAAGCATGTTAAGAAACCGAGGAACAAACCCCCATTTTCAATCAGCTCGTCCCGTTTACTTGGGCACGTTCACCACGCCGGGACCGTTCTCGCTCCTTTCGTTTTTTAGAAAAACTTATGCCCTACAATCGCCGCGAGTTTCACCTCTTCACTCGCTGTTCATGTTCAAGTATTCACCGCGACGATCACCTCTTTAATCGCCGTCTGCGATCACTTCATGCACATTTTTAAGATAAAAACACATTTTCACTTGTGATTCATAATCACTTCAACCATAACTATGAGGTCAAAATTAACATGCCTGTTATTCATGGCAATCTTTTGTTTTTTCTCCCTTTTTTTCTTCCTAATGTAAATAATTTATGTAAAGTAAATGTAACAAAAAGGCTTAGTGCTAAAAATTCTTGCTCAAGACAACAATGTTGTTATTCTGTGTCCTGATGATGAGGCCCCAAATGTAAAAAGGCATCGAAACGTCGTCGACTATAACAACCCCATATGCAAAAGATTAATGAAATAATGAGTAAAATACAATGGTGTGTTTTTATAACAATTTAAGTCTGTTATACTGAGCAAAAGTACACAGACATATTCTTTGCTTTGCCCTTTTTGGCCACCTGCTTCGTTGTTCTGTCTTGTATGTTGAGGGTCACGGCTGTGCCCACTTGATATCCAACTGTTCTTAAAAAATTTTTAAAATTCAACTTAATGAAAAATAAAATTCTTGTCCGGACGGACAAAAGACATATCACTTATTAAGTGTATGATTAATGCTCTTGTATACACTTTCCACATATAGGGACCACTGTTCTGTAGAATATGATAATGCCCAAGGTCCCTATGTTATACCTTCAGGGTTCCCTTGTTTTGTTGTAAAAGTAATTAGCGCAATCGCCGGATTGCAAGGGATTCAGGCAATCCCAGCCCCTTTCTTACAAGTGGTTTCACCTTGTCCACCGTTGTGTGTTTTACCCCTATTTCCCCCATTGAAAAATTCCTCTCTTCCTTTATTTTCCCTCCAGGCATGTGTGATCCTCACCCTCCACTGTATAATTTAGAATACATTAATAACATTTTAGGGCGTCCATCCCTCCTTTCTGATTCAGCAGAAGCTCCATCTGGGTAAGGTACCACACATGTGGATGATTTAGAGTAGTTAAAGAAAAAGGAGGTCCGACTACTCTTAATGATTAGACTACTAACTGATTACCTAAGATCCAATACTATCCCATTGGGCCTACAAGTACGTAATGTGCCTGGGGTCTTTACCAATAACCCTAAATATCTGAATGGTTTTAGCTACATCAGCACAACTTGATCCCGGCACTGGATGGTGCTTGGAATAGACATTGCTACAGAAGAGCTTCAAAAATTAGGTACTGAAATAGCAGATCTAAAAAAACAGATTAAAGACAATACCACCAGCTCAGAAACCAGCAAGCTTCTTGACAAAATAAACAAAACTAAAGAAGAGTTTCATAAATTTGAATTAAACAAAAAAACAGTCAAAGTACGGAAGGACATCAAAAACTTTAACCAGGAAAGAACGTACCCCTACTTGGCCAAGGACTACTACACTAACCGCCCCTACAACGTTCCGTAACATTAAAGACCCTGGGGCAGGTTCAATAGGAAACAACAGTAAATAGGTTTTACTGACAGCTCAGCTGACTCGTCAGGACAATCAGATCAGAGTGACAGCCCAGGCCCTTCCAACCGTAATTTTTTAGAAGGAGGCCGTGGCCAACCAAGGGGCAGGGGCAAACAGGCTCAGACATGGTCCAAACCACCGAACCCCCCCGGAGAACGGTTCACACGCCGCCAACACTACCGTTGGTAGCAATATCTGACCACATTACTAATGATACCACCAATGACTTAGAGAATGGTCTCCTCCCAATCTTTAACCTTACTGATCACACATTATCTAGTAATGAAGTGTCACTCCTTAGCAGAGGACTATCTTTTGTCCCTGAAGTATGTCCCAACCTCCAGGAAGTACAAACAGAACTCCTGAGAATTTTTAGGAAAGTCCGCTTACAGAGTTTCTTTATTCTCAATCCCTCCACACCAAAAAACTGTAATACTCCTTTCAGGCCTCCTTCCAAATTTTCTCCTACAGCCGGAATGATCCCACCTGAAATACCTACCTTTGAAAAATTGGTCCTCAAGGCCCTGTCCAGTCTTGAAAATAAACGGTCCTTCATTCCGTACAACATCACTCTTGACGAAAAAAATGCCATCTCCTCCCTTAAAAATAAACAGTCCTTAATTATAAAACCTGCAGACAAAGGGGGTGGCATAGTAATCCAAGACATTGAACTCTACAAAAATGAAGTGCTACGCCAACTTAACAACAGCGAACACTACTGTAAACTCCCACGTAATCCTACTAGTGAAATTCAAGACCTGATCACAAAAGTCACTTCAGAGGCACTTGACACAGGTTTTCTGTCCAAAAAGGAGTTCGATTTTCTCAATACTAAATGCCCACGGACCCCTGTTATTTACTGCCTACCCAAAATCCATAAAAACCCACAATCACCACCGGGCCGCCCCATAGTTTCGGGGTGCGGGTCTGTCCTCGATCCGCTGGGCCATTACATAGATTTCTTTATCAAGCCATTCGTCCCTGATACCACTTGTTACATGAGGGATAGTATGGCTATGATAAACTTAATCAAAGACTATCCATTTGATCCCACATCCAGCACCATGTGCACCCTGGATGTGGAATCATTGTATACTAACATCCCGCAATATGAATCTCTCCGTGTCATTGAAAAGGTTCTAGAAACACGCGCACGGCCACATAACGTCCCATCCGTGTTCATTCTCCAGCTACTCGAAATTTGCGTAACAAAAAACTTTTTTCTTTTCGAAGGACATTTTTATGGCCAAGTAAGGGGTACCTCGATGGGAGCAATTTTTGCTCCCAACCTGGCTATCCTGTTTATGGACCACCTGGAGACCAGCAGCATCTTAGATACGTCTAATCCTTTCCTCAATGGTATAGCCTTGTGGAAAAGATACATTGACAAGATCTTTTTAATATGGACTGACTCCCTTGACAACCTCACATGTTTTCAACATTGGTTGAATAACAACAGTGGTGGTCTCAGCTACACCTTGTCCACCAACAAGGATTCTATCCCTTTCCTTGATTTAGAAATAAAGCACACTGAAGGCCGTCTAACCACCTCATTGCATCGCAAACCCACAGAGCGAAATACTCTGTTAGAATATACTAGCCACCACCCATGGGCCCTATGAGATTCTATGCCCTTTTCCCAATTTCTACGGATCAGGCGTAACTGCTATTTCAGAGATGACTATTTTACTGAAGCAAAAACCCTTAGCAAAAAACTAAGGAGCAGAGGCTACCCGCGCAAACTGTTGCACCGATCCCTCAAAAGGGCATGGTACTGCCCAGGGAGATCCCTTCTTGAGCCTAAACAAAAGCAAGAACAAGACAGGCTCATTTATGTCACCACATTCTCACCAGTATCCAATGCCATTAGAAAAAGTGTGCTAAAACACTGGCAAGTTCTCAACGCAGGTCAGTTAACACTAGATAAGCCAATGTTTGCTTTCAAAAGAGCCAAGAATATTAAAGACCACCTAGTAAGGGAAGCTCTTCCACTGCAATCATTGAAAACCACTATAAATGATGCATGGGGTCTTCCTCCACTTACAGGCCATACTAAGTGTGGAAATTGTATATGTTGTGACACCACAATTGAAGGCAAAATGTTTGAATATTGCAACATTAAATTTGAACGTAAATATTTTTCCAACTGTAACTCTGCAAATCTGGTGTACGCCATCTTTTGTCCCTGTATGCTTATCTGTATAGGGCAAACAAGCCAAAAAGTAAAACTCCGAATTGGACAGCACCGCAGTAGGATCAAGTGCAAAAAGGCAAACGCACCCCTTGTTGAACACTTCTCAGCAAAAGGACACAGCGAAAAAGACCTTCTTTGGACAGTGGTTACCATCAACAAACCGCCCCCAAGGGGAGCAGACATATCACAATTGCTCAACAAGGAAGAACTCCACTGGATCCTGAAAACTAACAGTATTCGGAATGGGCTAAACCGTCTTGAGGACTGGACCTCCCTGTTGTAATCATTGCATCAAACTGTAATTGGTTTTAATAATTCTGTAAAGAATGTATTCCTTTAAAGTCACATACGCCGTAGGCACTCTAAACTTGCACGTTTATTTTGATTAATTCACCACTTCAAAATGGCCGCCGCGGGCACTCCCTTTCCCATTAGACACTAAGCTGAGTCCTTTAACGCTTTCCACTACCCAAGCTGTAGTTATACTGCCCGATGAACTAGGTAACCCAGCATACCCGATCGCCATAACTGCCACAGTGCTGCCGCATCCAGCAAGTAAGTCAGCACTTTCTCTCAGCGCAGTTACCACGATCACGCTTATCTTTTAGACTAAACCAGCCTAACTCCGCCATTTCTTTCCTTCCAGAATCAGCCATTATGCTCATAGCATGAGCGACCGAGCTAATAATTATGCTCAAGTTTTCAAGGCTTATTTTTCCTCGATAAAATCCAGCCTACAAGGTAAATAGATTACGCCCAGCCCTTCCATCTTTTCACGCCACTGACCAATACGGCAACTCTAATTTTCTTTTCCTTTTCCACAGAAGGCTCATTCTATTATTGCCTAGCATAAGGACCTGCGTAACCACGGCCATTCGGAAACCAAGCACGTAGGTGCTTTTTATAATCCTGCCAGTTTATGTGCACTCGATCGTTTCATGTATTTAATCCACGGAAAGCCCTATTGCCACTTAGTGTCACCGTTTCACCTCCCGCATGAGAAATAGTGTGCACACAACGAGAGCGACTAGTAAGCATGTTAAGAAACCGAGGAACAAACCCCCATTTTCAATCAGCTGGTCCCCTTCACTTGGGCACGTTCACCACGCCGGGACCGTTCTCGCTCCTTTCGTTTTTTAGGAAAACGTACGCCCTACAATTGCCGCGAGTTTCACCTCTTCACTCGCTGTTCATGTTCACGTATTCACCGCGACGATCACCTCTTTAATCGCCGTCTGCGATCACTTCATGCACATTTTTAAGATAAAAACACATTTTCACTTGTGATTCATAATCACTTCAACCATAACTATGAGGTCAAAATTAACATGCCTGTTATTCAAGTCAATCTTTTGTTTTTTCTCCCTTTTTTTCTTCCTAATGTAAATAATTTATGTGAAGTAAATGTAACAGAAAGGCTTAGTGCTAATAATTCTTGCTCAAGACAACAATGTTGTTATTCCTTGTCCTCATGATGATGCCCCAAATGTAAAAAGGCATCGAAACATCGTCGACTATAACAACCCCATATGCAAAAGATTAATGAAATAATGAGTAAAATGCAATGGTGTGTTTTCATAAGAGTTTAAGGGCCATATGTATCAAGCTAATTAGCATTCGCAAAGGCCGAAATTCGCAGAATTTCGGCCTTTGCGAATGCTAATTA
Organism: Lissotriton helveticus; assembly: GCF_964261635.1. Classification (NCBI taxonomy): domain Eukaryota; kingdom Metazoa; phylum Chordata; class Amphibia; order Caudata; family Salamandridae; genus Lissotriton; species Lissotriton helveticus. Next base: position 302,811,812 of record NC_136062.1, read on the forward strand.
GATAAATGGTATGTATCAAACATGTTTGATGCAAAATAAGGAATTGCAAAATTTGCTATTCCTTATTTTGCGATTGCACTTAAGGAATCGCAAATTTTGCGATTCCTTAAATGCAATGTATCAAACTAAAAATATTCAAAAATTGCCATTAAGGATTTGCAAATTACCACCAACTTCTAGTTGGTGGTAAGTTGCGAATTCCTTTCAAAAAGCTTTTTTACAAAAAAACAAAGGTGCCATATGACGCCCATACATGCCCTTAGGGCATGTATGTGCACCATATGCCTCAAATGTCTTTTTCAGGGGTGCAGCAGGGTGTTCTTGAGACACCCCTGCACCCTTGAAAAAATTCCTAATTTGCGATTAGCAAATTGCTAATCGCAAATTGCACTTTCATTCCTATGGGCCTCCTGGCCCATGGAAATGAATGGGTAATTTGCGATTAGCAATTTGCTAATCGCAAATTAGGAATGCTAAGGAATCGCTATGGAAAAGCGATTTTGTACATACATACCATTTTGCATTTCCTAAATAGCGATTCCTTAAAATTCGCTAATTAGGAAATGCAAAATAGTTTGATGATACATATGGCCCTATGTCTGTTATACTGAGCAAAAGTACACAGACATATTCTTTGCTTTGCCCTTTTTGGCCACCTGCTTCGTTGTTCTGTCTTGTATGTTGAGGGCCACGGCTGTGCCCACTTGACATCCAACTGTTCTTAACAAATGCTTAAAATTCAACTTAATGAAAAATAAAATTCTTGTCCGGACGGACAAAAGACATATCACTTATTAAGTGTATGATTAATGCTCTTGTATACACTGTCCACATATAAAAGTTTCATGGCAATAAAAAAGATGATGGAAAATATAAAACACAATATATAGTGCACATCAGCTCATAATACACCACTCTTGTGGACCTCCATAAATGGACAGCATTACATGCAATAATTCTCTGATTTCACAGTTTTCACAGTAATAGAAGCTGACAAACTATACTCATAGACAAAAACCTATAAGGCCTGACATGCCTAATAGTAAAGTCTGTACTAGATCTCAGTCTGCACTACAACTACATACAATTAGCATAACTAAATCATCCAGGATTTGGGCAGGCCCACAATTAGAGTAGAGGTTTTCTAAAGCTTAAAACACGCTATTTGCTTGGCAGTAATTGCATTCTAGTTAGAAGGTTCAAAATAAAACCTCAAGTTATTGATCAGAAAATTACAAGATGTTTCCTCTGAATGGGTTGGTAAAAAGAGATATAAAATGCATGTACAAGAAAGTCCAGAGCAACAATCTTGTGTGCTATTTCAAAAACAAATAGCAAAACCTCTCATTATTGGTCAGTTAATTACAAGGCGTTTCATATATTTAAGTTGTTAAAAGAGCGTAAAGTGCATGTACAACGGGACCAAGGCAGAAAATTAGTCATGCAACGATTCCCAAAAAAGTTAATAAAAACAAGTGCAAAATACTTGGGCATGATACCAGAATATAATGGCCTCAATATTGTCTTACAAAAATATTGTATCCTAACTACAATTCACAAAAAGATCGCACAATTGGAGTTAATAATAAAAAATCTACACTAGTTCTTTACCGACTATCAACTAGATGAAATATACCTTTATATGAGTAACATATATACCAATGACATTCTTGCCACGTGGATCCCAGCATATAAATGTTCACACATTTAACGTTTGGACTAACGATAGTGCAGCTGGCAGTAAACATTCACGAATTACTAACACTGCTGATGCACTGTCAGACCATAATCAGGCAGTATGGTCTGAAAAAAGTCATGCAAAATGCCAGTTATAGATGCATTAAGTTGGTGGACTACGGATCTTTTACATTTGAAATAAGACATAGATCATTTTCATCTGTTTATATGCCATACATCCTAAAATATACGCAGGGATAAAATGAATGAAAAAAGGATAGTTCACAAAAAAGTATAAACATGCAGAATAGTATCTAAAGAAATGGTAAAAACAGAAAAAGAAATAAATGCCATCTTGTATTGTCTTGATGTCCCAGACAGTAAGAACCTAAAGCCAATAGAACTTAAACAGTAAAGGAAAGTTCTGCAGTGACAGAAAAAAAAGAACAAGGAAGCATCTTTGATGAAAATATACAAAATGCCAAGTAACATTCTTTCAAAGCTATAAAGGTGCATTAAAGAATTTTAAAACATGGAGCTTTGCGGAACAAAACACCAACATGGAGTTAACCACCTAAAGGCAGAGAAAGCAGAAAATAGAAAAAAATGTGGTTCTGCTCTGGACCAATGAGAGGACAGCAATAAAAGGAAGCGCAAAACATTCAAGGGCGACCCCTAATCGAGAACATTTAAAAAAAATAGCCATTAGGATGATGGGAAACACATAGGTTAAGTGAGACCAGAAATACATTACCAATATCCTGCAGAAGAAATAAAAAATAACAGTGCTTTACGCTCCACTTCAAATTAACCTGAAAATGATACACAGAAAAAGTAGGCGCTTTGCTCAACTATCACCTTCAATGAATAATATGAGAGCAGAAAGCACAAAATAAAAAGGAAGTCTGTCCAGAGGCACATTGCAACATCTATGTATGCATTTATGTATTTGAATTGTGAGCACTTAGAACAATGAACAATCAAAAATAGCTGAAGAACTTCCAGGCTGCACTGGAAAAAACATGTACACAGAGATACACATGAGGGAAAACTTACCAAAAATTAAAGGTACACATATATCCAATCCCTATTTCAAAAGATTAGTCAGACATTTACACTCATTTAACAGAATGTAAATTATAGAAATAAATCGTACCTTCACAGAAAAGCTAATATTCACTTTAAAACAACATGACGGCATCTGCTAAGACCAAAACCTGAAAAGGTATAAAAAAAGATAGAGTGAAAAGACAAAGCTGTTCAGTGGAGTTGCCAAAAGATTCTCCAGAGAAGTGGAGAAAAAACAAATTTCAGCTAAAACACCCCATGTGAAGTCGGAATCACAGCATTTCAGTGGACACATTTATAAAGTTCCAACAGTATAAAATAAGGGAGTAAACTCATTACATCTAGTGAAATACAAGTCTTTCATATGTAGATGGATCTCATCAAATAACAACAAAAGAAACAGCTTTAAGTGCTATAGCGTAACTACGTGCGATCCTGATGCCGTGCAACATTTCAGAGCAAAACATTTAAAAAGTATGCACGTTGACCAAGCTAAAAGCAAAAGTTAACAAGGGTATAAACATTTGGGACCTGATTCATGAAGGTAAACGTACACGTTTCTGTATGTTTACTCTTACCAGTATTTACAAAATTACAATTTAATAGTAACTTTACGACCACGAGATTCCGTAGCAAGGGCACATAAAAAGATAGGTCTGTTCTATCTTTTATGTGCAGAGTTCTCCAACCCGACTGCAGAGCCAACAGTTTTAAAGTTAATATTAAATGGCAGTTTTGTGAATACTCAAAAAGAGTAAACTTACAAAAAAATGCAAGTTTACATTTGTTAACCAGGTCCCTAGCCTCTACAGAAAGCCTGAGGTTTGCTGAGCTGCGCTAGCGCCTTACTCTAATCCTGTTTTTAAGTTGTTTTTAAAAAGTAATTGCACTGTTGTCCTTTCCCTTTTTAATATCGCTCACCTGTGTTGTGTTTGTGATCTTCTGCCTATCTGGCATTCTCCACTCCCCGGTCCACCACAGCAACCCTGTACTGTTTGTGTGGAGGGAGCCACTCCTTTTCGCCGACAATACCGGTATTTTGTTCACTTCAGAGCGGCCATTGTGGCAGGGTGACGCTCAAGTACTCCGCCAGCAAAGCATGGTGCCGACGCGCAGCGGACAGAAACCCTGAGGTTTGCTGAGCTGAGCTAGCGCCTTGCTGTAATCCTGTTTTAAGTTGTTTTTAAAAAGTAATTGCACTGTAATTGTTCCCTTTTTAATATCGCTCATCTGTGTTGTGTTTGTGATCTTCTGCCTATCTGGCATTCTCCACTACCCAGTCCACCGCAGCAACCCCGTGCTGATTGTGTGGAGGGAGCCACTCCATTCAATCGACAATACCGGAATTTTTCTCACTTCCTGGTGAGCCCTTTCTTAGCGGCCATTGTGGCAGGGTGATGCTCTAGTGCTCTGTCAGCAGTAGTCTATATCAGCAAAGCATGGCGCCGACGCGCAGCGGACCCGTGCAGCGGGCGCGCCTAAGGCAAGCCCGTCTGCGCCCATCCACGGCCGGAAGTCGGCCAGGGCCAAAGATGCTGCCCGTTTTATCATTTCCCCTGGTTTTACATATAGCCCTTTAGACTTGACCTCTCTCAGGCCTCCACTCTGTCTGCACCCGCACGTTGTGATATCGGTAGAGCTCATGATTGAGTACTCTTGCCCGGATTGCGAGTTTTCCCTCAATACAGTTAGCCTCACTAGACGCACTACTAATTGTATTTTAAAACCCTCTCTATCACCCTTGACAGTTAATCTAAAAGCTGGGCTGATACATTGTAGATCATTGCCCAAACATGCCTTTGATATTTTTCAGTCTATCGCAGAACATAATTGGGATCTTCTGTTTTTTAAAGAGACCTGGCTTCGAGATGACACATTCCTGCTTTGACCTTAGCTATACCGGAAAATTATGGTATAGTTTGTGCAAATAGGCAGAAGGGTAAAGTAGGAGGGGGAGTGGCTATCATCTACAACATGCGTTGGGAGATCGCTGTTTCTAACTTTGTTCAGGTGGACTCTATAGAGCGTCTGTCCTTCTGTATTAAGCTATAGGCGTTTTCCTCCTGCTCTGGTCTTTTGCTCTATAGACCTCCTAATTCTAGTCCCAGCCTCATTTCGACCCTTGCGGACCTCATTTCTCAAGCTAGCATACGTTATTCAAATGTTATGGTGTTAGGTGATTTGAATCTTCATGTATATGATACTTCCTGCCAGCACAGTTCCAACTTTATCTCTTCGCTAGCTGGCTGTAACTTAATACAATATGTTACTTATCCTACTCACAATGCAGGCCACACCCTGGGCTTGATTTGTTAAAATCATTCTGATATTACTGTCCTTGCCCCACTCCCAGTGATATGGTCAGATAATTTTTTGAACCCTTTTTAACTTCAGCTGTTCAACTCAGAGAAAGCTACTTCCATCCCTAAAGAGTTCAGCAGGAATTGAAACAAAGTTACTGTAGAGACTCTACCACATCATCTGAAGGACTCCTTGCCTACTCCCTCTAACGCTCTGGAGGTTGTCATTTCTAACTTGAATAGTTGGAAAGGTGGGGTGCTTGATCTACTAGCTCCCTTGAAAGCAGTAAAGTCTCCTAGATCCTTCCCGTTGGCACCTTGATATTCGGAGGAACTTAGACTAAAAAAGTCAGAGTGTAAAAAACTTGAACGCAGTTGGAGACTGACTTATTCTGCGGAAAGTAAACTAAGCTATCGTTTAGCTCTTAAAGAATACCGCAGACTCCTGATTAATAACAAAAGAGATTTTCTAGCCGATAGATTTGAGAATGCCAAAAACTCGATTAGCGAGATTTTTAAAATTGTTAAGTCCTTTACTGATGCTCTGGCACTTACCCACACCCACCGTCCCTCACAGACCCTATGTAATAAACTCTCTGAGTTCTTTGAGGACAAAATTGCATCTATTTATGATTCCTTTCCGAAGTCTCATGAAATCACTCCGATCTCTGAGGACCACCTTGTGATGCCGGTCCCCAGCTCTGTGTTCTTAGAATTTGTTGTAATCTTGGAGGAAGCCTCTCTCCTTGAACTTCAGAAGTGTAAATCCGGTTCTCCTAGGGTTGTATGGTATTACAATGCGGGCTTTTACCCCGCGTGCCATTACAACACTGTTTTTACAACAGAAGTTGTTACAACGAATTGCGCTGTAAGCGCTGGATAGTGGAATAGTTTAATTTTCTATTCCAACTCCAGCCCACGTTACAGTAGGGAAGGTGTTGGAGTAGAAAATTACACTATTCCCTATCCAACAGGGCCCGCCGGCGCAAGTTGTTGTAACGACTTGCGTTGTAAAAGCAGCGTTGTAATAGCAGCGCGGGGTAATGCCCGCTTTCTGATGGCTGTTTACCTCTCCTAGTGACCCCTGGCCCGCCAATCAATACAACACCCTTGCTAAATTTCTCAATCCCCATTTAAACGTCATCTGGAACCTTTCCCTTAGATTGGGCTGTTATCCGGACGTGTGGAAGCATGTCTTTCTGCTGCCCATTTTAAAAAAAGCTAACGCAGATCCAGAATCTCCTTGCAATTATAGACCTATCTCTCTTTTACCTGCTCCTGCAAAGATTATAGAGAAATTGGTCTATCAGCAATTGATGGATTTCATTGAGAACAATAGCCTCCTTCACGATTCTCAATCTGGCTTCCGTCCCGGCTGTAGTACGGAGTCAGCCCTTATTGAAATGGCAGACTCTTTACGGTGGGCGGTCGATGGAGGTTCCAAGGCGGTGTTGGTGCTGTTAGACTTGTCTGCAGCATTTGACACTGTCGCCCATCCCATCCTTTTGAATCGCCTTAAGGAGTGCGGGGCTCAGTGCTGAACTGGATATCATCCTTTCTATCTGACCGCACACAACAGTTCCGGACCCATCCGTTCATCTTCCCAGTCACCCCACTTAAATGGGGTGTGCGGCAGGGCTCTGCCTTGAGCCCACTGCTTTTTAATATTTACGTAACCCAGCAGGCAGAATTGATCTCTACGTCTGGGGTCAAAATTGTTTCATATGCTGATGTTACCCAGCTTCTATTCACTTTTAATGCTGTGTCTGCCGCCACTTTTGATCCATTAAAAAAGTGTCCCAAGAATAGTGCGGCATGGATGGACCGCAATTTCTGGAAACTCAATGCAGATAAGAACGAGATCCTATTTTTTAATCAACCTTCTCCCCTCTCTTCTAATCTCTGGAGGCCGGAGGAATTAGGGATTGCTCCGGCACCCAAGGACTCGGTCATGAATCTGGGAGTCAGATGGGACAAACAGCTGTTCCTCGCTACACAGGCTCAAACAGTGGCTGCTGCCTGCTTCAACAAGATTAAAATCATCAGGAAATGTATTAACTATCTGCCCAACGCAACCCGTAAAACTATGGTCCATGCATTGATAACTTCCCATTTAGACTACGCAAATGCTTTATACATGGGTCTTTCATTAGGCTTGCTCCGCAGACTGCAGACTGTACAAAACGCGGCCGCCCGCTTGGTATGCGGAGTCCCACTTCGACACCATATCTCCCCGTATCTACGGCTACTCCATTGGCTACCCATGGCTAAGTGAATAGAATTAAAGGCTCTGAAACTCGCCTTCAGGGCAGAAAAAGGCCGAAGGCCGGACTACCTTAGGAGGAGACTCTGTCCCTATTGTCAGTCGAGATCTCTACGGTCCAGTGACAAGATCCTGCTCATTACCCCTCGGTTCTCAATAACCAGATCAGGAGGTAAAACCTTTGAGGTAGGAACCACCCAATGTTGGAAAAATCTACCTCTTCCGTTACGTTTGATTCAGTCTGAATGCGAGTTTCATAAAGCCCTTAAAACTTGGCTATTGAGCCGGCTTGATTAGTTGCTGCTCTGTCTTCTGCCTCTTTTTCTGCCCACTATAGCGCCGGGACACCCCGTTGGGGTAGCTGTGTGCTTCATAAATGCCTTATTATTATTATTATTATTATTACAAATAAGATCCCACTCTCAGTAATACCGACCAAAACCTGACCATCTAAATTGTTTACATTGGACATCAAGCAGCCAGGATATATATAAACATAGACTGCAAAAGCACAATGGAAAGGAAACAGAAAGGCTACAGAAGGAGATTATATGTAACAAAAGATTAGCTAATGCCTAATTAAGCCATCATGAACAGACACATAAAATGCCAAAAAGAGAATTTTGCCTGGATTGATATCAAATAAGCAAGTTATTGTGTATTTTCATGTCCAGCCAGTATACTCCTATCTTGTCCATATGTGTATTTTGTCTTAGGTATTGATATATTTGGTAAAGAGAATAAAACAAGCATTGCAAATCTTGTCTCATCTTTGATTAAGTTTAATCCATTTGCTTTGCTAATGGTATTTTGTAGCGAAGCAAATGGCTTTAACTTAATAAAAGGCAAGACCTATTGCATTTTCAATGCTTGTTTGTATAGCAGTGCTTTCTTTAGACCAGGAGTAGAAATGTTTAGCATGTGGTCTAATCTGTGTTTAAAGATACATTTGTTGTAGATTGGGATATTCTTATCAACTTCGACAATACACTCGCAGACCCATCGGCTTTTCTCACAATTTTTGGATTATCTAGCTTGGTAAATGTACACATTCATGTAGAATGCAACATTTATACAAATCAATCTAAAGTAGACATTATTCTTTACTCTGAATCCTGGCCTAGAAGTTGAAAACGTGTGCACCTTAGCCACCGTTAAAACACACAACCATTAGTGGAAACTGTACTAATCATCCTTTAATAGAAGAGCAGAGAGCCACTCATGGAAGCACACACAAAGGTATACAAATGCCAAATGTTTGCAGTCTGGCTGATATTTAACATATTCCAAGAATGACACGCATAGCCACTAACTGATAATCAGCTGGTGAGAAACTTTGAATTCTCTGGCATAGATACCAGGAAAGTCACAGAGCAAATTAAATCAAAATGCGGTGGGTGCACTCTCGCCCTTATGCATCATGACTCTGCAGAGTTAAAATGAGAACACACAACCACCAATGAGCCAAACGGACGGTGATAAACAACGCATCAGGCGAGAATGGCTGAAAACGTGGGAGATATCAAAATAAAAAAGTGTGCGTTAGAACTCTAGACTGAACGCTGCCAATCACTAATTCCCTAAGAATGGTGAACTGATGAAGAAACCCCTTACTAGCGATATGCAGATTAAAGTGCAGTTACCTGCTTGTGAGTGCCCTCTGTTATGATACCAGGGGCATTAATCATGCATGCACCCTAAGCTGATGAACTACACTTGTAAGGCACACAGATTGAGACCTTTTGGAATCAATACCGATTCCAGGTGTGCAAGTGGTGGGACAGAAGATGTGCACGCGGGGACTGGCTTTACTGCCAGCGGAAAAAAAGTCCCCAGAGTATCGCGCCACGAGTATTGCATCCAATTCCCGCGTGCACGTCTTCTGTCCCACCGCGTGCACGCCTGGAATCCGTATTCATTCCAAAAGGCACTCACCATGGCGAGGGTAGCGCATGCGCTGCTCACGCCAGGTCGAGACCTAAAAAGTAGGACCTAAAGGAGTTAATTTTCGACATGTTTCTAGGTAGTACAGAGATGCCCAGTTGTAAGTTCTGTTGGTTTTCAAGTGTATTATTATTCCATTCATTCTAACACCCCTGGTTTAGGTATGCATTGTGTAACATTGCAAATAAATAAATTGTACAATTCATTCCCAAGCTTGTGAAAGTTAATTGAAACCACAGTGGAAGTAGTCAATTGTGCTCTAGTTGAATCCTAGGAATGGCCCCCACATTGAGCTCAAAGGGACGATACAATGATGTTTATTTCTAGGAGTTTCTCTGTGGCCACTTCTGTTTTGTCAGACAAAATCCAGATGACATTAAAACTGCTGTTAATAGATTTAAAACTATAAAGTGAAAATGAAGTCCAGCTTAACTAACACCTACAAGTAGTTAAGCAATTCCCCTTGGTCATTAATATTAACTTGAACAAATGTACAAAAGCAACATTTGAAAAGGAAGACGGGAAAATGAAAAGAAGCCAAAATTGGATAAAAAGTTCAGCATCACCAGATTTGACTAGCAGTGTATGAATACCTAGGGTATATGGAGCTTCAGAAACTACACACTAGGCTATGAGTGTCGAAATCTACAGATTTGTGTTTTTTTTAAGAGTTATCAAACTATACTTAAGAAAGAAACTTTGCATTCCAGTGCAATCATATAGTTTGATATTGATAGGCTGTCCACAAAATGAAAAAATCAGGTAAACTGAAATAAATTGCATACCCATTAGTAAACTTGCAAAACCGAGGTGCATTCTCAGATTATGCTACCCAAAAACAGAAATAGGTGTGGACACCAGGCCCACAGAAATCCAATTCCATATAAGACATTGCAATATGAAAAAACAGAGGACAAGCTCTAATGGCATTATCAGAGCTCCACAAGCATTCCACAAAAGCAAAGGCAAGACTTCCCACCAACTGCATAGCTAAGGGGGGGCGGGGCGGTCCGCCCCAGGCGGCACAATTTTAGGGGCGGCCGCGCGGCACTGGTGGCCCTTTGCGACCATCTTTATAATTTATTGGAGGAAACAGTTTGTCCCCAAATAAATTAAAAAGGCTGCCGCCGCCGCCGCAACAGGCCACCAGTGCCGCGCACGCGGCCCAGTTTCAAAGTGCGCGCTGCCCGCATTGACCTGCTGCTGCTGCCTGCTGTTTATTAAAATGGCAGCAACGACGACCCGCGCTTGTGTCCGTCCCAGCCTCCAGGGCTGTAAATCAATCTTGTAGCGCGCAAGCGCTACCAATGACGGCCCTGGGCTGGGCGACATTAAAAAAATTATTTATTTGGCCAGCCCTGCCCTCGCGAAGAGAACGACGAAGAAGTGATGCGTCACGCGCTTCACTGCTACGTGCTCTCGCGCTCATTCTGGCCTGGGGGGTCATGCCTTGGAGCAAGAGGAAAGCCAAAGGAAGGATGAAGAAAACGAGACAAAAGTAGAAAGATGAAGTAAAGGATGAAGGAAACTAGAGACAAAAGTAGAAGCCTTCAAGAGGAGATAACGGTAGAGGTACTGTAGGGCAGTGGAAGAAACTAAGAGACATGAAGTAACATGGAGACTTGAAAGTCCTTGAATTCGTCAGCTCTGGCATTCAGCAGAGCTGGTGGGAGAATCCTATGAAAACCATGTGATTACAAATTAAGCACTGAGTCTCTGGCAGTGCTGCTCTCTGGTGATTTTCTGGCTCTGGAGACAGGTCTGACTGCTGAAACAACCAGCCCTTCCTGCCATAGAGACCCTGGAGCAGTGGTCGAAGTGGGGAAAAAAAAGTAGGGGAACTGTGGGTGGAGAATCGGGGGGTGGGAATAACCGAAGATTGGTTCAGTGGGCGGAGTCAGGGGCGTGGCTCGAAATAGCAAAACATACTTGTTTTTAGTATGTTTAGCATTTCACTGACCAGTTACAGCTGATAACGTTATTTAATTCAAACAATGGATAAACATGTTTATTTGAGGTTTAATTCAGAAAAAAATAAACACTCATAGGAATACAGGCTTATGTAAAGGGTGCAAAATATAGGCAGGAACAACATGTTACCTTAATGCTTTTACTCTTATTGTTCAGAAATCCATGAGTATTTTTGTCTCAAACATTGAGGAGATGAAGACAGGGCTACTCCTGTACACATGTGTGAAGCAGAGCTTAGAAGAGAAAGGGACACTTCAGGAGAATCTAGACTCACGGAAACCCACAAACACTCCTTTATATTTATGTCAGCCAACTAGCTGCTCAATCATAATATAGCAAAAAGAATAACTGGTGGACAGAATGCAGAACAAAGTCATACATTCACCCCAGTGCAGAGATCTGGGCCTAAATCAATCGTTTTTTTGCTCACCATGTCATTCCCGTTTTGTACCCAGCCATTTGCAAATCAGTCTTGATCTTGCACCCAATGGGAACATTCCAGCCCGAACTGCGAAGCCACGTCCTCCCTGGACTGGAAACAAGCCTCCTAGGACCTGTTATGTGGTTTCACCCTTTATTAGCCAGGATAGCTTGATTTCAGTGGCATGCAGAGCACGGGACCCACGTCAAAACAATGTCATACATTCACCCCAGTACAGAGATCTGGCCCTAAATCCATCGTTTTTCTGTTCACCGCTCCTGTCCGTTCACCTCTCCCGTCCATTCACCGCTCCCGTCTGTTCACCGCTCCCGTCTGTTCACCGCTCCTGTCGGTCCAGCCTAATTACTGCTTCTGCCCGGTCACCTCTCCTGCCTGTCACTTCTCCTGCCCCGTCACTACTCCTGCCCCGTCACTTCTCCTGCCCCGTCACTTCTCCTGCCCCGTCACTTCTCCTGCCCTGTCACCTCTCCTGCCCAGTCACCTCTCCTGCCCAGTCACCTCTCCTGCCCGGTCACCTCTCCTTTCCTGTTGCCTCTCCTGCCCCGTCACTGCTCCTGCCCCTGCCCCATCACTTTTCCTGCCCCATCACCGCTCCTGCCCATTCACAGCTACTGCCCATTCACTGATCCTGTCTGGTCAGCACTCCTGCACGATCACCCCTCCTGCCCCATCACTTCTCCTGTCCCATCAGTTATCCTGCCCCGTTCACTGCTCTTATCCCTTCATTGCCCCATCTGTTCACTGCTCCAGCCCAGTCACTTCGCCTGCCCCGTCACCTCAACTTTCCTGTCGCCTCTCCTGTCCCGTCACTTCTCCTGTCCGTTACTTCCAGTTGCTTCTCCTGCCTCATCACCTCTCCTGCCCCATCAACTCTCCTTTCCTGTTGCCTCTCCTGTCTTGTCACTGCTCCTGCCCCTGCCCTGTCACTTCTTCTGCCCCGTCATCTCTCCGGCCCCCTCACTTTTACTGCCCCATCACATCTTCTGCCTGTTACTTCTCTTGCCCGGTTACCTCTCCAGCCCCATCAACTCTCCTTTCCTGTCGACTCTTCTGCCCCGTCATTGCTCCTGCCCATCACTTCTCCTGCCCCGTCACTTCTCCTGCCCCATCACTTCTCCTGCCCCATCACTTCTCCTTTCCTGTCGCCTCTTCTGTCCCGTCACTGCTCCTGACCGTCACCTCTCCTGCCCTATCCCTTCTCCTGCCCCGTCACTTCTCCTGCCTGGTCACCTTTCCTGCCCCATCACCTCTCCTTTCCTGTCGCCTCTTTTGTCCCGTCACTGCTCCTGCCCTGTTCACTCTGTGTACAGCATTGACAAATTACACAAGGGGGGAAGGTCCCCACAGTACTCTGATTAGGGCATGGGTACTCACAAACTTTCTCTCGGGGGCCAAATTTACATTGTTGTTTGTGTCCGAGGGACGCACCGGTGGGTGCGTTGTCAGTGCAGGAGGGGGCGGGGCTAGAGCAAAAAAAAAAAAACTGTGGCCATGAGGTTGATCACAGGTCCCTGCAGCGGATGCCTTTGTCCACTGAGCCACCAGACACACATCTCTCTCTATCTTTCTCTATCTCTATCTCTCTCTCGGTCTCCCTACTTCTCTCTAGCTCTCTCTCTTCCCCCTCCCTCCCTCCCTGTCTCACTCACTCTGACTGTCTCACTCCCTCTCACTCCCTCTCTCTCCTTCTCTCTCCCTTTGTCTCACTCACACTGACTGACTCACTCCCTTTTCGTCTCCCTCACTCTGTCTCCCTCCCTCTGTCTCCGTCCCTCTCCCTTCCTCTGTCTCCCCCTCCCTTCCTCTGTCGCCCCCTCCCTTCCTCTGTCGTCCCCTGACTCCCTCTGTCTCCCTTCCTCTGTCTCCCTCTCTCTGTCTCCCTCACTCTGTCCCCTCTCCCTTCCTCTGTCTCCCCTTCTCTTCCTCTGTCTCCACCTCCCTTCCTCTGTCTCCCCCTCTCCCTGTCTTTGTCTCCGTCCTCCCTCTGTCTGTCTCCCTCCCTACATCTCCCTCCCTCCCTCCGTCTCCTTCTCTCCATCTGTCTGTCTCCGTCCCTCTGTCTCCATCTGTCTGTCACCCTCTGTCTGTCACCTTCTGTCTGTCACCCTCTGTCTCCCTCTGTCTGTCACCCTCTGCCCACTTGTCTAACATTACGTGTTTTTATTATTTACACTTTTCCATTCGAGAAATGTGAGGGCCACGAGAGGGACCATGCAACTGTCAACTCCCCTGCTTTTTAATTATGTTCATCCACTTGGCAAGCAAAGGGGCCTCTGTAAACATTAATGCAGTCCCCAACTTTTCAAACCCATATCACCCTCCAAAAAAGTGTTGAATTCCCCGTGAAACATAATCGGATCACCTCTTAAACCTCATTTTGAGCGAAGCGGCTGGCAGGTACAGAGATATTTTTTAAGTAATATAGTGAATAAAAGTTATTTGTGCTGTATAAAGTAATATTGTTAATGCAGGAAGAGGCAGCAATTCAACTTGTTGAAAAGGCTTATAAAGTTTTTCATCTGCCCACGCTGCAGACGGTCGAGCCAGGAGACTTGGACTCGAAGCCCTTGTCCCCAAATTCAGATCCTGGAAACTCACTCCTTTTCACCTGCCGCTGCTCCTTTATTTAAACTGGGAGCACACAGAGGCGTTTGTTTTCCCAATGTTTTATTGGGGGGGGGGGGGAATTAGTTTTTTACTAAAACTGGATTTGTTGCAGAGTGTAGCAATATACTACATACAACGTTACAAGGAAGGCTGGCTCCTCAGCTACCAGTAGTAAAAGTTTGCAAGATCCTCACCTCCTCCCAAAAAATCAAATATAGGGAAAGCTTCTCTGAAATCACTAACTCCTATCTAACTGGCACATGATATGCTAAAGGCAGGCGGCGGGTGCAATATCATTCAAAAGGGGGTAATCAGCCTCAATCGGAATGACAATGGGTCTGCCCTCAGTCTGTGAGAGCTCAGGGATGGGCTGCTGCTGCCTCTGGAGTTCAAGAGAGAAGTGCGAGCAGCCCCTGGAAGCTGATTGAATAAGTTATTGTTTTAAAGTAGAACTATTCTTGCCGTCCCGGGATGCTTTTTTGAACGCCAGAAGTAGGGGAACGGACTAGAATATTTTTTTAAGTAGGGGCACGCCGTGCCCTTCTGATCCCCCCCCACTTCTACCACTGCACTGGCGCTAGTCACGACAAGTGAGGTAAGACTGGAGAGTTTTCAGAGGCGATATTTATTGAGTGGCAGAGTGGTTGCAAAGCTGCCAACAGGGCTTTAAGTGGGATGAAAAAACTGGGTGGTCTCTCAAAGGGGTGTGACCAGTGTAATTAAGAGCATCGCTTTAAAACTCTTCAGCTAAAAATCTGTGTTTAGCAAAGTGTGCCGCCTGACGTGTATTTTGCTGTTTCTGTCATTGCACCCAGATATGTGATAAAACAAGTAACATCATACCTACAATCAGGCCTGGTTCTAGAGGGTGGGCCAGGCCCACTAAGGATTGCTCTGGCCCACCCTAGGCCATTGTGAACTGGAAAATTAGCCTTTTTCATTCTAATGTCTCACAGTGGCTTGAAGCCCCATTGTGCCCTGCCGAGCTGTTATTTTAAATTATTAACCATTGACAAGCTCTAGTTTCAGGCCTGGGGACCGGTGTGAAATCAGCAGGGATAGTAGCTGCTATGATGTTTTTTTTTTGCAGAGTTTTATATAGCGCGAACTAGACCCTGAACTGAATCAGGTATCAGAGCGCTTTACAGAGCACCTGTTACGTTACATGAGGACACGCATTCATTTTTCTTCTTTAGGCACGGGGAGATTAAGTGATTTGCCCAGAATCACAGGAGGTTTTTGGCGTCGTTACTGAGACTCGAACCCAGATCCCCAGGTCCGAGGTCGAGCGCTCTAGCTGTTAGGCCAACTCCTAATGAACTGCACAGACATCCTGAACACTTTCACTCACTCACACTAAAGAGGCTGTAGGCTTCCATCACAAGGTACCTAGGAGTTGCAAAAAGTGATATGACAGAAACGCTTTGCAAAAGATTTCCTTTTCCCCAAAAAGTTAGTGAAAATATGTTTATAATTAGCATATAGATTTACTCAGTTTTTTAAAAAAAAATTCTTCCTACTCTGAGGCCATTACTAACTTGCAGTATTACATAAAAAAATAAGCTAATAGAAAAAGTAAAACTAAAATGTTTTATCTTTCCATTGGCTAAATGAAAAAACATTCTACTCATCATTAATTCACACCACAATAATTTGCATGTTGATTGTTACAAGTGATGGAATGATTCCTTGAGCGGGGACCTATGGGCAGGGCAACTGGAATTATGTGATTGTGCAGCATGGCATTTTTCGCATAGCTATGGATTTGCCGCATTTGCCACATAATCCATCATCTTCTGCATAATCTGCAGATTTTTAAAGAGGTTGTTTTTAGCTCAAATGGTTCAAAAGTTATAAAATTGCATTGACATGTGGTGGCGCTGAGTGGAAGGTTCTTTCTTAAGGTTGACTGGTCACCTTCTGATCGCTTATTGCAATGGTGTTAAACTGGTCCCAATGAAGTGCAATCTATGTCTAGTGTTAGCAAGCTTAAAAATATCTAAATAATGAACTTATACTATCACATAATGTGCCACATTATGCTGCATAGTTTGCTTTTTCGTGTTGCACAATTTAGTCAACACTGCTGCATAATTTGACCCATGCTTCAGCCTGAATTTTCCGCATCTACATTTTAAAGTTCTGACAAGCAATGTCCTTCCCCTTTCCCAAAGCTAGAAGTGCAACAGAGAATGCAAAGTCAGTAGCTCTTTGGGTGATAGTTATTGTCTTAAAAATGTCAAAAGAGGACAGATGCCAACACCTAAAATATCGAATCTCTGAAATACTTACTGGAACCCATTCGTCTTCATGGCCCACCCATGCTTCTTTATGGCCTACCCAAAGAATAAATTCTAGAGCCGGGCCTGCCTACAACAAGTCAGGACTTTTGGCTTTGTCAATGGTTATTAGTTGCGTTAGATAAATAAGCTGCAACTATGGCTTGTTACATATAATATTGAAAAAGCTTCCACTTACAGCCCTGGTGACAATTCCACAATGTTGCTGCTCTTGCTTTTCAAAAAGAGAAGGGAAATCCAGAGAGAAAATGACTCTTTAAAGGATTTCCCTTCCCCCACAACGCTCATCTGGCATGACGTGATGCCGTAACTTCTCCACTAGTGAGAAGTGAGCAGTGTGAGTAGCGCACATTGATGTGCTTGCTGTCTCGAAATGGGTCTCTATTGGCCTGTTTTGCGCCCTGGCACTATATTCCGGACTGCAGTGACAGCAAACTGCTGTTGCTGCAGTCCGGAAAAAAACAGACCGCCTGTGCCAGGGCTCTAAACAGAGCCCGATATAGACCTGTTTCGAGGCCCCCTTTAAAAAACTGCCGGTGCTCAGACCCCTTGAGACCGGCCCACTTAAAGCCCTGGCTGCCAAGGTTTCAGATGTGTGACATTTTTTCATAACTTCAGACTCTTCAGTGTAATTATGATTGACATTTCAACGATTATGAGCATAGCTGGCAAGGTTTCAAATTTATGTGTGACATTTTCATAATTAAATTGTAATTATGAGTGACATTTCAACGACTATGAGTGACACACTTTTTTGCGCCCATCTGGGCAATGAGAAACTCTAAGAAGACTAAAACTGGTGAAAATGTTGGTGGCGGCGGACTCATAATTATAATAAAATTATGACAACATCACACCTAGCAATCTGAAAGCTTGGCTGCTATGCACTTTGAGGCTGCTCTTTACCAACTGACGTTGGAACTACTCAAAACAATAATGTACAGTAGAACGCTTCTTACTGTGTATCTGTGACTTGTCCATGTACATCAAGGGTTGACTCTCTGTGGCAGTACCCCCATATAAGTCATGTAGATTGCACAATTATCTGCTCTAATGAATAATTCAGATGTAGCTTACTCAAATTATTTTAACTTATGTTGGTAATATAATTAAATAGGCACATCTAATGGGGTCACAGTAGTGTAGTACAATACAGCCTATCCTATAATCTCCATGATTATCTCATGTACATCCATGGTTCGATGCAGTCTGTGTGTTCTTTTTTGTACTGCCAGTCACCGGTGTATTCAACTGTGTAGCCTTGGACCGCGTCATGTATGTGCATGTAACTTGCATGATCGAGGTAACTAGGTAACTATTAGCGGCGATACTACGTGCCTCTCGGACCTCTTTCAAGTGCTCGCCGTCCTTTTTCCCCAGCACCTCCCCCCAGCCCCCCAAGGGGCGTCAATCTGAGGGATAGCCCTGGGCACTGCAAGCTCTAGCTACGCCTCTGCTTCACACCCTAGAATTCAAGAAGAAAAAGAAACAAGAAAACCAAATGGGTCAACGGAATAGGAAAAGCAGGTGAAAAGTGCACATCTATAGTGTAAAAGACAAACAGCCACATGCATCAAGTGATTTAGGAATCGCAAACGGTGCGAATCGCAAAATTCGTCCGTTTGCGATTCCTAAATCACTATTTGGGATTCATTAACAAAAAATACAAGAAATCGCAATTTTTTGCGATTTCTAAAAATGCGATTGCATTTAAGGAATCGCAATTTGCAATTCCTTAAATGCAATGCATGACACTTAAAAAATTGTGAATTCGCAATTAGGAGGAAAAAATTACCATGAGGTTCGACCTCATGGTAATTTGCGAAAAATTAGAAAAATGCAATTTTGTGCATTTTTCAAACTGTCATGTTGTGCACACACATGCCCTTAGGGCATGTGTGTGCACAACATATGTGCATAGATTGATTTCAGGGGTGCAACAGGGTGTCCTTTGGACACCCCTGCATCCTTGAAATCGCAATCTCAATTTGCGATTAGCTAATTGCGAATGGCAAATTGAGATTGTCTTCCTATTCATTCCTATGGGCCTTTTGGCCCAAAGGAATCAATGGGAAGGGATTCCTTAATTGCGATTCGCAAATTGTGAATCGCAATTAAGGAAAATTAAGAAATCGCAAATAAAATTGCGATTTCTTAATGCATACCAATTTGCGATTTCTTAATTGCGAAAAATCGTAATTAAGAAATCGCAAATGACTTCAATGATGCATGTACCTGTTTGATCCTTTACAGCAACCCCACATGTAATAAGAACAAACAAAGCAATGACTACTGAGAAGACAAGCACAATTCAAAATTGCTACCTACGATACTGGTCCGTCAGATGAAGCAGAATTCCTCATCTTGAGATATATATATCCTTGCATCTTTTCTCTAGATATCGGGTCTCTAAATATCAGGTACTCTTAACTAAAAACAATTATACAAAGAGGCACAACAATGCAGAATGTACATTTCATTAAAACATTTCAGAACCAGGCGGACATTGGGATTAAAAGCCACTCCAAGTTATAGAAAACTAAGCAGTCGCTATCAAATGGAAAACCTCAATTAAAACAAAATAATGCTTGTTGCCAGAAAATACATCCTAGATGCAAAACAGTCACTCACAGCAATGACTATGATTACATACTGTAGGAAAGTGGATTATTAGTGGGTGTTGGTATTCACCTTCAGCTAGTATTAATACCACAATCACTAACAGGTCCAGTAAAGTCGCAATAAATTAATCCTTGCTCAACCCTGAGTAGCTTTAGCAGGGGGAACAGTCAGGCTTAACTTAGGAGACAGATATGTGTAAAGCATTTTGGGGCACATGCATCAAGGTAATTTGCGATCGCAAAAGTTGCGAATTGCAAAAAAAGGGCGTTTGCGATCGCAAAGTAGCCCAATGCAATGCATGAAACAAATTCGCAGATCCACCCTTCAATTCCCAACATTTTCCGATTCCCAAATACCGAATGGGAATTAGGAATTCTGTAATAGGTAATCGCAAATTGAGAATCGCAAAACCTATGCATGAAAAAATTGCCATTAGCAAATCGACAACAAAACGCAATTAGCATTTCTTAAAAAAGAACAAATCAAACCAGGTGGTAAACATTAAAAATTGGACAAATCAGGTTCTAATCATCACCAAACTGCTTAAACAGTTTCAGAAGGCCTCAGAGTGTTTCACAATGGCAGCACTCTACGTCATGGTGAGGAGGATGAGGCTCCAAGCAGCAGCGCAGAGAAGAAGGAGGATACTGGATTAATTTTCGGAGTGCGCTTTACTTTGTTAGGGCAGACAGAGGACAAGATTTATGATAAATATAGGCTGAATGCAGACATAATCTATGATCTAATAGCAGAATTAGATCCACTACTGCAGCGTCAGACTTGCAGGACACATGCCATCCCCACTCATGTGCAGGTTCTATGATCCCTGCACCTCCTAGCATCAGGTTGCTTCCAGGGAGTAATTGCCAGAGCTAGAGGTGTCTCTCAAAGTGCACTATCACACTTTTTAATTCATTCCTTGATGCCATGTTGCAGAGGATGCACCACCACATAAAGTTCCCCACAACACAACAGGAATTGCAGCAAACTAAATTTGACTTCTATCAGATAACCCATTTTCCCTACAGAATTGATTGCATTGGTGGGACGCATGTACCCATCTGTCCCCCCTCAGTGAATGAGTACATTTACAGGAACAGAAAATCATACCATTCATTGAACATACAAGTCATCTGCAATTACAAAAACATCATCACAGACATAGTGGATAGTTACCCTGGCTAGTTACTCATACATCTTCGGACTCTGTGGCATACACAGATGTCTCCTTGCGGTTGAATTTGGAGAAGGATATTTGCTTGGTAAACAGATGTAATACTGTCTTTCAGACTGGTCCGTCATAGTGACACATAGTAGTGTGTAATGTTGTTGTTTTGCTTCCTGTAGGTGATAGCGCATACCCTGTGCGCTCCTTTACACTGACGCCATACCTGAATCCAAGTACCACAAGTGAGCAGCGATATAATGTAGCACATATCTCCACACGCAATGTGATTGGGCGGACATTTGGTTTACTTAAATCCAGGTTCCGCTGCCTCCACAAAACTGTTGGTGTATTGCAGTACAGGCAAGATATCTGCTGCATAATAGACGCCACATGTTCCATGTTGCACAACATAGCATCTAATAGAGCGTACCCCTGGTACACTCTAACAGCGAGCCTGAGGAAGACAATCAGCCAATACAATCACCACAAGTGGCATGCGGTCCAAGTGACGTGCAGAAATCACTCAACTTTTTTTTTAAGGTGGGAAATCATGAGACAACACAGTAGGTGCTCAATGGTTTAATGTAACAATATAGTGGTTGTGTTAATGCACACATACCAGGTGCAGACAACTGTAGTGTGAAGAAAGTAAATTATATCACATTGAAATGGCAATTAAATGTCAGTACAAACAATGTTCATGCTGCTGGTTACCTCACCAGAATAGTATGTGTCCATGGTTTCACTTTTTCTGGACACGCACTCCCGGGGGCCTCTCAGTTGGCTCAGCCGCATCCCTTGTTGAGCCTTGGGTGCCAGTATTGCTCCTAATACTGCGCCTCCTGGGATTTTTTAGAGGTGCCAGTAGACTACTAAGGCTGGAGGTCTCGTCACTATCCCCCAACCTAGAACGTTGTTGCCACCAACTGCAGCAGTCTGGAGTTGTTCCACTGCATTTGTGACCTGGATAAGGCCCCTGGCCACATCCCCGCAGCAGTGGTTAATCTCCACTTGCATGCCGAAAAGCACAATGTGAAAGCTGAGCTGTTGTTGTGCTCATCCGATTTATGGCACTGGTGTTGTAGGTATGGGCGAGGATGCTGGCACTTCTGGTTCCTGCTCAGACTGTACATCATGTCCCTGTGAGTCATGGACATCAGCCAAGTCACTCTCCTGCGCAGCTGCAACTGTAATTTGAAACAGTGCATGTTCAGTATTTTATGGTGTACATGTATGTAACATAGCGCATGCCATTGTTTAATAAAGTTATTTTGTTAAGGAAAGAGTCTAGTTTACTCACTTCCACGCTGTACTCTGCTGCACTTAATCTGTTTTGGTCCCTCATTTGCATGTATACTACTCCCATAATGCGTTTGGGTGTTGCAAGTAAAATGTGGACTGGACTCAGTGTTACTACACTATGCATGATCTGCTTTGGGGGCTATTTTAGTTAGATGTAACATTAAAAGATATTTTGCTGTGATCTTACCTTGTGAGGTTCCAGCCTGTTCAGAGGTGTCTATCTGGTTGATGCAAACAACTGCCTCTGACTGCAGTGTAGATTCTACCATGTCCTCCAGGGGTCTATTGCCACGTTTCACTGATGGTCCCCCTCCTGTTTTTTTTGCTTCTCCAAGCCTTGCAGCCACCCTCTCTTTTGCTCGGCTACACAGGTCGTACCAGCACTTGTGCAGGTCGGAGATTGAGCGTTGCATGACCCCCTTAACTTCGATTGGATATCCAGCCAAATTTTTCTTTTTACTGACTGCAACCTGCAAAGACAGTTTTCCAAAGAGTTTATCGTGGCTCAGCATCACTTCCTCAATGAGGATTTCCAGTTCTTTTTTGCTGAATTTCAGCTTCCTTTTCCTTCCTTCACCTTTCTTGTCCCCTGTTTCTGTAGCCATGCTGTTGTTTTCATAGATTCCGCTTCCAAACAGCTTGTTACTGCTCAGCTCAATCAGTCCGACTCCTCCTCTGACTCTCTCTTTGAACAGGTGTGAGCATTCCCAGATTCACTCCCTAGTTGTGATGTCATCCAAATGTAGCAATATGGGTAAATCGCTATTTGCGATTCTGTATTAGCGGATTTGGTATTAACGATTCGGTAATAGCGGAATGACTATTAGCGATAGCGATTTTTACTGAATAGCCAAGTTATTGCAAAAATATTGATGCATTCTCTTTGCAATACTGTAATAGCGATTTCTTAAAATTCGCTAATAAGGAATCGCAAAAATGAATCTTGATGCATGTGCCCCTTAGAATCACCAAAATAGTAAATAAGTAAAAGACACAGCTGAATAATATTTTTTTATTTTTATTTATTTTATTTATTTTAAAGCAAGGTGGACAATCAATAGTACAAAGTCATTGAAAGCAAGAAGATAGTATAAAACCTGCTACACCCGCCCCAACTCCTCCCCCTCACCTACCCTGGCAGAACAATAGCAGAATTACAGTACATTTCGGACAACAAGGCATCCATTTATGGCCTTTGATAGCGGGAACTATTTTTTATAAAGTTCTTCCATCTGGTCCACACATGATTCAAGGATAAGCCTGCTTCAATTCCAAGGTGTCACATTGGAATCTACTAGCGTCCTAGTAGCAGTCTAGCTGCATCTTATAGCCTATATGTTGTAGAAATAGAAATCCTATAGGGGTAGCAACACATACCACTCACAGTAGGTCAGGATGAGACACCAAATACTCCGTTAAAGGGGCCCAAAAATCTTTGGGGTGAGAGTAATCCGGCAGCTCTTTCTCATATAGCTAAAGCTGATTCCTACAATACACCAGGTCGCAGAGCCACTTTTTTTATAGTGGTGGAGGTTTTGGCTCCCAACACTGCGGCACTGCCCTTTTTGCGAAAAGAGTAGAAACTGCAACAATTCGCCTGTTGCAGGGCTTCAGGCGCTTGGCATAACCCAGCAAACATAATTCAGTGGAGAAGCACACAGAGAGAATGGCCACCACCGCAGTCCAAAATGCAAGCACACTCGTACACATCCAGGCAACATGGAAAATATCCGCGTCCGCTGCTCCACATCTCACACAATTGGTGGTTTCCTTTAGACCATATTTATATAGCTGTAGGGGCGAATAATATACCTGATGCAGGAATTTCAAATGAATAATTCTAAGATTACAATTGGCCATGAGGCGGCCAGTAAGCTGACAGCACGCCATCCAGACCTTCGGCGCAATAGGAATGCAGAGCGCCGTCAGCCAGCGCAATCAAGAGAGATGTTCCTCTGGGTCACATTCACGAAAGGAGGCATTATAGAGTCGTGTGATTAGCTTTTTTTACTCTCTCCCGTCAGCAGCACCTGTAGTGCTCGTAAAGTTTTGGGCTCAGCACGGTAAGATGGATAAGCCACACGGACAGCTTGATAAACCCAGACGTACGTGAAATTAAACATAAAGCCACTCTCTGAGCCATTCTGTGCCTCTATTAATGTTTTAAATTGACCCCCCAAGAATAGGTCACCCAGCGGAGAGATGCCAGCTGTGGCCAATTCTCATATGGCAGGCGCCTCCTGTGCCGCAGAAATTTCAGGATGGGAAAGTAATGGCAGTATCGGCGCATACAGGTAGGGTATCTGCGCCCTAGTCGCAAGCATTCGCCAGGCCCACGTCGTGCACTGCGTGGGGTTGTTCTCGGTCCGCGGACCTACAGAGCCCCCGATAGAGCCACTGCCTGCAGTGGGACGGGAAGTACAGCATCTGCCTCAATAGCCACATGGGGCTTATACCTCTGTGGGGCATGCCAGTAGTGTGCAAATTGCGCCTGGGCGCACATGTAATAAAGGCGAAGATCAGGAGCCTCAAACGCTCAACGGTGAAATGGCTGCACCAACAGGTCCCAACTACACCTGGGCTTCTTACCTTCCCACACAGTGCAGACTGGAGAGTTCAGAACTGCACTATATTAAGTTTTATAGGGATTTCGACGAATAAATACAACAATTTAGGCAAAAACACCATCTTCACTACTGCAATCCTATCCGCCAAAGAGAGGGGCAGGTATGCCCATATCCCAGCCTGTTCAGAAATGCGGGTCATCGTGCGGCCGTAATTCTCAGAGACAACGATGTGCACCCAAACCCCCAGATATTTCGCAGAGTCAGATGTCCACATCAATGGGAAATCCAGCTCCACTTCTTTAGTGAGTGCAGTTAGTGGGAACACCACCAATTTGGACTAATTTATCCCTTGGCCAGAGAAGCGTTCAAACTGTACATACTCCCTGAGTAGCGCAGATGGACCGCAGGGTGGCGAACATATAGCAACATGTCATCTGCATAAAGGGAAACTATCAATGGCTGTTGTCAGAACCGCAGAGCAGCTGCAGCTTGTCTTTGGAGCAGCTTGCAGGCGAGGGGTTCCAGTGCTAAGGCAAAAAGCATAGGTGACAACGGGCACCCCTGCCTTGTGCCTCTTCCGATGGGGAACAAGGAGGACACCCACCCATTAACCCGCACCCTGGCAACTGGGTCACTATACAGTACCCTGAGCCACTGCAGAAAAAAAGGGGGAAAGCCCATCCTGCTCAGTACTGTGAACATGAAAGGCCACTGCAGCGACTCAAAGGCCTTATCTGCATCTAGCAGCACGGCCGCTGCTTGGAAATCTGACTCAAAATAATGCAGAGTGGAAAAAGCGTGCGCAAGTTATGAGTGGTGGAGCACTCCGTGACAAATCCCGACTGATCTGGCAGTACTAATAGGGGAACCAAGGGTTGCACCCTAATAGCGATCATTTTTTCTAAAATCTTTGAGTCAATATTAATAATAGAAAGCAGTCGGTATGATCCGTACTGTTTTGATGGCTTATCTGGTTTCAATTGTGTGACCAGTAGGGCCTCGCGGAGCGAAGGGGGCAGCGTCCCGTTCTCGTAGGCCTCCGCATAAACTGCCAGAAGCCGAGGAGCGAGGTCTGCCTCATAGGCCTTATAAAATTCGCTAGGCAGTCCGTCCGCCGGCCTGCAGCCTTGCAGGTTGGGAGTGACATAATGGGCTCTTTTACTTCCTCTTGATCAAATGGTTGCACAAGGTATTCCCGTTGGCCATTGGATTAGCCACCCAAGGGCCATATCATCAAGATATTCATGTATCTCCCCTGCCGGTTTCATCGAGAAGTTTAGTTATGTTTTCCTGGCTTCGCAGTTCAGATAGCTTTGGAACCAGCGAGCGGCCAGGGTGGGCCCCCTCACCACAGTATTGTGCTATTCGACACCAGGAACAATGCAGTAGCTCCTGGTCGATAGTCTCATTGTGTTCCGTGACCAGTTCCCATATGGAGGCCCGCTTGGCAGTGGTTGGGTTGGATTCAAATTCCCGTTCTAATTTATAGATGTCAGAGGCCAATTTTTTTATATGTCGTTAGATATCGCACAAGACACCAGACTGGACAACTATGCAAGCCCCCTCACAGTAAATTTAAACGCTTCCCAGAGCATTCCCGCACTTTCTACTGTTCCCTCGTTTTCTCTAAAATAGTATTTTATGGCTTCTGCTATAGTCAGCTAAAATACTGGAAGCAAAGGGCTGATATGTTAGAATCTGTAACGTGAGGAGTACCGGGCAGTGGTCTGATAAAGTTCAGGCCTCATGTGATACCTCTGTTGTCCAGGTACAAACCAACTCCAAAACCAGTCAGAAATCAATGCGGGACCATGAGCCGTGCACGAGGAAGCAAACATGCTCTCCCGACCTGCGAGATGACTTTTACACTAGACGTCATGTAGGTGACCAGTATCCTGAAGCCCCAGTAATATATCCGTAGCACGTTTAGGTCGGGCCTCGCTACCACCAGTTCGGTCTATGGTAGTATCTAAGCACAGATTAAAATCCCCCCCCCCATATAACTGACGCTGGGGGGAACGACGATATTCGACGCCACACATCCGAATAAAACAAGGGGTCATCCACATTCGGTCCGTAAACAATCACAATCAACGCACTCTCTCTGGATAAGCGGCCATACACCATGGCAACCCAACCACTATCATCCATTTCAGATCTGATCACAGCAAAAGGCACCCCTTTCTTAACTAGGGTTAATACACCCCTAGAGTAGGTTAAGAAGGAAGAAGAGGCCCGCACACTTGCCCATCGAGTGCCCACTTTGCCAGCTGATTCCACAAGTGAGTTTCTACTAGAAGGGCAACCTGCACTCCCATACGGTCTAAATATGCAAACACCGATCTGATCTTTTTAGGTGTGTTTAGGCCACGGACATTCCAGGTAAGGAACTTGATCACACTATTCATCATGGAGTACCAGCCATAGGTAAACACATAAACATATGTCTCAAAGGTGATAACCAGACTTCAAATGCCAACATTCATGGTGTCTGTCCGAGAAGGTACAATCTTCATTCTGCCTTTCCAGAAATAAACCCCCCTCACCCACCACCCACTTCAGCAGCCCCAACATGCCAAAGCCATCCCAATGCCCATCCCAACCCTCCCCCCACAACCCAACAACTATAGAGTAGATTTGGGGTACACCCATTTGCGGGGAGGCACAGAGTGCTACTAGCCTCCCACAGAGTGGGAGGTGGCCGAGCTGGTCCATTACACTGAATTGCATACAATTAACAACAGTAAAAGTCCCTAAACTCCTGAACGTTACAGGTTAGAAGAGAAACATACCGTACATGGCCAGGACTATAACCAAGTGGCAATCAGCCCAGAAGGGGCTCCCACAGCAACCCTTAATAGTTTAGTTTCAGAACAAGGAGAAGAGCCTAAGGGCAATGGCTCAAAAGAAGTAGCATGTGGGTTCGAGATCAGGCACATGCATCAAGTGTTTTAAAAATCGTAATATTAACGAGTCGCTATAAAATGGCTTTTGCAATCGCAAAATACCGTGTAGCAATGTACCAAGTGCATATTTGCGAAAACACAAGTTTTGGCAAATATAAAGAATCGCTAAACTATCTGCGAATATTATTGCGATTCTGTATTTGCGTCTCCCAAATAGTGAACCGCAAATAAAGAATCGCAAAATATATGCATGAAAAAAAGCAAATTGCGATTTTACAGAAAATTGCAATTTTGCAAGTGCTAAATAAGAAGGATCACAACCAGGTGCAATTCAGATACAGCTGAAAATAAATGTAAACACACCCAGAACGAGCTACCACATTTCACAATGGCAGGGATTTACCTGATGGTGAGGAGGATGAGGCTGCAGGCTGCTGGATACAGATGGAGGCAAATAAATGAACGCATTTTCAGAGGCCGCATAACTTTGCTAGGACAGCAAGAGGATGAGATATACGATCAGCATAGGCTCAATGCAGAAATGATCCATGATCTAATTATTGTATTGGATCCCATTCTGCAATGACAGACACGTAGGACCAATGCTATCCCAACGCATGTGCAGGTACTATGTTGCCTACATCTACTGGCGTCAGGCAGTTTTCAGGGGGTCATTGCAGTGGCTGGAGGAGTGTCGCAAATCGCACTTTCAAGAATATTCAAAGCAATCCTTGATGCCATGATGGCCCGGATCGGGTCACACATCAATTTTCC
Source organism: Lissotriton helveticus (assembly GCF_964261635.1). Taxonomy (NCBI): domain Eukaryota; kingdom Metazoa; phylum Chordata; class Amphibia; order Caudata; family Salamandridae; genus Lissotriton; species Lissotriton helveticus. Next base: position 302,839,723 of record NC_136062.1, read on the forward strand.
CACCACATCGCATGACCCAGGAGTTTTATCAGTAGCTCGCTACCCACATGTTTTAGGTTGTATTGATTGCACCCATGTGGCAATATGTCCCTCTGCAGCACAGGAATGTCTATTTAGAAATAGAAAATATTATCATTCCCTTAATATTCAGATTGTTTGCAATGACAAAAACATAATTACTGACATTGTGGTGCAATTTCCAGGGAGTGCACATGATTCTTATATATTCAGGCAAAGTGGCATTCACAACCATCTTGTCAGGGGAGAATTTGGAGAGGGACATCTGCTTGGTAAATATGTGTAATTGATTCTCACAGTCATTGTATGTATGCCAATGTCAAACTGCCACTCACCCTTTGCTTACTTACATATAGGTGACAGCCCATACGCCTTTTAGAATTACCTTTTGACGCCTTACCTAAATCCTACAACTGCCAACCAACAGAGGTACAATGCACCGCATATTTCTACAATGAACATCATAGAGCGCACATTTTGACTGCTGAAGAGCTGATTCAGATGCATCCATAAGACCAGTGGAGCACATCAATACAACCCTGAACAATGCTGCAAGATAGTAGCAGCATGTGCCATGCTGCACAATATTGCGACAAAGTGAGGCATGGAAATCGAGGTGTCTGAAAGCAACTCGGAGGATGAGAACCAGCAAGTGCCACACCGCTGTGCAGCACAAGGGGCAAGCGCAGCAGAAGGGCGCATGAGAAGATTGTGCATCACACAAAATTATTTCTGAGGTGAGTAATGATGACACAAAAAGTGCATATTGCAATCAAAGTATGTTTTATTTAAAAAAACTTATGACATGAGTGTTGAAGCACACTGTTAATGTGACCAGTGGCACAGGATTTTAAGTAATAGGCATAAGTGGTATGAAAATAAATAATGACTTGTAAGTCAGTCAAAATGTTTGATTACATCAATGGTTATGTCACCATATCAGAATGTCATTGTCCATGGCAGTTTAGCGCTTTTTCCCACGAACACCCAGACGCCTGTCAGAGCCAGCATCTTCATCCCTCATGTTGGTAGCGGAGGGGGTACTGCTGCGTGTGTTGCGTCTTCCTGCAGTGGCAACTGGCATAGCTATACTACTCATGCTTGAGGCCTCCTCACTACCCTCTTCCTGCGTGGACATGTTGGCCGCAATTGTGGAAGTATGCATCATTTCCACTGCATTGGTCACCTGGTCCAGAGCCTTAGCCACATCCCCAATCCAATGAGACATTTCTGTTTGCATGGTCACAGACCTACGTGCCAGCAGTGCAGTTGTTGTGGCCAGTCTATTATTGGACTTAGCCTAGATGTTGAGGTGCTGCATTAGTTGACGATGGTGTCTTTTCTGGGATACATTTCCCTCCTGCATAACCTTAGCCAGTTGCTGCACACAATCTGACAATACTGTAATGTTGGCTGCCATCTTCCCAATTTGTATCTGTACTGAACGTGTGCTTTTGGCCTGCAGGTGCTGCATATGGAGCATCTGACCATCAAGACCACCTCAGACATCATTTGGTCGGTCCTCCTGCTGTGTTCTGAGTGATCCAGCTCTTCTACGCCGGATTCTGACATTGCTTCTGCGGACCTGTGTATGTGGATTTGAAATGGAAGTAGCTTGGCCATGGCTGGCCTCTTGTGTTGCATTTGCCTCATCATCAGAATCCATGGTGACCAGTGGTGGGACAGTTGCCCTGTGTGTGTTTGGGGCACGTGATGGATTTGTGGGCATCACCGGTGTGTCCATATTTTCAACGGCTCGGTGTCCTGTATGTCCTGGTAGTCACTATTCTCAGCTTCTACACATTCTGCAACTGTGAGGTTTAACAGTGCAAAACAGCATTAATTTATATCTGTGATGTCATGTCACAGAAATCAATTTTTTTGCTTTGTTATTAAATAGAATATTTTGAGTTGATTTTTTCCTATTTGTGTGTTTGTCGTAACTACTTGACCTGCCTACGTCTCCCATAATGCACTTCCATTTATGAATACATTGTGTACTGCATGTTCAAAGTGTGCACTCGTGCTGTACTTAGGTGATGTTCTACCTTTATAATTTAGGACAATGGTAACATGCATTCATCTTGCCTTCAGATGTGTTTGCTGCTCCTGACGTGCCTATCTGTGTCACAACAACAGCTTCAGGCTGGATTGTGGATTCAACCATGTCCTCCACGGGAGTGTTCCCAGTGTCTGTTGGTATCCCCCCTCCTGTCTTCCTTGCTTCCTTCAGCCGGTCAGCAATGCGCACCTTAGCTCAACTACGCAGGTCGTGCCTTCTTTTCTTCAACTCATCGATGGTGCGGTGTGTGTCACCCCAATGGCATTCACCCTGTTTTGGATCCGGATCCATATTTTGTGTTTCTCCTGCTCTGCCACTTTTAATGATAATTTCCCAAACAGCTTATCATGGCTGTGGACAACTCCATCAATGAGGGTGTCAATTTCTTTTTCTGAAAATGTAATGTTCCTCGTCTTGCCTGTTTGGCTGTCCTCTGCCGTTTGTGAAGTTTCCATTTGTTTTACAAACGCCAGGTGTTTCCAATGTCTCAATCCCACTCCTGTGCAGCTCCCAGTGCCAGCTCCCTTCTCTACCTATGACTGTGCACAGAAAATGAGGCTTCTGCTGCTGACTGCTGGTTCTGATGTCATCAAGATGCATCAAAAAGCGACTTCAGTAATAGCGATTTCGCAAATAGCAAAATCGCTATTAGCGATTTCACAATTACCGAAACCGCTATTATTTTTACGATATTTAGCAATTCTTTAAATTTTCGCATTTTTTTTGTTACACCAGGTTTTGCGATTCTTTATTTGTGAATCCTTAAAAATCGCAAATAAAGAATCGCAATCTTAAACAATGATGCATGTGCCTGAAAGTATATAGGAGCAATCAACATCAAATAATGAGACAAGCATTATGAAGAGTAGTCTCATGGAGGAACCGAAGAGAATCACAAAGTCCAAGTTGGTTGATACATCCCACCACTACTCATCTGGGGCAGTAGTAGATTCACGTCTCCTGTGCTTCAGCTGTTTGTCATGTTCCATCTCGGCCTTCGAGGAAGAGAATATCTTGCCGTCACCGTCCACCCCAATGCAGAGCCGGGCCGGGTACAGCATTGCGTAAGGGACCCCCTCTGCTTGCAAGAATTTTTTAACAGCGCCAAATTCTCGCGGGCTGTCTGAATAGCCACCGTGAAATCAGGGAAGATGGCCAGTGTTTTGCCCTGATGGATGATAGTGCCTTTCTCTTTTGACATCCTAAGGATTATGTCATGATCCCTGTAGTTCAAGATCCTGGCGATGATGGGACGGGGAGGCACCCCTAGACCGGGCGGGCAGCTAGGAAACGATGGCCACGGTCTACTATAAACATGTTTAGCGTTGCATGACCCCCTTAACTTCGATTGGATATCCAGCCAAATTTTTCTTTTTACTGACTGCAACCTGCAAAGACAGTTTTCCAAAGAGTTTATCGTGGCTCAGCATCACTTCCTCAATGAGGATTTCCAGTTCTTTTTTGCTGAATTTCAGCTTCCTTTTCCTTCCTTCACCTTTCTTGTCCCCTGTTTCTGTAGCCATGCTGTTGTTTTCACAGATTCCGCTTCCAAACAGCTTGTTCCTGCTCAGCTCAATCAGTCCGACTCCTCCTCTGACTCTCTCTTTGAACAGGTGTGAGCATTCCCAGATTCACTCCCTAGTTGTGATGTCATCCAAATGTAGCAATATGGGTAAATCGCTATTTGCGATTCTGTATTAGCGGATTTGGTATTAACGATTCGGTAATAGCGGAATGACTATTAGCGATAGAGATTTTTACTGAATAGCCAAGTTATTGCAAAAATATTGATGCATTCTCTTTGCAATACTGTAATAGCGATTTCTTAAAATTCGCTATTAAGGAATCTCAAAAATGAATCTTGATGCATGTGCCCCTTAGAATCACCAAAATAGTAAATAAGTAAAAGACACAGCTGAATAATATTTTTTTATTTTTATTTATTTTATTGATTTTAAAGCGAGGTGGACAATCAATAGTACAAAGTCATTGAAAGCAAGAAGATCGTATAAAACCTGCTACACCGCCCCAACTCCTCTCCCTCACCTACCCTGGCAGAACAATAGCAGAATTACAGTATATTTCGGACAACAAGGCATCCATTTATGGCCTTTGATAGCGGGAACTATTTTTTATAAAGTTCTTCCATCTGGTCCACACATGATTCAAGGATAAGCCTGCTTCAATTCCAAGGTGTCACATTGGAAACTACTAGTGTCCTAGTAGCAGTCTAGCTGCATCTTATAGCCTATATGTTGTAGAAATAGAAATCCTATAGGGGTAGCAACACATACCACTCACAGTAGGTCAGGATGAGACACCAAATACTCCGTTAAAGGGGCCCAAAAATCTTTGGAGTGAGAGGATTCCGGCAGCTCTTTCTCATATAGCTAAAGCTGATTCCTACAATACACCAGGTCGCAGAGCCACTTTTTTTTTATAGTGGGCGAGGTTTTGGCTCCCAACACTGCGCCACTGCCCTTTTTGCGAAAAGAGTAGAAACTGCAACAATTCGCCTGTTGCAGGGCTAAAGGCGCTTGACACAACCCAGCAAACATAACTCAGTGGAGAAGCACACAGGTTCCAACACAACATCAGAGAGAATGGCCACCACCGCAGTCCAAAATGCAAGCACACTCGTACACATCCAGGCAACATGGAAAATATCCGCGTCCGCTGCTCCACATCTCACACAATTGGTGGTGTCCTTTAGACCATATTTATATAGCTGTAGGGGCGAATAATATACCTGATGCAGGAATTTCAAATAAATAATTCTAAGATTACAATTGGCCATGAGGCGGCCAGTAAGCTGACAGCACGCCATCCAGACCTCCGGCGCAATAGGAATGCCGAGCGCCGTCAGCCAGCGCAATCAAGAGAGATGTTCCTCTGGGTCACATTCACGAAAGGAGGCATTATAGAGTCGTGTGATTAGCTTTTTTTACTCTCTCCCGTCAGCAGCACCTGTAGTGCTTGTAAAGTTTTGGGCTCAGCACGGTAAGATGGATACGCCACACGGACAGCTTGATAAACCCAGACGTACGTGAAATTAAACATAAAGCCACTCTCTGAGCCATTCTGTGCCTCTATTAATGTTTTAAATTGACCCCCCAAGAATAGGTCACCCAGCGGAGAGATGCCAGCTGTGGCCAATTCTCATATGGCAGGCGCCTCCTGTGCCGCAGAAATTTCAGGATGGGAAAGTAATGGCAGTATCGGCGCATACAGGTAGGATATCTGCGCCCTAGTCGCAAGCATTCGCCAGGCCCACGTCGTGCACTGCGTGGGGTTGTTCTCGGTCCGCAGACCTACCGAGCCCCCGATAGAGCCACTGCCTGAAGTGGGACGGGAAGTACAGCATCTGCCTTAATAGCCACATGGGGCTTATACCTCTGTGGGAAATGCCAGTAGTGTGCAAATTGCGCCTGGGCGCACATGTAATAAAGGCGAAGATCAGGAGCCTCAAATGCTCCACGGTGAAATGGCTGCACCAACAGGTCCCAACTACACCTGGGCTTCTTACCTTCCCACACAGTGCAAACTGGAGAGTTCAGAACTGCACTATATTTAGTTTTATAGGGATTTCGACGAATAAATACAACAATTTAGGCAAAAACACCATCTTCACTACTGCAATCCTATCCGCCAAAGAGAGGGGCAGGTGTGCCCATATCGCAGCCTGTTCAGAAATGCGGGTCATCGTGCGGCCGTAATTCTCAGAGATAACGATGTGCACCCAAACCCCCAGATATTTCGCAGAGTCAGATGTCCACATCAATGGGAAATCCAGCTCCACTTCTTTAGTGAGTGCAGTTAGTGGGAACACCACCGATTTAGACCAATTTATCCCTTGGCCAGAGAAGCGTTCAAACTGTACATACTCCCTGAGTAGCGCAGATGGACCGCAGGGTGGCGAACATATAGCAACATGTCATCTGCATAAAGGGAAACTATCAATGGCTGTTGTCAGAACCGCAGAGCAGCTGCAGCTTGTCTTTGGCGCAGCTTGCAGGCGAGGGGTTCCAGTGCTAAGGCAAAAAGCATAGGTGACAACGGCACCCCTGCCTTGTGCCTCTTCCGATGGGGAACAAGGAGGACACCCACACCCTGGCAACTGGGTCACTATACAGTACCCTGAGCCACTGCAGAAAAAAAGGGGGAAAGCCCATCCTGCTCAGTACTGTGAACATGAAAGGCCACTGCAGCGCCTCAAAGGCCTTATCTGCATCTAGCAGCACGGCCGCTGCTTGGAAATCTGACTCAAAATAATGCAGAGTGGAAAAAGCGTGCGCAAGTTATGAGTGGTGGAGCGCTCCGTGACTAATCCTGACTGATCTGGCAGTACTAATAGGGGAACCAAGGGTTGCACCCTAATAGCGATCATTTTTTCTAAAATCTTTGAGTCAATATTAATAATAGAAAGCGGTCGGTATGATCCGTACTGATTTGATGGCTTATCTGGTTTCAATTGTGTGACCAGTAGGGCCTCGCGGAGCGAAGGGGGCAGCGTCCCGTTCTCCTAGGCCTCCACATAAACTGCCAGAAGCCGAGGAGCGAGGTCTGCCTCATAGGCCTTATAAAATTCGCTAGGCAGTCCGTCCGTCCGGCCTGCAGCCTTGCAGGTCGGGAGTGACATAATGGGCTCTTTTACTTCCTCTTCATCAAATGGTTGCACAAGGTATTCCCGTTGGCCATTGGATTAGCCACCCAAGGGCCATATCATCAAGATATTCATGTATCTCCCCTGCCGGTTTCATCGAGAAGTTCAGTTATGTTTTCCTGGCTTCGCAGTACAGATAGCTTCTGAACCAGCGAGCGGCCAGGGTGGGCCCCCTCACCACAGTATTGTGCTATTCGACACCAGGAACAATGCAGTAGCTCCTGGTCGACAGTCTCATTGTGTTCCGTGACCAGTTCCCATATGGAGGCCCGCTTGGCAGTGGTTGGGTTGGATTCAAATTCCCGTTCTAATTTAGAGATGTAAGAGGCCAAGTTTTTTATATGTCGTTAGATATCGCACAAGACACCAGACTGGACAACTTTGCAAGCCCCCTCACGGTAACTTTAAATGCTTCCCAGAGCATTCCCGCACTTTCTACTGTTCCCTCGTTTTCTCTAAAATAGTATTTTATGGCTTCCGCTATAGTCAGCTAAAATACTGGAAGCATAGGGCTGATATGTTAGAATCTGTAACGTGAGGAGTACTGGGCAGTGGTCTGATAAAGTTCAGGCCTCATGTGATACCTCTGTTGTCCAGGTACAAACCAACTTCAAAACCAGTCAGAAATCAATGCGGGACCATGAGCCGTGCACCGAGAAAGCAAACATGCTCTCCCGACCTGCGAGATGACTTTTACACCAGACGTCATGTAGGTGACCAGTATCCAGAAGCCCCAGTAATATATCCTTAGCACGTTTAGGTCGGGCCTCGCTACCACCAGTTCGGTCTATGGTAGTATCTAAGCACAGATTAAAATCCCCCCCCCATATGACTGACGCTGGGGGGAACGACGATATTCGATGCCACACATCCAAATAAAACGAGGGGTCATCCACATTCGGTCCGTAAACATTCACAATCAACGCACTCTCTCTGGATAAGCGGCCATACACCATGGCAACCCAACCACTATCATCCATTTCAGATCTGATCACAGCAAAAGGCACCTCTTTCTTAACTAGGGTTGATACACCCCTAGAGTAGGTTAGGAAGGAAGAAGAGGCCCGCACACTTGCCCATCAAGTGCCCACTTTGCCAGCTGATTCCACAGTCAGGTGAGTTTCTTGTAGAAGGGCAACCTGCACTCCCATACGGTCTAAATATGCAAACACCGATCTGATCTTTTTAGGTGTGTTTAGGCCACGGACATTCCAGGTAAGGAACTTGATCACACTATTCATCATGGAGTACCAGCCATAGGTAAACACATAAACATATGTGTCACAGGTGATAACCAGACTTCAAATGCCAACATTCATGGTGTCTGTCCGAGAAGGTACAATCTTCATTCTGCCTTTCCAGAAATAAACCCCCCTCACCCACCACCCACTTCAGCAGCCCCAACATGCCAAAGCCATCCCAATGCCCATCCCAACCCTCCCCCCACAACCCAACAACTATAGAGTAGATTTGGGGTACACCCATTTGCGGGGGGCACAGAGTGCTACTAGCCTCCCACATAGTGGGAGGTGGCCGAGCTGGTCCATTACACTGAATTGCATACAATTAACAACAGTAACAGTCGGTCTTAAGCTGAGTGCCTAAACTCCTGAACGTTGCAGGTTAGAAGAGAAACATACCGTACATGGCCAGGACTATAACCAAGTGGCAATCAGCCCAGAAGGGGCTCCCACAGCAACCCTTAATAGTTTAGTTTCAGAACAAGGAGAAGAGCCTAAGGGCAATGGCTCAAAAGAAGTAGCATGTGGGTTCGAGATCAGGCACATGCATCAAGTGTTTTAAAAATCGTAATATTAACGAGTCGCTATAAAATGGCTTTTGCAATCGCAAAATACCGTCTAGCAATGTACCAAGTGCATATTCTGGGAAACACAAGTTTTCGCAAATATAAAGAATCGCTAAACAATCTGCGAATATTATTGCGATTCTGTATTTGCGTCTCCCAAATAGTGAACCGCAAATAAAGAATCGCAAAATATATGCATGAAAAATAGCAAATTGCGATTTTACAGAAAATTGCAATTTTGCAAGTGCTAAATAAGAAGGATCACAACCAGGTGAAATTCAGATACAGCTGAAAATAAATGTAAACACACCCAGAACGAGCTACCACATTTCACAATGGCAGGGATTTACCTGATGGTGAGGAGGATGAGGCTGCAGGCTGCTGGATACAGATGGAGGCAAATAAATGAACGCATTTTCAGAGTCTGCATAACTTTGCTAGGACAGCAAGAGGATGAGATATACGATCAGTATAGGCTCAATGCAGCAATGATCCATGATCTAATTAATGTATTGGATCCCATTCTGCAATGACAGACACGTAGGACCAATGGTATCCCAACGCATGTGCAGGTCCTATGTTGCCTACATCTACTGGCGTCAGGCAGTTTTCAGGGGGTCATTGCAGTAGCTGGAGGAGTGTCGCAAATCGCACTTTCAAGAATATTCAAAGCATTCCTTGATGCCATGATGGCCCGGATCGGGTCACACATCAATTTTCCCACCACATCGCATGACCCAGGAGTTTTACCAGTAGCTCGCTACCCACATGTTTTAGGTTGTATTGATTGCACCCATGTGGCAATATGTCCCTCTGCAGCACATGAATGTCTATTTAGAAATAGAAAATATTATCATTCCCTTAATATTCAGATTGTTTGCAATGACAAAAACATAATTACTGACATTGTGGTGCAATTTCCAGGGAGTGCACATGATTCTTATATATTCAAGCAAAGTGTCATTCACAACCATCTTGTCAGGGGAGAATTTGGAGAGGGACATCTGCTTGGTAAATATGTGTAATTGATTCTCACAGTCATTGTATGTATGCCAATGTCAAACTGCCACTGACCCTTTGCTTACTTACATATAGGTGACAGCCCATACGCCTTTTAGAATTACCTTTTGATGCCTTACCTCAATCCTACAACTGCCAACCAACAGAGGTACAATGCACCGCATATTTCAACAATGAACATCATAGAGCGCACATTTTGACTGCTGAAGAGCTGATTCAGATGCATCCATAAGACCGGTGGAGGACGTCAATACAACCCTGAACAATGCTGCAAGATAGTAGCAGCATGTGCCATGCTGCACAATATTGCGACAAAGTGAGGCATGGAAATCGAGGTGTCTGAAAGCGACTCGGAGGATGAGAACCAGCAAGTGCCACACCGCTGTGCAGCACAAGGGGCAAGCGCAGCAGAAGGGCGCATGAGAAGATTGTACATCAGACAAAATTATTTCTGAGGTGAGTAATGATGACACAAAAAGTGCATATTGCAATCAAAGTATGTTTTATTTAAAAAAACTTATGACATGAGTGTCGAAGCACACTTTTAATGTGACCAGTGGCACAGGATTTTCAGTAATGGACATAAGTGGTATGAAAATAAATAATGACTTGTAAGTCAGTCAAAATGTTTGATTACATCAATGGTTATGTCACCATATCAGAATGTCATTGTACATGGCAGTTTAGCGCTTTTTCCCACGAACACCCAGACACCTGTCAGAGCCAGCATCTTCATCCCTCATGTTGGTAGCGGAGGGGGTACTGCTGCGTGTGTTGCGTCTTCCTGCAGTGGTAACTGGCATAGCTATACTACTCATGCTTGAGGCCTCCTCACTACCCTCTTCCTGCGTGGACATGTTGGCCGCAATTGTGGAAGCATGCATAATTTCCACTGCATTGGTCACCTGGTCCAGAGCCTTAGCCACATCCCCAATCCAATGAGGCATTTCTGTTTGCATGGTCACAGACCTACGTGCCAGCAGTGCAGTTGTTGTGGCCAGTCTATTATTGGACTTAGCCTAGATGTTGAGGTGCTGCATTAGTTGACGATGGTGTCTTTTCTGGGATACATTTCCCTCCTGCATAAACTTGGCCAGTTGCTGAACACAATCTGACAATACTGTAATGTTGGCTGCCATCTTCCCAATTTGTATCTGTACTGAACGTGTGTTTTTGGCCTGCAGGTGCCGCATATGGAGCATCTGACCGTCAAGACCACCCCAGACATCATTTGGTCGGTCCTCCTGCTGTGTTCTGAGTGATCTAGCTCTTCTACGCCGGATTCTGACATTGCTTCTGCGGACCTGTGTATGTGGATTTGGAATGGAAGTAGCTTGGCCATGGCTGGCCTCTTGTGTTGCATTTGCCTCATCATCAGAATCCATGGTGACCAGTGGTGGGACAGTTGCCCTGTGTGTGTTTGGGGCACTGTGATGGATTTGTTGGCATCACCGGTGTGTCCATATTTTCAACTGCTCGGTGTCCTGTATGTCCTGGTAGTCACTATTCTCAGCTTCTACACATTCTGCAACTGTGAGGTTTAACAGTGCAAAACAGCATTAATTTATATCTGTGATGTCATGTCACAGTAATCAATTTTTTTGCTTTGTTATTAAATAGAATATTTTGAGTTGATTTTTTCCTATTTGTGTGTTTGTCGTAACTACTTGACCTGTCTACGTCTCCCATAAGGCACTTCCATTTATGAATACATTGTGTACTGCATGTTCAAAGTGTGCACTCGTGCTGTACTTAGGTGATGTTCTACCTTTATAATTTAGGACAATGGTAACATGCATTCATCTTGCCTTCAGATGTGTTTGCTGCTCCTAACGTGCCTATCTGTGTCACAACAACAGCTTCAGGCTGGATTGTGGATTCAACCATGTCCTCCACGGGAGTGTTCCCAGTGTCTGTTGGTATCCCCCCTCCTGTCTTCCTTGCTTCCTTCAGCCGGTCAGCAATGCGCACCTTAGCTCAACTACGCAGGTCGTGCCATCTTTTCTTCAACTCATCGATGGTGCGGTGTGTCACCCCAATGGCATTCACCCTGTTTTGGATCCGGATCCATATTTTGTGTTTCTCCTGCTCTGCCACTTTTAATGATAATTTCCCAAACAGCTTATCGTGGCTGTGGACAACTCCATCAATGAGGGTGTCAATTTCTTTTTCTGAAAATGTAATGTTCCTCTTCTTGCCTGTTTGGCTGTCCTCTGCCATTTGTGAAGTTTCCATTTGTTTTACAAACGCCAGGTGTTTCCAATGTCTCAATCCCACTCCTGTTCAGCTCCCAGTGCCAGCTCCCTTCTCTACCTATGACTGTGCACAGAAAATGAGGCTTCTGTTGCTGACTGATGGTTCTGATGTCATCAAGATGCATCAAAAAGCGACTTCAGTAATAGCGATTTCGCAAATAGCAAAATCGCTATTAGCGATTTCACAATTACCGAAACCGCTATTATTTTTACGATATTTAGCGATTCTTTAAATTTTCGCAATTTTTTTGTTACATCAGGTTTTGCGATTCTTTATTTGTGATTCCTTAAAAATCGCAAATAAAGAATCGCAATCTTAAACAATGATGCATGTGCCTGAAAGTATATAGGAGCAATCAACATCAAATAATGAGACAAGCATTATGAAGAGTAGTCTCATGGAGGAACCGAAGAGAATCACAAAGTCCAAGTTGGTTGATGCATCCCACCACTACTCATCTGGGGCAGTAGTAGATTCACGTCTCCTGTGCTTCAGCTGTTTGTCATGTTCCATCTCGGCCTTCGAGGAAGAGAATATCTTGCTGTCACCGTCCACCCCAATGCAGAGCCGGGCCGGGTACAGCATTGCGTAAGGGACCCCCTCTGCTTGCAAGAATTTTTTAACAGCGCCAAATTCTCGCGGGCTGTCTGAATAGCCACCGTGAAATCAGGGAAGATGGCCAGTGTTTTGCCCTGATGGATGATAGTGCCTTTCTCTCTTGACATCCTAAGGATTATGTCACGATCCCTGTAGTTCAAGATCCTGGCGATGACTGGACGGGGAGGCACCCCTAGACCGGGCGGGCTGCTAGGGATCGATGGGCACGGTCTACTATAAACATGTTGGAGAATTGGTCAGTGCCAAAGATGTCTGAAATGAGGCGTTCAATATAAGTCTCAATTTTGCTCACATTGGTGGACTCTGGCACCCCAGTAATACGGTTAATATTGCGCTGGGACCGCACTTCTAAGTCCTCGTTCTTGGCCTGAATATGGTCTAAAACGTTCTCCATGTTCATAGTTTTATCCGCAACAGAACTCAGGCCGTCCTCCGCAGCCGACACCCTCTGCTCTACCTCCCCCACCCGGGCATTCTGCTTCTCAAGCTGTGATGACATGTGATCTAGGCAGGTATTCACAGCAGCCATTGTGCCCTCTATGGACTGCAGGGTTCGCTGCATAGCCATTATCGTGGATTCCAGTGTGGGGGGCCCTCAGTGTTTTGCAGTGTTTGACCTATCGGGCTCGTAAGTTACGCAAAGTCCAGGCGAGGGAGAAGGCCAGCACACAGATACAACATGAGTGTGGGCCCGAGGGCAGGACAGGGGTCTCAAGTAGCAACGGTAAATAGTAGGCTCAGGGGGACACCCAAGCTCGGCCATAATCGGCTCTCTTGAGCTAGGCCATCAGCATCAAGCCTCGGCCAGCCGCAGTATACAGGCCGAGGACCCGGAGCATATGTTCTGTGCCCCTACTACCCCCAAACGGTTCTGCAATGATGGCGGTTTTTGAGCGTATAATCAGGCCAGTTCATCAAAGTCCATGTGGGGGGGAGAGGGGCGCGCAAGTGCAGCTATTTTATGAGCCTGAGGGCTATACAGGTGTGTCGAAGGCAGAGGTGGAGAGCAGGCCTAGGGGGACTCCTAAGCTGCAGTCACAATGATGGAAGTTTGTTAGTTTGAAGACAGGCCAGGTCATCGGAGTCCATGATAGAAGGGGGATGTCGGCACGTTGGTGCAGCTCTTTTTCATGCCCACAATCCGCACAGAGGTCTCAAAGGCAGCGTAGAGCAGCAGGCCCAGAGGGACTCCCAAATCAGGCTGCAGTCAGCTCACTGGCGCAAGGCCGTCTATGTCGTGCCCCGAGTCTGCCACAGCAAGCGCGCCGAGTCCCCGGAGCAAGGCCTGAACCCGCCTCCACAGCCCGAGCCTCAACCGGGCCCCAGCCCCACTAACCGCAGCCGGCGCCGACAGGCGTCCGGAATCAAGAGGTGTCTCAGCCAGCAATAGCCAAATGTATGATGGTTCTCGCCACCAAGGGGGATCCTCACGGTCCGTGCAGTCCCTGCCGCCCGCCACGGGAGCAGGCAGTTCCAAGCACCTTCAACACTGGGATCCCGGGATCACAGCAGGGCAGGCAGTTTCAGCAGTGGGACACACCGCTTCACAGAGCGGGAGGTGCCACACAGAGATCTAGGCCACGCACCAGGCTCAGCACCCCAGGACGGCAGTCAGCATCGCCTCGGCCGCCATTTTCTGCGTCACGGTGTCAAGGCAGCACAGGCTGGTCCGGGTCGCAATCACCACCAATGGACTCCGCCGGATAACAGGAGTCCGCACAGGTATTGGACAGGCGTTAAACTTGCGAGATGCAGCGGATAATAAACGGAATGTGGCTTGGCCAGGCAGAGCCTCACAGCAGTGCGGCCTCTTGCCAGGCGCCATATAGCGCCCCCCGGCAGAATAATAATTTAACACCAATTTAAAATGATAGAGAATATTTTAATCCTTAAAATGCCACCAAAACTAAAAAAATCCAATGTAGGGGACTAGAGGTACATGCATTTCTAAAGATTGAATACAATATTGTGCATTATAGCATCAAAGTGCTTAAAAAGCCAGTTGCGACTAACTGGTCAGGCTGGACCGTGACAAACTCAAACTTTTTGGCTGATCGCAACGGAGCTTGGGTTGGATAGACTGAGTGCTAGGTTCCAGTCAAAAGTTTACCTTTAGACTTTTGCTTGGACTTTTGTCTTATTGAGCGGTCTTCTGGCTTCTCAGATTCAAAGTTTGAGAAGATGATGGCAGGCTGCTGCAGCATGATGCCTCGGTGAGTCTCTGGAAGTCTTTGTCCTCGATGGTGAGGAGATCCTGAGCTTTCAGGATAATAAACCAGCTCATTTTAGCCAATTCACGAGTCGATGACGGTGGCTTGACTCTTGATATTGACCCGGGCTCCTGCTGAAGCTTTGCGGCAAAACTTTGTAGAAAGTTTCTAAACTTTCAGATCTTGTTCCTTATTGAGTCCTTAGGGGAGGAAAGTGCTCAGCAGCATCAGCTAAGGGTACAGAGACTCTGGATTGCCGCATGGGGGCTAGGACTTAATCCCATAATGCACTTGCACAGTCTAGGAAAAATCCAGTTGCACCTGGTCAGCTTGGGTGAGCCTCTCGTTGGGCTTGCACATGACTTCTTCCAGCTTTGTTGTACTTGTTGCTGATCATGGAGTCCACTCCTTTTCCTTTGGGTCAAGAACAGTCCTTTCTTTGTGGAGCCTTGAGAGTGTTACAGGTGCAGTCCTTTTGAGTACCACCCTTCTGTGGTGCAGTCCGAGGGTTCAGCAGGTCAGTCCTTCTTCTTCTTTTGTTCCACTGTTCTGAGGAGCTTCTGCAGCTCTTCCAATTTTATCCAGTATTCTAGGCTAGCAAGAGGGGGTACATCCCAACCAATAGGGGTAATGTTATCTCCCTTTCCGACGACTACTTCCTGCAAAGTGTGACATAATTCTGACCCAAAATACACTTTTATCCAAACATCAAAATGGAGAAAATCTTTCTGTGGTGTGTGTGTCATGTTTAACCCAACCCAAAGGTGTGGCTAACAACTCACTATACTTCCCTTCCAGCCCCACTCCTAATCTAATTAGGGTATTCCCATCTGGCTGGGGATCATGGAAGTGGGGGCTGGCCTGGGTCTTGGGACAACTGTTATCCTGTCTTTGAAACCCAGCTAATCTCCCCAGCCCCCTTCCTCTCCCTAGCTTCTCTAGGAAGCAAATCTCTTCCCACCAAACTGCTCTATTGTTTCAGCCCCATGTTTGTTCACACCTACTCAGGGAGCAGATTGGTTCAGACAGTCAAAGGCTGGCTAATCAGAAGAGACTGCTACAGGGCTGTTTTAGGTGACTTTAGGATAGCAAATTCAAAACCTACTATCCGGTAATAGTTGTAATAAAACCGATCTTGTCAAAAAAAGAAAAGTTGTTGGATTTATTTTAACCATTATTTTGGTACTTTGAATGCTATTGATAGCTAGATCCGATCAAAATTTAGACTTAATTGAGTTTAATAAAGCCTCCCATGTTAGCCCATTGGGTTAGTAGCACTACAATAGGGAAAATGACTTTGGCTGTTTTTCCCAAGCAGGGTATATAAAACATACTTTATATTTTCCCTGCTTGTAGCTTTGGACTTTGGAAGTGCTTTAAATTCCAAAGTTGAAACTGGCTTTAAAATGACACCAGGCAGCACAGCCGTACACACTTAAATGCATTACGTCCACTGGAGTCTCTAAACCTACATGCCCTATCATATAATAGGCACTTACAGTTAGGCTGTCTTGGCCAATTTAATTATACCAATTACCAAATACCTGTGGAGGACAGAACACTGGCCCTGGACCTGGTTATCAGAGCCCAGGGCACTTTCAGAGTCAGTAACCACCAGCATCAGTTAAAACATTGAGGTGATCAGGGTTAAAAGGATGACTCTCCTACACATATATTTCAATCCCCAATGATTACTATGATAGAATACCTGTACATGCAATCTAAGAGCAATCAAAACAGAACCCAGGAATAGTCAAAATAATTACAAGTGCAATTAAGCAGTCAAGGAAAGGAGCTCAAATACAACTGGTGCCAATAAAGCTGACAAAAACTTAAAACCAGAGAGAAGCCCGTCATTTGCTCAATTCCGAAAGTGTAAGATATGAATTGTCATTGGTATACCAAATATGCCAAATCTTTGAAATAAAGTTAATTACTGGCATTGCATGCATGCAAAACAATATCAGATTTAGAGACTATAATCTCTGATGAAACTCAACAGCCCAAATGTAAAAAAGCGATTAGCTTTGGACTCAAATGTCCAAAAATGAAAGGCCATAAAGCCATCAAAAGATAGGCAGAAAAAAGAGTGACAGACTCCTGTGTCCTGGTATCTATTGTAAAGAGCTGAACCCTAGAATTTCTTGGATGAGGAATGTTACTCTTCGCAGGGATACTAAAATAAAAAAAAACTTCGAGACACTAACTCAAGGGAACATGATACACTAATGAGCAAATACACCACCCAGATATACTGCAATAGCTACCTTTAAATGCTCCTTACAGTTTCACTAGGTTAGTTCACCCATCAAATCATTTAAACTGTTCAAAGAAAGAATTACAGTAGTGTCTCTCTTCAGATTGTTATATGAATGGGATATTTTACAGCATATTTCCATGAATGAAAAGGTCAATTACTCTTGCTTCACTGTGCATTGCAGATAGTTAAATAAGGTACTGAGGCAAAACATGTAAGAATGAACTTTTCACATTGGCCCAGTCCTTTATTTCTCAGGGTTCCCCCATACATACCTCTTCACAGTTCTCTACAGCGTACTTTACCCCAGTTCCCTGAGAAGTAAACAAATTATGTCGCTAGCAATCATAAGCGAGTAAAGGAAAAGGTGAATAGCAGGGGTAGGAGGTGGAGAAGAAGAGAAACATTCAGGTAGACTGAAGAAGACTTCAAGGGAGGAGACTGAAATGAGTAGTAAGAAATGAAATAAAGCCGTAGTAAATGTGTATTGAAAATAACTCAATAGAGAATTGAGAGAAGGAAAGTTTGAGAAATTAATAAAATGAATAGAAATAACATATAATGTAGATTTTCCTAATAGATTTTGACAGAAAGTCTTAATTGTATTAAAGACACGGAGGCGAGTATTATACTTTCTTATCTTGCTTTAATTACCATAGCAGCCAAGATAAGCAAAAAACTACAGTTGCCAGAGAGCCAAGCCGAAACAACTGGCCAATGGGAACGCAATAAAACAAAACCTTATATCCAATCAGAGAATACCAGCATGAATAACGTCACAACTGACTGCGAACTTTCCACTTATCGCTGGCGACCAGCTCAGATAGAGTCAATAAACAATTGAGAAAACAATAGAAAGGGCTAAAGTCCAGGAACAAAACGCTTGACCAATATCCAAACAGGACAGACAAACTGCAGGAATCACTGTAGAAGAATCCAAACAGGAAAACGAGGCGTCCAGACGAGGTGGAAGACGCTGTTTCCAGATATTCGTTCCATCACGAAGATGCAGAAGGCAATGCTGGAGTCGATGTAGGGAGGGAGAAACACAGGTTAGAAGTGTTAAGGTGGGATAATACTTAATAAAATTAAGACTTTCCGTCATGATCCATTCGGAAAATCTATATTTTATGGCAAGACCGGAGGCTCCTGTTATGCTTGTACAAAGCATATCAACCACCAAAGAGGCAATGGTAACAACAAGTTTGCAGTAAAACATTCAAAAAATATTGTTATTAGACCAATCTGCTGATCTCAGGATGTCCTCCAAATGAGAGCCCGCCCAAAAAGCTTTCGAGGCCATGGCTCCCCTGGTGGAATAGGCTCCGGAAACTGAGACGTCAATGCCGGCACGGGACATGACCAACAAACCAAGTGGGCCAGAGTAGTAGAGGAAACAGGAAGATGGGGCTTAGGAAAAGAAATGAGAAGCTGGGAGTGAGAGGACATTCTGAGATCAAAAGTTCTTTGTTCATACAGTTTGAGACATTGACCTACACATAATTTAGAATGGGAAAGGAAATAAGGATACAAAACTGAATTTAAATTTGTCTTTGTTCGCCTATTAATCTGAAACAAAACACCTGTAGGAGAAAATTGATGGGAGGAAATATCCAATACTTAAACATCTGAAACACGTTTGATAGAGACAAGGCACAGTAACATGGTAAGCTTAGCAGACAACATTTGCAGAATTGTCTGGCCAATCAGAAAACAACTTGAGAACTACATTAACATCCCATAAATTTGAATACTTAGCCAACGGAGGTTTGGAAAACCGAACTCCTCGCAGAAGACGGCATATCAATGGGTGAACGCCCACAGGCTTGCCGTCGATCGGGGAATGATTAAGTGAAATTGCAGATCTGTACAAAGTGACCGTTCTACAGGACTTACCTGCACTGGTTTCAGAAGCCATTAAATTGACCACAAAATTCAGCGGGGATGAAAAGGGATCGATATGTCTTTCCAGACACCAGCTTGCCCATGAAGATCAAGTGGACTTGTAAGCCTTGGAGTGTAGTGTAGTTCCTATATTCCCAATAGGCTCTGCGCATTGGCATAATATATCCTATAGATCAGTCGTAGGACTGAGGTCGACTAGGTCTCTATAGAATATACTAGACTTAATTGTGTGTGCCAGCTAGCTCAGAGGTCACTAGAAACTTTCTCGAATTCACAAGAAGGGATTAGTCTGTGACAACCGCATAAACATGACAACTTGTTTCCCCAAGATAAAACGTATCTTCGGAGTCGTGAAAACAATAGATAGATATTTCACTCAGTCAATGGTGCATGCTTCGTTTCACTAGAGGTGCAGAGAAAGTAGAAAGACTGGCGTTTTCAATAAAAGGTTTTTATTGAACAGTCTTCTTTCTCAAGCATAAGAAATGAACTGCTACAATCGTAAAACTTTGTAAAATATAATGCGTACAGTATAAATATTAGAACAAAATAATACTGTAAGAGCATTGTATGGTTCCTAAACCATATATAAATACATACATAAATAACAGAGGCTAAAAGTACTCAACTGATGCTTCTAAAATACGCCTACCCCGGTGTACCTAACCTAAGCTTAGTACGAAGGAGGAAGTAAGTGAGGTGTAGCATAAATGTAGTATTCTTTTGCCAAGAATCTGCCCAAGATTTCTCTAAGGGTCTAATCAGTTCCGTACCTTAGTTTCGAATGGAGAAGGTCAGTCTCGGGACTCGATTTCCCAACAACCCGCAAGGGTAGCTTGGAAACACTGGAGCTGGATTTCTCGGCAGGAGAAAAGACAGCGTCTCTCTCAGTGCATCTGCTGGAGGGTCGGCTTCCTTCGGCACTTGCTGTAGCAGGGCGCGTCCGGCAAGTAGATAGTTGAACTGCTCCAAACCACCGTGTGTTTGCTTGGGTGAGTGTGGGCATGTTCATACCTTGAAGGTGCCGAGTTTGACGTACAGTTAAACATAATACCATCATCAAAGAGTCTCAGTTCTTTGAAAATTCCATGAGTTCTTGGACAAATCAATATTCAAGCAAGGGGAAGTCCCCGGCTGCTGAAGCTGAGTTTTCCAAGAAATCGTTGTGGATTTTCGGAACTAGTGGAAATAGCCCTGCCGTATTTGGACTGCATGAGCTATGCCTAAATTTGGTTATGATTTCTATGCCTATATAAGGATATGGTGATTCATACCTATATAAGTGCATGAATCGGGAAACGTATAATAGGGTCCTAAAATGATACAAACCTGGAGGTGCCGGGGGCCCAGGGTTTACTGAAAAAGAGAGAAGAGTTGTGCAAAGGAGGAGGTCAGATGGGACAGGCTGGAGACTTTCCAAGCAGACAGAACCAGAAAATTGTCCAGAATAAGACTGTGTGGAAGACGTAAGGGGTTCAGAACCAAGTTGTTGCAGGCAGGATGAAGCACCGGGAAATCCACCACCATCTCCAGAAGGGAAGGAAACCAAATCTAAGATTGCCAAAAAGGAACCACTATGACCAAGGACGTCGACTGAAGACGTACTTGGGAAAGTACTCTGTTGATCATAAGGAAAGGAGGAAATGCATAGTTGAGGTGAAGGTACCAATCCTGAAGGAAAGCATCCATTGCTAGGGCCGAAGGATCCGGGCGCCAACTGAAGAAACGAGGCAACCGAGCGTTGAGGCGAGAAGCAAAGAGATCGACATAAAAAGGACCCCATTTTTGAGATAGAGATCGGAAGACGGATGGTAGAAGCTTCCAATCACTGGAACCTCGAAGATAGCGAGAATGCCAATCTGCTACATAGAAATTGTAATTAAAAATCCTCTCTAATGGTAACGTGGAATTGTAAGTTACAATTGTAAAATTACACTTTTCGAAAGTTGCTAAAGAAACAGTTGATGGACGGAATGCTGGACAATGCAAACATTCACCCTCAGTCACAAGGTTCTGTGTTAAATCCATCATTCCTTTGCTCAACACACCACCCCAGTTTGGACCCACCCATATGCAAATCAGTCTTGACTCTGTTCCTTGTGGAAACAGTCCAGCCTGAACTGCCAAGCCAGGTCCTTCCTGGATCGGAAACAAGCATCCTGGGGCCGGTTTCAAGGCATCACCCTTCATCATGCAGGCTCACTTGAATCTAGTGGTGTAGTGAGCATGGGACTCACATCTGGGCATACCCTTCCCACTTAGGGCGGCATACGCAAACTAAACAGCTGATGGACGGAATGCTGGACAATGCAAACATTCACCCCAAGTCTCAAGGATATGGGTTAAATCCATCATTCTTTTGTTCACCACAGCACCTCAGTTCGGACCCAGCCATATGCAAATCACTCTTGACCCTGTTCCTTTTGGGAACATTCCAGCCCAAGCTTCCAAGCCCGGTCCTCCCTGGATTGGAAACAAGCATCCTGGGACCGGTTTCCGGGCATCACCCTTCATCAGCAAGGTTCGCTTGAATCCAGTGGTGTAGTGAGCACGGGACCCACATCTAGGCATACCCTTAACACTAAGGGTGACAAATGCAAAAGAAAGTGGGCAAACGAATGATGGATTTAACCCAGATCGTTTAACTTGGGAGAATGTTTGCATTGTCAGCATTCTGTCCATCATTTGTTTGCTGTAACACTTTTTGCCCTAAGTGGGATGGGTATGCCCAGACATGGGTTCCTTGCTCACTGTGCAACTGGATTCAAGCTAACCTGGCTGCAGAAGGGTGACAAACCCTGAAACTGATCCCAGGATGCTTGTTTCCGGTCCAGGGAAGACCTGGCCTGGCAGTTCGGTCTGGACTGTTCCCATGGGGCACAGGGTCAAGTCTGTTTTGCATATGGCTCGGTCCAAACTGGGGTGGCGTAGTGGGCAAAAGAACGATGGAGTTAACCCAGATCATTTGACTGGGGGAGATTGTTTGCATTGTCAGCATTCCGTCCATCATCTGTTTGCTGTAACACTTTTTGCCCAAGTGGGTTGGGTATGCCCAGACATGGGTCCCTTGCTCACTGTGCCAGTGGATCAAGCTAGCCTGGCTGAAGAAGGCCACTCAGACACCCTCTTCAGTTCACTTTTCAGACCGTCAGGAGGCTGCCTTGAACCCTCAGAGGTCTGCCTCTGCTTGAACCAAGGAATACCAGAGTGAGTCCAAGGGCTAGTTGGCAAGCCTCCTGATCAGAGCCTCAGAGACAGAAAAAGCTCCAAACATCTTGAACCTGCACCTGGACTCAGTCTGAGTGACTCCTATCCCCCCCAAGCGGTAGCCCTCCAGTCCAGGACCCTTGCTGGTGGTGCTAAAGATGCCCAGATAACAAAAATCCAATACTTGTGACTTTGAAACTTTTTGGCTAAAAACTGCTCTGAGAAACGAGGGAAGACTGGGACGAAACTACTTGTCTATCCACCCAAGGTACATTGTCAATTGGCCTGACTTCATGACAACTACAGCTTTGGTCTTCTCTGCATCAGCAAATCTTGGTCAGCAGTTCTTCACCAACGGGGTAGTCAGCTGATTGGCCCTCTAGTCTGCTAGATTTTTCAGCTTTGTCCTGCTGGAGATGTCTGACTTCCAGAAAAGAAATCAAGTTTGTACTAAGAAATCTTCATCGCAACTTCATCCAGCGGCTCCCCGATTACGAGGCTCCCTCCTCAGACACCACTTTCAGCCTTGCCCTGCTGAAATAATATTCTAAGGAGATTTTTCTTCAAATTTCTTCAAGTCCTAAGGTAAGCGCCGACCAGGAACAACC
Organism: Lissotriton helveticus; assembly: GCF_964261635.1. NCBI lineage: Eukaryota > Metazoa > Chordata > Amphibia > Caudata > Salamandridae > Lissotriton > Lissotriton helveticus. The sequence goes on from NC_136062.1 coordinate 302,862,354, forward strand.
CAGTTTTTTTAATCCGACTTGTGCTCCATCGCGGTCAGCCATGTTTATGGACTTTAACCCGGTCTCGCACGACTGGATTTCTGCAGTTGGCACTTTGATCTTTTAGGTGCCAGTTTTTACCTTCAACTTTGAAAATTCTTAACTACGGTTCAACTAATTGGATTGTTGTCATTTTGATGTCAAATAATTTATTACAATTTGCTCTATTTGTTTATACTAAAGCCAAAAGCATTTTACAATAAAATATAAATCTAAAATGTATTTTACTAAATTGGTGTAGGATTTTTATTGTGTTGTGTTTTCACTTTGTTACTGTTTGTATGCTGCATAAATAGTCTTCACATTGCCTCTAAGTTAAGCCTGACTGCCTTTGTGCCAAGCAACCAGAGGTTTCAGCACAGGTTAAATGAGTGACTTTTGTCGTTCACCCTGACAGGGATTGTGTCTGTTGTTTGAACTGGGGTCACGACCCAAACAACCAACAACCTAATTTCTCACACAGATTTCTAGAGTGAGTTCACGGGATGGAGAAGCCATTGTGCTGCACAATACAATTAAAATTCACTTAATAGTCATTCTTGATTTTAAATTGCAGGTGTTCATATTTTCTTTTCTGTGCTGCTCTTTAAATTCCTTAGGATTCGTCGCCAGCATTGCTCATTAATGGACAATTACAATATTTACCCCCATGTTTAAAATGTATTAGTTGACTGATGAGGTAAACTATCTGATACTTTGAAGGAGGAGGGCTGTGTGAATCCCGCAAGCAAGATCTACAGATAATAGAAGAAATTAAAACTGAAAGCGGTTTAGATGTTTGTGCGTAATCATTGTTAAGTCAGTGAACTTTTAGTTCCCTTACTTCAGCACCACAAATCAATCTGGATAACAGGATTTCGGGCATATATTCTCCACCATAAGAGGCTAAATTAACAACAATAATCTTTTTCGTAATAGCTTGAAAGCATTCGTTTATGAATTTAGGAGCTTTTCACCGGCCCTCCACTTGGTTGACAATTAATGATTGACTGAATAACGCCATAAAAAGTAAACTCAAGTCTTTCTAAACACCTGGCACAACAAAGGGCCTTCTTACCACAAAAGCCCAAAAAAATCTGTAAAAATAAAATAAATATAATGTATCAGACTACCAGGTCTTTGTGCATTATTCTATAGAATTCCTCCTGCACTTCTATTCTTCATTTCGAGGCACTGGGGGAATAGCAATACTTAGGAGTACCTTCGCTGGGATATGCAGCCATTGTGGGATTTCTCTTTTGCCAGGGGTTGATTCTGCACACCAGGGAAGGGACTCATAAGGATTACCTTGGTCAATCGGGATGCAGGGCAGACAGGACCTGACTTGGTCTCCCAAAGGTTCAAGGGCTCACCCACCTTCCTGCTGTGTGTGTGGGTAAAACCCTGCGGACAATTTGAACCACGGAAAGAGCGAGACAGGGAACAATTTTAACTTGAGCTGGTGTGTCGTCAGTTCCTGCTTCTGATGCTTTAAAAACATGCAGAGAGTTCAGCCATCCGATTCAAACATAGGGACAGTTTAGCGAGTCACTGGCGGGGCGGGTGGGGTGGAGTCGGAAATCCTACACCTGATAGGCAGTCTTCCTGCAACACCTCTTATCTTCTCTTAGTAATATGTTCAGACCCCACTTCTGATGACTGGTTAGAATTTCATTTCAGAAGACATATTTGCACACATAAAAACAATGTTATAATCTCTCTGAGGTAGAAACATATTTTGGCCAAATTACTGCACATTATACCTTTCATTTGTATTATTGAGGCGTAGTGCACCGTCTGCATTCATGTTTTTATAGCATTGTATATTTTAAATGTTTAGTAGGATAATCTGACAAAACGCATTGTAGTACCATCGTTCTTGTAAGAAACAGCAGTGGAATTTTCTGAACGCTAATCTCTTTTGCTAACATTGCCTGCCATGACCTATATTCCAGAAATAGTTTTGTTGAAATTCTCACACAGACATTGTAAATAGAATACAAAAGGTCTTAAGCCCTGGCACATGCACGTCCATGAAAGTGTACACGTTAAATTTGTGGCTACTCAAAATAGGCATTTATTGTGAAATAAAAAAAAAGATCAGAGCGCATTTATCAGCAACACAACTCTTTATAATAATTTGTGTTTACTTTAAATGGGTCAGAAATATGCCATGCGAGTTTTTTTTTTTAATGCTGATTGTCACTTCTTATCCCCTTGCATATCTGTGTCTGTTATGCTTCCATCGCTCACATCCTCACTCAGTACACGTTGGTTGGCAAAAATGTACTTGAAATCATGGCCAGACCGGGAACAAAAAGCAGCACTGTCAAAACAAAATATTCAAACTAGCCCTGTTTTTTTCTCTCTCTATCCATCTCTGCCCCCTCTTCCCTTTGCCCCAGAGGGATAAAGTAATGGAGGAGGGAGCGGGCCTTGAAAAGCTGGTCACCGACGTCTCCACCCAGCGCTGAAATCCCTAAAACATTAACTATTGATAGAGCTCTATGTCGTTTAGAAAATTGTAGGGGTGCATCATATCCATCCGTAGTCAGCACCCGCATATTTAGAGAGCCATGTTATTGTGTGATTTTATAATGTAGTATTAGGCCGGGGATCAGTGCAATATGTAGAATGTTGCTCATATTATTTCTATAGTACGGCTTTAGTTAAGAGAATCATGCCTTAATTAACTTAGAATTAACTTAGAATTAATTGCTTTGTGTATAAATTGTGCATTAGGATTGAATGTGTCATACTAAAGTTGCACGTGTAGGCTGTTTAATAAGAAACGTGATGCTTTAACATGAGAATAATGATTGCTAATGTGAAGTATAATGTTAGGATTGATTAACAAAATGCTTATGTTACTGAATTGGAAACGCATTTAAAGGAGTAAAGACCTTAGACATGAAAATGCCAGCAGAGGCCTAACTGTGGTTTTCTTAGCGTGACTAGAAATGTCGAGTTCCAAAATATACCTTGGGAAAGAAGCTCCTGTTTGCAGTTGAGTTTCGAATTGTAACTTATTTATTTATTTATTTTTGACATTTGTAAAGCGCACTGTTACTGTACGGTGTCCTGGCGCTGTCTAGATATCTCCTATAGCTAGGCCTCGAGTTTAGTTTACAAACAGCCAAGTTTTTAGGTTTCTGCAAAAGGTCCTCAAATCAGGAGACAATTGTAGTGCCACCGGTAGGGCATTCCAGGCAACCGCCGCCCCTCGGCTGAAACTTCTTCCCCCAACACACTTTCCTAGTGCGTGGGATTTTAATCTGTCCCAGAGTTGTTGACCTAAGGAGTCTGCCTGGACTGTACCAGTGAAAGTATTGCCTTGGGGACGCTTGACCTATTCCATGGACGGCCTTGAATACAATACACATGCTTTTGAATAAAATCCGCTTCCGCACTGGAAGCCAGTGCAGCTTCACAAGTTCGTGTGAAATAGGTGCAAACTTAGGCAAGCCTGTGAGGAGGCGTGCTGCTGCGTTCTGTATTATCTGTAGCTTATTGAGTACTCCTTGCTGGGCTTCAAGGAGTAGACTGTTGCAGTAATCAAGTCGTGTAAGCACCATGGCCGTCACCACTGTTTTTTTACAGTCAACTGGAAGAAACGAAAGAACCTTCCGAAAGATTCTCAGCGTCCAGTGAATAGATGAGGCTAAGGCATTTACCTGGGGTCTGAACGAGAGTCTATCATCTATCACGACCTCCAGGTTCTTAACCTTACTGACCGGGATGGGGAGAGTCCCCATCTCTTCCGGCCACCACCTCAGGCTCCAGAAGTTGACCGTGGTGCCGAACAATATCACTTCGGTTTTGGCCGAGTTAAGCTTTAAGCAATTCATGGCCGTCCAGGTGCTTACAGCAATCATGCATTCCTGGAACTTACCGGCTATGTCATCCTCTCTCCCTGGTAGCAGAGACACCACTATCTGTGTGTCGTCTGCGTAAGATGTTAATTCGAACCCATAGGAGCGGATGACCGGGGCCTGGGAGGAGACGTAGACATTAAACAGGGTCGGGCTAAGCGAGGACCCCTGAGGGACCCCGCAAGGTGGTTGAAAGGGTTTGGACTCAAAGTCACCCAACGCAACCACCTGGACCCTGTTAGTCAAAAAAGATCTCAAAATGTCTAGGGCCTTCCCCTGTACCCCGCATTCTTCTAACCGGTCCACCAAAATGGTATGGTGGACCGTATCAAAGGCCGCCGATAAGTCCAACATAACCAAGGCCGCCCGAACTCCTGAGTCCATCACTTTCCTAATCTCTTCCGTTGTTTTGATCAGGGCGGACTCCGTACTGTGGCCAGGTCTAAACCCATGTTGTGAGCTGTCTAGACTTTGAGTAGTTCCTAGGTATGCACTGAGCTGGATGTTCATGATTCTTTCCATGATCTTGGCTGGCAATGGCAGTCTTGCAATCGACCGATAGTTGTTAGGGTCAGTAATATTTAAGTTGGGCTTCTTTAATAGGGGTTTGACAGAGGCCCGCCTCCAGCTTGATGGAAAATCCCCTATCTCGAATAGCTGGTTAAATAATACTGCTAGAGTATCGGCTATGGGGGCTGCTGCCTGCTTTGCTACCGTTGCCGGGCAGGGGTCATGAGGCGAACCTGATTTTATGCTCAGCAGGTGCCTCTTGATCTCTTCTCCCTTAACTGGGGCAAAAGCAAGCAGTTTGATGCCCTGTGAGTCCGCAGTCAGGCTCCTAGACCTAGATTCCTGCAGGCTCTGTAACACCTGAGCTTCCAGGGATACAAAAATCCTTCCAACCTTATTTATGAAAAACTGAGCTAGGTTTTCACAGAGTTCCTGGCTAGGTGGCGTAGCTGCTGCCTTGGGCATGGCCAGGCTTGCAACCGTGTAAAAAAGTTCCTTAGGGGAATTTTTAGCCCCGAGGATACGGTCCGTTAAGTAGGATTGTTTGAGTTGTCTTATCTTCTCTTGTAAATTCCCTGACTCGCTCTATATTTCTTTTTTCCGGCCTCACTATAGTTTTTAGGCCAGGCTCGTTCTAGTTTTTTGCACTCGAGCTTGAGCTCCCTGAGTTCCTCTGAATACCAGGGGGCTGACGGAACCGTGCGGGAGGGGTGCCAACTTTTTGGTGGGGCCAAGATGGTACAGGCCTGATTGATCCAGTTATCATAGGCTAGTGCAGCTTCATCTGCCCCTGGGGGCAAAGCGACCTTGGAGGCCACCAACAACTCCTCCAGGGTTGTCCCCTCTATTTTATTCCAGGCTCTGTTAGTCCTAGCTTCCTTGTTGTTCTGTCTCGCCCTTTGTGATGTCGTGCCTAATATACAAAACCGTACCACGGCATGGTCTGACCAGGCTATGGGCTCTGAATGAGAGAAATTTAATTCTGGGTAATTCGTGAAAATCCCGTCCAGGGTATGGCCGGCCTTATGGGTTGGACGTGTGACCACCTGTACTAGCCCTAGCCCTTCCATTAAATCTTTCAGTGCCGCTGTGTTATTATCTTGACTACATTCCAAATGGAAGTTAAAATCTACCAGGACCGTGTAAGCCTTTGCACACAGTGCTACTTCTAGGAAGTTGGCCGCTGCACCGAGGAACTGTGTCTTGGTGCCGGGTGGTCTGTATATCAGACAGCCCTTGAATGATTAGTGGTCCGATAGAACTAAATTAAATGCTAAGACCTCGCATGAATCAAATGATTGCGGGAGGAAGCTACTTTTAATCGAGGGATGATAAATGACCTTTTTTCTGTGGCCTATCTAGTGTATAGCTAAGGTCGCTTTCACTAGATAAGGGCCAGAGGCCGAATCCGTCTATGTCTCCGTAACAAATGCTATTTTAATTTCTTTGTCTTGAATCAACTCGGCAATCTCTAGACTATGCTTGACCAATGATCTTGCATTGATCAGGAGACAGTCAAGATCGCTCCTCTTGGTCTCCCCACTGATCCTGTTCCGCGGGGTCATTGCCTGAGATGGGCTCATAAGAGTATCCGGGATGTGTTCGTGAAATACATGACAGATATGAGGGCCTCCTTGTGTGTTCCCATCCAGCCACAGTGCTTTACAACCTGTCTTTCTCTTCCCAACTTAGAGCTTGCAGTGGGATTGTTTCTCATGCATATCTTTTGCAGGTGCAAGGCCATGTAGCTTGTTAGGTAGAATGAGCCATTGTTTAGAAGTTAGACTGGGAGGAGTAGGGACGAAGGAGTCTACAGGAATGTGCAGTTGCAACTTTTGGCAGAGAAGGTGCCTGGGATCCAAGGACACAGCAACGGTTTCTGGAAGAAGAAGGTTTGACGCTGGAAAAGTACGAGGGGCTGCACCTGCCTGAATCCGTATCCATTGTTTTTAAGATTTTGTATTAGGGAAAGTGCCCCGAGGGTGGAGAGTCAGTTGCTATTGAGGCTAGGGTTAGAGTTAGTTGGAGTGCTGTCTAAGGCAGTCCAATTTGATATGCAGTTAGACATGGGACTTAGAGGGAACTAGGCAGGAGAATTTAAGGAGCATCTTAAAATGAGCTGGGTAGTTTAGGCTACTTACCTGGAAAAGTGAATGTGCTTCTTAGGGAGCCTTCACAGCTGACACCTTTTTTCTGTTGCCTGGGGGGTATGTTAAGTAGGGATGTCAGCTTAGAGTTAGCGTAGGGACAGTCTAATCTTTCTTTTCCATTGGAATACATGGATCGATCTGAGCAGTTTCTTGTTGTGCTGCGGACATTCTGACAGCGGACCCAACTCACGCGCTTAGAGGGCCCCCTTGTGACTTAGACGCCAGTGCTTGAATGACTGTCCGCTTCTTCGCAGCGCTACGCACAGGAGCCCTGAAATGGAGGAGGTTAGTTAGTCTATGAGCTTTTTCCACATCCATGTGCACTGCGGCCAGTGCAGAAAGGCTTATATTGAAGCCGCCAAGAACCTAGACCGAGAGTTCCTTAGAGAAGGGACACTGCTGTTGCTGTTTTTGGAGGAGACTCAAAGGTCGGATTGAAATGACTGCTGCGGGGTGATCACTTCAACATTGAAGCACCTTTGATTATCGAGAACACGCAGACTGACGTGTTCGGGACCTTAAATGAGGTGCAGTAACAAAACACATAAGTAGTGACTGTGTCACGTTTTTAGGCCCTATGGCGAAAGGTTTTCTGGACCTTCACCGACCCAGAACAGATTCATGAGTACAGCCTGTAGAGAGCAGCAGAGAGCAGCAAACGAGTGAGAGCGAGATTGAGACTGCGAGTTTGGGAGCCGCGAACCGCGAGCAGGAGAGAGGTGGTGGCGGCGTCTCCGACAGTCTCGTGGTTCTGTGGGGGTTCTGTGGGGGCTCGCGGGGGCTATGTGCATGCCGCGCTCAGTGGCAGCAGAGGAAGCGGCAGCAGTACCGGCGCTCCGAAAGGAGCGCAACCGGGGCAGCAGATCTGGATTGCAAGCCCTGCGAGCCCCACGCAAACCCAGTGCTGTTTAACCAGCAGGATCGCAAAAGCGGGATTACATTGCGGGAAGGAGAGCCGACCACGAGTGGACTGAAGGAGGGAGGAAGCGGCGGCTCTGACCACTGACTACTGGACTGCGCAGCCCCGAAAAGCCATGTGAGGGCAGCGAGCAGCGAGCGCGGCACTGTGCAGCACTGCATGACGGCCGGGGGGTGGTTCTGCTACCTTCGAGAGGGGTGAGAGGTGTGCTAGGACCCCTGCAGCCGGTGAATGTGCACCCGTGGCAGACAAAACAGAGGCGGCTTGACCAGGTCGTGAGTGGCCTCTGTTCTGTTGTGCGTGCCCCACTCGCCTGTACCACAGACAATCGCCTTAGTACACTCTTAGGCGCAGACAGCGAAGGCTTGGAGACCTGGCTCAAGGAGCAAAGGGCATTCAAAGCAATCTCCTCTGAACCTACAGCACCAGCAGCAGTAAGAAGGGGGCAGCTCAAGCAGTAAGAAGGGGGCAGCTCAAGAGCCTTGGGCATCAGGGGGTGCACAGGCTCCCAGAGACCAGCCGGTCGGCACAACGGTGCAACGTCCCAAAAGAATAACAAGCACTGTCAATCGAAAAACACAATTTTTAGCTCATCACCTCACCTGAGCTGACAAGGCAGCTGTTTGTACGTCTGCTCGCTTATCATGAGGTCTGGTCGGGTTCGGGTGCTGAAGACTGCAGTTCGGAGAAAAAAGGGAAAAGGAGACCCCTCTTCGGACCCCTCCGACCAAAGCAACGAGGAACCGGTGTTAATCTCAATAGCAAATGAGCCTAGTGTAGGAGAGCTACACACAGCGAAGACCAAGCCGCCACTGGTCCAACCAAAAATTTACACAAAATTCAACTTTATAAAGGATGTAGGGGCTGCCCTGTACTCCAGTATCAATATGGAGAAAGGCCTTCAGACACCTCTATTACCAGAACAAGCACTAGATATAGGATCACTGCAAGGGCAGACAACCCAATTAAATCTACAAACTCTGCAGAAGCAGCAAACAACTGCACAAGTACAGAATCAAGTTTACACTCACCCTGTGCCAGATAAATTGGAGACCCCTTTACTCCATCTAACAACTGCTCTGCTCACCAATATAATCTCACCTATAAGGAAGGTCTCCACAATGGAAGCGCCTTGAACAAAAATTAATAACAAGAATCTGTTAAACCAACACAAAGTTGGGACTCCAAAACCCACTCCCTCAGACAGCCCTTCAGTGTATCAGAAGACGCAGCGTATAAATTCAACAGGAGATGTAAAACCGCGGGGCTCAACCCAAAGAGATCCTGAGGCATCAACAAACGTATTAGAACTTAAGGAGCGGCACCTCCCACCACAATTGACAAAACAGCACTCATTTTCAGCAGCCAGCACTACACTGGCACCAACTTCACCGATTTCAGCAGAAACTCCCGAATCCACTCAGGCCCCGAGGCCCTCAAGTGGAGAAGCACAGCCAACGGAAACAAATCTAGAGGCTAACCAGAGAAACCAGCTGGGTTTAACAGCCTTCAGGCCGGACAACAAGCTGACTCATCAGGATTCCCCAGGGCCCACCGAAGGGGTGGCCACTAGTTACGAGACCTCAAAGGTTCATAACAATGAAAGGGCAATAACACCATGTGGCGACGCCGAAAACGACAAAAGTGCTAGATTCATCAGCCAAGCCAACCAAAAGCCCACATCCCCGCCAGACAATTCAAACTTTTCAAGGCAGGAGGAAGATAGGACTGCCTTGTCATATTTAAGAACTCAGGAATGGGAGGACATGCTGGCAGCATATTCCCCAGCTCAAAATCAGGACCCTCCCCCGTTGAAGCTGAATCACTCGCAGATCGAATCAGTAGATTTTCAAGCATTGGGGGAAGGAGGGAAGGTGGCTCTAAGGCTCAGGCGCAGGGGGACCCAAATGCACAAGACAGAGGCGTATGGGTCTCCCTTCTAAAAACTATGCAGCTGTCAGTGGAGGCGCTACAATATCAATCTGATAAGATGGACACACAGCTCACATTACCAAACACATTGGCAGTGTTTACATCAGGGATTGATGAAAAACTGGGGAATCTTAATTCATTAATAAGAAGGGCACAAACAGCATCATATCTCCAATGCGGGTGCAGTGAATTTGTGGATAAACTGTCAACCCTCCCGGGAATGCTCTCTACCATGCTTAAGGAGTTGAAGGAAAAATCATCCGATGCTCCCAGAGATAATTGCTTCATTAATGACAGCAACGCATTCTTGATAGCAGAAACAACGTCCGAGCAACCCAGGAAACTAATTGTAACAGGCTCATTGCAAAGGGCAAGCACTTTGAACAGCAGCGGCGATTCTCGAAAGGCAGCAAAGACAACTCCAGGAGGGACTACATTGAACGCTAAACAACGTCGCCAGCTAAAAAGAAAAGGCCGCAACCAGAAATCACGGACATTGAAGCAAGCACAGACATATCCAATTGTCATCAAACAAGGCTCAAACTTAATTAGCACAGAGGATGGCAGCCAAGGAAGAATGACCCTCACAGATTTACACCCCCACACAGCAGCACCCCTTAACCCAGTTGTTAAGCCAACAAGACCAAATAAAGCCCCCCCTAAGCAAGTTGAAACAGACCCACTCTCAGTATATGGAAAAACAACTAATACAACTGGATGCGGCCCTCCGTTTCCAAACAGCAGCTGTGAGATATATAGCCACGCTGGCTGGCCTGAGCAATTGGAATCAACGTCCCAAGATGAGAAGCTTACCCAGGTGAGCACCAGGCAGGAAACTAGGCTAACAATTACCATCTACCCAGCGGGCAACGAAGCAACGGGGGAAAAGAAGACCGGTACATCACAGATAGTGGCACTCGCATCAGAAGGAAATCAGGTAAGGACAACTCCGGACCTGCTGAATCAGCTCCCTCTCCTTAGGCACGACAGACCCAGCAGGGAATAATACCTGCCACAGTTGGATACAATAAATCGGTAAAGAGAAAGCTTCGCACACCCCAGGCAATGGCATTTTTGCCAGAGGAAACCCAAGTGAGGATAGTCCCCGACCAAATTTTACAGCCCGCTCCCATTGGGCAAGCTCAGAAACCTCCGGGAATCATAATCCCGACAACATCCATGGGAAGTGCCCCCAACGATCTATGCGTACCAGTGCAACAAGTGATCACGCTCCTACATTCCAACACCTGGGTTCAAGTAAAATTGGGCTCCTACATTCCAACACCTGGGTTCAAGTAAAATTGGGCTCAGGAACGCATCTCTCAAGGAAAATCCAAACATCGAAAGGGCTGAAAATGGGCTGCGTGCTGGCCCCCATCTTATTCAACCTATTCATGGCAGACTTAACCCTGCAACTCGCATGCACCCAGGTTAGGGGGTTCCCCAATATCTAATATACTCTACGCGGACGACGTTGTCCTACTCAGCTACACGGCAGTGGGCCTGCAACATCTCTTGAATTGCCTAGAGGTCTATGCAGAAGAAAATTGTCTCTCAATAAACTTAAATAAAACAAGGACCATGACAATTAACAAGAAACGAAAAAAGCCCTACCAGTGGCTCCTGGGTAATAAACACGTTGAGTCAGCAGAGGCTTACAAGTATCTGGGTATATACATAGACAAAGAAGGTCCAGTCAGCCACCAGCAACAGGAGATCAAAAGGAAAGGGATAATTCTTGCACTCACTCTGAAAGGAGTCTCAGCCAAATTACTGCGCCCCACTCTGAATCCACTTTTGATGGTTGCCCGGGCCAAAATATTACCTTCTATTACTTACTGCTGGATAAAACACTTGTTAAAGCATATAGAACAATGTTCAGCCTCCCGACCTACACTTCACCGGCACAAATTCGTCTGGAGTTTGGTCTCATAAAGCAAACTTGGGCTAGCTACGGTGCTTTTATTAACTGCTGGCACAAGATTAGGTCAGCAAACCCTAACACATTAAACTACCTCCTCTGACGAGATCCAACAGAGGCCGAACTCATCCTTAGGCCAATATCTTGAGGAAGTTTTGACGATCACAGGCCTCTTCCCTTATGGGACACACACTGCCTCTACTCGGCGTTCAAAAAAACGGTGCGGAAGACGCTGAAGACACTCTCCTTGCTGGAGGATAAGGCGACCTTCTCGCTTAGAGCGCATGCCTGGATGACCTTGGCCACATATAAGTACTTAGCCCCACAACACTACTTTAATTTGGGTTATTCAAAAATACTGAAACTAAATTTTTAAAGTTCAGACTAGGAGTGTTACCAACTACGCAGGAGCTCCCACCTTGGAAAAGGGAGCAGGCTTTCACTCTTTGTAGCCTGTGCAACAAGGATCAGGGCGACATCACTCACACAATCTGTACCTGCACGGAGCTGTGTCAAGAAAGGAGACAGCTGCTAAAAAATCCCCTCAATCAAAGAGGGATCAGGACAAGGAGACAAGCTGTCCTGGCATGCTTTGATCCCTCATCACCACAACTGAACACTAGGCTAGTTAAATTTCTCAAAGCAGCTCACTTAAAAATGCCAAACTGATTGTCACTTTGTAGACAATTGCTCTACGGGGGAAATTTCACTAAGTGACTGGATAAATCTCACAGCGGACTGCATCTTTCCACAGGCAGTAAAGACAAAAGCAGCCGGGACATTAAAACTGTATTGACACAGAAATGTCTTTTTGCTGCTCACGTTGCGACGCTCATGAGGGAGTGTGACGGGTCAGGCGGTCAGGTAGGGTCTCTCCCTTCGGACTGGTGGTCCGCCACCCCCCTCTCACCTTACACGTTTTCGCCACAGCTCCCACCGGATACATGGACCGAGGAACCCGAGTCCGGATGGCCGGACGAGTAAACAACGTTCGGTTCCTTTAAGGAAACGACCTCGAGGAACGAGACCCCGCCCCTCGGGAGCGTCGTGACATCAAAAGGAGGAAGTAGCAGAACAAGGACGGACGGCGATTCCCTGGAAGCGGCGGAGAACGAGGAGTACGGAAGGTGGTATCCAGAGAACTGAGAGAACGAGGACGACAAGCCAGGAGGCCCCCGGTTGGACGCTTCGCCCCGCCACGATCCCACGGGAGGGGCGTGGCTCCAAGAGGTACGGGGCCGGGTCGCGGGTTGGATTGGGAGGAGACGGCAGCCCCCGGTGTAAATAGTGTACAGTCCTGTTAGGTAATGCCTGCCAGAACACGAGCTCTTCTCGCACGCCCGTTTTGAACTGAGCACTTCACACTGGTGGTTTTTCCCTCACCCCCGGCCCCTCTTAGTGTACCTAGAGTGGTTCTGGAGTTTGACCCAAGTTTCCTTTCTATTTCCGGTACCAGAGAGAATCAAGAGCGGAGAGACATCCTCTCCAGGACAAAGATCACCCGGACCCCGAACCAGCAGGAGGACGCTATCGTTGCTTTGACCAGTACCTCCGTTCATAGAGACAGAGCCCCTGTACTGATGAAAAAGACTTATATCCCAATAAAGCCGTCATTGAAACCCCTATTGAAGGCACCTGTGTTTCTGTTCACCCAGAATCCATTAGGTAGTGCCTCTCCCGTGGTCAAAACCCCTCCCATCCCGGAGTACCCGGGACAGGGAGCATGTACTTTTTAAATATGGAACATTTTTAATATCATTGTATATTTGTATGCATTGCAATGGTTTTAAGTAACTATTCAAATACAGTTTTACCTTTCTTTTCCATTGGAGCAGATGCAGTCGAGTTTTCCAGTGGGAACTATAATTGTGTGCCTAATGCTTCTTGAATTAACTTTGCTCCTTATATTGAGTCATCTGAGACGCCTGCTTCGGATTATGTTTGTATTAGTGCCTGTTTATTTTTTTAACCTCTTGCTGAGGTGCTTGTATGTTCAGTTGTTTTTTTGGCTTTGTAATAAAATTTTAAACTTTTCTTCTGAGTCAGTGGTCCTTCAGATTAAAATGCGTTGATTTAGGGAATCTGTCAAAAAGGTAAAAAATTTAGAGAACTTCCTTCACACTTCCATACTGACTAAAGAGTCCCATCGACCGAGGATTCCTCAGAGGAGTAAGGTGAAAATCTAGGTGGGAATCCCAGCGGCATCACTATCAGTCTACTCCTGCTTGAAAACAGGTAGTGAAACTGTTTTGCTGTTTTGTGCCCAGGAAGAAGGGGCTTAAGGTCCTCAAACGCTTAGGCGGTGATTGATGTGAGCCTGTATCTCCCACCAGGGTTTGGTATATAACCCTATTGTGCTGTCCAGCCCCCTCTTTATCTCGGTGGGTAGCCCATTTTTTAGAATGTGGTAAAAAAATGTGACTTGTAGGCCCATATCAGTCCCCGATTGTCCTGTTTCTTGTCCCCATCATTTCTTCATTCTAGTCAGGAATTAGCTTATGCTTTCCTCTGGTTTCCGTGTTGGTTTGTTCTTCAATTAGGATGCTCAACAAACTCTTGATATCGCCTATCGCTAGGCTAAAACCTGCAGTATTCTTTTCGAAAAATGTAACCCATTCTGCGCCTATCTGTGGGATCGCTCTTTGTCCATCTTGGCCTGGGGCACGTATATGACCCCGCCACACCCTTCTGCCATAGTGGGCACATTCTCAACCTGATTGGCCCTGTAGGTTTATCCTCGACATAGTGTTCCCACCTTGCAAGGCTTTGCTGCAAGTAGGGGAAGTTCCAATTTGGATTTCCTTGTCTAATGCAATCCTACACTACCAACATGTTCTCGGGCTTAAATCATCCTTTCCTAGGTCAAGAATGGGCATATTGGTCCCTCTCTTCATTCCAGTCTGCTAACAGGTTGCAGAATGTGTACTCTTGCCTTTCTCCTTTGCTATTATCTCCCCTGGGTAGGTCTTTATATACCATGCACCGTGTGGAACAGCACATTTCTTTGTCACTGCTGTTCTCGTGTGCACGTAAAAGTGGCATCCTACTTTTCCTGCGACGCTGGTGTGTGAGCTCCAGATTGCCTTGATTCCTGAGTTCTTGATCAGCCATCTTCCTTGATGAGCAGATGATGGGACTTTGAGCCCTGCTAGTAGCCTTTCATCTACTGCTGTTTCGTCCCAGCACTGCTCTCTATCCCAATCTCTGCTTCCCTCATGGAGAGAGCGTGACATCCAGTGTTTTTAGTCTAATTTGCAGTTGCTTGCTGGTTCTCTCTCGAGTAGGAGCTCACACCTCTCTTCCTCATACTGTCTCAGATATCTCTTTTGGTGTGCAGTACGTGCTGCTTTCGACCACCTTGCTTTGTTTTGAGTTCACCCTCCATTTCGTCCCCAACTACCTTGGCAAATCCTGTAGCCCCACCCTCCTCCTCGGTTCACGGGGCACTGGGGCTCCCTTCCCTGCCTGAGGTAGCTGAATCACTGTAGAGAATCGCTACAAACTTCTGTGACACATGCTTACTCTTGCTTGTCCAGTGGGAATGCGTCTCCTACCTGCTCTTTGGGTGTCACTTGTTGTGTTTGGTGGATGGGAAGTCACCCTTTTGGGTACCCTCCCTAGGAACCTGGGCTCTGATGAAGGTGTCAGGGCCTACAGGTTTTACTTCTTTTGGACTCAGATCTGACTGACCTTTTCTCAGTGTGGTGCTTCTCGGCTTCTATTACTACTGGGTTTGGGTAACCTAATGCTGGGTGAGCGGGTGTGAGCACGTCCATCCCTGCATGTGGTTGGGGAGGTTCTGATGGATCATTTACTAACAGCATTATAGGGCTATCTCTGATGACCTCCTCGAAGATGGATAATAATTTTTTTAATGCCTCTCTCTAGCCTCTCTTTTGACCTGTAAATTTCACTTTTATTTGTGTCTTAGAGTGCTCAATTATGTTTATGTCAAATGTTCCTTCCTTAGGCCAGGGAAATGTGTGTGCCTTTGTATGTGAGTGCCACCATTGCCAAACTTATTTATTCATTTTACCTGCTTGGCCAACCAATCTTCAATGTATGTTAGTGGGGATTCTATGACAATTTAATATTCTGGCTGATATCATTCAAATGGTGTTTTCCTAGCTTGGTTTGTTAAATCGTAGAGACAAATCATACGTGGTGCACTCTTACAATTTTACATACTATATTCTCAGCACTTGCAATTTTCTTACAAATAAACTGTAAAAACAAGCATTTACATGAAACAGGACAAGACTGTATAGATAGTATGGTAACATAGGGCAAATATGTAATGGGTTAGCACAAAGCCTGCATGAACTCAATTTCCATACATTGTTTTTTCAATGAAGTCAATGCAAATAACATTTACATTCAACAATGCATTTCTTCAATGATCGACAGACAAAAAAATTATTTTGCCAAATATAAACTCTGTGGTTCATTGCAATTTATACTCTAGAAAAAGAAGACTAGCCTAGAACACATTACTAAGTGAGCTGTATGGTCTGCCGCTATCTGCTCCTAGACAAAGGTGGTAGTCACAGATACTTAAAAAGTAATAACTCAGGCATCACCAGCCCTTCTTGGCACACAAGTTATGCCCAGTTTCCTGGGTACAAGTTTTCATCAAAGACCAAATTATTTCCTGTGTCACACCGAATGGCCAAGCATACGCTTTGCGTCACACCCAGAGTTCCATCGACAAACACCTCTCATTCCTTTCAGATACTAATGGTGTTTAGAAACCAGTTAGAACCGAGAAATCCTTTTTGGCTGAAGAACTATGGGGCATATTACCAACAACTAGCGATAATTATCACTATGTTGGCTTAGCAGCAATATTTTTATCGCCGAGCTGCGGCGATTTTTATCGCTTAAGAACCTTGCTATTATCAAGGTTTATCTCCTAAGCGATAAAAATCGGCCAAAATGCATGAATATCGACGAAAAGTCCGCGATATTCATGCATTACTGAGCTAATGCTCTTAGCCATGTTATCCACCTACCATCGGATAACATGGCTAAGAACTGCTCAGGGGCAGGTGTTAGCTTTTGGAGATATTCGCGCTTAGCACGAATATCTCCAAAAGCTGGTAATAGGAGATAGCGATGTTAGCAACTGTTTCCAGTCGCTAACATCTTGGCATGCCCACTTTGCATGTCATTAGTGATAAATTTCACTGACATGCAAAGCGGGGCCCAAGATGGTCGCTATCTCCTACTAGCTGTCGCCAACTGGTGTTAGCGACAGCCTGGTAATAGGGAGATACTTTTATCTCCGCTTTTTTGGCTTTTAAAGCCAAAAAAGTGGAGATAAACCCCCTTGATAATATGCCCCTATGAGACTGAAGTACAAACTCTGCCCATACAGGATAGCTGTATCACAAAAACAGCGTTGTAGGAGCTTTAAAGTGTTAAACATTAAATATTCACCTTTCTTAGCATCCTGAATATCGCCTTGTGACTGATATAGTGGAGACATATAAAATAGATCATATGCCAGTTCCTCTTAGTGGCAGGGCACTCAGGTTATCCTTTTACACTTCTCCATAGTTTGCCATATGCCAAATTCATTAAAAGTCATTTTTTCAGGTTTGGGTGTGGTCTGTTACTGTTTGTGATGTCTGCTTCAGGACGGACTGCCGCCCTATGGATTCAGCAGAACTTTCAATCAATTGAAGTGTCTGCCCACCTTTGCCGATGCGCAACGTGAATCTGTCCTTTCTTCCGCTGCAGTCGGGGACGAGATCCCAATCTTACTAGCTGGCTCACCAATATGTTGCTCGGGTTGAATTCCTTTAAAAACAGAAGACAACAGGCATTTTGCAAAACAGGAGCAATTTTGTTTAATTAAACAATGGGGTTGAGAGAACAGTTACAGGCATGAGGTCTGAGAACTGTCTCAATTCACATTGGACTCATGGTAGTCATTTGTGCATTCTTACATCAATCCATAAACATATCCGGTGTATCATATATGGTGAGGAGTGTTGGTAGCTGCCTTAGAGTCAAAAATTATTGGTAAATGGTTATTACAGGTGGCTTTTTACCTTGAGTGAAGACTGTGTGGCCAGTAGTGAATGTGTCCATGCATGGGGAGCACATGATCACTATGTGTGCTAGTCCCTGAGTGGCCATGTGTTCTAAACTATGTGGCATCTAACTATATGATGTTTTTCGATGCGCATGTACCCCCTCTGGCCACGTGTGCTTTATTGGGGGAGATCTACCCTGACCATTGTGATGTTGCGGAACTTATCTGGAGGATCAATCTAGAATATCCTGCCCATGTGTTTGCCTGCCAGCCATACACCCTCTCACCTGTGATCCATCAATCAGGGAGCTCTTGCCTAGGTCACAGGCCTGCCTGACGGCATTCTTGTGGGTTGAGAGAGATGTGGAGTTGGGGACAGGTGATTTTATTGATATAAATTACAGTTCATTTTTATCGATAACAGCTGGCACTAGGTATACAATTAGGACCCTCAAACCTACTCTTTAATGCATTCCTTGACCTGTGGACATAACAGAAAAAGGACTGCACTGCTTCCAAAGGACTGCCCAGTTGCTTAAGACAGGCCCTGCTCTCGAGAAGGAAGACTGGACCTGCTCCCTTCTTCCCAGGCTACATGAGTGACTTAAAGGGCAAGTTAGTCACCTTATAATCTTAGCTACAAGAATACAACAAGCTCCAGAGGCCTCTCTGCTGTCACATGACTAGGTTTGGCCGTGAAAGAAATAATGCCTTTGGCCGTGAAAGAAATAATGCCATCTTTACATGCACACATTTCTTAAGTTGCCTTGTTTTCGAAAACGACTTTCGACACACTTTTGCTTGCGTGACAGGGCAGGATTAGTTTCTCTGAAGCCACATTGTTTAAAATTCCACTTCGTAAGTATACTATCACAACACCTTGAACATTTAGTAGAAGACCTATACACACATTGTGCAAATGTTGTTGTTTATTATTTGTCCGTGAGGTGACATAGTTATGAAAAGAGAATAAACAGTAAGCCTGACTGATGCCTTGAAACAAAAGCATGGATACTGTTATTCAAAATGCCCACTCATTTCCGTGTTCAAATCAGAGGAGCACTCTACCGTCATTGCGAGGTCACTGTCGGAGTCTCAGCACAGCTGATTCCTTTTTACCCTCTGCGAGGAGGAATGCCCAACTTGTGACTAAGACGGGGACCTGCATACACTTACCTACTGGTAATGGAGATTTAGATCATCCGGTAGGGGATTCTTGGGAGAACATGCACCCTAGGCAACTAGCTTAGGGAACAAATAGTAGGACTACACTATACCCAGTATTAGATGCCAACATATATACATTGTTTTAACGCAATGGTGGAACTGTTTATCCTTTTCACTGTTCTTATATTGTAAATCACTTTTATCTGCTTCTGTCTATTAATCATTTTAGCGCATATCTTTTATACAATAATCACAATGGTTAACTACATTTTGAAATTGTATGTTTCTTGTATAGCTTTGTGAGTATGCACAAGTGATGGAGCAAAAAGGTTCTAGATCTGTTACCACGATTTCTTGGAGAGTCAGGGTTGTCATGTTCTGAAGTCGCTCAAACCATTTGTTACCTAACTAGGTTTAGGAGTGCTTAGTGCTTATGGTGGCACTGTGAGCTGGTAGGACTATAGTCCAACATATGTTTAAGGGCTGCATAGAATCAGTCTGGCACCATCTCAACGTTTATGTTGTGCAACTAACACAGTTCCTACTGAGAAAAATGAAACTGTATAACACTGCAACTGCCTAACTGACCTGTTGCACTGTACCTGCAACTGAACCTGCCTAAGCCCTGCTGACGTCTGCTATTACTGATCTGCAAGAGGTGTCTCCCAGGCCCTTGTCCCCTGGGTGTGGCATCAGTTGATCTCTTACTGAAAGAAAGGGAGAAAATCTGAGGTTTTGGGTTATTTGCAACAAGATATTGCTGCCAGCAAAGACCTTCAATGCAAAGCTCCAGTGTGTTAGGCTACAGTGACCGCCAGCATTGTCCAGCAATGCCAGATCTGCACTTCCTGCTACAGCATCAATCGCCCTCTGTGACCACCAACATGAAGCTCCAGCAATGGCTATCTGCAACAAGTTTAATTGCGCTTTTGTGACTACCATCTGCGACAGCCGGCCTGCTCTTTGTGCTACAGGGATGACCATCTGCAATGCTCTCCCTGCTCCTCACTGCCTCCTTCACCTTGGACTGGACTGTTCGTGCCAGATTTTGAGAAGGTAACTTTTTAGCAGGACTAAACTAGGTCCCTGTATCCAGCTCATTATCCATTGCAGTCGGCCTGAACTTATGACTTTCCCCTGGTCTCACATGACCACATAACTATGAGTGGCGATTTGTGCTTTTAGGTGCTGTACTAACCTTACATCTTTGAAATTCCATATGTTCAGTACTCAATTAAATTTGACTCTATCTTTCTAACTTGGTGTATGATTTTTCTTGTGTTGTGTTTTTACTTAATTACTGTTTGAGAGCTTCATACTTCACACATTGCCTCTAAGTTATGCCTGAATACTCTTCCTACTAGACTACCAGAGGGTTAAGCACAGATTAATTTAATGACTTTTTGAGGTTCACCCTAGCAAGAATTGCAGCTGTTGCTTGAGAAGGGTTCACACCCACCTCTGCCAAGAACCCAATTTCTCACTGAATTAAAAAATAAATGTTTAGTTCTAGCAAAAGGTTTATTTTGCCAGGTAGAAATGGCAGTTGAAAGCTGCACAACAGGCTGCAGTGGCAGGCCTGAGACATGTTTTAAAAGGCTACTTTAAGGGCGGCAGAAGGAGTGGTACAAGTGGTACCATTTACTAGGAACTTACAAGTAAGGAAATTGTGATATTTATATATAAGCCAATTGCAAGCTGTGGTAAAGTGTGCAGTGTCCTAATACCAAGAAAAAGTAATTTAGCAAGACAGGAGAAGTGAAGGCAAAACATATGCAGGAATACCACATCAAGGATGTCAGATCTAAGTTTTCATGTTTATCCTCAAATTGAGCCTGACCGGTATCTGTAGGCCTATGTATGGTGAAAGAACAGTGGTGCAGATTTGGCCTATAGGGTAAAAAGCAGTGTGCACACAGACCAACACTATGAGCAACTCTATGAATGCCCCCTTCCATTATAGGGCCTACACAGGTGAGCACCAGTCCATGAAGGATCTATTCTGCCACAGTCTATCTGTGGATATATACTGGACTGAGCTAGACTGTAGTCTTAAGTGCTCAGCCTGCACACATGTGCGCACACATATGTTCATGTATAACCAGGCCAGAGCCACAAATTCAAGGTGCTCTGTGCAACACCCTCCTTAAAAGGCAGATACTATCATTTAGCAGTCCATGTCCACAGAACTTGCTGGGAGTGAGACTTAGGGCCAAAACTGGGCACACAATAATCAATAAATCGAGAGGGATTAAATGTGGAAGAACACACTTCTTTCATCTATCCTACAGCAGCTTATGGGCATTACAATGCTAACGCGGGATTACTGGTTACTAATTATCTTACCAAATCCCAAACTATGTCGACTGAATCGTTGGTACCTGTCTTTGAGTAAAAGGTAATTTCGCAATAAGTCAATCAATTTAAGAACTTACACCACTCTAAATGACCACTGACCAATTTTTAAGTTTCAAAGATTTAATATAAAGTCAAAGATAACTGAAGATACAAACTTCTCAAAATGAGATTAAGAAGGTAAATCGGTATCACTATAAACATGAACTTCTTGAATAATCTAAGTCTGAAGAACAAGATAATAAGTACAAGCTCAAAAACCATAAGGGTTGTCAAAATAGATATAAGTTGCAATCTCAAAGTCATTACAGAAAAGAAAATTAAGGTTAGTCTGTCCCTACACTATCCTAAGTGACATCCCTACTTAGCAAGATCTTTACCCCTCTAGGTGTCAGCCGTGGTGACTTCCTAAGAAGATCACGCACTTCTCTTTGTCTCTTCTCTGATAATGGGTCTCTCCTGATCAGCCTATCTGCCTACTCATCCGCTTCCTTAGGCTCCCAAAATCATCTGCTCTGCTCTCCTCCCGGGTCGCTTTCCCTAATACCAAATCACATTTCCAAAAGAAACGCCCCTTGGGACGCCCCTCACGTGGTACATCTTTGCGCGGCAAACTCCATGATGGTACTCTTGAAGACCCTCGTTAAAGTTGACCTTGGTTCCCAGGCTTCTTCTTCAGTGCGCTGATACCCCCTGAAATTCCTGGAAACTCCTACAGGCCTGCGCAAGGCGCCACTGAACAAAGTCCCTTTCATTCGAGCTGATTAGGACCCTCGCACCTGCATACAGCTCATCCTGCAGTGGGCCTCAAATTCCAGACTCCGCCATATCTTTAGTCATAAAACACTCTCAAAGCTCTGTGCTGGACACCTCTCGACCTCTTCCCTAACGAGCACATGACAATTTAAACTACATGACATTATCGGCTCTGGCCTACTTGATTTACATGCAGCAGGTCCCTGCACTCTTAAAACGTTAACTTGATTTAAACAGCAAACATTCTTAACTAGCATACGTTTCTAAAATAACACATCTATAAAGCATATACTTTTAACCCTAAGTTCAATAGTACATTTGGAAGAACCATGTCAACCTTATCTCACATTAATTTAGCAGCACGTTCAGGTTTGCTGTGAATTGCCCTAAGGCCTACACATAATACTGGATTTTCAAAGTTACATTTAATTCGGACATGATTCTTTTAACATGAGAACATGAGGTTTTCACATATATTCCAACATTTCTACCTTAATCTCACACCGTTATAATTATAGTTACTCTACTTAACATTCTATACATTTCACTACTGAATATAAACCACTCTGTATATTTCACTCCTGGATATAAAACACTCGTGTGCAAAACATGTTTAAACTAACTACGTGCTTGTAAATATGGCGTACTTATACATTTTTTCCAAACTTGTGCTCTCTCAGTCCCCCCTTTGATGACCTTCAGGGGTCATCATCACCAAGACACTAAAAATGTAGAACCCTTCAAAGTGAAGTCATGGTTGTGCCACCTCTTTTCATACTCTCCAATGCTTTCAGACTCTTGTATTGAGAATCCTGCATTGCTGTCAACTCTTCCTCCTGTTTCCTCATAGTTCTCTGCAACCTATTTGCTTTATAACATTGATACAAACGCACCAATCCCCACAAAGTGATTACACAAATCACTATTATGATGATGGGTTTCAGTATGTACCAAACGATACCCTTTCCTAAGTTGGCAAACCAACTTCCAACTTTACCCATTCCATGGCCTACTTTTTCCCACACATTTACCTTTGCCAAGTCCTCAATTTTGTAGTGTATGGCAGTGATGTTTTGTATATATTTCTCTAGAGGCTTTGAATTGTCTGGAATGTAAGTACAGCATTCCTGGACCTTCAAGGCCTTACAGACTCCTCCCTCTTTTGCTAACAGAACATCTAGAGCAAGTCGGTTCTGAAGAACCATTGCCCTAATCGATTGCATCTCACCTTCTATCAGCATCAATGATCTTGCAGTACTAGCAGATAGCCTATCTACGACTGTAGCTAACCTCCTGATCTTAATGTCATTCATTATCAATCCTAAGAAAGGGAATGCAGCACCGAGTACATCTCCAACTACTTCTGCTGCACCCAGCCCTCGCTTCCATCTAGTTGATATTTCTTTCTTAGGCGTGTCTAAATTCTCAACATGATATATTTTAGGGAAGACAACAGCCAGATAGCATGATCCGTACCAATTATCTGGTAACTTCACATAGGCATATCTTCCACATACAAAATATACATTTGGTATTGCTTGCATCCCTTTCATAAAGTTCTTAGAGTAATACTCCAATTGAAAGGCATGTTCACAATGGACTTGACCTACATAAAAGTTTTCATAATATGAGTAACTCCTGTGTATGCACAGTTTTCCTCGTTTATCCTTATCCAAAGCAATTGGACCAATACTACCCTTTCTTTGATGTGCCCTCTCCTCCTTGGTCCAATCTGTTTCCCATTGTCCTGATGCTTTCAAAATCTTCTGCCTCCTGTATCTAGTATCTACCTGTGCTATAAACTTTTTCTCAACCTCTGATATTTGACAAGTCAGATTGTTTCTTCGAGCATGTGAAGTATCTAACGTTTTCCATGGAATAAACCATTTGTGTAATCTGTCTTCGCTTTTGTAGTAGTCCCATTTGTTCAAATGCTTGAAATTCGGAACCTCTGGCAATGTCGAGTCGAAATTCGAGAAATAATACTCGAATCCTTCTCGTCCATAAAACATGCTCAACAATAAACTGCACGTTATTCCATATGTCAACGGAAGATGATGGTATCTGATACCCTCCTCCACTGAAGCTGGTAATTGCATACAAACGTAACAATCCTTTACTTCCATGGCATCAACATATTCATAAAGCAATTTAGCATAAGCATTTGACTTGTAATTTCCCTGTGACTCGTCGGTGTGAAGCCTTTTTATTTCTGCATCTAACAATGCTTTGTCTTTCTCATTGATGTTTCCCTTCTCTTTAATAATGGTAGTTTTTGGTGTTGATACTCCCTTATCCTCCTTAACTGCGGTTTCATCCCCTTCGTGTCCCGCTAGGAATGAAACAGTTACCGCTAAAATTATAAGAGAAACCACTACTCCTAAAAGTGTAACAGCTATACATTTTGCCCTGCGGTTCGGGTTGCCAGCCTCCATGTTCTCAAATAGTGTAGTTTTTGACTTTCTTCCAGCATTCACTTCCTCTTCTTTTCAAACAAAGTCTTTCTCTCTTGCAATGTCTTTCTTTGAACACTTGGAAGCTTGACAATTTGTTTCCGCAAAACAGTTCAAAGTCCAGTAGAAAATAGACAACCCTAGCCCTTCTCCATCCACTAAAATGAAACCCCTATCACTTTTCTTCTTCCACTCGGCGCTAGGTTATCTTGCAACAAGTTTACAATTTCTTTTCAAAAGTCTTGTTTTCATCTAAAGTTATGTATGGCTCAAGGAGTGACACTACGTCTTCATAAATGTCCATCCGAAGTATCATTCCCTCAGGTTCTGGACAGTTCATACCACAACATGGAAAGTCAACTGTTTCTAGGATTATTCTCCTTATTTCGCTCTGGACAAGTGGACGGACAAAATTGAGAGTTAACGTTTTTTCAATTTCTACTCCTGGTACTATCAGCTCTACATCCACAATTACAAAGGGGTCCGTTCTAATCAAGATCACTTCCTTCACCTTTCCAGTTCTGCGCCCCTTTGAAGACATTCACAATATGGTATTAATCCACAACAATAAGCGCTCCTAGCATTTCTACTACTCGCTCAAGCATTTCCAAACGAAGAAGAGTTCCCTCCAATATTGGATATCGTGAACAGCAAACTGGAAACTCAACTGTCTCTAAAATCAATTTTCTTATTCCACTCAGGAGAGCAGGATGAACGATGTTGAGTGTCAGCAACCTTTCGGTCTCCGCTCCTGGTAGTAGAAACTTTATTTGCACTGTGATGATCGGGTCAGTTCTGATCAGTTCCACTTCCCTGATCCTCCCTGTTCTGTGTCTCCCAGACATCTGCAACGAGGTAGGTCCAGTCGGGAGTAGAGTATCTTCTACTAGGCACTCGCACCCTCCTTGATCTTCTAAGACCCTCCTCGGCTTGATCCTGGATATCTTCTTCTGGATCTGAGTCTTCGGATATAGGAGTAAGCGTTTCTTCCTGGGCCGACCTCAAACTTAGCCTTCTTCTCCTAGTTGGCCAAGTGGCAGCTCCAAGCCTTATTCTCCTATTCCTTGTCCTCCCACTTGGTTCTTGGTCGCTCCGATACGGATCTGAGTCTGAGTCGTATTCACTTCTGCTCTCTCCTTCAGTTGCGTCTTCTGTCTCACTGCCGTCCTGCCTTTGCTCTTCTTCTGAATCCGTTGCGTTCCCAACTTCTTCTGACACCCCCTCAGCCGCCTCTATCCCTTCTTGCGACTCTTCTTCCACTTCCGGGCTTTCGTCTGGGATGGGAGCTGTTCCTTCTAGAGGTGCTGGAACTCTGCGAGTATGGGAAGCATGGATCCAATTTGGCAGCCCCCCGCACTTCACCGCGGTGTTCGTTATCAGGATTACCTGAAAGGGCCCACGCCAGCGAACATCTAGGCAGTTCTTCCGGACGTGTTTTTTAACTAAGACCCAGTCCCCTGGGTTCAGGTCATGACACAGGTTCCTCGCTGCTGGAACTTCAACTGCATGCACCTGAAGGGACACAGAATGGATGGCGTCAGACAGTCCTTTACAATAATCCAAGATCAGATCATCTGTAATATTCAATAGAGCAGTAGTTGGAACTGTAGGAAGTCTCATGGCCCTCCCCATCAGGATCTCGTGGGGAGAGAGACCTGTCCTCCTATCAGGTGTGCTGCGCATGCTCATGAGCACTAAAGGAAGAGCATCTGGCCAACTCAAGGATGTGGATGCCACTACTTTAGCCAATCTATTCTTCAAAGTGCCATTCACTTGTTCCACAATTCCTGAAGCTTCTGGTCGATAACTACAATGCAGCTTTTGATCGATATTCAGTGTGGAGCACAACATCTTCACTATTTCGCTGTTAAAATGTTTTCCTCTGTCAGATTCCAAAGAGGCAGGCACCCCGAAGCGCGGTATCAACTCCCTGAGCAACAATTTAGCCACTGTGAGTGTATCGCACCTACGTGTAGGGTACGCTTCAACCCATCTGGAAAATACGCATACAATCACCAACACATACCGAAGGCGATTGACTCTTGGCATTTCGATGAAATCTAGTTGCATTCTATTGAAAGGCCCCCCCGACCTCCCAATGTGACTCAGTGTGACTGGTGTTCGTTTGCCTACGTTCAGTTGTTGGCAGGTAACACATCGCTTACATACTGATTCTGCTGCTATTCTAAATTTAGGGCAATACCAAGTTTGCCTAAACACTCTCATCATAGCATCCCTTCCTAGATGTACTGGACCATGTATTTCTCTCGCCATGGGATTAGCTAATTCTTCAGGTAACACAGCTCTCCCATCTGCTGAAACCCAAAAATCCATTTCACTTCGCACACAACCTGCTATTTCCCATGCCTTTTTCTCTGTTTCAGGTGCGTTCTCCTGCATTATTCTTAAATCCTCCCAAGTGTCTACAGTTTCTAACATCATACTTAATTCAGTCTTTTCTTCTGCACCTTCTATTTCCACCTTTGAGAAAGAATAACTTTGTTCCACACAATAGCGTGCGACTTCATCAGCATATCTATTACCTTGTGACACAAAATCTGTATTCTTAGTATGAGCTACACACTTCACTACCGCGATGTCAACAGGACCTTGTAATGCTTCTATCAGCAATCGCACAAATTCTCCATTTCGAATGGGCGAACCAGAGGAGGTCATGTAACCCCTCTGAGACCACAACTGCCCGAAATCATGAACCACACCGAAACCATATTGGCTGTCCGTGTAGATGGTGACTCTCTTTCCATTTCCTGCTATGCAGGCACGAGTTAGGGCAATAATTTCTGCTACCTGTGCGGAATGTACTCCTTCCAGGCAAGCGGCTTCCACAACTCCAGTAATGGTACAAACAGCATAAGCTGCTCTCAACCGACCAGTATCGTCTCTTAAACATGAGCCATCAACAAAGTAAATTTCATCGGGGTCTGACAATGGCTCATCCACAATATCTGGTCTGGGTTTCGTGCATAGTTCAGTCACATCAAGGCAATCGTGGTCTTCACATCCTTCGCCTTCTATTACCGTAGGTAATGGCATCAAAGTAGCAGGATTCAAGACAGAGCATCTCCTGAGAGTCACGTTTTCTGCGGCAAGTATAACTTGCTCGTAACGCGTGAGCCTGCTATTGGTCAGATGCTGCGTCTTCGTCCTGGTCATTAACAATTCAACTGAATGTGGTACATACACCACCACTGGATGTCCCATCACAATACTCTCGCTCCTTTCAATGCTGACACCCGTTGCAGCAACGGATTTGAGACATCCGGGCAACGCTGCGGCTACTGGATCTAATGTAGCCGAAAAGTATGCAACTGGTCTACGGGCATTACCGTGGGTCTGTGCCAAGACTGACAAAGCACATCCCTCCCTCTCACAGCAATAGAGTGAAAATGACTTTTCGTAATCTGGCATTCCCAGAGCCGGAGCACGACATAAATCGTCTCTCAGCTGTAAAAACGCCACCAGACATTCTTCATCCCATGGTACCGGATCACTCACCTCCTTGTGCGTCAGTTTCTGTAAGGGCTTTGCTTTCAGTGAAAAGTTAACTATCCACTGTCGGCAGTAACCCACCATTCCTAGGAACATTCTAACTTCTCTCTGTGTTGTAGGCGCATTCATTTTCATTATCGCCTCAATCCTCTCTGGGGACACCTTACGTTTCTCTTTTTCTAACCTATGCCCTAGATACTGTACTTCTGTCAAACAATACTGCAACTTGCTCGGAGATACCTTATGTCCATTTTCAGCTAAATGATTCAGTAAGGCAATTGAATCTGCTTTACAAGCTTCCTCTGTTTCTGACGCAACAAGTAGGTCATCTATGTACTGTACCAGAACCGAGTTCTGTGGCAGTACTAGATTCTCAAGATTCTTCTTCAGCAACTGATTAAAGATGGATGGGCTATCTGTGAATCCTTGTGGGATTCGACACCATGTTAAAACGCGATCTTCCTTTTTAAAAGCAAAAAGATAACTGCTCTCTTCATCCAATGGGATTGAAAAGAAAGCCTGACAAAGATCTATCACTGTGAACCATTCTGCTTGACATGGTATTTGAAACAATATCACTGATGGATTCGGTACCACGGGACAACATGAAACGACTATGTTGTTAATCTTTCGTAAATCCTGTACTATCCTGAATTTCCCACTAGGTTTCTGCAAACCCATAATCGGGGAGTTTCAAGGACTACCCACGATTTCTTTCAGTATTCCCTGCTGTATCATTGACTCGATCACAGGTTTTATTCCCGCAATCGTTTCCTGGGACAATTTGTATTGAGGCGTTCTTGGAAACTCAACATTTGGTTTTACCAATATTTTTACCGGTTCTACCCCCTTAATCAATCCTATTTCTTCTCCTGTGAAATCCCATACCTCTGACGCCACTGCATCTCGTAGGTCTTGGGGAAGATCTTCTATTGTCAGAGTAGGATATAGTTCTACACAAGATTTGGAATTGGCCACCTTAAAAGTAGCATCTTCGTCGGTAGTCTGTACCTCCACTCCTTGCGGGGTGCAGTATATGGTGCAGTTCAATTTGCACAACAAATCCCTTCCTAACAGACATACCGGACTCGAGTCACAAACCACAAACTGATGTTCGTTCATGTGGTTTCCAATTTTCACAGACACTGGTTCTGTCAAGGGACTAGTCATTCTTTTATTTGCGACTCCTACCACCTGAATTGTTTCCCCTGACATTGGCAAGTCTGGAACCACCGCTGATCTCAGAGTCGAACGAGTAGCCCCAGTGTCCACTAAGAACGTAGTGGGACACCCTGCCACTTCTGCCTCAACAAATGGCCCTCTCTGATCCACTTCTAGAACTGCCCCGAGGGTACAGTCCTCTTCACTGCTCACCCGTTGTCCTGTCAATGGATCAATGTAATAACATTTTTCTTCCTCGATAAACAGAGGCATCTGTTTAAAGACCTTTCCCCCAGCTGCTATCTTCGGTGGCTGTGGGAATTGGGCCCGTGGAGCCGAAGTCCCCCCTTTGGCCACCTTATTACTTGGGACTGTCACCTTTTGCACTGGGACTTCTTGGACCTGCTCTTCTACTTCCAACTCTCCATTTTCAGGGTTAAAGGGACACTCGCGTCGCCAATGCCCCACCTGGTGACACTGATGACACTTTGTCGTTTTCTTTAAAGTGGCAAAGTCTATCCTAGGTCTCTGCCCTTCCTCATTGTCCTTATTCTGACCGTTTGGTTTTCGTCCCATCCCCTGCTTCTGCTGGCCACCCTTCCCAGCGGACTGCATTTGCACCACCATCAATTTCTCCTTTAGATTCTTGGCTTTAGAATCTATCTCGTCACTGCAGTACCTCGCATAACGTAAAATCTCATCTAGTGGTTTGTTCTGCCAACAGATTAAATGTTGCTGTATCATCAAACAAATATCAGGTCTCAACCCCAAGACAAACTTTGACACAAACTGCCCTATATCTTTGGGATCCATTACATCCAGTCCACTGTATTGCTTGAATGTTTTCAATAACCTTTCATAAAACTCGTGAACTGTCTCCTTGGGTTCCTGCCTTGTTCGGTCTATTTTTACCCAATCTATGTCCTGTGGTGGTACCTTATCTTTCAGCCATGCTATTACCCTTTCATACTTTTGCATGACAATCTCGGACGGTCCATTAGTCCGAGCATCCCTCACTGGTTCAGTATTTGGCCATTCAACACTAGTCTTGCACGGGGTCCACAAATCAGATGGGACCACGATGTCAAACAACGTGTTCAAATCTATCCACAGTACTTTCGAGATTTTGACAAACCTCTCTACCTGTTTATACCATTCGACTGGATTGTCCCGCAACTTCGGAAATGAGTTGGTAAATGCAGCTAAATCTCCTCTACTCCAGGGCACATGTACATAATTTCCATTTGATATTTCTCGCAAAGGGAATGCCTCCATCTGCATTACCCTTCCCTCAGGGGTCATCACATTTGTACTTCGCCTAACTGTGCCCTTTTTCGACCACCTTTCTTCCCATTTATCCAGTTCCCTCCACACTCTTATCCCTGTTACCAGCTCTCTTATGTGTGTTTTTAATCCAGTAGTTCTCTTCTCATCTAGATCTTGGTCTGCGTACTGTAATCTGTGGTTACTCTGTAATGCCCTTGTCCTAGACAAATCCACGGCATACCTGTCTGCCAAATCAGTCAATTTCTCATGAAACGCTCTAGCTTTCCTAGTAATATCCTTTGCCATGAACAATAACTCATCCTGTTCATACAATTCTATCCTTTCCAAAGGCAATGTTCCATCTATTATCTCATCAACATCTGATTTTAAACTAGTAACATCAAGCCTTTTTGCCTTAATTTCAGCTTTTAAGACACTCAATTTAGCTCCTCCATCCGCATCTCTCCCATCCCAGCTCCGAGATCTACGTTTAGGTATTGGTGAATTATAGGGAGTCCTCCCCTGTTCCCATCTCTCTAGATCCCATGCCTTTCCATCTTCTCGGGGTGGGTGGTGAAACACTCCTTCATGCCTCCTAGCCTCTCTCTCCCCATCCTGGCTAGTTTCACGGGATGCAGGGTAAGATGTTCCATTACTCCCTCTTTCCTCCCTACTTCCCTGTGATTCCTGATTATTCGAGGCGTGGCGGGACCTATCGCTGTTCTCCTTTCTCCAATGTTGAACGTCTTCCCCAAGTGTATGATGAAGGCACCTAAACCTATTCTGAAAAGCCCGTACCGCCTCATCTCCTCCTTTCCCCCAGAGACGGGACATTTCCTCACATTCTACAATCCTAGTATTTTGTTCCGGTTGTTCTCTCTGATTTGTAGGACATGCATCACCTCTATTCTCTTGACTTTGGCCTTCCCGGCCCTGACTGCTTTCGCTGGCCCCACAATGAGATACAGTCCCGTTACCCCTGCTTTCCCACTCTGGTTCTGTTCTTGTCCTGTTACTTGGAGATACTACGGACCCGTCCCATTCCCTCAAATCAGCTCTTAACTCTGAAAAAGATCTTGGCCGTGGTCCCCTTAGATCCATTGGTCCTCTCGGACCTCCCTGTTCTGAATTGGGACCAACAGTTGTGTCTAATGGGGTGTTCCATGTTACCGAACCTGGCAATTGTTTCCATGCATTTGTCACATTATTCCTCCTTTCCATCTCAATCCTTTCCCTATCCAATTGCCTTTGTTGTTCCCCTCTATCTCTCTCAGAATTATAGATCGAAACTATGGGTCCTATGGTAACAGGCACTTGAAGAGCGTCTGGCAATCCCACAGACTCAACCCTTTCTTTGGTTGGCGTTTTCTGCACCACAAACCTTCCCACTACACTCTGTACAGTGTTGTTTGGAGGTGTTTCTCCGCCTTTGTTAGGTGTCCATTCCGATATAGGGAGTGGTGTATATCCCTCTATGTCATTTCCATCTTCCCTTGCGAGCCCTCTATCTTCTATTAACCCCACTCTCGGAGGTGGTCTATCCATTAACAATCTGTTTATCAGATTGTCCTCCGACTCGCTTTCCTCGTCTTCTTCCATGAGGTTTCCTCCTCCTGACACCTCCCTCATCGGATACATTTTCTCCACCTCAATAGTCTGTACCCTCCAACGCTTTTCCTCCTCATCCCATTTGGAATCTCGCACTGCCCTTACCGATCGCGTCAGTCTTTGTTGACGCCTGTTCAAATTTCGGTCGTGTGCAGCCTTAATCCATGCATTAAGAGCCTCAAACTGTGTTGGTCTGGGCGAGGGTTTCAATGAGGACATGGTTGCTTTTAGCCGATGTAACACCTCTAATTTAAACGTCCCGTACCTCGGGAACTGCATTTCCTCATTCCCTTCCGTAAGCTTATTCCAAGCCCCAATCCACAATATCGTATGCAGCCCCACATTCGTTGCCATATAATGAGCTGGCGTACCCTCCGGCGGAGCCTCTTCCCCGTAATAATGTTCACTTCGTTTACGTTTAAAAATCCCTTTCAAACACTTAAAACACTTCATGATTTCTCTTTTCTCCGCGTTCGTTTACTTCCTGATGACACTCCACCAATCTCAGCGCCGTTCTCACTAACTGGCCTATCCGTACGCGACTTTCCTCCGACGTCACGCTAGCCGCCCAACCAGAGCGCGGCTCTAGCTAACGTCACACCAACCGCTCAATCACAGCGCGGCTCTAGCCGACGTCACCCGTCCCCCTTCGCAGCAGTTCCCCTCCTTTCTCAGCTCGTCTCCTCGGTCATGCACGCGTCCCATTCATACTCTGAAAAATGATTACTTCCGTCCAAGCGATCACCTTTCTTTGACTGTACGCCCACAGTCTTTCTGTAGTTGTCACCTTAACTTGGCAAGATGTCTTTCCGTTTACTTCCAGACAATCGCCTTCTCCGATAGGTTACTCACACGCAGTAACTTTCGACCAGCGTCCGTTACTCATACATTCACTCTTACACTCCCCCTATCTTGGATCCACGGCGGTCAATGGTACCTCGTGACCTCCGTACTATGGTCGACAACTACCCTGGATGTTCGATACACCCAAAACCACTTAAGCTCTGGCCTGAACTTAAGATTTCACCAGTTCACCCGTTTACCAGGTTACCAGCTTACCAGGTTGCGCGCGCTCACAACCTTCTCTCATTCACACTACAGGCATTCAACTCCGCAAGACATTACAATACAAATACAACACAAAACACCGCAATCTGTTCACGCATGACCCTTTTTATACTCACTCTCCGATACTGCTGCTTTTCTCGCACCGTCTGCACCTTTCGGCACACGATTCTTCCGCTGCTCGTCTCTCGGCGTCTCGGGCCTTGGGGTAAACTAACCTCTCTAGATTACCTTCCTCAAGAAGATAACCATCCTCTGCTACCAACTGCTAACGCGGGATTACTGGTTACTAATTATCTTACCAAATCCCAAACTATGTCGACTGAATCGTTGGTACCTGTCTTTGAGTAAAAGGTAATTTCGCAATAAGTCAATCAATTTAAGAACTTACACCACTCTAAATGACCACTGACCAATTTTTAAGTTTCAAAGATTTAATATAAAGTCAAAGATAACTGAAGATACAAACTTCTCAAAATGAGATTAAGAAGGTAAATCGGTATCACTATAAACATGAACTTCTTGAATAATCTAAGTCTGAAGAACAAGATAATAAGTACAAGCTCAAAAACCATAAGGGTTGTCAAAATAGATATAAGTTGCAATCTCAAAGTCATTACAGAAAAGAAAATTAAGGTTAGTCTGTCCCTACACTATCCTAAGTGACATCCCTACTTAGCAAGATCTTTACCCCTCTAGGTGTCAGCCGTGGTGACTTCCTAAGAAGATCACGCACTTCTCTTTGTCTCTTCTCTGATAATGGGTCTCTCCTGATCAGCCTATCTGCCTACTCATCCGCTTCCTTAGGCTCCCAAAATCATCTGCTCTGCTCTCCTCCCGGGTCGCTTTCCCTAATACCAAATCACATTTCCAAAAGAAACGCCCCTTGGGACGCCCCTCACGTGGTACATCTTTGCGCGGCAAACTCCATGATGGTACTCTTGAAGACCCTCGTTAAAGTTGACCTTGGTTCCCAGGCTTCTTCTTCAGTGCGCTGATACCCCCTGAAATTCCTGGAAACTCCTACAGGCCTGCGCAAGGCGCCACTGAACAAAGTCCCTTTCATTCGAGCTGATTAGGACCCTCGCACCTGCATACAGCTCATCCTGCAGTGGGCCTCAAATTCCAGACTCCACCATATCTTTAGTCATAAAACACTCTCAAAGCTCTGTGCTGGACACCTCTCGACCTCTTCCCTAACGAGCACATGACAATTTAAACTACATGACATTATCGGCTCTGGCCTACTTGATTTACATGCAGCAGGTCCCTGCACTCTTAAAACGTTAACTTGATTTAAACAGCAAACATTCTTAACTAGCATACGTTTCTAAAATAACACATCTATAAAGCATATACTTTTAACCCTAAGTTCAATAGTACATTTGGAAGAACCATGTCAACCTTATCTCACATTAATTTAGCAGCACGTTCAGGTTTGCTGTGAATTGCCCTAAGGCCTACACATAATACTGGATTTTCAAAGTTACATTTAATTCGGACATGATTCTTTTAACATGAGAACATGAGGTTTTCACATATATTCCAACATTTCTACCTTAATCTCACACCGTTATAATTATAGTTACTCTACTTAACATTCTATACATTTCACTACTGAATATAAACCACTCTGTATATTTCACTCCTGGATATAAAACACTCGTGTGCAAAACATGTTTAAACTAACTACGTGCTTGTAAATATGGCGTACTTATACATTTTTTCCAAACTTGTGCTCTCTCAACAACAAGAACAAATACACCTATGACAAGCGAGGCATCTGGGTTTTGTTAATAATTGAATTGGTATGGCTACAAAAAAAACTTTAAACGTGATGAATAAAGAGCAGATTAGGAAGTACCTTTATTTATTTGTATTGTGTCTCCTAATCCGCAGCCAGAAATGCCCTTTGACAAATATTCATAATTGTTCAATCTTCTTATTTTGGATTTGTAGTTAGCAATTGTCATTAATTAGCATGCCCCATTGATTTATTAATAAAGCTCCCATCTAAAAAATGTTACAGCTTCTTCTGACCAGATCTCAGGCATACAAATGGATTCAAGTTTAAGGCGTAATAACTGTAATTCTTAAGTAACTACAAAATCCCCTTTCCTCTCTCATTCCCTTTTATGACTGTATTTGGCTCCATCAAGTGATTTGCAGCACCGCACGTTGTTAAATAAGGGCACAAGTTTCTGCAGCGCTGGTTTGCTTTGGCGAGACTGATAAAAGAAGACACTTACTGCCAGATTCATCAAAGACCCGTTTTGCGAGTCTTTAATAGCGATTCTTAAGGAATCGCTATTAAGGACTTGCAAAACGGGATTCATGTAGGAATTGCAAAAAATATTGCGATTCCTACATGTTCCTTATTTGCGATTAGCTAATTGCTAATCGCAAATAAGGAATAACTCCCCATGTATTCCTATGGGCCTAGGAATGAATGGGGAGTTATTCCTTATTTGCGATTAGCAATTTGCTAATCGGAAATAAGGATGCGATTTCAAGGGTGCAGGGGTGTCCAAAGGACACCCTGTAGCACCCCTGAAATGTGAATTCACACTGATGTTGTGCACACACATGTCCAAATGACATGTGTGTGTGTAACATGCAACTTAGAAAAATGCATTAAAATACAGTTTTCTAAGTTTTCGCTGTTTACCACGAGGTTTGACTTCGTGGTAAATAGCGGTCCTAAATTGCGAATTCGCAATTTTTAAATGTTTCATGAATAGCATTTAAGGAATCTCTAATAGAGATTCCTGAAATTCTAATCGTCGCATATTAGCGAATTCTTTATTAGCGATTTTTGCATTTGGGATGATGAATCCCAAATGCAAAAGTTGCACTCGCAAAGGGCCAGATTCTCAGAATCTGGCCCTTTTGCGAGCGCATTTCGCTTGATGAATCTGGCCATTAACCATGGCACAGAAGTGCAGGCCTGATGCAGAGCGCAGATGTCCTCGACTTGTCCTTTTGAATTCCTTTGATTTGTCAGATAGAGGCAAATTAAACATGTACAACTAGTCCTCTAACTTCAGAAGACATTCTCGTCCTGCTGTGTGGGCAAATATTGACTTAAATAGATATTATTCGTTATGCATCTTTGTTATGTTATGGAAATGACTCAGGGAAATATTTCTTCTATTGTGTAAGCTAACATAGAGCTTGAGTTGTTGTGATGATCAACAACGCCAGCACAGAGACTCTCCTTGTCTGCGCTGTCACACTTATACACAGCTTACATCAACACGTCCATCACATTCATCGACAATTCTCTAAACCCAACAGTGTTCCAAGATCTCAGGGTTATCGACTGATTACATATGTTTTATGTATTTATATTATTATGAGGGCTTTGAGCTTGCTGCGGAGTATTTCTAGCAAGTATAGTTTTGCCAAAGACGACGATAAGTCAATGTGCCATTTTTTTTACTGGACAATTATTTTAATTAAGTTAACTCCATCTGCATTACGTAAGTGGTATGTTGGGATACATCACACCGAGGGTGATGGCTATTTGCAAGTGTTCTAGTGAAACTTTTATTTCAGAATCTCTACTTGATTGAAAATTTTTGCGAATATTTTCCTACTTATCTGGAATGTTTCCATTTTGCTAATTGGACTCTGAACTGCATTCAGCAGTAGAAAGTGTGCTTGGCATTTGCTGCCCCTTGCACATGTGTATTTTTCAGCAGAAAAGGCTTGGGAAAGTGTTCCCACATAACACTCATGGAACAAGACAAATCTCCAGATTTACGAAAAATCATAAATCTGGAGATAAGTCTGAGTCCTGCCCACCCTAGAGGTGGCGTAGCGAGGCGCAACGAGGAGAAATGTTTTCATTTTTCCTCGTTTTTTTCTCTTTCAATGCGTGCTGCATTCTACAGCACACATTGAAAGAGGAAAATGCCTGTAGTGATTGTTTTTGGGCAGGAAGGTGCGCCTTCCTGCTCAAAAACAATCTCCCCATGACTCAGGCATCCTTGCACCATGGTGCAAGGATGCCGGCGCTAGCGCATGGCTGCAGTTTGTGCGCCAGCGCAGGGCGAAGCACAGAGATGCGACATATTCTTGTAATATGTTGCATCCCTGTGCTTTGGAAGTGCAGCAGGATGGCGCAGCCAAAGGGCTTGCGGTGCCACTGTGCGGCACTTCCTTGTAGATCTGCCTCTATCTGTTAGGAATGTATTCTACTATTCCAGAAATGTTTGTCTGGTACAGACTGCATACATTTTGCTCAAGTGAACAAAGCGTAGCTTTCTAGCTTTCCATCTTATGCAGTGTTTTCAACTCGTGGTACATACACCGGGTTGAGCTACTAATGTTTCGCTCACTGTATTGCAACAACCACATTTGCTGCACTGTTCGGCATTGTTAGAAAGGGAAAACAAACACAATATGGTGCGATGCCTACTGAAATCGCCTTGCTGCTGCCATGCACGGTGCCAGTGCTCTAATCTAACAAGGCTGCCTTGGAGGATGCACAGCCTTGCACAATCCTGCAGAGGTGAGTGTGCACTCACCTAGACCCCCACAAACTCAGAGGTATCCCGTGGATTAGATGTGTGCTGTGCACTGCAGCAAACATGGGGGCATATTATCAAGGACCGGTGTTAAAATTATCGCAGTTTTATCGGCAGGAAGCTGCCGATAAAACGGCGATAATGGGCTTGATAATACGCCCTTGTTAATTCCCATAGAAGCCATTGTTAACATCAGAACATGGGCTTCTATGGGAATTAACAAGGGCGTATTATCAAGCCCATTATCGCCGTTTTATCGGCAGTTTCCTGCCGATAAAACTGCGATAATTTGAACACCGTTCCTTGATAATATGCCCCCCGCAGTGGTTCGATTTTTGGAAGAAATTAAAACATTTCTCTTAGTTTACACCTGCTCCATGAAGGCGTTAGTTTTTCCACAAAGCCCTGTCTGGATATCCTTGTAGATCAAACTTTTGTGTCAAAACCTATGGGTGATTTGTGCTGATTTGCTTGAGTAACACTTGTGTGATGTAAAACGACACAAGGCAGTGAAATGCACTTTCGTTCTGGTGAACATGGCATCTTTGCCATAAAAAACACCTTTTGCGCTAATGATAAATACCATGTACCAGATGGCAGTGCTTTGCAGAGCTTTGAATCACTGTGCACGAGTGCAAAACCTTAGTAAATCTGGACGCCAGAGTGGACCAAACAGATGTAATCCACTGCATACAGTTTTTGCTGTAGGGCCTAAAATGAAAACAGATGGATTTTGCAATGTTATTATTATTTGCAGTAGATGAATTTTTGTACAATGCTCAAATGAGTAAGGTGGAACCTTGCTTCAGGCAAAATAAATTTATGTAAGGGGTATTAACAAAACTCATGATGGAGATATGGCTGTTGTAAATGACGGAAAGCTGTGAACACTAAACAGGGTGCTTTGAAGATGGTCCTTTTAGAAACAGATAGACGGTGCAAGGTGATCGAAGTTGTTTAGGCAGAGCGTCTGTGGGGCCACTGCAGCAGCACTCAGGGGCAGCATTTTGGGTGCTGTACAGGCAGTTAAGCAGGCACGAAGACGATCCTGGAAATAAGGAGTTAAAATAATGGAGCCGGATGGACTTTGTGACCTGCACCTGCCGCATACAAGAATGAAAAGGAAGCCCTGGAAGAGGTTTACTTAACACTTTCATAAATAAAAGGCGGATTCATAGCAAATGGTTAACCTGACCATATAAAGGGAGATTTCCATCAACATGGAACCTCAGACTGCAAACCTTGGTCACTGCAAAGAAAAGAGGTCCCGGATGCATTGGCTAAAGGTCAGGTGGGAAAGTGGTACTAGCAGGAACTTAAAGGACTTTCTTCTTGTCGGAATTACATTTCAGTGAAATGTCTTCAGCCAACCTAACGCCGCTATCATGCAGCCATGAAAGCTGTCCGGTGAGTGAGAGAAATTACAAACACGAAGGATGAAGATTTGAGTGTTGTGCATAGAGCTCAGAAATATAAAATTAAACGACCAAATCAACTGAACTAGCAGGTGCAAGGACAGAATAAAAAGCGCCAGTCTCAAAGAGGAGATGTGAGGCACGCATTGGTCCTTAAGCTTCAACTTTTTTTTTTACAGTTTATGATTCACCTAGGATTTGAATGAGTCTGGAGCAAACACACAGCCCCTACCTCTGATAACCAGGGCCGGACTGCCATAGCGGGTACTGAGTATTTCCCCGGTGGAATGGAGGGGTGGAGCCGGTTTTGTGCCGATGGGGGCCGGTTTTGCAGCAGCGCTGCAATATTGGCCCCCTGTAACAAAAGCGGGAGCGGTGCTACTTGCTAACACTCCCCCATCCCCTCCCGCTCCCAGGGCCGGTCGAGTAGCAATCTGCCAGG
Organism: Lissotriton helveticus; assembly: GCF_964261635.1. Taxonomy (NCBI): domain Eukaryota; kingdom Metazoa; phylum Chordata; class Amphibia; order Caudata; family Salamandridae; genus Lissotriton; species Lissotriton helveticus. The sequence continues at coordinate 302,901,446 of NC_136062.1, forward strand.
ACTGGTTGCTCTTCCCAGTCCGACCCTGCTGATAACCCGAAACAGCCCCAGTGTGACATGTGTCAAAAGCAGTGGACAAATCAAGAAGCACCATGGCAGATGATTTGCCTAGGTCTGCTAGTATTCGTAGGGTATACATATCGAGACTAGGGCTGTCTCTGTACTAAATGATGGACTAAAGCCAAACTGGGCAGCACACAGAATCTTAAAATAAGGGGAGGGCTGACTAATCCATATTTCCAAGCTCTTTACTTGGAAAGAAAGTAATATGATTGGATGAAAATTATTCAGACTAGTAAAACTGGCTGATTTTTTTTTCAGAAGCTGAAGATCCAGAGCTTTATTCCAACCCTCAGGTACAGAAGCTGTGAGGATAGACTTGTTACAAATATGCAAAAGACATTGGAAGAGAATCAAGACTAAGATGCCAGACTCTTGGAGGGCACAGCCCTGAAGTGGCACACAAAAGCTGCACTTCTAAGCATTTAGGAGTAAGCCATTCAATGTCGGAGAGTCAAGGGCATCCAGAACTGAGTTCTCTGCTTGATTCCTAGAAATAACATTGGGCAAATTAAAAGTATTTCAAATGTTGCAGTTTATTTTCGAGAAAAAAATAGAGTGCTTATTGAAAACCTCCTGGTAGCGTACAATTGTCTGAGAAAGACAAGCAAGGGAGACAGGACTTTGTTGTGATACAGGTTAGCATGTAGAAATTGTAATGAAAACACCAGTTGACTTGGAGAGGGTTTATTGCAAGCTAAATGGATAGATAAATGACCCCTCCAAGAGCAGATGTAGTTAGATGCTCAGTCCTGGTTTGTCTGGCTCAACCGCCCTTCAGGGAACCCTGAAACCCCGACATTGCATGATATCATGGGGTAATCTGACATGCAGGACACCACAGACTTTACTACAGAAAAACTGTCCTTCAATGCAGTGCAAGTATTACGGTTTTTATTGGCAGTGTAATGAACCTTTTCTGCTTTTTCTGTGTTTCTACTAGACCATAAGGGCTTTAGGTCGTTCTTTGCTCAGGATCGTACTGGGCTGTCATAATGATTTATGAAGTGACACAAATCTACCCTGCGTGGCTTGAGTGGCCTCCTAAATCATGAGCAAGGTGATGCAGCACAAAACGTTACAGTGCCTTACTCTGCAGCCAGTAGGCATTACTTGGGCTTTGGAGTGGGTTTTCCCATGCAATACCCATGGAATTTGTCGCTGCCTCAGATTTGCAAAGTGGTATAAACCTGGGAAGCACCAAACCTGCCCAATAGGCCTCCCAAGGTGAGGCATAACGAGGAGAAATGTGTTCCTGCAGCAGATGTGGAAAAGAGGAAAACGCCGCTTAGGATTGTTTTCATGCAGGAAAACAGACCTGCCTGCGATGTAGGCATCCTTGCTTGCACCAAGGTGCAAGGGTGCCTACGTTGGCGCTCGCCACCATTATTATGCACTGAAAATAGCTGGGAACACACGGATCTCTGCCCTGTCTGCTAAGTCCACCCATCAAATCAAAGCGCAAATAACGCCCCTGAGTTTGGTGCCCAATGAGGCGTTACCAGACTCACCTCCCTAGAGCCAGCACACTATGCATGAACTGAAACAGAATCACTGTCTTTATTGAAACAGGAGCCTTAATATTTGAGGAACCGAAATCATGATTTTTAGGTCTCGTGGCGTAACAGCGCGTCAGCGCTGTGTCCGCCAGGAGATCTCTTGTTACAGACTGTGCTTCCCAGGAGACAGCACCTGGCCGCGTGCAAAGGCGATCGGCGCAGGCCACGCGTGCGCGAACGCGCTCAGCTGCTGTCTCCTGGGAAGCTCCAACACCCCACACGCATGCGCATACTCAGAGACACACACACACACACACATGAGCGCCCATGCACGCACGCACCCACACATACAGAGAGCCCACCCCCACTGTCGCATACACACACGCCACACGCACGCACACACACACACACACAAGTGCACCAAGCGCCCCCCCGCCCACTTACCGCCACTCCGGTCTTCAGCCGCCACCGCGGGGCTCTCTCTAGGGCATGGGAGCCCCGCGTCACCAGCACTGCTTCTCTCCGTAGGCGCGGCTTCTCTCCGTGGGCGCGTGCGCGGGCTTCTGAAGCCGGAAGTCCCGCCCTCTCCAAGACGAGAGGCAGCAGAGGGGATCGTGAGAGTCTGCTCCGCTGCTGGTATTGCGTATGCCCAAAAAATGACGACACCTTCTGGTAATGTTAGCGCTATATCAACTCGCATTAAATAAAATAAAATAAACACCGCGGCTCCTTTCGCTTCCAACGACACTCCTTGTTTATTTAATCTACGGGGTTGAAATGCTAAAAGCGGCTGGTCTCGAAGTATGTGTATGCGAAGGGCCAAATACTGCTTTCTGGTAAACGTCCTCTTAGCCATAACTGGAGCAGCGTGCCTTGGGTTGAGCCCTCACAGCTAGAGTATCCCACTGTTATCATTTTTATTATTAATCGAAATGCCATTTGTTCGTCTCTTCCCTTTCCAGTTTATTTTGGTGGGAGCGGCTTTTTGTGGCATATTTTTCGTCTTCAATCAACCCTCTTCATCACTTCAGCTGGAGAAACGCCTAGGCCGTCATTACCTGTGACGCAGTGTCGGGTGATGTCTATCTCACATATTTTGTCAGCGATGGTTTTGTTATTTAGTGCGCCGCCGCCGTGAAAAAAAACCCCACAGCTTGATCTATAATTTTTCCCATGAGCAACAGACATCAACATGCTGCCGTGCGCACCTGAGCAGGAGGTTCTCGGTTACAGAATAACCTTGGATCTCTTCATAAACCTGCAGGTCATGTCCTTGACATCAGCTGCTCATTCTTCCTTCTGCCTAGTGAAAGCATGAAACGAGTTCACCCAAACCCTGCAACACGGAAGTGTCATCTCCATCTTGCTACACATTGGCTTCTGGGCACTCACGAGTGACCTATTTAAATGCTCCTGACAGTCCACAGAAGATTTCGAAATCCTTGCTTTCAAGTTCTTCTTGCATCTAATTCAGCCATGCGGAATTACATTTTAGGACAGGAAAAGGAACTGCAGAACTCAATAACAAGCCAGAGCCATAATCTGACGTACTATCTACAACTGCACTGAGAGGATGTTGCTGTATTCTCAGAAACTCCTGCCACAATGCTGTTAGATCCGGCCTAATGACAGGTAGCTATCTGCATCAGTGGAGCACTTTATGGACTCAGTGTAGCAGAACAATAACCAGCATTCAGGTTGGATACTTTTTCGACTTCAAAAGTATTACTTGATTATAAATACTCATACCTTGTTTAAATACCACACCTATCTTATCTGAGACCTTAACTCACTTTACAGAAATACAAATACAACTGGATATTATTTATTTACCTTATTGGCTGGGTAACCTGGCTGATAGTTGACTCTTCATTATTCTAGTTTTAGAGATGTTACTGCCGGTGCCTTTGAAGATATATTTCTACATGACCAACAGGGTGTATCAATACATCTAAGTCACGTAAATACAACACAAATTGCAATAGAAATGCTATAGGTGTCACATTTGCAAAAGTTAAAAAATATTGGCATTGTCATACACAATGTCAATAACTCCAACTTTAATGCTGTGAGACCTATTGCATTGTAAATGCTTGTTGTTTTAGGGAATAAGGCGCACCTTTTTTATGAACATTTGCTATTGTGTGCCCTAATATGATCCGTAAAAAGGAGACAGAGACATTTTTCAGTTTTGTTTTGGTACATACAATATCTAGAGGCCACGAAAACATGAATTTCTTCTAAATCGAAAGACATATCCTGCATCTGCTTCTGCCACGACTTAGAGTAGTGGGACAAGGTGTTTCTCACAATATTGATGGAAAGGTATTGATTCTCTGAGCGTTTGCAGTTCCTCAAAGTTCACACAGTTGGATTAAACTCGTTATGAGATGTGTAGTAGATGAAATAGGCCTCTTGGTCTCTTGTGTTTGAGTCTCTGTCTCAAAAAAACATGTAACAAATCAATGAACACGTTATTTTACGCATTTCTGGTTAAATAAAAAATACACCCTAATAATCAGCCTCGCGTATTAAAGATGAGGCATAGAAAACTGACTAGATTTTATTTGTCACAAAAACAACTCGAAAAAATCAGTGATTCGAATCACAATTTTGTTTTACAGTATGATCGCATCATCAAACTAGCCATTGACCAATCTTCTGAAAAAAATAGCATACGATATTCCTTTTACATTAAAAAGAGTAATTACTAATTGTGTAGACCTATTATGACACAAAGTGTGGAAGGCTTGCTGTGCGAAGTCCAGCATAGTATCCCTTCTTACAACTTCATGAAACCAGGCCAGAATAATCAAGCTGCGACATAAACAACGTGGGCGCGAGTCACGACGTTATTTGCACACTTTATTTCAAGTTAGGTGCTCAAGTTACATTATTCATGATTATCACTTTATGTTTGTATTGAACATAATGTGAATTTTCACGAGTGAGCTAATTTACTCAAATGCGATATTGCGTCAGTATGATTGAATATTTGGAAGTCGATAAGCTCCCGCGGGAGATCCCGTGGGAGAACATTAGGCCTTGTGGGGCAGGGATGACATGGAAACCTGGTGAAGTCCTTGAAGCGTGTGATTTTTTTGGGGGTTAACACTTTTTCATGGCACATATAACTCTTGAAACTATCAGATATTTAAACCTGCCAAGGGCACAAACAAATAATTTCATATCAGTGCGAATGAGGTGAGACCATCCCCAATCCCGGGGTGTAGGAAAATAGGTTTCTGTTTATGAAAATAAATATTTTCCCTCTTGACATTTTTTTACTGGTCTTAATGCTACTTTCCAAGCAATTACACGTGCAAATATACACTTTTGCATGGGTAATGTATAATACATGCAACTACTCCCGGAAAGCTATCTCTCTCAAAGGGTCCAAGGAGCATACTTGGAATTCTTTAACATTTCAAAAAATGTGTAAATCTTTTCCAAATATAGGTGATGTTGGAAGTTGGGTTACTGGTTGAGGGGATGTGTCCCTACTCAGGCAGCAATCAACCTTTTTGTCAGGATGAAACACATGTAAACCCCAAAGTAACCTGTGCCTAACCCTCTGGAAGCTTGGTACAAAACAGTCACGCTAATCTTAGAGGCATGTGCAAAGTGTTTATGCAGCACTTCAAACAGTAATAATGTGAAAACAGAACACAAGAAAAATCCCACCCCACTTCAGAAAGGTAGAGTAAAATGTTATGAATGATTTGAGACCAAAATGGCAAAAATACAATCAGTACAAGAAGAAATATGTAATTTCAAAATTTAAAGAAAAATAGTGCCCAGAAGCTCAAATCACCAAATGGGGTTATCTGGTTTTGCCGGACCGAAACAAAGTCACAAGTTCAGGCCAACCACGATGGAGCACGAGTCAGATGCAGGGACCAAATAGGGCAGCTGAATAAAGTGCCTCAAGTCCTAGTTTGCAGAGCATTGTGATATCCTGTGCCGAGCAGGCTTCACACAGTAGCAGTCCCAAAGAGGCTGCGGTGATGTGATGCAGAGTTCTGAGTCATCTTCAAGGATGCTATCACCAAGGGGCCTACGATGCAAAGTTTGGCATCGAGGATGCATCATGCAGCTGAGGTTCCGAAGAATCTGTGGGGCTATGGTGGAGAGTCCTGCATCGTCGTCAAAGATGCCATCAAGGAGGGGCTTTGTGATACGAAGACCTGCCTGAAGATGCGTCATTCACTAGTGGTTCGGGGGAGACTATGCATATGAGGGATGAGTTACCCTGCGGTGGTTCCTAAGCAGAGCTGTAAAGAGATGCATCACACTTCATGGCCCACAGCTGGCTGGCAGAGCACCTTCAGTGCTCGTGGCACCACTTTTGGGCAAGACTCACAGCAAGTAGAGTCCGGGTGCGTGGTTCAAAATAACTGGAGCCTTTCCTGTCCCTGAGGCTCTGATCAGGAGGCCAGCCAGCTAGCCCTTGGAGTCACTCTTTTGGATTTGGGTTGAAGTTGGAGGTTCAGTCCTACACACACAAGCAGCAGAGTAGTGGTCCCTTCATGCAAAGCAGCACAACAGTCCTTCAGAGTCTTCCGCTAGTGCAGGGACGTAAGGAAGAAGTGGGTTTGGGTGGCAAGAGATGTACGGAAGAGGTGGGTCTAGGGGTTCAATATTTATACTTGGTGCCCACTTTGAAGTAAGTAAAGGTTCCGGAAGTTTCCACCCCAGAGATGTTTGGAATTTCGTGAATTCCTGGCCTGGACCAACATGTCTGGGGTCATGAAAGACCAGTGTTAAACCCCTTGTGAGTGTACCGAGTTAGAGCCTTTGTGATGTGCAAATGTGGTGGGTGACTCCTCCTCCCCCTCATCAAGCCAGAGATGGCCCAGTCTGCCCACACCTATTTTTCCTCTGTCTCACTGTGAGCAATAAACAAATGCCAACAGCCAACTGAACCTAATCATGCGACCCACAACACAGTCTGCAGGCACCAAATGGTTGGAAAAATAAAAAGGCAACTTTTGAAAAGTGGCATTTTCAGAATTGTGATGTAAAATGTAGGTTTACAATTAAAGAGGGCTTTCAATTACTATTCTTTAAACATCAAACTGGACATTCCCACCTACTGCCAATTCAAACTTATCACTTATTAAATGTAATAGGTTAACCCAATGTTATACTACGGGAGAAGCAGTGGAAAACTGATTTAAGAGTTTTTCACCACAAGGACATGTAAAAGTTAAAAGTACATATCCAACCTTTTCAAATACACTGCACCAAGCCAAATTGGATTTTAGGACCTACCCTAGGTGCGACATATATGTTTTACAAAGGGAGGTTTAGGCCTGGCAAATGGTTTATTTTGTCAGGTCAAAACTGCAATTTAAAACTGCACATACAGGCTGCAGTGCCAGGAGTGAGACAGGATTACTGAAGCAGAAGGTTCAATAAGTGCTGCAGGCCCACTAGTAGCAGTTCATTTACAGGGACTGGGTTCATGTAGTATCACTTTAATACCCACTAACAAGTAAATGTGCCAATTTGGTGAAGCCAATGTTACCTGGATTAGGGAGAGAGCCCAATCACAAGCAGTGGTATCATGCTTAGAATCCTAAAAGCCAAAACAAATGGGTTCAGAAAACTGAATTTCGAGATGATCCTGCAGAAAGGTCCAAGTCCAACAGATGACTACCTACATGTGTAGAGTTACACATTTGTGAACTAGGCCACCTGTATACTCTGTACAGAATTAACTAGGTGGAACCTTAGTTCAAACTCGACCAAAGGTATTAGAGCTCATTATGTGCGCACCAGTTACATTTACACGGTCACATACATTTGTTTGGGGTGGCATGGGGGGATATAGGGGCCGCAGCAGTGACAGAGTATATATACTGCCAATATGAAGGTCCACCCACCCAATTTATATGTGAGCGGTCCCTTGGTTTGGCTACAGCAGTGACTTCTTTGTCACAGCCAGACCACTCCGTCAGCCCGACAGAGTAATTGGCATCAGAGAAATGGCTACATGTCTGCCCACCCAATTCAGATGGGTAGGCAATAACCGTTTCTTTACCATCTGTCACCACCAAGCTAACCCTGGCAGTGAGGGACAGTAAAATGTGAATGATGCTCCCCCTGACATTGGAGATGACCCCCACAGTGGTGGAGCATTATTTTGAAAATACAGTTTATTGATTTTTTTTTCTGAAAAAAGAAAAGAAACTGCTTGGCACTGGGTTGCATCACCAAACAGTAGTATCCATTGACAGGAACCACAGTAACGGAGGTTACTGCCAGTGTCTTATGAATGGCAGTCAGTTTGGCGGTCATTTGTAGATGCTGCAGTTGGTCCCTCTACCAAGGGGACAGAGTAGTTGATTCCGTTCTCCTGGAGGTACAATGAGCAGTCTGTTGACACTAGTTGGCCCCTAACTGATTTGCCTATGATCGCAGGTTGTTGAGACAATGTTGAGACTTAAACCTGGTCCCCCAGTTCTAAAGTTGGCAGCTCTGGCCTTAATGCCACATCTTCTCCCATATTTAATCACCCTGCAAAGACAACTTAATATAATATAACATTATGTTATGTTATAACCTAACATAACACTGTGTTATGTGTTTGAGAACAGGGGATGTATTACAACATTAAGCTCCATGGTCCAGAATTGCACTTCATTTTATATAATCATCAAAAATAGTAGTACATTTCTAGTATCCTTATATTCCCACATCCACTGTGGTAAAACATAGAATGATATTTTTTCATTCACAAATGTTAAAGGTGCCATAGATTAGCCAACAACAGCTTTCTTACATACACACTTATAATCAGTACCTTCAACTATTGTATAGCCAAGGCAACGGACTGCATCTGTCATTACTGGCCCAACATGTTGGTGCAGTTATTAGACCAACCCTTGGCAGAAAGATGCTTTGCCGAGTGCTGCATCTTGAAAAGCTGGTACTACCAAATAGGTTTTAGAGGATGGGTTACGTGAGCAATTGCTCTGGGCCCCAATCTCCCAAGATACCCCTGGAAAAGTGATTCATCTCTCTACATCACCTCGATTTCTCGATCTCAGCATCCTTGAATTTCTCAGCCTACCTCTACCCCAGACACTGTTGTTCTCTCTCTATACAAAGTGTCATCAGGATTTTGGGAGCACTGCCAAGAAATATTTCAGCAGTTTTTGTGTGGCCCCATTTCCATAATGTTAACTTATGATTGAACATCGCTTGCCATCGGGTGTGCTAGAGTAAGCAGAAAATGGGGAATAACATTCAAAGTATTTGGAAATTTGGTAGGGCCCAAAAAAAGCCTTGCCCGGGACCGCAGAAATCTTTCAGATGACACTGCGTATCACACGGCTGCCCATTGCTGATGGAAGAGGGGGGGGGGGCACACAAAAATAACCATTCTCTTTACATGAAGTAAAGAGTTGAAGCCACAAGAGAGTTTACAAGGGCTGTCTTTAGCTTCATGTAGATGACACTGAAAATTATGACTACTACAACAATTCCGGGAGAGAAAGGGTCACAGAGAAATTGCAAAGACCAGCCCAGGTTCACATCCCCAAATATTCACTTGTAAACAACCCAGCAAACCGGGGGTCTAAAGGCCAATACTATGGCAGGCTATCTACACTTTCACCCAGGTACCCAGGTACCCAGTACCACTTCTCTAGCTGGTTGACCAAATGATAATACTGATCACAACGAGAAGTTGATGGCTATCCAGACAAACTAGGCTGGATCTTACCACATATCACTATAGCGTTCTTCTCTTGTTGTAAGTTCTTTATTTTTTGGCTTATTTGGGACTTAGGTACCACTTTACCTCGGTGAAAGTGTAGAGAGCCTGCCATAGTATTGGCCTTTAGACCCCCGGTTTGTTGTGTTGTTTACTGAAAATTATGACGCAGTTATCCAATGCAATTAGCAATACAAACTTTTAGGAGCATTTGAAAGAGGCTGGTTTTATTGCAAGAGCGTGTACACCCTTTTCAAAGTCATCAGAAGCCCTTTGCGATATTATAGCACCTTATTCTTGATTTAATTTGGGGCAGAGGATGCTATGGGTTCCATCATATATCGCGTACGTGGTCAAGGCATTTCCGGTGAATTGCAGTCTTGTGATGTCTCTACCCGATAATGGGGGCTAAAAAATTAAAATAATATAAGAAAATTACAGATTCATACTTTGCTCTCTAAATCCTGCTTTTTGCCATATCGTTAAAGAAATCTGCTGAGAACGTGGGTTTATATTGCTATTTTCAGTCTCTAAAGTATAGGAACGGGGTATGGGTGAACTTCCGGGACAACCTTACCTGGTATTGAATAATACATTCACAAAAGGGAAATATTTGAAATATACATAAAATGAAGAGGGTAGAGGTGCTATTGCGTTTGAGGAAAACACTTTGAAGGTGAAAGGAACATTTGAGGATGTACAGTAATGTATGCGAATACATTATTTAGAAATAATTTATTTAGAAAGAGTTTTATCCAAAATACATGAAAAAAATATAGCCTGTGAGAAGAAGAAGAAGCAGAATTTGTTGAAAAGGAAAAGTGGACGCTTTGGTAAATACACTTTTGGACAAATATATTGTATTTTCAGTGTAGGGATAATCAGAGCTGGAAATGAAAAATAGGAGCAAGAAGCCGGATGATTGGAGCATCAGGGCTGCTCAACGCTTTTCGGGGTGTATTTTATATTGCAATAAAAGATCATCGCTTTATTTGTAAAATATTAAGTACAGGTGCTCAAATTTTTGTAGGAGGCCACACCCTCTACCCCGTTCCTCCACTGGCCCTGCCTACTTACTCTATTGGCTACACCCACATAACTCCCTGGAACTGGCACTGAAAGCCAGATGTAATACCTGATCTGAATTTCAGCAACACACTTTGTTAATACAATCAAGGAAAACCCACAAAAGAGAATGGATGTCATAACTTTTGGAACCAAAGATAATGAACTTTTAGTCACCATGAAAGGCCTTACTCTAAAGTGATGCTGGTAGTGCAATCTACTTCTATTGTGTTTTGTGTCTCCACAAGTTTGATTTTAAAATAACACCCTAAACTGTACTGGACTTGTCTGTTAGTAGAATAGAGTACCACACCTTACACACCTTACACACTTCTCAATTCTTTTGCTCTGAGAATTTGGGGAATTCACATTCAACTAATATATGTACATCTTGTTTACAACAAATATATGATATTACAGAGCTGAGAGGTACAAGCCCACTACGAAGGCATCTATCACATGAAGAACATATAATAATAATAATAATAATCCACATTTGTATAGCGCACAATCACCCGTTAGGGTCTCTAGGCGCTGGGGGCCGTCGGGAAGATTAAGCAAGCTATTGCCCAGAGTCGCATGGTGCTGTGCTAACCTGCCGCCGGACCCGGGGATCAAACCCTGATCCCCAGATTCCAGCGCCAGTCGCCCTGGCCGCGGCGCCACACCTCTCCCATATGGGACTCTGCTAGATGCACAGTATGCACCTCTCTGGCATATGCACTGCCTGTAACTGATTTATGCACACCATTCAGTGCTGTAATATGCCCAATATGGACAATTAAAACCTCTAATTCTATGCAAATATCAGGTCTCCAAAATGTGCATATATATCACAGGCTCATGTAAAATGTAATGTCACACGTATGCCTATAGTATACAATTCAGACTCTTTGTATATGCACAGTATGTAATGCTGTGTTATGATATGAAATCACACTTTTCAGATGTGTAGATATCTTAAGAAATACAGCAAATATAATATAGGTCTGCAAACCTCACATACCCAAGTCAGAAATGTCCACATGTGCAGGCTTCTGTTTGGTTGGCCTATAATATATGGCAAGTTGTGAATGCCTCTACATATGTACATCATAGGAGCAGCTGATATTTGCCCACTACTACAAGCCTCTGGCATGTTTATATTATATGACCAGCTGATATTAACCTAGTGCTTCAATCCTTTTGCAAATTAATATTTTGCATACAATATTTTTGTAAAGAATATTGATGCCTTCTTTGAATCGGTGGAATGCTGGTTAAAAAAAAACAATGAGGCTCATAACGTGATGCGCTCTGGTTTTGTATGGAGCAACAGTTGATTGCCAGATCAATTGATGGTTTGCCTTAATTGCAGTGAAAAATCACCTCCACATCACCCATGGAAACCAAGGTACTTTTCTAGTTATGCTAAAAATCCATCTAAAGGGAGATGCTGAGTATTTACTTGATGGCTCTACGTCATTAGGGAGAGGCTAATCCAGTCTTGTGCTTTTGTTTTAGTAAACTGTGTAATCTCATTTGAGTACAATGGGTATATTTAAAGTAAACCAAGATTACAGATCCTAGAATGCAATGGGATGAAAATCGAAGGCAAGAGTCCTGTCTCGCAAGGTACAAGAATTCATTCAAATCCCCTATACATGGACCATGTATTGAACTGTATGAATGCTTTAGCCATGCCACTAAGCACCGTAAGTGGTGTGCATGGTGAAAAAAGGAAGGGTAATTCGCTCAGATGTTCGTGATCAACCCAGCAGCCCACCTTTCCAAAATTCAGAACTGGTGAATAAGCCACAAGTATAGTTTGGGAAACACTTTGAATGTGGTTACTATTGCTGGAGAGACCACGTCCTTGGTCACTGTACTACACCTGACACTAAAGCCAGAGTTTTCTCATTCTGAAGACTATGTCCTGATCACAAAGTGGACATTATTGTGAGTAGAATTTATAAAATTTGCTGTGTATTTCATTAAACTGATTCCATGACATATTTTTGACATACTCAATTGCACTCATGTCTACCAAATGTGTGTATTGTACTATTGTTTAATAACATTAAATATAATTCTTTTATTGGACATAGTTCAAACCTTAACTACAGTTATGACAGGGTTTATTTATCATTTAACAATTTAAATCCTTGTGTCACAAATACTGCAATTTCCAGCATCCATGTTTCAAGCAAACTCATCCTCCTCATTCTATATTACCACTGGTTTTACTTTTTCTTTATATTTATAAAGCTCTCTGCAAAATACAGTAAGAAAGAACACAACTCTGTGCGGATCAAGAAATGAAAGATGGCACAGAGCTAGAAAACCTGGTTGCTCTAGAAACACCATGCAGGCACATTATTTATTCTCACTCAGGTAGCCCGGCAATCAGGATTGTAGGGCTGGTTATCTGCAGTGAAATTTGCAAATTAACATACTCTACTTTTACATAAAAACAAGCACACTAAATGAGAAGTTACACTTTTCCGGGCATATACCTCAACAGTTAAACAAGTCATACTTGCGCATGTTACGAAAATCAAATCATTACTTACTGCCTTTCGGTTTTATACATTTTAATTATAGACCTGCTGCTGCATGACACGCTGCTTGCTTCTTGAGTTGCCTGCAGCTGCGCAGTGCGCTGGGGCGGGCGGAAAGTGGAGACATTAATCCACATTGGCCCGACTCGAGAGAAAACACTTAACAATTCTCCAAGGAGGGATGGGGCCAAGCTAATAATCCGTTTCAAGTAGTCATTAGTAGCGCACTAGTACTATGTTTGCTGGTAGTTAGGCTGAGGCAGGGACCTCAACCAGACAGTTTCTGGGTGGGTGCACGTACCATCCGTGTGTCTCATTATAAGGTTGGCAGCCGCTGCATCCATATTTAAATATTTTATGCACAAATCCAGCCTAATCAGGCAACTTGGAAAATGAGGTATGGATTTACTGTGCGAGATCAGCTCTTCACTGGGGAGGCCGTGTGAACATAGTGAGCTAATATCTCGTGTAGACCTGGCCCTAAAAAAATAAGTGCCAGTGATTAGCACCGGAAACCACTGCCTCAAATTAAGCACTGTAAAAGATGTGTTCTTGGTTCTGTACTGCATGCTGCGATAGTTCTATATACTACAGACACCAGACAGCTACTAAGCCCAGGTGCCAAAGTGAGGTGAGGAGAGGTACACACAGAGAAAGGACTTACTCGAGCTTGTTGGGACCTGCTGGGGGCCTCCACTCTCCATGGTCAGTTGCTCCTTTGGACTTAGAGGGATGAAACCCTAACAGTATATTATGTGTGGTTGCTGTTTTGCTGGTGGGCTTCTACAGTTATCACAATCCTTCTCTTGCATATACCTTAGCTTCTACATCTACCTCTAGTTTTACTCTTACTACAAATAATTCTTCCTTTAAACCTACACCTACCTTTAATTCTGAAACTGCCCTTCCAAATCAACCCATTGCTATAACTTCCTTGTAATGACAAAAACCTATATCTCTACCTCTACCTCTACCTCACAGTCAGCCGTGGCCAGTGCAGTTAGGAGCGGTGGCGCTGTGAAGCCGGGTGTGGGGGGATTTCGATGGATGACAACAAGAGAAAATAAATTATCTATTCCCCCAAAATCCGGCCCCACTGCTATTACCTGCACGAGTCGCGGCTGCTCACAGCAACTCTACATCAACCAAATCACATCAACTGCTATCTCTAAACCGATCCCTATCTGTATACCTACCACTTTGTACATATGCACCAGCATTATATTTCTACAATTTCTTCTACACCTTCCTCTAAACATACCAACCCCATCTCTGGTCATTACATCTACCTCTACCTCTATGCCTACCATTATCTTTTGACCTTCCTCTTCCGCTACAACACCTACAAATACTTCTACAACCATCTCTACCACTTCTCCTTGGCAACAGACATCGCCATAGCCATCCCGGGCGGCTACAAGATCACCCGCAGAGACCGCGCCAACGGAATAGGAGGGGGAATCACCATCATCCACAAGTCCACCCTCAAGGTCTCGTCCACCCTCAGCACCGCCAAACACCTGCACTTCCAGATCCATACCTATCCTAACACCACCCTCAGAGGAACTCTGATCTACAGACCTGACCTCAGCTCAGCGACTCAATCGCCGACTTCGTCAGCATGCACGCCCTTGCCTCCACGGACTGCATCTTCCTTGGAGACCTGAAATTCCACCTCGAAAACAAAAATGAAACCAACTCCACCACCCTGATCGACAACCTCGCCAACATCGGACTACGGCAGCTCGTCTAAATGCCCACCCACTCCACCAACCACACGCTTGACCGCATCTTCTCCGCAAGCTCCCACGTCTCCTTCAGCCACACCACCGAACTCCACTGGACCGACCATCACTGCATCCACAGCACCTTCCAGAAACCCATCACGCACCACAGCACCCAACAGGTCCCCCGCCACTGCTGGAGCAAAATCAGCAAAGATCAGCTAAACACCGCCCTTGCCTGAAGGCCACCCTCCGAACCCACCGACCCATACGCCGATCAAGAAACCCACCAACAGACACACCAACAAGAACACCAGCTGGTTCTCCGTGGATCTCCAGACATCCAAACAAACCAGCGGAAGAATAGAGAAGAAATGGCACCGCAAACAGACACCGGAGAACCACGCAGCCCTCAAGAATGCCAAGCGCCCCACTACCACCTCATCAGTCCTGCCAAAAGGACCTCCTTCAAGGCCTCCTCGACAACAACGCACACAACAGCAAAGAGCTCTTCAACATCGTGAAGGAACTCCCCCACCCCAGCTCCAACACCAACAATATCCCACCATCACAAGACCTGTGCAACTCCCTGGCCACCTTCTTCCATCGCAAGATCGCAGACATCCACAACAGCTTTGATGACGAGACCACCACGACAGCCAATGACACCTCAGATCCCACAACCACTACTAACAACAACCACCTGCTCACCTGGACGAACATCAATGATGACAACACCATCAAAATCATGAACACCATCCACTCCGGCTCCCCATCAGGCCCGTGCCCACACCACATCTTCAACAAAGCCAGCGCCACCATCACACCCCATCTCCGCAAGACTATCAACATCTCCTTTGAGACCGCGACCTTCCCAGAGAGCTGGAAGCGCACAGAAATCGATGCACTGCTCAAGAAACCCAAGGCTGACCTGAAGGACCTCAAGAACTTCCGGTCCATCTCCCTGCTCCCATTCCTGGTAAAGGTCATCGAAAAAACCATCAACAGACAGCTGGCGCACTACCTCGAGGAGAACAACATCCTGAACCCGTCCCAGTCCGGGTTCCGCAGCAACCACAGCACCAAAACTGCCCTCATCGCTGCCACCGATGACATCAGGGCCTTAATGGACAACAGGGAACCCCGGCCCTCATCCTCCCGGACCTTTCAGCCGCCTTCGACACGGTCTGCCACCGCACCCTATGCACACGCCTCCACAACGCACGAATCCGAGACAAGGCCCTGGAATGGACCACCTCCTTCCTCGCCGGCAGAACCCAGAGCGCCCACCTGCCCCCTTTCAACTCTGAAGCCTGCAAGATAATCTGCGGCGTACCCCAGGGATCATCCCTCAGTCCGACATTGTTCAACATCTAAATGGCCCGCTCGCCCACATCGCCAGACTACACAACCTCAACATCATCTCCTACATCGATGACACACAGCTGATCCTCTCCCTCACCAAGGAACCCCTCACTGCCAAGACCAACCTCCATGAAGGAATGAAAGCTGTTGCCGAATGGATGAAGAACAGCCATTTGAAGCTGAGGCCATCATCCTTGGCTCCACCCCTCAGCCTGGTACGACTCCTGTAGCTGACCGCCCTGGGAACAGCACCAACGCCGACCAACGGCGCGCTCAACCTGGAGTTCATTCTCGACTCAACACTCTCCATGACCAAGCAAGTCCACGCCGTCTCTTCCTCCTGCTTCAAAACCCTCTGCATGCTCCGCAAGATCTACAGATGGATCCCCACCGACACAAGTAAAATGATTACCCAGGCCCTCGTCCGCAGCAGGCTGGACTTTGGAAACACCCTCTATGTGGGAGCCCCCGCCAAACTACTTAAACGTCTGCAATGTATATAGAACACCTGGGACTGCCTGATCCTCGACATTCTGCGACACAGCCACATCACACCCCACCTGAGAGACCTGCACTGGCTGCCTGTGAACAAGAGTATCTTCTTCAAGCTCCTCACCCACGCACACAAGGCACTCCATGTCACCGGACCAACATACCTCAACAGACATCTCACCCTCTACACCCTGAACCACCAGCTCTGCTCTGCCGACCATGCCCTCGCTATTGTCCCCCGCATCCAAAGAGCATCCTCCGGCAGCAGATAATTCTCCTACCTCGCCGCCAAGACCTGGAACACCCTCCCCATCCTCCTACAGCAGACCCAAGACCTACTTACCTTCAGGAGGTTTCTCAAGACCTGGATGTGTGAGCAATAGCAGCATCCCCCCAGCGCCTTGAGACCCTCATGGGTGAGTAGTGTGCTTTACAAATTCCCTGATTGATTGATTGATTCTCTGCCCTGTATCTACACAGGTAACTGACACAATATCGAAATCAACAATTTTGTATAACACAAATCCTCTGTCAAAAATATCATTGTTAAAAATATATTGTCCCTATCCTTATAACGGTAAGTGCATAAATATTGAAAAACAATATAGTTTCACACTAATATGCAAAAACATTGTTACTTAACATTAACCCTGGGTGTAAAACTCCGCTCCGCTCGTGGAGTTTGTGGATATTTGGCAATTCGAGCTCTGCGTAGAATGCGGAATTGCCGAAAACGGCATGCTCCGCACCAGAGCAGAGTTTTTTTGTGTTTGCATGCCCAAAATGCGTTTTTGCGCGTGCGGGAGCATCTTACCAGGTGTCTGCGATTGGCGACGAGAATTCTCATCCTTTCACGAGCGCCATGAGATTTGGTTGCCGGTCGCACGGTCCCACAAGAGTGTGCGATCGCAAACATGCCATTTGGGTGCACAATCGGACTTCCGGCGAATGTTTTGTGAAGATCGTGATCCCGAACACCCAGAATTTGCAATCTGGAGAAGAATCTCTCTCAAGCAGCATCAAAACCTTCTCAAAATGATGATTTGGTTTTAAACAACTCATCAGATGGATATTTGGCTTTACTTTTTTTGTAAAAAGGAGTCCTTTTTCTTTTTTTACTTTTTATTTGAAGAGGGAGAAAGTGCCACAAACTCTCCAACTTAAAGTTCCTGTCCAGCAGGCTCCTCCCAGTGCTTTGTCCATCTCCTGTTCACTATTCATTTGGATTTGGAGCAGGAAGGATCCCTCTTTGTGTCTGTTGCAATATATGCCATTGAATTTGAGGACTTTTGAATTTAAGGTTTCTGAAGTAAGTTGGAGAATTGGTGTTGCTTGTTTGATTGGGGCATTGCATCTACATTTTTTTGTACTTTTCATCAGTTTTTGAAAATGTATTGTAGTGGGTGGCCTGTAGTTTCAGTAGGATCCTAGTTGTTTCTTTGTAAGTACTTTTTCTTCTTTTATAAAGAAAACATGTTGCACAGTTCACTACATTTTCTCCAACCTTTGAAATCAATTTGCAATATTTATTTAGTTTACCAGCCCCGTCGCCTGCCAATAGGCTTTTCAGCTAGCAGGCCCAGAGCAACTCATGGGTGCATTGAACATCTGTTTCTGTGGTGTCTGTTGAGTATTTAAACATAATTTAAGGCATGGATGGCATTGGATTGAAATGCACAATGTGTTTATATGGGGTATTAATGTTTTTTTCATGTGTGTTAAATAAATGCCTTTGTTGGATGTGTGTGGATGTAGTGTAACTTGCAAACCTTTTTTAGCCCTGTGGATTTTCGTTTTGCATTTTTGAATTAAATCTGTGTTGTTTAGCATACCTACTCTGTCTGGCCAGTGTGTGAGTGTGTTTGTAATAGTGGGTAAGCATTTGACTTGGCTGAGGCTCCCCGTGTGGCCAGGGGCCATTTTGTAAATTCTGTGTCCTTATAGGTCTGGTTGAGTTCATTATTATCCAGGCCTCTTGGTTGTTGTTGTGAGTGACTGACCATGTGGTTGGGGGCCATTTTGTGAAGGCAGCCAGTGTGCTTTTGCCCTAGGTCTGCATTGTCTGTGTTCACTTTCTTGTTGTTGTAGCCTGGCTATGTGGCTGGTGGCTATTTTGTGAAGGCAACCTGTGTGTGTCTGCATTATGTCTGCATGTCTTTCCTTTGTTCCTCTTGTCTTATTGCTTCTATGCATTGTCAGCTGCAGCTCCCTGAATGCTGAATCTCACTTGATGCACAATGCCAAACCGGCTCTGTTACATTTGTATTTTTGTTGTTGTTCTTCTTCTTTTGTATCCTTCCTGAGTGAATTGAATATATAATTAAAAATGTGGTATAGAATGCACCATTTTGCCATTTTTCCAACATTTTCTTGGGGGAGAGCACACCCACCCCCCTTACAGTGGTCAGGTTCACTCGATCGTTATGCAACGTATGGATGCTGGTCGGACAAAATTTGCAAGGGCAACTTTGGGCTCCCAGTCCAACCCTGAACATACCATACCATACAATACCACTCATACCATAACATAGCATAACAGAACATAGCATAACATAGCATAAAATAACATAACTTAACCAAACTTTAGCACTAGTTAGCAATGATAAGGTGCACAGTGTCCCAAAACCAGCACAAACGAATACAGGAGAGGTGAAGGCACACATTGTAGGAGTAACCATTACCAAGGATGTCAGGTCTACCAGAGCCATAGTGTTCTTTCACCCAGCGGGTCTCCAGGGGCAATATTGCAGAAGTGTTCCAGGGGTGCAAAGGGTGTTTGAGCCTGCTTTGCACACCCTAGGTGCACTTTGGTAATGCAGAAGGGAGTCAGATGTGTCTGCATCCCCTTTTGTAATAACCAATAGTGCTAGTGCACATAAAGAGCAAGCGCTATCATCAGAGGGCATTACCCAATTAGCATAGAGAGTGGCCCCATGCAAACAAGGAAATACCATTGCCTCTGTACCCACGCCCTATTACAGACACTGGCACAGAGGCAAATAAGATGGCAGGCGTTCCCCTGACAGTGCACCACTTAAAAGGTGGTGCACTGTCAGTGCGCCCACTAATGGCAGCCCCCTGGAGGTGGGAAACGGGATCCCAAGGTTCCCTCCTGACAACCCCTTGGAGGCGCCTGCAAGGGGATCTCTAATCTCCTTTAAAAATAAAGGCGGGTTGTCACCTGCACAGTGAAACACGGAGTAGCTGCTTCAAAACTGCTCTTTGTTTCACTTGCAGCGTGAGTTCGGACTGCCCTGGGGACAGTGCATTCTAGTAAAAGGGTGACTTTCCCTGTTTGTGTCCAGCACATCTGTTTTAAGATGTACTGGGTGCAAACTTGGAAAGTGTGCCCTATCCATAATAGGGCCCCAGATGTGTCTGACTTACAACACTTCTCCCAGTCAGCAATCAACTGAATGGTGTGTATCAACAAAGGTGGTGCAAAACAGTCACTTTTTGTTAGCAGCAGTGCCAGCCTTGCTATAAGCAGCAGTCTTTTAGTTTTTTTAAAAGTTTATCCGCCCCTTTTACCCTCCATGTTTCATGTCTAAGACCAGAGCCTTGCTATTTACTAGGACGATGTTCTTTATGGACCAGAGGGGCTCTGTTGTCTGGTATTGTACTGTGACTTGTTAAATGAACCCGAACAGGGTTTTTCCCTGAAAGCCACAAAGGACCTCATTACGAAATTCCCCTTTCACTCTTTCACTCCATGGGAAGATATCGGGATAAGAATTATAAATTGAGGGTGGCATATTACGAATTATTTTCTGAGGAATAACACACCGACTCGGGAATACCGGGTATAATTCCACATGTTATTTTCCCCCAATTGGCTAAATTTATCAACTTTGTGGTGCAGATGGTAAATAGTACAGATGCACCGATGGCTTTTTACTTCAGTAAGAGGGAGCCTTTTCTGCGCCCTCAAGCTTCTGCACAAGGGTGGGCAGAGTGGTATGCAGCTGCTGCCTGCAGCTTCCGCTACTCCATCTGGGGCTCCTTGCCTGGCTTCTTTCTATCTGTAATTATCAGGTCAAGAACTTGCAGACACGCAGGGCCGGACTGGGAACCACAACTGGCCCTGGCAAAGTGCTCGGCCAGCCCCGCCTCCCCACTCGGGGGAGGGGGGTTGAAGGTGCCGCCGAGCTCTTTGCCGGGGCCGGTTTTCGGCCGATTTTGTTACAGGGCCGATTTTGCAGCTATGCTGCAAAAAATGCCCTGTAACAAAAACGGCCCCCAGGGGTCCAAAACCGGCCCCCACTTGTGCGGCGCACCGGGGGATTGCCCAGTGCCCGCTGTGGCTAGTCCGGCCCTGCAGACAAGATAATTCTGGGCCCAGAGAACCTGGAAAACCTTTAGTTGCCAGGAGCGGTATCCCTCCTGGGGATTCGGCCAGTAGGAGTTCCCAGAGAGGTATCCCCCGGGCGATACATCGGGCAAGTACAAGGTTTCTGGTTTCTCCTGGAAGACTTGTTAATTCCGGTCCAGTATCTCCCGGTGGAGGTAACTGGAATCTAGTCATGAAGATCTTACGAGCGAAACCTACATTTATTATATGAATTGGCTGAGACTTAACTTTTGTTAATTAAGCCCCAAGAGTTACATGTTTGGTTTTATTTTACATTACAGTTTATAATATGTTTGGTAATATGCGCAAAGACAGAAAGGTTAAGATAAGAACTTTATATTAATATTATAAAACACAATTGTATGAGACAACGTTACCTAATACATGAATTTTATAGGCAGGTGCTGCACATAACACACAATGCCACTGGGCTCAGTTTTCCAACATGCAAGATGTACATACATAACACGAATTTCACTGGCATTGATTAAATGTGTTTAAGAATATTCCTTTATTAAATTGCAGTCCGTGACAAAGAGACAGCCAATGAATTAAACAGGTCCTGGAAAATAACCTTATGTCTGTACCAGACCAATTAATTATTAATTGCTGTTTGAAAATATTAGGTTACCCAGACAAAAGATGCTGGTTATGAACCCAGATGTGAAGAGAGCTAAGCTTTCAGCATGTATTCACAATCACCAAGTGGATATTTTTATTTCTTTCATCACCGTCTCCGGAATGTGTTCCATCAGAAGTGAGCTTTACTTGAAGAAAACACAAGTCGCAGTGGATTGTTTGAATTGAAATATAATTTAAAACATATTAGGCAAAATGCTTCTATTTTTTTAAAGATTTCTGATGCATTGAAATGAAACAAGAAAAGTAATATGTTGCTGAAATATTTGATCGCTAACACGTCCGCTTTGTCAGTTGTCTGAGTGATGAGGAGTGGGCAGAGGTTACACCCTAGCTAGAAAAACAAGCATGCCAATTTCTTTCACAAAAAGGCGCCTGAAGCAATTAGCAAACCACGTGTCCAAAATCTGGAGAGGAGTTGTCTGTTTCAGACATTTGAATAGGTTTGAAATATTCTAAACGAAAGATGACCAGCAAAGATAGTTTTCTCTGTTTGGTCAAGGATCTAGGGGCAGGCCAGCTCACACCAAGGGACTCATTATGATGTCGAGCGGAAAGTCTCCGACCAGTGGTAGGAGGCTCTCTGCCTGACGTGGAATCTTTGCAGTCCAATTGCCATATCAGGATGATGGTGGTCGTAGTTAAACCTGCAGGGGGATTCTGACGAACTTCTGACATCTGAAAGACAGCATAATCCCTTAATGAGGGCGGCTCCACTGTTGGAATTATGATGTTGGTGTCCGCAAGCCGTTCCATGTTGACCTTTCTGACAATAAAAGGTTGTCGTAGGTGACATTGGAGAAATCTAGCACGGTCCCCCTTGCCCTCTGGCCCTCCACAATAGGACCTGGGAAGCACCACATCCCTGCGCTCTGTAGCAGGCACCAAAGGGTGCCTACCACACAGTGTAGAGATGGTCACAAACATACACTTTTCAACAGAAGCTTGTGCTGCTGACCGTCACGCAAGCTTCAATTGCAAATTGGATGTTTGTGACCACCCTATGGGTGGTTGCATCGTAATCATGCGGTCAAAGCAGCCGACATGAGATCGGGTGGTTCCAAACTGCCACGGTGTCCGCCTGATATCGAATCAGGCCCATTACATCTTCATACTTTTCTGGCTGTGTTTTTCTTGTGTTGCTTGTCACTCAGTGTGGAATGTTATACCTGGACTGTACATGAGTTTTGATTGAACACTTACTCTAAAGACTGCTAAAACATCCCTGGTAGGAACCTGTAGAGTTCTGGTGGCATCATATATAACTGTGGGTTACCTAGGCAACCACTAATCTGTTGAATTGTGGCTGTGTTACCTGTGGAAGATGCAAGATTAAATAACGTTTCTAAAATATACATGAAGTTTGTACTCCCTTAACCGGTAATCATCTTGTTGAGTATTTTAGACCAATCTGAGAAAATCTTTTTTTTGTGTGGCACCTCCGTTTGTTACATTTCATTGCTGCTTTTTAAACTCTGTACACTGGGGCACTGCTGCCAAGTGTATGTGCTCTGACTCCTACAACATTTAGAAACTGATTAATCCCTGATTGGCTGATTTAACTTTTCTATAGGGACATAGTATATGCTGTGGAAATACATACATGATATGAAAAATTAAATGTCACCTGTAGACTGCAGTACTTATTGTGCCATCTACTTGTGTGACAAAGGAATATAAGACTTCCGGCCTACCACTAGCAAGACTGCTGTAGTGTAAAACCTGCAGTGCTGCTTGTTAAAATAAGGTTTTTGTATTGGTAATAACATTCCTTTTAAATAATATTATCTCAGCCATATGTAAGCTGTGTAGCCCACAAGAGGGTATTTGGTATTTAGAAAATTGGTCCATGTATAAAATTAATGTTATCATGTCCCTACAGTGCCAAGGCCATAAAACTATTACTACTGTGGCAGGTCTAGCTGCCCTTTGTAGAAAACCAAAGCACAGAGCAAGATATTATTACTGCAGGTCGGGAATGGGACGAGCTAGAAATATTATTAAACCACCATTTTTAGTAGTTATTAAAACCTGAAAGGTGATTTTAGATTTGTAATGAATATTAAGGAAAAGTAGCTTTTAGAAAGTTACCTTTTATTTGACTGAATTGTGCAAAGGTTAATTAGCATACTCCTTTGCCAGCTCACTGCCTATGCTCTAGCTCAGGAATAGGTGTAAAAGAGGTGTGACATGCCTCCCTGATGCAAACAATAGGCTTTAATGAACGGGCTGTAGTGTAGTTCCTATATCCCTGATAGGCTCTATGCATTGGAATAATATACACTATAGATTTGACATAGGACTGAGGTCAGTATGTCTCTATCGAATACATTAAACTTCATTACTTGTGTGTGCCAGCTAACTCAGATGCCACTAGAAACTTCTCGAATACACAAGAAGGGATTAGTTTCTAACAACCGCATAAACATGACAACTTTGTTTCCCTTAGAATCGGCACAGTCTCTGAATCGTGGAAACAATACATAACAGTTTCACTCAGTCAATCGAGCATGCTTTGTTTCTACAGAGTTCACACAGAAATATGTAGACAAGCGTTTCAATAAAAAGGGTTTATTGAACAGTCTTATTTCTCGTGCAAGAAATATGAACTGCTACAATCGTAAGACAGAATGTGAAGTATAATACGTATAGCGTTAGCAGTAAGATTAGATAATACTGCAATAGTATGGTTTGTAGCTATGACATATATTCATAAAAATACATACATAAATAACACAGGCTAAAATGTGAATACTCATCTGGTGCTTCTAGTTAGTTCTACCCCAGTATACCTAACCTAAGTGTAGTGCGAGGTAAGAAGTAGGTGCTGTTTTCTAAAGTATAGCTAGCAATAGTTTATTTTTGCCAGAGTTACCAAGAGTCCCTCTAGGTTCTAGTCTGCTCCAAAACTTAGAATGAGAGAGGTTGGAATTTCTTTCCGGGTCTTGATCTCTAACACCACGCAAGGGGAGTCAGAAACACTGGAGATGGATTCTCTGTGAAAAGGATGTTAGCGTTTGGTCAGTGAGTCAGGCAGGGACTCGAATTCCTTCCGAACTTGCCGTGGCGAGCCGCAGCCTAGCCGTGCAAGTATGCAGTCATGCAGTTGGTAGGTAGCCGTGCCTTTCCATGGCAAGTGACGGTATATTTATACCTTGAAGGTGTTTAGGAATGCCAGTATTGACGTAAAAGTCGGGCAGAGGAACGTCATGAATGAACCCCTAAGGAATAGATGTTCTTGCACAATAAATGAGTTCTTGGAGGAATCAATAATCCAAACATGGGGAAGTCCTACAGGCTTAAGAGACTGGTTTTGCCAGAACTCATTGTGACGTGGATGGACGGATGTAGGTGGACATGCCTGTACTTGGTTAGCATGGATAATGCTTAAATAAGGGTAGGATTTCTATGTCTATATATGGGCAATGCGAATTGTGCCTATATAAGGGCATAAATCGGTAAACCTATATACAGTAACTAAATCGACCCACAACAGGGCAGAGTTGACTACTCTGGACTCCATACAATATTCATAGGAGGGCTGTGGGCATCTTGTTAATGTCACACTTTCAAATTCCGCTTGAAGAGTGGGTTCAGCCACATGTAACACTTTAGGCATACTTTAAAGGTACAGAAAAGACAAAGACAATTAATGTGCATCTTTTGTCTAGTTTCTGAAGGACCCTGCTTTTTGTCTGCCAGACATCTGCCTCTGGGTTTCTTGTGGATACAGTGGCTGCTTCAAACACTGAAGTTTAGTGTTAGGTGTGGGGAGGCACCGGTGATTGTCCAATAATACTACCACACACACCCAGCCCTCAGAGCCCAGGTTCAGTGTGGCCAAAGATGTCTGCCATTTTGAAAATGCCCTGGCAAATGGTATTTCGGGCCTTTTTTGCTGAAAAGCAAAAAGGAACATCTCAAAAAGTGGGTAGGATTTTCCTCAAGAACATTTACCCCCTTGATTATGGAGAGCCCATGGGTCACGACAACCCAGTAGCTGATGCCAGGCATACATGTGCACCCCAAGACACCTTTATCAGAACACTGCTGAACGTGTTGAAAGGTATCAGTCAGACTGTGCCTGCCACACTTTGTGTCTGTGACTTGTGAGACAGATCTCCAAAGATCATAAGCTGACCCCCTGGGTGATCTAAGAAAGTAGAAAAACTGAAGAAGACTTTCCTGTCAAGAATCTCAGCTGACTACTGCCAATTGCACATGAACTGGACTCTTCTATTGCCCTCTGCCTGACACCCTGATAATCTTTACGTGCTCTCTCTGACATCCTGTGGGCATGGAAGTGTACTCATGTGGTTGTTTGGGCACCAATAGAAGGTTGGGAACATTTTCTAAAGTTTTCTCCAGAGCCCTATAGCTTCAAGGGAGCTGCCTGCATAAACTATCCAACCTGCAGTCCTTGGCATTGGATTGAATGTCCCACGTGAGGAAGAGTTTTTCCTAAGAAAAGCGACAAAGTCCCTTTTCTGATTGGGACTTACAAACTTTATCGAACATCTCACCTTCCATACCCTAGTGAGGCTAATCTACTTAGCGTATCAGACCCACTCTCCATTACAGTTGGCCTAAAAATTGCACCCAGGTACAGGTCTACCTCGACCCTTAACTATCATTGTTGCTTTGCACTTTTTGACACCATTTTGTCTTACATCTGATATTTGTCATTTTGGTGCCACTCTGCAGTTTACATTTTCCTCTATTTTAATAAATTAGAGAGGGGTTTTTATTGTATTGGTTTTTTTTTACTTTTAAACTCTGCTGTTACTTCTAAATGCTTTACACATTTCTCTTGAATTTAACATGTTGAATTAAGGTTTAAATTACTGAAACCTTTGATTGGACATAACAAGTTTGTGACTTTATTACTTGTGGTGGACTACTCTCCACCACAAAAAACAATTGCCTTTTTCTCAACCGATTGTCTATTTTTGATCCCAGACTGTTCAGAATCCTCTACTGGTCATTTGCATCATATTTTTAGGTCTGATTTTACTAAAACTATGGGGCAGATTTATGAGGCACTTGCGCCACGTTTACGCCGCTGTTGCGTCACGCAAGGCGGCGTAAACGTGGCGCATCCCTACGAACGATTTACAACGTGACGCATCTAGGCAGATGCGTCACGTTGTAAAGCCCTGCGCCGCTTGTGGGCGTTCCGGCGCAGGGTGGGCGTTCCGGGGCAGGTGCGCCTCGCAAAAGTGGCTGAGTGAAATCTATAAGATTTCACTCAGTCACTTTCAGGCCAATGCTGCGTCAAAAGCCTGCGCCTGCTTGAAGCAGGCGTAGGTCTTGACGCAGCATTGTTAAGATGGGGCACCCCCGAGCCTTGCTGGAGCTGCGTCGCGCTTGCGACGCACCTCCAGCAATGCGTCACCTTTACGGCACAGATGCGTCACGCATCTGTGCCGTTTTTGCCCCATGGTGCGCTGCATTATAAATGCGGCGCACCATGGGTGGCGGAGCTGTGGCGCACTGTGGCGCACATTAACTGGCGCATCCCTGGGGATGCGCCAGTTAACATAAATCTGCCCCTATATGTATAATATACTTACCTATAGGGGCTTTCAGCCATCTCTCTTCATTAATTGGTTTGTGATTTTATGGAGTGAGATTACCAGCTTGGGTTATTCTAAAACACCATACTCACCTGGGCCCATAAACATACAATATGCTAATGGTCACCACTGGCGATCAGAACTTATTTTTTCCTTATAGTGAATTTAACCTGTAAACCAATTCTTACCAATACCATATCACCTTAGTTCTCAATTTCCTCTGGTCAGTAGATCAGGATGTTAGCATAATAGGTACAGTAACATTTTCTTTTATTTCTTTAAATGACCACAGACTCGGGAGAGTTTAAAAAACTTTATGCAATAATTTTGTCAGTTAAATACCAAAACATGTCAAACACCAACTTTTAAGGAGAAATAACGATCTGAGTGAGGACATAAAGACTTAATAAAATCGCATGACGTTGATACCTGGGACGGGTAGAAAAAGGAAAACAGTACAAGGACATGCCACACAGTATTATATTTACCTAGAATGGTGTGAGGACCAACCCCTGGCCAAGGAGCTGGGAAGGGACTCCCGATTAGTTAGGAGGCAACAGATCAGGACAGGTTCAGGACAGGACAGGTAACCTCTTCTAAGTGCAACACCAGTGTTGCATCCCTCTCTGGTGCTACTCTCCTCAATTCTTCCCCTTCTGGATGGACAGATTCTTTTCCCTCAGCAATCTCTCTGACTCTTCCCTCTCACCGGCTCTCCTTTCTTGATTCTTCTGTCAGAGTGCTCGAGCAGCATCTCTCAACTCCGTGGCCTCCGCCGTCGTCTGCTTCAGTGATGGGTCGGTGACAGGTCTGTGACAAGTCTGATAAACTAACTGACTGAGCCTACCTTAGTTATACTATTCTCAGTGTATGTACCTCCCTCCAATGTTTCAATATTTGTGAATCCCCTACTAGTGATTGGACAATGGGATAGGGAGAGGTCATCACCCCATACTAATGCCATTTTCTTAGGCTTATTGTTCTATGTTCCCTTCCCTTAACTACTTTCCCAAGCTTTAACCCCTTGGGCGCGGCCGCGATTCCGCGCCTTTGCGGCAGTTTTATTGAGTGGGCTGGTTCATGACGGCCCCCAGCCGTCATCAGCACACGCCCACCGTGATGCATGACGGCCGGGGGCCGTCATCAGCATGGAAGAGGTTAAATCCCACCTGCATTCCACATAAGGATTTATACAATGTATACAAATTTGGCTTTATCTCCTTCCCCTCTTTGGGTCAAGAGGTGCTGTTCCCAGGCGCGTCTTCTGGTCAACTGTACTTGGCAGAGTTTCAATTTCACAGCTCGAAGTCTGACAGTATCCAACGTGCTTGTGCGCAACTAGGCAAGATGGAGATTTCAGTCACCCTCCAGGCCACAATACAAACCAATAACAAAGTCAAAAGAAAAACAGGTTAGAATATGAAAATAAATTAATGCACTCTATACTACTTATCCCTACTCTAATTCCTATTTTAACTATCACATTAGCAGTTTAGTAAGACATGCAAGGTTTAGTTTAAGCATAGCCATGTGCTTTAGCATGTGAAGTTCAAAACGGCCATCTTTACTACTACTGCGCAGCTGCAAAGATTTCCCACCAAAGTGAAAGTCGTCATACTACGTAGATGCAGTAGACGCATGCGCAGAAGATTCCTGCGTTTTTGGCAGCCATATTAAGACATTCGGATTACTGGTTAGTAAAGCACATTTAAAAGCTTTCCCTAGATGAAGTAAATGTAGTGTAGTACAATTATTAGTTTACCACGAAACATGTTGGTTACATTATTACATGTCATTTGAGAGGATTGAATCCAAGCAAGTTTCTTACGAATGAAACCTTGCTCCATCAGATTGTATCATTCATGTTTTTCTTCCGCCCACTACTACAGGACACAGCAATACAGAAATATTTTTTCTTTCACTCAGTTTTTTATTTGACACAGGGCCAGTAGCTTCCCCAAAACAATTAAGTTTTGCAAAAAATGAACTTGAATTGACATGTTGGCTTTGCCAGTGCTTCTCATATCTGATGTAAAAACAGTTGTATTGCTCTACAGATCATGACAAAATCAAATATATACAGCAACGTCCTTTGTGAAAGCTCCCTTCAACCATTCATTTACATTTTGGAACAGCGTGCACAACAGCTATTTGATGTTATCGGTGTCATTCATTGCTGCCTGTCATTGTACCTCTTTATGTTGCTTTAAATTAAGAAGAATTACATTTGAAATCCAACAAAAAGTTGATTATATAAACATGCCACCCTCTGTGTGACTCTTTTATAAAAAAAAGTTTAGGGGAGACAGCAGCTCGCTGTAGGCAAGATGGCTACTGCACTCTAACTGTTGTTACATACCTTCTAAACGACAAGTCGGTACAGCTGAAGGGGGAAAATATTTGGCTTTTTCCGTGGAGTGGCGTCTTCACCATTGCATGTGGCCTCTGCGGTGAGGCCTTTTAAGTGTTCTGGTTGCTGTGGAGCAGATAACTCTTCTCTGCCATTTTTCTCACCCACACATTGTCACAACTTGCTTGCCTAGGGAGAGTGGTGAGGAACTGGGCCTATAAGCTGTGCTCACCTCCCTTCCTTCAGCTGGCTCACCTTCCTCTTAGAGGGATTTTTGGATAATTATTACTACCATGCAACTCTCATGGAAAAATTAAATGGGTTACCTCTTTCTGAGAGAAACTAATACAGCAGTTTTCAGTTACTACAATTAAAGTTGTCCTTCTAATTCCTACTCCGCAAATTCTGTCAGAACTGCACTGTCATTTTAAACACATGTATGGGCAATATTCTGCACACAATTGTAGTAAGTCATAAAATATTCAATTGTCTGTTTTTCTTACATTGCAAATGGAAACTACGTCAGTGTCTGCTCACACAAACAAACTGAAACAAGCTTCCTCACCACCACTCCTCAAATCTAAGGTTATTGACTCACAGGAAACCCCACCAAATATGGTATTGGAAGAAATTCAGGCTATTTATTTAAAAATAGACTCCATGTGCTCGGATACTAAAAATACTAAATGAAAAATTGCCTCCCTTCCTATGAGGGTAGCAGATAATGAGATTAAAATTTGTGATAACACTAAGGCCATAGCAACTATGATGACTCTGGTTGTACATCAGATTGCTCGCATCCAAACAGCCTTACTTGACTTAGAAAATAGAAACCAACAAAACAAGAAAATAAAAACTGACAATACAATTTATGAATATTCAATGTCCTATTTAATATTGAACCCTAAATTTGTTGTCTCATCTTGGAATCTATATTACCAAAGCTGCTCAATATTACATTTCCAGGACAATTTGAATTTGACAAAGCCCACCGTATTCCCTCTCTTCGCAATCCTCATTAAACTAAACCAAGACAACTTATATTTAAAGTCCATTGACATCATCATCTTCTTCTCATCAGAAAGACTACACAAGATATCCCAAACCTTCTTAATGATAGTAATAAAGTCTTTTTTCCCCCAAGATTTTGCCAAAGAGACAGTGGTAATTCTTCGACAATTCTCAGAGTTACGACCAAGACTGAGAGATGCTGGATATAAATATGGCCTTTTTGGCCCATGTACAATGCATATATGGGAAAATTATGTTCCTCCCCATAGACTTGATACAATTCTTAGAGCAAAATAATCCTATTGTTATGGATTCACAATCTTCAGATTCTGCTGGCTACATTTTATTCCCCCTCAATATTTGACATTATATTGATAATATAGCAGGTACATGCAGTATATCTAGTATTGCTTCATACATCCACCTCTATTGTTCGAGATGATATGAGGTCTTGGTGGATGACCTCCATGTATGTTGTCTGTTATGTTTGTCTTATTTTATGTGGGCTACTTCCTCTTCCCTATCCTTCATTTTTCTCAGATTTTCTAGTTCTCTATAACGTGATATGGCTCATCAATAAAAACTAAGCATTGTCTATGTGAATGGTAAGGGTTTTCGACATCCAGGCAAAAGGCATATATTTCTAGAATATTTAGGAGAATTCAGTGCTGATGTTTGTTTTTTATAAGAAACTCATGTTGATGGTAAACTCTTACATTCACTATCTGAGAGCTGGGTAGTAATGGTACAGTCTCAACTCCTCTCACAGGATGCAAAAATCGTGTAGCTACGCTATTCTCATGCATAG
The DNA here is from genome assembly GCF_964261635.1 of Lissotriton helveticus. NCBI lineage: Eukaryota > Metazoa > Chordata > Amphibia > Caudata > Salamandridae > Lissotriton > Lissotriton helveticus. The sequence goes on from NC_136062.1 coordinate 302,932,649, forward strand.
CTCATAAATAACTACTAACTCACCATCATAATTCGGAAGGTAGGTATGTCTATGTACAAGTTAAAGTCGAAAAACAGATATAAAAGTTTGTTAACAGCTAGGCTCCTACACTAGATGACCCTTCTTTTTGAAACAATATTGCTACTGAAATATTAAAATTAGATAACGCACCCCTTGTCATGAGGGTGAGGGGGTGATTTTATTCTTAGTCATAACCCATTACCGAGCTGCTCCTCTGCATTCAAATTTTAGCCCACTAAAGCTTATCACCTTTTGAAAAAAAAAATTCTGCCAATAAACTAATTGATTTTTGGAGACTAGTACATCTCACCAATACATAATTTACATGCTTTTCTAATGTGCATTCCACTTTCTCTAGGATTTACTACCTTCTCTCCACCTGCCGCATATGGAATCTGCAATACATTATTACTAATTAAATAATATGCCTGAAGATACTTCTGAAATTATCCATTGTGATGCATTTGAAGTATTTATTATAGGAACCACAATGCCTATTATGGCTCATGGAAACAAATCCTTTTATATGCACCTTTTCACATTAGAGAAATAGATAGCCGATTTTGAAGGATATTCATCTCTTCACTGGATAATACATACAAATCTCAACTTCAGAAGCTCAGATATAAAATTAATATTTTGCTGAGTAAAAGAGTAGGGTTACTTACCTCAAAAAAGAAATCAAACTTTCACTTGAACTCAAACAAATCTGTTTGACTCTTAGCCATCTACCTATATATCAAACAGTGAAAACCCAAATACCATCCATTTGAAGGCATGATGGTACCTTGTTTATTACTACAACTACAGATGCGATATTAAAGAAGTGTTTTCTTTTCATACCTCTTTATTACCTCTTGTATTTATATACAGTCCTCCAAAATGATGTCATTAATAAGTTCCTTAAAAACTGCCAGTTACCTCAAATCTCTGACACAGATAGACTCACTTTAGAAAACCCTAATGATATTCAAGAAATATACATGGCCGTTAATTCACTACACTCCAACAAGTCACATTGTCCAGATGGTATTCCAGCTGATTTCTACAAATACTTTCAGTCTTAACTCTCTCCTTTTCTACTTTCGCTACTCATAGAATTTCAAAATGCTTACATATGGGCAGATATTTTAATGAAGCCACTATCGTTGTCCTTGCAAAACCAAATAAAGACCCTACTTTGGATCCCAATTGTCATCTCATATCCCTCATTAAAAAAGATTGCAAAATATATACCAAAACTTACCTAAAAAGACCAACACCTCTACTTACCTCAATTATCCAGCCGGATCCGACAGGATTTATGAAAGGTAAATTAGCAGCACATAACACTCGTCTGTTGTGCCATGTTCCTTCTTCTGCTAATGACCTTCATTTGGCCCCACATTCTTTAAAATGGTTAAAGCATTATACTCAGCATCATCTTCTTCTATTTCTATCAATGGAACCCTCTCTACTTAATTCAATTTATTTAGAGGAACACAACAAGGAATGTGCCCAACCCCCCTATTCTTTCTCATTATCATTGAACCTCTCTTGTGCTCTTTCCTGATCAATCAGCAGTATGCTGGTATTGTTTTATAAAATACTATATGAGAAGTTCCTACTTATGCTGAAGATGTTCTGTTATATGTTAATGATCCTTTTACTTTTCTACCTATTATTCTCGATATTAATAAACAGTATGCAGATATCGCTGTCAATTGTTTAAATATAAATAAAACAGATTTTTTCAATTAGATATTTTATACAATTCTACAATGATAGCAAATAGAAACTTCTTGTAGTCACTATCAACACAAAAAATATTTCGGGGTTACTTTTGCTAACTCTATTAAAAGTACAATTTAAATTAAATTCTCTAAAATGTTAACCTCCACAAAGAGAAAAAAAAAAAAGGTCAACCCTTCATTTAAATTGGTGGGGATCTTATGAAACACTTACAATGATTATTACCCCACACATTTTTTACAATGTATCTATATTATCATTATGTTTCCCCTCTACTTCTTTACCAAAGTTAAAAAACTAATTATTAGGTTTATGTGGAACAATAAACCTGCGCGTCTTAATATTAAAACTTTGCAAAGTCCCGAACGAGTGGGAGGAGTTGGTTTACCTGATTTCAAGAAATACCATACTGCACAAAGCTCTTTATGGTTTCAAAATAATTCTAATTCTTCCAAATCGCTTTCAGTAGAAAAAAAAGTACTGCAGCCCTGTCATCTACCTACCTTTCTAACAAAGGCCAACAGAACGTTTGGTAAAATCACATCCATTTTTGCAGCATCTATACCTTTCCTCATATCTTTTTATGAAAAATTTGCTATTAGCATAAGGTATTCTAAAAAAGATTCCCTTTGGTTTAACTCTACACTCAAACTTAATAAACATATTTCTTCCCAGAGGTCATGGATGAATGCGGGTATTTTTCATATTGCTGATATTTGTCAAGGGAATGTGTTCTTTTCATTTGATGAACTAGGCACCAAGTACTACCTTCCTCAATCTGATTTTCCATCCCTAATACCTACTCTGATTTACTGCCTTCTGTAAACTATAAATATGGGATTTTATCTAGGCCTGTTTAGCTGAGCAGGACGCATATCTTTTAAAGTGTATAAATACCTTTCTGGTCAAGTCAAAAATGGTGTTCAGGTATAAATATGAAATCTTTTAATGAACAATGGAAATCTATTTGGTTATCTAATATTGTTAGTTATCCCCCAGCCACTCTTCTACAAACTAGCATTCATATTATATAGTAATGTTTTTGTCTCCAGTTACAGTATTTAACTGCTGGCATTGTAAAACTAGAAAGTGAGATTTACAACATATACTATATAACTGTACTGTCACTTTTTAATTTTGCTCTGATGTTTGTTAATATATTTTCCAGCTACTAAAAATCCAAGTACCTTTTTCATTTCCTGTATTAATCTAAAAATCTCATGTTTCTAAATCTGTATTGTATCTTGATTATTGTACATTTTTTAAACGTTACTCTTTCTAAAGCGATTAAATCAATTACCTCAAATTAGAAACATGAAACAGTACTATTGACCAAATCTTGGTAGAAATGTATTATTATGCTAAGACATGGACACTCCTCATTAGTACATATTTGTAAAGCCTGTTCTGTATTTATGTATAGCCTGTGTCATATGTAGGACTCACATATTACCTGTAACTTCTTATAAGATATATACTATATTGTTTATTATTTTCTTATAGTAGCCCCTCTTTGTTTTGATTACTTTGTTTCTATTGGCTAATTTTTATAGTAAAATACATTAATGTAAGTTGCTGTTCTCACATGTTTCTTGTATTTGCTCCCATATTTCATTCCTTACAGTTACAGTAATTTGTTTTGTATAGTGTACACTTTGAATTATACTTACAATTAATACATATTTTTAAACTGAAAGAAAAATTAAAAAGAGCATATTATCTCTCAGTCTTTTTAAGATTAGTCAATAGTTAAAACATCTCTTCACCGTGAAGATAGATTGCTCTGCCATGAACATTCTCACTAGCTTTGTGTGATCTTGGCTTAGTTTCATGCTGAGTTGTTACAGAGTCACTATCTCAAATCGGGTATTAATTTCTAAAGGGGGGACCCCTTTGCAACCTAATAAAGATAATCTGATTTGAGCAAAACATAATTCTTAGAATACCTCTACTTAGCCTCTTTAAGATATGGCACAAGTAACAGGCAATACCCAGAGTAGTATGTGTTAAGTTATAGCAGAAATAACAATTTCAAAGTCAAGAAAACAACAAAATACATTAATTGACATAAAAAATATCAACTTGAAAAAAGTCAGATGAAGGGAACCAGAAATATTAATGTTTACATTTTAATGGAAAAGCATCTAGAATAATGGTAGTTCGCAAGTGACCAGGAGGTAGCAACTTTTTCACGCCAATCACAATGAAGCTGAGGTCAGGTGCCATGTTAGGTCAAACAGGTCAACATTTTTACCTTCAGACTTAAGGTCAGATGTCCTAATAATCCAAGCAGTACAAGTCATGGCAACCTGAACACTGACTTTATCTGAATCAATTTCCTTGCAAATCAGCCTATGTACTAAAAGGTTAATTCCCAAAATCACCGATCACAGTTGGTCACAATTCGACCTACTTCATTAATTTCATGGGGCAGGTCGCATATACTACTCACTACAATCACAGGTATGGTCACCTGCTGGGGTCAGCAGATCACTTTGTTTATGATTGCTTTTAAATAAAGCAATCATTGGTTTTTAAATGCAGCCCATTTTCTGTGAAGTAAAATGGGAAGTGTTTAAAAACATTAAAGGGTTTTCAAACGTTAGACCACTGCTATTCTTACAAATGTTTTTGTCAACATTTACAAAGAGGAAAGGGTTCCTTGTGAATGGGTTGGGACTACGTTTTTGCAGTCAGTAAAATATTAATGGTTTGCAACCCATTTTTCTTGCAAAACATTAATGCATCCAAATAATACATGCCATTTTCTGTTTGGAAGGGGACAAACTAAACAAACCCCTCCCAAATACCGGTTTTGCATCAAGTCTCCAACCCAAATTGTGATTTCTTAATGTGTGATTGAATTGCAATTTGTTTTTGGTGCATACCAAAAGGAATTTTTCAGGGCCTAAATGCCTAATTTTGTGATGCCAAAAAGTCTTGGTACAACTGGCCCTTTGCCTTTTTTATTAGTAGTTGAAGTCCTCAGGTTGGACATGGTCCACAGCTTAGTCCAGCCACTTAGTGGCCGTGTCACAGTACACAGAATACTAAAACCAGCAAAAATATTGTCAAAAAAGGCAAACAATCCTGGGAGATCATGCAGAAAATGTTGATTTGTTAGATATTTATTATCTTAGAGTGGTAGGAGGAGACCCAGTCATGTATGATGCCAGATTTCTCTTGTCCAGGTAGGAGAGACTCATGGTGAACTGTGTCACGAGGCAGATACGCCAAGTATCAGAAGTGGAACAACTTCTTTTCTGCCCTTGTTAGGCCTCAGTTTGTTCCAGATAGAAATCAAAGCAGAACTGGCCATTATCTTGTGGTAGAACACAGTTTGTTGCTCTGAAAGTAGATTGTTTACTTCCAGGGAGATCAAATAAGAGTGAATGCTACATTTTGTTCAGCCATATGAATATGCAATTCAAGACTGGTCTATTATTGACTAGGTCTACTGGAGCTGAATTCTTCCACTTGCATAGCTCATGTATGAGATATTGATGTCTGAGGTAATGGCGCTTTATTTTAGGACGTTGATGATAAAGTTCTTTTCAGGGCCAATGACAATCATTGAAAATCATTGGGAGTAGTGTGCCTCTAAAAGTGTTCTAATGAACAGAGCAGTTTGATTGCGAGCCACCAGGGTGTTTAGCCTTTACATGATCGAAGCCACAGTCTGTGTGACTACATGGTAGGCAACTTTTTTTCATTCATTTGTTAACAATTTTTGTATTTATTTATTATTTGACATTAGATAAATATATATATGTAAATATTGTATCGACCTGAAAAACATACAAGTTCCACTATTAGCGGGGGCGATACAAACTTAGGGAAATAATAAGGAAATGGAGATGTAAAATTAGCATACAATGAATAAAGCAGATAACATATTAAACATATCTATATTGATAGTTGTGCAAGAGTTTGAGAAAATATTTCTCTTAGGATGATAGTTTACAATTTTCTATTTCTAAAGAGGCATGAGATGGTATTTTGGCAATCCAGTTTTTGATGAAAGATTGATTTTCTATTGTCCTAGAATAATGTGCTTAGCAAAGACTATATATAAAATCCTGTGAACGGTGCAGCAATTCATGTGATTGAGGTGTGTTAAGTCAATGAGGATAATGGCTGAAGTTTGTAGCCTGTTGTCATCATTTCCAAACCATATTTAGTTTCATCTCATCAATCATTAGATAAATGAAATTAGAAAACATTTTAATATAGCTATTGCCCATATTGCCTCTAAAATGAGTTGTTGTTAAAGTGGAATTTGTGATGGGGAAGTGTAGACCAATAGTTTTTCAGGGTTATTTTTGAGTAAATAAAGTTGGGGGCCAGGGTCTAAACCCATACTGTCATTCTGACATTCCGGATTTTGTCTTCTTTATTTGTTCATTGAGCCAAAGGCCTTATGTCAACTATTTGGTTATATAGACATCTTCAGAGGGATGAGTCTGCAAACTATTCACTTTTATTATGTGATGAATTAAAGAGCTCATCGAGACAGGAGTGTGTAGTGCTAAGAGAATTCTTACACAGTCTGTAGGTAGCCTTGTACGCTCATTGTCTTAGCAATTGCATTTGTAGGAAGGTTGACAATAAAGGGGATGAGTTATTGATCCTCCAGATTAAGTGCAAGGTTTTCTGTTACTATGATGAAGCCACGTAATGAGAATTAATTCTAAATATATTGGGCCAGAGATTTATTTGAGCGACACTGAGAGCCTCTAGGCTTTGTCATGATAGTTTGTCATTGTAGTAGCTCAGATTGGCCATACCAGATGTTCCAGTCACCCATGATGCAGTGGGTAATGTGTTTCAAGGTGATATGTTTTATGATACTCATTTGCACGGCAAGCCTATTACCCAGAAGGGTATCCTTGTACCTATGAGGAGTGGTGCAGTCCTGACTGAAGCCTATTGGAAGAGCTGGGTTTTCAGTTTCTTGAGGAAATCTAAGATTGTGCTGGCTGCTCTGGTGGTGAATTGGAGGTAATTGAAGACTTTGGGGGCCATGTAGGCAAAGGAACAGCTCTCGGTTCTGGCTCTGCAGATGTGTGGGATGTGGGGGAGGAGGAGACTGGCCAATCAGAGGTGTCTGGTTGGTGTCTGGAACGTAATGGGGTTCTTGAGATATACTTGGCCTTGATTGTGTAATGCTTTGTAGGGGTGTATGAGGACCTTGAAGAGGGTGCGTTTATGGATAGGGAGCATGTGGAAGTCCTCAAGGCTGCTGTATGACTTGGAGTCTCTTTGTGAGTTGAAAATAGGTGACATTTGTGTGGTTTGCTTTTGCGTGGTTGTGCAAACATTTGCCAAATTTGTGTGTAATTGTACAAAATGTCAGTCTGTCATTTAACATTACATTTAGGCATTAAATGTGACCGTGCATCAATTTTTGACTCAAGGATGCTTTTAAACAAAGCAACACGAAAAACAGCAGCTCATGTTCTTTTCTCTTTACACTAAGGGCTCGATGTAGGTAACCAAATACCGGTCGGCCGTTACCGACCGGTATTTGGTTTTTGATATGTAGGGGGCCTAAAATTTACAGAATCGGTAAATGTACCGATTCGTTTAATTTACCGATTTGGTAAAATACCGAATCAGTAAATTTACCGAAACGGTAAATCTAGATGTAGGTGGCACCAAAAACAGAGCCACAGGCCCTTAAGAATTTGTTATTTACCATAAAATACTATTTGGTGGTAAATAACGAATTCCTGTGTTCATGCACATCTGTGCATGAACACCTGTGCCATGTGGCACACACACATGCCCTAAGGGCATGTATGTGTGTCATATGGCACACAAGCCAGAATCAGGGGTGCAACAGGGTGTCAAAGTGACACCCTGTCCCGCTTGACAATTCGGTAATTTTACCGAATGGGTATTTGACACTGATTCCTATGGGCCTCAAGGCCCATAGGAATCAATGGCAATTACAGAATCGGTAAATACCGATTCGGTAATTACCGAATCTTAACGATTCAGTAATTTTTACCGAATATTTACCTACATAGCAATTACCGATTTGTAAATAGCGAATCGGTAAAATTCAGTATTTACGAATCGGTAAATACCATTTACCTACATGAGGCCCTAATTGTTTACAGTGAGTGGTGTGTGATTACACTATGTAATGGTGTAATTTCAGGAATTTCGTTAACATGAAGTTACTGAAATTACATGAATTATGCTGCAATAATATACATTTTGACCAGGCCTTGTTGAGAGGTGAGGATGGAAGTAGAGTATTGCTGTACTCCAGTCTGCTGGTGATAAGGGTTTGGGTGAAAGATCTAATGTCCAGCAGTAGCCATGGGAAGACTTTCTTGAGGAGCGTGAAGGTATGGAAGCAGGTAGCTGCAACAGTGCTGACTTGGTTGGACATTGAGATTTGATTATCGTCATGATGTCTAGGTTTCTGGATGGACTTAGTGTCTGCCCTAGCTCTGAGGGCCACCAGGCTGAGGCACACAGATAGTTGTCTTTTATGAATATGAGCACTTCTGTTTTATTGGTGTTGAGTTTTCAACAATGAGGTTTCATCCATTTTGCACCTCCGACATGCAGCTGATGAAGATCACTTTGGTATTCGAAGGGCTTTCTGAGAGGGACACTATAAGCTGGGTTCTGGTGATATAAGAGATGATGCTGAGCCCATGACAATGGTTAATGCTGGTGGGAGGGAACAGGTAGATGCTAACAAATGTAGGGCTCAGCTAGGAGCCTCAAGGGATGCTGCAGATCAAGTTGGAGGCACTGGAAGAGTACTGGGCTAAGCTGACTGTTTGTCCTGACAGGAGGAAGTTGACTACTAAAAGGCTAGCCCACATATTCTGGTCTTCTGGAGGCATTGGATGATGATGGGATGACAGATGGTTTTGAAAGTGGACGAGAGGTTGAGTATGCTGAGTGCCACTATGTCTCCTTTTCCATGATGAAGCGGATGTCATCAGTGGCAGCAATGAGGGTGGTATAAGTGCTGTGGTAGCAACTGAATACAGATAGGGAGGGTTCTAGAAGGTGGTTGCCGTTAAGGTGGTTGACCAGTCTAGAGCTTTTCCAGTACTTTGGCCGTGCAGGGAAGTTTAGGGATGAGTCTGTAGTCTGCCACAGTCTTCTGGTCTGATGAGGTTCTCTTCAGGTGGGATAATATGGTGGCATGTTCCCAAACTTCTGGGAAGGTGGCAAGGGTGAGAGAGTCATTAAGAATTGGTGTAAGGGCTGAGAAGATGGTGAATATGAAGCGAGGATGGGGATCTACAGGGGCTCACAAGGGAATAGAGCACATAGAAATTTCCAATGGGTGATGTCTGGCTAGCAAGTCAGGGTGGTTTCTGGGGTGTTCCTGTCATCGGTGTAATGGATGATGAAGTTGGAGAGGTCTGGTTAGGGGAGTGAAGTTTGTGTTGCTGGTGTTGAATTTGTTGATGAAGTAGTAGGAGAGCTTCATGCAGAGCTTCTGTGAGGGTGTTATAGCCATGGAGGTGGCGGCAGCGGATTTGAATCCTTTGACTATGGGGATGATTTCTGTTCAGCTGTTGGAATTGTTTTGGATACACTTGGTGGATCTGAGTTCCCAGTGGAAAATCAATAGATCTCACCTGTGGGTGTTTGTCATTTTTACTGTGGGTGTGGCGTCAGCGGCATTCCAACTGTTTGCAGTAGTGCATAGTGAGACAGAGGCCCTCTATGAACCAGCTTGCTTGTGGTTTGGAAATGGTTTTGATAGGTGCAGGGAATCATCACAGGAAGTTCATGACAGAGCCTGTTAGGCCATCATGGTGAGGTGGGTGTTGTGACTGAAGCTCAGTGGTCCATTTTACTTTGGGGATCTTTTTACAGTTGCATATAGTGGAGTGGAATACGACAGGGCTGGGCCTTCTCATAAAACATGGCACTTTAGCCACAGGTAAGGCAGCTATATAGGTGATCTTTATGACATAGTATAAGAAATTATCTACAAATGCATTGTTGTTTTGCCATGGACAATAAATTATCAGCAACTAGCAAGTGAATGGAAGTGCTGGTGAGCAGTGGACTTTAGGGCATTCTCATTCTCTAACAAACTCTTGAACGCTTGTATTTTCTAAAACATCAATTGCAGTCATTCTGTAGTTTACCCCAGAGAGACTGCCTCATTTAAGACTGCTAAAATGCTGTCTTCTTACCAGGTTTATAATACAAATAGTGGGTCCGGTTAGGATTCTGAGATCAATTTTGGCATTTTCAGTCAATTCTAGTAAGTAAGAATTGCTAAGGATGCATTTAAACTGATGAGGGAGTATGGGATGGGAGGAGATAGGGTGTTCAGTGGTGGGCAAACAAAGTTAGGGAGTCAAAAAAGAGGAAGAAAGGGATTGATGGACAGTTGAAGTGGAGAAGGAACAAAATAAGTCATAGCAAAAGTACAAAACATAGCAGTCTATAGGGATATTCAGAACAGGATGCTCCTAAGCTGATAGAGAATACTATGGAAAATGTAAGTAAACAGACTATTCTGCACAACATCCACCTTTTTACACTTTCACGCATGAAATCAGTATGTGAACCTACTGCTGATTCAATTTGATATAAACACAGAGAAGTGATAGATGGTTATCTGAGTCCATGGTCTGCTCCACAGAATTGTTGTGTATTTTTTTTCACAGATACTAGAGCAGCAAGTCATGGACCGTCACTGCACTTAGGGAGAACTACTGCAGTCCTACTAGCCAGTGTGCAACCTTTCTGTTGAAATGTGATAAAAGCCTCTCTTTTCTGGATGAACTGCTGATATCTGTCTGAAACATTGATCTGGCCTGATCACTGTTGCGTATTGGACCACAGTAACTAATGAAGCAAGCTATGAAGCCCCACAGATACTGCACTCTTGAACTGATCTTGGACTGATCAGTGAATACTATTACATTTAAATAGCATAATAATGTGCACTATATTATCCATGAGATATGTGTTGGGTGCTGTTGTAGGCTTGCTAATCAGTGTGCATTCTTTCTGTTGAGTCAAGCCCCTTCCTGCTGTCGAAACTAGTGAATGTTTTTAGAGCCAGTGGCCTATCTTTCTGCTCCAAAAGATCAATTATAAAGGTACACCTTTAGCAGTGGCAGGAAAGGCAGAGGGGTGAGGCTGGTTATTATTGGAAGAGTGACAGTAGAAAGTTGTGGTGGACATAGGGAGTACAGGGTTGGAGGAGGATGGGACGCTGTGGAATAACAAGGGGACGAAAATGAGGCAAAACAGATGCAATGTGTGAACAGAGCACTGGAGGACTATGGTGAGTTGAGGGTTTATGAACAGCAGGATGGGGAGGTGTGGGAAAGGTGGTGAACAAGGGTGTACTAATAGAACAGAGTCATTATGTGGACTTTTACCTTATTGGGGATGGTGTGGTGTAGGCTAAAAAAGAATGAAACAAGTGTACAAGCAACAGGTGCAATGCTAAGTTTTCATCTAGCCAGAGATATTCCAGAGCTAAAGAAAAGCTGGAAATTGAAACAGGAAATTGAAAGATGGTGTGTAAACTACTAAGTGATTTTGCACCTGAGGATAACTACTGTTTAGTGAATGTAGAAATGTTAAAGGTGCATTTCCTGTCAAAATGATAATTTAAGTTCTATGGGATTTACCAGATACTCAAAAGACTATGAAACCTATTGCAGATCATTAGCATACATGGATCATCCAAGACGTGCTGTAACCGTAACCCCACCCATAGGAAAGTAGGAAGAAACTACCCCTTACTAAAATGATTCGCAGTGAAAGGAAATGTCTCAGTAAGTATTAGTCTATGTTGTCCTCATAGGAGTGGTGAAGACCTCCAAGAGGTGCTGCTTCCAACCACCTGATAAATATGAGTTTATGGAAATCACAAGGGAATTTAACCCCTTCGATGCTGATGACGGAACGGTTCCGTCATGAGCGTCGGTTGAGCTGTGCTGATGACGGAACCGTTCCGTCATGACTCCGCCCGCGCAAGGCGGAGTCAGCATGGGCGGGGAATTCGCGCCGCACGCATGCGGTTAAGAGTCTATGTGGTCCACCTATACATAAACTAGGTGGCACAACACACCATAAGGTTCAGTTTCCATAAAATGAACAAGAATCTATAGAGTCCAACTAGAAAAACACTCATGGTGCAACCATATGGAACTTTCTGGCTCTCTAATATCATTACTATAGAAATTGAAATAAAAAGGAGCTGATTGGCCCATTCTTCCTTCCATGTTATCAGTCCTTGGGGGGTGGTCCTATTCAATGATATATCTACCTTGTGGATCCCTGATTAGGGATCGCTGCAGGTGCGTGACCTTAAAGCACAGATCCACCATCTAGACATAGGGTTGTTGCATGGGCAATTTACCTCCATTCCTATAGACCAAGAGAGTGGGTGGGGGTTGGCTGCATCAAGTTGCAACCTCCACCCCTGAAGTACAATCAATCCTGCCCCCCCATGGGTATATTGGCAGGTTTACCAAAATATTCCCTTTAAGGAGGGGAGGAAAGCACCAGAATGTGTTTTTTTTTTTTAAAAAAAGGTGTGCGAACCAGGCCGTTCTTGAATAGTCCGCACTCTAACACCTAAATTGAAAGCAGTCTTTTTGCTCCTTGGGGTCGGATTATGGCAATTATCTCTCTTCTGCCCTCCTCAGGGCTTTAAGCTCATTGAACACCAGGCAGAACATTTGGGTGTATCACAATGCATCCTGAGTACGCGGTAGAAAGCACAATAAATACCATGGATATATTTTACAAACAAAAGGGGATGGGGACTGTCCCTCCAGGCACTCGGCCATGACCTCTACCCTGGAGCCCAAACAGTCTCCCTCTCTACCCTTGGGGGAGAAGAATATATAAAATCCACAAACTACATAGAAGGGGGTCCAAGGGCTTGTTTACCGACTCATACTAGACACATGCCCCTAACTAACTCATTCAACACAAAGAGGTATCTAGGAGTCTCAAAAGTGGAATCAGATCACACACAGCTGTTGACGTGACAACTAAAGACTAAAAAGAGGGGTGGTAGCTATGTTAACTAATGATACCACGTGATGGAAAGACATCTTGTTGACGTGAAGTACACACTTAGGGTGAAAATGTTCCCATCAGTTGTCTAACTGTACCGCCCTATTTACATCATTTGGGTTCTCCTTACCCAGGAGTCAATGCATTCACAGTCACGTAAGATGGAAAAGTGACTGTGAGAGTAAGAAGACCCACCGTTTTGGTCCGGCGAGCGGAAAACAGTGTAGTAAGACAACAGAAAAAAGCAGTGCAAGAAAGTGAAAAGGTGAGAATATAAAATTAAGTGAGACTGAGTAGAAAGAACATTATTTTAATATTTTCTCTCAGCTCCCTAAATCTAAAAGAATGTGAATAACAGATTTGACAAAATATCTGCAAAGCAAGTGGTCAACATGTTTCAGCATATACGGATTTGCCTATGTATTCATCAGGACCTGGTTAGTGCTACTGCTGGGAATTCTTGTGAAGAGAATGAAAAAATAAAAAGGAAACGTATCACCTGATTGTCAGGTGCTGATGCTCCACCCAGTCTATGGGAGAGTAAAAATAAAACACATCAACAGACAAGAATGAAAAGATACACACAACTGTAATACACAATACACAATTGAGTAGTGTTATTGCAGCGATTCGTCAGAACATATTTACATGACATTTTCGCACTCACCCAATTTATGTGGGGATCAAGCCTCACCTCACCTGGCTGCAGCTCAGGTAAATGAGGAGCACCGCTCTGTTTAGAAAAAACATATGTATACATAAGTTCTCTTTTTTAATCCCTTATGGCACCTAAAATGGAACTACATGCCATCGTTGTAAAGAATAGCACAGAACATATTATAGCACTGCATGATAGCTACAAGTCAACTGTTCTGCTGTCCATAGTTTCAATTTCTCAGTAGAGGTAGTATTTCATGCGTCTAATGGTTGATAATTGTACCGCATGAAACTTATCAAATTTGTGACACCATTCACAATATCTTGTTCAATGTTGTCCCCGATATCGGCATCGCCCCACTGACGCTGACAAGAAACCCATTGTGCAGTTTGTCAATGGTCAGACCCTGTCGGGGATGATATCCAAGACTTCGCTTCATTTAATTGTTAAAAAGGAAAAATGCACTTATAGGCTGTCACTAAAGCGGAAAGCGGTATTCACTGCTCCGCTACATGCAATAGTTGCAGAGTACGCAGGGCTTCTATGCTAAAGAGTTCAGGCGTTCCCTGCTCTGGCGCCATTAGACGCCGTTCGAAGTAACTGCAAGGAACATAAGACTCCCATGCTCGATTATTCGGGCATACCTGTTTGTGCGCCGATGTGTAATGGAGAACCCTTACCTCTCCGTCGGTGTCTCCTGGCGTTCCTCTGCGCTGGACTTGGGGAGGCACCGAATGGCAGAGGCGGCAGCCATTTAATGACGCGCACCAGTAAAGCGCTCATGTGATTACCCACAGAATGCTGGGTGATGTAGTTCCAAAAGTTTAAAAACAGACGGCAAACCTGCTTACAACCACATGTATGATGTAATTTATGCGTATCCATCAGTAGATGTACCAACTGCCTCCAAACCAATTTAATGAATCAATTTAAATGAAGGATAGAAAATTTCAATACGCTTTATATTAATTGGCGTGTTTAAGGAAAACGAAAGGATTGCCAGCTTCATATAATCATATTTATATTTATATCGGCCTCTCAGACTGATCAGCAGATTCTTCCTTTGTAAAGATCGCAACCAAAGTTGGATGCTAGTCAGATCAATAATGGAAGCACATATATATCGACCTCTGGGATTGATCAGGTCTACTTGTCTATGTGAGAACACTGAGTATGGTGATAGCCTCCGGTGTTAACTCCAGTGACATCTTAAAAAAATCCTCAGGATACATCCAGTTTGTTCATCCCCATGATGCACATGTCGCAAAAGTTGGCAATTCAAGTTGCCACATGTCACATATTAGACTGGATACTATAATATCTAGGCCGATCATAGCGACATCCAAGGAATAGGCTCATTAAGGCCCTCCTTGTCACTATTAAGCTTATATACCCACTTCTGCTCTATTTTGAACAAAAATTTGCTTACATCGGGGCAGTGTTCTGGAATCGTTGGCTGTTCCAGTATCGTCCACGTGAAATCCTTTGGGCCATGCCCTACCTCGAGGAAATGAGCTGTCAGTCGAGTCGCTTGTTTGCGGCAACGGACTGTACTTTTGTGCTCACAAATGCGCGTGCGTGTCTTTCTGGTGGTCATTCCAACGTATCTTTTGGAACATGGGCACGTGATCAAATAGATGGTATTCTCACTATTACAATTTGTGAACTTTATCTGTTGCCACGGCCTGCCAGTACCTATGTCCACTGTGGTAGATTTAGTTGTCTGTGAACACACAGAGCAATTGCCACAGGGATGATAGCCTTGTACAGGTGGGAGATCCCAAAGCGTCCCTACCTGTCGAGTGGTCCTGTTCCTTGGCCGGGTGTGCACCAATTGGTCCTTTATGTTTTGCCCTCTCTTAAAAGCAAAAAGTGGTAAAGGCAAAGTGTCCACGCCGGTGTTCAGAATTGACCAATGTTTTTTATGATGAGGTTCCCGTTCCCAGACGGCTACAGAGGACCGCTGCCCTGACTGTCGCCCTGTCTTGGACCTCAGGTGCAGACCTTAGTACAGCGAGACGTAGACGGGTTCTCCTTGGTGACGTCTTCGACATTTCAGTTAAGTATTAAGTGGGTCGCACCCAGTTTGGTTGCTCTTGGTTGCTCTTGTAAGGATTTATCATTGGTTGCTGTTGTACGGATAATCCTTTTGTTTTCTGGATACGCTTGTTTTGGATACTCTTGGTTGCTTTTGTGGATTATCACTGGTTGCTCTTGTCAAAGATAATCTTTGGTTTTTGGTATTGGTTCATTTGGATGCTCTTGGTAGGCCTAAGTTCTTTGCACATTTGGTTAGAATTTTGTCCTTAGTTTGTAATTGCTAGTCGTCGTAATTGTTGCCTGTCCTGGTTAAGTTGCAACAGGGATTCCCGGTTGGAGGACTCGTGTCCGGTTCCTCCGATTGGAACTCCAACGTATGAGCTCTACTGTAAACATGGTGTGGGTCCTATCACTTACAATAAAGTGTGGGTCCGATACACCAGGAAAGATGGTGTCCTTAGTTGGCCACCACATGGTAGCTTCGAAACTGAAATTCTAGATAACCTGGAAGTGAAATTATTTAAGAAGAAAGCCCGGCCGGCAATGTTTGATTCTTTTCGTTTTTGGCGTAAGGAAGCCAGACAGAGAGAAATAAGAAAAATGAAAAAGGAACAGAAAGAGAAAGGTTTGACTTTAATGCAGTCTGCTAGGCAGTTGCATGTCAACGAGACTGAAAAAGCAATAGAGGTAGCTAATAGAGAGCATAATTTGGCGATTGACAAGTGCTACCCTGCCTTGCCATCGTGTCCTGCTAAGCCAGCAGAGGACCCCGAAAAGGATCCCCTGTTGTCTTATCTTTTGAGATCACCTCCACCGTATGCACAGGGTGTTATGGCACCACAGTTGCCACCTGTTGTACAACCGGCTGTTGGTCAGCCTGGAATAGTTGTTCCTCCTCTTTTGATCCAAGCTCCTGTCTTTCCTGTGGTTAATGTTCCTCCAGCACCCCCTCTTCCTGGGTTGCCTATTCCGCCTGTGCCTGTCGTTTCGCAAACTACTTTGCCCACTACTCCTACCCTTACAATTTCATCTGCTCCAGCTCCCTTGTCCCAGACCTCTGTAAACATTCTGACTCCGCTTTCTGTTCGTCGGAAAATAACTGATTCTGTAACTAATATTTTAACCCCTTTTTACAGGTCTTTAATTAAGACCCCCGTTTCTGACTCTACACAGAGACGTAGTCAGCTTCCTGGTCCCCAGGAACGAGAAATGTTAGATTCGATAGCTCTTAGGTGGGTTTCGAAAACTGTGAAATACGATACACAAAGGGTGTTGGATACGTTTATGCAATTGAATGAACCAACTCAGCGATACGTATTTGATGTGATGTGCTCCCTTTTGCGTGAGGAATGGGATGATGATTACTTGGATTCAGTTCCCGCTGATTTGAGATATACTCAGCAAAGATTCGCTGCAGGAATGATAGTGGGTCCGGACGTAAAGGAAGCGATAGAACTGATTTTAGCATACAGGTCTGATTCTCCTCTTCGATCATCAAGGGACTCAGATGGTTCTCCGATTACTAGGAAGAAGCGAGGTCAGTATCCGATGAGGGAAGTCCCGCCGATATGGCGCAAAGCAGTTCAAGCTAATGCGAATCTTGGTATTCAAGCAGCTCCAGCACAGTTTCAGAGAGTGTGGATACACATTCAGTGGAAACGGGCTGAAGTTTTAGCAGTAAAACAGACATTGCCAGACCCGCGTAAGAATCCTGCTGGTTATTATAAAGAGTTGACCCAGACAGTTCAAGCTTGTGTCATGAATTTGGCAGACATTGAGATGCTTTTCAGCAATGTAGTGCCACAGCCTATTTGGGCCAAAATTTGCCATGAGGATCATCAAGTTGCCTTAGGAGGTGATTGGCCAGCTCTTGTAGCGGCAGATGCACAACAAATTGGTGGTGCTAAACCTGAGCCCCTGATTGCTGCTTTGCCTGGCAGAATAATCAATCTGATGAAAACTCTGATGCCGGCGTTACGTGTCAACTGGGATAAATTATCAGCATGCAAGCAAAAGAAGGATGAAAGTGTCTCTGATTTCTTCACCAGATTTGAAGAGACTTTCGTAGACCACAGTGGTCAAGATATGAGTACTGAGGGAGGCCAGAGATTGTTTGTCGACAAGTTTGTGTGTAATTTATTGCCTGAATTAAGTAATAAGTTGAAGGATTCTGAGAGTGCATGGGCGGTATCGACGACAGCACAGATACTTGCAACTGCTCAGTATTACGAAAATAGAGAAAAAGAAGAGAAGGAAAAGTCAGAGAAGAAGACGAAAGACTTGAAAACTAAAGTTCTTTTGCAACAGGCGTATCCGCCTCGCTCAAATCAGTCAGATTCACAGCAGCAACCCCAGTTTCAGCAGCAGCCACAGTTCCAGCAAGGAATGTCCCAAAGGTTTGATTATGGTATTCCACGACAACAGTTAGCTTGGAATCAGTGTACCTATTGTAAAAAGGAGGGTCATTATAAGAATGAGTGTCCAGTTCTGCATCCACAAACTAGTGGTGTCCCCGCTCCGAGAGGCCGTGGTGGTTTCATGCAAGCTCCTAGAGGCAGAGGACGTGGTGCTGTGCCTCCACAGACTGATCGTTCCTCTAATTATTTTGATCAGCAGAATGTGCCATCGGGTAGATCTCAACAATACCATGTTGAAGATTATTATGAGGGTAATGGAGACGTACAGCAAAGTGAGTACTAGGACAGCCATAGGCAAAGAGAGGGAGTAGTATCAGTTCCAGTCGATCAGAGTGGACCTTATGTCGCAGTAGCTACATCAGGTGTGATTGAACAGTTTCTGTTGGATACAGGTGCGGCAAAAAGTTCAATTATGCATGCAAAACTCCCTGGCGCACCTTTGTCTGGCTTAACCAACATTTCGGTAGGATTCTCAGGCGCCCCTGTTCACAACCCTGTTTCTGGTCCTTTGTCCATTTCTGTTGGACCATGTCATCTAGAAGCACCCCTTATTCTAACGACTGGTTGTAATGAGAATCTGCTTGGTCTAGATCTGTTAAAACGCCTGCATGCGACATTGTACTGCTCTCCTTCAGGAGTACAGCTCACGTTGGGTAAGAGAGTGATCTCTCCAATGTATTTGTCAATGGATAAGCTCCCACCGGAGCTGCGTTCTCTCCCTGATACTCTTTGGGCAACTGGTCCTAACGATGTAGGTCTTTTGGAAATTCCTCCTTATGTGGTGAGTTTGAAGGCGAATGTTAGATTTCCACGAATCCCACAGTATCGGATTTCAAATGAAGGTGAATGTGCGCTTTTACTGATCGTGCAGGACTTGATACAGAAAGATGTGATAGAAGAAACTAGAGGAAATGTATGCAACAGTCCTGTTTTGCCGATTTTGAAACGCACTGATCCTTCCAAACCTCCAGTCTACAGATTAGTGATTGACCTTAGAGAGGTTAATAAAATTGTGGTTCCGCAATTTCCTGTGGTCCCGGATATCACTGCATTACTGACATTAATTCCTGCTTCAGCTACGTGGTTTTCAGTGATTGACTTGAAGAATGTCTTCTTCAGCATTCCGATAGCCGAAGACAGTAGGGATATTTTTGGTTTCTCCTTAGGTGGTCGTAGCTTCAGATTCAAACGCGCTCCACACGGCTATTGTGAGAGCCCTTCGATTTACAGCCAAGCATTAAAAAGTCATTTAGATACTTTTGTACTTCCTCCTGGTGCTGCTCTTATCCAATATGTAGACGATCTCTTAGTGGCTGCTGATGACGAGGAAACGTGCAAAACAGCTACAATTTCTTTGCTGCATCATTTATCAGACTTATATCACAAGGTGTCACCTTCTAAACTGCAATATTGTTGCCAAGAAGTGACCTATTTAGGTCATCTTTTGTCAAAAGAGGGAAGAAGGTTGACCCCAGAGAGAATTAAAGCAATTTCGCAGATGACTGTACCAAGCACACAGAGAGAAGTGCGTGCGTTTTTGGGTATTACGTCATATTGCAGACAATGGATCCCAAATTTTTCTCTTATGGCAAAACCATTGGTGGCTCTGACTGGAAAAGGTGTTCCGAGTCCTTTGCCATGGTCTGATGAATGTCAGCAGAGCTTCTCTGATTTGCGTGATGCGTTGTGTTCAGCTCCTGTGTTGGGTACTCCTGACTACAGTAAGCCGTTTACACTATATGTCCACGAAAGAGAGGGTTGCGCGTTGAGTGTTTTGACGCAACAATTTGGTGACAAGCAACGACCTTGTGCGTATTTCTGATCGACATTAGATCCGGTAGCCAGAGCATTGCCAAGTTGTTTGAGAGCTACAGCAGCAGCTGCAGTGTCCATTCGACAGTCTGCTGGATTGGTCATGAACAATATGTTAGTAGTCATGGTTCCACATGCCGTGGATACACTCATGAATCGAACGAAAACTCAGCACCTCACCAGTGCTAGACTATCAGGCTATGAGCTGACGCTTTTGGCAAGTCACATTCAGATTAAGCGATGCAGCATATTGAATCCAGCAACACTGTTGCCGACTGCTCAGGAGTCGAGTGATTTGGAACCCCATGATTGTTGCTTCAGAACTGAGGAAGAGACAAAAGGACGGATTGATTTAAAAGATACTCCATTACTAGATCCAGATGGTATTTTGTATGTGGACGGATCTTGTCTTAAACTCCAGAATGGTGATGTGACTAGTGCGTACGCAGTTACGACTTTGAGCACGATTGTTGAGACTGCAAGAGGGAGTCAGAATTCTGCCCAAGCTGCAGAATTAATTGCATTGACGAGAGCGTGTGTTTTAGCTGAGGGAAAGAGAGTGAATGTGTTTACTGATAGTCAATATGCCTTCGGCGTAGCACACAGTTTCGGTCGTTTGTGGAAGGAAAGAGCTTTCTTTACGTCCCATGGGACTAAGATCCAACAAGGACAATTAGTCAATGACCTGTTGGAATCTCTGACCTTTCCAAAGGAAGTTGCGATTGTGAAATGCAGTGCCCATCGAAAGGTTACGGATGACGTTGGTCGTGGGAATACGTTCGCAGATGAGGTCGCTAAGGAGACGGCCAAGAATATGATGAGTCGAATGTATGTTGCAATGTCTGCAAGGTGGATTGCTGAATCAGGGATGTGCGAGAATACGATTGAAAGTGTAAAGGCAATCCAGAATGAAGCTACTGAACGTGAGAGGAATGCATGGAAGGAGAAAATGGGTAAATTGGATTCGAATGGATGTTGGATTGATTTGTCAGAGCATCAGCGATGGATGTTGCCTGATGCGTATGTACTTGCGGTGGTTACGATGGCTCATGGAATAGCGCACATCAGTACGAAAGGTATCAGTAAGATGTTAGCTCCCGTATGGAAGAATGATGGGATTGCTAAGTGTGCGGAGAGAGTGGTGAAAAATTGCATGGTATGCCTGATGCATAATCCTGGCAAGGGAACCCCAACCCCAGCTGGTCATTTTGCTCCCCCTTCTTGTCCCTTTGAAGTGATCCAGTAAGATTTTATTCCACATGGACAGGTGTAACAACCTCAAATATGTCCTAGTGGTAGTCTGTGCATTTTCGAGATGGATTGAAGCTTATCCGTTAGAGGATAACACTGCCCTGTCCACTGCCAACATCCTCCTCAAAGAATATTTCCCTAGGTACGGCATGCCACGGATTGTATGGTCGGACAATGGAAGTGAGTTCGTAGGGAAAGTTATGCAAAGTGTGTGTGCAGGTTTGGGAATTAAGCAAAAATTCCACAGTGCGAATCATCCACAGCCAGCAGGTTTGGATGAGGGGTACAATGGTACCTTGAAGCTGAAACTTGCTAAAATCCAAGCTTCCACTGGTTTATCTTGGCCAGATGCACTGCCTTTGGCCTTACTGTCTACCAGAGCGACTGTACACTCTCGAGTAGGGCTTAGCCCATATGAGATTGTGTTTGGTCGCCCTGCTAATGTTTGGGGAGTTCCGAGGCCCAAGGAATTCAATCGGATCGAATATCCAATGTTGATTGATTACCTTTTTGACCTGACTGCTAAATTGAGTCTTATTCATCAACAGGTATTTGAAACCTTGCCTAAGCCGCCAGAGGGTCCAGGACACGCACTGAAACCCGGGGACTTTGTTCTCGTAAGGAATTTTGGACGAACCCGAAACCTTCAGCCAAGATTTGTTGGTCCTTTTCAAGTGCTCCTGGCCACAAAAACTGCTGTACGACTCGCCAGCAGGAAAAATTGGGTGCACGCTACCCATACGAAGCGTGTGCCTCTCCCACTCCCCTATGACAGTTGGGTTAGACAGGGAATTGGTGTTTCCGAGACCGAACCTGTTCCTAGGCTTGTCCCTTTCAGCGATGCAGAGTATACAACGGACAGACAAACTGAAACACAGAACTCTGACACCGCACCAGGAACTGTTTCTTTGAACCCTGAACAGAGCACTGCACAAAGTGAACATTTGCCACCTGTGGATTTGAACATTGCTGCATCTCCAAATCCGTTGTTTCGAGATCCGACACAACCTGAAAAATTCCGTTACAACTTGCGTTCTCATTCTATGAACCAATAACATTGCATAAGTACTTGTCTATTTGAAAACTGATTGATCTTACCATATTCTTTTCAGTCAGGAAGTTTTGCTCATGAATTTTTTTGTTTTCTTAACCTTGCCATCTGGGTTGCCGTAGGGTCGTAACGTGTGCCTAGTTTAACTTGCAGGGGACCAGACACAAGGTCGGTTTCTTCTGTTTATTTTGGGAACTCCCAGGGTAGACAGAGGCATTTTTTAACAGGTACAAATCATCCGATTGCGAACGGCTGTAGAAGATGGAGCTTCCTGAACTGCGACGAGTTAACGCTATCAATACTCGCAAGACAAAATTTTATAAAATTCTGCATAGCAAATGTTTCATAATGCAATGTGCTCTGACATTTTTGACTGTTTTAATAACTTTGGTGGGTGGAATTGTTTTCGGTATCCAGTTAATTTTTGCACCGGTTACATCCACAGTACCTCCCAATGTTTCTGTTTCTCCGACTATTGTTTCTCTTCATTCTTTTCACCCTTTTCCTGCACATGAGCAAGCTCGACGCTCTGAGTTTATAAATAACACTTTCATTCAGCTCTTGCACCAACACCAACTGGTAGTAAATACAACGAACTGCTGGGTGTGCGGTCTGATACCACATACCATGGACAAGGGTATCCCCTATCTGGTTCTGCCCTTTAGTTATAATGGATCATTTTGGGAATTTCAGACCATGTTCGTTTATGCTCTTGAGACCTATCCCCCGCGACCTCCGCGTTCCACTAGGTATAACTCTGCTAATAGAGCCTTGGTAAAGGGAATTACTGACATGGTTAGTGATGTCAATGACACTCCGTTTATTCCCAAGGATGAGTTGCGAGTTTATATGGGTTGGAATGCTACGGAGTATGGCATTAGTTTGGGTGAGAACAAGCGTAAGAGCTCGACTCCGATTTGGGTCGTACCCCACCAAGGTCAAGTCTGTTTGCAAGGAAATGGGAGGAACCCGAGAGCTCGGCTAGGAAAGAGTGACTTTACTGAAACGTACGTTTTTCCAGCACAGTTTTCCCCTGCATTCTTAGCTGCGAAGGGTACCTATTTTGTCTGCCAAGACAGAGCATATACATGTCTGCCGGCTGACTTTTCAGGCTCCTGTTATATTGCCCAACTGTTACCTCCGACATACACTGCTGCACCGGATTATCACAAGACTAGAGTTGTGAGAGGTGTCTTCGACAAAGAAGATACTGCTGGCCAAGAAGCAGGAGATTTTTTAAGGGTTTCCTTCCGTTCTGGGGGCCCATGGCCAATAGTAGGAACTTGCGTCAACTAACACGGGTAGTTGAATCCACTATTACTGAAACTGCCGGTGCCCTTAGTAACCTGACAGCTGAGCTCCAGGCGGATCGCCTCATGACGTTGCAGAACCGTATGGTTCTTGACGTAATACTTGCAGATCGAGGTGGAGTATGTAAGATGATCCAATCGAGTTGCTGTGTTTTTATTCCTAATAATGCGCCAACAGTGTACGAGGCCATTTCTAAGTTACACAAGATCGCTGACTCTATTCACGTAGATAAAGGTGATTGGTCGCTGATGGGATGGCTTTGGAATCTGTTATCTGCATGGGGATGGAAGGTTCTGATGGTCATTGGTGTTGTGTTGGTGTTCCTATTCTCATGCTGTCTCGTTGTTCAGTGTGGTCCTGCCTTATGTGGCCACTGTGCCGCAACATGCGTAAAGAAGGCCGCCTGTTTCGGGAGAGACGTTACGAGATAGAATGATGCTCCAGCACCATATCAGTGACTTAATGAATATAGAGATAGACTCTGACATAGAGTGAGTTATTGCCTATGTAAGGGCAAAAGGACGGTCTGAGGTTCTGTAGCGATCCGAACCCGTGTTTTCGGTACCGTAGTACTGACACGATTTTGGTACCAGTGAACCGTAAATGATCCATTGTGTATGTGGGAGTGTTTTCGCTGTGCTACTAGCACGGATACACTGAGAAATAGGGCATTCTGTTGAAAACACACGGCATCCATTTTAGATACGGCGTCCATTTTTTTTCTTGCCCTCACATAGTCAATGGACGAACGTTGACCCCAGCTGAATCACCTTGTTAGGGACACGTAGGCTTTAGTTCAGGAAGGCTGATGCTGCGTGACTTGGCAGAGGCTGCCTCCCTTGCCTGAAGCCAGTCCTGTTATACTGGTTCTCGTGTTCGTTGGCCTGATCACGATTAGGAGGCCGAAGACAGTAGCCGTGCCCGTTTTATGACCCACAAGCATCTCTTATCCTGCTTTTCTATCTTCTACACCTGGCTCTGCTCCTTTCCTTCTGGGCTTTTACTATGGGGAAGAAACATTTTTTACGATGAGGCGGATCGATCTATGAATAGAAAACTGACATGAAGACTTGATCGAATACTGGAAACTTGCAAATAATTATCGTTGGTATATGTTTATTGTCTTTTTTGGGATACCGGGCTAGGCATGGAAGATATTTTAACAATGTTACCTAAAGTCATTTTCCATGTATATAAGGAGCGACCCACTTTGTACAATTCGAACAGTCTCTTAGAATCTGCTTTTGTGTGATTCCTGTGACTTATGTATCCCTGCAGTAAATAAACCTTGGTCTCTGACGCCACCATCGAGAAGCCCGTGTCTCTGTTTATTTGTGCACCGAGACAGGAAGGAACTCAGGGGTCTTTTGGGTGTTGTTTCCCTGACACCTCTGGACTCTAGAAAGTCCAGAACCGCATTAGAAGCCCTGCGTACTCTGCAACTACATCACCCAGCATTCTGTGGGTAATCACGTGAGCGCTTTACTGGTGCGCATCATTAAATGGCTGCCGCCTCTGCCGTTCGGTGCCTCCCCAAGTCCAGCGCAGAGGAACGCCAGGAGACACCGACGGAGAGGTAAGGGTTCTCCATTACACATCGGCGCACAAACAGGTATGCCCGAATAATCGAGCATGGGAGTCTTATGTCCCTTGCAGTTACTTCGAACGGCGTCTAATGGCGCCGGAGCAGGGAACGCCTGAACTCTTTAGCATAGAAGCCCTGCGTACTCTGCAACTATTGCATGTAGCGGAGCAGTGAATACCGCTTTCCGCTTTAGTGACAGCCTATAAGTGCATTTTTCCTTTTTAACAATTAAATGAAGCGAAGTCTTGGATATCATCCCCGACAGGGTCTGACCATTGACAAACTGCACAATGGGTTTCTTGTCAGCGTCAGTGGGGCGATGCCGATATCGGGGACAACATTGAACAAGATATTGTGAATGGTGTCACAAATTTGATAAGTTTCATGCGGTACAATTATCAACCATTAGACGCATGAAATACTACCTCTACTGAGAAATTGAAACTATGGACAGCAGAACAGTTGACTTGTAGCTATCATGCAGTGCTATAATATGTTCTGTGCTATTCTTTACAACGATGGCATGTAGTTCCATTTTAGGTGCCATAAGGGATTAATAAAGAGAGCTTATGTATATATATGTTTTTTCTAAACAGAGCGGTGCTCCTCATTTACCTGAGCTGCAGCCAGGTGAGGTGAGGCTTGATCCCCACATAAATTGGGTGAGTGCGAAAATGTCATGTAAATATGTTCTGACGAATCGCTGCAATAACACTACTCAATTGTGTATGGTGTATTACAGTTGTGTGTATCTTTTCATTCTTGTCTGTTGATGTGTTTTATTTTTACTCTTCCATAGACTGGGTGGAGCATCAGCACCTGACAATCAGGTGATACGTTTCCTTTTTATTTTTTCATTCTCTTCACAAGAATTCCCAGCAGTAGCACTAACCAGGTCCTGATGAATGCATAGGCAAATCCGTATATGCTGAAACATGTTGACCACTTGCTGAGCAGATATTTTGTCAAATCTGTTATTCACATTCTTTTAGATTTAGGGAGCTGAGAGAAAATATTAAAATAATGTTCTTTCTACTCAGTCTCACTTAATTTTATATTCTCACCTTATCACTTTCTTGCACTGCTTTTTTCTGTTGTCTTACTACACTGTTTTCCGCTCGCCGGACCAAAACGGTGGGTCTTCTTACTCTCACAGTCACTTTTCCATCTTACGTGACTGTGAATGCATTGACTCCTGGGTAAGGAGAACCCAAATGATGTAAATAGGGCGGTACAGTTAGACAACTGATGGGAACATTTTCACCCTAAGTGTGTACTTCACGTCAACAAGATGTCTTTCCATCACGTGGTATCATTAGTTAACATAGCTACCACCCCTCTTTTTAGTCTTTAGTTGTCACGTCAACAGCTGTGTGTGATCTGATTCCACTTTTGAGACTCCTAGATACCTCTTTGTGTTGAAGGAGAAGAATATATACCAGATACTAGTGATTATTTCTATTTTGAGAAAAGAATTGAAGCTTGCTTATCCTTGAACCATGCCACAACCAACACACCAGGAGCCCAAACAGCTGTTATTTCCTTTTGAAGGGCAGATTGAGGGATTAGCCCTAATCTGACCTCCAGTGAGACAGAAAACTCATTAGACAGAGTGGAGTGTATTTTCAAAAGATTGTGAAAGGGTGGGCTGTTCAGGCATTGGGTCACATCCCTAACCATGGAGCTCTAATAGACTTTCTGACCTAAGCAGACATATTGTGATGTTTACCCTGGGTGTGCAAAGTGCACTAGACACCAGGGGCTGTATTGCAGAAAGTGCAAAGGTGTACAAGTGGCATTTGCACCTGTTCCTTGCCCCCCAGGGTTCCTGCTTAATGGATCTATACAAAACTTGCCATGACAAATCCAAATTTTAATTTTGGAAAGTTGAATGCAGACGTATCAAACTGGAGAAGTCTGGAGGGGATGCTTTATAAGGGTGACACATACAATGAAAATAGGCTAATTACTTGATCTTGAGAGGAATTCTGTAACTTCATATTCTGCCGACCTTACTATGAGCTAGCAGAGTAATGTGTCTCTTCTTCTGTGAGCCCACTTCTTCCAACATAGGATCACTCATATTCAATCCACCTACATCAAGGTTATATCACTTTACGCAGCATGGAATAGATGGCTTAGAGACTTCAGCCACATTAATTTGTAGAAACTAAGAGGAAGGGAAGTTAGAATACTTAATATCAAACAAAATATCGTGACAATCTGTCAAGAGTACAGAGGATTCCAAATCTCCACAGCAGTGACACATACTTATCTATAATAGCAAATAGCAGCAAAACAATCAATTCAGCACAAAATAATAAAACAGCAAAGATGACTCTTTGCTACTGGCCGTACTAGATCAATAGATTAACATGGTTATCCCACCATCACATTCATGAATCACCATTGGATATCAATGATTAAGTTACTCACCAATATCTTGCACACAACAATGCAGCAAAGGCCAGTCGCTCACAGAGGAGGTGCCACATTGAGCAAGAAATTAATATCTCTAAATGGCCCACAATACTAAATAGGGTAGACCCCACAGTAAAAGCACTGAACTTCCAGTTGGACAAACTGGAGGTAAAGTTGTCCTACTACACACCCCCAAGACCTAGGAAGTAGGAACTGACAACAAAACTAGAACTAAATAATTTAATATTTTAATACTTTGGCCAAAACCTGAGACAGAGGGGGTCATTTGGACAGCGGGCGGATCGCCACCACCCATGGTGGTTATCCGCCCGCTAAAAACCTCTGGCCACTTAGGATTTCCCCTACCACATAACCATGGCGGGGGGGACCCCGGTGGACGGAAAGACCGCCAGCCGGTTTTCCGCCCGTCGCAAAGTCGACCGGGCAGAAAAACTGCTAACATGGTGGCGGTGTCTGGGAGACTTACAGCGTGCCAATACGGAAAGACAGGTGGTTTTTGCCATTGGGGTCCATAGCGGGCCCCCAGGGATTCTGGGGGGTGGAGGTGCAGGTACCCCCCTGCAGTTCCATGCGCAACTTGCCACGTTGTGCATGGAAGTGCATGACCTTCTAATGTCAGCAATGGGACCCCCGCACCAATGGCGGACAGTCCCATTCCATGAAAGATGTTTTCCGCACGCCAGCCTAATGACCCCCAGAGTCACTTCCACAGACCTGTGAATGCTTACCAATAATAAATAAACTACCAATTCTTCCAAAGGAATTAGACACCAGTGATTTAGACACAAAAATCACCACCACAAAATTATTCACAAACCATCAACAAGGAAGTATCAGAAAGGTCAGAATAGATCTCTCTGCCAGACGCCACAGGAATCTCCAAGCTATTCACAAAAAGAGAATGAAGTAATCATAGAAAAGCACATAATAAAATGAGGGGTAAAACCCAAATTTAAACCATGCACTATTGAAGGAAACAAACTACTTTTTGTTTTTCAGAGTTTCCTGAAACAAAGACTTACCCTTGAAAGAAGAGACACAAGAGGGTCACAATGAGTTTTCAATATTACCTAAACAAATGGCTTAGTACTCAACATCAGAAGTTATGGCATGCACAAAATTGATTATTTCAAGGATAATAAACAATGACAAACCAATGAACTTACAGCAACATGCTAGTACATCAAACCTTTGAAAATCTGGAGAAGCTAAGAAGGGTTTCTAAGCAAAACCTTAAAGTAATTAAGTAATGTCACTCCAAACAATGGTAGCCCAAAACAGATTAAACCAACTGGTCAAATATGGTCTAAAACCCACATGAAAAGAAATACAATTGTTTGTGAACACTCAAGAACTTCCAGGCAATCTAGTCTGTGTGAGGAATCACTGTCAAAAGGAGGAGTGACGACCTGCACTGGTTGAAGCATTTTGGTCCTCAAATGATTTGTACATAGAATTAATGTATAATCAATGTCAGCCACAAGTCTTTAAACAGGCAGAAAGCAAGTTAACAACAAATTAATTGGTATTTTATCTCAAATCTAAATCAAAAGGGAGTCTTGATATATTAAATAGAGGTAACATCCTAAAACACCTTGACTCAGAGAAAGTGCTATCACTTTTGACGTCCTCACCATCGAATGCCAGCCACTTGTCCACCCTCAACAAAATTAAGCTACCTTTATGACATGGCCCTCGCTGGACGTAGCAAATCAAGTTTTTTCAATGGTAGACCTTTTGAAAATGTGGGGTAGTATCATCACTGGAGATTTAAGCATGCTTTATCCTAATATTCTGAGGCGCTCTTGAACGTTTAAAACACATTCCACCTAAATGGTAATACCTGCCAAAAGAACATAGGGCCATATGTATGAAGCAAATTCGCATTCGCAAATGCCGAAATTTGCAAAATGGTATGTATAAAGGAAAATCTGGTGCAAAATAAGGATTCCTTATTTTACAATTGCATTTAAGGAATTGCAAATGTTGCGATTCCCTAAATGCAATGTATGAAGCAAAATAAAATTGCAATTTGTCCCTACGGAATCGCAAATTACCACCAACTTCAAGTTGGTGGTAATTTGCGAATTCCTTGAAAAATGCGAATTTTTGCATTTTTCAAAGTGCCATGTGACGCACATACATGCCCTTAGGGCATGTATGTGCACCACATGTGCACCCATGCTTATTTCAAGGGTGCAACAGGGTGTCCTTTGGACACCCCTGCACACTTGAAATTATTCTCAATTTGCGATTTTCAAATTGCGAGTCGCAAAATTGAGAATACCTTCCCATTCATTCACATGGGCCTCCTGGCCCATAGAAGTGAATGGGAAAGTATTCCTTAACCGCGATTCGCAATTTGCGAATCGCAATTAAGGAATACTTAGAATTCACACAAAAATTGCGAATTTGTACATACATACCAATTTGCGATTCTGAAATAGCGATTTCTTAAAAATCGCTATTTCAGAATCGCAAATGGGTACCTTGATACATATGGCCCCAAATTCCTACAAATCTATTTAGGCCATCAAGTTCTAAGAAACACCCCAGTCCCAAGTGACTTACTTTTGCAAGAAAACCCCCAGTTTGACCATCCAATATGGACCAACAACTGGACAACAATGCACCAGATATACAACCTAAAAACAACTGGGAATGGCTATCATCAGCCATAGATAATGCAAAGAAAAACTGAAAGTTCATTTCAATCCCCCTTCGAAACCCATTGATCTGTTCAAGGAGCTTAGAGGGACTGGCACTTATAGCTATTGATTATAATGTAATAGACATCTGGTGTTCCATTGGCATTGTTCTATTCCGAGAATCTCATCTGAAGAGGTTTATAAATTGCATCCAACTTGACTCTACAAATTGCACAATTAAATAAAGCAGTTTGATTGATGGAGGGAATTATAATTCATAACTGGCCACCAACATGCACAGAACACCTGCTCTTCGTGCTAAACATGTGTATTAACCCCTTCCATGCGTCGGACGGCCGGCGGCCGTCCGATGTCACGGTGGGCGTGTGCGGACGACGGCCGGGGGCCGTCCCAACCACGCCCACGCCATAAATCACCCGCACCGCGGAGGAATTTTCGCCGCGGTCAAGGGGTTAATCCTCAAAAAAACCAGAAACAATTTTTTTTTTTTAAAAACCAGAAGAAATCAGAACAGACCTCAAATTATCCTTTTTGGACACCTAGGCCTAGATCTAGGTAAATGTGAATTACAGATTCATAAATACCGAATTTTACCGATTCGGTATTCATGAATCGGTAATTGAAATGTAGGTAGAAATTCGGTAACAAATACCGAATCGGTATGATTCGGTATTTACCGATTCTGTAATTACAGAATCGGTATTTGCCATTGATTCCTATGGGCCTTAAAGCCGATAGGATTCAATGGCAGTTACCGATTCGGTAATTACCGAATCGGTAAAAATACCACATTTACAAGGGGGACAGGGTGTCACTTTGACACCCTGTTGCACCCCTGTAACTGGCTTGTGTGCCATGTGGCACACATACATGCCCTTAGGGCATGTCTGTGTGCCACATGGCACAGGTACACAAGAATTCGTTATTTACCATGCAATTGTATTACATGGTAAATAACGAATTCTAAAGGCCCTGTAGCAATGTTAGAAGTGCTACCTACATAGGAAAATACAGATTCGGTAATTTTACCGATCGGTAATTTTACCGATTTGGTAAAATTACAGAATCTGTATGTTTTCAGTGCCCCTACATACCAATGTCAAAATACCGGTCGGAAACGGCCGAAAATCGGTATTTTCGGCCGATTCCGACTGGTATTTTGACACCTACATCTGGCCCCTAGTGGCTTGTAAATGGGGATTTCAAAATAAAACAAACAAATCAATTAAACAATGAAATCATCAGCCCATAAAAACTCCAATGCTACATACTAATCAAATTAAGAGATCACAGAAGAACACCAAGCAGGGTCAATTATTTCTCTCTATCCTACATTCTGTGTGGTTAACAGCATTGAATAGACAATGTCCTAAGGACCACTTTTACAAGCTTAAACTTATTTTCCTACTTAAATGACTTCAAAATTAAAAAGAAAATGAGAATGATCATTTTCCACAGTTCATTTTTAGTGGTAAGTAGACATAATATCGAGTTTTAAATATAGTTTTGCAATTATATTGAGTTTAAAATGTCGAATGTCGAAAGTCAAAAATATTGTTGTGTATAATATTAATGTCAAGAATATGGATTTACTGTGTTGTATAAAATAACATTGTGAAATTTTTTATTATCATGTATTCATAATTTTTATTAAATTGTATATGTTTTATATAAAAAACATTTAGGAGCGTGATGTTAGGTTTATAGGGGATAAGGGTGGGGAGTGTTTTAAAATATATATAAACCCAAAAGACTCTTCTCTCCTCAAAAGCTTTCCGAAAGTACAAAGATCACAGACCCAGGATTCTTTCCTCAATACCAGTTTGTTTACTTACAGGATCACAGATTGACAAACACGTAGATGGCAGCTATATATATATATATATATATATATATATTCACTGAAAAAACCATAGGTTATAGACCATATATAGTTAGGAATTAGCATTTAAAAAACCTTATTTTACTCACACAAAACCATTGAAATTCCATATATAGTTAGTTGCACTAACTATATATCGCGCACCCGCAATCCACTGCTGATGATGTCACATATTACATCATTCATGACATGGTCAGTGACATCACTGATGACATCACTGATGACATCTCAAATGACATCACGGATGACATCACTGATGACAACATCCAGTGACTGTGTGTTTCTGTAAAGTTAAAATATGTCTTACATATTGAAGAATGAGTGGAAGTATAAGTGTCTGGACGAAGGATTTAGTAGGTGCATGACTGAATGTATGAGTGAGTGATTAAATGTGTCTCACTGAGTGCATGGGTTAGTGACTAAACTGTCTTAATTTGTGCATCATTATGTCTGTTGTTCTGTAAACTGCAGCATGTGTTGATCAGTAGCTATATGAGTAACTATATGGGTTATTGATTGATTGCCCAAGTATTTGTATGGGAGACTGAGTGTGTGTGTGGCTAGCTGGGAGGTGTGTGACTCTGTGCAGATCAATCTGTACTTGTATCAATGATTGTATAAGAAGGTAAGTATGTGTTAGTATATGTTTGAAAATGTAAGGTGCTCTATGTTTAACTGTATAGACAAGAAAATGGAAGTGTCATTGATTCTTTACAGGACTGACTAGGTGTGTGAGTAACTCCATGGATGAGTGGCAGACTGTGAGTGTCTGTATAGGTGTATGAGTGCATATGATAGTGTTGTAAAGATGAGTGATTGTATGTATGAACGATTGTATGGGTGAATGAGTGAAGGTGTGTGTAGACGTAGCAATCAGTGAGTGCGTATGTAGTAACTAGTATTGGTGTGTCAATGGTTTCAAAAATTATACTCTCTTTTTAACACTGGGTGAAACAGAGGTTATATTAAAATGTGAGGAGATGCATTGTATTGTCACATGAATGATATCATCAGTGATGTGGTCATTGATGTCAAATGAGATGTCATCAGTGATGTCATCAGTGATGTCATTTGAGATGTCATCAGTGATGTCATCAGTGATGTCACTGACCATGTCATGAATGATGTAATATGTGACATCATCAGCAGTGGATTGCGGGTGCGCGATATATAGTTAGTGCAACTAACTATATATGGAATTTCAATGGTTTTGTGTGAGTAAAATAAGGTTTTTTAAATGCTAATTCCTAACTATATATGGTCTATAACCTATGGTTTTTTCAGTGAATTTTCAAGGTTTTGTAAATGCTAATTCCTAACTATATATGGTCTATAACCTATGGTTTTTTCAGTGAATTTCAATGGTTTTTTAATAGCAAATATCATAAGCTGTCGAATGTCAAGTACGTGGTAAGTAAAAACATTTTCGTGTTTATGCACACTGATCTGCTTTGAATACTGCCCCCCACCCCTCATTTCTATTAGGAGTACTCTCTCTTTGCAGATAGTGAAGGGTAGTTAACGCAGCCCTTTGCCCCCTTTGTAATACGTCGTGCCTGCTTCTCTCTCCATTTGATTGATTGTTCTCTTTGGTTCATTCTCTATTTACAAACAAGCACAGAGTCGCAATACTCTGTTTAGTCTTTGCAGATAGCGAAAAATCGTGTAAAAAAACAAAAGGAATCGAGCAAAATCAGTAGGCCACTAATGGGATCTCTTTTTGACCTCGCTAAAATAGAAACATTAGGAACAACCTGTTGAAAATAGCAATGCGTATGTACATAAGCGGCGTTCATTTGTGTTCACAGTACCCCTTGTTGATTGTTTCAATCGAGCATTGAATTGTTCGAAGTTAATTCTCTTAAGGATCTTCTCTACCTGCAAACGAGGAAGAATAGGAATATTCTCTCTCCCTTTGCAGATAGTGAAGGGTAGGTAACGCAAGCCTTTAACACGTCGTACCTATTTCATTCCTCATTGATTGATTGATTGTCCGAACATTGACTGTTTGGGAATTAGTTCTTTTTGGAGGTATTCCCTGTTTGCAAATAAACGTAGGAAAATCTTTGCAAGTAGTGAAAGGGTACGTAATGCGGACCTTTCTCCCCCGTTGTAATCTGTCATGCCTATCTACTCCCCACTGATTGATGCACCTTTTTCACCCGGACCATTTACTAGAGATACGTCATCTGGCCCGACCAGAGAGCACCCCTAGTGAAAAGGACATATGCAATAATAACGAAGTGATCACTGTATCCTGTTAACAGAAACTTTACCATGAAACAACCTGGAAAGAAAAAAATAGGAAAACGAAAATCAGTAGGCCACTGATGAACATGAACTTTTATTAAACAACAAACAAAGAAACGATAACATAACGTAATGATAAAACCTATTAATGTCCTAGAAACAAGAAAACGTTAAAGTATGCCAGTGGTGAGAGACCAGAAAAACAGTCCGAGAAACCAAATCACCCCTCGCTGTCCCAACTCATGCACTCTGAAAGTTCAAAGTTTTGAGGAGTGCTTGTAACATTGTCTGAAGCCTATTTGCAATTGCTTCATCTTCACTATTCTTAAAGTAAGTGGGGGCTGTTGTGATGCGGTGCCACCCTGAACCGCTTGACGGAGGCCCCCGAGGGACGGTGTCATGTCGCGGACTCGGAGGGGGCGCTTGGCTCCGGCCCCCTCCCCAAGTCGTGTTGCCCTGGTGTGGCCTGAGATCGCCCCCGACATAGGTGGCCGGCTCCCGGGGTCAAGCGGAACTTTTTTCCTTTTGGTGACTCTTCCATTCTTCACCTTGTCCCACAATCCGTTTCACCTAAAGACACGCTGTAGTGGGGCACCCCTTTTCCGTTTCATTTGCCATTCAGCCCGCTTTTGCTACACTGTGCCTCTTCCGCTATTCAGCTGTTTACCGCCCGCTCTTTCGACTACAGCGTCTCGCTCACCATGTACTTGAGTTGCTCCCGCTCTTGCGGTGCAGCGATAGGCGGCTGCCACAGGACTCTCAAAATGGCGGCCATCTCTTCAGATTTGGGCGTGGTCCACTAAAATGGGCCTGCGACACCTTGGAACTCGGACGCTTGTCTGCTAGAGCTTGGGCTCCATTCTCGAAAGCGTCCCCTCATCCTTGAAGATTCTACAAAAGTCTTGGGGGCCCCCGACTCCCGCAGGCTTCTGGTGGGGAGCGCCTAGCATGATTGCTCGTGGAATGGCCACGACGGAGCTACGAAATGGTGGTGCTCTCATGCTAACGCCAGCTTCAGTCTGAAACATCCAGAAACACTGTAGACTACCAATTCGATCAGTTCCGGTAGCGCTCCAACGTGACCCGGTAGAGAAGAACTTGCCCTCCCCTCTTTGACTGATGGTTCTTGTTGCCTGTCCCTTCTGTTGTCATTTAACAGAACTATTTAGCCTGCTGAAAGGGGTTGTGTGCCGTCCGCTGGTTGGTGGAGACATTTTGACTATATTCTGGACCTGCGTTGTCGCGTAATGCGTCATATGACGCGCCGCGTTAGAAAGTTTAATAAATTATTAAACACAATAAACAATCCTTAAAAAATAAAAAAAATAAAAAAATAATCAACAAAACCAACAATCAATTAACAACAGTATTTGAAAAGTCTATCATTCATTTTTCATTGCAGTACGCTGCCCAGAAAGCTTCCCGGTTCCCGGACCGGGCGCTACCCACGCAAAAAAACAAAAAACAAATTATTTTTTTTTCCCCCGCGGGGCCGTTTTAAAGCCTCCACATTAAACCTAGGGGGTCAGGGAGGATCTACTATGCCCCCTTATGGTTATTTGCCCCTTTGTTTTGGCCTCCTCTTGTCTCTCGATCCTACCGAGAGACAAGATGGCGACCGCTACGGACTTTTTGGAATGTTGACAGACGCCAGAGAACCAATCAGCTTCGCTTCACAAAGCTCCGTTGCGCGAAAAGTACGCGTCCTGGAGCGCTGCCCGGTCCGCTGTTACAGATATATATCTTTTTTTAAACGTTAATTTCTCAAAATCCACTGGAGCACATATATTGAGACCTACAAAAGGCACATCGGGCTACCAGTCCCTACAATTTTGCCAAGTTTCGTGCAAATCCATTCAGCCGTTTGGGCTAAAAGTTAGGCTAACCGCCCTATGGAAAAATCAATGTTAAAAACACGTTTTGGGACCCCCCTTTTTTCTCGGCCCCCCCTTGACGAAACCCCCCCAAATTTTCAGGGGCTGCTCAGAAACAAAATGTGCCATTTTCCTGAAAATTACAGCCAATTCCGTCCACAAACGCCAAAGTTATTAGACATAGAATTTTCAAAAAACCCATAGGGAAAAAATCCTAACTATATATACCTACTGGCGACCGCCAGTAGGTAATATATATATATATATATATATATATATATATACACATTTAAAATGTTAAATTTATATTAAAACAATTCAAAATTGTGTTTTAGGAGTTATAGGGGATAGGGGTGGGGAGCATCTTAAATATTATTTTCAATTTCAGTTTCAGAAGCAGGATATTGGGGATTATAGTGGAGAAGGGTGGAGAGTTTTTAAAAATAAAAAAATATAAAATTCTCAAAATGTATGTTATTATATTTAAAAACATAATTTCTTTTTAGGAGCTGGATGTTGGGGTTACAGGGGATAAGGGTGGGGAGGTTTTAAAAACAAAAAAAAGATTACAATTTAAAAAGAAAAATATTTTTCTATTAAAAATATTACATTTGGATTTTAGGAGTGGGATGCTGTGGTTATAGGTGATGAAGGGAATATTTTTAAAATGAAATAAATGTTAAATTTGTATATATTACAAAAAAATTATGATTTTTTTAAAAAAAAGTGTTAATTTTTGGGGAATTTTGTAAAATTTGCATATCATTTTGTTGAGTAATGATTAATATTTTTTCAAAAAATTGAAAAAGCAACAATTTGAAATAGAAATTTAAAAAATAAAATATTAACAATTTTTGTTTCAGTATGGTATTATAGTAGTAAAATAGTATTTAAAAAAATAATAATGTATTGTTTAATGTAGAGATATTTAGTGTTGAGATGGTATTATTGTGTATTTAAAAAAAATGTATATTGTTTTAATAATTAAACAAATGTTATCTTTTTTTTTAAAAAGTACATTTTGAGCATGTTTAATGTTTGATTTTGAAAATAAGAATGTTGTAAATTTGTAATAACTTTTTTTTATTTACATGTTTTATATAAAATGAATTCCTATGTATATATATATATATTTTTAATGTAACATATTACATTTATTTAAAAAATATATTAAAAAGTCACATAATGTTTGGGGATAAGTTTTTATTATTGGGAATATGTTAATATATATGTATAATGTATAATATTTTACATGTATTTATGTAATTATATTGGGAATATTACATTTTATGAGTAATCATTTGTAAATTTTTCTTGAGTTAATATAGTTTGGGTTGGGAATAGTAAATTATATATCTTTAGTGTTCAACACCGTCCCTGAGTTAATGTAGTTTGGAGTGGGAATAGTAAATTATTATGTATAGTGTCCGGCACCTTCCCTGATTTTTTTCTTGTTTGATATGGGAATTGTACATTGTATATGTTTAGTGTCCAGCACCTTCCCTGAGTTAATGCAATTAGGGGTGGGAATAGTAAATTATATATGTTTATTGCCCCGCACCTTACCTAAATGAATACAGTTTGGAGTGGGAATAGTAAATTATATATGTTTAGTGTGCAGCACCTTCCCTGACTTTTTTTCGTTCGGAGTCCGAATAGTAAAGTAAATACATTTAGGGGTCGATTCCGATTCGAGAAAAAAAACGTCCGTATGATTCGTATCCGGAGCCCTCGCCATACGAATCGTACCCGTCCGTCCGAGTCGCGTAGTACGATCCGTGTTTCATCAATCCGTCCGAATCGTCGCGATCTGTACGTATTGCAAGGCTGAAACCGTGAACCGTACGACTCGTACACATGCCGTACGACCCGACGAGTACAGTCCGGACCGGGGTATGAGGACGCGATTCATACGGCCCACGTCAGGTAAGGGTCATTCGTAAGGAAAAGCACACATAAACATACACACCATATGGTGCGTACACCCCATGATCGCAGGGGTTCAGTGTGTACCCCTGCGATCATGGGGTGTACGCACCGTACCCCGCGATCGCAGGGTATACACACTGTACACCCAGCGAACATGGGGTACGGTGCTTACACCCCAAGATGGCAGGGTACGGTGTGTACACCCCATGATCGCAGGGGTATGCACCGTATCCCTGAGATCATGGGAGTTACGCACCGTACCCGGGGTGTCCGTTCCGTACCTGTTTTGAGGCATACTCTGCTTTTCCGACAGTTTTCAGCTCCCGTAGGAAAAGAGTCGTACAGAGGGTCGGCGGGATGAATCGTACTTGCTGGGTAGGGAAAACCTACCGCGAACCGTACATACGTCGCTTGCTGCGTATTCCGGCGGCGATTCGAGTCGTATGGTTCCTGGTACGATTCGTACGTGGAGCTGCATTGGGTGAGAATCGTACTACGTCGTACGTACGGGGACGTTACAGGGTACGATTCGTACGGGAAAAAGACTCCGTACGGCTATTCGGAGTGCATTTTTCTAAAATCGGAATCGGCCCCTTAGTGTCCAGCACCTTCCTTGAGTTAGTATATTTTGAAGTGGGAATGAAAAAATTATATATGTTTAGTGCCCAGCACCCTTTCTGAGTTAATACATTTTGGAGTGGGAATAGTAAATGATATATTTTATTGTCTAGCATGTTTCCTGAGTTAATACAGTTTGGAGTGAGAATAGTAAATTATATATGTTTATTGGCTAGCACCTTCTTTGCCTTTTTGTAGTTCATAGTGGGAATAGTACATTATATAAGTTTAGTGTCCAGCACCTTCCCTAAGTTAATATAGTTTGGAGTGGGGATTGTAAATTATATATGTTTAGTGTGCAGCACCTTGCCTGAGATACTGCAATGTGGAGTGGGAATAGTCATTATATATGTTTAGTGTCCAGCACCTTCCCTGAGTTATTACAGCTTGAAGTGGGAATAGTAAATTATATATGTTTAGTGCCCAGCATCTTCCCTGAGTTAATGTAGTTTGGAGTGGGAATAGTAAAATATTATTTTTAGTGTACAGCACCTTCCCTGAGTTAACAGAGTTTGGAGTGGGAATAGTAAATTATATATGTTTAGTGTCCAGCACCTTGCCTGAGATAATGCAAAGTGGAGTTGGGAATAGTCATTATATATGTTTAGTGTCCAGCACCTTCCCTGAGTTATTACAGTTTGAAGTGGGAATAGTAAATTATATATGTTTAGTATCCAGCCAGTTCCCAGAGTTAACACAGTATGGTGTGGGAATAGCTTATTATATATGTTTAGTGTTCAGCTCCTTCTCTGAGTTAATACAGTTTAGTGTGGGAATAGTAAATTATATATGTTTAGTGCCCTGCACCTTCCCTGAGTTAATGCAGTTTGGAGTGAGAATAGTAAATTATATATGCTTAGTGTCCAGCACCTTCCCTGAGTTAATACAGTTTGGAGTGAGAAAAGTAAATTATATATGTTTAGTGTCCAGCAACTTCCCTGAGTTAATACAGTTTGGAGTGGGAACAGTAAACTATATCTGTTTATTGTCCAGCACCTTACCTGATTTCATACAGTTTGGAGTGGGTATATTTAATTATATATGTTTAGTGTCCAGCACCTTCCTTGAGTTAGTACAGTTTGGAGTCGGAATAGAAAATTATATATGTTTAGTGCCCTGCACCTTCCCAAATTTAATACAGTTTGGAGTGGGAATTGTAAATTATATATGTTTATTGTGTAGCACCTTCACTGACTTTTTGTAGTTCATAGTGGGAATAGTAAATTATATTTGTTTAGTGTCCAGCACCTTACCTGAGTTAATACAGTTTGGAGTGGGAATAGTAAATTATAGCTGTTTAGTGTCCGGCCCCTTACCTGACTTTTTTTAGTGTGGAGTGGGAATAGTAAATTATTTTTTTTAGTGTCCAGCACCTTCCATAAGTTAATGCAGTTTGGAGTGGGAATAGTAAATTATATATATTTAGGGGCACATTAGGATGACGGGCGGTCTTTGTCCGCCCGCCATCCAGACGTGAAAGAGACTGCCCCCCACAAGTGTGGGGGTCCCGTGGGGGCCAATAGGATGCGCCCACCACAGTGGCGGGCGCATCCAATATATTTAACATTGTGGTGGGTGGTGCTGAAAGCACCGCCCGCCGCAATGCTAAAAGTGCACATCATGCATTTCAATGCACAATGTGAAAAGCACCGCGTGGTACCTGCCATGTTGTATATTGAAATGCAGGAGGGTATCATAGGTACCCACATGTGCACCCTCACCCCCAGAGTCCTTGGGGGCCTGCAACAGGCCCCCCAAGCGATTTCTGCATGCCTTTCCCAAGGCCGCCACGGAAAGGCATGTGTCCGCCCCTTCATAATATGAATGGC
Organism: Lissotriton helveticus; assembly: GCF_964261635.1. NCBI lineage: Eukaryota > Metazoa > Chordata > Amphibia > Caudata > Salamandridae > Lissotriton > Lissotriton helveticus. Next base: position 302,973,062 of record NC_136062.1, read on the forward strand.
GGTATCTAGCCGACAGCGCCACCATATTAAACTCTTCTCTGCTCTGTCGACTTGTCGACCGGGCGGAAAAATGGCAGACAGTCTTTCTGTCCGCCGTGGTCCCCAACCATAGTAATATTGCAAGGGAAAATGGGCAGTGGGCAGGGAGGGATCTTGAGCGGATCGCCACTGGCGATCGGCTCAAGATCCTAATGACCCCCTTAGTGTCCAGCACCTTCCCTGAGTTAATGCATTTTGGAGTGGGAATAGTAAATTATATTTGTTTAGTATCCAGCACCTTCCCTGAGTTATTATAGTTTTGAGTTGGAATAGTAAATTATATATGCTGAGTGTCCAGCATCTTCCCTGAATTAATGTATTTTGGAGTGGGAATAGTAAATAATTATGTTTAGTCTACAGGCACCTTCCCTGACTTTATATAATTCGGTGTGGGAATAGTAAATGATATATGTTTAGTGTCCAGCACCTTCCCTGAGTTAATACAGTTTGGAGTGGGAATAGTAAATTATATATGTCTAGTGTCCAGCACCTTCCTTGAGATAATGCACTTTGGAGTGGGAATAGTAATTATATATGTTTAGTGTCCAGCACCTTCCAGCACCTTCCCTGAGTTGATACAGTTTGAAGTGGGAATAGTAAATTATATATCTTTAGTGCCCAGCACTTTTCCAGAGTTAAAACAGTTTGGAGTGGGAAGAGCATATTATATATGTTCAGTGTCCAGCACCTTCGCTGAGGCAATAAAGTTTGGAGTGGGAATGGTAAATATATATGTTTAGTATCCAACATCTTCCCTGATTTTTCCTATTTTGGAGTGGGACCAGTACATTAAATATGTTTAGTGTCCAGCACCTTCCCTGAGTTGATATAGTATAGAGTAGGAATATTAAACCATTAGGGGCCCATTAGCATGGCGGTCGGAAAACCACACAGATCACCACGGTAGCGGAAAACAACCGCCTGTCAGAATCGCTAAAAAAAAGGCGGTACAATTATGATCAACCGCCCAAAAAAATCCAATGCAGCTGAACGAGGCAAAGAAAAAACACCCGTAGCGGGCGGAGAAGGCTAAAATCCATCCAGGTCTGTTGGATTTGCGGCGGAAAATCACCAAACCGCCGCCATAACAGCGAATACATCACACGGAAAATCAGGAAATCCCTGATGTGACCACGGGAGGTTCCACTGTTTCCGACCACCGCGGTCGCAAACAGTGATGAATGTGAAAGCCAACAGAAGAGCTGCAACATAGCCACCGCTGCGGACTCTCCGTGACAAATATGGCGGTCAACAGAAAAAACTCACAACCAGCCCACAAAGTACACGCAACAAACTAGCCCTGCCCCCAAAACACCTAACACACCAAAATGACACACCCAAAAGGCAACTACAAAAATACCAATCCCTGGGCAACCCACACCACACACCTGACAGCAATACTCAATCTTGACACACCCACATAGCTGAGCATAAACCCACCCCCTCACCTGACCTCAATCCTTTGCACTACTCCAACACTGATGGAACCAACCCCTGCAGCACATTAGATAGGCAAAACACCACACCATCACTACTCACACCACACACAGCACCTCCACCACTTCCACACCTGCACCTTCAACCCCTTTGCACATCACACACCATATACAATACCACCACTCCCACCACTTACACCCCTGCATCTATAACCCCTTTGCATATCACATACCATGACACCACATAAAATGCCCAAATTCACAGAGAGTGAGCTGACAGTCATGGTAGATGTGATAATCAGAGTAGAACCACAACTGTTTGGGAACCTGGTCCAACAGACACCATTAGCCACAAGAGCACAAACGTTGGGAAGGATAGTCGACAAGGTCAATACAGTAGGGACAACCCTGCGCAACAGGCAGGAAATTATGAAGCTGTGGCATGACCTGAAGAATGTTGTCAAGAAGAAGAGGAGGAATAACTGTGAGATGGCTCAGAGGACTGGCGGTGGCACTCCCATTCCACCAAGAACATTCACTGCAATGGAGGAGAAGGTGCTTGCCATACTGCATCCAGAGAGTCCCACAGGAATACCCGGGGGAGTGCAGGCTGGTAACTCCAAACAAATGTAGGCCATTACACAGCTATGTACTGTCCAGCACAACTGCAAAGCTACATCTCAGAGGCACTATAATATCCAACACATGTCCCACAGATGTAACATTCACTACATCCGAAGCGCCCCAAAGGTAGCCAACATTTTCAGGGTGGTATGTGTCTAGGCAAACAGCACTACAACTCTAACAATGCCCCCTGTCCCACCCCTGAGCAGGTTGGAGCACCCCACACCAACACAGAAGCAGTTGGCAGCCATTGTATGGTTCATCCTCATCTAACAGATAGGTAGCCACCTTCCCTGGGAGGGCTGTTTAGGGGTGGGAGGCCTGCACCACTACTCACACCAGGCCCCCTGACCCAGCCCTGAGAAGGATGTAGCACTCCCCCCACCCAGAAGCATATGGCAGACATTGTATGGTTCACCCTCACCTAACAGGTAGGTTGCCATATACCAAGGTTGTTTTCTTTGTGGGTGGGAGGCCTGCATCACTACTCTCACCAGACCCCCTGTACCACCTCAAGCAGGATGGAGCACTCCCTCCCCACCCAGAAGCATGTGGCAGCCATCACATTACCCTCATCAGACTAACAAGTAGGTAGCACTTTAGCAAGGTTATTCTGTTTGTGGGTGGAAGGCCTGCACTACTACTCCCAACATGCCCCCTCGTTCCCCAGCTCATCAAGAAACAGCACTCCCCCCTACCCCGTAGCATATGGCAGCATTGCATTACCCTCATCAAACTAACAGGGAGGTAGGCATATACCCTGGGAGGGCTGTTTAGGGGTGGGAGGCCTGTACAACAATTCACACAACCCCCCTTTGTCCCACACCTGAGCAGGATGGAGCCCTCCCCCCAGAAGCAGTTGGAAGCCATTGCATCACTACAAACAAACATACAGGTAGGTAGACCCCTTCCATGGGATGGCTGTTTGGGGGTGAGAGGCCTGCACAACAACACACACCAGGCCCCCTGATCCACCCCTGAGAAGGATATAACACTCCCCCACCCAGAAGCATGTGGCAGATATTCTATGGTTCACCCTCACCTAACAGGTAGGTAGCCATTTTCCCTGGGAGAGCTATTTGGGGGTGGGAAGACTGCACCACAAATCCCAACATGCCCCCAGCCACACACCTGAGCAGGATGGAGCACTCCACACCAAGAAGCAGTTGGAAGCCTTTGTCTCACCACAAACAAACTAATAGGTAGGTAGCCATCTTCACAGGGAGAGGTGTATGTGGGTGGGAAGACTGCACTGCAACTCTCAAAATGCCCCCTTGTTTCCCAGGTCATCAAGATGGAACAGTCACCCACATCCAGAAGCATGTGTCAGCCATTTCATTACCCTCATCAAACTAACAGGTAGGTAGCCTTCTTCTCTGGGAGGGCTGTTTGGGGGTGGGAAGACTGCACCACAACTCCCAACATGCCCCCAGGCACACACCTGAGCAGTATGGAGCACTACACCCAGAAGCAGTTGGAAGCAGTTGTCTCACCACAAACAGACTAATAGGTAGGTAGCTATCTTCACAGGGAGGGGTGTATGTGGGTGGGAAGACTACACTACAACCACCATGCCCCCTTGTTCTCCAGCTCATCAGGATGGAGCACTCCCACCGAGATGCATGTGGCAGCCATTGCATTGTTTACTTCAATCTAACAGGTAGGTAGCCATTTACCAAGGTTGTTCAGTTTATGGGTGGGAGGCCTGCACTACTACTACCACCAGGCCCCTTTCCCACCTGAGTAGGATGGAGCACTCCCTCCCCACCCAGAAGCATGTGGCAGCCATTACATTACCCTCATTACACTAACAGGTAGGTAGACATAATATGCCCTCTTGTCCCACCCCTGAGCAGGATAGAAGCCTCCACCACACACAGAAATATGTCACAAATCCAATCCAAATGTGGACACAGAACAGGTTAGTAGCCAGTACAAGCACCCAGCCATTCCTCTCAAAAAGCATGGTGCCATATGACAACACAATCCCTCTCATCACACATAAATACACACAGATGGAATTGACACTCACAGTGTGCAGACAGCTAAGTAAATGTAACTGCCACAGCAACCAAAGTGTGACACATCAAATCACACGTAGAAGAAAGTCTGGGCACAATCATGCACAACACTGAATGCTACGTGTAAGTGCCATGTGGGAAGAGCAGCAAGGACAATATGAAAACAAAGAAAGCATGGTTGGTGGTACAAATAAAGCTTAGCACATGACATGACAAAGGTGTGCATGAGATGACAATGGCCAATTCATACTCAGATGTAACGTTTGCCAGGGCAGAGTAATCAACAAAGAGGCGTCACTGAAAAGCTGTGCTGCGCTAGTCCCTAGATGGCAACATGTCCCTTTAATCACTAAACATGCACGTGATGCATGGTATGTCTTGACACCTCACACCATGGACAAGTAATGCATGTAAGTCAACATCATCTCAGGAGGCACAGTAGGACTCATATTTACAATGTGATCATTAATCAACTTTGTGGTGCACTAACAGTGAATAATACACAGCTAACACAAAGCTTGTAGGGTGCACTACAATGACCATTTCCCATCTGTCACACAGGTGACCAAGAACTGACTGCAGAGGACAACACCAGCAACCTGCAGTGCCAGTCTCCCCCATGAAATTGGACTCTCGGATGTTGACTCCCGGGATTACTTGGACGAGGAGCTCGAAGACGGCCCATTTGGTGGTGCCAGGGCCCAACAGGTCCCAGGACACTATAGTTCCCCGAACACATCTGATGCAACACCGACCTCTCTGCAGACCCCTGCTGTTACGGTCTGTGTGTCCTCCACAATCATTGCCACCACCACCAGTGCTGCCTGAAACACTTTCCCTATCCCAGAGGATGACCACCCCACACTACCAACTGAGGAGGGCAGGGAGAGGATGCGGGCGCCATCAGTGTTGAGGCAACAGGTCAATGGTAACAGGGCAGGTGGGAGGGGCAGGGTGAGGCACAGACAACCAGCGCCTGGGACCGAAGCTCTGGACAACATAAACAGAGTCCTTGGGGCATATGAACTGGCCCAGTGACGAACGGGCCGGGCAGAAGAAGATTCCAGTGTGCTCCTCCTGCTGATGAGGTACATGGACACCCGCATAGGACAAATTGTGGACCTCTGAGGTCAGCTAGTTGCGGTACTGAGGGACAGGCTTGTGCCACAACCCACATCTCCACCTTCCCCAGCTGTGCTGCAGGATGAAAATTTAACATCTTCCCCTTGCAGCCACAGAGAGGGGTAAATCCTCAGACCCCAATGGCACTACAGCAGAGTCCCCCCTGCCAAGCAACGAAGGGGCCATCCCAAGAAAATCCCTCAAAATATCCCATGGCAAAGCACCTGCCAAATGTCAGGCAGGGAGCCAGCCATGATGGCAACACTCTTCACCACTGCATTGACAGTCTGAGACTGTCCTTACCCACACTGCTTTTTGAATGGCGCCTGTCTGTTGGACTGGGTCACCATCTCAATGTGGTGACTACTCGATTCTCTCATTTAACAGAACTGTCAACTCACTACTTCACTAATCACCCCAATGTACATGTACCCCACCCCTCACATGTCACAGTTGTAAATAAATACTCTTACACACATGTTGTTGTTTCCGCTCCGCCTTTATTCCAGGATGTGCAGTCTTCACCATGATCACAATGTACCAGGAGCATGGAATGTATGTAGGCAAGGAGAGGCCAAAGGGATCTAGGAAAACACAACAGCACAGCATTCATCAATCTGGGTGTGGCATCTCAGACATCACACTACACTTACCATCAAGCTAATCCAACAAGCACACATCACATTGAGCAAAAAGTACCAACATACACATCCTGTAGAAGTTCCAAACTTCCATGTCCCAGGAACATTGTCAGCCACCACTGAGTCAACAACTGGCTGCAGTCACAAAGCTCACATACACCTACACAACAACAGCAACATCATCAGGCAATGGGTCCGCTGTACATTGTCACTCACCTTCAAGTGAAGTAGCGGTTGATGAGCTGTTGATGCAGGTCGACACCTTCCTCCTCTCCACTGTCATCACTGGAAACAGGTTGGTTTGCAGGCGGGGGCCTTGGCTGCTCGTCAGCATCCAGGTGCAGGGCGACCTCCTTGCGAATGGCTAGGTTATGGAGCATGCAGCATGCCACTATAATCTGACACACCTTCCACGGGGAGTACATCAGTGTACCTCCGGTCTCATCCAGGTAGCAAAACCGTGACTTCAGAAGTCCAAAAGTACGCTCCACCACACGATGTGTCCTCCCATGGGCATCATTGTAGCGGACTTCACTTGGGGAACTAGAATCCCACAGTGGGCTCAGCAACCAAGGATGGTTGGGATATGCAGAGTCACTTAGGTGTGAGGAACACAGGGAAACCTTGTAATGTCACTGTGGCAGGGGACAGCATGTCGCACACACAGCATGCTATTTGACTGTACTCAGGCACAATCCATGCACGCTCAGGAAGCAGATTATCCATCAGCTGTGGTACAATGCTATTGCGCATGCTGTATGAGTCATGGGCAGAGACTGGAAATTTGGCATGCACGTGCGAGATGATCATATCTGCCTTGCACACCACTAGCACATTTATAGAGTGGAATTGTTTATGAATCCTATTGATGTGCTCACGTGCCTGTGGTAGAACCAGGCCAACATGGGCGCAGTCAATGGCACCAAGAACATGGGGGATGGTTCTAAAGGCATTAAAATCTCCCTTCAAAGATGCCAATTAAGGCACCTGGGGAAATGGATGTATCTGTCCTTGTAGATCATCATAGAGGACAGGACATCATGCAGCACCATGCTGAACATAGGTTGTGACATCCCACCTGCTCTGGACACTGTGTACTGGAATGATGGAGAAGCAAAAAATGCAGGGCCGCCATCACCTTAGACGTTGGTGTGAAAGCACCCAGATATTTATTTATTTATTTGTGTATTTTAAAAAGCGCGCAGCTACCCCAACGGGGTGTCTCGGCGCTGGGACAGTGATATGTCCTGCGAGACTGCAGATGGGGCTTCAACATAGCACATAGGTATTTGAGGGTGCCCCTATCCAGACAGAATTTCCATTTGACATCCTCATCCTCCATGTCTGCCAGCACTGTGAAGGGATGATGCACATTTGGTCTCCTCCTAGGTGAGATGATAGAGGACACATGTCAATGCAATCCACTAGGAGATGTGGCTGATATATTATGTTTTGACTGACACAATGGAAACAATGAATGGCATCATAGATTAGATCACAGCACACCTTACATGTAGGGACAGCTTCAGCTATACTACTCGTGGACTTGTCCACATTCCACACAGCAAGTACCTCAAAAACAATATCAGACCATGAGAATGCCCAAAGGGACATGGCCACATCTTGTATGAGCAGCCCTGTGAGAGTACCTCACATGGCATATGGGTGAAACAGCAACATAACTTCCTCATACCAAGCTACAGTAGCTGCCACACCCTCAGGCGTAAGTCAGACAAGGCACACATTAACAACACAATGAACACAGTCTGTGCAAGATAAACAGGTGTGTGCATGAGCCAGGAAAAAAGGGACTCACTTTGCCCAGTAAGACAATCATCACTGAGAGTTGCTCAGCCCTTACACACATTGCCATGTGTACCCATTGGAGGGTCCATCACAACACTGTTCTGAGGGCATGGCCTGCAATATCACAAATGACATGTGAGGGAGTACATGCCAATGTTCCAAAGCATAGACACAAACATGGCATGTGTGGTCAGCAGTGAGGTAAATATGGCATTGGCATTGTGTGCACATTCATGTGCCATTGGTCATGTGGCCACTATGCACTGTTGAGAACTGCACATTGGCCTTTCACACATGTCCATAGGTGCTGTCATAATGCTTCGCCACCCAAATCACAGTCAAACATTGAAATGTATGGCACCCAAATCACGGTATCTATCGCATGACACTAGCGGTGTGTCACCACCAATGTCCAAAAGCCAATCGCGGTAGTGCTAGGCATGCATCTATTGTCAAATGGCGGTTGGCATGCTCCGCCACCGAAATCACGTTCAGACATAGCAATGTATGGCACCCAAATCGTGGTAGCTACCACCTGGCACCAGCGGTGTGTCACCACCAATGCCCAAAATCCAATCGCAGTAGTGATAGGCATATACACATGGTCAAAACATCAACAGAGAGAGAAAAAGAGATAGTCCAGTTTGTCATTAAAAAAACATATTCAGATCGGATTCGGATATGTTTTTTATGACAAAATGTACTGTCTCTTTTTCTCTCAATGTTGATAGTATGTCGGTATGCATGAATAGAAATATATGAATTTGAGGTTTTTTTGTATAGGATACATGATTTTAATTGCATAAAAACTTGGCATCAACGTTACTTTAATTATTTTTATAGTGTTTTTATAATTATTGCCATGATAGCTGTGACTTTTTATAATAAAAGAAAATATTTTAAAATATAAATAACAATTGTTGTACCTGTAACCTTTTCAGATCTACCACATGGGCTACAAACCTTTCTGCTGGGTACTTTGAGATTTAGTATTGCATTTAGTGACCTTATATACTTTTCAACCAAGGGATAATTGTTTCTACCTGTGATAGGCATATACACATGGCCAAATTGCCGATGGCATGCTCCGCCACCCAAATCACGGTCGTTCATGGCAATGTATGGCACCCAAATAGCGGTAGCTACCGATCGGCACCAGCGGTGTGTCAGATCCAATGCCCAAAAGCTAATCGCGGTAGTGATATACATACATCTATCGCCAAAGGCAGTTGGCATGCTCCGCCACCCAAATTACGGTCACTCATGGCAATGTATGGCACCCAAATTGCGGTAGCACCCGCCTAGCCCCTGCGGTGTGTTACTGCCATGGATCATGCCCTTACAGCCAATGGGAACCCCAATCGCGGAAGCATTATGCAATTTTGAAAATCGCGGTAGGCGTGCTCCGCCACCACGGACCAGTCAGTGGATGCAATTGAAAGATGCACCAGCGCGGTAGCATCCGCCTGGCCCCTGCGGTGTGTCACCGCCATGGACCAAGCTCTAACAGCCAATGGAAACTGCATTCGCTGTAGCATAATGCAATTTTGAAAATCGCAGTAGGCGTGCTTCACCAATGCAGAGACGGTCATTGGATGCATTTGAAAACGGCAGACCTGAAACACCAATTTCAGCAGCTTAGAATCACTGAAACAATCCCAGGGGGCTATGTATGTGAGAGCCTCACATTTCCACTGCTCCAAGAGCCTGCTGCCTGAGACCCCTTACCTGTTGCTGCCTCCTGGGACTACTGCATGAGACCACTCACCTGCTGCTGCCTCCAGGGGCATCTGCCTGAGACCTCTCACCCCCACTGCCTCCAAGGACTGCTGCCTGAGACCCCTTACCTGCTGCTGCCTCCAGGTACTGCTGCCTGAGACCACTCACCACCCACTGCCTCCAGGGACTGCTGCCTGAGACCGCTCACCATCCACTGCTGCTTCTGCTGTCACATGGCCACAGTGATGGTGAGGACTGAGAAGAACCGTGCCAGGTCCTTCACCAGCGAGGAGCTGGAGGTCCTTGTGGACGAGGTGCTCACACATTATCTGAGGCTATATGGTGCCCTGAATGTCGTGGTAAGTCCTCTAGAGTGGGAGTGAGAGTGCTGTGGGGGGGCACACATGAAGTTGAGTTGCTGCAGTATGTGCCTGAGGGTGTGGGGTTGTGCCATGCACTTCTTAACATGCAGTCTCCAGGGGCAAGGCGTGTGTAGCTTATTTCCCATTTTCCTTGCCTGCACATCAAGATTTGAAGGGCATGTATTGTCTTGTCAGCCATACAGTGACGCTTTAAGTTGGTAATGCAGGAGTCAGGACAGTTATTGCTTGTGTGAATGGCTGTGTGGGTCCCTGTTGTTGTCCATCTCAGAATGAGCCCACCTGGCCTTCACAGTCACCAACCAAAATGACAAGGACACATCACTGAATGTGTTACATGTGTCTTTTTTCTTTACTCTCCATCAATGTGACATCTCAGCCCTGTAGATTGCACACACAGTCCTTGTGAGAAGAGTGTGGGTATGTGAGAAAATGTCCCGCAATGTGACCTCCATGACACAGTGAGCTATTCACAGTCCAAGGATATTGAGGTCTGCGCAGTGTTGGGCATAGTGAGTCTTCCCCCAATCATATGTTGATATGTAATGTATGTCTTGCCCTCCCGGAAAATGGACAGTAGATATGGGCAGGCTACACATCGCTTTCTGTGCTGGCATCCTGCATGTTTATGAGATGGGCAGGTACAGTTTCCACCCTCACACCTGCATACATTTATGTGTAAATCTCCCATGATGATGTACCATGTGTGATGCATTATTGTCTTAGTTACCATATCATTGAATTTTGGATGAGTCAGTCTCATCCTACTGTACTGATAGATTTTGGTACATGGCACTGTGTCACTGACGTTTGCCCCCTCTTGTCTCCCATGCCTGCAGCTCAACGTACACCAGCATAAGGCCGTGTGGAGGGCCATTGCATGCAAGAAGCGGGCTCTGGGTAGCTCCAACTGACGGCGCACCCACTGTCACAAGAGGTGGGATGACATCTGCCGGCTGAGCAAGAACATGGCGGAGATGACACTGGGGCTGCTCTCTCGCACAAGCAGGTTGGCACGGAGCAGCATGACACCACTAATGGCGCACATCTTGGCCGTGACACAGCCTGAGCTGGATGCACGACTGTAGGAGCATCAGCAGCAAACTAGTGAGTATTCTGAGAAGGCTGACTTTGGCTGTGAGTGGCTGAATGTGTTCATAGCGTAGGCCAGTGCAGGGCCATGTGATGTTGGTGGTGTGATGCAGTGGCTTGTAAGTGGCCTCTGTGCTGAGTGCAGCAACCATGTATTAGCTCTACCTGTACTTCCTAATGTGATATGAGTACCGGGCAGTTACATAGCATTCTGAGTAGCGGTCTTCAGGTATCGTCTGCATTGGGGTAGTCTGGGAAATCATGAGAGGGGACAGCAGTGAGGCCAATCTGAGTGTGCTTTCATCAATGCATGCAGTGCCTGACCTCAGATCTGTGAGGCTTAGGCATCTGGCGCCAATGTGCGACAGTAGTTGTGCCCCAAAGTACAACATGGTTGATGGTATAGGCTCATGGCCATTGTGGGATGTCATGTTGGAGTCTGTATCTGTGTTGTCCCCTTCTGCTCCATCCAGATCTGACAGTGGCAACATGTTGTAGGGTCCATCCTTGCCCCCATCAGGGCCCTAGATGTGCTCTGAGCTATTTGTGTGTCTGTTTGAACTGACCCACTGGCAGTGTATCGTGCTGTGTGGTCTTCCTATTTACACGCACAGTCTGAGTTAAAAATTGAGGTTGCACAATGTTATTGCACAGTGTGGTGTGCAACATGTAGATTTCTTCAACTTCAGTGATGCTTTGCTTGTATATGTTTGTCCTGTTGCTGCCACTGAACTGCCCCTACATCTCTCTCTCTCATGCAACTCCTCCCATGGGCACGGAGGGACAGGGGACGGACACCAGTGGTGAGGCATCAAGCACAACCGCTGCACAGAGCAAAGTGAAACAGATGTGACCAGTGCCTTGAAGGGGGACAGGAGTCTGCTGGAGGAATCAGAGCCAGAGACACAAAGCTCAACATCATCTGACGCCAGCGGTGACACATCCATGTTGGCGGGCACAGGGAATGGGGACTATGCCTCCTCTTCCACCACAGAGCATCCAGTGCACACCCTCCCATCTACTTCCACTTTTTCTGCCCGTGTTCGCACCAGTTTAAAGAGTGAAAAGTGGCCTTCACCTCAGGCACCACTGCCCCTGCCTCTATCCCCCTTCTGCCATCAGTTCTGAGTCTGTGGACCTTTTGCGCCAGCTGTGTGTGGGTCAGACAGCTCTCCTGAATGCCTACATTGACCACAACAAGAAGTTGGCACAGGTGGTTGATTTCATGGAGGGCATACATTCAGATGTAGGTGGGTTACACCGGACTGTCCAGTCTTTGTCCTCCGCAGTGACGGCAGCTCTTCAACTGGCACAATCTCGGAGTCCAGCTCCAATCCCTTTGTCCACCCTCCTGCCAGTAGCCACATCTGACGATAGTGCCCATGCACAACAGACCTCAAGGTCAAGATACAGCACACGCAGCACATAGCAGCAGCAGCCCAAGCGGTCGAGTGCGCAGACACCATCCTCACAGAAAACTAAAGTCACCCCTGAGCCCAAAGACAAAAGCCCATCAGGCGACACCTAGGGCCACAAAGCCAAGAAGCAGACCTCAGGGTAATATGCCTCAGGGGCATACCCAGCCAAGGACTTTCTTGTCCCAAAAGCGTCTCACAAAGACAAGCAGACAGTTCCCATGTCAACTAAGAAGGTTGTGCCCGCTAAGAGTACACATAAGAAGAGCTCCAAGGCAGATTCACCCACAACCTCGACTCCCATTCAAAGCCCAGTGAAGCAGGGAAAGGAGGGCACTGTAGGGGGTACACCTGGTAAGCAGGGAATGAAGGGACAAAGGCAAGGCCAGGCCAAGTGCACCGCTGGATCCAGCATGTCCCCAGAGGGAGGGCGCTACCGGCTGCACCTAATGCAGCTTTGTTGGAGAGTGTGCCTGTTGTGTCCGACCCACTTAGCACTCCTCCCATGACAGGGAAGCAATTTTGAATCCCCCAAAAGTGGAAAGGCTCCCCTCTACAATCTCCCAGCCATACTGTGTTTCACCGCAGCATGAAACCACCTCCACGTGCCACTACACTACCTGGTCCAAGCAGCCTTCCCGGCTTCTCAAGCCACTGATGCCTCTACCTCAGCTGGGCCTCTGTCTCCCGAGTCAAGTCCTCCAACTCTCTCCGACACACATCCAGCTCCCAGTTCGACAGCTAGCCAATCCTGAGTAGTAGTACCCCTCACACACCTGTCTCTCCCACAGCAATGCCTATACTGCGCATTGTTACCCCCATGACTGTGTTGCAGACCATGCCAGCTACAGTCGCACACATTCCCTGTGCGGCTTCTCATGGACTTACTCTGCACATTGGACTGGCCACTGGCCTTGTTGTTCCCTGATGCTTGCCCTTTGCCTATGCAGCATCTCGTGGACTTACTTTGCAGTTTGTGCTGGCCACTGGCCGTGTTGTTCCCTCATCTTTGCCACTTGACTGTGCAGCTTCTCATCTACATACTCTGCAGTTTATGCTGGCCATTCGCCTTGCTCTTGTCTGATATTGTTGCCTATCTGTACAATATGTGAATAAATACAGTTCCTCCTGTTGTCTGTTATATCAGTGTCCTCACTGAATAAAGCTTTTTCTGTGTGTATATGGTTTACTGTGTCACATGCTCTGTATGCCACTTCAGCATTGCCAATAGATTGTCTCACGTTTTCTAGTTTTTACAGGGGTGAGTGGGACTTCAGTTCTACTTGACTCTGATACTTGTTGGTGCAATGATGCTGGTTTCGGATGAAATCCTGTTGTCATTCTTATTCTTTGTTCATGTTAGCTATATTGTACACATGTCAGGTTTGGAGGCACTGCCAGCACAGAGTGGGATTCTGTCCACAGGATTGCAGGCAGGCTGGCCAGGGTCATCATGTAGGGGTGATCTTACTTTATGTGTGACCAGCAATGTAGGTGTATAGTCATCCTGTGAAGGTCAGTCATCCTAGTCACATTGGATACTTTCCATGTGTGCACTTGGGTGGTCAAGAAGTGTGCAGTGTGAAGGGGTGACTTTGTCATGAGTGTTGATGTGTGTGTGCCCGTGCAATGTCTATTACACACATGTGTCACCCATGAGTGGAGTGCCTGTTTAAGTGATTGATCAGCCCTGTGATTGTGTGCACATGTGTGTGTTGTGCACTGTGCAGTGTGTTGCTGTGTCCTTGCTGTTCTGGCTTACTCCTACTTGTAGTTTGTGGCTATTGTGAGTATGCAGAGTAGGTGACTGGCAAGTCAGTGTTGTGTTTTGTTGATCATCCATGTGTCTTGATACTGTTTGTGGTAACTGTGCAGACCTGCTCAGCCACACTGACATTGTGGGAGTGTTTTCGCATGCATTGCTGGCACATGGGGCTTAAGTGCCTTCTGGATGGCATGTGGTGTGGGATGTCATACCATCCCCTACCTGTGCTTCGGATGGCTACCCATTGTGAGTCACAGTGGTTTCTATTGGGTGTTCACGATTTGAAACAGACCCAGGCAGTCTTTAGCAGATAATGATTCTGCTGCTGCCGGGTATTTGCTGCATGAACATCAAAAGACAATCTTTCTGATTTTAATTTCCTCTCAAGATGAATAGCCCTCCGTGATTTCTTTCCTACACCAACCACGTCAACTAATAGACGTACATTGTTGGGCCACTAACACAGGGTAATCAAGATACTCCACAAAAGTTGAATTAAAAATCTAAGGCACTTAGTATGAGTTTATCATGATTGACATCAATCCCCAAATGAGCATTCATGTGCCTTTTAATATATTTCTCTATGCCATGATATGCAGTTTCTTTTAAAGGGTTGTTGGTCTGGTACTCACACACAGTCTATTTAGGCTCCTCCAAAATATCAGGTGTATAAATCAGTAGCTTCCGACGTCTCCCAAGAGAAGACACAACGATTTGTACTCTGTTTCAAATCGTGAACACCCAATAGTAACCACTGTGACGGAGTCCTGACGAAGGCCTATGCCGAAACGTGTGTAGTTTGTCAACATGCCTCCAGTCTCTGCACATCACTAATTTGATTATTGGTTTAAAATATTGATTATTTGGTCATCAATATCGCTGAAATGTTTGCACTGTAACAATGGTTTAAAAAATATGACAACTGTTCATGATCTTTTGACAATTGTTTATCAGAGTGTAAAAAACATGTATACTAATTGACAAAAAAAAACAAATCCTCTTTATTTTTTTAAAAAGTGTTAGAATTGGGATATATATTTTTGTATCAGAAATAAAAATAAAAAATGAAAATATATGTCAAGTTAACATACACCAGTTCATGATTTGTCTTCAACAAACTAATGTTATCATGTTGATGCTTCAGAATTGATGTGCCTCCTCAATGTGATATTCACAGTGCCTAGGTGTGACGTTCCTCAGAGTTGTGTTGTTTTTTCTACAGGTTTTTGTTGTTTGGAATTTGCCGTTGGGAGAAGTATGCTTTTTTAAAAAAAAGAAACTGTGTATTCGTTTTTAGTAAACTAATAATTAATTAACAGTTCCTTCATTTTTCAGATTTTCCTATAGTATTTCTTTTTTTATAACATTTTTGGGGTGTTTAATGGATTAAAATCTATGGATATGTTGCCGCCGGATAATATTTTAAACAGTTGTATTTTTCCATTTTTTGGATTACTTTCAACTAAGTTTTGGGATTTTTACACATTTCGATTTATTAATGGGAGTTTGGATTCAATTCTTCAACAACAAAAAAGTAAGTTATTTTAAATTATTTACAATGGGAGGGAAATGTAATTTTTGTAATTCTTATTGACATTTGTAAATATATTAATTATGTAAAAAAAATTAAATGGTTAAAATCAATTGACATAATATTTATATTTGCAAAGAAATGTTTATTTAAGAATTCAGTTCACAATTACGATTTTGCTATGTTTTTGTATTACTGTTTTAAAGTATGCATTTAGCTGGTGTTTCTAGATATTCTAGCCCCTTACTGTTTGGTAGAGTATTACTTTGCATTGTAGGTCCTCTAAAAATATTTTGGACCTAGCTGTCGTACAGACTGTTCAAGTCTTAGTTGTTGGTATCTTTGTTCTTTTTGGAATGATTGCAATAATTTATGTGGGGTTGGTTGAGTTCTGCCTGTTGTGGCATGGACAGCATCATGCCATCCTTCCACAGCGTTATTTTTTTTTTCTTTGTTTAGGGTACTGTTATATACATTCCACCATGGAATGCGGTATTTTGGCTGTCTCCTGTGTCCAGATCTGTGTCTGGTGTAGCCTTCCCACCCAGGTGTCTTTGAAATAGTCAAGTAGGGGACTAAGTTTATGTTCATTTTTTTGGTAGTAGGGGCTTTCTATTAAGAGATTGTAGTGTTCTGCTACATCAGTTATTGGGACATATGCAGGTGCAATTAG
The DNA here is from genome assembly GCF_964261635.1 of Lissotriton helveticus. Taxonomy (NCBI): domain Eukaryota; kingdom Metazoa; phylum Chordata; class Amphibia; order Caudata; family Salamandridae; genus Lissotriton; species Lissotriton helveticus. Next base: position 302,989,326 of record NC_136062.1, read on the forward strand.
CTTTATAATTTCATATGCAAAATTGCTATTAGTTGCATATTCTACACTAAGCGTAGGTTTTTGAAGGTGTCTCCATATGCATTGATTAAAGTGGTAATAGCAACCTTGTATTGCTGTGTGAGGGTAGTTTTTCACGATGACTTGTATCATTGACCAATTCTTTGAGTATAGTAATTATTAGTTTCCTGGTTTATTTTTGTAAAGAGTTCTACATAGGTTGTGGTTTGTTTGTTTGGTAACATGGCATATGTAAAGGGGATGTCGGTATTGTGGTACAGTCCATGTATTGTATACACTTGGTAAAATGGTTTGGGACATAATTTAAATGTTCCATTCATCATCCATGTTTCACAATTCTGTAGCTGAAGTACGTTTGTGGGAGTTGCATGTATTAATTCTTTTGTAGTTAGATTTATTGTCATAAAGTAGAACTTGCTCTTCATTATGACTCACAGTGAGTTCAGGTGATATTTGTATTTCACTGAACGTTTTTGGGGTAGGTGGGTGGCAGCAGATGATTTTTTTGTTGAGACAGTGGATAATTGGCCAGTTACATGTTCTGGAATTCTGGGGAGCATGTCTTTTAGTATATCAGTAGTAGGTTTTTGAGAGCTCTTGCTTGCTTCTTTCAGAGTGTCTAAAGCATCTCTCACTTCTATTTCAGCTATGTTAGGGGGGTGGTTATGTTCCATAACATGTAATACTGTAGTTTATTTTGTTGTAGCTCTCCCATAACATGCATTTGAATAATATTTGCTACGTTTCCAATTAACTTTGTCACTTTGGGTGCAGATATATCCCATATAACATAATAAAAAAATTCCATTGCACCTTCAGTCATTCTGATGTTTCAAATGCTATGAGAAATCATACAAAAATGTAATGTATTGTAATTGTTTTAATTGTAATACAGGTTTTTATATACCAAATTATACTTACATGCTTGAATATGTTGAACTTTTTTGATGCTGAGCTATTTCTATTGGTGCCTTTAGTGTTTCTTTTCATTTTCTGCCGAAGAAAAATGAACATTTTTGTTGTAGATATGTTTTCAGAAGCCTACCCGGAATTATCACAGTGGGATTGGAATCAAGAAATACAGAGAGCCCATAGATTCCCATTCACTCAGCGATCAAGACTGGGGCAAGATACGATTAGACCTAGAGCGATCTTGATATCGGTCAATAATTTCTTAGCCCAGCAAGCTGCGTATGAGCTAGCGCAACCTGATAGAAAGAGAAAGGGGAAAGGATCGGAATTTTTTCGTAAGACTGGATTTCTGCCACCAGACGGTAGACTGGCAACTGAGACAGCTCATCAATCCGTTTCAGAGTAAAGGGGCTCAAGCATTTTCAGCCACACTGAAAGTTATCTACAAAAAACGGACAAATGTTTTTATGTCGGAATTTATAGCCAAGGAACACTTGCAATCTATTGTCTAGGCTCATCAGGGGCAGGGAAAGGGGGCACATAGGTTTTTTTTTTTTCTTTCAAGTGGATGTGATACACTGTGATCTTCTGGTAGGCATTATCATATGATGACCCTTCCTATGGTTTTTTCTTCTGTCTTTTTTTCTTTTATCTCTAATATTTGTGTTTGATGTAGGGGTACATGTAGGTATAGTATATATTAATAATCAGGAGGTTTAAAGGGATGGGATTCATGCCGGCTGTATAAAGATACTATCTTGTATGCTCAGGCTGATTGTATGAAATTAATACATAGTCGGACTACTATGTACTCTATTAATATGTCAGATATATGGGGGGAGCCTTGGAAGAATTTAGCTATATATCACCGGGACCATTGGTCCTAGAGCTTAGTTACATAGTTACAGGAGGGGGGGGGGGTGGTGGAGTCAGTCCACTGGCTACACTTTGGGTAGAGGAGGGGGGAGGGGCTGGTCAGGAACCGGAGGGGATAAAATAGAAAATGCAATTCACAGTACATTAAGGATGAGGATTAGAATATGGATATGGATTTCAGGAGATAAGGTTATGAAATGGAGAGGCGCAGAAGTCTTTGATTAGGGTTAGAAAAAATCAGGGTAACTTACGGGTATGTTCTTTTAATGTTTGTGGGTTAAACAATAATATGAAGCGGCAAAGGGTTGCTGCAGAGCTGCGGGTGATGCAGCCGGACTTGGTATGTCTCCAAGAGACCCACATTTCATGGGCCAATCGGAGGGTTCTCAGCGAGCTGGGGTATATAGTACTAGCCTGCTCCCGACAGGCCACCACTAATAGCGGAGTAGCCATCCTAGCAAAGAGGGGGATACAAAGCACCAGTAGAATAACCAAGGCCGCTGGGCAATTACTTAATGTATGAGGGGCAATTTGGTTGTACTGTTTGCTCGGTGTATGGGTTCAACTTTGATGAAGCCACAGTGTTAGAAGGTCTAAATATGGAGGAATCCACGGAGGAATCCAGAAACACGTGTCTAGGGATACACTTTGAAAATTTGGCATTAGCTAAGATATTTTCGAACTTTGTACTGAGCACAAAATATCATACTAAATTGACCAAAATTCAAAGAGGTAATGACGCTGAGACGTGTCAGCAGTGTGCTCCTATCCCCCTTCACTATATAAAATGTCTCTCTTGAGCCGCTTGAGCTGACGAGCTCGGGAGTGCCTGCGTGCCTGGAGTGGAATTATGCCTGAAAAAATTGAGCGGCAGCATGTCCAGCAACCTACTACATTTTCCCTACTAATGACGGAGGAATCCAGAAACATGTGTCTAGGGATACGCTTTAAAAATTTGGCATTAGCTAAGATATTTTCGAACTTTATACTGAGCACAAAACATCATACTACATCGACCAAGATGCAAAGAGGTAATGACTCTGAGACATGTCAGCAGTGTGCTCCTATTCCCCTTCACTATATAAAATGGCTCCCTTAAGCCGCTTGAGCTGACGAGCTCGGTAGTGCCTGCTTGCCCGGAGTGGAATTATGCCTGAGAAAATTGAGCGGCAGCATGTCCAGCAACCTACTACTATTTTCCCTACTGATGACGGAGGAATCCAGAAACACGTGTCTAGGGATACGCTTTAAAAATTTGCCATGAACTAAGATATTTTTTTTACTTTGTACTGAGCACAAAACATCATATTACATCGACCAAGAACAGAAACAACTTAGAGCTGAGGTTCAAGAACTGTATGGGAGGCTCAGGTAGAATTGATGCGGAAGATAGCGACGGGAGGGGATACTGGCCAGTCACAAGCAGAGGTAGCCCGATGCAAAGCCAGAATTAACCTCCATTGGAGCAGAGAAATTGCTATTACATTTAATGTGTTTAAGGGAGAGAGATATGAGTTTGGCAAAGCTACTGGGCAGTGCCTTGCACAAAGGTTAAGGTTCAAAGAGGCAGCACAGAGAATTCAAAGGATGATGAATGGACAAGGTAATTTAGTGGAATCCCCACAGGAAATACTTTAACTAATTTAGTCTTTTTATAAAGCGTTATTTACAGAGGATAATCAGGGGAAAGAGTATATGGATACAGTCTTCAGATGAGGGACTTCCTGTTGAAAAAGCAAAGGACAATAGATCTATATTTATTAGTTGAGGCTATCAGACGGAAACAACGGATCAGTGGGATCTACAGTTGTTTATTAGATACGCAGAAAGCTGATTTGGAAACCCAAAACATAAGATGGAGATATAGATTGGGCGAGCAGGAAATACACATAAAACAATCATCAATATGGCAAGGAAAACTTTAATATCAGCCAATTTAAGAACACAACATTTTAAAGCCATACTTGATTTATTCGCACCCCAGCGAAGATGATGAAATTGGGAGGTCTTAATGATGGGAAATGTTTTAGATGTGGGGCAAATGTGGCTGATATCATTCATATTTGTTTTGCGTGTGGGAAGTTGACTCAACTTCTGGACCATATTGAGAAGTTTCTCTCGGAAATTACAGGAGTTAAAATTAATATTACTCCGTCTACTATGTTAATGGGTACAGGGGGAAATTTAATGGAAGGACAATCAGCTTTTGAATTTAGATACCTAATCATCATAGCAGTGGCGGTAGCCCGTCTTTGTGTAGCCTCCTTATGGCTTCGAAAAGAGGTCCCAACCTTTGAAACTTGGAGAGCTAGATTCTTTGTTATTTTTAATCTAGAACATAGTTTATACACTCTCAAGGGGACACAGAAATGGAATCTAGGATTGTCAATTTGGGGCCTAATGATTAATCACATGAAGGAATAATATGAAATGAATGTTGTACTTTTATCCTAGGGTTTTTTTATGTACCTTTTAGCCCCTGTTTATATGTAAGGAAATTATTTTTTTTCAAATTTTTTTATTTGGTTTTCCCATTTTCACACAATGAGTACATCAACAATTGAGGTCATTGCATTTAACAAGCATGTAGATCTTTGACTATTAGTCAATGGGAAATCACCGTAACAATAGATAGAAAAACTCTTACGCATGCTTTTACATTTCGGATACAACATACTAGTTGCTGTAGGATTCCTCTCATATCCGACCTGAGGTAGGGTGAAAAGATTTGTACGAGTCTTCGGCTGTGTACAGCAGAAATTGAGTCAAATTCTTGCTTGTGTCTCTAGTGCGATCCCACATGGTTCGCTATCGCTGAGTGTTATGAATTTGTATTTTCAACGAGATATCATCAATTTCTAGATCTTCAGTGTGAGGAGGAAACCATTAACTGTGGGGGTAAACTGGGGGTGAACAAGGGGTTCCTGGTGTGTAGCCACTGGGGGGTTGTAGTCTGGTGTGAGTATAACGCATGGCACTATATCGGCCCCCGGAGCGAGGACCTTGGGAATCATGCTGTATGTATTCTCCCAAGGTTCGTGCCTTTTCTGCTATAATGCCCATCTCATGAGTCCCTGTCAGGGCCTATGTTCTCACCTGCCTACACCTGAGGGGATAGCTGCGCAGACCATGAAGGGGATGGTGTTGTTGAGGGTGGTTGTGCGGTTTCATGCACGAAGCTGTGCATCAGTTGCACCCATTCTAGGGAGATGGGGTGCTTTCGTGTTCCTCTCACTTCTTCCTCCAGCAGTACCTCCGCCGAGCCCCACTTCTTCATGGCCCGATCCAAGCTGCCGCTGGGGGTCCTACCGGGGCCCGCTAGTGCATGGCTATACCGTTTTTTGCTAAGGGAATGGCTAAGGAAATGAAGGGGCCTAGTGATTAATCACATGAAGGAATAATATGAAATTAATGTTGTACTTTTATCCTAGGGTTTTTTTATGTACCTTTTAGCCCCTGTTTATATGTAAGGAAATTTTTTTTTTCAATTTTTTTTATTTGGTTTTCCCATTTTCACACAATGAGTACATCAACAATTGAGGTCATTGCATTTAACAAGCATGTAGATCTTTGACTATTAGTCAATGGGAAATCACCGTAACAATAGATAAAAAAACTCTTACGCATGCTTTTACATTTCGGAAACAACATACTAGTTGCTGTAGGATTCCTCTCAAATCCGACCTGAGGTAGGGTGAAAAGATTTGTACGAGTCTTCGGCTGTGTACAGCAGAAATTGAGTCAAAGTCTTGCATGTGTCTCTAGTGCGATCCCACATGGTTCGCTAGCGCTGAGTGTTATGAATTTGTATTTTCAACTAGATATCATCAATTTCTAGATCTTCAGTGTGAGGAGGAAACCATTAACTGTGGGGGTAAACTGGGGGTGAACAAGGGGTTCCTGGTGTGTAGCCACTGGAGGGTTGTAGTCTGGTGTGAGTATAACGAATGGCACTATATCGGTCCCCGGAGCGAGGACCGTGGGAATCATGCTGTATGTATTCTCCCAAGGTTCGTGCCTTTTCTGCTATAATGCCCATCTCATGAGTCCCTGTCTGGGCCTATGTTCTCACCTGCCTACACCTGAGGGGATAGCTGCGCAGACCATGAAGGGGATGGTGTTGTTGAGGGTGCCTGTGCGGTTTCATGCACGAAGCTGTGCGTCAGTTGCGCCCATTCTAGGGAGATGGGGTGCTTACGTGTTCCTCTCACTTCTTCCTCCCACAGTACCTCCGCCGAGCCCCACTTCTTCATGGCCCGATCCAAGCTGCCGCCGGGGGTCCTACCGGGGCCCGCTAGTGCATGGCTATACCTGTTTTTGCTAAGGGAATGGCTAAGGAAATGAAGCGAAACTGCACCTTCTCTGTTTTCTGCCTGCGGAACATTCCGAGGGCACTAGCCTCCCATGAGGAGAGGGTCGGGTTGTTCGTTATCTCCCGGAGTGTGTGGTGAACCTGGTCCCAGTAGTAGCGAATGATCGGTCAGTCCCAGAACATGTGTTTAAAGTCTGCTTCGGGGTGATGGCATCGAGGGCAGGCAAAGTGTGTGTTCGGGTAGAAGCGTTGGAGACTCTTTGAAGTGAGATATGCCCTATGGAGAATGTTGAATTGGATGTTCCTGAAGCATGCGCTTCTGGTGACTTTCTTGGGGTACTCTAGGGCTTTCTCCCATTCTTTATAGTTGAATATGCAACCTATTTCGTCCTCCCATGTATGTCGGAGTGCGTCTAGTGGGCGAAGGGTCAGTTCCCTAACGGCTTTGTACAGCCAGGTCACTAAGAGTCTGCCCACCCCCATATGAAGTATGGCAAGTATTACAGGGTGTGAGGAGGGTTCTCCTGTCTGTGGTTCCCATAAACGGCAGCTGTCATTCATGAGCTGCATATGTATAGGGAACTGCCCAGGAGGGAGGTCATACAGTTCCGTCAAGTGGGCATATGTCAGTAATTGACCATCTTCATACAGAAATTCCATTTCCGTGATAGAGGAGTCAGTCCATACTTGTAAGGCACGGGTTGTGTAATATTTATCATCCCACGGAAATCCTACCAACGGGAGTAAGGGCGAGTATGGGGGTTTCCCTTTGGACATGCGATGTATCTTCAGCATACAGGAGTTTGCTATTGACACCTGTAGGGGGTAGGTGCGAGGGGGTTTGGTGACTCGGAAGCAGCAGTCTACGTATGGCCAGAAGGGGGATCTGTCCCTGCTCTGTAATTGTCTCCCCAGTGTATCAATCTGCTGTCCAGTATGACAAACATTGGAGTTGTGCCGCCAAGAAGTATGCTCCAAAGGATGGGGCGCCTAACCCTCCCTGTGTTGTGGGCAGGAAAAGCGTGGTCAACGCCTCCGTATGCCTTCCCCCACCCCAGATCAAAGTAGTCAGGATCGTGTCCAGCTCTTTGAAGAAGGAGCGTGGCGGTATCACCGGGAGGTTGGTGAAGTGATAGAGGATCCTCACAATCAGGAGCATAGAGGGAAAAACAAAGGACCCAGGTTACCCTCCACTCAAACTGTACTCAACAACAAAACCTGGTCCTGATTCTCAGAGGTGTTTATTATCACATCACCTGTCTACTGCTGTGTGTTGATGTACTTGAATCTACCAACCACATAATTTCCCTAGACAGGGAGTACCTCCTTTTGTCTTACTAAAAACCGTTGTGTGTCTACATATGTCTGCGTGGCTACCATCCAAACGCCACACTAAGTGTCTATGAAAAAATGTGTATGAGGAAGGAAGGAACCTCACGGGAGCAACCACCAGGGCACTACTGACTGGTACTCGTCAGTTTGTTCCTCTTATCATCATTGGCTCCTTCGAACCAAAAAAAAGAAGAAAATGGTGTGAAAAGTGTAAGTGATATTAAGGAACACAAAAAGTGATTCTGCCTACTTACATCTATATTCACCCTAAGAGAACCGCTATTCAGTGCTCTACCCTATACTAAAATGGGTTAGATATCCCTAGCTAAATGATACTCTTTATTCTTGTTGGGTATCTACTCCTATTAAAACCTATGCTCTACAGTTGAGCTTCGTTTTAATCTATAAGAAGCCAACATGTTTCGTTGCCTGTCTTACTTGGTCGGCAACTTCTTCAGGGCTGGGGGTTTGTCTTGCCACACACTGCTGCAAATAACCAGTGCTCAAATCTTTTTGTGGTCACCTACTGGCATACCTGTGGCCACCCATGTATTGGACTTAACTATGGGTCCTCTTTAATTCCTTGCAGTCGCTGTATGTCAACCGTCACCTTGGATAGGCTAACGCTTTATCGGGCTCCCGTTCCCGTGATAGAGGAGCCTTGGGACCATGATCATCTTTGCGAGGGCGACTCGACCAATGGGGGGCCAGAGGTAGTGTCTTCCAGACATTTACGGAAGCGCGCAGTCCGGCCACTACCTTGCAGTGATTTCCCTCTTACAGATCTGTGGGGGAATGAAACAGTTGTACCCCAAGTTATCGCGGCGCCGTGGCGCTCTAGGTGAGTGTGTGATCTCCTATCGCTATGTCAAATGCGGGCTTAATGGGAATATGGTGGACTTAGCCCAATTAACCTTAAGGCCTGATGAAACGCAAAGTCATTCAGTGTCGACCAAATGGGGGTGAGGTCGTTATTAATATCTCTAACATAGATCAGGAGGTTGTCGGCATACAGGGATACACAATGTATCCGCCAGTGGTATACCCCACGCTGCACCATCCTGCCGCAGCCATATTGCCAAGGGTTCTACTGCTAAGGCGAAAAGGAGGGGGATAGGGGGCATCCCTGCCTTTTTCCTCTTTCTACTGGGAAGGAGGCGGGGATGTGTTTGCCTATTCTCACTCGGGATGTGAGGCTCTTGTAGAGAAGCTTTGTGTATTCCATTAGTGTGCGGCCCACTCGGATCGTACGAAGCACAGCAAATAGATACAGCCATAATAGGGTGTTGAAGGCTTTTTGAGGTCCAAAATCAACCACGCTGCATTCGGGAAGTGCACACATGCTCTGTCTTGGATGTGGAATAGCCTGCGTATGTTAAGCGAGGTATTTCGTCTCGGTATAAAACCGTTCTGGTCTGGGTGTCCCAGCGGCGTTAGGATCTGAGTGTATCTGTCCGCTAGCAACTTCCCTAATAGCTCACCGTTTGCATTTAGCAGCATTATTGGCCTGTAAGAGGTTGGGAGGACGGGATCCCTATGCGGTTTGGAGAACGTCACTATAATGGATTCCCGAAGTGAGCCTGGGAGTTCCTTTCTGCTTAGTGCTTCTTCATACATGGCGACTGACTTGGGGATGAGGTAAGTGGAGAATGTGCTGTAATATTCTAGCGGAAAGCCGTCCATTCCTGGGGCTTTATTACGTGCTAGCTCTCTGATGGCGCGGTTAATCTCTGGGGCTTTGATTTTGGTCTCCAGCTCTGAGGAACTGAGAGATTTCTCAGTGATTTGTTTGTGTAGGAGCCTTGTAAATACTTGAGTATTACTCATAGAATATGTGTAGGATCTCTATTTGTGAGTGTCTGGGGGTCCCTGTACTGTCCATGACCGGTGTAGTAGCTGTGTCTTGCCTGGCTAGCCATGCCAAGAGTGCACCCGCCCTGTTGACCTCCTTATGTACTCTAGCGGCGTAAGTGCAGAAATTGTATTTACCTAAATCTTTCAGAGCTTCCCGCATGCCGTTTTAGCTGCTGCTTTACAGTCGGGGGGTCCCTATGGTATCCCCTTGTGTTGTTAGTGCTGCTATCCCCTCTTCAGTGTCCCTCAGTGTTCTCTCAAGTGTTCTGCGCACTCCCACTATATGTTGTATATAATGTTCCCTAGCCGCGACCTTGAATGTGTCCCATTCCACTAACCTGGACTCTGCTGTGCCTGAGTCGAGGAGGGTGAAGTGTTCTTGGATATAGTCTCCGTGTTCCTGATGAAACACCTGATCTGTAAGACATTCCTGTGGAAGTCTCCAGGTAGGTATGGTGGGGTGGGGGGGCTCCCTCTGAGGGTCAGCATGTGGGCATCGTGGTCTGAGCGTACTCTACCCAGGTAATCAGACTGTTGTACTCTCGGAAGTATGGGCGCGGAACAGAGAAATCTATCCAGTCGTACATGTAGGTTATGCGGGGCAGAATGGAAGGAGTACAATCTAATGTCTGGATTCCGTTCCTTCCACGGGTCTACCAATTGCCAGTGTTGCACCCACATTTGGTATTGGGTTGTCTGCTTGTTCACCGGGGAGTGTGGTGATGGAGGGTGGGACCTATCAAGATGGATATCTAGGGCACAGTGTAAACCACCAGGATCCAGGGGACTGAGGCGTGGTGAGTGAGCACCCCTGTGAGAAGCTTCCAATAGTGGTCCTGATCTATATTGGGAGCATATATACAGCCTAACAGGGTGGGCTGGCCCTCCAGTATACCCTCCAACATGGTGCACCAGCCGTCTTTATCTATAATTCTTGTGTGTTCTTTGAAGGGGATACCAGGCCTAATCCATATGAGCGCACCCCTGGTGAAAGCTGAGTATGCAGTGGCACAGACGATGCCACACCATTTCCTTCGCAAACGGACCACCTCAGTCACTGTTAAATGAGTCTCTTGTAAAAGCGCCATCTGCGCTTGTTGTCATTTGATATAGGAATAGACGCCATATCGCTTGATGGCGGTATGCATGCCTCGAACGTTTAAGGTAATAATGTTTATATCTGTGTTGGGAATTTTATTGATCATCGCACTTATTAGGTATGCACATCACGTGTCTGCATATCAGCCCCGCTATTCTGTCCGAGGCCTGCCTCCAACCAGCTGATATGTGGCCACGCGCGTGACATAATCTCATCTGTGGCCTCCACTGAGGGTATTAGTTGAACCTGAAACGGGGGAAAGGGGAACATGGATATCAGGGTAACTTCCCAACGAAAGGGACATATCGCCGGGGACGGTACGTCCAAACTGTACTACATGTACTGTCTTTAAGTCGTACTTTGCGGGAGGTGGTTTCACAGAGGCACCTGCCCTTGGCGTCCCGGCTGCCCGCTGGGTTATGCTGAGTTTTGAATGCTGAAAATGCCTCTCGCAGCGGAATGTACATGACTTAACCTTGATCAACTGATCGCAGCATGAGACTCCTAGGTTCCTAACTTATCGTCCCATGCCTGATTGCTCTCGTTTGTTTAGGCGCATGGGAAAAGGTCGCTTCACGGTGCATCTAGTGTCGATGACTCACCCGTCTTCAGTGGAATTTAAATCAGTGTGTCAGCCGTTTGTGGTGTGAAGATGGGGGGTGTGACCGAGACTTCCTGGGAGGTGCGTGCATCGCTTATTTCTTCATCGGAGGTGAACAGGTGGGGGGCTTTTTCCACGTCCGAGCTGTCTCCCTTTGGCCTCCACGCTGCCGCCGCCTACAGCGCAATCCTCCATTCTGCTATTATTTGCTCCAGGTCAGGGGAGCATTGAGTGAGGGAGTTAGTGCGAGGGCTCCTCTGTGTAAGGGTGACTATCTTTTGCTGACTGTTAGAACTGGGGGTCTCTAGTTGGCAGAGGTAGGTACCACTGTCCAAATAGGGACCCTTGCTTCTAATCAGGGCAAGGAGATAATCCTCTGAGATAACCCCTGCTCACCCTCTAGGTAGCTGCGCACAAGCAGTCTAGGCTAACCAGAGGCAATGCGTAAAGTATTTGTACCAACACTCACAGTAACACAGTGAAAACACCACAAACTGACTCCACAACAGTATAGAAAAATAAAGGTATTTAATCTAAACTACACAAGACCAAAATGACAAAAATCCAACATACACAGTTCAAGAATATGCCAAAATGACAAAAATCCAACATACACAGTTCAAGAATATGGTTTCAAAAGAGTTCTTAAGGTTACGTTAAAATTCTTTAGGTTGCGATAGAATTCTCTACGTTGCGATAGAATTCTCTACAGATGCGTGAAAAGTTCACAGTTGCGTCACGTTTACTCACAGTACCTTTTAGTTGCAACAAAGTTCCAAAAGCAGAAGTTGGTGCGGTGGAAAACAAGCGATGCGTTGCTCCTGAGACCCTGGGGAGGCGTTTGCGACAGCCCAGCAGCAGCAGCGGGCGTGTTGCGACGAATCCGGTCTGTATGGGGAGGAAGGCCACTTTTATGGATTCCGGTGCGTAGGTTCCGTAGGAAGTCTGTTCTCGCAAAGGCACGATGCGACGATCTCGTAGGGGCTGCGACGATCTCCGGGGCGACGATGCGTGGTCCAGCGGTGATCCTCTCTCTCACAGCTCCTCGATGCGATGGTTCTGCGACTATGCTCGCAGTGACGTGATGCGGTCCGCAAGCAAGCGGTGCGGCGATCTCACCCAGCGACGACAGGCTCTGCGACGACACTCGCAGCGATGTTCGATTTTCCCGCACCGGTCTGGTGCGTCCCGCAAACGAAGGGTGCGACGGCTCTGGCTGTCACCCTCGGGCCTCGCCGGCAGATGTATCCGGGGAGGAGATGGGGGACGGGTTCCCCACCGGAGGTGAGCACCGTACCTGCAACCTCGTCTTCAACCGCTACCTGTTTCTGCGGGGACAGCAATGACCTCCACGCAAGAATTCCTATGAGTTTCTTATCTCCGCATCAGTCCCACAGGGTCCCTTCCACCATGCACCTCGAGGTCCGGCGCCGGAACCGGGAAGGGCCACCGTAAGACCCCCGCTGAGGACCGGCAAGGCAGCCGCCGACCTAGGGGGCCGGTGCATGGCTCAAGTAGATACCCTGGTCAATGGGGCCATCCCACCAGTGATCGCCTCCCTCTTAGTCCGCACCTCCAGCGACGATGGCCATCCCCCTCTGTTCGTCCTCGGGGACCAGTTAGACAGAGACCCTGGCATGGGCGATCGAAGAACTGGCCAGTGCCGCAGGGCCCAGAGAAGTCACTTGGCTATCCTCTGTCAATGTCCCCTCAGCTTGGCCCCTCCCCACTCCGCGCCGCGGAATCTGGCACCGAATGGAGAGGGACTCCGGTCCCCTGACAGGCAACCAGCAGGGCAATTCCCGGTGTGAGGCGTGTAGATATAGAAATGGGCGCTGCAATCTTCGGCTGCGCCTGAATACCTCTCCAGGTGCACCAATAATTGTACAGACCGGTGCTTAAGTCCTTCAGTGATGCCAATGGACGATACTGCACCTCGGTTGGTTTACCTCGGGGCTAGGTGTGACCCTAATGACTGGGGCAGCCCTCCCGGCTGTTCGGGCCCACCAGCAGTGTAATGGAGCCCTTGGCGGGGAAGGGATGTGAAATGGCACCACAGGGGGCATCAGGTCTGGACTGGAGGCCCATGCTGCTCCATCGCCCATGCCCCCAAGCTGAACACTCTCCCCCCCGCGCCGTGACTCTCGATGCCGAATGGGGGGACGCAGACCGCAGAGCACGGCAGTGATTTCCCAGCGGCTGCAGCATGGGGCCCCAGTGGCAGCCAACGTCCTCCCCCGCACTGTCGGCGCTACCTGTGGCAGGCGAAGTCAGTGTGGTGGCCGCTGCTGGCCGGATCCCGTGAGGCCGCACCGGTCGGGTTGTGCGCTTTCACCTCAGAGTGAGGCCGCACCGGTCGGGTTGTACGCTTTCACCTCGGAACACCGGACCCAGATCAGGCGTCTCGCTGCATGCTCCCCCCTCGGAGCGGACTGTTTCGGGCTGCCCCCCGTGCCATCCCAGTGGGATTCCGGAGCTCCAGCACCTCCGTGTCAGAGTGCCCGGAGCCCGGCAGGGGCCGCCATTTTGTCGCCGCAGCCATGTCAGGCGGGAGGGTGCTTACCTCCTTCAGGATGTCTCTTCACCTCTCGTTCCTAGGACCAGAGAGGGGCAGGAGGATGCGGACCAGGTGAGCAACGGAGCTGGATGGGTATTAGTATGTTTTCAGCATTGATGAGGGTAATTCCACGGGCAGCCGGGCAGAGCTCTAGGGAGGCACTTCTGCCATCTTGGAGTGCCAAGCCACGCCCCCCCTGTTTATATGTAAGGAATTTATGTCATGAAATGTATGTTAACCTCTGCAGGAATAATTTGGAATTTTTTTTTCATGTCATATTTACCTCATCTGCAAATTTAAATTGTATGTATGCATTTGAAATTTTGGATTGCTATAAAAAAAAAGAAAAATGAAAATTGTAATAAATATTATCGGCCACAATCCTGACCCCTAATTTATTCAAAGTGAAAATAAATAGTTTCCTTCACTCTGTGTATATGACAGTTTATTGTGTCTTACTGGCCTCTATGAAGTCTCTATTACAGGTTGTTTTATTTGCCAACTTGTTTACTTTCTAATAAGCGTCCGACGTAATGTTTCTAATTAATTTTTATATTGTCCTTTTTGGGTCTCTTGCGAGCTTCATCTACCAGGAGCTTCTGAAAAGCTCTTTGGTGTTGGCAGGACACGTAGGTGATGAAAGTTAAGTTTATTAAGTAATTTTGTAAGGAGGACGGAGCTCGCCAGCCAACAGCTCCCACCAGCTCCACCTACTCAACCCCAGAATGTCAGGCAAACAAAATCCTCATCATGTCAACAGGGCGTAACACTACTCTAGCGTTCTCATAAGCTTGGATAGAGATTTTAGTTGCCAGCTTTACTGGCTAACTTGTCTTGTCTATAATAATGCATTATTTTAAATGCAATATGCACATTTCAGGAAAGTTGCTGCATCTCAGGAGCTTAGCCAGATGCCATTTATCAGGGTGGATTCTTGATAACCGTTTTTAGTGATGTTTTCAGGTAGGTGTAGTACCGCTTTCTGAAAATTGCACTAAATGGGTGACTCATTTATGAGAGCCCTGCGTGACTTTTGCACCACATAAATTAGTACATGCGTGAAGCAAGGCTCTCATAAAGATGTATGAAGCCATGCAAAGCCACCCTGTGTGGCTTTGAGTGGCCTCATAAATCATGAGTACGGTAATGCAGTGCAAATTGCTGCATCGCCTTACTTTGCACCCAGGAGGCATTTCATCGGCTTTGCCCACGCAACAGCCATGAAATTTGACTTGACCAAGATGTACAAATTGATGTAAACCCAGAGAATCATCAAATCCTTACGCCTCCTGAGATCAGGGCCGGACTGGCCATAGCGGGCACCGGCCAATCCCCCGCTGCGCCGCACGGGTAGGGGCCGGTTTTGGGCCCCTGGGGGCCGTTTTTGTTACCGGGCCGTTTTTGCAGCATAACTGCAAAATCGGCCCTGTACCAAAATCGGCTGAAAACCGACCCCGGCAAAGAGCTTGCGGCACCTCCAACCCTCCCGAGTGGGGAGGGGGGGCTGGCCGAGCACTTTGCCAGGGCCGGTTGTGCTTCCCAGTCCGGCCCTGCCTGAGATGAGGCGTCAGAACGAGAAATATTTTAATTTCTTAATTTTTTCCACCTTTCCATATGTGAGAATTCTGCAGCATACATAGAAAGACAAAATGCATTGTAGGATTGTTTTCCTTCCTGCACAAAAACATTACTGCCTGCAACGAGGCACCCTTGCACCCTGGTGCAGTGGTGCTTTAGTTGGTGCTAGGATGCCAAAACAGCAACAGCACGGGCAGAAAAGAAAGGAATAAACTAACGGCCAGATTCATGAAATGAAAATCGGCTCGCAAAGGGCCAGATTCTCAGAATCTGGCCCTTTGCGAGCGCAATTTTTGCATTTGGGATTCATCATCCCAAATGCAAAAATCGCTATTACAGAATTCGCATTTTAGCGAGGTATTGCATTTAAGGAATCTCTATTTGAGATTCCTTAAATGCAATTCATTAACCAATTTTAAATTGCGAATTCGCAATATTTGGCCGCTATTTACCACGAAGTCAGACTTCGTGGTAAATAGAGAAAAAATAGAAAAAAACACTTTAGTGCATTATTCTCTGTTGCATGTTACACACACACATGTCCTTTGGACATGTGTGTGCGCAACACCTGTGTAATGTTGCATTTCAGGGGTGCTACAGGGTGTCCTTTGCACACCCCTGGCACCCTTGAAATCGCATCCTTATTTGCGATTAGCAAATTGCTAATCGCAAATAAGGAATAACTCCCCATTCATTCCTATTGGCCTGTAGGCCCATAGGAATGAATGGGGAGTTTTTCCTTATTTGCGATTAGCAATTTGCTAATCGCAAATAAGGATTTTGTAGGAATCGCAATTTATTTAGCAATTCCTACATGAATCCCGTTTTGCAAGTCCTTAATAGCGATTCCTTATGAATCGCTATTAAAGACTCGCAAGACGGCCCTTTCATGAATCTAGATGTATATTGCTTAAGTTCGGTGCATTCCTGCCCTTTTCCTTTGGCACAGGGCTGCCCTACAACAAAATGCCATAAATGAGGCCCCGAATGTCAACTTCACCAGTTTCTTTCTGAAGCAAATGTTCTGTGTTAAATTAAAACTTTATCAGTCCTCTTTCCAATTGAGATTACCTGACATAAAGTTGAAGAATACATGACCAATCTGTCTATATTTAACTTTCCAACATCAAACGATAGTATGTACTGTACAGGACATTTAATAAGATAATCTTTTAATGCTTGGAAATATGATGTCGTTCATCAAATTTTCCAATTTATACACACTGTGTCCCCGCTGAAATGAAACGATCTGTCTCTTGCATGTGAAGGGCTTGCGGAAGCTGCAAAGGTTACACATGCCAGGATGTGAAAAGTGCAAGCGTGAGCATCATGCTGATGGAATATTTCGATGTCTGCACTCAACGACCGTCCAGGATCGCGTTATATTTGTATTTAATAGATTTCAGTAGTGAAGGTTTGTGCATGCCTTTGAAGCAGTGTGCGCACTTTCATATTTACAGCAGAGAAATTCTAGCAGGAAATCTTGCTGTTGGAAGACTTGTAGACGTGTATACAATTCTAAAACACAATGGTGTTGCCTATAACTAAACGCAGTAACGAAACTTATAAGCAATTATTAACATTAGGAAAAAGCAGGCCCTTCCGTAGAATAATTTTTAGTGCTCCACTGAGGTGTACCCTCTATTCCATATTCATTAATAATATATCTGGACATTGAGTGTGGAGACGAAAATACAGAAAAAAAGTCAAGAGCATTGAACTTGGAGAGCGATAGAAAGGCCCCATCTGTATCGAGCCCCCTTTGCGGAGAGCCCCCGTCTAGTCAATTGCAGTTTGCTGTAGACTCAGAAGTCAGCTGGATGCGTAGATTATTGAATACGCGCTGTTCAGGAGAGTATGGCACAGAGCACACAGACAGTAGGTCTAATCCCGCAGCTGAGTATCTTAACTCGTTTGCTAGGCCTGGGAAATGTGTTTGCTAGGATTGTGTTTTAAGAGCAAGGAATAATGGTCTCACTTTTGGCCTCAACATTTAGTAGCAAGTTTGCCCCAATCTACCAAAAGTGAGGAAACTGGGCGTGCCCTGCACAGCGAAACTCGATCATTGACATGGTCGTGCCACAGACTTCAATTTCAGACGAGTCTACTTATCCCCCGATGCTGGTTTAATCCGTAATGTCTAATGAAGATTGAAAATTGCTGAGAGGTTGGGGAATGTCTGTAAAAAAGTAAAAAAGTTGGGGGTAAATGCACCAATTTCATACTCGTGGTGTTTTCTACCTTGGAGAGGGATAAAACATCCAGCACTCTGCTAAATGTTTGTAACGTGCTCATTAAAGAGCCACTGTTTTCCCTCAATATTACATCTCTCTTATAGTGTGTACAAAACCAGGAGCATCTGTAGTAATTGCTACTCATCCTGTTTTGCTCTTCCTCTGATGTCACCATGTGGAATGTAATATTCATGATGACACATTAGAATGTTGGGTTCCCAGCTCCTTGTAGGGTTTTTGGGCAAGATGTAGCTCGCCAAATACCGGTCGGTAACGGCAGATTTCGGCCATTACCGACCGGTATTTGGGATTTTTAATTTAGTGGACCATTGATTTACAGAATCGGTAATTTTACCGATTCGATAAATATACAGAGTCGGTAAAATACCGAATCGGTAAATTTACCGATTCTGTAAATCAATATGTAGGTGGCACTGTAATCAGTGCCACAGGCCCTTTCTGATTCGTTATTTACCATGGAATACTATTCCATGGTAAATAACGAATTCCTGTGTACATGCACATCTGTGCATGTAAACCTGTGCCATGTGGCACACACACATGCCCTAAGGGCATGTGTGTGTGTCACATGGCACACAAGCCAGAAACAGGGGTGCAACAGGGTGTCAAAGTGACACCCTGTCCCCCTTGTAAATTCTGTAATTTTACCGATTCGGTATCTGCCATTGAATCCTATGGGCTTCAAGGCCCATAGGAATCAATGACAAAAACCGATTCTGTAATTACAGAATCGGTAAATACCGAATCATACCGATTTTGTATTTTTTACCGAATTTCTACCTACATTTGATTTACCGATTCATGAATACCGAATCGGTAAAATTCGGATTTATGAATCGGTAATTCACATGTACCTACATCTAGGCCTTAATTCCTTCTTAATATCTAATACCAACTACTTCCATCTTGTTCCATCATATCAATAAATATGTATTCTTCAAGAACCTACGTTGGACATCATCATTATTTCATTCACTACAGCATCTCACAGTAGAGCCTCCCTACAGCAGCAGAAATGCTAAAGAGAAGGATGTAGCATTGCGAGCATATTCCAACTAATGCTGAGCCACGCAGGCCAAACAAATCTGATAATGTATTTTTTAATTCATCATTCTCAGGTAGTCTAGGGTATCATCTGCATTGGAACCATAAAAGTATTCCTTGTGTCAAAATAGCAGGATGCTAAACTAAGCTAAGATCACATGGCCAGGGTTCAAGCGCTGCAGCGAAGGGGTGACAAATGGCATCCCTGATATTTTCTTCGCAATATGGTGATTTAGGAGGATGTTATATTATTCACCATCACCCTATCTTATAGTGAAGTGTCTAATAGGGATCTCTCTTCTCTAATTCAACCAAGTCTATGCTAAATCGTACAATAACAGATAATCTGATTCCAGGGTGTCAAATGTTAAGATGAATTATGTTCTACATAACGCAGAGTTCAAACGAAGACTTTATTCAGGAACAACCTTCTGATGCTTCTCTAGCCCAGGCGCCAATCCAATTGCAATGTCAGGTTTCAAAGTAAACACAGCATATTAACCGACTGACCTAATAAGCATTCTACGTATTTATTTACCATGACCCTAACCCATGGGGATGTGTACAGTAAGGCCATCAATCCTGTTGAACCTGGCCCTCTCTGCAGGGTCACTCGCAAACATTTTGCCTTCACCCCTCCTGTTTTCTGAGCACTGATGTAATTTAGGGGTCGCCAGAGGTCACAGCGTGGCCCCTGACTTGCCCTTTCGCTACCCTTAGCACTGCCTTTGTGGCCCCTGGCGTCAGAGGTGCCAAATTAAGTGCCAGAAACACAGAGGCAGCTGGGGCTCCACTCTCTTTATTTTTATTACAATAATAGTGAATAAATAAAATATATTTTTCACTAATAGTGTAATGAAAATGGAGTACAATAAGCCAGAATATGCCCTTCCATGGCAGCTGAGGTAAGTAAAAAAGCTTTCAAATATATGCTGGGTGCGTGCTTTAAGGTGAGCATGTGTTTATGTGTGAGAGAGTATGTATTTGTGAATTTGAGTTATGCTATGTTATGTTAATTGCATTTTTAGAGGGCACAGTTACCGAAGGGAGTCTTGGTGCTGGCTACTGTCTTTCTGATTGCAGGTTGTGTATTGACCGATGTGGCAAATAGGGACGTTTTCAGCCCTTTCGTGAAAGTCCTTGGCGTGAGATAGAACGGAAGCTTATTCCATGAGTGAGCGGTGCATTTGACAAAGCTTCTGCCGCCCCAGCTAGTTTTCTTTGCTGGTGGTATAACCACCCTTTTTGCTTTGGTGGAGCGAAGAGCTCTACTGGGAATGAACCATTAAAAACACCATTTCAGATAGTTTGGGACAATTCCGTGAAGGTCCTTGAAGACCTACACAGTGATTTGAAATGAAACCATTGTTTCACTGGGAGCCAATGTATTCTTTTTTATGTTTGTTGCACGGTCTTGGGATGCCCCCTTACATCTTAAACCTCCTTATGAAATTGCATAATGCCAACTATGCCCAGGTTAGATGGGGTTTGAATGGGGAAAAGACAGATAAGATCCGGGTTGCGAGGGGTGTCCGGCAGGGCTGCGTTTTAGCTCCCACCCTATTCTCCCTCTATGTGAATGGGGTGGTAGAGCACCTGCTCGAAGAACCAGCAGACGCCCCCACCTTGGGTGGCGTTAAGATTCCAACTCTGTTGTTTGCCGACGACACCCTTCTCATCTCGAAAACCCCCCAAGGCCTCCAGAAGCTCCTGAACCGCTTTCAGGATTTTTGTGCAAACAGAGGACTTGTCATAAATGTGGACAAAACGAAGTACTTAATCACGCACCCCCCCGCAAACTTGGTCGCCCCCCCATTCTGAATTCTATCCCCCTTGAAAGAGTGCCAGAATTTGATTATTTGGGTATCCGTTTGAGTGATGTTATGAACTGGTCTCCCCACATTAACAAAATGACTGTGGCCCACAAAAGGGTGGGGGGAGCCTTGTAAAGGAGTACAATAATTCATCAAAACACTGTGTAGCTCCGATAATAGATATCTACAAAGCTCGAGCAGTATCCGCCTCACTTTACGGAGCTGAGTTATGGGGTCTGGGTAATATGGAGTCTTTGTCTAAGGCAGAAAATAAATTCATTAAGGACCTCCTGGCCATTCCGATGAGTACCCCGACAGTTCCGGTGCTCATGGACGCGGGCTGTAAATCAATCAAGGACCTGGCCCGCCTCCGGGCTCTTCTGCTGTGGGCTCGCCTGTGCAGGGTCCCGGAATTAAAATCCTATGCAGACGGGCTGGCAGAGGTTATGCACTCCGATGGCTGGCAGAAGATCAAATGGCTCAGGGACATTAAACACCTGCTTGGGGACCTGGGATTGGGTTCTTGTTGGTCTACCCACTCAGCTCCTCCGAAGGAGACCCTGAAAAAAATATATTGGGAATGGGTTTCCTCAAAGCTCACCAGCAATCAGCGTCACTGCAATTCCACCGCAGCTTACCTGAAAATAAAAGATGTTGTTGCTTTCGAACCCTTCCTGGACATTATTACCATCCCCATGGATCAGGCTCTTTACATTAAATTCAGACTAGGGACTCTACCCCTAGCCGACCTTCTTTCCAGATGGAATTCGCCTAAGCAGGTATCACGCAACTGTGCCCTATGTACTGACAGACCCGAAACTGTGGCACACTTCCTTTTCGAATGCCCGGATTATGTGCGCCCCAGATCTCACTGGCTCAAACCACCTTGTAGAGAGATGGGTACTCGTCAGTATTCGGTGGCTCTATGGATTCTATTAACTGACACAGCTCCTCCCATTGTTTGCGCCGTATCCAAATTTTTAAAATGGGCCTGGTTGATTCGCCCAAAAAGACTGTCTATATCGATTTAATTCATTTTTTAAACTAATTTATTCTGATTAATTGTCATTTTTACTTGTTGATTTTAATGTACAGTCTCTTTTTCACGATGTGCTGTTTTATATATTTTCATGTAATGCTTTTATGATATATGCATATCGAAATAAAGCAATCAACCAACCAACCCTTTTATTTCTTTTTTTGACAGAAACAAACTTTGGTGTCCCAGTCAGCAGTCTGGCTGCTGCATTTCGCACTAGTTGAAGCTTGTTTAGGTTTTTTTGGGGATATTAAGGTAAAGGCTATTGATATAGTGCTAACACGATAGTTTTAGAGCTGATATCACTATCCTTTGGCAGTCCTCTGGTAAGAATGATTTAATTTTTCTTATCATTGTCAGGAGATGGAAACTAGCTGAGGTTACCACATTTACCTGGTCTCCAAAGGTGAGATTATTGTCAACTATGACTCCCAAGTTTTTTGCTTTCCTGGTTGGCTCTGGGAGAGTCCCTAGTTTCTCCGGCCAGCAGTTTGAGGTCCAAAAATTGGCACTATTGCCAAAGATGAGGACCTCTGTTTTGCTGGAATTTAACTTCAAACAGTTGGTCATCATCCATGACTTGATTGCTTCCATGTAATCATTAAACCTTTCCCCTTTCTCTGCCTGCTGAGTTGGGCGCAATCACACCACTATTTGCGTCTCATCAGCGTACGATGTCAGCTGAAATCCAAAGGATCTAATCAACTCCACAAAAGGAGCCACTTAAACATTAAAAAGAGTAGAACTAAGGGAGAAGCCTTGTGGTACTCCACAAGGTAGGGAGAAAGGTATAGAGTGGGCTTAGTCTAAGTCAACTGTTTGAATTCTATCTGTTAGGAAAGATTTCAAAAGGTTCCAAGCATTCCCTCGAACCCCACATGTTGACGAACGGTCCATCAGAACGTCATGATGGACCGTGTCGAAGGCCGCTGTGAGATCTAGCATAATTAGAGCAGCCTTGCCTCCTTGGTCCAATGCTTCTCTTAGTTCTTCTGTAGCTTTTACCAGGGCCGACTCAGTACTGTGTCCTGCCCTGAATTCATATTGAGTGGGGTCTAGTATATTATTAGCTTGGAGGAATGTGCTGAGTTGGGTGTTCATAGTTCTTTCTACCAGTTTTGCTGGCAGGGTTAAACGAGAAATTGGTTGGTAATTATTTGGGTCCCTGGTGCAAAGTTGGGGTTTTTTTAGCAGCAGAAGAATGGATGCTGTTTTCCAACTCTTAGGAAACTGGCAGGATTCAAACATAGGGTTGAATATGGGGGTCAATACTGTACCTATGATATCAGGAGCAAGTTTGATTACTGAAACTGGGAAGGGGTCATAGGGGATCCCGATGTAATGGAGGCAAGGAGATTCATCATGTCAGGCTTCTCCAGTGGTGAGAAGAAATCAAAAGTTGGTCCTGAATCGGTTGTAATGGTTGCCAACATGGCCGGTTCACCTATGTCTTCAGCTGGGGGAGGCTAAATGCAAAGAAAATTGCTTCTACTTTTTGTAAGAAGAAGGTGGTGATATCCTCGCAAAGTACAGGATTACTCTGAAATGTGTAAGTATGTGTTTGTGTTAGTATAAGTGGAGGTCAAAGGGCAATTGATGTCATTTCCGCTACCCCTAGAATTTCGGTGAATTGCTGTCCATGTTTCTGCCTCCGAATATGTTGGGCTTTGGGACTTGGTGCACCACGCCACTGCAAGCCAGTATTAATGTGCTTGTACTCTCAGCTTTAAGCATGGTATAATTGGCTTACACCCGATTGGCATTGTTAATTTACTTTTAAGTCCCTAGTAAAATGGTGTTACATGCACTGATGGCCTGTAATTTCAATGCCTATAGAGGGCCCTGATTGTGCCACCTACCTAAGAAGCCATTTGAAACATGTCTGGGGCCTAACATTGTAGCCTGTATATTCAGTATAAAAATGTCAGAGAGGAAAGGAAATTCCAGACACTTCTGTAGGGAAAAGACTCCAGAAGTTTCTTCCACTTCAAAGTGGGCACCAGGTATTACAAGGGGACCCTCAGATCTATTCTTCAGTACACTACTGGAGCTGTGGAAACTACAGAAGAAGGCTTGCCCTGCTGTCAGAGGACTACCCTGCTGCTAGAGGCCTGCCCTGCTGTCTGCAAAGGAAGATTGGACCTGCACCCTTTATCCCAGGCTGAACAGAATCCAAGGGTCAGCTGACTGACCTCCTGTTTGACCTAGAGTGACACAACAAGCTCCAGAGGAATCCCTGCATCTGTCCAGCTGACATGTTGTAATGGTTCTGCCATGACCTACAACTGGAGCCGCCTATGCCCTGCAGGCCTCTGCTGGAGTGAGTTTCTGATCCCCAAAAAGTGCCCCTGAAGGTTTGTGCTCTTTAGGATTGCAAATGAGCCAGTTCTCACCAGAATCTTACAACCCTCGGTGACCACCAACCTAAACCTCTAGAAATGACCATCCGAGATGCCCGTTTGTGATGCCTGGCCTGCTCTTCGAACTATAGCGATGATCAGCTGCAACGCTCTCCCTGCTCTTTGTGGCGCCCTCCACCGCAAATGGAACTTTTCATCCAGGACTTTAGAAGGTAGCTTTTTCAGAGGGTCTAACCGGGTCCCTGTATCCAGTCCTCTCTAAATCGCAGATGGCCTGTGTTAGAACCGGGGTTTCTAGTTGGCAGGGGTATGCACCCTAGTCCAAGTAGGGACCACCGCTTCCGACCTGGTAGCTTGGCGCAGAGCAGCAAAGGCGTAACTTCAGAGGCAATGTGTAAAGTATTTGTGCAACACACAACGGCGATGACACAGTAAAAACACTCACAAAAGGAACACCACACCAGTTTTGTATAAGAATAAGAATTTCTTTATCTAAAAATTATGCGAGAACCAAAAGCAGGTAAATCCAGCTCCAGGCAAGATCAATAATAAAAAGGATTCCAGTTTCCAAGCAAGATCAATAATCAAAAAGAATGAATCCAGTTCCCAGGCCTGATCAATAATAAAAAGGATTCCAGTTTCCAAGCAAGATCAATAATCAATAAGAATGAATCCAGTTCCCAGGCCTGATCAAATCACCAAAAGCTCATGTGTGCCAAGGGCTCCTGCTGGTAATGTCTTTCTCACAGTGTCCTTGGATGGCAAAAGTTCACTTGAGGTAGGTTCTTATGGTCAAAATTCACTGGGGGAAGGTTCTTAGGCCAAAGTTCCCTTGTAGCGTAATAAGTGTGCCTCTGATAGAAATGATGCTCCCAGCGTAGGAAGTGCGGCTGCCCAGGTGCTGCTGGTAATGCTAAAAAATGCCCCAGTGTCAATTACCAAGTAATTATGCCCCCGTAGGCCGGTCAGTGAAGGACGGTTCCCAGCCAAGCACAAAGCTCACACTCCAGGTACCCGGCCAACCCGCACCCAGCCCCCTCGCAGCAGCCTGGTTGCACTGAGGCGTTACCTGGGGTGGTGGTTGCAGAGCGCGGGTGCGAAGCTCCTCTCCCCCTGGGGCCTCGGGCTCAGCAGGCGCTGCACGGGTGGGGGTCACGGCCACACAGCGCTCCTTTAGCACAGCGCTTGACAGTGCCTCCAAGTCCAGGGCAACGACGGAGCCTCCTGCCACACAGCGCTTCGCTTCTCAGCGCTACACAGCGCGCTCCGGTCCCAGTGGCGGTGACCTCAGGGCCAGTTTCATGGGGATTGCGCCAGAAGCAGAGGCAATCACAGAGCCCTGGGAGGATCACGGGGCAAGCAGTGCTGAGGGCAGGCACAGCGTTGCAGGGCAAATCTTGAGAGTGTTGTTGCTGTTCCAAAGGGCAGTCTTTAAAACGCTGTGGTCCAAGGACAGGTAGTTTCCTTTAGCTTAAAAAGGGTGCAGTCCCAAAAAGGCAATCTTTAAAAGGTTGAAGACTCTTTAAAATGCTGTTCAAAGAAAAGTAGTTCCTTTGGGATGTTGTGGAGACACTCTGGTGGTGATGTTGCAGTCTCCCATGCAGGGCAGGCTCAGCAGACAGTAGGGCAGCTCAGCAGGTTGTGGGGCAGCAGCTCCTTGGAGCAGTCAGCCTCCTTCCCAGTGGCAATCCTCTTGCGCAGCAGTCCTCACTCCAGCAGGGATTCTTCCAGGTCCAGCAGTGTAACAAGAATGTGAGGCCAGGACCCTCCCTTATATATCTTTTTAGTCTAAGGGCTAGAAAGTGGTGGAAGTCTCTGGAAGGGTCTGGGGGCAGGGGCTTCTGGAAGAGTCCAGGGAATTCTGGTATGTTCCCTGCCTTCCCTGACCTAGCTGTCACAGTGACGAGAGACAGGCCGTTAAGGCTACAGTGGGCAGCCCATCACAGCTCATCCCAGGGAAGAAGGTGTGAATCACCACTCCCACCTCCCAACCCAGGCAGGCTATCAGTATGCAGAGGGGAGGGGGGAGTCTGCAGCCTAATCTAAGTGTAGGCAGGAAAAGGTTCCCTTTATAAAAGTGGGATCCCTAGCGTAGTAATGCCCAAACCCTATATATCATTGGAAAGGGTTCCCCGCCCCGAGTCCAACAAGACCCAACATGATAGACTTATTAGGTCCCTGTCAGAAGTTAGTCCATAAGGGGAGGTTCCCAATATTAGCCTATGGAGGAGTAAGCCTTACTGCGTTAGCAGTGGCTGGTGGCAGATATGCCAGCCTCACAAGGTTTTAGGGGAGAGCACCTGCACCTCAGCACTGTTTAGCAGTGGTGAGGCGCCCAGAGTCCTAAGTCCAACAAAATATAGGATAAAAATGGGAGGCAAAAAGGGAAAAAATGTAGGGGAGACCACCCTAAGGCTGACAGGTCTAACATGTGTCCCCCCCCAGCTGAGAGTGGGGAGAACTACCCAACCTCTAGGGAGTTCTCATCACTAAGGCGGAAAAACCGAGAGAGACCGTCAGCATTGGCGTGGTCTACTCCGGGTCTGTGTTCCACCCTGAAGTCCATCCCCTGTAGAGAAATGGACCACCTCAACAATTTGGGATTCTCGCCCCTCATTTGCATGAGCCACCTAAGGGGCCGGTGGTCAGTCTGCATCAGGAAGTGGGAGCCAAACAGATATGGCCTCAACTTCTTTACAGCCCAGACCACCGCGAAGGCTTCTCTCTCTGTCGCACTCCACCGCTGTTCTCGGGGGAGCAGCCTCCTAGAGATGAAGGCTACTGGTTGGTCCCGTCCCTCCTCATTGAGTTGCGAAAGTACTGCCCCTATGCCATGCTCTGAGGCGTCCGTTTGGACAATGAACTCTTTGGAGAAGTCAGGGGCCCTGAGCACAGGAGCGGTGCACATGGCCTGCTTTAGAGAGTCAAAAGCTTTTTGGCAAGCCTCTGTCCAGATCACTTTCCTAGGGTATTTCTTAGAGGTTAGCTCAGTCAAGGGGGCCACAATGGTGCCATAGCCCTTGACAAATCTGCGGTAGTAACCTTTGAGGCCCAGGAATGCCCTGACCTCAGTCTGTGTTTTGGGAGGCTCCCAGGCCAGGATGGTTTCTATCTTGGCCTGTAGGGGTTGCACCTTGCCCCCGCCCACCAAGTGTCCTAGGTAGACTACCGACCCCTGCCCTATCTGGCATTTGCTAGCTTTGATAGTCAGGCCTGCCTGCTGCAGAGCCTGAAGCACTTCCTGGAGGTGACCCAGATGGTCCTCCCAGCTGCTACTGAAGACAGCTATGTCGTCCAGGTAGGCAGCAGAGAAGGCCTCTAAACCGGAGAGGACCCGGTTCACCAGCCGCTGGAAGGTGGCAGGAGCGTTTTTCAGTCCAAAGGGCATCACTCTGAACTGGTAGTGGCCCTCTGCGGTAGAAAAGGCGGACCTCTCTTTAGCTCCATCTGTTAGGGTGATCTGCCAGTACCCCGACGTGAGGTCAAAGGTACTCAGGTATCGGGCAGCCCCTAGTCGGTCAATGAGCTCATCCGCCCTAGGGATAGGATGAGCATCAGTCTTGGTCACAGAGTTCAGTCCCCTGTAATCCACACAGAACCTAAGTTCTGGTGTAGTGCCTGGTGGGGCAGCTTTTGGTACCAGAACCACCGGACTGGACCAAGGGCTGTTGGAAGGCTCTATCACCCCCAACTCCAGCATCTTAGTGACTTCACTCTGGATGCTGGCCTTCACCTTATCCGACAGCCTGTAAGATTTGGACTTGAAAGGGGGGCTGTCTCCTGTGTCCACATCATGAGTACACAGGTGGGTAATCCCAGGGATAAGGGAGAACACTGAGGAGAACTGCCCCAGGACCTGGCGGCAGTCCCTCTGTTGCTCAGGAGTCAAGGATGGGGGTATACAACCTTTACAACGCAACTTTTACCACGACCTACCATTACCACGCATTTTTTACAACGCAGGTACTTTTACAACGCATACCATTACCACGCATGTATTTACAACGCAGGTACTTTTACAACGCATACCATTACAACGTAAGTATTGGTAAGTATATTATTTTATTAAAAATATTATTTTGTTTTTTTTTGTAAAGGGGTATTTTTTGGGTTCAGGGTCAGTTTTGGGTTTTTGGGTAAAGGGGTATTTTTAGGGTTCAGGGTCAGTTTTCAGTTTTTGGGTAAAGGGGTATTTTTAGGGTTTAGGGTCAGTTTTCAGTTTTTGGGTAAAGGGGTATTTTTAGGGTTTAGGGTCAGTTTTCAGTTTTTGGGTAAAGGGGTATTTTTAGGGTTCAGGGTCAGTTTTCAGTTTTTGGGTAAAGGGGTATTTTTAGGGTTCAGGGTCAGTTTTCAGTTTTTGGGTAAAGGGGTATTTTTAGGGTTCAGGGTCAGTTTTCAGTTTTTGGGTAAAGGGGTATTTTTAGGGTTTAGGGTCAGTTTTCAGTTTTTGGGTAAAGGGGTATTTTTAGGGTTCAGGGTCAGTTTTCAGTTTTTGGGTAAAGGGGTATTTTTAGGGTTCAGGGTCAGTTTTCAGTTTTTGGGTAAAGGGTTATTTTTAGGGTTCAGGGTCAGTTTTTAGTTTTTGGGTAAAGGGGTATTTTTAGGGTTCAGGGTCAGTTTTGGGTTTTTGGGTAAATGGGTATTTTTAGGGTTCAGGGTCAGTTTGGGTTTTTGGGTAAAGGGGTATTTTTAGGGTTCAGGGTCAGTTTTGGGTTTTTGGGTAAAAGGGTATTTTTAGGGTTCAGGGTCAGTTTTGGGTTTTTGGGTAAAGGGGTATTTTTAGGGTTCAGGGTCAGTTTTGAGTTTTTGGGTAAAAGGGGTATTTTTTGGGTTCAAGGTCAGTTTTGGGTTTAAATTTAAATTACATTAAATTAAATTGATTAAATTAAATTAAATTACATTAAATTAAATTGATTAAATTAAATTAAATTAAATTAATTAAATTAAATTAATTAAATTAAATTAAATTACATTATATTAATTTTAATTAAATTAAATATTAAAAAATATTATATACTTACCAATACTTACGTTGTAATTGTATGCGTTGTAAAGGTATATGCGTTGTAAATACATGCGTGGTAATGGTATGCGTTGTCATGGATCCTGCGTTGTAAAAAATGCGTGGTAATGGTAGGCGTGGTAAAAGTATGCGTTGTAACGTCATACATCCAAGGATGGGGAGAGGACCACTCCCTCCACCGATCCATCCTTCTCTTTGGAACAAAGAGGTCCGGGAGAGGTTCACTTTCCTCTTCCTCTGCCCCATCAGTTACCATCAGTAAGGTGAGCTCAGACCTCTCATGGTGGGGTTTGAGGCGGTTGGCATGTAGCACCCTGTGGGGCTGCCTGGGGGTCTTAAGATCCACTTGGTAAGTGGCCTTACCCTTCTTTTCCAATATCTCATAAGGGCCAGTCCAGCGATCCTGGAGGGCACTAAGCTCCCCAGGCTCCATGACCCACACCTTCTGTCCAGGTTCTAGCTCCACAGGGTGAGAGTTCTGGTCGTACCATTCCTTCATTACCGCCTGACTGGCCTCTAAGTTGTCAGAAGCTTGTTTCCACAACTTAGCCATTTGGCTACGGAAGGCCAGCATGTAGCTCACTACATCCTGGGGAAGCCTCCTTGGAGTCTTCTCCCACCCATCCTTCACTAAACTGAGAGGTCCCCTAACAGGGTGACCGTACAAGAGCTCGAAGGGGCTGAAACCCACCCCCTTATGCGGTACCTCCCTGTAGGAAAACAGCAAACAGGGCAAGAGGATGTCCCACTTTTTCCTCAGGCCCTCAGGCAGACTCCTGATCATGCCCTTTAGGGTCTTGCTAAATCTCTCCACGAGACCATTGGTCTGTGGGTGGTAAGGGATGGAGAACTTATAAGTAACCCCACACTCCTTCCACATGGCTTGCATGTAGGCAGACATAAAATTGTTAACCCTGTCGGACACCACCTCTTTGGGGAAACCCACTCTGGTAAAAATCCCCATCAGGGCCCGTGCCACTGCAGGTGCAGTGATGGTTCTCAGAGGAATAGCCTCTGGGTACCGGGTGGCGTGGTCCGCCAGAACCAGGATAAACCTGTGACCAGAAGAAGTCGGTGGATCCATAGGCCCAACAATGTCGATGCCCACCCTCTCAAAGGGGGTGCTAACGACAGGTAGTGGTTCCAGGGGAGCCTTCAGCTTAGCCCCTGTTTTCCCACTAGCTTGGCAGGTCAGACAGGTCCTGCAGAATGTATCTGAGGAGATCCTCATCTGCGGCCAATAAAAATGTGGGACAAGCCTAGCAAAGGTCTTGTCTTGGCCCAGTGTCCTGCCAATAGGATCTCATGAGCCAATTCCAAAAGAAATGCCCTGTAGCACTGGGGGACCACTAAGGCCCTTGATGACCCATGCACAGGAGCCTTGGGCTCACTGTAAAGGAGCCCATCCTCCCAGTAAATATGATACTTCGCGGAGGCATTGCCTGCTGCTTGGGCTTCGGCCTGTCGCCTCATGCCCTCAAGGGTAGGACACTCCTTCTGTGCCCGGCAAAACTCCTCCCTGGTGGGCCCTCCTTCCACCTGCCACCCTGCAGGGGTAGGTAGGTCCCCCAAGGGAACAACGCCCCCTTCCGTGGACTCCGGTGCGACCTCTTCAGGTGCCCCATCCATCTCACGGGGTGACTGCACCGGGGCGGGCTTCCCACGCCCTCGGACTCCTCCCTTCTTAGCAGCTGGCTGGGCCATTTTTCCAGGCTCCAGCCCTGGCTGACTCCCTTTCCAGGCAGCCATAGACCGTGTGGTAGCACAAATCCACTCCGGTAACCCCAGCATCTCCACATGCGCTTTGAGCTCTACCTCCTTCCAGGCAGTATGCTCTAGGTCATTCCCTAACAGACAGTCCACTGGCATGGCAGGGCTCACAGCAACTCTTAAAAGGCCTGAAACCCCTCCCCACTCAAATGGAACCTGTGCTATGGGATAGTGACCCCCCCCTGTTGTCAGCCATCACAACTGGATGGACTGCATCGGGAATTATTTGCTCTGGGGACACCAGCTGACTCCTTACCATAGTAATGCTGGCACCTGTGTCCCTCAGGGCCTCCACCCCCTGACCATTGAGGGTGACCCACTGCCTATACTTAGTTGTATTGGAGGGCACATAAACCTTAGGGACCATCTCACTGTCTCCCAAAGACACTAGGACAAGCCCTGCCCCCTTACTCCCATCATCTAGGGACAGCTCCTCCCCAAGCGCTACACTAGCCACCCCAGGGTTTTTACCTCCAGTGGGCTGTGGTGCTCTCTTGCGACACTTGGGATCCCCCTTTTAGTGTCCAAGTTCACCACACTCATAGCACCGGACAATTCTGGGCTGCTGACCTTTGTCAGGATAAGTGGGCTTCTGGTGGCCAGATTGGGGCTGGGACCCAGACCCTTTCCCTTGTGAATTATTTTGGGGGCCTTTGGAGAACTCTTTCTTTTTGTCTCCCCCCTCTTTACTCTGGTGGGAACCCTGACCACCCCTTTGGGAGTCCCCCCAGAACCCTTGTTGGACACCCTGGTACTGACCCAGGTGTCCGCCTCCTCCGCAAGCTTCCTAGGATTGGTCAACTTGCGGTCAACCAGGTGTTGGCGCAGCTCTGGAAAACATTTCTCTAGAAGGTGCTCTCTTAAAAACAAGTCATACAACCCTTCATAGTCATGCACATTGCTGCCCCGCACCCAACCATCTAAAGCTTTACTAGCGTAGTCCAGAAAGTCTACCCAGTTCTGTGTGGGAAGTTTGTGGCTATTCCTAAATCTCTGCCTATACCTCTCAGGGGTAAGACCGAACCTCTTAAGCAATGCTGCTTTCATGACAGAATAGTTAGTCTGGTCTTCCTTCTCTAGGTAAAGGAGGGTGTCCCTAACATCTGGATGTAGGTACTTATACAAACCACCCCCCCAATAACTCTCTGGGACCCCATGGGCTCTTAAAGACACTTCATAGGCGGCTAACCACTTATCAATATTACCCCCCACCTTAAAACTGGCCATCACATCTTTAGGCATAAAGACCCTGGACTCACGTGAAGCTTCCATAGGTACGCTGCCACCATTCTTGTTGCTGTTGGCCCCTACTTCTAGGGCCCGGATTTCCAGTTCCTTCAGGCTGAGCTCATGGGCAAGTTCTTTTTCCCGCATAGCCAGTCGCTTGTTCTCGCGATCCTGCTCCATGGCCCACCTTTCTATTTCCCGCTCTTTCTCCAGCTTGGCAAGCTCCAACCTGAGCTGTCTCTCCTCCCTCCTGTCCTCCAGGTCCTCTAAGGACAGGGTCTTCACTGACACACTACTGCCTGCCCTGGAAGGTACCCTTGTACCTAGTAACAAATTACCATCTCCCGCCAAGTGCAGTAGGTCAAGATTTCCTGTGGTGTCGTTCTCCGGTCCTTGCCCGTCCCCATCTCCTTCTGGGTGGGTTGTTACCCATGCTCTCAAGGCTTTCTGAAGCTCTGCCTTCTTGGCGCTTCGCTTGAAGGGCACCCCTTTCTCCTCGCAGAATTCCTTGAGTTGTGCCACTGTGTAAACTTCCAGATTGGCCCGTTCGAATTCCATCTTGCTAGGTAGGGCCTCAGACGTTTGTAGAGAAAACCAAATGGGACTTAGGCAAAAGGACTTTTAAAAAGAGCAGCCCGTCAGGGAGAATTTAAAAAAAATTTAAAAATGCCAATTGGAGAGGGTAGACAAAAATTCCGTAGAGTCAGGTGTAGGGTTGCGGTGTACACTGCGTCGCTGCATGGTGTTACACAAGCACAAGTCCTATCCCACCACTCGATCACCAATGTTAGAACCGGGGTCTCTAGTTGGCAGGGGTATGCACCCTAGTCCAGGTAGGGACCACCGCTTCCGACCTGGTAGCTTGGCGCAGAGCAGCAAAGGCGTAACTTCAGAGGCAATGTGTAAAGTATTTGTGCAACACACAACGGCGATGACACAGTAAAAACACTCACAAAAGGAACACCACACCAGTTTTGTATAAGAATAAGAATTTCTTTATCTAAAAATTATGCGAGAACCAAAAGCAGGTAAATCCAGCTCCAGGCAAGATCAATAATAAAAAGGATTCCAGTTTCCAAGCAAGATCAATAATCAAAAAGAATGAATCCAGTTACCAGGCCTGATCAATAATAAAAAGGATTCCAGTTTCCAAGCAAGTTCAATAATCAATAAGAATGAATCCAGTTCCCAGGCCTGATCAAATCACCAAAAGCTCATGTGTGCCAAGGGCTCCTGCTGGTAATGTCTTTCTCACAGTGTCCTTGGATGGCACAAGTTCACTTGAGGTAGGTTCTTATGGTCAAAATTCACTGGGGGAAGGTTCTTAGGCCAAAGTTCCCTTGTAGCGTAATAAGTGTGCCTCTCGTAGAAATGATGCTCCCAGCGTAGGAAGTGCGGCTGCCCAGGTGCTGCTGGTAATGCAAAAAAATGCCCCAGTGTCAATTACCAAGTAATTATGCCCCCGTAGGCCGGTCAGTGAAGGACGGTTCCCAGCCAAGCACAAAGCTCACACTCCAGGTACCCGGCCAAACCGCACCCAGCCCCCTCGCAGCAGCCTGGTTGCACTGAGGCGTTACCTGGGGTGGTGGTTGCGGGCGCGGGTGCGAGGCTCCTCTCCCCCTGGGACCTCGGGCTCAGCAGGCGCTGCACGGGTAGGGGTCACGGCCACACAGCGCTCATTTAGCACAGCGCTTGACAGTGCCTCCAAGTCCAGGGCAACGACGGAGCCTCCTGCCACACAGCGCTTCGCTTCTCAGCGCTACGCAGCGCGCTCCGGTCCCAGTGGCGGTGACCTCAGGGCCAGTTTCAGTGGGCTTGCGCCAGAAGCAGAGGCAATCACAGAGCCCTGGGAGGATCACGGGGCAAGCAGTACTGAGGGCAGGCACAGCGTTGCAGGGCAAATCTTGAGAGTGTTGTTGCTGTTCCAAAGGGCAGTCTTTAAAACGCTGTGGTCCATGGACAGGTAGTTTCCTTTAGCTTAAAAAGGGTGCAGTCCCAAAAAGGCAATCTTTAAAAGGTTGAAGACTCTTTAAAATGCTGTTCAAAGAAAAGTAGTTCCTTTGGGATGTTGTGGAGACACTCTGGTGGTGATGTTGCAGTCTCCCATGCAGGGCAGGATCAGCAGACAGTAGGGCAGCTCAGCAGGTTGTGGGGCAGCAGTTCCTTGGAGCAGTCAGCCTCCTTCCCAGTGGCAATCCTCTTGCGCAGCAGTCCTCACTCCAGCAGAGATTCTTCCAGGTCCAGCAGTGTAACAAGAATGTGAGGCCAGGACTCTCCCTTATATATCTTTTTAGTCTAAGGGCTAGAAAGTGGTGGAAGTCTCTGGAAGGGTCTGGGGGCAGGGGCTTCTGGAAGAGTCCAGGGAATTCTGGTATGTTCCCTGCCTTCCCTGACCTAGCTGTCACAGTGACGAGAGACAGGCCGTTAAGGCTACAGTGGGCAGCCCATCACAGCTCATCCCAGGGAAGAAGGTGTGAATCACCACTCCCACCTCCCAACCCAGGCAGGCTATCAGTATGCAGAGGGGAGGGGGGAGTCTGCAGCCTAATCTAAGTGTAGGCAGGAAAAGGTCCCCTTTATAAAAGTGGGATCCCTAGCGTAGTAATGCCCAAACCCTATATATCATTGGAAAGGGTTCCCCGCCCCGAGTCCAACAAGACCAAACATGATAGACTTATTAGGTCCCTGTCAGAAGTTAGTCCATAAGGGGAGGTTCCCAATGTTAGCCTATGGAGGAGTAAGCCTTACTGCGTTAGCAGTGGCTGGTGGCAGATATGCCAGCCTCACAAGGTTTTAGGGGAGAGCACCTGCACCTCAGCACTGTTTAGCAGTGGTGAGGCGCCCAGAGTCCTAAGTCCAACAAAATATAGGATAAAAATGGGAGGCAAAAAGGGCAAAAATGTAGGGGAGACCACCCTAAGGCTGACAGGTCTAACAGCCTGAGATTGAGACATTCACACAGTCTTGCACGATCAGATAACCGCAAGTGGAACTTTGTGCTTTTAGGTGCTATACTTATCTGAAATTTTGAAATTGCATATCTCTGGTTCTACTGATTGGATTTTTTCTTTTTGGATTAATTTTTGTTCTTAAAATTGACTCTTTTTTATAAAAAAAAATCTGTGGTGTTTTTACTTTATTACTCTTAGAGTGCTGCATGATAAGTAGAAGCGTAATTACTCAAATCATGCAATATAAGGTGACATTTTTAGGCGAGGAGCATAAACCAACATTGCCTCTAAGTTAAGCTTCACTGCTTTCATGCAAGGCCACCAGGGGGTTAATTGAAACAACAGGAAGGTTTTTAAACAGTTGAAGTTGGGTGCACTGCCAGTTTATACGCATTTACTTATGCTCATTAAGATGTCTACGGTGCTTCACGGCGAGTGGACAAACCTAAACCACTCTCTAGAGTAGAACAAACTACTGCTAATTGCTTTGTGGATTGCCGAAGCACTCACATGTGAGTAATCAATGTCCAGTTACAATTTAACAAAAATTACAAACACCAAGTATGACAGAAGTGACAAGATATCCAGAAGATGAGTAAATCTTGGAGTCTTTAATGGAGATTACAGCCAGCCGACACGTGTTTCATCGCCTTCGCGATTCATCAGGGCTGAAACAAACAAATGAGTAGCGTCTAGCATAATCTGTGAGCAAAAAACATTTATATACAGGGCCATAATATCTGGCCGTTGTGTTACATGCACTACAGCTTCCTCCTGCAGTGGACATATAGTGAGTGCATCATTTCACAAGTATTGACTCACTCGTGCTACCACAACACATCCGTGTCGAAATTCCGGTGTATGCTACCGACTATACATAATGACGTGCCTATATGTGATAGTGATGGTATTTGGACATGTGCGGCGACGAGATCACCATTGTTTCTCTAAAAAACAAGCAATGACACATGCTCTATATTGATGGCTAAAGTGTCCTAATCGTGAACGGCTCTTGCATCATCCATGCTGGTTCTTTAGTGAAAGTCGTGAGAGACAAGTGTCATTTCCAAAAACATACCTAGAAGGCCGTATCGATGTCAGAAGGTCTATATATATCCAAGAAAAGAAAGAAAAAACCGAAAAATCTCATCACTATCTGCGATTCCGGTAATATTCAGGCAAAAGGTCACCAAATGAGACTGTAAGCCACTAATTGCACGCCGGCTTACCGCTCAGCTGGTGATAATTCCGACCCAGCCGGGCCCGTGACTAATACTGCTGGCGGTGGTTCGTCCAGCAGCGATCAATATTTCTGTATCTATAATCAAGTGAAATAATTTATGTTTTATTCATAGTAGGGAAAATTGTCAATTTTTGTAACTCAGATGTCAACTGCATTCTCACTGGAGTCCTGGTATTTGTTATTCGAGATTTGATCCTTTATTACTACTTCAAAACATTTGATCCTACGCGCTATCACCGTCTAGCGTTGTACGCAAAATTCACCTATTGTTAATCCACTTACATGTGTGAAGATTAATATACAAAATAATGTGCTCGGAGGTGACCCGATACAGTTGTTCCGGTTTGCGGTTGTCGATATCAAATGATATTACTGTTAAAGGAATAACAATAACAGATATGTTACTATCTCACACAAGTCATCAAAACGTTATTCATCGTTATACCAGTGTAGATACAAGATTTACCTATTTCTTTTACTTCACGGATACCTGTTGCGGTTCCAAAATTGTGGTGTGTTTCATGCTAGAGGGGAACGAGTAATGAGATTCTTAGTTTCAAAATTACACCTCGTATCTTTGAATCCGAAGACCATCGCGCCCCTGACTCACCCGTGTTTGGCGTCCTCTGCGGGTGTGGCGGGTTCACCTCCTTCGCGCTCAGTTCCTGTTTGGACACGTGATTGAGTGCGAAGCGACGTATATGGGTACTTCCATATGACGTAGTTCAAAGACTAGAGCGCGTTCGGTGCTAGTCTATGCCGACCATGTTGCACGGTCTCTTGTATGCCTAATTATTCGTGTAGATTTATAATGACGTTATTTATTGCGATCTCTAAAAAGTAGAAAAGAAGCGAAAAAACCACGAAAAAAACAACAATCGCGATGAGAGGATCGCAATGAAAAAACGAAAAATATGACCATCAAGTATATGAACAAGAGTGTGAATAGACGCTCACATATGAGAATGCGTATGATCTCTGGAAAAGTTCGAAATTCCCATATTTATTGACTAATGTCAGTATATACCGTGACATAAGTCTCAAAATGATTAGTGATGGTGGAGTGCACACCGTGAATGATTCAAACTAATTAAATCCGTGAGAAACCCAGTCATACTGTGACTTATTTAATTTCTAACATATTAGCTGTTTGGCATTTATTCTTTCCCTAAGTTATAGCTTAGAGATCTCATAACATTACTTAATTGTACAGGAGAAAAACATCCCAGCATTTGGAGAGATTGAGGTATCGACGAAATCTTACAGGTCTACAGTAAGTTACAGTGTTCTTATATCTTAGACATAATTCAGATTATGCAGTTCAAGCAGTATCTATTATTAATCCCCCAGAAAAAATTGCATCTCCTGGTCGTAATTTAATCCTGACTGTACCGATTGCAAACGCATAATCCAAGTTGCCTCAGTGCGTCTTAATTTCAATTCTCGGTTACCACCTCTTATTGCCACTGGTATGGTTTCAATTCCAAAAAATTGTACATTTTTGTTCTGTTGATCTTTTTGGCACGAGGCTACATGCAAAGCCACTGGATATTTAGGGTCACAGTTTACAATCGCTCTTATATGTTCCATCATTCTTTCCTTTAATGGCCTGATTGTGCTACCTACGTAGTGCTTGCCACATTCACATTCAATAATGTAGATAACAAATTTCGTAGTACAATTAATGTTGCTCTTGATGGTATAACAAACGTCATCAGGGCCTGTGAAATTCGTAGTTCCATGTTTGGCCCATTTGCACATACTGCAGAACCCGCATTTGTGAAAACCCAGACCTCGTTGTGTCAACCAATTAGTACTTCTCATATCACGGGGTACTGTGGGACTCAACTTGTTTCTTAGTGTGTTACCTCTTCTAAATGAGATCTGTGGCCTCTCTGTGATGTACTTAGTCAGTGTTTTTTCGGATTTCAATAGGCTCCAATGTTTAGTTAAACTTTTTCTTAAGTCCAGATGGAGTAAGTTGAAATCCGTGACCATTCTTATGTGTTCTTTATTGTCTGAGTTAGGCTTTTGTTTAGTGGTGAGAGTGTCTATTCTCCTCACTCTTTTAATCCTTTTTTCAGCTTTCCTAATGGAGTTGTAGGCATAACCCCTTGTAAGGAATCTTTCTTTCATGCTTTCAATGCATCTCCTGAATTCACAGTCCTCACTACAGTTCCTTCTTGCCCGAATAAATTCGCCAAAGGGTATGGCGTTAATCTGGTGTGAGGGGTGTGAGCTTGAAGCATGCAAGATTGCATTGCACGCTGTCGACTTTCTGAACAATCTACTGTGCAGACAGTTGGAAGAGATATAGAACTCGATATCTAAGAATTCTATATTCGTTTTGCTCCACTTCATGGTGAAGTTGATCTTCCATGTATTGTCATTCAAGTATTTGAAGAAATTATGTAAAAGCTCCTCTGAGCCTGCCCAAATGAGGATGCAGTCGTCAATATATCGACCCCAAAATATTATGGAGTCGATATATTGAGCACCCTTTGTGCCCCAAATCAGATCTGCTTCCAGTGCCCCCATAAATAGATTTGCAAACGAGGGTGATATTTTAGAGCCCATGGCTACACCTTGTTTCTGTCGGTACCAGTTTTTGTCACACATAAAGAAGTTATTCTTAAGGACCAATTCTATCATTACCGATAGCATCTCGGTATGCTTCCATAGTGTGGCTGATCTGTTATATAGGATTTTGTTAATGGCCTCTATACCCAGCTGTGTGTCAATGCTGGTGTAAAGGGACACCACGTCCAGTGTTACCAAAAGAAAATCATCTTGCCATTCCATATCTGCTAGTGTACTAAGGATGTGTTTGGAATCCTGTATGTAGGACGGCAAGTTTTTAACTAGCGGACCCAGATACAGATCCACGTATTCCGCTAGCCTCTCTGTTGGGCCCTCTATGCCCGAAACAATGGGTCTCCCTGGTGGAAATGGGAGTTCCTTGTGAACTTTAGGCAAGGTGTACAGCCATGGATAGGTGGGTCTAAAAACTTTCAAATATAAGTATTCCTCCTCGTTTAATAAACCTGATTGCTTCCACTTTAACAAATGTGAGTTAATTTCTATTGTTAAGGGACCAATGGGGTTATATGTGAGGCGTTCGTAGCATACTTCATCCTGTAATTGTTGACTAATTTCTGATTGGTAGTCTATGCGATCCATAATCACTACGTTTCCTCCTTTGTCTGCCTCTCGTATGATGATAGTATTATCGCTCATAAGTGTATTGAGTGCTATTCTTTGTCCCTTACTGAGGTTGTCCTTATATTTGAACATTCTGTCCTTGTGTAGATGGTTCAGTTTGTCGAGATCCTCTACCACCCGCTTATGAAAATTGTCTATGGCATTGCCACCAGGTAGTGTAGGGATCCATTTAGATTTGGACTTTAGTCCACTAACAATGCTAAAGTCGGATTCTATATCCAACTCCTCTAGCAGTCTGTCCATCTCTAGAGGAGAATCCTCCATGTCAGTCAATGATAAGAGAAGATGAGTTGCATGCACATCATTTATTGATAAGGATTCAGTGGTGCTAGTAACAGGTGGATTGACAGCCCCTCTACCCTTTTTCTCCAAACCATAGAAATGCTTTTTCAGTTTAAGGTTCCTTATAAATTTAAACAGATCAATTTTCAATTTGCAAATATCCCCCGTTGCAAACGGGTTGAAACTAAGACCTTTACTTAAAAGGGAAACCATATCTGGAGTAAGGTTTATTTTAGAGAGGTTGATGACCTGCACATCTCTCGTGTTTGCACCATCTAATTCCTGTTGGCCCCTGATCTCAGCTTCTTTCTGTAGTCCTCTGTGTTTCCGTCCCCTGCCCCTCCTGGTTTTGGATCGGATTGGTTTCTTGCTGTAGGGTATCTGTTGCCCTTCCAAAGGGCCAAAAGATCAGCCACACTATGGAAGCATACCGAGATGCTATCGGTAATGATAGAATTGGTCCTTAAGAATAACTTCTTTATGTGTGACAAAAACTGGTACCGACAGAAACAAGGTGTAGCCATGGGCTCTAAAATATCACCCTCGTTTGCAAATCTATTTATGGGGGCACTGGAAGCAGATCTGATTTGGGGCACAAAGGGTGCTCAATATATCGACTCCATAATATTTTGGGGTCGATATATTGACGACTGCATCCTCATTTGGGCAGGCTCAGAGGAGCTTTTACATAATTTCTTCAAATACTTGAATGACAATACATGGAAGATCAACTTCACCATGAAGTGGAGCAAAACGAATATAGAATTCTTAGATATCGAGTTCTATATCTCTTCCAACTGTCTGCACAGTAGATTGTTCAGAAAGTCGACAGCGTGCAATGCAATCTTGCATGCTTCAAGCTCACACCCCTCACACCAGATTAACGCCATACCCTTTGGCGAATTTATTCGGGCAAGAAGGAACTGTAGTGAGGACTGTGAATTCAGGAGATGCATTGAAAGCATGAAAGAAAGATTCCTTACAAGGGGTTATGCCTACAACTCCATTAGGAAAGCTGAAAAAAGGATTAAAAGAGTGAGGAGAATAGACACTCTCACCACTAAACAAAAGCCTAACTCAGACAATAAAGAACACATAAGAATGGTCACGGATTTCAACTCACTCCATCTGGACTTAAGAAAAAGTTTAACTAAACATTGGAGCCTATTGAAATCCGAAAAAACACTGACTAAGTACATCACAGAGAGGCCACAGATCTCATTTAGAAGAGGTAACACACTAAGAAACAAGTTGAGTCCCACAGTACCCCGTGATATGAGAAGTACTAATTGGTTGACACAACGAGGTCTGGGTTTTCACAAATGCGGGTTCTGCAGTATGTGCAAATGGGCCAAACATGGAACTACGAATTTCACAGGCCCTGATGACGTTTGTTATACCATCAAGAGCAACATTAATTGTACTACGAAATTTGTTATCTACATTATTGAATGTGAATGTGGCAAGCACTACGTAGGTAGCACAATCAGGCCATTGAAGGAAAGAATGATGGAACATATAAGAGCGATTGTAAACTGTGACCCTAAATATCCAGTGGCTTTGCATGTAGCCTCGTGCCAAAAAGATCAACAGAACAAAAATGTACAATTTTTTGGAATTGAAACCATACCAGTGGCAATAAGAGGTGGTAACCGAGAATTGAAATTAAGACGCACTGAGGCAACTTGGATTATGCGTTTGCAATCGGTACAGTCAGGATTAAATTACGACCAGGAGATGCAATTTTTTCTGGGGGATTAATAATAGATACTGCTTGAACTGCATAATCTGAATTATGTCTAAGATATAAGAACACTGTAACTTACTGTAGACCTGTAAGATTTCGTCGATACCTCAATCTCTCCAAATGCTGGGATGTTTTTCTCCTGTACAATTAAGTAATGTTATGAGATCTCTAAGCTATAACTTAGGGAAAGAATAAATGCCAAACAGCTAATATGTTAGAAATTAAATAAGTCACAGTATGACTGGGTTTCTCACGGATTTAATTAGTTTGAATCATTCACGGTGTGCACTCCACCATCACTAATCATTTTGAGACTTATGTCACGGTATATACTGACATTAGTCAATAAATATGGGAATTTCGAACTTTTCCAGAGATCATACGCATTCTCATATGTGAGCGTCTATTCACACTCTTGTTCATATACTTGATGGTCATATTTTTCGTTTTTTCATTGCGATCCTCTCATCGCGATTGTTGTTTTTTTCGTGGTTTTTTCGCTTCTTTTCTACTTTTTAGAGATCGCAATAAATAACGTCATTATAAATCTACACGAATAATTAGGCATACAAGAGACCGTGCAACATGGTCGGCATAGACTAGCACCGAACGCGCTCTAGTCTTTGAACTACGTCATATGGAAGTACCCATATACGTCGCTTCGCACTCAATCACGTGTCCAAACAGGAACTGAGCGCGAAGGAGGTGAACCCGCCACACCCGCAGAGGACGCCAAACACGGGTGAGTCAGGGGCGCGATGGTCTTCGGATTCAAAGATACGAGGTGTAATTTTGAAACTAAGAATCTCATTACTCGTTCCCCTCTAGCATGAAACACACCACAATTTTGGAACCGCAACAGGTATCCGTGAAGTAAAAGAAATAGGTAAATCTTGTATCTACACTGGTATAACGATGAATAACGTTTTGATGACTTGTGTGAGATAGTAACATATCTGTTATTGTTATTCCTTTAACAGTAATATCATTTGATATCGACAACTGCAAACCGGAACAACTATATCGGGTCACCTCCGAGCACATTATTTTGTATATTAATCTTCACACATGTAAGTGGATTAACAATAGGTGAATTTTGCGTACAACGCTAGACGGTGATAGCGCGTAGGATCAAATGTTTTGAAGTAGTAATAAAGGATCAAATCTCGAATAACAAATACCAGGACTCCAGTGAGAATGCAGTTGACATCTGAGTTACAAAAATTGACAATTTTCCCTACTATGAATAAAACATAAATTATTTCACTTGATTATAGATACAGAAATATTGATCGCTGCTGGACGAACCACCGCCAGCAGTATTAGTCACGGGCCCGGCTGGGTCGGAATTATCACCAGCTGAGCGGTAAGCCGGCGTGCAATTAGTGGCTTACAGTCTCATTTGGTGACCTTTTGCCTGAATATTACCGGAATCGCAGATAGTGATGAGATTTTTCGGTTTTTTCTTTCTTTTCTTGGATATATATAGACCTTCTGACATCGATACGGCCTTCTAGGTATGTTTTTGGAAATGACACTTGTCTCTCACGACTTTCACTAAAGAACCAGCATGGATGATGCAAGAGCCGTTCACGATTAGGACACTTTAGCCATCAATATAGAGCATGTGTCATTGCTTGTTTTTTAGAGAAACAATGGTGATCTCGTCGCCGCACATGTCCAAATACCATCACTATCACATATAGGCACGTCATTATGTATAGTCGGTAGCATACACCGGAATTTCGACACGGATGTGTTGTGGTAGCACGAGTGAGT
Organism: Lissotriton helveticus; assembly: GCF_964261635.1. Lineage (NCBI taxonomy): Eukaryota > Metazoa > Chordata > Amphibia > Caudata > Salamandridae > Lissotriton > Lissotriton helveticus. The sequence continues at coordinate 303,032,221 of NC_136062.1, forward strand.
CAATACTTGTGAAATGATGCACTCACTATATGTCCACTGCAGGAGGAAGCTGTAGTGCATGTAACACAACGGCCAGATATTATGGCCCTGTATATAAATGTTTTTTGCTCACAGATTATGCTAGACGCTACTCATTTGTTTGTTTCAGCCCTGATGAATCGCGAAGGCGATGAAACACGTGTCGGCTGGCTGTAATCTCCATTAAAGACTCCAAGATTTACTCATCTTCTGGATATCTTGTCACTTCTGTCATACTTGGTGTTTGTAATTTTTGTTAAATTGTAACTGGACATTGATTACTCACATGTGAGTGCTTCGGCAATCCACAAAGCCACCAGGGGGTTAAGCACCATTTAATTTAGTGACTTTTGTGGCTCTCCCTGACACAGATTGTGTTTGCTGCTTGAGAAGGGCTCACACCCCTCTCAAACAACAATCCATTTTCACACTCACCCAATAATTCCTTCACCCAAGTCTAGCCTGCAATGTATTACTGTAACAGATATTCTCATTACAGGGTGTCAAGTGCTGTTGAGGTATCAATAAATAACCAAATGACCAAAGAAGGATGTGAGACCAGAAGGGTACTCGGCCTTGAGGACTGTGGGGTGCCTTTGGAGGAAACCGCAGGCTGAGGAGAGCATCAGTAGCTGGCCAAAGGACACCTTCATAGCCAGGAGCCTAATGGTAGAAGGGCAGGGCCTAAGCTCTCCCTCAACGGAGGGAGAGCAAGGGTGAAAACGAAGGAAACTAATAAAAGGAGAGTTTAGGGTCCATGAGGCAAAACCAAAAATATGGAACTATGGTGACTAAGGCATATTACCAATGGTAATAGAAGTATAAAATTGTTAAAATCGGCAACAAAGAAAATAAGGGGAGAAGTTTGGTTCCCCCTGGCACCATCCCGAATCAGTCATATATGGCATTCTCTCCTCCAGGTTTGGAAATCTCCCAGGGAGGACCAAGGTCTTAGGAATAAAATTGCCTTGTGGCACATTTGACGCCCCCCCTGTTTTTAAATAAATTCTATCTAGGGGTCCCGAGTTGGCCAGGGACCGAGAAGAGGAGAAGAAACCATGTGTCACCACCATGCTCCAAGTCTAAAGGATCCCTGGAATAGTCAGAGCCCTGGCATATTTTCCCCATGCCCAGGTCACTTAGGGCCAAAGAGGAGTGGGAATTGAGGTATGGACTTCTCCAGCTCGACACTGCTGTTTCTCACTCTCCTGCATCAGGGCAGGAGTGCCAGTAGAGCAGATTCCCACACTTCCGGGACACAGTGTGCAAGCCGGAGAAGAAACTGGGAACCAGGGAGCTGATAGGGAGCGCACTCCACATTTCCCAATGATATCTTTCTCATTGACTGATTAGGGCCTGCACCTGACTTCTAAAATAAAAGAGATAAGCATTTTCCTAATCCACACCCAGATTAGATTGATAACTTCGGGAGAGGTTTAGCACAGTTTCAAGCCTTCCTGGAGCCAGGCTTTTAGCTTGATGGTTCTAGGTTCGATTACCTTTGTTGATGCATTCTAGGGTGAAGATTCACTGAGGTTTTGCATGAGCGCTTACATGACGCAATATGAAACAACTCACAATACTTATAAACTGTTCATTATAAAAGGCAACTCAAGCAATGCAAAAGTGTGTTGTTCCAGGTGAGAGTCACCTACCCCTTAATGTTTTAAAATTACAATCGAGGCTTATTTACAGCATTTATGAAAACAAATAAGACTCATGCACACAGCAAATTAAATGTTGAAAAACGTAATTGGCCATGGCAGAGTTAGCAAAGAGTCGTTATTGGGCCTGAGTGAAATTTTAATTGCGTTAAAGTATTTGGAGTTACTTCAGTAATTTTGCATTTGCGTGATCATAAGTAATTTGGCTAAAAAATCCTACAGTAGGAGCACAGCACAAAGAAGGTACCGCACACAAGCGGCTGCTGACTGCTAATGTTTGCTCTAACTTGTTAGTGCAAAATGCATCTTCTGGTTCATTTTGGAAGCAAGGGTGCATTTTAGGCTAAGGAAGAAGGACAGAAATGTTGGTTTATGCTCCTCGCCTAAAAATATCACCTTATATTGCATGATTTGAGTAATTACGCTTCTACTTATTATGCAAATAAGGCCCACCCCAAGACATTACATGTAGTAAATGAATGAATGTAGTTGTAAGTGGGCACAATCCGGGGTGTTTTTAATGGTGTTTGATCGGTTTATCATGACATACTTCAGTTTTTATTATTGTGGTGATGTCCTGAGAAAGCCATTGTAAAATGTCAGGTATATGTGTGTGTGGGGGGATGTTTATTTAAGATTTTGTTAGGGATGTAACTGCTAAGAAAATGTTTCCCTAGATTTTTCCATCTGCTAACTTGTATATCTTTGTTAATTAATGCATAGTATTGAGTACTGAGTGTATGATAAAATACTTTTTCTTTTTATAAGAAAAAAACAGTGACTTGACAATGATTCATTGTGGTATGTTGAGTACCTGAGATAGCCCTCTCATAAGCAGGCTTTGGACTTCTCCACCTCGCTACCCTGGGAGAGTCAATGGTTCCAAAGAGGCATTAGGTTCCCAGTGGATGAAAGATTGCTTACCTATTACTTATATCTTTGCCAACTAATAATGCTCTTTCTTACAAGTGCTCTTTCATGTTCTTCGTGAAAAGTTAAGGCAGTGTGTGCTCTAAACACCCTTTACTACCATGTTATGAACACAAAATTTTAAGTTTAACCCTTGCAGCTATAGTGCTTATTTATATATTATCACACTTTATCTTTTTTTTTCGGGAGTCAAAGCCATCCAGCAGGGCACAGTCCACGGCGAAGTGGACACGTTTTCCTCAGAGTTGGATAAATCCTCATTTCTTCTGGAACCAATATCTAAGAGTAGGACAAAGGAGGCTTTCTTAGCTGCAAAGCTCTCTTTTTTGTTTGTACACATTTTAAAGCTCACCTTAGTCCAAGGTGTTACCTTTGGACCAGACCCGTTTATGATTTTTTAAATCTTCTTGCTCTGCAAGGATGGAAGCAGTGACTGCTCACCGTTTACTGGGAGGTCTAGCGGAGCTTGTTTTCAGCATAGCATCACAAACCATGTTTTCTTGCTTGTGTGCATTTTCCCTTAGTACAATTGCAGCATCATGTTCCTGTTTTCCAGAGGTTGACAACTTACCTGCTTTTCGACAACTGCTGGACAAAGGTATTTCTGGTTATTGCTGCAGTCCCCCACTCTAAGGACATGCACTAGGTCTCCTTCTAGCCAGGACCCCATCAGGGTCCATTCTATTTGGACAACTGGGCCCTCCTGGAGACAAGAGTCATTGTTTGTCATGACTATAGGATGTTAGCAGTCTAGTTGTTCATTTGGGCTTAGTGGTGAAGCTAGAGTAGAAGGCTGAGGAATCTGCAGAATGACTTCTGGTGCTATTGAAAATGCATGTTTCACTTTCCATGTCCGACTTGTTTTCACGTGGATGAATACATATTTTAATATTTATAGGAATGTCCTCTTTAGCTTTCTGGAGCCTTACCAGTACCAGATTAAACTTTGTGGAGGCCTCTAGGGAGTCGAAATTTTAGGGACTAAACTGATAGCTGCCAGAAATTGAGCTTGTAAGAGACAAACAGTTGTCTCTGGTTTATGTACTTTAAATTGTACTTTTATTCATTGTCATGGGGCCTCTAAAAGGAGTGGGGCTCATAGGCCGGTGCCTACTTTGCCTATTTGGTAATCTGAAACTGAGCATTACCCATAATTTTCATGATAATATCAAACATTTATTCTGTTAATGTTCCTCCGTCTTCTTCATAGGAAATCCCTTTCAGTTGGTAGCTCCTAATTTAGCAGCATCACATTCTGATGTGTCTCACATTCCTTATGAATATTGAATGCTAAAATACTAGTTGTTCAATTCAATTCTACTGTGCAGTAGAACTCTGGGGAATTATGCTGTTAGAATTCTATGTTTCCTCAGAATGTCCAACTTTTTTCCTTGCATGCATGAGGAAGATATTTTGAACTTATAAAAAAATGCCCCCATCATAGCTTTTAGCGCACTAATCATAATTCCTAGAAACAAATCATAAGAGAAAACAGTGCTCTTTAAATGATAGTTCATCAAAACTCTGAAGAGACTCAGCATTATACACAGAGTGAAATCACCGTAGTCCTCTCAATCATTTTTAAAATTAGTATGGCCCCACCAATGAATGATTTACATTGTAAAAAGGTCTATTAACACCATTTCTAGATACTCATTTTTGTGATCATTTCAACCAATCAATCAATCATAACATTTGTAAAGCACTCTACACACCCGTGAGGGTCTCAAGGCGCTGGGGGAGGGGGAGGGGGGGACTGCTACTGCTCAAAGAGCCAACGAGGTAGGAGAAGGATCTGCCACCGGCGGTGGTTTTCCGGATGCGTGGAACTGTGGCGAGGGCGAGGTTGGCGGAGTGGAGGCTGCGGGTGGGGGTGTAGAAGCTGAGACGGTCGTTGAGGTATGCTGGTCCGGTGCTGTGTAGGGCTTTGTGTACGTGGATGAGGAGTTTGAAGGTGATTCTCTTGATGACAGGGAGCCAGTGCTGGCCTCTCAGGTGGGGTGTGATGTGGCTGCGTCTGGGGACGTCGAGGATCAGTCGTGCCGAGGCGTTCTGGATGCGTTGCAGCCATCTCAGGAGCTTGGTTGTTGTTCCTGCGTAGAGGGCGTTCTCGTAGTCTAGTCTGCTGGTGACGAGGGCCTTCGTGACGGTTTTTCTTGTGTTGGAGGGGTTCCATTTGAAGATCCTGCGGAGAATTCAGAGGGTGTTGAAGCTGGAGGCGGAGACGGCGTTGACCTGCTTGGTCATGGAGAGGGCGGAGTCGAGGATGACCCCCAGGTTACGTGCGTGGTTGCTGGGTTCTGGGGCTGTTTCTAGTGATGTAGGCCACCAGGAGTCGTCCCAGGCTGAGGGGGTGCGGCTGAGGATGAGGACCTCCGTTTTGTCTGAATTCAGCTTCAGCCTGCTGTTCTTCATCCATTCGGCCACGGCCTTCATTCCTCTGTGGAGGTTGGTTTTAGCCGTGTGGGGGTCTTCGGTGAGGGATATGATCAGCTGGGTGTCATCAGCGTAGAAGATGATGTTGAGGCTGTGTTGTTGTGTGACGTGGGCGAGTGGTGCCATGTAGATATTGAACATCGTCGGGCTGAGGGATGATCCCTGGGGAACGCCGCAGATGATCTCGGTGGTCTTGGAGCAGAAGGGTGGGAGGCGGACGCTCTAGGTTCTGCCGGAGAGGAATGATGTGGTCCAGGGCTTTCTCTTGGATTCCGACGTCATGGAGGCGTGCTGTTAGGGTGCGGTGGCAGACCGTGTCGAAGGCTGCTGATAGGTCCAGGAGGATGAGGGCGGTTGTTTCTCCTTTGTCCATAAGGATCCTGATGTCGTCGGTGGCAGCGATGAGGGCGGTCTCGGTGCTGTGGTTGCTGCGGAAGCCTGACTGGGATGGGTCCAGGATGTCGTTGTCTTCGAGGTAGCGGGTCAGCTGTCTTTTGACGATCTTCTCAGTAACCTTCGCCGGGAAGGGGAGCAGGGAGATGGGCCGGAAGTTCTTGAGGTCCTTGGGGTCCGCCTTGCGTTTCTTCAGTAGGGCGTTGATCTCGGCGTTCTTCCAGCTTTCCGGGAAGGTTGCTGTCTCGAAGGAGATGTTGATTGTTTTCCGGAGGTGAGGTGCGATGGCTGTGCAGGCTTTGTTGAAGACGTGGTGAGGGCATGGGTCAGATGGGGATCCGGAGTGGATGGAGTTCATGGTCTTGATGGTGTCTTCGTCGCTGACATTGGACCAGGCGGTCAGTCGCAGTGGTGGTGGTCTCGGTGATGAATGCGGGGGTGGCAGTGTTGAAGCTGTCGTGCATGTCAGTGATTTTGCGGTGAAAGAAGGTGGCCAGTGAGTCGCACAGGTCTTGTGATGGTGGTATGTCGTTGGTGTTGGAGTTGGGGCTGGAGAGTTCTTTCATGATGTTGAAGAGTTCTTTGCTGTTGTGTGCGTTGCTGTCTAGGCGGTCTTTGAAGGCGGTCCTCTTGGCGGTCCTGATGAGTTGGTGGTGTCTGCGGGTGGCATTCTTGTGGGCTGTGTGGCTGTCTGGTGTTCGGTCGCGGAGCCAGCTCTTCTCCAGCTTCCGGCAGATGCGCTTGGAGGTCCGGAGGTCTTCAGTGAATAATGCGGCTTTCTTGTTGGTGCGGTTGGTGGTCTTCAGTGGGGCGAGGGCGTCGGATCAGTCCTTGATCCACTGTTTGAGGTTGATGGAGGAGGTGTCGGGGGTCGGTGGGGTCGGCGGGTGGTCCTAGGGCGAGGGTGGTGGTCAGTTGGTCCTCGGTGACCTTGCCCAGCGGCGGCGTGGCATCTGTTAGGTGCGGTGGTGTGTGGTGGGTTTCCTGAATGTGAAGTGGACGCATCCGTGGTCTGTCCAGTGGGGTTCGGTGGTGTGGTCGAATGTGACATGGGGGCTTGCAGAGAAGATGGGGTCCAGTGTGTGTCCGGCGACGTGGGTGGTGTTGTCACGAGCTGTTTGAGTCCGAGGTTGGCGAGGTTGGCGATCAGGGCAGCAGAGTTGGCGTCGTTGTTGTTCTCGAGGTGGAAGTTCAGTTCCCCGAGGAGGATGTAGTCCGTGGAGGCGATGGCACGGGTGCTGATGAGGTCGGCGATGGTGTCGCTGAACCAGGCATTATATTTCAATAGGACAATGATGGCAGTTACTTATTAACAAAAAGAAACATCCCAAATCCTTGCTTCTGATAACCTTAAAACTAAAGAGTACAATGAAAAATACAATAGCGATATTATCCAGTGGGCTTTACAAACACAGGTAGTTATTTATCCTGGTGGACTAGGGCATGAGGCAACTTTCTCCCCTCCACCCTCCAGCTAAGTAACTAGCAGGAAGAACTCTCCTTATTGGATAACATGACTTAACCCGTTCCGTGCTCGCACTACCTCCCGGGTGCTGCGCACAACCAACGGCTGACGCAGCCCCGCCCACTTCGTGGAACGCCCGCACCGTGGCGGAATGTCCGCGTCTGCCATGGTAAACTGATTAATTACCACATAGGAATGTTGTAACTATATTGAATACAATAGAGTGGCAGATAATTAATAATGGCTGATATAAACCTATCTATCCAAGAGTCTGATGCTTGTCTACCACTCGCCCAGCATAATTATGAACATTCTAATCTAACCAGGTGGCACTTTTCAAAAGCTTTATAGCACTTATTTTTGGGCTATGCCGGCCGTTAAAGTTCTCTGCCTCAATATAGGCCTTTGACCTCATCTTGAGCCTATAATGCAGGAGAATGCCTTTAAGACTGTTATAGCCCCGGGGGTGGGGGGATCAGGGGAGGGGGCTAGAATGCTATATTGGAACATTGGAATACAGAGAGCTCCACTGAAGGCAATAGAGTGACAAAGGGACAGGCTGGTACAGATTTTGTGCTCCATCATTCCAATGTTTGTCTTTGTGTTTCTCCTTTTTTTCATGTAGAACACTTTACGATAAGTCGGTAGAATGTTCTAATAGCCTCACTCTTTGAGTCATGGTCCACACCAGTGACCTTCTGGCCTTAGTGTGAGAAGGCAACCCAATGGTAAAGCATGTCATCCTCATGTGAGTGAGGTTTCTCGTCCTGAAAGAGGTTCTAGCCTGCAAAACAGTTGAAACACCCTGTTCAACATTCACACTGCCATAATATTGTGGACAGTGATTCTCGATTTCTATCTTTATTTCTATGTCTAAGTTCTACCAGATGTACTTTCTGTGAGATTCCTTCACTAATAGCCGTATAGTCTTCTGCCTCTGGAGCTACTGGCTGTTAAAGAGCCTCTCGCTTGTTATAGATCCTCTTTTGCATCTAGACCGGTAACTTGGGAAGGGCCTTTAATAAAAAAAAACTGCCCTCGGCAATGGGCTACAATGCTAAAATGCAATTTTTTCATTACACTGATTTATATTATCTGAACTACATGTGTATGTTTCTCTCGTATGCATAGTTCATCATTTGTTTTTTAAGTTTCCTATTTCTGTATAGCTGCGTGGTACAGAATTTGTAAAACGTTCATTAAGTGTATTCAAACCAGAAATGCATATTTCATGTTATCTATCAGGTGTCTTCATTCTTACAGAAACAAGTGCATACCTGTATGTTCCCATCCAAACCGGGAATGAATTCAGCACATTGAGGAGGCCGGGAAGACTACATTTGCCTATAAATAGTCATACAAAATATCTGTGTCCTTCGCCACCGAGACAATTGCTCGTAGTGAACCAGGCAGCTAATTAGGTATGCAGCACTTACAAATTGTCTTATCTGAATCTATTCACGTCGTTCAAAGATAGCAATTGTTCTAAGAGAATACAAGGAAAATTGCAGCTGGAACAAGAAGATTGTGTTGCAATTGATTACAATTACTGTCATGCAACTGACTCTCGTGACCAACATGTAAATTTAATGCTTTTGATTCCCCTGGTGATTTGTTACAAGTTGCAGGGCACTATCAGTTCAGTGGATACTACTGTACAGAGAATGCTTAGCACTTAGCTTAAATAGATAGCTCTTTTCTTAGCTCACTGTTTACACAAACCATTATTAACGAAATTTTTATTTCAGCAGACGATGTTATTGCACAGATAATCAGTTCTCCATTTCATAGCATAGAATTATTGCAGGGCCACCCACTTGCTTACCACAATACATTTAAATGTGTTTTGAGTGTATTATTACTTTATTAGATTGCATTTGGCGATTTCTCTCTGTATGTGGCAGGAGCCAAGGTGATTCAGTTTTCGCCTGTGGTGCACATGCTACAGGTCCTGGAAAATGTAATTAGAGGTGCATCTATTTATTTACCTTTTAATCCACCTCTGCTCGCTGTTTATTATTTATGCTCACCTTTCCTTTTTGTTCAGGAGTATTGTATGCCACTCTTTCTGACAAAGGTTTAGAAACCGAAGACTGTTGAAATAAGCAGGCTGTGCGCTGCCTCTAGCTGCAGTACAGTCGAGCATCTGGTTACAGGACACTGCTAAAGTGTCTAATGAGACACCGGAGACGTCGGCCATTGTGCTCAAGCCACCGGAAACTCAGTGCACCCCCATGGGTCAATGTGGTTCCAGACCGAGTTCATCAGCTCCTGTCCAAAACCCAACCACGTCGCTCATCACAACTAAAGGGAAAATAAATACATTGCCTAGTCAATTTACTATGGGTCCAAACATTATTTTTTATCAAGCCATATTAAGACTAAGTAGCTTATCAAAATAAAATCCTTTGTGGGTGAGAGGGATGTGCTGTGCTAATGAGGGGATTTAAAGCACTATGGTGTTTAGCTATCAAGGTTGTAAGGTCAGAAAAAAATCTGAATTGGTTTCTGGGAAAAGAAAAATTGGAAGTAGTAAAATTGTATCCATACTTAGGAAAAATATTTACAAATAGGTGCTCAGTTAATAGTCATATGAACCGTTGCAAAGGTAAAGCTATTTCACAAGCCTTTGCACTTAATCGTCTGTACACACACTGTGGGAATAGACATTTCTCACATATTATTTCAGTTTATAAAATAACGATCCCACCAATCCTGAGCTATGCCATTGAAACAATAGATGCACAAGAGTGGGCCAAATTCGAAAAAGTGGAAGGAAAGATCTGGCGCCAAATCTGTAATTTGAATTGCGCAGCACCGATTGCAGCGCTTGGACTCGAATTTGGACTCGCCATTTGTGCTATCAATGGCTGCGTGCTTAAGATGGTGTAATGCACTGATAAATAGCTCTGAGAATTTGCTAAGGGTAGCATTGTACAGAGAAATATCTGTAAATATGAAGGAAAAAAGTGCTATTTTTAGGAATAATTTAAAAGCATTATCAATGTTTGGTTTGGACATGGATGGGGCAGTGGTTCTTTGCAAAACAGCCTTGAAAAGTATAATTAAGAAATCAATATACGTGGTTTCTCGAGAAAGAGATATTAAAATGTGCTCAGAGAACAGAAGCATTGATTGTATTGTCGGGCGCAGTATTGTCAAAAATCCCCAACCTTATGTCTTATGGAACCTTAAACATGGAGTGCTTAGGGTGATTTTGCTAAAGAGATTGAATTTACTCCCCGTAAGAATCGTAACAGGATCTTGGGAGGGTATTCCTAGACATGAAAAGTATTGTCAGTTATGTAATTCCTGTATACAAGATTTGAATCACGTTTTATTTGTTTGTCCCGCATTACATTCATTACGCCGTAGACATTTAAGGATTTGTTTTTTAAAGTACAATGGGCCAGATGCCTCAAAGGGTTTTGCCCATTCTGTGTCTATGGGAAAATGTGTTGATGCATATGACCCAATATTACTACAGCAGAACAGGCCCAGAATTGCCTGCTGTCCATCTGAACTGATGTGTTTTAAATTTTTTAGTTTTTGTAAACATTTTTTAAACATATACTAAGGTCGTAAAGATCTTCTTAAATATGTATGTTTACTTGCACTTTATCTTGACCCTTCGGTCTTTATGACCGATTAGTTATGTTTACAATTGTGTAGGTGCACTTTTACAAAATGTCCCTGTTGCTAGTTACTGATTGGTAAAGATCTTCTTAGAAAGGATGTACAGAGCACTTGCACTTTTTTCGACCTTCCGGTCCTTAAGAACGATTTATTAAGTTTACAATTAAGCATGTGCACTTTTTCAAACGATTTTTGCTGCTAGTTATTTATTTTTAGGATTCCAACCACTTTACTAATTTTGTTTCGCTGCTAAGTTATCATGTATTAGACGATTTATGCCCAATTTATTAGGTTGGAATTAAGCATGGGCATCATTATAAACTTTGTCTTCCAGTTACTGTCCTTTAGGATCCGATGCACCTTACTAAATCCTTGTTTTGCTGCTAAACCATTGTGTACTGCATATTGAATTAGGCGAGTGTATGTTATTGAACTACTTTAAACTGCTATTATGCTGCTGGTTATATAGTACAGTTTAGTGAATAGATAAATGATCTTTTATTACGTCCATGATCTAGTACTGTATAGTAAATTTTATATTTTGGTATTTTACAATAAGTTTTATTATCGAATGTTTTAGGATAGTATTAGATTAGAAACTAGTATAAATTAGTAAGAATTCATGTATGACAATTTGATTATTTAAAGTTCACCCCTTCTCGACTTTGAAAATTCTAAGATCGATTGCTACTGCTATGTTCATTCGTGTTTTTAAAAGAAAATGACAACTTGAATTTATATTGGAAATGTTTTGTGGAATGAATTGTGATTTAAAATGTATTTTTATGTGGAATTCTGCGGAATTCTAAATCATAATAAAATAATTGATTGCACTATGTTGTTAGAGTAAAGATTCTACAACTTTAGTTGCTTGAGGATTCCATGTGTTTTTAATACATGACAGGTTGTTAAAATAATAGTTTAATACGTTTTCCAGCAGTTGGGAGAAATACATCAAACTACAAGGAAGGGAACGTATCAGAAAAGACTTACATGTCCACATTCACTTGAAAAACAATTTAACATGCCTACATTTAATGGTCAATCACATGTTAGAATATAAATGTGTCTTATATGTACCACAGGGCATATTTCGAGTGAGCAGGAATTCCAATTCAGGTTTCCAAAATTCAGCAGGATTCATAATGAGACCTCAAACGTTGTTTGTAGAAAATGTAGGTTATGATCCTGAGATTATAGTATTTCTATGCTGCAGTTAAAGGAGCAGCCAATAGAAAACAATGACTTCTAGTTCAAGTTAATAGTCTTTAAATGGAGTTAACTTATTTGGTAACTTGGAAGCATATTATCTCATCCAGTTGATCATAAAATAGCAGTCTTTAATAAAATTCCATATTTTCAAGTTATTATCTGCCAATTAGACTTGTCATCCTTGTGGTGGTGTTCCCCCAAACATTCAGCTTTTACTTCAAGTTGAGGGTGCTGCCCTTTCAGTTAAAGAATGCCCCTGCCACCTTCGAGAGGTGGGTCAGCAGGGTCCTGACTGGGATGGAGGCTTTCAGTGCCGTCTTTCTGAATGACATTGTAGTATTCAGGTCCAGCTGGGAGGACCCTCTTTCTACCTCCAGGAGGTGCTTCAGGCCCTGCAACTGACAGGCCTGCCTATCAAGGCCAGCATGTGCCAGTCATGGCAGGGATCTACCTTCTTGAGGCACCAAGTGGGTCCTGATCAAGGTGCAGCCCCTCCTAGCCTATATGCAGATTATCCTGGCTTAGCTGCCACCCCCGAAGAATCAAACTCAGGTTAGGACCTTTCTATGACTCAATGGATATTATTACAAGATGTTTCTTAAAGATCTATGTCGCCGTTGTTCCCCCCTTGACTTAGCTGACCTAAAAAACTGCCCAAGAAGGTGATCTGGACAGAGGCCTACCAGAAAGCCTTTGACACCCTGAAGGAGGCCATGTGTACAGCACCAGTGCTCAAGGCCACATACTTCTACAAGAAATGTATAGTCCAGAAGTGAGCCTCAGAGCAGCATGGCATAGGGGAAGTGTTCTAACAGATAAATGAAGAGGACCTAGACAAACCACTACCCTTTATTAGCAGGAGAATATTTCCCAAGGAATAGATGCGGAGTGCAGTTGAGTGGCAAGACTTTGCTGTTGTCTGGGAACAGAAGAAACTGAGACCATACTTGTTTGCGACTTACATCCATGTCTAAACAGACCACAGACCCCTCAGATAGCTGATGCAGATGACGGTTGAGAATTCCAAATAGTTGACGTGGTCAATCCCATTACTGGGAATGGACTTTACAGTGGAACACCATTCTGGGAATCACCACTCCAATGCTGATGGTTTTTCCATGTTCTTCCACCTTATTGATGAGTACTCACATGAGGGTGGGCAGTTCTCCCTATTTTCAGCTGGGGGACACACAAGTTAGACCTGACATTATAGTTTTTGTTGGCATTAGGACTGGCACATTTAATTTACTTATAGGTCTCTTGTATCTGGCACTACATGGTACCCAGGGCCAGTAAATTAAATGCTACTAGTGGGACTGCAGCCCACAGTGTGCCACCCACAGTAGTAGCACTTTAAAGCAAATTAAAATGTGTCTGAGACCTGCCACTGCAGCCTGTAGTATAGTTCTAAACTGCCATTTTGACTTTGCAAAATAAACCATTTACCAGGCCTAAATCTTCCCTTGAATCATACATGAGTCTCCCATAAGGAGGGCCCATACGTTCCACAGGGCAAGGTGCCTTACATTTAAAAAGTAAGACATGTAGGTTTAAGTTTTGCATGTCCTGGTAGTGAAAATCTCCTAAATACGTTTTTCACTACTATAAGGCCTATCACTCCCATTGGATAACACTGAGTAACCCTATCATATTTAATAAGTGCTAACATTTGATTGGTAGCTGGTAGAAATGTCATGTTTGGACTCAAATTCCTTCTAATTTAAAATCGTCTTTAGTGGTAAAGTTGGATTTTAAGTCACAATCTGAAAAGGCCACATTTAGAAAGATGCCATTTTCTGTACTAACCATTTGGTGCCTGCTGTCAGTGTACTTGGTAACATAAATGTGAACGGCTGTAGGGGTTTGTGTGTTCGTGTCATACACTGAAACATAGGAGACTGGATGTAGGCAGGATTGGCCATCCTGTCAGGACGCCTGGGGGCTGTGTTCTTCCCTGCCCCACTTCCACTTCAAGGGGCTTTCCCTAAGCTCACACAGAGGAACCTGACACCAGCCTTTGGTCACTCCAGACTTCTTGGATCCTTGACAGAGGAAGAGAAGAACTTTACAGAACCAGATGTGGGTATAGCCCAGGATGTTCCCCGACTATAAAGGCTAGCATCAGGTATGTATTTATTTATTGTTATTTATAAAGTTTTATTTAGCGCAAACATTACCTGTGGGGGGTATCAGAGTACTTTACAGAAGATTGGGACAAAAGAAAAGAGAACAAGAAAGCAAACAACAACGCAATAATGAGAGGTGCAAAACTGTGTAATTTCAAAATATCACTAGGCTTGGCTCTGGGAAGTCCACAGAAGGTTGCACTTCTATAGTCCAACCTACCGATGACTAGAGCTTGGACCCTTGATTTGAAGTCATCCTGACGGAGGAAGGGTTTTAATTTCTTTAAAATGTTCATTTGGTAGTTTGCTCCTTTGCTCTTGGAAGAAGGACGTTACTACTGCTGTAACTAGAGCCATTGGGCCAGAGCTACCCCCAACGTTTGGAGGCGTATGAGGCATTGCACCAAGACCAAGAAGTTGTTTTGCATATTGGCAGAGAACTTCATTCCATTTGTAGGCACATTATAGTACTACATCTCCACTCTTTTGTAAAATACAGTTTTTTGCTTAAGAAAACGTGAGTAAGGTGGGGTGTGGTGCACCCTGTCCTGAAGAAGAAGTTGATCTCCGAAACATGTTGACGCACCCAAGAGGCGATGTGCTTAGTTACACATAATCACCTCAATCTGCACCATTTTTAATAGTACCAGCCCGGGGGCTTAATAAAATAGTTCTGACCTACCCCATGAGCCAGGCACTTTCTAAACATTCACCGACTCACACTACCTCACCACATACTCACACCCAACCCTCACATGCACCACGCATAGTCTGTATTACCAGTGCTCCCGCGTAGTCGTAGGTCGCAGCACGCCGCATCCCATAGAGGGGTGCAAAGACCCCAATGATGAAGCATGACACCAAGGATCCTTTTGGTGTGTGAGGGGTATTTTAAAAACACGATGTGCTCCCACCACAGTAGGGAACACATCACCCAATCTGGTAGATTCTCACTGTTTATTTGTAAACACACATACACCAGGCATCAATTCTCGCGCTGGTCACTCTCTCAACATGCATGACACCCTATCATGCCACTGCTGATGAGTTCTGCTACTCACAGCACAAGTTATTTTCACATCTGTCACATGCTCAAGAAAGTATACTGGTGCTTCTACTGGTGTGATTGCACGGGCTGGTTAAGCGTCGCTTTTTAAATAATAATGACACCCGTAGCCAGAGACATGCATGTCAGCGCACACTTCTACTGTCACTTGATGGGACTTAAAAAATACAGTTTGTTGGTCCTCATGGCCCTTATCACATTTTAACAACAGAAGCAGTTCCAGCACAGCAATTTAAGTGCTTCCCAGAACTGAACAATCCTACCAGTATTCAACGCTGATGATTTATATCAACATAGACTCAATGACATCCACAAAACCCCCGCACTTAGCCCACTCCCACAAATTGCAATCTTCCCACGTTGTATCCCTTGTTGTAAATAAGCCAACGTACACACTTCTTGTGGTGGTCATTTGTTGGCCGCAGTTTTATTAGGAATACATATGTATCTTTTGGGTACCACTTCTTATGCATGGGGGTGTAGCAGCTGTCCCGGAGTTAGGCCGCAACTCGCTACCTTGTCGGACTCCTGTTGTGCCATGCCAACCAGTGGGGGTTGGGCTGCGAGCGCCGTCTCCGTTTGCTACCCCCTCTTGGATGACCGACTCACCCAGCCGTGAGGCATCCCAAAGTGAGTGGTCCTACACTCCGTCCTTCGGTCCACTCGCCCAGCCGTGAGGCATCCCAAGGTGAGTGGTCCTATCCCGGCACACCGCCCTCCGGTGTGCCTCCGTACCAACCATTCTCTCCGTCAGTCTCCACCAACGTTCTGCCTGTTCCTAAGCCCTGCGACATAGCTGTTTCTCAGGTGTGGGTGGGTGGGTCAAAAGTTCCTTCACCGGTGCTGCTCCCCCACTCCAAAAGATAGGAGCCTACCTGGGGGAGCCTTGCTTATATCCCCCCCAGCGCAGCTTGTCCTAGCTTGTGGTCACCCTTCATTGGGTCATCTGTATGGCTCTTTGGCCCCCATCGGCCGGGGAGATTGGCACCACTCCGGCGGCTGGGGCGGGGGGGGGGAGGGTGCAGATGTCTTCACGCTCTGGGGGTGCTTCTGGGTGCCAAAAACCATTTTTTTCTACAGGGGCTCGGTGTCGATTATAGCACCAGCCTTCAAGGCCCCCATTGGGGACAGCCTCTGTGATAACCCCCGCACTTGGCCCACTCTCACAAATTGCAATCTTCCCACATTGTATCCCTTGTTGTAAATAAGCTAACGTTCACACTTCTTGTGGTGGTCATTTGTTGGCCTCAGTTTTATTAGAAATACATGTATATCTTTTGGGTACTCAGTACCGCTTGCCGTAAGCTACCAATGGTGAGCTGTCACGTTTTGCGTAATCATAATCAGCATATCATTGTACATTACATTTGCCAAAATTACTTGCCCCACAAATTATACTGACAGTTCGGTGGATAGCTCTATCTGCAGGCTTGTATTGTCTCTTGGCCCTTCTGTGTCGTTCCTTGGTTCGGTTGGGTTTTCCCTTTCTTATGCGTGGGGGGTGTAGCAGCTGTCCCGGAGTTAGGCCACAATTCGCAACCTTGTCGGACTCTTTTTGTGCCCTGCCAATCAACGGGGGCTGGGCTGCGAGCGCCGTCTCCATTTGCTACCCCTTCTTGGCAGGCTGACTCACCCAGCCATGAGGCATCCCAAAGTGAGTGGTCCTACACGCCGCCCTTCAGTCCACTCGCCCAACCATGAGGCATCCCAAGGTGAGTGGTCTTATACCAGAACACTGCCCAATGGTGTGCCTCCGTACCAACTATTCTCCCCGTCGTTCTCCACCAACGTTCTGCCTGTTCCTCAGTCCTGCGACATAGCTGTTCCTCAGGCGTATTAGGGTGGGTCAAAAGTTACTGCGCCGGTTCTGCTCCTCCACTCCAAAAGATAGGGGTCTACCAGGGGGAGCCGTGCTTATATCCCCCCCCCCAGCACAGCTTGTCCTAGCTTGTGGTCACCCTTCATTGGGTCATTCGTATGACGCTTTGGCCCCCATCGGCCGGGGGGGGTTGGCACCACTCCGGCGGCTGGAGAGGGGGGGGGGGCGGGGACGTGCGGATGTCTTCCCGCTCTGGGGGTGCTTCTGGGCACCAAAAAACGTTTTTTGCTACAGGGGCTCGGCGTCGATTATGGCGCCGGCCTTCAAGGCCCCCATTGGGGGTGGCCTCTGTGAATACCCCCGCTCTTAGCCCACTCCCACAAATTGTAATCTTTCCACGTTGTATCCCTTGTTGTAAATCAGCCAACGTTCACACTTCTAGTGGTGGTCATTTGTTGGCCTCAGTTTTATTAGAAATTCAGGAGTATCTTTTGGGTACTCAGTACCGCTTGCTGTAAGCTATCAATGGTGAGCTGTCACGTTTTGTGTCATCATAATCAGCATATCATTTTATATTACATTTGCCAAAATTACTTGCCCCGCAAATTATACTGACAGTTTGGTGGATAGCTCTATCTCCAGGCTTGTATTGTCTCTTGGCCCTTCTGAGTCGTTCCTTGGTTCAGTTGGGTTTGCCCTTTCTTATGCGTGGGGGTGTAGCAGCTGTCCCGGAGTTAGGCCGCAACTCGCTACCTTATCGGACTCCTGTTGTGCCCTGCCAAACGGCGGGTGCTGGGCTGCGAGGGCCGTCTCCGTTTGCTTCCCCCTCTTGGTAGGCCGACTCATCCAGCCGTGAGACATCCCAAAGTGAGTGGTCCTATCCCGGCACACCACCCTCCAGATTGCCTCTGTACCAACCATTCTCCCCGTCGTTCTCCACCACGCCACCAGGGAGGCTTCCGTCTTTCTGCGGCTCCCCCCTCTCGCATGGGAAGGCTTCATCTGCAACCTGCTATAGCCATGGTGCCCCACAGTTTGCTCCAGATTACTACCATGCCCTCCTCAGTTAGGAGCACCCCATCCTGTGCGTAGAGCTCCGGGCGGCCCGTGTGGATGAGCCCATGTCTGATTGACTCCAACCCATTGGTTCTGCAGAATTTGCTCACAGAGAGGGTCAGTTTCTTCCGGGAGTTCTCAACCTCTTTCTGTGATTCTGCCCCATGGCATTCCTTCCTGCTGATCAGCTCAGACCAAATGATGGTGGTGCTCGCAAAGGCCCTGGCTGCCTCCGTGAGGTCCCTCTGTATGTCGTGGAGGAGTGCTCTCATCCCCAGCATGGCCAAATCATTCCCTCCCAGATGGATAATCAGGATGTCCGGGTGCCAGGCCGCCTCACCGGTGCTGCTCCCCCACTCCAAAAGATAGGAGCCTACCTGGGGAACCGTGCTTATATCCCGCCCCCCCCCCCCAGGTTCATCTTGTCCTAGCTTGTGGTCACCCCTGCTTGGATCATTCGTATGTGCTAGAGGCCCCCATTGGCCGGGGGGGTTGGCGCCACTCCGACGGCTGCTGCGGGGGAGCAGATGTCTTCCCGCTCTGGGGGGTGCTTCTGGGCACCAAAGAACGTTTTTTGCTACGGGGGATCAGCGTCGATTATGGCGCCGGCCTTCAAGGCCCCCGTTGGGGGGGGCCTCTGTGAAAGTCTCTCTGCCAGCCATTATTGCTACTCACAGAGCAAGTTGCTCTACAATTTAGATCATGCATGAACAACATTGCACACTGGATGCAAGCTGTTACAAATGGTGTTTCTGGTTGGCTAGGGTATGCACCTAAGCCAAGCACAGCCCACCACTCTAGTCAGGGTAAGGGCGTTACACACCCAAGATAACCCTTGCTCACCACCTTGGTAGCTTGGCACAGCAGTCAGGCTTATCCCAGAGGCAATGTGTAAAGCGTTGTGTAATATACACACACACACAACACCAGTGACACACAAAATAAATCACACAAGACATTCCCCACAAGGTTAAATAAAAACATCTTATATATTGTATATAAAATACATTAGACCACAATCACATAAATCACTTTGCCAACTATGCAATTGTCATAACATTACAGCTCATAGATCACTTTGCCAACTAGGCACCTACGTAACACATTTAGTGGAAATAAGGCAATACTTATAAGTTGCACGATTCATTAAGTCATTGAGAAAAGATCATCACTATACATAATCTGAAGTACTTGCTACAACAATACTTATTATTCTGACAAGGCAGAGCATATCCATATGTCAGGGCCTGAAAAGGCAACAGTTAGGTCATGCATGAATCACTACATAAAAGAACATTTGATTGGTACTTGGGAGGCCCATCCGAAACAGCAGGCCACAGCAGCACCTATCATCCTACCCTCGGGAATATGGTAAATCCTTACAGGGAATCAGGGGCCTCTGTCAAAGTTCCACCCATCCCGACAACCAAGCCGCCATGCCCCATGTATGTGCACAATCAAACAAAATGAGGGAGAGGCATCAACACCACCCAGGCTAGCAGAGAAATCTCCCCTCGCTAGAAGCTGGCTGCCCGCGACATCGCGTTGCAACTAATGCCGCATGCTATCCCCCAGCAGCATTGACACCGGTTTCTTGGTGATTGCTGCAAAGCCAGGCTCCCCTATCACCGCAGGCTCCCTGGGAAGGAGGGGCCAACACCGTGGATGCCACTGAGAGAACTCACCAGGTTTCCTCCTCTCCTGCCAGAGTGGCAATACCATTCTCTCTCCGGCCGAGCTGGTCCCTACTGCAGCAAAATATACATAGGCTCGGCCCAACGGATATAATAAATAAAACAGGTGGCAGTCATGCTTTTATCTGAAGAAATCGATTATAGAATTTGTATTTATGGGGTACATCTTTTTCCCTGCAGCATCTATTTCCACATAGGAGGCGACATACATATTCCTGAGGTCTTATTTCATACTCTTATCGGGAGATTACGGTCGTGCTAGGTATGGCGCTGTGGTATTGATTTTGGATAACAACTGAATTGGCCATTATGTTTGGGATATTAAGTAACTCTTGAAAGACCAGTCCATACTTTTGGTCCTTAAGTGCGACCTGTTTGGACATAATGTTTAATCTTAAAGATGTTATACCTTTTTGATGTGCATGATCTGATTTGGGATCTCCCCCCCCCATTTTTCCCCTTTTTTTGTAACTATTGTAAGTACTCACTGCATCATTGTTGTTCACATAATAGCCGGTTTTTTATACTTTACAGCGTTCATGACCTCATAGGATACCACTAAAGTATCGTTTGGTCCCCATTCCTCTGACATATGTGGATTTTTAAGTGACAAGGGACATATGTGGATTTTTAAGTGACAAGGTGAGATGACGCTATAATTGGTGGAAGTGTGTAAACGGGGTTGGGATTCCGTCTACAGACACCAAATACGATCTGAATAGGTTGTGCCTGAAGATATCCAATAGTGAGCAAGTCGTTCCTCTTGCGTCAGTAATTTATCACTGAGGCAAGATGTGGTGATAACCTGTCTGACCAACTAGTTGGTTTTCCTGTTTAGATGTGAATTATGACTACAATGTGGCTCTGTGATATGCTTATGGATATTGCTGTTTTACTTCGAGGCTGCACTATTTTTCCTTTACATCAGGTTAGCCAAGATGATATACTTTGGGTCCTAACGCATGCCAATTTCTTGATTGTAGTGCTTCCTAAAGTTGTGGACTTGGTAATTCTTTTCCATGATCGTGTTTACTACTATCAGCTCTCTGGTACAATTTTAGCAGGAGAGTATATGGTGAGTGGCCTTTATAAGGACCTATTTCTTTAGGATGGTTCACGACATGAATTGATTAAATCGCTGGTATCGCGCATAATCAACATGTCATAATCTTTAGATTCCTTCCGCCTTTTCTAATCATCAGATATGTTTAACGTAGGAAGGAAGATACAATATAGTTTCTAATATATGCTTATTGTTTATTAATTTGGTTTGCAGTAATTTTAATTTCCAAAGTCGTGGAATTGGTAAATTCTTATCCACGCCCGCGTTTACGATAATCGGCTCTCTGGTTTACTTCACACAGCAGAGCACATGGTGAGTGGTTCCTTACACTGGGCTACTATCTCCAGGATGGGTTCTTGACATAAACTTGTCATTCGTTGAGCAGGCGTGTGAATGATGCGTCACATTTATTAGATTCTTTTATTAGATTCTTCTATTTTTTCTGATTATGCGATCAGGATTTTCTCTTGCCCCCTCCGTTTCTATTGGAAATCCATGTTTGTTAATAATTGTTCCTGAAGGAATACATATACCCTCTCCTTCTTCCTGTTCCACTGCAGTCTACACTATGGGTCTGCATTACAAGGTGTTTTTCTCTCTCTTATTCCTTTTTACTGCTAATCATACCTTCACCATTAAACTCATTCATCCTTCCTCGCGCATGGCATGTAAATATGTTTTTAACAATCTGATATGTAAATAGATATATATGTGTAATGTGTTATCACTGTTTTTATTTATTGTCACTCTGTGAGTTAGTGAGCAAGTATTGTGACATTTTTTTTGTGTAACATTTTTTGACCATGTTTCTGTGGTGTCTTCCATCCCGCATTGTTTTTATTCTTTTTCCATGTGAATTTTTGCTTGCACAGTTATTGTGTGTAATTTGTATTTTGTTATGATTGTTTTCAGCCCTGACGAAGTTACGACGAGTAACAAAACGTGTTGGCTGTGTGTTTTACTTGTTAAAATTAATTAAATAAAGAAGAAAAACTTTTTGGACTAAAAGCATCATCTGTGTAATTTCCACCTTTTGTTGAAAACTTGCTGACCGGATCTGTGCCTTGGGACAACAGGCATGGGAAGTGTGCTGCACCACAATTACTTTGGACTAATGCAGCATGCTATCCCCCAGCAGCATTGACACCGGTTTCCTGGTGATTGCTGAAAGGCCAGGCTCCCCTCTGACCGCAGGCTCCCTGGGAAGGAGGGGCCAACACCGTGGATGGCACTGAGAGAACTCACCAGGTTTTCTCCTCTCCTGCCAGAGTGGCAATACCATTCTCTCTCCGGCCGCGAAGATCTGGTCCCAACTACAGCAAAGACGCCAGCGGAATCCTCCGCTTTTCCTTCACATTCTGCCCTGGGGATGAACCGGCATCCTCCTTTAACCACTACACTGCCTTGTGAGAACTCTACTGCACTGCGGTGCCTGCAGCACAGTTTTCTTTTCAGCGATCCTCAACAGCACGGGCCATTTAGGCAGAGCCTCTGCTGTACAAAGGAGTAGAAGCATCATTAAGCGCTTCCTGCAAAAAACAGCGCTCCTCATGCACTTTCACTTGGAAGGTGGAAAATACAGCACTCACACACACTTCCTACCCCACACACCTCAGGGGCAGGTGACTACCAACAGGAGGCAAGCATACACACGCCCTTGAAAATTATTCACAAGCAGAATAACACAGCAGGGTAAAATGAGTCAGTCCTTTTCCTCCTCCATAGATAGAAGTAGCAAGTAAGGTCAACCCACCCCTCACACAGAAAAGGCAGTGCTCCTCACTTCTGCTGTTCTTCTTGGCAGGGTCTTTTTGTTTCCTGAAGTAATCTAAAGTTCTGAGGCTTAAAGTCTCATTCCTATACCCCATTCTGTTATTGTTCTCTGTGTTTCAGAGTCTCTGAGCTCAACCTAAATCCTTTCTGTCCTCCATGGTTCAGCATGACCACAGGGGTTAGAGACAGTTTTGTGCTAAAGAGATACAGCCTGTTCAGGTGCTAGAGAAACTCTTCCCACTAATCTAAATGCAGACAAGTTCTATTCAGGCCTGTGATGAGTCACTCAGACAAGGCAGGGAACACCTCAACCTTAAGACTGTCAAGTGTGAATTCACATTCCCAGCTCCTGTCAGTCCAAAACCTGATGCTGAATACACAAATAGTCAGAGGCACACAAGATGGTAAAGCAAGAAAATGCCCACTTTCTAAAATTGGTATTTTCAAACACACAATTTAAAAACCACTTTTACCAAAAGGTGCATTATTAAATTTTGAGTTCAGAGAGCCTAAACATTATTTCTCTAACTTTTCCAAATTGAAAGTTACACATGTAAAAATGTTGCAGTGTAGCTCCAATTATAGCCTACAGACAGACAGGCTTTCAACAGTGAAAAACGAAATACTCAGTATTTTAATATTAGGGCATGCCACACACACCGGTACATGTCCTACCTTTCACATATACTGCACCCTGACCATGGGGGTACCTTGGGCCTACCTTTGGGGTGCCTTCCATGTAAGAAATAGGAAGGTTTGGGCCTGGCAAGTGGGTGCACTTGCCAGGTCAACATGGCAGTTTAAAACTGCATGTGCAGACACTGCAGTGGCAGGTCTGAGACATATTTACAGGGCTACTCATGAGGGTGGCACAACCAGTGCTGCAAGCGCACTAGTGGCATTTGATTTACAGGCCTTGGCACACTCAATGCACTTTACTAGAGACTTACCAGTAAATTAAATTTGCCAATTATGGGCTCACAATTTACACTGAGAGCATGTGCACTTTACTACTGATCAGCAATGGTAAAGTGCCCAGAATTCTATAGCCGACAAAAACAGGGTCAGAAAATTAGGAGGCAAAAAGTTTGGGATTAAACTTGCAAAAAGGGCCAGGTCTAACACAAGCCAACTACCTATAACTTAACTCAAATAAAACTAAGGTGTTGTAGTTCGGTCTTTACACCTCCTTCTGGAATCAGCCTTGGTGGTCATCAAATCTTGGCCCACTCCCAATACCAGAAGAGAAAGCAAAAAACTTGGGGGTTATAATAGGCACCAAACTGACTTATATTGAACATTCCAAAAAGATTACATCGTCCTGTTTTCTAATGTTGCTAATTCTAAAAAAAAATCCTTCCTTTTCTCCCTGTGGAGCTAAGAAAAATCGGTGATATTAGCATTGGTCATCACCAAAATTGATAACTGCAACTCTTTGTTCATAGGTTCTCAAGGATGAGTGATTAGTTAGCTTTAGATGGTCCAGAATGCTGCAGCTAGGGTTCTCCTAAACCTTCCGAAGTTCTGCTTGGTTTCTTCCACCATTTAAAAGCTTTGTTGTCTTTCAATCATGTCCTGGTACAATTTAAGGCACTTTGGGGCATATGTATCAAGCCCTTTTCCCGTTCGCAAACAGGGCGACTCTCAGAATTGGCCCGTTTGCGAACGGGAAAAGGCCTTTTGAGAGGTATCATCCTAAAAGGGCATCGCAAATTAGAGAATCGCAAAATTTGCGATTCTCTATTTTGGGATTACATTTGAGGAATCGCAAATTGCGATTCCTTAAATGCGATGTAGAAAGCAACTACGTTTTGCGAATTTGGCCTAAGAAATCGCAAATTACCACCAACTTCAAGTTGGTGGTAATTTGTGAATTCTTTGAAAAAAGCACTTTTTTGCTTTTTTCAAAGTGCCATGTGCCACACATACATGCCCTTAGGGCATGTATGTGCGCCACATGTGCACAAATACATATTTCAGGGGTGCAACAGGGTGTCCTTTTGACACCCTGGCACCCTTGAAATTGCATTCTCAATTTGCGATTCTCTAATTGCGAATAGCAAATTGAGAACGTCTTCCTATTCAATACTGTGGGCCTCCTAGCCCATTGGAATGAATGAGAAGGTATTCCTTAATTGAATTCGCAATTTACTAATCGCAATTGAGGAATGCCAAGGAATCACAAAAAAATTGCAAATTATTTATTACATTCCGTTTTGCGATTCTCAAATAGTAATTCTCTAAAATTCGCTATTTGAGAATCGCAAGACGGTATTTGATACATATGCCCCTTTGTTGGGTGCATACATCAACATTAAGACGCTCCTAGTTTATTTCAAGAAACCTTTTAATGATACTACTTCATCCGTCTTTTACGATCCAGCTCAGCAAAAATAGTACTGGTCCCCAGGATAAACATTTGTAATTGAGGAGGAAGAAGTTTCTTTCTGTCAACCTCCAAGTGGTGGAATGATTTACCCTCTCATCTGAGAAATCAACCCAATCTGTTAAAGTTTAAAAAATACCTTAACACTTGTCTTTTCTCAACTCACAGTATCCCGTGTGGACATTTGTAGAGTCCTACTCTTGGGATACAGATCAATAATTGCCATATTATATTTCATAACACTAGCATCAAGACACCTGTTAGGTATTAGCATGCTTTACAAGCCATATAACATAACATAACACAATGCACCATAAAGTTGCACTTCAGCGCTTCACTAACTGCTGGTTGACTCATCACCACAAATACTGCATACTCTCTTCTACTGAACAGTTAAGTAGACCACCCTTACAGTCTGCAGGCTGTCTGATGGTTTGAAATGCTGGTGAGGCTCAGGGTGTCCACTTTTCCTCTTTAAAGGTCTGTTTTCTTCCAATCTTCTCTTTTTTTCAATAATTTCACCTCCCTTCCATCTCCTTCCAAGCGTAGGTTAATTCACCAGTCGTTGCCAGTGTTGTAAATGAAGATACACTCTTGTAGGCAAGTAGTCAAGTCTTAGGGCCCCATTGTGAGTCTGACGGTACACGGACCACGAGACTTGTGGGAGTGCAGCGGTGGCTGTCTTCTGACCGCCCTATAATGACTCAGGGGTCGGACCATCACAGCTCCCCCACAGCTACCAGGGAACCACCATTCCCTGGTGGTGTTGTGGCGGTCAGGAGGCCGCAATATACTTGGCAGGACCACTGCAGTCCCGCCAAGCATATTTCACAAGTTTCCTCTCTGCCGGTGGTGTAATGTAGGTTCCTCCTCTTTGAACACTGTGGCGGAGAAGAAACAGAGGGGACCCTGCATGGCACTCCTCCGCATGGGGAATGGACATAGGGGGGCACAATATGTGCCCCCCTGTTTACAAGCAACATTGTTCCTCCCTGCTATGCAGGAACTGTTTTTGCCATTCCCATTGCAGTACAAATGTTCTGATGCACTGCCATGGGATTGCCAAAACCAGACTGTCAGACAGAAGGTACTGCAATGGATGGTGCGGATGTGGGGCGGACCCAGCGCCGCACCACCAAAATCGTAATCAGTCCCTTAGATTGTAGGATCAGGATGTGGTTTCATTGAAGTAGAAATTACTTAGTTATAGGTCACAGTTTCAAGGTAAAGCCCCACCAAGAGCAGCATCTTTGCTGCTCAGCCCTCTCTCTTCAACTGACATTCACCCTAACCAGGCACTCATAAACATTCTGTGACCAAACACGCTGAGGAATTTGAGAACTATGGAGAGGATGCATAGCAACAATCATCAGAAAAGAACCATGCAAGAAATGAGATTGGAGCTATAGTAAACATACTTTAAGAATAATGGAAGAAGAAAGAAATTGAAGTTTGAAAAAGAAAATGCCCTGGAAGCCCCACCAGTGTCTTTTGAACAAGACAGCCTGCGGTCAACTCAAGTGTGAAGGGCATTGGGACCTGCTTATTGGCTCGTGCCGCATGAGTTTCGCACTAAGACCGTGTGTACATTTAATTCTTGGAGAGCTCCAGCATGAGAAAATGTTTGTACTATTTAGGAGAAGCCATTACCTGAAAATGAAAATGAAAATGAAAATAAGATATCTAGAGTGTGGCTACTACACGGAGATGGCCAGTCACTAAGCTGACATAGAAAAACACTACATAATGACATCTGAAGGATACAAAACTACTTATTGAATAGGTAGGTTTTTAGACTTTTCATAAGTTTCAATAGGTTTGGTTTATTCTTCTGGGGGGAGTGACTTCCACAGCCTTGCTGTGCAGGCTATGAAGCTCTTCCCACCACATTGTACCCTTTAGAATTTGGGGGCTATAAGATTTCCACAGGTGAAAGAGTGAAGAGATCTTATTGGGATGCATCAGTTGAAATGTTGTGCCACATAAGCTAGGCCAAGGCCATGTAGGAGTTTGAAGACTATGCAGAGGGCCTTAAACTGGATGTTCTTTCTGATGGAAAGCCAATGTACCTGAACTAAAGCTTGAGATGCAGCTTTGTCTGGGAATGGCCAGCAGTAATCGTGCTGCCACATTTGTAGCATCTGTAGCTTGTTCAAAAAGCGTTTTTGAATGTTGTTAACAATACATTATAAAACTTTTATTTGGAGGTAACTAGAGCTGTGACTATTGTTGTATGCGAAGTCAGAGGAATATAAAGCAAAATCTTTCTAAGAAGTTACAGAATGTATCTGGCCTTCAAAGGATAATTTAGTGTAAGAAATGACCCCCAAATCAGGAGCACGTGTGTTTATTAACTGGGGCACGTGCTGATGCATGAGCAGCAGGGGTGCCAGGATGAGAGCATTGTTAATAGGGCCCGAGCTGCAGAACCCTTTTTGAAAAACTAAAGCTGGGTGTTGCCATTTAAAATTACCCGCAACCAGCCGGTCAAGCTGCACCTCTGGCACATTCCAAGCAGTGTCTTTATTTTGACATGCTACGTGACAAACAGGAGCTAGGATGCGGAGTGACAGGAAGGCTAGAACATGGACTACACAACCCAGTGAGTGAAGGGAACTGTGAGCATGTCCATTGTGCTAAACAAGTCAACTATATTGATAGCGCGTCAGGTGCTTCTATCGCGCATAGAAGCAAAAGACACACAATTGATGGACGGAATGCAGAACAGATCATGACATTAACCCCCAGTCAAGAGATATGGATTAAATCCATCATTCTTTTGCTCACCATGCCACCCCAGTTCAGACCTGTCCATATGCAAATCAGTCTTGACCCTGTGCCTCATGGGAACAATCCAGCCTCAACTGCTAAGCCAGGTCCTCCAAGCATTCTAGGACCGGTTCCGGGGTTTCACCCCTCTTCAGCCAGGATACTGGGGTGAATGTATGACATTGTTCTGCATTCTGTCCATCAACTGTTGTTTTTGCATTTGTCACACAGAGTGGGACGGGTATGCCCGGACGTGGGTCCCCTGCTCTCCATGCCACTGGAATCAAGCTATCCTGGCTGAGGAGGGGTGAAAACCTGAAACCAGTCCTAGGATGCTTGTTTCCAGTCCAGGGAAGACCTGGCTTTGCAGTTCGGGCTGGACTGTTCCCATTAGACACAGGGTCAAGACTGATTTGCATATGGCTGGGTTCAAACTGGAATTCATGGTGAGCAAAATAACGATGCATTTAGGCCAAGATCTCTGTACTGGGTGAATGTATGACATAGTTCTGCATTCTCTCCATCAACTTTTGTTTTTGCATCTGTCGTGCTTAGACGCGTAAATACTATTGGCTTAGCACAGCAGCATGGTGATTGACCATGCTGATTGGGAACAGCATTCCCATTGAATGCTGAAGTGAGCTGTTCATGCTAGTTTAAGAGCACATTAGCGGAAGGTTACCACAGCATACTTGTTGCATTGTTCAATAGGTGCCTTTTGGACACAGCGCACTAGCAGGGATGCACATGGATGAAATTGATTACTTCTGCTGAATCAGTTATATTTGAGAGTGCACGTTGGCAACATTGTCACAGTATATTGTATTTCAGCACCATCCAGGGGACTGTGAGCATTCAAGCAATGTGTCTATTTTGGCCTCACTTAAAGTGAGAAACAGAACAGTACTCTGTGATTCCTTATCCTCAGGTAAGTTGAGATGTGTTTGGATGAGGAGTTGCTCACCGGGATGACAGACAAGTTACATGACAGTGGGAACATATCTACTGTAATCATTTTACCAAGTGTTTTCATTCTATTCAAACTGTGCCTTGCTAAAGGCTCCTTTCTAATCCTACGTGAGTTTGCTGCCTAATGGCCTGATTATAACTTTCGCGGTGCAACACTGGGTCTGCACCGCCACCACACCTCGAAAGGTGTGGTCAGACCGCCTGCCAGATCAGCAGTTTCCTCCTACCTGGCGGGCTGGTTTTTGGCATTCCATGGCGGTGCATCAGAACATGGGAACCGCCATGTGAACGCCAAAAACAGTTCCTGCATTGCCTGGACTGAAAAGTCCATGCCGTCAAGGAACTGAGGTGCATGCACACAGGGGGCCACGTGTTCTGCCTCCCACATGCATTCCCATGCAGATGAGGCACTGGGGACCTGCAGGTCGCCCTTTGTTTCCTGTCCGCCACAGTGTTCATGGAGTAAGAACCTCCATGACACCACCGGCAGGGAGGAAACTCAAAATATGATTGGCGTGACCGCGGCAGTCCCCCCAAGCATATTGTGGCCTCCTGACCACCCCAACACTGCCAAGGAATGGCAGTTTCCTGGCAGCTGTGGTGGGGCAATGCCGGTCCGACTGCCCTAATCGTAACAGGGTGGTTGGGAGACGGCTGCAGCACCACCACCAGACTGGTGGTCCGTGGACTGCCAGACTTGTGATCGGCCCCTACATTTATTTGTCATTGCTAGTCTGGATTTGCAGCCTGTGTATATTGTGATGCGTATAAGGTGCTGAAATTTTAGTGCTGTGCTGAATTTTAGAAAGGCTTGAGGTTGTATGCCATAGTCTTGTTTGCAATTGCGACTTAAGGGTCTGGGTGTAGTGTCACTATGAATATTCACCCTGGTCCTGTTGTTTAGGTTGAAAGGGGGGATGTGCCCTGGTCCTGCTAGCTGTATGCAGAAGGTAGTATGTACCCCTGGTCCTGCTAAGTGTACGCAGATGGGGGTATTCCTTGTAGCCTGCTCTTTAATGCCTTGGAGCCTTATGCAATATAAGATGGTTTTCCTAGGTGTTTTGTCTCGCTACCAGTAGGCGGTGATATGTTCATGTACCTCCTGGTCCTGCAAGGTGTGATGCAGTATAGGGTTAGTGTGTGGGTTGCACCCTAGTGTTGCAAAGTGTCCTTCTTAAGGGGTTTTAAGTAGAAGATGCAGGGGCATGTGTGTTCAACCCTAAACTGTGTTGAGTCTGCATGAGTCATACAGAGGCTGTAGGGGCATGTGTATTGCACCCTGTTATGTTGAGTCGGGGATGAGAAGGAATGTGCAATGCAGATGTTGTAGGGGTATGTGTGTTGCACCCTAATGTTGTATCGATTCTAAGGGGTTAAGGATTAGTGTGTGCAGTAGTAGCTCCCTGGTCCTGCAGTATATTTACCGGTGTTGATGATTTGTAGAACTGATTTATCATTTGCTTCCATCTTTTGTCCTTTTATAATTAATGATTCTGGCTCATTGAGAGGCATATACATGTCCTCAAATCACCTCAAGTTAAACCCGGGGAAAACTGAGTTGATTCTGCCCGGCAAGAGCGAAATCAGTTGGAGCCCTAACTTCTGGCCGTCGGACATGGGTCTTCCCCCTAAGAAATCTTCCACTGTAAAAAGTCTGGGGATAACCATCAACGGGGACCTCTCGCTAAAATCCCAAATTGGTACCGTGGTCTCCTCTGGATTTTTCCAACTAAGAAAAATCAGGAAAATCGCCCATTTCCTCACTCCCTCCGCCTTAATCCAGGTAGTCATGGCCCTAGTCCTCTCCCACATTGACTTTTCTAATAGCCTATACCTAGGCCTACCCGCAGGACAACTCAAAAGACTACAGTACCTGCAGAATCAGGCCGCTAGGCTGATCTGCAAAGTACCCAAATGGGAATCTATCAAACCAGGCCTGGAGAGTTTGCACTGGCTACCCGTGGCTCAAAGAGCCGAATTCAAAGCCGGGTGCATTATCTTTAAGGCTCTGCAAGGCAAGGGACCCCTATTTATCAGACAGCTGATCGGTAGATATGTCCCTTCACGGAATCTAAGATCTGCCCACAAAGACCTTTTAGAAGTTCCTCGTTTTAAGAAAAAACGACAAGGCGGCAGCAGCTTCCACTTCCTGGCAGCCACCCTATGGAACTCTTTACCACTAGCCCTCAGACAGAGTAAAGACCTCCTTGCCTTTAGAAAGGCTTTTAAAACTCACCTCTTCATAAAAGCTTACCCGAAATAACTCTTCCGGCAGACTCACCTCTTGTTATGTTTTTTATCTTACCAGCGCCAAGAAGCCCCTGGGCGTACGCGCGCTTTATAAATTTTTAATAACATAACATAACATAACATAACATATACATTGCGTCTGCATGTGGTGAACAGTATCTGTCTTGTATGAAATACCTCCATCCATAAGGAAGCTTGTACCTGATATGTGTACTAGGAGACGTTCTGCTGGCTATGCTGTATCTGTTTTTGATAAAAGATGAGAGTTTGCACTGCTGCTAGTCTTGTACTTGTTTGTGTGTTAGGAAGCCTTTACTGTTGTCGCGTGTACACTGCGTGTGTGTGTGTGAGAAAGAGGGAGCGAGAGAGAGGTAAAATACAAAAGCTAAAATGTTTGGTTTTGTCAAGTATATATTCTGGAAGAGATCACTAATTCAACAGCAAAATGTCAAGGACTTGTATTTATTGATATTCGTACACAAATAAAATTATAAACATCAAGAACTAAATGACCACTTTAAACAAATGCAACACCCATATATCTGAAATGAATGAGCCCTGCCAGTGGTAGAGGCCCTCATAAACACATTGCCTCTTTAAGGCCAACACACTTTTAAAAGATGACTCTGAAGCATGAGTCTTTTAATCAGATAAGTATTCTCAGACGTCTCCTGTCTTGTCAAATGCTACGGCACCTTTGCTTCTGACAAGAGCCAACATTGTAATTCAGCTCTACCTTAAGGTTCCAAGGTTTATCCCAATAGATGGAGAACAAGGGGGAACAGGTACAACAGCATATAGTCTGATTAGGAAGCCTTATGAAACAACTCCTATAATAATGAAAGTAAAGAATTTCAACAAAGCAAACGCTCTAGAAAGAAAGAAACTTGAAATATGAGAAATGGTTGCACATATTAACCTGCATAATCTATTCCACCCTACACAATCAGACTTCAGAGCCACGTACTCTATGGAGTCAGCGTTACTCCTCGCTACAGAAACATTATGCAGGCGTGCAGATGCTGGTGAGACTATAGCTGTGGTCTTGTTGGACCAAATCTTTTGACACGGTATGTCACAAACTGTTCCTGTAGCGACTCTGGTCAGGCAGGCTGGATGGAGCAGCTCTAAAGTGGATGACCTCCTTCCTACAGCATTGTAGCTTTCAGGTTGCGCAGCGCCCAAAGATGTCCAAAAGCACCTCACTCTAACAAAGGGTCCCACAGAGCTCAATTCTTAGTTCAACTCTTTTTTAGCCCTTACATCGGACCCCTGGTGGAGATTTTGTAAAACCACAAAGTCACTATTGTGTCCTATGCGGACGACACACAGCTTTTTGCCACTCTATCCCACAACTCAGATGAGGCAGCTTCCCGGTTTTCTTCCTGTTTGAAAAACCTCAACTCCTGGATCTCAAGCAATTGCCTCAAGCTGAACGGCAGTAAAACTGAGGTTATGGTCGTAGGGAAGTCCCCTTCCATCTGGTGCTCAGCTTGGTAACCCCAGATGCTGGGTCCCACGCCTATCCCTAAAGAAGAAGTTAAAAATCTGGGAGCCTGGCTTGACCCCAAACTATCCTTTGGGACCCACACTAGGAAGGTTACAGGGAAATGTTTTGGAATCCTGAAAATGTTAAAGAAAACTTTGGATATCCTCCCTATTTCAGCCAGGAAAACCCTAGTTCACACTCTCATTATATCTCAACTGGACTATGAAATTGTCCTCTACCTGGGAGCAACAAAAAGAGTCTCCAAAGGCTGCAACACATTCAAAATGTGGCAGCCCACCTAGTTCTCAATCTACCAAAGGGATCTTCCGCAGTGAAAGCCCTTGACACCCTGAATTGGCTGCCTGTTGACAAAAGTATCCTCTTTAAAGCCTTGTGATTTTGCCACCAGAGTTTGCAGGGCAAGGGACCCAGTTACCTGCATGATCTTCTGACCCCCTACAACCAGACATGTCACATTAGATCAACAGGAGCTCACCTGCTCAAAGTCCCTAAAATCCAAAGAGCGAGAATGGGTGCACGCCCATTTGGCTATCTGACAGCCAAAAACTGGAACATCCTCCCTCCTTTTCTTCGTGCTGAACCATCAGAAAAGGCTTTCTGGAAAGGATTGAAAACCTGTTTTTTTAAGTCATGAGTTCCGTTTGCCCGTATCAGCCTCTGAGGCAGGGCTCATTCCCTTTCTTAGCCTCTTACATAGCTGCTCCTAGCGCGGTGACACACTAGTTGGTGTAACCAGGCACTTTATAAATAATTTTATTATGATTATTATTATTTATTAACACGAGTAACTAGGATCTATGGGGGAAATAACCTGTGAGGAAAGAGTCTGCTTGAAACAGAACTACAATAATTTCTTTCTAAAAGAAAGTCCATAAACTGTAGGGAAAGAAAATATAATCACTGATGTCAATGAAGTCTAAACCTTAATTTACCTAATAGTCTCTGTGCCACTGCCACCCCAGCATATGAATCCTCCTTTTCTCTCTTCTGCTGGGTTTGTAGTTGTTTGTTTCCTCCTATTTTCCCTCCACTTAATCGTTGGTGTATGACATGGTTCGGGAACATGGTGTTAATCTTCCCATACTCTGCATGCTACATTTTTCTAGCATTGTTACACTGTTTTTAACTTCTTTGATTTTTGCTGGTTTGTGATATTTTCAAAACTTGTTCTGACTACAATTCAATTTTTTTTACCAAAACTCACTGCCCAGCTTTCCATTCAAGTTTTCCAACTCCCAATTTTTTTTATTGTGCCACTCTTTGTACTTCGCCTAATGTTTTACCACCATCTCCCACAACTGTTATCAGATAGCCAATTGGGAGATAATTTTGTCCCTCATTTCCTGCTTCTAAGCATCACAAACGGAGATAAACCAGTGACTCTATTGAGTGTGGTATGGTAAGACCAAAGCACATCTCAACTGTTTGTGCAATGTGTTTAGAAGAGGCTATAGCTAACTGTACCATTTCTTTCTATCATTCTATTAGCCCTTTCTCGAGGACGATAAAAAGGAGTCATTATATATCTGATGAAAATCTTGTTACACAAATTGGTTACCATTGTCAGTAATTAAAGTGCTTGGGATACTTTCAGATAAGAAGTTGTTGAGGGTCTTAGTGTTAATAGGATTTACATATTTCCATGATAATCCAATGTGAAAAATAATTGATGAGTGCAAGGATATCTTTGACTTGTAAACCTCACACATAGATGGGACCAACAATATTCAACTGTTAGAAATGTGGGTCTCTAGTTGGCAGAGGTAGGTACCTTTGTCCAAATAGGTGCCCTTGTATTCTAGTCAGGGTAAGGGGCATACACTTCTAAAATAACCCCTACTCACCCCCTTGGCACAGGCAGGCAGGCCTATCTCAGAGGCAGTTTGTAAAGCATTTGTGAACACAAATGGACACCACACCTGTTTAGAAAAATAAGTAATCTTTATCTAAACTAAAACAAGACCAAACGACAAAAATCCACAATACAGTAATAAAAATAAGGCTATCAAATGGTAGAAAGAGTTCAGTTCAATGCAAGTTGGAAATGCAACACTTTTCTCATAAAGAACCTTGGATGCTTCATGCAAAAACAACTGAATGGCCTCAGGGAAGGTGATGCATTGGTACCTTACACTCAGGGAAGGTGATGCGTCGATTCCTTACTGTGTGGGGACTTGATGCGTCTGTTTCCTACTGAGGTCATTAATGATGCAACAGTCTTGGCGCCTTGAATTGATGTATTGTTCCAGTATGATGCGGGATTTCGTGCAGCTGTACAGCAGGTTTGCATTGAAATTGGTGCAGTGATCTCGGACTTTGGAATTCGTTACACCTGATGCATCGTGCAGCGATTTTTCGAGCTACGGCAGGCGCGGCAACGGTTTCTTCGGTGATGCATCGGAAACAGGTACGGATGCGCCGCGCTACTTCGATGTTGTGTTGATTTTCCAAATGTCAGCGACAAGCAGTCTCCAGAGGTCCTAAACAGCAGCAGGCACCTCTTTGCAGGTTGGAACTCCCAGCAAGGAATTCAGGGGAGCTGGTGATGAAGTCTTTGTGTCTCTGAGACTTCAGAACAGGAGGCAAGCTCAGTTTGAAGCCCTTGGGGATCTTTCTCAAGATGACAAAGCAAACAGCAAAGTCCTTTTCTCCTTTCCTTGGCAGCAAGCAGCCACTGCAGGCAGTATTCCTCCTCAGCTTATTCGGCTCTTCTCCTTGGCAAAAGTTTCTCTTGATTTCCCAGAAGTGATCTAAATGTCTGGGGTCTGGCCCCACATTTTGTACACAAAGATCCTTTGTTCTCGGAAGGCCGAGATTGTCTGTACCCAGCCAAAAACAGTTCGGTCCTCACTGGTGCTGCTTCCTGGCAGGAGGTGGAGACAGCATTGTTGAAGGCAGACCAGGCCCATTCAGATGAAAGGAAATCTCCTCCCCTACTCTAAATGCAGCCCAGGTCTATTCAGCCCAGGTCTGACTCATCAGAATTCTGGAACTGCCGCGCCTCTACAGCCCTGTAATCCAAAAGCCAGATATTTATTTATTTGTATGTGTATTTTATAAAGCGCGCAGCTACCCCAACGGGGTGTCCCGGCGCTAGGCTCAGACAGCTAGGTAATGCAAGGGGGCGGCGTCCTATCAGAAGAGGAAAGTTTTCAGGGATCCACGAAATGCAAGCTCCGATTGGGACAAGCGAAGGGAGATAGGGAGTTTATTCCAGCGGTTGGAGGCGCACACTTGGAATGTTTTGCCTCCCATGCGAGCTTTTTTTAATCTAGGGACGACTAGTAGCAGTTTAGAGTTTGAGCGGAGGGCTCGAAAGTTGCAGTAAGGGCGAAGGCTTGATATAAGATAGGCTGATCCAAGTCCTTTTGTGTTCCGGAAAGCCAGGGTCATGGCTTTAAACTCAATCCTTTTATGGACAGGAAGCCAATGTAATTTCCGCATGTATGGGGAAATATGTTCTCTAAGTGAGATACCACAAACTGGCCGAGCTGCGGTATTTTGGACTATCTGAAGTCTGTGGCACAATCACGCTGTTAGGCCGAGGTACAGTACATTAGCGTAGTCCAGATGAGATGTTATAAGAGCTTGGACTACTGTTTTTCTAGTATTGCTGGGCAAGTAATTCATGCACTTTTTTATCATCTTTATTTTACAAAAGCAGGCTGCCGAGACAGTTTGGATTTGATTATGAAAAGACAGACACTTATCCCATCTGACGCCCAGATTTCGGACTGTGTCTTTAGGGGGAGGGGCGGGGCTCAAGTCAGCTGGCCACCAGAGGTTCGAGTCCAGAGGGGAAGGTTGATTAAAGAAAAGGACCTCGGTCTTACCCGCGTTGAGTCTCAAAAAGTTAAGATCCATCCACTTTGCAATATCCCTGAGACAATTTTTTAAAGGATCAAAGGTGGTCGGGGAAGGGTCATCATAAGAGAAGAGAAGCTGAATATCAGCAGCATAGGATGTCATCTTAATTCCCGTCAGAGATAATAATTCGGCCAAAGGGGAGAAGTAGACATTGAAAAGAAGCGGGCTCAACAAGGAGGCCTGCGGGACACTCCACTTAAGTGGCCTGCTGAGAGAAGTGAAGGGAGGAGTGTGAACTTGTTTTTGCCGTCAGACAAGAAAGAAGCAATCCAATTGAGGACCTTGCCTTGAATGCCTATATTTCTAAGATGATTCAGGAGGATCGGATGAGAGACGGTGTCGAATGCAGCCGAAAGATGCAGCAGCACCAACACCACCCTCGATCCTCGATCCCCGGTCCAGTGTCCACCGCACGGAGTCGGCCATTTCAATCAAGGCCAACTCCGTGCTGTAGCCTGGACGGAATCCTTGTTGAGAATTATGTAACAGGCCATTTGATTCAATAAAGTTGGCAAGCTGTTTATGAGCAAGCCTTTCGAGAATCTTGGCCGGGGCAGGGAGAAGGGAGATGGGCCTATAATTGCCCGGATTCTCTGGGTCTGTATTAGCCTTTTTCATAATTGGAACCAAAAGGGCATGTTTCCACGCTTCTGGAAAAATGCCTGAGCTCAGGGAAGCATTCCAAATGAGATTAAGATGGGGGTTTAGGAGAACTGCTAAGGCTTTATATTGTTTGGCCGGCCATGGATCTTTGGGAGATCCTGATTTACATTTAAGTAATTCCTGAAGGGAGAGGTCTTCCGGAATTTCCAAGAAATCTTCAAAGACAGGTGTCATGGCAGGGTAGGCTGGCACATCTTCCTGAATATCAGGGCAATCGGTTGTGGGAAAGGAAGCGTAAATAAGGGCGATTTTCTCTTCGAAGAACTCAGAGAGAAAGGTACAGAGGGACTGAGATACTGGTGGTCGATGATTGAGAGCCTGTGGGTCCGTAAAAGATTTGACCATGTTAAATATTTCTCTTGAAGAATTGTGAGCTTTGTTAATTCTTTCAGATAGGTAGCTTCTTTTATGGGTTATGATCAATTTCCGATATTCTTTGAGGGCCGTCCGGTACTTCAATTTACTTTCTGCCCAAAAAGTCAAACTCCAGCAGCGTTCTAAGGATTTACAGGCGGACTTTTTTTGTCTCAGGTCATCTGAATACCAGGGGGCCGCAGGGGCGGATCTATAAGTTTTAATGGTCCGAAGAGGGGCCACTAGATCAATGGCTGTAGTCACCCATTTGTTGAGGTGGGAAATACGCAGGTCCAGGTCGGGGGCCCAAGGGGGATTGGGAGTAGCAAGATGATCATGCAAAAGTTCTGGGGAGATCTTACTCCAATTTCTGCCGTATTCCTTAGCCGGAACAATAGGTCTATCATGGTGGAACATTTGGATGACAAAAGGAATAAGATAATGATCTGACCATATGACTTGTCTGGGTTCCTTAACCGAGATATCAGGAAGATTCGAACATATAAGGCCTAACATATGACCGGCTTTGTGGGTGGGAAGGGTGACTAGTTGATTCAGACCACAGCTTGATAGAGTAGATAAAAAGTTAGTGCTAAGAGGGCAGGTATCATCTTCCGCATGGAGATTCAAGTCTCCTAGTAATGTAAAATTGGCATACCGCGTACTCGCTTGCAGAATATAATCCGTGAGGGTAGGTAGATGTGATGGACTAGATTTAGGGGGACGATATACCAAAAGGCCAGAGCAAGAAATGGATGCGGATAATTTGATGCAAAAAGGAAGGGCCTCAATATTGTCAGTTAGCTTGTAATGGAATGAAGTGATTGACCATTTAGATTTATAAATAATGGCGATACCACCTCAGAGTTTGCCATTCTGACGGTTGGCACATAGAATGCTATAGCCAACGGGAAAGGCCAGGGTGAGAGCGGGATTAGTTTGCTCGCCTAGCCAAGTTTCAGTCAAAAATAATAAGTCCCAGTCATTGTCGCTAAGAGACTGGGAGATGTCGAGTGAGTGCTTTACCAAGGACCGACAATTTATTAGGCCGGCGGTGAGGGTTAGTATCACTTCAGGTTCAAGGGTCAGCAAGGGGACAGGCAACAGAAATTGTGCCTGCCTAGCGCGGGAGTTGTCCCATGAGAAACCACAGGCCTTACATGAGTAGTTCTTAATTAAGGATTCAGGAGAATATAGCTGAGAATGTGAGCACCTAGTTGGTCTGAGGCACAGCAGTTCCAGCCGGCTGTAGGTTATCATGCTAAAGATGTTAAAACGGGCAGCAACGCTAGCCCTGGCCGCGGGAAGGTCGTGGACGGGCACAGACGGGCTCGCCTTTGGCGCGCCGTCGGCGCGGCCAAGCTGTAACGGCCATATTAAGCAGGTGAGGGTGGGAGGGGCCAGGCTACTGCACCGCAACCCGAATGCTACCCCCAAGATGGTGGCTGTGATGGAGTGTAACCCCGCGGCAGCTCCTAATCGACTGCGGGGGGGCCAGATGGAGTAGGGAAGCAACCAGACTCTACAACAGTGGCTGGAGTAATAACAGAGGTAAAACAAAGTAATTTAAAAGCACAATCTTAAAAAGCATCCTCTAACTTTCCCGGCTTTCCACCTCAGGAAGTGAAAGCTGACTGATCATAGCGCGATGTCACAGGCGCGATTTATGAGCAGGTGAGGGCGGGAGGGGCCAAGCTACTGCACCGCAACCCGAATGCTACCCCCAAGATGGTGGCTGAGATGGAGTGTAACCCCGCAGCAGCTCCTAATCGGCTGCGGGGGGGCCAGATGGAGTAGGGAAGCAACCAGACTCTACAACAGTGGCTGGAGTAATAACAGAGGTAAAACAAAGTAATTTAAAAGCACAATCTTAAAAAGCGTCCTCTAACCTTCCCGGCTTTCCGCCTCAGGAAGTGAAAGCTGACTGAGCGATACACAAACCTAGCAGAGGCACACTGGATGGTTAGGCAAGAAAATACCTACTTTCTAAAAGTGTTTTTTTCTAACACAGAATGTAAACATTACCCTCACTAAAAGATGCATTTCAACAGTCTGAGTTCAGGCATGCTACACTTTATTTTTCTACCATGCTCCCAGGGCCAGTTATGTTTATAAGATGTTATAAACAGACTCCCCATTCTGTCCTATGGGAACAGGTAGCCTTGCAATAGTGAAAAAACGAAATTGGCAGTGTTTCACTATCAGGACATGACACACACATCAGGGCATGTCCTACCTTTCACATACAATGCCCCCTGCCCATAGGAGTACCTTGGGCCGTTCTTAGGGGTGAATAATATGTAGAAAAGGAAAGGTTTAGGGACTGGCAAGTGGGTGCACTTGCCAAGTCGACATGTCAGTCCCAGACTACACATGGGCTCTGCAATAGCAGGCCAGAGTTACATTTCACAGACTTCTTCTGTGGGTGGAACAATCAGTGCTGCAGCCCACTAGCAGCATTTGATTTACAGGCCCTGGGCACAAACAGTGCACTATGCTAGGGTCTGACAAGTAAATCAAATATGCAAATCATTGAATAACTAATCCGTAACAACAATTTACAAAGGGATCACTTACACTTTGGAAGTGAACAGCAGTGAAAAAGTGCCCAAAGCATCAAGACCAGCAAAAACACAGAAGGCAACAGCAACAAAATGGAATGGAGACCCACACCAATAGGGCCAGGTCTAACACCAACCCTAACTTGTCCCACAGGATGGAGGGTACCTTGATGGGGTAAACAGTGTCTTGCGATTGTTCTTGGATTTGTCACTTAGGCTACAAGTGTGACAAACCTTTATTATTTCTTCTAGTATGGAATCCATGTAAGGAAACACTAATCTGTTCTCACCTTGGCTTTGGTGAGATTTCTTCCTAAATGGGCTCCATATGCAATCTTAGAAATGTGTTCCCACAAACCTGTTAGGGGTATTATTTTACCTGCCCTTAAGATAAATCATCCCTTCCATTCCAAAATGGTTATATATCATTGGGAAGCTCATTACAGTTTTGAGTCAACCTTCTGCTATTCTATGACTCACTGAATTTAGGGTGTGATCTTTATGCCTGTACTCTGCCCATTCAGGCTCTAAACTGGCTGGAACTCATAAACGAAGAATGGGCCTTCCAGGATCTTTGATGCCCCTTCTATTTTCTAAGGGTAACCTGAATAAAAAGATTGCTACCCAGTTTTTTTGCTCCATGAACCTATTCAACCTTAGGGTTATATCCTTCAAGACCTATAACCCATTTAGAAATCCTGGGTGTGGTTTTCTTAATATCCTTCTTAGATAAAACTGACAAGTGTTTTTGATCTGTTCTTAACACAAAACGTAGGCCCCAGACGTACAACTTGAAGTGAATGATTGCCCAATGGCATGTTAGTGCTTCAATCTGTGTTGTTGAATAATTCACCTCTGAACTGATCAATGTTCTAGATGTGAATGCCACTATTCTGTCCTAGCCTTCAACCATCTGTGACAGAGTTGCACCTATCCCTTTGTTACTTACATCAGTGGTCAATATAGTTTTGTGGTTCACATTGACATTCCCTATGTCCGGGGCATTGGCAATGGTTATATTTATGTTGGTGAATGTATTGGTATGTTCTTTCTCCCACATAAAAGGTGCACCTTTTTTAAGAAGCCCCTAATGGGCCGGACTAAATCTGCAAAATTCTTTATAAATTTGGACATGTAGTCTGCCAAGCCCAAGAGTGATTATAATTCATCTTTATTAGTCAGGGTGGGCACCTTGTGAACTTATACTACCAGATCTAATTTGGGTTTGATCCCTTCATGTGAGATTGTGTATCCGAGATAGTCCACCAATAGGTATCGGATGTACGACATTACAACGCATGCTTTTACATCGCATGCTTTTACAACGCGAGCTTTACAACGCATACCATTACAACGCATAGTGCTTTGGGGCGCTGGATAGGGATTTATTTAATTTACTATTCCAACTCCAGTCCCCGTGGATAGTAGGGAAGGTGTTGGATAGTAAATTAAATATATTCCCTATCCTAGAGCGTCCCCCAGCGCAATGCGTTGTAATGGTTTACGTTGTAAAAGCTACAATGTAAAAGCACTGCGTGGTAAAAGTTGCGTTGGTTGTAAGTGATGTTCCCCCTAGGTATCTGATTTTGTATTTACTTTCGTTTATAGCGAGACCTGCTTTTTGTCAGTTTTTCTAAGAGCTCCCTCAGATGATTATTATGTTCTGCCTCATTAGAGCCATAGATAAGAATGTTGTCTTGACAACATAAAGTTTTCTTAGACTCTTTCAGAATGCACTGTTCCTTTACTAGGTGAGGCTTAGGCTTACGCTTAGGCCCTGGCATCTTGCAAATCAGACCTGAATGGGTTCTGCGGCCTGAGGCAATAATCAATTTAGATCTTGCAATGAAAAAGAGCTCTGTTGTCTAGGCTCAGTGTTCTGTGGATCTTGAAGAAGTGTCACTTTTAAAACCCCTGCAGCACATTATACCTGTGTCTGGTATAATGTATGCAGGTCTGGCGTTCCCCCGCAAGAAAACCTTGTAGAAGTGACACAGTGAAATTTACCAGATAACTGCGTCACTTCTTGGACGCCAATGCCTCAAAACCTCACGCCCGCCTCATAGCAGGCATAAGGGTGACGCAGTGCGATAGGTATAGGTCTCCCCATGCATTGCCGGAGTTGCGTCATGCTTACGACATAACTCCAGCTATGCATGAGTTTTGTGCCGCCAGATACGTTAGGATTAATGACGCATTCGTCAATCCTTGCGGCATGGAGCACCGTACAGTAATTACAGCGCATCCATGATGTCGCAAGGAGAGCACATTGAAAGAGTTGCATCGCTGTTTTATCGCAGCAATGCAACACTTTTCATAAATGAGGCCCTCAGCCTCCACCTATTGGTACTGCGAATACTAGTCACATGTAATTTTGATAGCAACATTAGTAGCTTTAGTAGGTAAAGAATATTAAATACACAGTACACCCATTATGTGATATTTCAGGGACATATGGCCAAGTGATGCCACTTCTGGTGATAGTCTATAAGTATACCCATAGTTTGTTTGTAAATGTTGTATCAGTTGAGTTCATTTAAAACCAACTGTATTGGCAAGTTTATCTTTGGGGACCACTCAAAAGCTACAAAGCTCATTATTGTCTATAGAGACACCCCTTTGTTACTGCTCCACTTCCAATTAGCAGTGACGGCTCCATCGCCTTTAAACAGTGGAAATAAAGGAAACATAAAATGATATTAACTTTGAGTAATTATCATTTTATGTTTCCGTGCTGCTATGCAGGCAGACGGGCTGCTCTACTCTCATGGCAGGGCAGGAGTGGTTTGCCAACTCTTAAGGCACATGATGGTTTGGCCGGCCCTGTGGGACCGGTCAAACAGTCATGTGCCCTTTCCCTGTTCTCCCCAAAGCCTGCATTACAGACTGCATGGAGAACATGCCCAGGCCCTCATTCCCTGAACCACAACGCTCAGACCAATCACAATGCAGCATTGCAGCATTGTGCTTTGTCTGGGGAGCCTAGGTGCTTACTAATCACAACTCTGCTTTACAGCATTGTCATTAGTCAAGAGAGTCTGTCTGTGCTTCCTGTTCCTGGAGCTTGACAAAGGAGAGCAGGAGCAGACACGTGGGACCCAACGGCAAGGTAAGTGTTTATTTAAGAAAAAATAAAAATAGCGTCTTCTTTGCGTCCACCCTATCCTGACGCCACTGCTAATTAGACCCTACACAGTGAAGAAAATATGATTATGAAACAAAACAACACAATTTTTAGAGTACAGCAAATGCCTAGAAGGGTACAATTAGTTACAACATTGCCACAAGTCTCAGCTTCAGAATGAAATTTGGTTGGGTTCCACATTTTCCCGAAATGTGGATACATTTTTCTCCTAGCAATAGAAGGTAGAGAAAAAGCCAAGGATAAAACAGAAGTTTGAAATAACTCCAGACAAGAGACCATCAGCATGCCAGGAAAAAGAGAAATACAATTTCACATCTGGAATATTTTCTTGAAGTGTGTTGTCAATTAATCGTAGTTCACACTTGAGGGCACTAATGGCTTTTCCATGACTGTTGTTAACTCAATCAAGATATATTGAGTGTAACGACACTTTTGTACTAAAATAATTTGTTGGCTCTGATTCTAGCCTATATGAATATCAGAAAGGATTAGTAGAACATGACTCGGAAATAATTTTATTGTCTTAATTTCAAGCAGTGAATTTCAAGCAATGATAATCAACCTTAATTACTTCACCAATAAAATGTTTGACTACAAACAATTCACAATGTTTAGCATCTTCGAATTTAACAGTCAATTCTGGACATTTATAATTATCAAAGTATGACACAAAATAAACCCCCTATATCTATTATCATCAAATAAAATATTCACTGCATGCCTTCTTGTACTAAATATTCTATTTTATTGATTTTCCATAAAACTAGTTCTTCAAGATATTACATAGCCAAAAAATGTTTAAATCATACTGCCACCTTGTGGAAATTCAAGTGTACAATCCCATGCTATCTTAGTAACGAATAATTACTGTGCTCAAACTATTGTGCAAGAGCTCCATTGATATGTTAAATGTTTTAATTTGAACAGTACCGTATTCATTCTTTGTGCATTTCATCATATTTGATTCGTAGCATTGTGTTCTTTCAAATTTCGCAGCAGGACTTTAAAATATATAAAAATGTAGCCTGGATAGTTGAGGCCCCATTATCAAATGTACAAAATAAGGTGTCTCCCATGCAGACCAGGCTTGAGGGCCAATGTATGCAGACAGTAGTGCAGTAGCCTACCCGCGTGCTGCCACAGTGAAAGCTCAAATGAATGTGTATTTCATCCGCAGGTCCGAGGTGGTGTGCATTGGTCTGACGCTTCCGCGAGC
The DNA here is from genome assembly GCF_964261635.1 of Lissotriton helveticus. NCBI lineage: Eukaryota > Metazoa > Chordata > Amphibia > Caudata > Salamandridae > Lissotriton > Lissotriton helveticus. Next base: position 303,076,262 of record NC_136062.1, read on the forward strand.
CAAGAATAGCCCCGGTCATAGATTCAGTATCGGCCTTCACCCACCCTTTTCGAGGCGTAGGGCTCCCCCAAGGGACAGGGCACAAGTTGCAAGTGATGAGACCAGAAGGAAGCAGTCCTGCAAGATCTGCGAGTGAGTGTAGGCAGGAAAATAAAGTGTTGCTACTGGGCTGTTTATCAAGCTGGATTATTGGCGGCCGCTAATGTAACCGGGAGAAGCATCAAAGCCTCCTGAGGTGAAACATAAAGAGGAGGAATATATTTATTTCTCCTCATTTTTTCCCTCTTTCATAGAAAGAGGAAAACGCCTCAGAGTATTGTTTTTGTGCAGGACGGTTCTCCTTCCTGCAGAAAAATAATCCTGCATGCAATGGAGGCAACCTTGCTCCATGGTGCAATGGTGCCTCAGTTGGCACTAGGCTACCAAAAAAACGTCAGCGCAGGCAGAAAGGATGGGGATGCACTGTATTGCTAAAATACAGTGCATTCCTGCCCTTTCACTTTGGCATAGGGCAGTTCAGCAAGGTGGCTTGCTGCGCTGCCCATGCCAAAATGACATAAACGAGGCCTAATTGTATGTGGAATTCACAAAGAGGTTCTGTGGCTACCCACACCACTCATTAGGATACTGTGAATATGGCCTTCAACAATCTTTTTTCTTTCTGCCAAAGGGCTCCATACTGATGCGCATTCTGTGCATACTTACAAGGGTCATGTGCCTACTTCAGTAATATGGGTCATTTGCGAGACACCTTACACCATGCAAATAAGAAAACCCCCACATTTGAATGCATAGCTGTTGCTAGACGGGGCACCTCATTTTGTTTTGCAAAATGGTCTATATGGACGCTTGGGAAACAAAAAAAGGGGGTCCCTACAATGGGGATGGCAGCATATGCTGTTTGCGCAGCCACATCACCACCTTTGGTCCTGAAGAAAGCCTCATTAACACTAGCAAGGCTGAAACATGTCAGCCGTGATTGAAGAGATATAGTAGAGCATTTTTATCTTGACAATATCTCACTTTGTTTTTTAACGTGTCCTAGGACTCGTTGAATAAATCAGTGCCAGGTTGAGCATCCTAGAGACACTTTTAAACGGCACCACTTTTTTTAGCACATTTACACTCACAATCCAAAAAAAACAGCTCCGCTGTAGTCCAGTACTAGAGCACAGCTGGTTTGCACTTGGAGGCCCAGCTGGGAACCCAATGATGAAGCATGTCACCAACTAGGTTGATGGGTGAGGGTTCTTTTAACAAATCCATTGGACTTTTGAGCTCTCAGGCACTATACTATAAGTCGGAAAATCCTAGTCCTAAACTACGGGTCCGTCCACGTTGTTATTTAAAGTACTGACTAAGGGAAGAGAACATACCCCTCCTTTCTCCTTCCTCACTCTCTCTCTTGTTCCTTGCAGTGTGTGCAGGGTCCACATCTTTTGCAAAGTGATACCGTAATCATATTTGTCAGGGAATATCATATCTTAACAATGCCTAGAGAATATCATACTTTGGCAGTTCTAAAAAATCAGAGAGAAAGGCGAAAGTTGCTGTTGACAATACATTACCCTCAGTTTATATCTAGGCACATGCCTATGTTAAATAGCTGTAATAGAGTGGTATAGCCAATTTCAGAAAGTTGTGCATGTTTATTTCTAGAACTTCAGTAAAGATTTTGAGGCGCTGCATGTGATTGAAAAATGTAAAAGGTAGAGTTGTTCCACTTAGAGGTAGTTGATCTAAGATTGGTTTTCTGAAAATGCTTCTAAGGTTGCATGCCTATATTAAGAATTTGTTTCCTGCTTTTTACTAAACTAATAAGCATTGTCCATGGGGACCGATAGAAGGTGTCTTCACAATGGAAAATATACACCTTTCATTCTCGGTCTTTAACAGCCCTGCTAAGTTCCACATAGCAGCGGTTAGACTGATAAATTTGCGGGATACTTACAAGAACTGACGCAACACTGCGCTTCAGCAGCGTAAAGTCACAAAAAGGTTCATGTTACTTCTGTGCGAAATGGGTGCACTGTATTTATGGTACGGTGCACCCCATTGCAAGTGCCGAAGGTGCGTCATTAATTCTGACGCATCAGAAAGTAAGACTATGTAATGTGTTGGAACACAACCCCGACCTACCTGATGCTGGCTGATTTGCGAGCTGTAAAGCGATGCATTAGCCAGGAAAAATGACACATTGGAATCCTCTGCATTACAGGATCATAATAATGCTCTTAAACGGAGGACATCAACACCAAACACAGTCAAGATGACCAGACAGCAGCTCAGGATGAAGACGCAGGCCAATTTCAGTGAGGGGGAGTACCAGATATTAATAGCTGAGGTGACAAAGAAAGAGCATATTCTCTTTTTCACCTCCAAATTGCCATTTGTGAAGAAGGAAGCCATTTGGCAGTCCATAGTGGATAAGAACAACAGTGTAGGGCAAACAAAAAAGACAGTGCTGGAGTGCAAGAGGCGATGGCATGATTATAAGCGCAGGACCAAGGAGAAGCTGGCCAAGAACCTGAAGGCAAGTATGAGTACCAGATTAGGAATCAATCTCCAGAAGGAGCTGGACCCATTGGAGGACCAGGTGGCATCCATCATCCCAAAAGCATTGGTGGCAGTAGTGGGAAGGCAGGACAGTGCTACAGTCAAGGACCAGGAAGAACTACAGGGTAAGTCAAAACAAGAGAATATATGGTCAAAACTGTTATGATGTGCAGCACAGCAACATACTTTACTGCCATGCACTGCGTTGTGTGCAAGGGAAAGGGCAGGAATTTTTCACATGTTACATTCAGCCCAGTCCAGCCCTAGAACATTTCTCAAGGTCATGCGTGATGTGCTGGACCAGTCCAGGTTTTCAACTGAATCTTGGGACTTGCAGTGTAATGTACATTATTGATCAGGACTACAAGTCCCACAATACCAAGAGAAAACCCTGGACTGGAGCAGCACATCATGCATGGACCTTGTAAAGTTTGCAGATATGTCTGGAAAATGCAGTCGTCCTTGCACCCTCAAGCAAGTGTGTTTGCCCGAGAGGGGATACAGGTGGCCAGTATGTGAAGGCTCTCTAAGTAGGATCATGTGAAGAGCCATTTGTACAGTCAGTATCACTAAACCATGTTGCATGCAGCTGTCCTGATCTGCTGGATAAATTGTATCAGATGTTGGCTGCCATGTAAGAGACCACGTTGCCTCCTGTCTTGTTAATGGATTTTGATTGTGAGGTTGAATGCAAACGATGCACAGCAGAGGTCCATGACTATTTGTTGAAAGCTTAGATGGTGTATGAGCTAGGTGGGCCCCTGATAGTGTAGTGCCTTGTAGATGTGCCTGAGCATGTTGAACTAACAGTGTGTCTGAGTATCTTACAGAGGTGAAGTGTGATGTATGTGCACAAGGTAGGCTGACCCTGCTGTGTTTCAGATGTGGCACTTGTTAGAAATGGGCAGCTTTACTTGGCAGAGGTATGTCTTTTGTCCAAGCAGGGACCCTTGCTTATAGTCAGGATAAGGAAGTTACACATTTTAGATAACCCCCACTCACTCTCTTGGTAGCTTGGCATGAGCAGTACTACTGGTTTGGGTATACTAGTCTTCTGGCGCTGAACATGGGTTTACACCACTTTTTATCTATTCACCTTCTATTCTATTCTTGAGGGGGAGGTACACACCACTCCTCCCAATACACAATCCAAAGGAATTGAAATGATAAATAACACAATTCAAGACACACACATTACACAATTCCAATTATACATTTTTCTGCAAGTTCAGATCATACAAAGATGATGAATTTCTTGTTCTTCTTATTCTTTATTTTCTTTACAGCCTTGCGCCAATGCATTTCATCGCTGTGGGAATGTATCTCTTACGACTTTCTCAGGGCTACAAGATACCAAAAATAACAGGGTAGCCTTGGTAGAGGGCATTGGTCCTACAGGAAGGGGTGGAAGCACACGGCTGACCTCCCAGCACAGTTCGCCCCTTAGCATTATGGTAAATGCAGTTTGCAGTGCGTGCTTACTTGGTATTTTGCTGGAGTGTTCCACCAAAGTTGGTGCAGATTAGTGCTGTCATCTCTAGACACATGTGTTTCTGGATTTTATCCGTCATCAGTAGGGATCAAAAACGATTTTCTTCTGGGGTTTGCTGAGCAGGCTGCCACAATTCTTACAGGTCTCAGTACCTCTCACAGGCGCACAGGTGCATCTCCACTAGCTCATCAGCTACATGGCACAAGGGAGCCTTTTGAAACAGGAAGGGGTGGGAGCACACTGCTGACCTCCCAGCACAGTTCGCCCCTTAGCATTATGGTAAATGCAGATTGCAGTGCGCGCTTACTTGGTATTTTGCTGGAGTGTTCCACCAAAGTTGGTGCACATTAGTGCTGTCATCTCTAGACACATGTGTTTCTGGATTTTATCGATCATCAGTAGAGATCAAAATCGATTTTCTTCTGGGGTTTGCTGAGCAGGCTGCCACAATTCTTACAGGTCTCAGTACCTCTCACAGGTGCACAGGTGCATCTCTACTAGCTCTTCAGCTACATGGCTCAAGGGAGAATTTTTAAAGAGGAAGGGGTGGGAGCACACTGCTGACCTCCCAGCACAGTTCATCCCTTAGCATTATGGTAAATGCAGTTTGCAGTGCGCGCTTACTTGGTATTTTGCTGGAGTGTTCCACCAAAGTTGGTGCAGAATCGTGCTGTCATCTCTAGACACATGTGTTTCTGGATTTTATCCGTCATCAGTAGAGATCAAAAACGATTTTCTTCTGGAGTTTGCTGAGCAGGCTGCCACAATTCTTACAGGTCTCAGTACCTCTCACAGGGGCACAGGTGCATCTCCACTAGCTCGTCATCTACATGGCTTAAGGGAGCCTTTTGAACCAGGAAGGGGTGGGAGCACACTGCTGACCTCCCAGCACAGTTCGCCCCTTAGCATTATGGTAAATGGTTTGCCGTGTGCGCTCACTTGGTATTTTGCTGGAGTGTTCCACCAAAGTTGGTGCAGATTAGTGCTGTCATCTCTAGACACATGTGTTTCTGGATTTTTTCCGTCATCAGTAGAGATCAAAAACGATTTTCTTCTGGGGTTTGCTGAGTAGGCTGCCACAATTCATACAGGTCTTGCCTGAGAGGTCAGCGGTGTGCTCCCACATTCTGTTGTCTATTTAAAGTACTCCTGTGAGTCATCGAGCTGACAAGCTCATGGATGAAGCACCTGCGCACCAGTGAGAGGTACCGGACCTGATATAATGTTTGGCAGTCTACTCAGCAAACCCCAAAATAAAGACTGTATTCTCTACTGATGACGGTTAATAAACCAGAAAAACGTGTCTAGAGATCAGCACTATCTTTGCCAACCTTAGCGAAATACTAACAAATATCAGAGCGAGCTACAAGAGACTGCATTTACCAGAATTCCAGGGGTGAACCTTGCCTGAGAGGTCAGCGGTGTGCTCCCACATTCTGTTGTCTATTTAAAGTACTCCTGTGAGTCATTGAGCTGACGAGCTCATGGATGAAGCACCTGCGCGCCAGTGAGAGGTACCGGACCTGATATAATGTTTGGCAGGCTACTCAGCAAGCCCCAAAATAAAGACTGTATTCTCAACTGATGACGGTTAATAAACCAGACACACGTGTCTAGAGATCAGCACTATCTGCGCCAACCTTGGCGAAATACTCGAAAATATCGGAGCGAGCTACAAGAGACTGCATTTACTAGAATGCCAGGGGCGAACCTTGCCTGAGAGGTCAGCGGTGTGCTCCCACATCTGTTGTCTATTTAAAGTACTCCCATGAGTCATTGAGCTGATCAGCTCATGGATGGAGCACCTGCGCGCCAGTGAGAGGTAGCGGACCTGATATAATGTTTGGCATCCTACTCAGCAAACCCCAAAATAAAGACTGTATTCTCTACTGATGACGGTTAACGAGAAACACGTGTCTAGAGATCAGCACTATCTGCGCCAACCTTGGCGGAATACTCGAAAATATCGGAGCGAGCTACAAGAGACTGCATTTACCAGAATGCCAGTAGCGAACCTTGCCTGAGAGGTCAGCGGTGTGCTCCCATATTCTGTTACTCCTGTGAGTCATTGAGCTGACGAGCTCATGGATGAAGCACCTGCGCGCCAGTGAGAGGTAGCGGACCTGATATAATGTTTGGCAGCCTACTCAGCAAACCCCAAAATAAAGACTGTATTCTCTACTGATGACGGTTAATAAACCAGAAACACGTGTCTAGAGATCAGCACTATCTGCGCCAACCTTGGCGAAATACTCAAAAATATCGGAGCGAGCTACAAGAGACTGCATTTACCAGAATGCCAGGGACGAACCTTGTATGAGGATCCCCAGACTGAATTTCAGTAGTGAGTGGTAGGAGTCCAGCAGCGAATGGCAGATTTAGTGCGGGTAGGGATGGGGGCCATAGTGAACACCCCCCAAAAGGAGTCTGTAGATGTCTGAGCTCTAATAAGGGTATAAGAGAGGCAATTACAGGTACCCACACTTGGCTTCATGGAATGGAAGAGTCCCTAGCTGACATCGCTGGTGTCATGATGCAGAGGGCACAACAACAGTCCTCTACATCTGACACCAGTGAAGTCAGCTGGAGGCAATCTGAAGATCCTGGAATCCATGGCAATGCTACATTACCATCATAGAGCGCAGGTCAGTTGCTGCATCATGTATGCAACTCAACTTACACAATGGTACCAACTCTTACATATAAATTGAAAGGAACTTCTGGAAGCACGCACAAAAATGTTTGGGAACTATTATTACTACCTATAACTACATATCTTACACCAACTTATCTGACACTACCCTAAACTATCTAAACTGTCCCAGACACTTACACTGTCATACAATCAAAATTGACAGTCCAGACCAAAAACAAATATTTAGAAAGAGATATGGACAATATACCTTCAGTATAAGACATATCCTAATTAAAGTCAAACTGACTCAAGTGCGATCGGTGCCGGTTTACAATATGGAAATGCTGTGACTAAATAATTGTAACTATGTCATTCCTTACTGTGTATCACAATCATGATGATGTGTCAATAGGAATGAGGACACATGTTCCAGATATGAGCACTTTTGGCGTTGGTATTGCATCATGCAATTGGGCAGTAATTTACTCATTACATACGTGAAAGGTGTTTTGGTAAGCAAGGCCTGGTAGTGTGCTTCTCTCACTCAGTGTCAGGTAGTCAAAACATAGACGGAGGGTGGTTGGCTACCTCCTACAAGACTTAACTGTAGTACACTTCACAAGTTTATCCTCAGGAAAATACCAGGGATCTGACAAATATCTTCTGTTATACAATTGTAGCAATACCATGATGACCATAACATAATCAAATGTCTGTATACACATTCTCTCAGGGCTGCTTTCATCACCGCACAATTTAAATAAGGCAATGCATCTCAGGAGAATGTGTATACATGCTGGAGTATTTACCTGTACAAGAGGTTTGTAGAATATGATGCAGGGGACCCTGCACCATGAGGCAAGGGTAATTGCAGTGGTGCCAGCCAGTATAAGTTACCCCATCAGTAGGTGAGCAGTGAAATGGGATGTATGCTGCAGACGCAGTGAATCCCTGCATGTGAACCTTTACACAGTGCAGGAACATAACTTCACACCATGCATTGTGTGAATGCCTCCCAGAAGTGGTACATAAGGTATATATGGGCCATGCTTTTGCCATTCCATGCAAAACCATGTGCAGATTAGTGCGTCTGGGCAGCTGGCCACACCATGCCCTCCATAGGATTTACGGTACAAAAGGGGGGTGGTGATGGACGGAGCATCCGAACCAATCAAATACTCACACCCAGTCAAAAGATCAGGGTTGAATCCATCACCGTTCTTTAGCCCACTCTGCCACCCCAGTTCAGACATGGCTATATGCAAATCAGTCTGACCCTGTGCCTCATGGGAACAGTCCAGCCCGAACTGCCAAGCCATGCCTTCCCTGGACCGGAAACAAACTTCCGAGGACCGATTTCTGGCATTACAGCCGTCTTTAGCCCGGCTTGCTTGAATCCAGTGGCAAAGTGAGCAAGGGACTCACGTCTGAGCATACCCTGCCACACTTATGGCGGCCAAAAGTGGTACATAAGGGGGGTGGTGATGGACGGAGCATCCAAACCAATCAAACACTCACACCCAGTCAAAAGATCTGGGTTGAATCCATCACCGTTCTTTAGCCCACTCTGACACCCCAGTTGAGACATGGCTATATGCAAATCAGTCTGACCCTGTGCCTCATGGGAACAGTCCAGCCCGAACTGCCAAGCCATGCCTTCCCTGGACCAGAAACAAGCTTCCGAGGACTGGTTTCTGGCATTACAGCCGTCTTCAGCTCGGCTTGCTTGAATCCAGTGGCAAAGTGAGCAAGGGACTCATGTCTGAGCACACCCTGCCACACTTATGGTGGCCAAAAGCGGTACAAAAGGGGGGTGGTTTTACAGCACGGACATTTGCACAGTGTACTCCAGCATATTCACATTGCACTGAAATAAGAATCCTGACATCCAGTTTTGGCCTGCCTGGCTTTATGACCATAACCCTGCCATGTGGACATCTACACTTACAATTTACATCAGTCAGACAGTCTGGTAATAATTTGTACAACACCATGGTTAAATTGAGTAGCATGCCTACATTCTTACAGCTTCCAGGGAATCTGTGTAGTTGTTCCTCTTGCACTCCATTTCACATGACATGGACTACTCAGAGGGAGGGTCGTGTACCCCTGAGGCTGGATTACAACAGCCATATCTCAGGTTGCGTTAAGTAAATGATGATACAAAAATATTCATGATAATGTACTAACACCTTTACAGAAACACTTGTTGAGAAGTCATTTGTTCTTTGTCATGATTCTACTCCATGTTTAGGATAAACTTTGCACTTTCAGAACAACAATTGCAGCATCTATCATAGAAGTATTTTTATTTATTTGATGACTAGCCGGCTGGCACATTCCTACATGATTTTACAGTTTGTCTTTTGATTTGAAATATAGCTACAGGGACAGACATGGGTCACCAAATATTTCAAGATTTGAACAGGATGAATCACTAACCACACCTATGGTCAATAACACTAAATTAATGTAGCACGAGAGATTAAACATGAACAGCATGTATGAGCATGGTATGATCCAAGGTGAAGCAGTATATGTGGCATTTTGTCACACTTCAAATCAGATTTTATAATACAATCATGTTTACACTTGGTAAAACTGTCCGGGTAATTCTTTTCACCTCATCAGCACCAGTTTCATATTGAAACAATGACATAAGCGAAGAAACCTTGCCCAGACAAGACTAATGTAGCTCATTACACTTTGCCTCTACATCTGTTAAAACATTTGTATGCCATATGTTGTACATCACATTTTGAATGTGTAGAACATCTATAAAATTAGTGCCAGAGGATGGTACATGTGCCAAATGCATCAAAACAGTAGATGAGCAAACATCACCATTTAAGTTTTCTGTGGGCCTGCATACATTGCTCCTACATGCACACTGGCATGCATCCTTGTCAAATTAACATTATTCTGGGAACAAGTTTAGTTGAGTTTGTACTATGAGTATTATTTGGTTGTAGGCGATTGATACATCCCCATACACATCACAATTTTACAACCATCATGTATCACACACAAACTTCACAGAGCTACAACCATGTACTTATTACACTTACTGGTAGCATTGGGAACCCAGAGGGTCTCAACATCTCCCCTGGTGTATGGGACCGGTCCATCTACAAGACAATAATTTGAACATTATATTGTAAATAGTGCAGTCACACTTGGTCTTAATTCTATTAGAAGTACTATGGCATTCCAGTGGTTTTAAATATTCAACACTCTTGACACACATATGTATATATTGCATGAATTTGGGATGCAGTTAGTCACATTGCATGGCAAAGGTGGCTGGATGTTAACACTCAGAGATATCTAACATCACATGCCCGAATAATGCCTCTGGCATGTGATATTTTTTGTACTGCTGGGCAGCCCTGTCAAGTACTACACATCAGGTGTTAAACTAACGCATTTTAATGTGGTAATCCACTTAACAGCATTGAAATGCTTTATCATGCATTTTTAGCGACTTAAAGACTTGCTTCACATGCTGAACCTGGGCAAATTTATCACATAGTGACCGCGACGGTTGTCGCAAAGCATAGCAGCACGGCATCCTGACTTATTGCCGCTGCCTACAAGAACTCTGACTGCAGTAACTGAGACTCAAATGTTGACCTCTGCTGCAGTGAGGCTGGGCCGAACTGACTACGTTAGCAGCAACTGAGACACCGCCGGCCTGGCTGCCTGCACTTCCTGAGACTAATTTTGTCATGTGGCTAGCCTGCAGAATTCCATGTATATTGGGGTGCGGGGGGGGGGGGGGGGGTCCTGAGGCGCGTCAGGTCCCACATGGACACACTTTTTGTTTGGGAGGACCCATGAATTCATTGCTGTTCTGCTGCGTGCCCTGCTGCATGGCCCAAAGTTAAAGGAGGAAGCCGGTGTTCAAGAATCGATTACCTGCTCACTTTCTCCTGACCTCGACATGCGCTGGTACTGTCCCCTGCCCACGCAGAGCCCAATTTATGCCCCAGCGTGAGTCTCACAGTGAGAGCTGGTGTCTCAGGCTGAGGCAGTGGAGCACAGATTGTTCTCTGATTCTAAAGAAGAGACAGGCTAGTGATATCTGTGGTGCAATGCCAGCAGCTACTCTCAGTGAATCAGTCTGTCTATCAAGAGACTCAGGTAAGTCACATATTAATTTTAAACCCGCTGCTGACATTTAAAGTGTTTGTTACGAGAATGGGGAGGGAACTCCAGAACAGAATAGGGCCGTGTAAATGGGCGCACTAAAGTTGTCTGTCTGTGCTGTAAAAGCAGGCCCATTTATGGAGTGAGTTTTGTCTAACTAAAGTTTTGCTGATTTATTAGCTCAAAAGGTTTATTATACTTGCTTGACTGTGGCGGTAAGATGAAGCAGGCTTTATGTTCCCAGCACTGTGAAACTTGCTGTGTCGGGGATATGTCAGGTGAATAGTGCTACTACTGGAGAGAGGGCAGGGTTTTGTCCACTTTCAGTTTTGACTCTCACCATAAAGTAACATAGAGGGATAATCTGCCTACTGCAAAGAAAGTCTACCAGAATATATTACAGAACTGTATTTTATGTGGATAGCTCAGTGAGTTGCTGCAGATCCCTTTGTTATGTGTGGTCCAGCCACGCCTGATGCTGGGGTATGGGTGGAGGGTGCTGATTAATTAGAAATTGAATAAAGGTTTAAAAGCACCTGCTGCAAAGTTTGAGTTTCTCATTGCTCAAATGAGCGTGATTTTTGATATTTGTCTCTTTCAATGGACACACATCCATGATCCACATGGTCCCTGGTGCATGGATGTTTGAAAATATTCCTTTGGCATTGATGTTTGAAAATATTCCTTTTTCTATTGCGGCTTGTGCTGTGGCCCTTTTCCGGGCTGCAGCACAAGCCACAACTGAAAAAGGGATGTTTCTGACTCCCTGCACGGTGGGCGCATGATAATATGAATGGTGGAGCTGCTAACTACTTATTAGCAGGTCTCCATCTTGCTACGATGGCGATCAGATGCACGTCCAACCGCCATCGTAATGAGGTCCCAAGTGTCACACATTTAGTCATTGAATGTCTTTCATAAATCCATTGAAAGTATGGCAAAGTCACACATAGGCATTCTGAAACATTGGCTGCTCTGCTCAAATGTGTGTCATTTCTGATATTTATGTTTCCCTGGTCTTCATCGCTTGATTTTGCTCATGAGAAAGTGCCACTTATAGTCGTTGAAATGTCACTCATAATTGTACTGAAATTATGAGAATGTCACACATAAGCAATCTGAAACCTTGTCAGCAATGGCTGGGCCATTAAGTGTAATGGGGGTAACCCTGTAAACCTCAGAACCTGGGCGGGTAATTAAACAAACAACATTGGTTCTGTCGGAAAGAACATTTCAATTTAACATAGTACGTAATACATAGATATAGCCGTATCTCCCATGAAGGATATATACAAATATTACACACTGACCACAAAGAAGAAGAAAAAAGTAAATCTTTAGTATTCCACTTTTTCAAAAGTTTGCTTTCTGCAAAGAATCAGATATGCTGTCCAATATACATAGAACACATGGACTGTGAATACATAAAGTGTCTAGGTCGTGACTGGTGACTAAGTGTTACAAGTGACAAAACATAAATACATAGAGGAAAAACATTTTTAGAATATCCACTGTAAGACACAATAGTCACAGGAGATTTAAATAGTTCCTTTTGTTAAATGGGACTTTGTGCAGACGGATATATAACATAGAACATCGACGTTTTGACCCTTGGGGCGATGTGCTGATTTATGCGCATCTAAAGCAGGTCTTCATCAGGACTGGATAGTGGTTGGACAGCCTTATTATTAGGTGTATGATTCGTCTGGTCTTCTACTGTAGATGATGCATGTCAGCCGACAAGCACATCTAGAACTGTGTGACTCACTGGTTCTTTTACTTAAAGGTGATTCTTCTGCACCAGCCGGTGCACCATATTTTAGGGTCTGGGTCGCCTTGGCGATTGCTCGAGCGTGCCGGCAAGGAACCTCTGTCTCCGCCGGGTCGTTTGTTGTAAATGCCGACTCTTGGCATTTACAAGGCGGACCAGACCCTAAAATACGGTGCACCGGCTGGTGCCGAAGAATCACCATGAAGTAAAAGAACCAGTGAGTCACACAGTGCTACATGTGCTTGTCGGCTGACATGCACCATCTACAGTAGAAGATCCACATTTCTAAAGCGCATAGCTACCCTTAGGCATTCCAGTGCTAGCGACCTAGAGCAAAGAAGGGGATGTTTACCAGCAAATATTCTGAAACAGCCGTATCTTCAGCTTCTTTCGGAATGTAAGGAGGTTCGTCTCTGAGCGCAAATGCAGGGGCAATGTGTTCCTTAACCTAGCTGCAGTGTAAGAGAATGATCTTCCCCCACTGCGATTCCTTTGAATTTGAGGGACAGTGGCCAATTTCAGATCTGCGGAGCGAAGGTTCTTATTAGGATGATAAAAGGTGATAAGGGAGTTGTAGATGATGGGAACTTTAGACCTCAGGATTTTATGAGCAATGCAGAGGGACTTGAATTTAATTATTTCCCTAATGGTTAGCCAATGGAGAGTTACCAAACATGGCTTTGCGGATTGCGTTCTTGGAACTCCTAACAACATCCTGGCTGCACAATTCTGTGCAACTTGGAGTTTCCGGATGGTTGTGTGAGGCGCTCCCAAGTACAGGGAGTTACCATAGACCAGGCACGAGAGAACCAAGGACTGGACCACTGTTCTTCTTTCCCAACTGGGGAGAAGGGGGAGAACTTTATTCAATAATTTAAGGATGCCATAGCATCTCCCTGCCACTTCTACCTCCTGCTGATCGAACTTTAATGCTTTATCGAGCCACACTCCTAAGCTTTTAATCTTTGGCTTGGGTGAAGGTGCTTGTCCCAGACAAGTAGGCCATTGTAGTTTGAAATCTGTATTGGATAGATTTCCCAAAAATATAATCTCAGATTTCTCCCCATGAAGCTTAAGGCAGGTGTTTTGCATCCATGTCGCCACCCTCTCCAGGCAGGTTTCTAAGTCAGAGGGAGCATTGTGCGGGTGTTTCAACAAGACCACTAGCTGGGTGTCATCCGCATATGTGACGATTTTTATCCCAAAAGGAAGAACTACTTCCGCTAGTGGCCTAATGTATAGGTTGAACAAGGTGGGACTTAGGGATGAGCCCTGTGGGACTCCAAACCTGAATTGTCTGCGACTGGAGGTCACATCTCCTGAGAAGAATTGAAAGGTTCCACCGTTGAGATACGATTGTAGGCATTCTAAGGCCACACCTGACACTCCCAAACTACTGAGCCGGTACACCAAGATGTCAAAGTTGACCGTTTCAAACACAGCGCTTAGGTCTAGGAGAATAATCACTATCGCTCCTCCCAGATCCAGAATCATTTTCGATTCCTCAACTACTGAGACAAGGGCTGGTTCGGTGCCCAGGCAGGGGCGGAAACCCATCTGGGACTGGTGTAAAAGATTGTGCGACTCCAGAAATGCTGATAGACTGGAGTTGATGTATTATTCAAAAATTTTAAGACCATGGGTAGTAAAGATATAGGTTGGTAGTTACTCAGTACGTCCGGATTTAATGTTGGTTTATTCAGAAGCGCTCTAACCATGTGGTGTTTCCATGCCGATCGTACCTGGCTTTTTATGATGGAAAGATTCAGAATTTCTAATATTACTGGGAGTACCACATTCTGGACCTTATACAACTGCTGTGGTGAAGCCGGATCACCTGTTGAGCATGATTTGATCTTACCAAAAATGTGTGAGAGTTTGGCAATGCTCTTCAATTGTTGCCTAACCTTAAACCTTATGTTAATTGTGAACTTATATTTGTTAAGTGATATTTTAGGTGAATGTTTTTTAGTTTGCAGAGGAATGGGTGGGAACTTATTTAAGTAATCATAAGCAGATTTTTAAAAAATGTATTACCCAAAAGTTTTTATTATTTCATGTGTTAATTGTGTTATAATTTGTTTATTTCTCTTACATTTTAATTGTTATGCTGTTTGTGGGAATATAGGGCATGATTACGATGTTGGGAGGTCCACCCGACAGACAGGCTATTGGTCCGACTGCCACATAATAATACAGGCAGTCCGACACAGAGGTCACGTACAAAGAATGTCGCGCTGACAGGATCTAAGATCCTGTCAGGGTGGCAGTCGGAATTGCATCCCTTGTATTATGATGTCCCTTGCTGGAAGAGGACTTTGGGGCCCCCAAGCAGGGCCCTGTCCACTGTAGACCCATGTAGTGCCCCAAACATATCCACGCACCAGGTGCCTCCACACAGTGCATGGATGTGCAGAACGCGCAATAAAACACTGCAGCTTGTGCTGCTGTCCTTTTCCTGGGCCACAGCACTAGGTCCAGGGTTAAAGTGCACTTTCCAACCAGCACGGCGGGCGGTGCATCCTAATTGGGCGGTCAGACCGCTGCACGGTTGTCGAGCCGTCTTCTGACCACTGTGATAGTTGGGGGTGGTTCGACCACTCACAATCGTAATCATTGTTTGTGTTAATTGATAATAATTATTAAATATAATTGAAATTTGTCCCTACGTTACCCAGGGATAACATTGACACATTTAGTGACCTAGTTGCCCAAGATTTACTGACGCTATTAGAGAAAGACCCTGGCAGAAGCAATCTGAAGAAAGAGCAGTGGAAGGCACTCACCATGTTACAAAAGGACCAGAACTTAGTCATGAAGCCCTCAGACAAGGGGGGCAACTAGGTGATAATGACACGCGAAATGTACCTCAGAGATGCACTTCGCCAATTACAGGACATCACCTGCTATGGGAGGGTGGATAAAAAGTATTTAAACGTGTTAAAAACCACATTCCATGACAAACTCAATGAATGGCATGAACAAGAACTGTTATCTTAGGACAAAAGACAATTTCTTAAAAACGACACACCGACAACACCCTCTATGTATCTCCTACCTAAGGAACACAAAACTGAAAGAGACCCACCAGGGAGGCCTATAGTCTCTTCCAAAAACAGTATTTTTGAACACACCAGCACATACGTGGATCACTTCCTATTCCCATTTGTCCAAGATCTTAAATCCTATTTACTCGATACCACTGACTTCTTACTTAAAGATAGAGAACATCAAAATGAACAACATGGATTGGTTGGTGTGCTTAGATGTAGAGGCACTCTACACGAGTATTCGACACGAAGACGGGCTGAAAGCCTGCCATTTTTTCTTAAAAAAACGTCAAGCCATGTACTTACAACACACCAACATGGTACTAGATATGATCTTGTGGTGCCTTAGGGAAAATGTATTTATGTTTGAGAACATCTATTATAAACAACTACAGGGACTTCCATGGGCACCTGCTTCGCCCCAGCTATGCCAACCTCATGCTAGGATGGTGGGAGAGGCAGGTGCTATGGAATGACCAAACCGAAAAGTGGGCTCACAATGTGTCAAAGTGGCTAAGATACATAGACAACATCTTCTTTGCATGGAGGGGCACAGAGAATAACCATAATCAATTTGTTGATTGTTTAAACTGTAACAATGTTAACCTCAGATTCACAAGACACTACAGCCAAACCTCGGTGAATTCCTTGATCTCAAACTCACTGTGGAGAAAGGGAAAATAAGTACCAACTTATTCAGAAAGAGTACAGCTGGAAATTCTATCCTCAATTCTGCCAGTTCACACCCACCTAGCTTCAGATGGGGCATACCCTACAGTGAATTCCTCAGAGCAAAACACAACTGCAGCTCTGAGGAAACATACACAAGGGCAAATCAAGAAATGAAAGCAAGGTTCTTAGACAGGGGATACTCTAAGAAAAACTTACACCAAGCTGAAACAAGAGTTGAGTCCCAATGTAGAGAGGAAATCCTGAGACCAAACACAGAAATTCGCAGCAAAGAAAAGGCCAAACCTGCCACCAGATTCATTACCACATTCTGTGGCCAATACAATCAGATCCGTAAAATCCTGAAAAACAGGTGGGATGTTCTTAGTCAGGACCCCATACTGTGCAATGAAGTAGGACTGAGACCCTCCATAACATATGAAAGAAATACATCACTGAGAGACATCCTAGTCCGAAGCCACCTTTGCCCCAAAGAACACAATTGGCTCAAACAAAATAAGGGGTTCCGCAAATGCGGAAATTGCAAAGCATGCAGACATAGCACCAACATCACAGAAACTACTTTAGAAAGAACTAAGATCAAATGGAAGACACCCCAAATAATAATTTGCAATACTGAATATGTAGTCTACGCGATTGTCTGTCCATGTGGCATCTGGTATATTGGGTCTACTACTTTTGCAATCAAAAAATGCATCCTTGAACACTGGCGTGCTATAACCAATAGTGGTCTTAGTTACAGCACGGCTAGGCATTTCGCCAAAGAACACGGAGGCGACTGGACGAAGGCGAAATTATTCGGCCTTGACACTGTAAATCCCAATCCAATAGGAGGCAATCGCAATGCCGCCCTCCGTAACTGGAATCACGCTTTATCCTCTTAGCTGGTACTAAGTTCCCCAATGGCCTGAACCAGGACAAAGAAATGTACAGCCACCTGTAAATAAGTTGTATTTATCACACAATATAAAGGCTGACCGTTTATACTGTTTGCTGAGCAGATATTCTCTCTCCCCCTTTCCTACCCCTTTTCCCACCCTCCACATCCCCACTTGTGTTTCAAAAATCTCCCCACTGCTAAAAATGTGATCAATGTGTCAGATATTTTGGCCAAATCTGTATTAAGTTGATGTTTGCTAGTGTAAAATGTTACCATGTCTCAGCCCAGGATTACCCTAACACATGTGTTTCTTATTGTAGGACCTTGACGACACATCACTCACCGACAAATCACGTCTGAGTTACAAGTATGAGCACCTGAGTCCCGGACGGCTACCTGTGCAGACTCTAGACACTTGTAGAACAATAGGCACTAGACCTTTTCCACTGACTGATCCGAGTAGAAACACAGGCACCTAATACTCGCGACATGGCACCTCTGGGCACTAGACCCATAAACAGATTCAATGCAAACTCACTATGCTAGATTAATCAACCAGTTACACACAACGCCAGCCAGTTCAATCTGACAATGACACATACTTACCTATCATACTATATGTCTAAACCATGTCCATTCTCACCAACTATTACACACTCCTGATTAACCATGGGCGTAAAATCCGCTCAGCTCGCGGATTTTTCGGATTTTCGGCAAATTCGCAATCCGCGAACTCTCGCGAATTTGTCGAAAATCCGTGAATCCGCTTGCGGCGGATTTTTTGCTTGGTTGCGGCGCGCGGCGTGGTGCACGGCGTTCACTTTCCGTCATTAAGCGTTTGCCGAGTTGGTTTTCTCGATCATATTTTGCGAGTGCCGCGCCATTTTGGATCTTGCTGCGTGATCCCGCGGGAGTTTGGCGCCCGCGAATACGTAATCACGGCTTGCCACCTTGCACAGCACACCTCGCGAGAGTTCGCAATTGCGAACACGTAGTTGCGGCGGAAAGGAACTATCTCGCACTCGCGAAATAGAGATTTTGCAATTCTGCACAAGAAATCCACCAGCAAACAGGATAAACCTTCAGAAAATGATGATTTTTATCAGAATCACTCCTCAGGTTGACATTTGCATGGCCTTTTTTTTTGCAAGGAGTCAATTTTTTGGGGGGGGGAGGGAAGGAAGTGCCCCACAGTCTCCAACTTCCTGTTCCTGTCCAGCAGGCTCCTCCCAGTGCTTTGTCCATCTCCTGGTCACTTTCATTTGGATCTGGAGCTGGAAGGATTACTTTTTGTGGGTGCTGCTGGATATTTGGATTTGAGGCCTTTTTGACTTTCTTTGGATCACTTTTGGATTAGAAATCAACTTTCACAAGTAAGTTTGTTTGGGGCATTACAGTTGCTGCAACTACAATTTTTGAACTTTTTCAGAACATTAAATAAATTATATTGTGGGTAGCCACAGTATCCAGTAGGACCAGGGTTGGTTATGGGTGCATGATACAACTGTTTTGTTGAATTTAAACACCATTGAGGCCATGGATGGGCTGGGATTGTGCTGATTTTTGTTGTTTTTGTTGTTTTTTTGGGGCTGCTGGTGGGGCCCTTTGCCCAGGGGTGGTGAGTGTTGCATGGGCCTAGTCTTTCTGTGGGGTGTCTTCTTGAATTTAAACATCATTGAGGCCATGGATGGGCTGGGATTGTGCTTATTTTATTGTTTTTTGTCGTTTTTTGGGGGCTGCTGGTGTGGCCTTTTGCCCAGGGGTGGTGGTGCATGGACTGAGTGTGCCTGTGGTGTGGTCTCACTCTCTTTAATGTAAACATCATGGATGGTATTGGATTGTGGTGATTTCTGGCTGTTTTTCTGTTTTTTGGGGGTGTACTGTTGATGTGGACTGGCCATGTGGGTGGTGGTGGTGGCCATCTTGAGTGCTGGCTGGTACAAGCAACATGTGCTTGGGGTGCAAGGGGCCATTTTGAAGAGAGGCAGTGTCTGAGGCCTGCACTTATTTTGCCTACTTTTCATCCATTATGCCCAGGGGTAGTGAGTGTTGCATGGGCCTAGTGTTTCTGAGGGGTGTCTTCTTGAATTTAAACACCATTGAGGCCATGGATGGGCTGGGATTGTGCTGATTTTATTGTTTTTTGTCGTTTTTTTGGGGCTGCTGGTGGGGCCCTTTGCCTAGGGGTGGTGAGTGTTGCATGGGCCTAGTCTTTCTGTGGGGTGTCCTCTTGAATTTAAACACCATTGAGGCCATGCATGGGCTGGGATTATGCTGTTTTTTGTTGTTTTTGTCTTTTTTTGGGGGCTGCTGGTGTGGCCTTTTGCCTAGGGGTAGTGGTGCATGGACTGAGTGTGCCTGTAGTGTGGTCTCACTCTCTTTAATGTAAACATCCTGGATGGCATTGGATTGTGGTGATTTATGGATGTTTTTCTGTTTTTTTGGGGTGTACTGTTGATGTGGACTGGCTTGGGGTGTAAGGGGCCATTTTGAAGAGAGGCAGTGTCTGAGGCCTGCACTTATTTTGCCTACTTTTCATCCATTATGCCCAGGGGTAGTGAGTGTTGCATGGGCCTAGTCTTTCTGTGGGGTGTCTTCTTGAATTTAAACACCATTGAGGCCATGGATGGGCTGGGATTGTGCTGAATTTTGTCGTTTTTTGTCGTTTTTTTGGGGCTGCTGGTGGGGCCCTTTGACCAGGGGTGGTGAGTGTTGCATGGGCCTAGTCTTTCTGTGGGGTGTCCTCTTGAAGTTAAACACCATTGAGGCCACGGATGGGCTGGGATTGTGCTGTGTTTTGTGTTTTTTGTCGTTTTTTTGGGGCTGCTGGTGTGGCCTTTTGCCAAGGGGTACTAGTGATGCATGGACTGAGTGTGCCTGTGGGGTCTCACTCTCTTTAATGCAAACATCCTGGATGGCATTGGATTGTGGTGATTTTTGGCTGTTTTTCAGTTTTTTTGGGGTGTACTGTTGATGTGGACTGGCTTGGGGTGTAAGGGGCCATTTTGAAGAGAGGCAGTGTCTGAGGCCTGCACTTATTTTGCCTACTTTTCATCCATTATGCCCAGGGGTAGTGAGTGTTGCATGGGCCTAGTCTTTCTGTGGGATGTCTTCTTGAATTTAAACACCATTGAGGCCATGGATGGGCTGGGATTGTGCTGAATTTTGTCGTTTTTGTCGTTTTTTGGGGCTGCTGGTGGGGCCCTTTGACCAGGGGTGGTGAGTGTTGCATGGGCCTAGTCTTTCTGTGGGGTGTCCTCTTGAAGTTAAACACCATTGAGGCCATGGATGGGCTGGGATTGTGCTGTTTTTTGTGTTTTTTGTCGTTTTTTTGGGGCTGCTGGTGTGGCCTTTTGCCAAGGGGTACTAGTGATGCATGGACTGAGTGTGCCTGTGGGGTCTCACTCTCTTTAATGCAAACATCATGGATGGCATTGGATTGTGGTGATTTTTGGCTGTTTTTCAGTTTTTTTGGGGTGTACTGTTGATGTGGACTGGCTTGGGGTGTAAGGGGCCATTTTGAAGAGAGGCAGTGTCTGAGACCTGCACTTATTTTGCCTACTTTTCATCCATTATGCCCAGGGGTAGTGAGTGTTGCATGGGCCTAGTCTTTCTGTGGGGTGTCTTCTTGAATTTAAACACCATTGAGGCCATGGATGGGCTGGGATTGTGCTGAATTTTGTCGTTTTTGTCGTTTTTTGGGGCTGCTGGTGGGGCCCTTTGACCAGGGGTGGTGAGTGTTGTATGGGCCTAGTCGTTCTGTGGGGTGTCCTCTTGAAGTTAAACACCATTGAGGCCATGGATGGGCTGGTATTGTGCTGTTTTTTGTGTTTTTTGTCATTTTTTTGGGGCTGCTGGTGTGGCCTTTTGCCAAGGGCTAGTCATGCATGGACTGAGTGTGCCTGTGGGGTCTCACTCTCTTTAATGTAAACATCCTGGATGGCATTGGATTGTGGTGATTTTTGGCTGTTTTTCTGTTTTTTTGGGGTGTACTGTTGATATGGACTGGCTTGGGGTGTAAGGGGCCATTTTGAAGAGAGGCAGTGTCTGAGGCCTGCACTTATTTTGCCTACTTTTCATCCATTATGCCCAGGGGTAGTGAGTGTTGCATACTTGCATGGCCCTAGTCTTTCTGTGGGGTGTCTTCAATGTAAACATCATGGATGGCATGGGATTGTGCTGATTTTTCTGTGTTTTGTCGATTTTCTGGGGTGTATAACTGAACTGATGTTCCTCTGTCTTCCATTGCTTTTAGGTGCACAAGACTCAAGAGAACCACCAGTGCCAGGAAGAAGTCCTGCAGCGGTGTGTGTGTGCAGCATAACGTCACGCGACGTCACGTCTGGACACAGACAACTCTGCAACTCGTGCAACTGCTGCCTGCTGTTCTGACCTGCTCTGAAGAAGATGGCCCCAAAAAAAGTTACCCGTAGCTCCTCGAGCAAGAAAGGTGCCAGTAAGGAGCAGAAGAAGCAAGTTACCAAGGAGACTGGTGTGCTGGCCGCCCCTTTTTTTGGGAGTAAAAAAAAAAGTATGCCTGCAGCAGCAGCGGGATCTGCTGGGGACCAAGCTGGGAGCAGCACCCCCGCTCCATTGGGCTCAGTGCCACCACCACCACCACGCCAACTTAAGTCCAAGCCCTTGAGTGCTGCAGAGGCAGCCAGTATAGTTGTTCAATCACCATCGACCAGTGATGTTGGCTCATCGCAAGAAAGCAGCAGCAATGTCCCTCAATCAACACAGGTTGTTGTAGCTCATCTGACGAGTGTTGAACCACAGCCGCAACAACTATCACATGTGCAAGTACAAGCCCAAGTACATGTGGAAGGAGAGGCAGCGCAAGGAGATGCGCAAGCAGAGGTGCATGGAGGGTCACAAGTGCCCACAATAGTTGTTCCTCCCGAAGTAGGGGCACATCAGGAAATCGACAATCAAGGCGAGGTATCATTTGAGGAAGACACTCCTCCTGATGATCATTCATTGTCTTCCACACCCCTAGCAAGGAAGAGATCAAGGGTGGTGTCTACATCTTCTTCAAGCACACCTTCTTCTGATGATACGGATCAAAATTGGGAACCAGCACCACTGCCGTCTGAGGGTGAGGCACACCATGATCTGACAAAGGTAGTTAAGCGTAAAAGGAAGCTCGTCCAAAGTCTCAGAGTTATGGAGTGTGATGATGAGGCTCAGCAAGAAGTGGCGGATACTGCTGCTGATGAAGACTCTGACAACGACGACCCAGTCATCATAAAGGTAACTGCAGCCCCAGCGGGCATGCAGCAAACAGACATTTTGACCCTAGCCCGAAAAGCTGCTGAGCGTGATGATGATGATGTTGTCGACGAGGAGGCAGTGGAAACACCACCACAATCATTGGAGTTAAGTAGTACACCAACTCGTACCGCTTCCATATTTCTTTCTGGCAAGAAGGGACCTCCATCCACCTCGACCTTAATTAGTGGCGGTGAAAGTGCACAACGTACAAAAGTTGGGCAATCCAGATCCTCCACTTCATCTGGCATTAGCAGCATGACCACCACCACCAGTATCGCCACCTCCTCCAGGCCCACAGACACTTCAAGTCACCAGTTTGGGACTTCTTTACTGTTTGCCCAAAAAGGGAAACGTTCGCCATTTGTACCCTTTGTAAGGTTGCAGTTAGTCGTGGTAAGTCAGGTACCAACTATGGTACCGGAGGCCAGAGAGGTCATCTTAAGAGACAGCACACTGTCCAATGGTTTGCGCACCTAAAGGCGATCAAGGAAGCCCGAATTGGAAGTCAAGAAAACGTTGATGTTTCATCTGATGATGACGAGGAGGAAGAAGACGTGTCAAACACTTCACTTACACCCAGTACCCCTGTCAGCAGCACACCCCATGAGAGGCACACTAAGAGTGTTGGAGCGAGTGAGACACCAACGCGCAAAAGTTCACCAGCGAGCATAATTGCGTCAACGAAGTCATTATCATCCCGTAAATGCTTGGTCCAGGGCAACATTAGAACCATGTTTTCTTCAGACGCGCCATATGAACGCAACCACCCACTGACGCGTCTGTATAACACTAAGCTGGCTAAAATGCTAGCTGTGGACCTTCTCCCTTTTTCTTTTGTAGAAGCGGTAGGTTTTCTAGAATTAGTGGCAACGCTCTGCCCTAAATGGAAGGTTCCTAGCCGGTTCTATTTTGCCAGAGTTGCGGTTCCAGCACTACATGAAGATGTGCTGGAGGCGATTGGGGCAGCTTTGCAGAAGAGTGCTGTTCACACTATACATCTGACAACAGACATGTGGACCAGTGGCGCAGGCGCTGATTACATGTGCATCACTGCACACTGGGTCTCTTTTTCAGGTGTTAAAGCAAAGCTAAACGCAGGTGTTGACCCGGACCAAGTTTTTAAAGCTGCTCGGAAACATGCAACACTAGCCATGTTTGGCTTGGAGAAAAGTCACACAGCACAAAACATTTTGGACGAGTTTAACAAAAAGGTCTTTCACTGGCTGTCCCCAAAAAAACGCCGGATTGGTTATGTTTCCACGGATAATGGCGCCAATGTAGTTAAGGCCATGGCGCTGGGTGACTATTTCAGAGTGCCGTGTTTGGCACACTGTATCAACCTGGTAGTTCAAAAATTCTTGAGTGATAGAGACAGTACAGCGTTCGAGGTAATGGCCACCTGCCGCAAAATGTGCAACCATTTCAGCCATTCTTTTAAGGCCCGGAAGCATCTGAGGAGGCTGCTACTTGAACGTCGAATGCCAGTGAAAGCACTCATCCAGGAGGTGGCAACACGTTGGAACTCAACCTTCTACATGCTTGAGCGTCTGTATGAGCAGTATGCGGTACTCGATCACTATTTCTTAACAGAGGGTACAGCTCAGATGGACCTGCGGATGGGTGCGGCGCAATGGGACATAGTTAAAAGTCTGAGAGACATGCTTCGTCCTTTTGAGTTCTTCACGCGTGCAGTCAGCCAGGAGGACTGTAATTTGGGAAAAGCTATCCCATTGTTTTTTTTTTTTTTTTTTTTTTAAACCTTTATTTTGCATGAACAACAGAACAAATACGGGCCCACAACCGTCAGGCTGGCCACAATACTGTTGAAGCACAAGTGCAAGCAATGTAGGTCCTCAGCGGCATCAGGTGACATAACAACAATCAATGGACGTTACACTGTATAGGATCACGTCGCCGAGGAAAAGGAGCATGTAAGGTTAATTTTTAAAGTTTTTTCGTTCAAAATAGAAATCAGTAAAGAATAAGAATTAAGGAGAACTGAGTCCGTATAATAACTTCTCGACATGGGCATGCGGCATCCTCGCTGGAAACAACAATAGAAGGTAACACCTCGGACAAAAAGGCGGTACAAATTAAAACAACAAGATAATCAGCCAGCATATACGCACCACCTACAGCGCTATCCCCTACCTACTAATCCCTATCGTGGACCCAGAACAGAAACAGGTAAGAAAGCGCAGAAGGATAGAAAAAATAAGGCCCATAGAAACTAAATAAAGAAAACTAAATCCCTCCCCCCACCCTACACCAATGTCGCCCATTAAAGAATCCGAAATATAGACCAAGAAAAGAAAGAAAGAAAAAGAAAAATGAAAAGAAAAAGGAAAGAAAAACCCCTCACACTTGAGATATAGGGAGTAAGAAAGGAATAAACTAATCCACTACTCCCGGAAAAAGGAAGGTGGGGAGGAGCCCACCCAAAATCAGATCTCCCGGACTCCCCAGCTATATAAAACTACTACGCCGTGTACAATAATAAATTCGGAAGACATAGAACCAAAAGAGGGTCAGAATCAGTCACACCCAGATCCCGGGCCAACACAAAACCCGCCGCCCCATCAACAAGAGTAAAGAACAGGACGTAGCAATTACAATCTTAAGTGGGGAAAATCAGCACAATCAACGCAATCAACAGAGCAAAATGCAGTTCAGTCCGGGTCTCCGCCAGCCGATCAAGCAAAGCCAACGAGGAAAACATCTTCAGCCCTGGCCAGAACGACAAAGTCCCTTCAGACATGGCCCTCGCCGCAAGCACTCCTCAGGCAGAACAAAGGAGCAAGATGGCCGCTCTCGACAAAGAAGAAGCAGAGGAGGAGGCAATGAACGTCCCCAGTCCACTACAATGTCAGTGTCCAAACCAATAAACTCCACTTCCATCGCAGGATGACACACACACCACCATTGTAGGAAAGAGGCTCCAGAGGCAGAAACAACGAGGGGGGTCATCAACTGGAAGGGCGATAAGCGGAGCCTCGGTAGCAATTGCGCCGGCAAAGTCACTGATCTCGAAGTGGAAGGAAACACTGTAACCATAGCCTCACCGATAAGTAAACACCCAACATGACTGCCAGGGGCCCATCGCTCCTCCGCCCTCTCACGCTGCAACATTGTATCCGGTCCAGAAGTAGTTAGAGGCAGCAGGGGGCCAGCCAGCTCCGGTCGCGTTATGCCAGACGAAGCTCTCTCAATCTTCCACATCAGCTCTCGGGTGGTCCGCCGCCATGTTGCCCCCAGGTCTGTAAGGGCAGCCAGGATATCTCCATAAGTCAGGTCGCTCTGCGACGTTAGCCGGTCCGCACCGCGCAACGATGCCCTCAGAGCAGCCTCCATCTCGGGGACAGGCAGGACATCACATATTTGGGATAGGGAAGCAGCCATCTCTCCGTCGGGAAAGGCAGGCGCCATTATCACCCCGTCAGTGAGTCCACATTTGAGGAAAGGGGGCAATTTCGTTACAAAGAAAACAAGCGTTAGAACCACCGATGGAAACGCGACCCCCGGTCAGGGGGGCCGCGCAGAAAGAGAGTCTCCTCGCCTTTGATGAATGCAGGGCGGACCACGGCTGAGAAGGCGCCCCAAGATGGAGTCCGTCTAGCGTGCGAGCAGCGTAGTGTAGGGAAGCGCCGTGTGAAGGGCTCCCGTCTCGCAGACACACACTCCGTAGGCAGAGGGAGTCCCACTACATTGGAAAGGGTCTACCCCGTCCACCGCCGTAACCGGTCACGCTCCCTCAGCCAACAGCATCTCCCCAGCTCGTCCTACCAGCTCCGTCCCGTAGCGTCCAGCGGCGGCGATCAGCACCGGTCTCAAGAGCAGCATCAGAGGTCGGCAAACGCTGCGAGTTCTGCACCAAAACAGCCGGCGGAGACCTCAAAAGAACGCAATCGGCCACAGCGCATTCATAGCTCCGTTTCAGCACGGTGTAGGCGAGGATAAATGTCAGGATATCGATGCGAAAGCAGACGGCTTGCGGAGCCGGGAGATTACACGTCCGTCCCGTCCGCCATCTTGGCTCCTCCCTGAGCTATCCCATTGTTGTGCATGCTGGAGCACCAACTGAAGGCGGTGTCTTCTGAGTTTGAAAAAGATGCCAAAAAAAGAGACCCTTTTATTTTGTCGGAGAAATTATTAGAGCGCCTACGTGGTGATGAACGTCTTAAAAAGATCAACTCAGAACAGCATTACATTTGTGCTACTATTCTGGATCCACGCTACAAAAAGGCGCTGGTAGGCCAAGCATTCTTTCCTTTTGCTGATGAAGATGTTAATAAGTACAAACGTTGGCTAGCCTGGTCAGCCAAGAGGTTTGAAAAAGAACGGCAGGATATTGAAGGAGAAGAAGGCAGTACATCAGCATCAGCATCAGCAGGCCATCCCCAGTCAAAAAAATCCACTTCTGCACCTGTGGCTGTGACACAAGTGACCTCTCAGCCATTAAAGACACCGGCAACCGGATCATCTGCACCAGACACAACAGTAACAGTGGCTGCTGTAGAGGATTGGCTAACTTTGCTTGGGTATGGTTCTCGAAAAAATGTCACAGGCATAGCAAAAAGTAAGCAAAGTGGAGGAACCGCTGAGGACCTTGAGTCGATGGTGCAGGACTATCTGAATCACTCAACAGAGGTCTTTCTTAATGATGAGCCATTGCAGTATTGGCATGGGAAAAAACAATTGTGGCCACAGCTCTCCAACCTGGCTATAAACTATTTGTCTTGCCCACTCGCAAGTGTGTCTTCTGAACGGGTTTTCAGTGCTGCTGGTGGCATTGTAACTCCCAAACGGAGCCGCCTCTCGCCCAAAAATGTGGAGCGGCTGACAATGATCAAGATGAATCAGCACCTCATACCACCAGATTACAAAGTACGAGAAAGCACGCCGCATGAAGACCAGGAGGACGGCAACGTAGATGAGGGGATTTGTTCTCTGTTCGGTCACACTGACCTCATCCTGCCTGAATTCGCAAAGTATGATGACGAAATCTTCTTCTTATTCCCTGACACCGAGCCCTGAAAATGAGACAATGAATCAATAACTTTCTTTTTCGTCCTTATTCACTTTTATTCCTGTGTGTCTGTCTTTCTTTGTTTTGCACAGTTAATTTAATTCAAACTTTAATCACCTAATCCGAAAAACAAGCCCATCAGCAGAACTGTCTTCACTTGTTTGCTTATTGATTTGAAGGTGCCGCAGTCTACATTCCTCAGGTTCACAAGTTCTGAAGAACATGCTCCTCTATCCTCCTCCTCCAGACTCCAATTTCCCTCAAAGCAGAGGGCTGGATTACGCCCAATGAAGAAAGACTCAGCACTTTTGGAGGTGTTCTACTTCTTTGCGGGTGAGTTGACGGCTCTGGGCCCATTGCTGTGAAGCTCTAATAACGGATAAAAGTGTTTTGGACCAAATATGACGCGGAAATTTCTTGCCGTTTTTGCTGACTTGCTTGCCTTTGAGGTGCTCTTTGGCGGGGTTCCGGGTGTTTGTGGGTGAGTTTTGGGGTCTGGGAGCACTGCTGCGACAGTCTAATCTTGATTGCATTTGCTTTTCAGGAAATCCGTGGTGGAAAACAGGAGTTATGATGATGACCTAGCTGCACAGCGCGTTTGGACCGAAGGCCGAGAGATATTGTAAGTATGAGATTTTGCTTTTTGGCTGTTTGGGGGTGTTGTCGTGTGCTTTTTGGCGGGTGGGTTGGCGGGTCTCTTGGGGCATTCCTGTGAAGGTCTAATAACGGATAGAAGTGTCTAGGACAAAATCCATGCAGATTTATTTTTTGCTATTTCTTCTGACATCTTGCTCAATGTAGCGTTTCCGGGGACCTGTTTGAGGGGCTTCCTGGTGTTTGTTGGTGGGTTTTGGTGTCTCTGTCGGAGCACTGCTGCGACAGTCTAAACTTGATTGCATTTGCTTTTCAGGAAATCCGTGGTGGAAAACAGGAGTTATGATGATGACCTAGCTGCACAGCGCGTTTGGACCGAAGACCGAGAGATATTGTAAGTATGAGATTTTGCTTTTTGGCTGTTTGGGGGTGTTGTCGTGTGCTTTTTGGCGGGTGGGTTGGCGGGTCTCTTGGGGCATTCCTGTGAAGGTCTAATAACGGATAGAAGTGTCTAGGACAAAATCCATGCAGATTTTTTTTTTGCTATTTCTTCTGACATCTTGCTCAATGTAGCGTTTCCGGGGACCTGTTTGAGGGGCTTCCTGGTGTTTGTTGGTGGGTTTTGGTGTCTCTGTCGGAGCACTGCTGCGACAGTCTAAACTTGATTGCATTTGCTTTTCAGGAAATCCGTGGTGGAAAACAGGAGTTATGATGATGACCTAGCTGCACAGCGCGTTTGGACCGAAGGCCGAGAGATATTGTAAGTATGAGATTTTGCTTTTTGGCTGTTTGGGGGTGTTGTCATGTGCTTTTTGGAGGGTGGGTTGGCGGGTCTCTTGGGGCATTCCTGTGAAGGTCTAATAACGGATAGAAGTGTTTAGGACAAAATCCATAAGGAAAAACCTTTTGGCACTTTTTGTAACTTAGGGTTCGTTAGGGTTAGCTAACTATTATTTTGGCCATACTTATTTATCCTTAAAAAGGTGACTCAGACAGAGTACGCAATTTCAACAATATTGTACTGTCTTAGGGAAATCAAAGTGTGCCTTTTTGCACCACACAGCGTACATACCTTATATTTATTTATCAGTGGTATTGTAATAGCACTTCCTGTTTTACGTTCAATAATTACAGGCCGGGTTTCAGTCAACATCCGCCAGGCAGGCAGTGGACAGGGTGTCTTCTGTCAGTGGTCACCAACATTGATGGACGAAGCATCAGCTGGAATGGAGGAGTGCCGCTAATAAGAGGAATTGTTTGCTGCATGCAACTTACTTACCAAATTCAACAGGACAACTCCAACAACATACAGAATACAGATACAGTATCCATTGTTTTCTTCTATGAGTGTGACTGCATGTGGTTAGCTTTAGTTTGTACCCAAAGATTTCTTTATCTTCAATTATTGTTTGTCCATGCTGTGCTTTTTTTTTCTTCTCTCAACAAAACCTACCCAAAAAGAAACCCCCATTCCCATCCATTTTCCAAACCCTAACCCTCTTCCCCCGGGCTGTGTGGTTTTGCTTGATGACTGACTAAATGACATCAAAAATTCCACACACTTGCTGGGGAGGATAAGGTCATAGCAACAGGCTGGTGAAGGAATACGAGGATATATTCTAGCCTTACTCAGCTTCAGTACTATTTCTTGTAGTAGTAGGAGCCAATGTCAAATAAATTCAACGCAAGTACTAGTTATACTTGCAATACTTTACCATTTGTTAGGCTACATTGTGGCACTGTTCTAGTGTACTGTCACCTGCTATATTCTCGATCGTGCCGTAACCGTTGTAATGCTACAGTAAGGACAAACCAGGTTTCGTTTTATTTTTTTCCATAGGCATGCAACTGCCACTGTGTCACACCACTAGTACCACCACAATGAGGAAATTTCATCCGCCCAGGATTGCCAACCTTAATCCCCATTTCACGTGGAGCCAGCCCTGGGCCTAGCCCTAATTTCTAACACAAATTACAGGTAAGATAAGCGTTTGGTGGGAGGTAGTATAATGGAGTATTAGGACTAGACGAGAGATTGACGGTAGTACTACTAAAGTCCTAGGACTCTTCAGGAAAACAAACTTACTGTTACACCCCCACCCACCAGACTGAAAAGCAGTAAAAAACAGGTATGGTCAGATAAAGTTTAAAAAAGTATATTTATGTAGCCCTAACAAAATAATGTCCCTCAAGACCCTCCCTAACCCCAACGATTGTCTTTGAAAAGTCCCAAAAAGCACCCAACTCCAAAATCCCACCCCCCAAAAGTCTCTAAAAAAAGGGCAAGGGACACTCCACTACTGGAGGGTGCTGGTGAATTTTGCGGCCAGGGCATCATACTCCTTGCGGAGGGTGGCATGCTCGAAGCGGAGGCCCTCCACCAAGTTCTTGTACCTATGGACCTCCTGCTCCAGGTAGGACATTCTCACTCCTAGGCGGCGCTGGCGTGCCTTGCAGCTCCTGTGGGGGGCAGCTGGTCTTTTTGCTGCTTGGCGGTGGCGGTTGGCTTTGTTAGCCCGGCTGCGTACCGCTGGAGCACTGCGCTGGCTGGCAGCCCGTGGTTTCACGGAGGAGGATGCAGCTGTCCCAGTCGAGGATGTTGTGGTTGCACCGGTCGACTGCGTGTCCTCCGACTCCTCCAGGGCCACCAGCCGCCGATATTCCGCGACAGTGGCATCCAGCCTCCGTTGCCGGGCCATTCGAGCCTGCTCCCTCCGTGATGTCGATTTGGAAGGAGCAACTATATGAAGAAAGAAAGACATAGTCTGTAACCATTGCTCCTTAACATTAATAACACAAAGTGATTGAGCCGAAAGTTGTGTCACAGTACAAGTAGCAAATTGAAAGCACAGTACATAACTATTGAGGACAGTATCTATCTAACCTCCCACTTCTGCATCCTTGCTCTAACATTAGTGGTAGTTTAATGAACAAATTCTACGACCACTATGGACTTCCATTACAGTCGACTATGACAGTACACCAGTTTTATTCTTCTTCTTCTCTCTTGTTTCGGAAAATTGGTACGTTATCTTATGCAAGCCGGCAGAATGCCAGCGCAGTGAACTTGCACCCGAGAAAAACAGACGCACACCATGATGAGTGAGACAGACTTGCGTTACTGTACTGGTCCAGTACATGCAGGTGGTGAAGCTATTACTTTTCTATTACGGGTGGCACTGAGAATACTCTGTTACAAGGGCTACTGCTTAATTAATTTACCTTTCACCCTACAGTGCAAATAAGTACTAGAAAAGGGAAATGAAGAAGCTAAATAATTAGATTATCTATCACTTCACATGGGATGTATTTGATGACATATGGGATGACTTTAGGTGCTTTGCTTATTATTGAGTGAACAGTGATACACCCACACATGAATGACGTACTACTACTAAACTAAAGTTATTAAGAGAGGTACGGAGTGTCCACCGTAATAACCGGATATATGCTGTGCTTGCAGTTGCAATACAAACTATTGCTACTATTCATGGTAGTATTGGACAAATTTACAATTTCTTTTCCTTGCCTTCCCTACACTGGAACGGACGTGCGGGTGCGGTGTTACATGCTCTTCAAGGTAACACTTAGTTCATCCAGTGACCATCTACTCTCTCTAGATACACATGTGCTATCTAAGAGTCAGATAATACCATGCTCCAGGCATCCATCCATTCAAAGTATATGCACACATACAGTTTATGTTTCACCCACCCAGGCTGTTGTCCTTCCACCCATCCTTGCTTCATCATTGACCCAGCCATGCACCATACCATATTCTTTCCGTCCCAGCCACCTCGGGGGCCAAGCAAACACATATCATTCTTCTTTGCCAGCCATCATAACATTTCTCGTCCTTCCACACTTACTTATACCCTTCTTTCGCTTTTCGAATATATAGCTTACCTGTGCCCGCCACCACCGTGTCAACCCTCACAGGCACATTGGTGTTGTCCAGCACTCGCACCGCCTCCTCCCCAGAAGAGTTGTCCTCCTCATCCACCACCTCCGCGCTGGCCCCGCCACCAGATGTTCCACCTACAAAGTAAATTTTTAGAATGTTAGAATACACCACTCACTACTGTATAATATTTGGTCGAGGAGGAATAAAGAAAGTTAAAAAAAACGAAATACAATGTAATAATTTGTAACTGTATACTCTACAGTAAAAATGTCCCTTTTTTCAGGGAAGGCTGTTGTCTTGCTGCACTTTTTGTCACAACTGATGAATGCTTGCTTTTTATTTTTAACACACAACACTTTTTCTCCTAACAGAAGCTTGACTTCTAAGAACACGATCAGGGTCAAGCTCAAGTTCAAACCAGGTGAGAGCTCAGCTCGACCACAAGAAATGTGTCCAATTAATCGTTAGCACTAAGCACTTTTCCATTTTCAGTTAAACGTTTACTTTTATGACAAAGTTGATTTTAATAAATGTGTTTAGTTTTAATAAAGCTTTTAAACTTAAATAGACTCTGTGGTTTTTGGTCCTCCAGACTAGAGTGGATGAGCTAAAGGTTTGGGAATTTTTGCAAGCATGAGTGCCTCTGACACTTCTTGACTGTGACTCCGTACTCTTGCCCTGCGTAGGATAATCTAATGATCATTGGGGATCAATTATCGGTGACTTAGGGAGCTAAATGACTCTGCCACACTATCTAGTCAGTAAGAAGATTGGGGGTTCTTCAAAGTCTGATATCACTGAGGTATGTGGAAAGAAAGTCTACCTGCGCCTATTATAATTGATAAACAATGCACTATTTAGTGTTCATAGTTCGGTTTGTGCAGATTTGTCCCTGCAACAGTGGTAGAATGGATTGTCCTTCTATCCAAAACAAAAGTAAAGTAGTATCTTATTCTTTCTTGGTGGTCATTCACCTTTTTATTGTTGGCAATTGTCAAAGCATAAACATTTAGAAGACTTGAAAAGACATTATGGACAATCCCAGAGGACTGCACTCAGTGCATAGAGCTATTGCTGACTAGAATGGGAGTCCAATGGAATTGCCAAATGTGCAATCTTAGTTAGCTACACAGACAGACTAATAAGAATAATCTAGTAATACCACAGGGAGTCATAGTCGAGGCAGGATAAGAATTTAGATCCAGTCTACAAGGAGATCAAAGACGATTTAGAAAAAATCGAATGAGGAACGCTAGGAAAAAATAGGTACTCTTTATTAAAATTAAAACTTACTGGGGCCAGCAAAGGAGCCCTCGCCTGCCCGATCCTGGCCTGCATCCTCCTGAACAGCACCCTCGTCCTGTGTCCTCTTGCCCTTGGGGGGAGCTGATGTACAACATGAAAGAAAGAAAGACCAGAAAACATGGATGAGATTTGTCAACCAAATCAAACATTTCAAAAGAACTATAACAAAATATTTTTGAGAAATAGCAAATAGATAGACAACTATTCCACGGGATATATTGACCTATCTCATGTGGTATACTACGTTATTCGTATTGCCTGATTTGCGGACCGTTGACTTTCAAAGTTCCTATGTAACTCAATAAACAGACTACTAAAAAGGTTTGCCTAGGCCTGGCAGGCAGCAGTCCGCAGCACGCAAAGTGACAGACAAAGTCCATCCTGCTTGCAGATCAGTGAATACTCAAACTATCAATCCACCGACCACCACCACTATTTCTTCTTATAGCCATGTGTCTAAAGGAAGGACTGGACTTCAGTCTGTTGGGGCTGATTTAGAAGTCCCTTGCGGCTCATTTTCCTCCATTGTTGCGTGACTTTTGTGACGCAGCGGCAGAACAAAAGAGTCGCCATGGTGCGACGTATATATTAAAAAAAACGCATATGGGAGATGCATCACGTTGTAAAGCCCTGCGCCATCAGGGGGCGTTCCGGCGCAAGGGAGGGCGTTCCTGCGCAGGAACGAATCCTAAAAGTGGGTGAGGGAAATCTACAAGATGTCAATCAGTCACTTTTAGGACAATGATGCGTGACTCAAACCCTGCGCCTGCTTGAAGCCGACGTACGGCTTGATGCAGCATTGGGGAGATAGGGCACCCCAGAGCATTGCTGGAGCTGCGCCATCGTTGGCACGCAACTCCAGCAATGCGCCGCCTTTACGGCACAGATGCGTAAGGCTTCTGTGACGTTTTGGGCCAATGGGTGGTGGTGGCATGGCGCACAATTACTGCTGCATCTCTGCTACTTTGCAGGGATGCGCCGGTAATTGAAAATATGACCCTTAGTGTCTAGCATTACGCAGTTCTTATCTTTACACTACACTCATACATAATTTCTCAGGCCAATGAAATGAACACAAAATACAAAACAAATAAGCATAGTAGCAAGCAAGGCTACTGAGAAGGAGAGCAGTGCATCTGAAATGCATAGAAGATTTTGAAATATAATTTACCTACAATGTAATCGGCAGCATTATTGCTCTTGGTAAAGAACAAAGATTTGCAAATAACAGAGCCGGATAAAACAGAGTAGTGATGAATAGCTACTACTACTCACCAAGCCCGGGGACCTCTACGCCGAGCGCGTCCAGCAAGTCCCGTTCCCGGTCCATGACATCCGTCCAGCGGTGGGTGGCCTGGTTATAGGTGCGCCAGACCCCAGAGAGCTTAAACATGGCCCGGCACACCTTCTCCCACCGCTTCCGGCGCTCCCGGATGCCATAGCCGGTTGCGATCTTGCCGCCTCCCAGGATGGTCTTGGGGAGGCGGCGCTGGACGTAGAAGATTAGTGCGGCCACCTCCTCCGCGCTAAAGATCCCGTGGCACCACTTGCTCCCCCCTCAAACGCCCGCACGGGAGCCGGGCACGGGGTGCGGGACCCTTCCCCTTCTCAGGGTGCTTCCCGGCTCCCTTTACCATGGTCTCGGCAGAAATAAAGTTAAATGATAAAGAAGAAATAGAATAGTGAAGAAGTAAAGAAAAGAGTTTAAAAAAGTAGTTTAAAATTAACTAAAAGTAGCAGAAAA
Source organism: Lissotriton helveticus (assembly GCF_964261635.1). Lineage (NCBI taxonomy): Eukaryota > Metazoa > Chordata > Amphibia > Caudata > Salamandridae > Lissotriton > Lissotriton helveticus. The sequence continues at coordinate 303,111,332 of NC_136062.1, forward strand.
CACAAAAATATAGAGCTAGAAAAATAGAGGGATAAATAATAAGTAAAATAGATCAAATAAACTTCAAACAAGCAAAGGATGGCAGAGATTTGGAGAGGATACAGAAAGCATGCCCAGAACCATAGCAATGAATGAGAAACAAGATGGCCGCGCCCATTCACGACCGCGTGGGTAAGTTCGCGCGAGATTTTCCTCGCGATCACGTGCGAAATTGTACTAGCGAGCAGCACACTTTGCGAGATTACACATAGCAGCCGGAAACGGAATTACGTCACGCAAACAAGATGGCCGCGCCCGTGTACGACCGCGTGGGTAAGTTCGCAAACGTATCACTACAAGCGCCTTGCGAACATGCAAAAAATCACGCGAACATACACGCCGCAAACAAAAAATGAATGTATTCGCACGCATTCGCGGCTTCCGAAATCGATCTCGCACGGATTCGCGCCCCACGAATAGCGCGAAATTGCAGAAAAACGATTTTTGCTAAACTGAAAGCAATCACCAGGTGCAAAAGTTCAAACTTAACATTAGTAACCATTCACTCTAGTGCTTCCTGAGGGGCCCCTCCAGAGTTCAGTTGCCTATTTGCAACTATTGTATGACCCCTGCTATGACCCAAACAGCAGGCTCATAGAATAGCTACAAGTAGACCATAAAGGTCCTGTGAAAAAAAATAGCACTGCAACAGAAAGCAAATTACAGATAAGGAAGGAAGCAGGTGCCAGCCAGACTGAAAGTTTCAAAATTACTGACACATTAATCACCCCCAAATTAATTCATGGCAGTTGAAGAAGGGCAGGTGTGCTTGCTTTCACTGCAACAGAAAGCAAATTACAGATAAGGAAGGAAGCAGGTGCCAGCCAGACTGGAAGTTTCAAAATTACTGACACATTAATCAACACCAAATTAATTCATGGCAGTTGAAGCAGGGCAGGTGTGGTTGCTTTTTTTCACCCCCATAATATACAGTGATAAACAAACCTAATGGGTGGCAGTGAGGATGTACCAGAGGGTGGCATGGGTGTACCAGAGGGTGGCAGTGGTGAAACAGAGGGTGCTGTGAACCTGTGATGATAAACCAGATGTAGAAACAACATAGTCGCGGCCGTTGCGAGCCGAAAAGTAAGTTCGCAATTGCGAAATGGTCCACAAATCCTCGCGAACGCGCGCCAACACAAAAAACGTAAAAATCCGCAAATCGCGTATTTTTGCGGATTGCGAATCCGTAAATACGCAAATTCGCGTACGCGAGATCCGCTAGATCCGCCCATGCTTACTCCTGATTAGCAGCACATATGTACCAACATGCACTGAATTGTAAAACACTTCGTACTTTTGTTTGTAAAAAATGTGACGCTTTAAACATAAACCTAAAATATTTCTTTTATGTCTATCACGATGTGAACACACTGTACCTTTTAAAGATGTTTTCATGGAGGCGTGGGTCATGTGACCAAGACTACGGCTGTAGTCGAAACACGTCGTCCCTAGCTGCTGAAAATAAAGACCCTAACTGCTTAAATCGATCTGTGGGCTCGCCTGATTTCTGGTTCACCGGATTTCCCTTGTTGCAATATATATATATATATATATATATATATCAATGCTCAAAGGTGTCCACCTTTGAGTAGCATGCGAACAGCAGCTTGGTTTATGTATAGGTTTATATACATAAATCAAGCTGCTGCTCGTGTGCTACTCAAAGGTGGACAACCTTGGAGCGATAATATATATATATATATATATATATATATATATATATATATATATATATATATATATATATATATATATATATATAATATATATATTTATATATAATTTGTAACATATTTTTATATATTGTTTACTATTTTATGTATAATTACATTTGAAATATTTGATATTTTATGTCGTTTTTTGTTACTTTTATTAATCATTTTATGTGTGTTTGTTAATATATATATAGAGGGGGGGATAGAGGCATGAAGTTGCGAAGACTAGAGTCACGTTACATCATTGATCTAGAAACTAAGACCCCACAGGGTATGAATAGTGGGGAGGAATTAACAGCACATTTGGGAAAATAATGGATAGACAAAATGAATTGGGGATGTCGATTTGTACACTGTATCCACTGCTTTCTTTGCTTTCTTCTCTTTCTTTTTGCTTACTCTACTATGATTATTTGTCGTTAAAACGAATGAGACAAATTATGTTCTGGAATCCTGCTATGAATCTAAATGATACTGTTTTTGCCCTGATTAATTACATAAAAGGTCTTAGAGTTTTATAACATGCAAACTGATAGCTGGTGTTATGCCGATACACGGCTTTATTGTTGAAATGAGAACCGGCGTTGGGTGGCTAATATGCCGATACACGGCTGTATCGTTGTTATTGGAGGCCTTTGCGCTGTATTTAAAGCGCGTCCCAATATTGTGATGTCTATATGGTATAGTATCATTATGGCCGCCTGATTTGCATGAAAAAACAGGGTGTATGAGCCGTCATCGCTTTCAATATGTAAGTCGCGATGACGTACTCAAATACAGCCGCCCCGCTACACGCGATGTTGAAACACTGACGAAGACCTAGGCGTCCGAAACGCGTCTGTGCACACTTTGCTGCTGGAATAAACAACTTTGACCGCTTACCACGGAGTGCTTCTACTTTGTTCAGAGAAAGCAAAATGAAGTTTTGAGCTTTAATATTTACACGCGGTACCGGCGTGTCGAAGCACGCGCCCAAGAGTGCCCTGGGATTTTTTGGTACAGACTGGAGCTTGGATATATATATATATATATATATATATATATATATATATATATATATATATATATATATATATACCTTTACACCTTTGTACGCAACGCCAGCGAGATTTGGGCTTGTCTTGATGACCGCAAACATTAGGAGTTCAACAGGGTACTGTATCTGGCAGGCCCCTATGTACAAATCGGGACAAGTAATATAAGGTGGAGACTTTAGTGAGGTCATTACTGTGCACGAGGAAGTCCAGGAGATTTTCAGCATGAAGTTCCTACCTGTGCCAAATAAAGACCCCACATCTAACAACAACTAGCATATAGCAGGAAGAATGAGGCATGTCAAACAAAGTCAAATGGCGACATATGAGACACACTTGTTTCACAAAATAGTAGACGAGCACACAACATGGAAGAGAAGGCATAAAATAAAGACAAAATGGCAACCTATGAAACACGCAAAATGATAGAGCACATAGCAAAGAATATTAAGAAACATACACTAAACACAGTCCTAGTCAATTGCACAACAATTATCTTAAGACTTAAAAGTTGCAGAGATTCACATTAGTCTCCCATCTCACTAGCATTCACACACACATATACAGAATGGTGGAGAAGCACATAATAAATCAAATGGCTGAGTAAAATGTGTAGGTATGTAGGTCTGGGCTCCTAGGTTGGGTCTCCATGACCAGGCATTAACAGTTATAAGCAGGAATTACCAACATGTGGCATAAATGAAAGGTCATGCAAAAGTCTCTAAAGCACTTAAAAAACACATCTAGATATAAGTCTTGGTGACAAGCAGATCCTGAACCATTAATTCTGGGTATTCCCTGAATGGGGCTAAATTGACACCAGGGGTCTGCATTACTTTGTGAATTGAGGCCATATGTATCAGCCAATTTTTATTCGCAAACGCTGCGAATCGCAAAAAACAGCGTTTGCGAATAAAAATTCGCTCTTTCCAATGTATGAAGCCAAAGAGCCTCGCAAAATGAGAAATGGCAAAAATTGCGATTCCTTACTTTGCGAGACTCGAAAATCTGCGAATTTCATAGCGATTTCTAATTTTGCGATTTCTCAGTTAGCGAAATTCGTATGAAAGAATCGCAAACTGTGAATTCACGAAAATCGCAATTTAGAGAATCGCAATTACCACTAAGTAGGAGCAGGTGGTAACCAGGTGAAAACTATTTAAGGAGTCCCAGAATGCAACAAACTTTTCTCCACAATGGCTGGGCTGTACGTGATAGCCAGGAGGCTGCGACTCAGAGCTGCTGCACAGAGGAGGAGACGATATTCCGTGCTGGCATTTCCATCTTCCAGCGCACTGAGGAGGACATCTACACACACTACAGACTGGATGAAGAGAGTATCCTTGATTTAATTGAGGAACTCAAACCCTTCCTTGAATACCCCACACGCAGGACACAATCCATCCCCACCCACATCCAGGTCCTGTGCTCACTGCACCTCTTGGCATCAGGTGGTTTCCAGGGGGTGATAGCCTCAGCAGGAGGGGTGTCACAGAGTGCACTTTCACGCTTTTTCCACGCATTCCTTGATGCCATGGTACAGAGGCTGCATCACCTAATTCACTTCCCAAGCACCCCACAGGCACTAGACCAGAACAAGCAGGAATTCTATCAAAGAGCCCAATTCCCCACGTCATAGGATGCATAAATGGGACACGTTGCAATATCCCCTCCGTCCCAGAATGAGCCGTGTTCAGGAATCGCAAATGCTACCATTCCCTGAACATACAGGTGGAGTGTGATGCCAAACACATCATCACAGACATTGTTGCAAAATACCCAGGCAGCACGCACGACGCTTTCATATTCCGTCACAGTGGGATACACCGTAGACTGGGGAGTTTGGCGAGGGATATTTACTAGGCAAATGCATTTGAACAGAGGCCACATTTGTTAAGACTAGCATGTGCAGAACTATGATTAACTATATCCATCCCACCCCACAGGTGACAGTGTGTATGCGGTCCGGGACTTCATACTGACGCCCTACCTGAATCCTGCCAACGCTAGGGAGCGGCGATACAACAGAGCACACATAGCAACCAGAGGCACCATTGAGCACACATTTGGGATACTCAAGAGCAGATTCAGATGCCTCCACAAGAGCGCAGAGACACTACAATACAGTCCCCAGACCTTTTGCAAGATAGTGGTAGCATGTGCCAGGCTGCACAACATCGCCACCAGGAAAGGCACACCAGTGGAACTCACTGACCCAAATTTATTGACCAACTTATCACAAAGTACATACCGTCTCACAACCTACGCTCATCCCATCTTGGCCTCCTTCAGATACCCTATTTCAAACGCAAGCTCTCTGGTGGCCGAAGGTTTGCCACACTGGCTCCTCGTCTGTGGAACACCTTCCCTCTTGAGATTTGGACCTGCCGGGACCTCTTCTCATTTCGGAAAGCCTTAAAGACCTGGCTCTACATACAAGCATATCAATAACCCTCCATTCCATGTCCCCGGTTATTGTACTGTCTATTCCAGCGCCAAGAAACCAATCGGTGTTAGTGCGCTTAATAAGCTTTTTATTAACATAACATAACTGAATCAGATTCATCAGATGTCGAGGGGCCTGCCCCAGGACTTATGCCAGCCAGTGTAGCTGGTGCAGCTGCTGGGTGCCAGAGGCGAGATGAGATAACACGCAACTATTTCTAGGTAAGAAAATATGACACAATGCTAGATCTCATTTGAGCGACTGTGTTTTATTCCTTAACTGCAGGATCAATTATGTCACACAGCCTGAATGACACCCAATGTCTCTCCCAATGTCCAGCACATGTTATTGTCACAGTGCAAAAATGTAAACAAGACCAAGTGTACAAGTAAAGTGGGTAGCTGCACCCATCCAGTGGTCACATCCGCTGCACCTCACATGCAGCGCTGTCGTGAGGAAACCCCTGTTTGGGGTTGCACGGAGCCCTCCTCAGTTGGGCCAGTAGGCCTACTGTTATGGCCACTACGGCACCTTTCCATGGTGGGGGGTGTGGCGCTTCTCCTCCCTGATAGTGCGTCCTCTGCACTGGGAGTTAGGACACCTGGCCCAGTAGTGCGAACTGCCCGCTGCTCGTCTACTGCTGATGTAATTTGAACCAGTGCCCTAGCAACGTCCTGGCTGTTGTGTGCCACCTCGTGCTGCATGCAGATGCTGTGCCTGGATAGAACATTGGTGGCAGAGGACAGACGGTTCAGCGCCCGTGTGTATAGGTCCAGGCGCTGCATTTCTCTGCGCCTAGTAGTACGGTCAGCCTTGAGTTCTTCACAGAGTGCCTCCAGGGCACCTGTCATGCTCCTGAAGCCTGCCCTCACTTCCCTCTGTAACGATTTGATGTTTTTGCTTGCAGGCGCTGTACTTTCAACATGTGCAACTCCAGGCCAGCAAAGTCTGTTTCCTCCCCAGGATCTGCACCACTGCTGGATGTGCGTGACCTGCACCTGGTTGTGACTTGTGGGCTTAGGTCAGCACGTGCACGTTCTTGTCGCTGTGGCTGTGTTGGCTCAGGGTGCACATTGACATCGCTGTCCTGGCCCTCCTCCTCCAGTGGGGGTAGTGGTGTGACAACATGTCTCCTGCGTTGCTTAGGAGGGTTGATGGGTCTGTCTTCTTCCTCTGTGTCTTCCTCCTGCCCTGCTGCTGCTATGTTTGGGTAATCTGCCTGTCTCCCACTGCCTGTAGGCTTTGTTCCAGATCGTGCTGGGGATGTAAATGCACACATTTATTAACTGTTCTGACTTGCACTTGACAATTATTAAATATCACTGCTTGAAATTACATGTGTCTTGTATTTGCCTTTCCTGATGTGCACATGCTATTGGGGACTGGCTGGGTGTATATGCACCACTGTCACGTGCATGTGATTACATCTCCCACAATGCATTTCTGTGTGTGCTTTTGTACCTGCTCTGGACTTTGTCCTGCCCCTGGGTCACTGTTGGGGAGTTTGGGGGGTGTCAGGGGGTGTGATGGCATGCTTCTTACCTGGTCCTGGTACCGGGTGCTCGAAGGCTGTCTAGGCTGACACAGCCCATGACACTTTCAGGTAGTAGGGTCACATTCACCATTTCCTTAAGAGGTGTGGAGTCAGTGGCTGTGGAGGTTCCTCCACCGGTCGTCCTGGACTGCTCCAGCCTGGCAGCCACCTTCTCCTTAGAGCGCTGGCGCAGGTCATACTATCGCTTTCTTAGATCGTCAACACTCTTGTGTGTCACCCCAACAGCATTATACTTCCTGCTGAATTTCAGCCCAGATGCGCCGCTTGCGTGTCTCAGGCACCCTGAGTGATTTTTTTCCACATAGGTGCTCATGGCTGACCACCATTTATTTGATTAGCACCTCCAACTCTGCCTCAGAAAATGTTTGCTTTCTCTTCCTCTTCCCATCAGCCTGCTGCTGCTGTGTTTCCTGACTGGCCATGTCTCCAGTGTCTGCTATTCTGTTCACCACTGCAGGGTTCACTCTCCACCACTCCTCTCTCTGACTATGAAACAGCAACTCAGGTGCAGCATGGGTAGTCACACTTCCTGGTTGTGATGTCATCAAGCTGCACCTGAGTTTCCGATTAGCAGATTTGCGAAAATCGCAAAATTGCGATTTTTCCCGTTAAGGAATCGCCAAATTGCGATTTTTTGGGTTAAGGAATCGCTATTGGGGATCTCGCAATGTAAATAGCGATTTTTTCCGAATCGCTAATTAATTGCGATTTCTTACATACATACCATTTTGCGATTCTGAATCTTAATTTATGTGATTGTGGTTTTGTTTATTCAAGTATATATTTCCAATGGTAGCATTTAATACACAGTCCCTAGTAATACCAACTTACTAGGGACCAACAAGTGAATTAAATATGGTATATGCCAATCAATCCATGTTTAGGGGAGTGAGCACAAACATGTTAGCACTGATTATCAGTGGTAAAGTGCACAGTACTAAGGCCAATAAAATTGAATTCAGCAAAAGGCTGAGGGAAAAAGGCAATACGTTTGGGGTGAGCTTGCACAGAGGGCCAAGAACAATAACTTTTATTTGTAAAAAATGTAGATGGTCTGAAAGAAATATTTTTAAATAAACCCATTAGAGAATTGCCAGGGTTTTCATTATTTGGGAGAGGTATTTGCTTTCCACCTTGTTGCAAGGGAAAGAAGTCTACTAGCTGCATTGTAGAAGAAGATGCTTTATTAAGACTACAGGTAAAAGTCCAAGCATAGAAGATAGTATAAAGTAAGACACACCAGGAGCAGCATCCTGCTCAGCTCGTACACTCTAAGAATGCAACCCGATTGGTCTTTCTACAACCTAAATAGCAATCAGCAAACCCTCTGTTGAAGAAACTACTTTGGCTCCCCATTTCCCAGCGCTGTGCTTTTAAAACAGGGGGGCATATTATCAAGACAGGCAATACAATTATCGCAGTTTTAGCGGCAGAAAACTCCCGCTAAAATGGCAATAATGGGCTTGATAATATGCTCTATGGAATTCCAATTGAAGCCCATGTAAAATGTGAAGTACATCTAGCATGGGCTTCAATTGGAAATCCCTAGAGCATATTCTCAAGCCCATTATCACAGTTTTAGCGGCAGTTTTCTGCAGCTAAAACTGTGATAATTTTATCGCCTGTCTTGATAATATGCCCCTGGGTGCCTTATTTTTAAACCCCTGCATGGCATCAGCCCTGTGTTTATCAACAGTATGATACTCAGGCATACCCCCTTGTGCAATTTAATGTCAGCCCACCTCACACTTCTCTCCATTCCGTCGTTTAAAAGGGTACGCCAAGGTGGCCGCAGATTTGCCACCCTTGCCCCCAAACTGTGGAACTCTTTCCCACTGGAAATACGGTCTTGCACAGATCTCTTGTAATTTAGGAAATCCCTGAAAACCTGGCTATTTGCACAGGGCTAGTTTCCATGTTCCTCTCTGACAGCTCTTGGAGCCTTTAGCGCCAGGAAGCTACCCGCGTATGTGCGCTCTATACATTTCTATTAACATTAACATTAACACACCTCAAGAATAGCATGTTCATTCACGCCCCATAGCTTTTTTAGGCAGTAAAACTTTTTGGTGCTCCGTTTTACTACCAATTTCTTGGTTTCTCTCCGGTTCTTTCACATTATGATGAAAAATAGTGTTCATCATTTTAGGTATTGTCATGATTTTATAGGTAGGAGTGTGACTAAAATACGCGAATGGAACATCAATTGAGCACCAGTTCCTAATGTGTTGGTGTATGATCCTAGAAAAACAACTTTCTGATTCTTTTTTAGCACGTTAGAAAGTAGACCTTGAATTACTAGATAAAGATATACAAGTAGTGAGAATGACTCACAATATCTCGCAATATAATTGAAGAGCTAGAAAGTACAAATATAATTGCAAAATATAAAATAGTTTCCATTAGGTTTACAATACAGTTGAAGGCTGCATAAGTAATAGTTTCTCTTATAGTATAGTTGGAAATGTATGTGCCATTGACAGCCAAATGATGACAAGCGTGCCTTGGTTTTCTAGAACCTGGTGAGAGATCTTTCTTAATATGTTTGTTGTGGTGTCTGGTATTTACAGTATGCATCCCTTTGTTTAGAGAATTTCCAGATTTAATTGAAAACTGTGTTAAACTAATTCTTGATCCAATCATAGAAATGGAATTTCTCCTAGCCACTTTGAAACATTGCAGCCTTTGTTAGAAAGCTGTTTTTTTACACTATCGGAAGGAATTTTGGTTTTATCGGACTTTCACTAATTTTGTTGAGCCAGAATCTTAGCACTTTAGGGCATATATCTTCAGCTGCTATATGCAAATGTATGCTAATTATATGTCTCTTAACTTCAATCAAAGGCTTAATTGTTTCATTGGCCGATCAATAAAAAAGTTAATAGACAACTCTGCCTTATCATGTATCCAAATCGTCATCCCAGTATACTTAGTTTTCAGCAGTACAACTAGTAATCTCAGATAGCTTGTTTAGTGCTTTACCATAGTTAGTGGGGTGGTGGAATAATTGGTTGGAATGATCTACAATTTTACCTTTAATTATGGAGTCAAGGGACTGTCAGATGTCTGTAGCAGTAAGACCACAAGAAAAGAATGTTGACAACATTAAGCTTTCTAAGAGGTCCAGGAGTGAAGGGTGACAAAATATTGAAGACCTACACCACTGACAAAAGAAGTTATATTTGTTAAGATTACATAAAGTGCACAATTCTTGAGACTTTTCTAAATACTAGGGGGCATATATTTTTTGATTTCACGCAACACAGCACAGCAAGAAAACTTGATTTGCTACATTGTGTGAAAGGGAGAACACAAAGACATGGAGCATTTCTGCTCTCTCTTTGCACTAATGCAGCCACTCGTGCACCACACACAAGGATAATGCAAAGGCTTAATACATCTGGGCCTCGGTCCTTCATAGTCAGCCTAATATTGGTGGGCAGAGAACACAAGGTTTTAGCAGCCATGTAAGCAAAAGATCAGATTCCCATGCATAGCTTCCTGATTTTGGGAGAAACTAAAAGATATAAAGAAGCAAAACAATGGGTAGGTGTTTGCCTGTATAAGGAAAACATATGTTTGATGAATCCTGACATGGGTCTTGCAGAGTCTTATGAGAAATGCAGAGACTTAAAAAATGGTTGTGCTTACTAATTAGAGCTATTTCAAAGGTGTTGAGAAATGGAGGGTATGACAAGGGCGACATAGTAAGATCATCGCAGCCATTTTGGGCAACATGTATCATCCTATTTTTCATTTGTAAATGGTGCAAATCTCTAAATTTGACCACTTGTGAATGTGAAATAGCATTTTAAGATGTATTTAACGCTTTGACAGTGAATTTTAAGTAATCACAACTTTTTGCAATTATCTAAAAAGGCGACTCCAAATAGGGAATCTCAATGTGTGATTCTCTAAGGACACATACTAAGCATTTCCTAAATGCAAACTGGGCATTTAGGAAATGTTATTAACATCGACTCCTAGTCGGTGGTAGCCATGTGTCATCTTTGAAAATGCACAAAAAATGCATTTTTGAAAGTGCCACGTAGAGCACACATGCCCCAAGGGCATTGGTGCGTTTTACATGTGCACATTTATTTTGGGGTGCTTTGGGGGGCTTAGACCCTCTTGCCACCATCGTGTAGCATTTCCTAATTTGGGATTATCAATTAGGTAATCACAAATTAGGTAATGCAAAACCATTCGCACCCATGGGCCTTTAGGCCCAGAGGAACGAATGGAGTAGCATTTCCTAACAGCGGTTTCCTAATTGCAATTGCGACTCTGTAGGAATCGTTATTAGGGAATTGCTATTTCTTACTTGCCATTTTCCCTTCCCTAAATAGCGAATACCTAAAATTCATTATTTAGGGAATGCAAAATTGAACTTTAATACATGTGGTCCCGTTTTTCAATTTGTGGTATAGGAATGGAATACCTATATACAGAGCATTCGAGTAATTCAGGCAACAGTATTCAACCATAAATATAAAATGAGAATTGTTTGGTGGAAAAAAGAAAGATCGTCTCCAAAATGTTAAGAAGATGTAACTTGAGAGATTGGTGTGAAACAGTGAGGTTAATCATCAGAAATAGGGGCATATTAACAAGCCCCTATATCCACCCCAGTGTTACTTTTCACAACGTTATGATGGTGATATGGGCTTCACCTTATTTACAAGGCAGCATTAAGCCACTTAACATGGCTTAACACTGCCTTGTAAATAAGGCACCCTTTCACACTATACTTAAAGGGGAGGGCAATGGGTGTTGCAGTGGACGTTCCACCGTTGGAGTGGACGTTCCACCGCAACACCCATAGATTTTGACGCTGCCCCATATTTGCAAGGGTAAACTTGGGGCAGCGCCAAAGTTAAGACCAGGGAAATCCTAGTCTTACCCCGGCGCAACATGGGGAAATATTTAATTTATTCTCATTGTTTGCTATTGCCATGTGTGCTGCTTTGTGCAGCACACATGGAAACAGCAAAACCCACTGATGTGCAGGGAGGGGTCCCTTCCTGCATATAAACAATCATTAACAAACATTTTTTTTTACAACTTCTATGTATGACACAGATGTATTAAACAGCACACATAGAAGTTACAAAGAGCCATTTAAATATTATTTATTGCGGAGGAAGGGATACCTTCCTGGACATGAACAATCTTCCTGTGCGACGTAGACACCCTTGTACTAGGGTGCAGGTGTGCCTGCGTCGGTGCTAGGCAGTTAAATTTAGCACCAGTGCAGGTGGAAATGCAGGGCTGCACCATATATTTATAAATATGGTGCAGCCATGCATTTCAGAAGTGGAGGAGTGCGCCGTTAAGCCAAGAAGGCTAACATCGCTCTCCATTACTTCTATTGCAAATATGCCCCGTGGAGAGAAGAGCTAGATCTCAGGATAGCAATCGGGCTTTGTCCAGAGACCTTTGACAGCAACATGAAGTCCAGAGTGAAAAAGAACATCCTACGATAAGGATCTTTGTGTTCCCTGACTCAACTTCAAACTGTTAAAATATAAGATTGTGAAACCTGCATATTTCCATTGGAAATCATGCACAGGAAAGCAGATACTAAGAAAGGGAAATCTATTAAAACTGGTGGAATGTCAAGAATTGCATTTGCCATAAAGAACAATGATTGCTCAGGGACCAAAAAGGCACTGCTAAAGAATTATGGCTCACTGTGAAATAACTCTTTGTTTAAAAGTGTGTGGGCAGAACAGAATATTATAGTTCTAAGTGTTGGTAGAACAGTTGCTCTCAACTAAAGGCTCATTAGAACCAAGAGTCTATTGTAAAGAGCATTGGCTTATGAAAAATGGGTTACTGCTACAAAGGGCTAGATCCTTAGAAAAAGGTGCACGTTCTATGGCCAGGTATGGCCTAGTCCCCCTCTAACTGTGTACCCCTCCCTGTGTGAAGATGGGGCACACAACTCACATCTTCCGCTAAAGCGAACAATCCATAAAAGAACAACTTTTTGGATTTAGGGGTCGTAAACCCCAGGCCGTATTTAATAAAATAAAAAAATGTATATTTAAACATTAATATTCAAACAATAGAGTATATGCACAGTATACAATACATAGAAAGTCCAACAGTTATATTGATAGGTACATATGTCTTGTTGCCTAAGCTTAACACGTTTCATACATAGACATTCCTATCCTAAACTAAACATTTAAAACCAATATCATTATCTTTCTGTGTATCCCTGTTTGAGCCCACAGCAAGGTCATAACTGGCCCCAGATCCTGATCAAGCTATGCACACACTCCAACTGCAGTGGGCATGCACAGGGTGCTCGTTTCCTCGGGAGGGTACTTCCCCCTGAACACCCCCTACCCCCAGAAAATTATCTCCATAACCGAAGTGCACATGCGCAGGCGGCCCGGTGCCCTGGGAGGGTACTTCCCCCCCTGAGCACCCCCTACGCCCAGAGAATTATCTCCATAAGGGGTCCATGCAGTCATGCGCAGCTTACTTGCATCCTTGTGCATGTGCGGGGTGGCCAACCAGCCTACTGGAAAACGTAACTCCCCTCCCCCCTCACCCTTCCAGCCACCGGCTGTAACTGCCCCCAGAGTTTTATGAGAGACCACTCGTCCATTCCCCCCCGGGCGTCCCATTCAAATATGCGCCCCAAAGACCTTAAATTTAAGCTCACTAATCATGACCTTACCGCCAACCAAGGAATAGCACTATCAAATACGGAAATTAAAATCAAAATAAAACGACAATGAGTGGTGAACCATTAAAATAAGCAATAATAGGCAATAAAAATCACAAAAATTGAATGACAATAAGTGGTGAACCTGTAAAATAAGCAATATTACATTCCTGTTTTAGGAGAGAAAAGATCATTACCACAAAACATTATTGTCCTGTTGTGGGAGAAAACAACAAGCTTATTACTCAAGAACTTCTGCTTTAGGGGTTGGTGGGTGGGAGAAATTTACTAGGACCTACTAGCGAGGTCCGAGATCCGATCTATTAGGGGAGCCACGAGCAAAGAGGATGCTCTCGCCGCTCCCCGAGCCTTTTTAAGGCCAATTTCTACCGGGCCAGTTTAAACCAGCCCCCGCATTGTCCAACAAATGTGTGTAACCCGGAAGAGATTCAATCCCTTTCGGGTGACCCGGTGAAAACACAGCCAATTAAGGCAAGGGAGGCAGGCGGTGCTCTGTGCCCCCACGCCTCCCTGCTTGTTGGCAGGGGACCGGCACGACCGTCATAATTTCGGCGTGGCCGATGCAATCACCTGCCTCTCACTGAGCAATGCTGTCTCTGGAGTAGGAAACTTTAGTAACACGAAGAATAGTGAGTAACTGGAAAGTGAGGGACAGTCAAACAGGAAAACTTTGCCAGTGGTAAAATCTGAATTGATGCAGGCTGAGAATTTAAATGCTCTTACTAATGCTCACATAACCTAGGTGCACCTATTTCCCCACCCATCCTTTGCCTATTGAGACCCTAAAGACCCATACCTATTACATTCACAATGTGTGTTCACACGCAGGCAAGCATCCAACTTTAATGTGTAAATGACCACTTTCTCAGATTTGCTAGGCTCTTGATTAGGCCCCATATATAATGCACTAAGACAATCTAGTTTCAGAGCTTACTAGAGCCCACGATACATCCACCTGCCAAATGAACTTCTACAAGTTCTCTGTTGTTTATCAGGTTGGAGTGTGAATAATACATTTTACCTCTACAACGTCCAACAGTCTACTTAGTGGTGCTCAGTTTTGAATTGGAATAGAAAATAGGACCTCTCCAAAGACCAAAACATTACCCACCATTGCTCATTTTGGAGTGGGATTAGTAAATTTGACCCTGTTAATGTCCAACTCTTTCCCTAGTGTTGCTTACGCTGGAGTGGTGATAGTAAATCTGAATCCTCCAACATACAGCACTTTTACCACCTACACTCAGTTTGGAGAAGGGATAGTAAATCCGACCCCGTCCAAAGTCCAAAACATTCCATACTGTTGCTTAAATTGGAGTGGGAAATACTAAATCTAACACATCCAAAGTCCAAAAGTTTCAGCAATGTTTCTCAAAATGCAGCGGGAATAATAAATACGACCCCTCCGAATTCCAACACTTTTCCTTCTGTTGCTCAGTTTGGAGTGGGAAGAGAAAATGTGACCTCTCCAGAGTCCAACACTTTTAGTACTGTTGTTTAGGTTAGTAAATATAAGCCCTCTGTAGTACAGCATTTTATAAATGTTGCTCAGTTAGGAGTGGTAATAGCTAATTTGATGCCTCCAAAGTCCAACACTTTCCCTGTGTTTGCTCAGTTCGGAGCGGGAAGGGTAAATCTAACACCTCCAAAATGCAACAGTTTCCCTACTGTTGCTTACATAGTAGAGTTGATAGTAAATCTGAACCCGGCACCCCCAAGTTCAACCCTTTCTCTACCATTGTCTATGCTGTAAAATGAATAGTAATCTGATCCCTCCTAAGTCTAAAACTTCAAACCCATTTTAATATGAAGTTGAAATAATAAACCTGACCCTTCCAACATCCCACCTTCTATGCAATGCTACTATTTTGGAGAGGTGAGTAGTAAATAAGACCTGTGAAATAATCCCTGTTTTTGCATGATCACTCCCATTTTTTTTGCTGACTGATATTATTGTTTTTTTTAACTCTGTAAATTCGGTACTGCTTTCCAGTCATCAGTACATGGTACGGGTCGGTGTAACCAACGTAATTCAGTGTAGTGTAATCACATAGAATTTTTTAAGAATTCCACAAGTATGCGCTTAATTACGTCACAAGAGTAATTCTATGCTTCGAGCTATTTTTAGCACAAAAATGCCTCCTGTCCTCCAAAATGGGCACAAGAAGGTATTTAGCCCTAAGAAATAGCACTTAATGCAAAAGAATGCAAATAGCACGCTTGCGCAGCTGCTAACAGTCAATAAATGTGCTGTTGAGGTACTATTTTCATCCGACTTATACCTGGCATATAGCACCATATTCTTGTGCAAAAATGCCCCCCTTGCATCCAAAATGGGCATGAGAAGGCATTTTTCACTAGGAAATAGCGTTAAATGGGCTGCTGGGCTAGAAATTTCACCCAACTCACTCCTGGCATATACTGATATATTATTAGTGTAAAATGTGCTCTCACGTCCGAAATGTGCTAAAAAGAGCAGAACACAAATAGTGAGTGTCCAGTACTGGTCGCAAAATGTGCACTTGCGGTAGGATTGTTTGCTCCCAAATTACTCTTAATTACATAAGCAAGCATCATTGCATTATTATTGGTAATTCTGGATCAAAGAGTAATGCAGAATTACAAACATTACACTGATAAACTCAAAGTAATCAAAATTATGGCCAAGCCTAAAATATGGCTTGGTTCCCAAAAAGATGGTAAAATTGACTAATTCCCATGTGGCAGATTTAACTTTCCAATAAGTCTATAGTATGAAAATGGCAATATAAAATTCTTAGGGGCTGTTAGAAATGGGATTTCTGGTTGGATAAGGCTTGCGCCAAAGCCAGGCAGAAACCACCACTCTAGTCAGGGCAAGGGAGTTACACGCCAAAGATAACTCCTGCTCACCCCATTGGTAGCTTGGTACGAGCAGTCAGGCTTATCCCGGAGGCAATGTGTAAAGCATTTGCGCACACACACAGCAACAACATCCCAAGCACGCTACAAAAGGAACTTCACACAAGGTTATATAAAAAATAGCCTTTGTATTCTCATAACACATTTAGAATAGTAAACACATAATATACACTGTGCCAACTGGCACGGGCAATATTCACAAGGGATTATATACACATGACAGGACCACATGGACCACTGTCAGAACCATCACAAAGCGAACTTGGTAAAAGTAAAACAGATCATAAACAGGCAACCAGTAAACACTGGTAATCACTGTACTTAGCATCAGCCTGTAACATAAACTACATTATGCACAGCCCTATCTGGCGCGAACTACATTCTGAGCCCACCTCACCAGCATAAACACATTATGCAATCAACTCTCAAGTCTAAACACCTTAGACCCTAACCTCTTAAGTATAACTCACATTAGGTGCGTACATCACACAGTGAAACATAATCTCACTAGCATAAACACAGGATATGCAAAACATCCTCATAACCATAAACCATATTTAGAGGTATCAACCAGGGTGCGTAAAAACATACTAAATGCATTGCATTTCCTAGCACCACATCACATTAGCACATAAATCACATTAGGGCCTGGTGCCCTATAAATGTAACAATCCCCCTGGCCAACTGGCAATCTCAAAAAGGTGGCTCAAACGCCCTATGTCCACGAAGTCAGGGCTGCTGCCTACGCAGCGAAGGACAAGGTGCGCCATTGCGCCAACCTAAATGTTGCAGCTGCTCACTACTTGCTGGGCAGCTGTGAACCATAACCTGGGGGCCTAAACGATGCAGCTTGCACTAATTGCTGCGCAGCTGGGGAAGGCCTGGCACCTCTTGTGCCCTAGAACGATGCAGTTGCCCTCTCGCAAGCGGGGCAGCTGGGAATAAGGGCCATACAACAGGGAAACATCCTGGACAACCTCTGGGCCCTCTTGAAACAGTTATGCCATTGTTGGAGCCACCTAGGCTCTAGAAATAAACGTGGGGCCTGCAACTGCCCATGGGCCACTCTGGCCCTTTGAGTAATCATGCCAAACTGGGGTAGCTGACCCTCGAGGCCCCCCACTTGGTCCCTCCACACAAATGTGGCAAAGCTGGAGCCATCGACGCTCTGGAATAAATATGTGGAGGGTTGGAGCCATCTGGGCTCTAAATCAAATGGGGCAAAATGTTGGAGCGGCCCGCTGCCAGACGGGGCCACTCTTACTCTTCAATGCCGACAGGGTAGGGGCATGACTGGCCCTCGGGGCCTCCACTAGGGCCTCTAAGTTTGCCCATCACTTTGAAGGGGCCCGCAACGGTGGTCCCGCTCAGACACAGGGAATCCTTTTCTTTGCCTCACAAGGCATCGCACGGTGCACAGGGAGCATCCCTCCCAAGGGGACTCCGGACCTCCAGCCAGGCTCAGACCTCCCCCTCCTCAGTACTACTTACCGGGACTTTACCAGGCCTTCACTGGGGCAGCATGTGGGGCTCCGACTTCGTCACCGGAGCCCAGGGAATCCTGCTTCGCCCACACTGCTTCTTCACCCGGGCCCCCTCCTGGGATCCAGGACTTTACTGCGCACTGTCAGGACTCTCACCAGCACACGGGAGCCCTGCTAGATCTGACGCTGCCACATTGGTTGCTCTCTGGCTTCCAGGCGGGACGCGGACGGCGGCGGGGAGTTTGTCTTTCTCGGTGCAAATGAGGGCCAGGTTCCCTCTAGATCACAAATACATTGCGGGGTGGGCAACCACTTAAATAAAATGGCAAAGTCACGGGGTGGGCTCCCGTGCATAAACATAATTAAATAAGTGGGATGGCACCCGTAAGCATGGCAAATTGTGGGGAACCTCTATAAGGGGGGGTTCCCTCACCAGGGGCTGCAGCACAGCGCTGCGCAGCCCCCAGGCTCTCCCTCGCTGGAGTAAAGTCCCAGAAATAAAACAAAGCACTCACAGGGCGCTAGGGCAGCCTAAAGTCCATAAGGCTACAAAAGGGATGCAAACAGGATCCAAGAAGTCCTGGAGCATCAAGGGGCAGTGTAGGACCAGGGGCCAGCATACAGGGCACTCCAGAAGGGCGGCAGCCCCCATGGCGGCCCTCCTGGGCCCCACCAGCATCAGGTCCCCCTCTGTCAGGATCCAAAAGAGAACATTACACATGGGGTCACAGCCCCTTTATTGATACCACTATTTCCTTTGTCTAAAACAGTAGGGCAAGGGGAGAACCAGATACTGGTTCTGGAGCACTTTATTTTGCTCAGTCCCCCTCTCTATTCACAGGACAGGCCAGGACAGGCCAGGGACATCAGACACACCACAGGAGGTGGAGTCAGCATTGTGGAGGGAAGGCACAGTCCTATTCAGGTCCCAGGTGCACCTCCTCCCTCCCATCTACATGCAGAGCTCCCTATTCACCACCGGGCAGACCCATCCTGGCTCCTGGAGCTAAGTACACCAGAAGCCAGCCCCTGTCAATCACAAGCCAGACTTGTAATTCACAGCAGGCAGGCAGACACTGCACACAGAAATGCCAACTTCTAACAGTGGCACTTCTCCACTAGTCACAATAAGTCTGCGTACACCATTGTGCAGCATTTATTCTCACGAGTTTGCACATACTAAACTCGCCCCTACACTCTTATCACACCAGGAACTACCAGGGACACACATTTCCCCATGCATTCCTATGGGAGGCCAGGCCAGTCTCACCACACATACATAGAGAGGGCACGCACACACTTTACACTGGACCACAGTGCTAAAGTGCGCAGAGGCCGAAAATCACCAACACTAGGTTACAGAAAAAGGCTAGGAGAACGCAAAACGTTTTGGGGCAAACCTGCCAAAAGGGCCAAGTCCAACGGGGGAATATTTACAAGCTCCTATCACCACAGGAATGTCACTTTTAGTGACGTTCCTGTGGCGATATTGGATTTGCCTTATTTACAAGGCAGCGTTAATCCATTTAACATGGCTTAACACTGACTTGTCATTAAGGCACCCTTTTACACTATACCTAGGGTGAAAGGGGCAGGCAATGGCTTTTGTGGTGGGTGTTACACCGCAACACCCATTGATTTTGACACTGCCCCATATTTATAAGGGTGGCATAAATATGGGTCAGCACCAAAATTAAGACTAGGGAATACCTGCTCTTACCATGGCAAAAAGAGGAGAAATGCTTTATTTCTCTTCATTTTTGCTGTTTCTATGTGTGCTGCATTGTGCAGCACACATAGAAACAGTAAAAGACCATTCATTGTTTATATGCAGGAAGGTGTCCCTTCCTGTACATAAACATTCATAAAAAAAGGATGTGTGCAACTTCTATGTGTGCTGCACATAAATAATCCTTCCCCTCAATGCAGGCACCCTTGCACTATGGTGTAAGGGTGCCTGCGTTGGCGCTAGGCTGCTACATTTAGCGCCAGCACAGGGAGAAATGCAGGGTTACACTTTATTCTTGTAAATATTGTGCAGCCCTATGTTTCAGAAGTGGCAGAGCGCAGCATTAGCCAACAAGGCTAATGCCGCACTCCATCACTTCTTTTGTAAATATGCCCCTTACCCGTTCCAAATCTAAATACCAGCCACCCTATCTTGTGAGCTACAAGGCCTTCATAGGGGTGACTTACTAAATATATGTATCAGTAGCGTTCCTTCCTGTCATGAAGGGTTATTTTGGTTCTCTTGGGGACTTAAAAGCAACAGTAGTTAGGCTTCACCTGTAGGACTGAAACCATCCATCAGCTGCCACAACATCTGCTGCCAGGCGACTTAGCAGTCTTCAAGCAGGTATGGCATTATCCAGGTGCCTCATGCATTTGATGTGTGCTACACTAGCTTCAGTCCTCCTCCACATCTCACATCTCTGCTTCCTGCACGAATTCAGCTACGGGCAGCTCTGCCATGGCTTTACTGCTGACCCTCTCTCACCTTAGGGGGCCAGGACGTAGGGCTATTTTCCCCTCTCCTTGCACTGCCAACCAGCCCACAGTTTTACATAGTAGGCAGATGGCAGCAGTTGTGGCAGGGTGCTGGTTGTGAGGAAAAGATTCATCCTTCACTGGCGGCAAAGTGATCACTTCCCCAGACAGACAAAAGCGGCTATTACGATCTTGATAACCTCTACAATCACAGCAAATAGCTGCGTGGCAACATGGCATGTGGGATCTGACCCCTCATCACCAATGTGATGTTCTGGGCCTTAGGCCACATGCTAAATAAAGGATGACACAGACACAGTATGTAATGGTACCAAACTGGCACAGGGTTAGTGCGCCTGTCCCCTTTTATTACCAGGCATCACGTCATTCATGACACCTGTGTTGGATGAGTGTAAAACCAGCCTTCGGGGAGTGGCTGAAAACTGCTATTTGTTCAAGAGGACACTACACACTGATCCCTATTTACTAAAAGTGTTTGCTACTAAGTCAGGCTTTTATATGAAATGCCAGGTTGTAAATGTATCATGCACACCGTCAGAGCTATGTCCAGGTCTGAATATTATGTTAATGGACATCCCTAGAGCACATCTCTGCTCTGATCTGGATGCAGTGACAATATCCTCCTCACTCCCTTCAGGTTTTCATCCATTCCACTCTCTACTGAGCCCAGCTTTAGCATATTCACTTGATTTCCAAGAATCTTGCCAAGTGCCCCACTGGAGTTTTACTCAGCTTCAGGGTACTAATTATCACAAATGCTCACCTCTACCCAGTGGCTATGCCCACATGTTGGCTAAACCCTTGGCTGACATTCTCTCTCCCATCTGTGAAGTACTGTTGCCACATCCTTGGGATGCTCTATATAGAAGACCTTCTCTAAAGATCTCTTAGAAATGGGAGTCTCTGGTTGGCGGTGATATACACCCTGTCCAAGTGGGGGCACTTCCTTTTAGTCAGGATAAGGGGATTACACACCCAAGAAAAGCATTGCTCACTTGAGAGCTTTGTATGAGCAGTCAGGCCTATCTCAGAGGCAATGTGTAAAGCATTTGTACAAACAGTAACTTAGTGAAAACACTACAAATGGACACCATATCACTTTGGAAAAACAAAATATCTTTATCTAAACCAAACAATACCAAAACAAAAAAACCAACATACACAGCTCAAGATAGCTCAAGAAATTACTTAATAAAAGGTTTTAGCAAGGTTCTGGCCATAGAAAGCTATGGATGGGATGTGGTGATTTACACAATGTGCCTTCAGATGTGTCAAAATGCACAAGGAAAACAAGCCACAATGGAGGAATGCATCAGAAAACACAGCAATGCATTGGTTCCTGAGTCTATGGGGAGATGATGAGTCAGATCTGCTGCATGCGGGAGAAGTGTTGCGTTGAATCCAGACTGTAGGGGGAAACAATGTGTCAAAATCCAAGATGGCTCTGGTCTGCGGGTGATGTGTCAGAAAAACTGCTGCACAGGTACAATGCTTGGTAATCTGGATGAACTGGAGATCAATGCGACAGCGCCAAACAGGCACCTCATAGTTTTTTCGGCTGCAGTACCTTGCTGCGTCTATTCTTTCAGCTGCACAGAAGGACCTACGTTGGAGTCAGTGCGGGGGATCTCGGACTTCAGGGACATGTTGTGGTGCGGAGGTTTCTTTCGGCCGCTGACAGATGCTGCATTGTTTTCTTCACCTGCACGGCAGCAGTGCATGGAAAATTCTCCAGCGTGGTGGTGCTGCGTCAGAAAAATAAATGCTGGAAGGGCAATGTGTTGATTTGGATGGTTTCAAGCAGCAGAATGACATCAACGAGCCCAAAACTGGAATTGGCACCACAAGGCAGGATGCTGCAGGTGATTTATTTGTGTCCCTGAGACTTCTTAAAAGGAGGCAGGCTCTACATCAAGCCCTTGGCAAATGTTGTCAAGCAATCAGTGCTTAATTTGTAAAAGAAAAGGTGCCGGTGCTCAAAACTCAGCTCAGATGCCCGAGGCTTGTGCAGTTAAATGTCGGCACGCCGCATTCCCCATATTGGAAAGTTGCTGATACCTAATATAAAATTACTGTTTGGAGCGATCCAGACACATACTAAGTGATTATGTAGCACAAAGGTGCCTACTTCTTCAAAAAGATGTTGAGTGCATGTGCAAGAGATGATATGCAATCCCAACTTCTGTGCTGCCTGCCCCTATGTAAAATGTTTACGGCCGCCACTGTGGTGTCACATAAACAAAGCTCATGTTTATTCTGAGAGGAGACTGGGAGAACCTCTTTCTGGCCCTACACATTGACTCTACAGTACTATGACGTAGTAGGCGCCTCTTCTCATCTGGACCAAAAGTCCCCTTCCTTGCTGCACAGAACTTCAGATATCCATTTAATGAGACTGACTTTCATCCAGTGTTGCTTTTAAAGCCAACTACACTGAGCATGCAGAGATTTGCAGGCCTGTGCCAATAAAAGGAATATATGAACGACAACTCCCTGCATGCTTAGTGCTGTTGGCTGGCAAATTAAGGAATGTGTTGTAAACTATTTGCTTGCATATCTTGTTTTGCTGGGTCCGTTACTGCTGTGCTCTACAATAAACCTTCTTACATGCTCATTGCTGTACAAGGATGTTATTTACAACAGAATGACTAGCTGGCACCCTCACAACATGCAGCTAGGCGTCACTTGGTGCTATTATAAAATCAGGACTACGAGTTCTAGAATGCAGTGGGAAAATAAACAGCATTGACTGGATGAGTTACCCACACCTGGGCTTGTGACACGTGCGAGCTCTGCATCTGTCAACTGGGAAACCCACGCATTTCCCTAGAAGTTAATCCTAACCTGGGTTATCGGAAACTCACGAGCTGGTTCAGGCTGTATATGTAACCTGATACTCGTTTTTAAGCACTGTGAGTGCAAGTGTACAATGCAGCTGCCCATGTGTTAGACCATTTTCGGATGGCATCTCCTTACTAAACTCAACATGCTGTCCACACTTTACAGAATTATTGATGTAATGTATTAGCTGATATTTTCACATACCTAATAATGCAGATGTCCCGCTCTCCCATTAGACAGTCAGTCAAGCCATTCCATCATGACGTGCAGGCTGGGGGTGTAGCCTGGCTCCAATCCACAAATACACACTGTCTGCAGCTCCAAAGTAGTGGGCATTACAGAGCAATGCAGACCATGCCGAGTTGCAAACAAATCAATCTGCACCCGTTACTTCTCCCACGTGCGCCAACTGCCAAATACACTGTGGGCCCCTCCTCCAGCCCATGCTCTATAAAGCAAAAGCATCCCAGGCCAGCATGGGTGGGGGTGGGGGTGGGGGTGGAATTCACATGTTTACTTTAAGTCAACCCAGCCATTCTCTTGTCTCTTGTGCTGTGCGCACCCTGCCCCAGACCAGAGGACTCAACAGGCCTCAGGAAAGTGAAACCATCCTGATAAGACAAGGTGACTGCCTTGTGCCTCTGGGGCAAGTACGTATCGCTGAGTTCTCACATGGGCAGCTGCATTGTACACTTGGTTTCACACGCTTAAAAAACACGAGTGTCAGGTCACATACAGCCTGAACCAGCTCGTGGGTTTTTCTTTTGTTCACTGTTCTTCGGCGAATCTCCTAACAGCACCGGCCCCATGTAGACCCGGCCCTGAGAAAGAAGTGCCGGTGCTTAGCATATACAGCAAAGTAATAGTCCAGTCCTTTCCACTGCCCACAGACAGAAGCAGCAATTGCAGGCCAACCCAGCAAAGCAACATACAGCAAAGGGGCAGTGCTCCTCCTGACAGCTTTTCTACTCGGCAGGGTCCTCTTGAACCAGAAATGTTCTAAAAGTCTGGGGTTTTAAGTCCAATAATTTTTACCCCTTTTGGCCTTTGAAGTCTTTGCAGTTTACAAGTTCCTGCCTTGCCTGGCCTTGGCTCCAGACAACCACTGGGGGGTGTAGACAGCATTGTGGGAGGACAGGCAAAGCCCTATTCAGATGCAGGTGACAGCTCCTCCCACCACTAAAGGTCAGGAAGGTCCATCAGCCTGGTGATCTTCCATCAGCATATGCAGGACACATTTCAACTCCCTGTGTGTAACTATCTAGATCGAATGCACAAACTGCCGCCTGGCAGTCTAAACCAGATGTTGATTCCACAGGCAGGCAGAGGCACACGGATGGTTAAAAAAGACAACATCTACTTTCTTAAAGTGGCATTTTCAAACACACAATTTAAAAACCACCTTTACTAAAAGATGTATCTTTAAATTGAGCTCAGAGAGCCCAAACTCCAAATCTCCAGCTGATCCCAATTGAAAGTTACACTCGTAAAATGTTACAAGGCAGAGCCAATGACAAACTATGGGAGAGCGATAATGAAAAACAAACTTGGCAGTATTTCACTATCAGGACATGTACGTGTCCTACCTTTCACATACATGGCACCCTGACCATGGGGGTACATTTGGCTTACCTTAGGGGTGCCTTACATGTAATAAAAGGGAGGTCTAGGACCTGGCAAATGGGGTCACTTGCCAGGTGGACATGGAAATGAAAAACTGCACTCACAGATACTGCAATGAGACAAGTTTACAGGGCTACTCATGTGGATGACACATCTAGTGCTGCAGGCCCACTAGTAGCGGTACCTGCAAACACAACAATGATGGACAGAATGTGGATCAATGTCACACATTCACCCCAGTCCAAAGATCTGAGCCCAAATCCATCGTTTTTCCACTATGGGGCACAGGGTCAGCGCTGATTTGCATATCGCCATTGTCTAACCCAGGGTGGTGTGGAGTGGAAAAACGATGGATTTGGGCCCAGATCTTTGGACTGGGGTGAATGTGTGACATTGATCCACATTCTGTCCATCACTGTTGTGTTTGCAATTACCGCTCTAAGTGTACTGGGGATGCTCAGACGTGAGTCCCAGGCACTCCACACCACTGGAATCAAGCTAGCCGGGCTGATGAGAGGTGTTACCTCGAAACCGGGCCGGTCCTCGGATGCTTGTTTCCGTTCTGGGAAGGACATGGCTTTTGTAGTTCGGACTGGACTGTTCCCATGGGGCACAGGGTCAGCGCTGATTTGCATATCGCCATTGTCTAACCCAGGGTGGTGTGGAGTGGAAAAACGATGGATTTGGGCCCAGATCTTTGGACTGGGGTGAATGTGTGACATTGATCCACATTCTGTCCATCACTGTTGTGTTTGCAATTACCGCTCTAAGTGTACTGGGGATGCTCAGACGTGAGTCCCAGGCACTCCACACCACTGGAATCAAGCTAGCCGGGCTGATGAGAGGTGTTACCTCGAAACCGGGCCGGTCCTCGGATGCTTGTTTCCGTTCTGGGAAGGACATGGCTTTTGTAGTTCGGACTGGACTGTTCCCATGGGGCACAGGGTCAGCGCTGATTTGCATATCGCCATTGTCTAACCCAGGGTGGTGTGGAGTGGAAAAACGATGGATTTGGGCCCAGATCTTTGGACTGGGGTGAATGTGTGACATTGATCCACATTCTGTCCATCACTGTTGTGTTTGCAATTACCGCTCTAAGTGTACTGGGGATGCTCAGACCTGAGTCCCAGGCACTCCACACCACTGGAATCAAGCTAGCCGGGCTGATGAGAGGGGTTACCTCGAAACCGGGCCGGTCCTCGGATGCTTGTTTCCGTTCTGGGAAGGACATGGCTTTTGTAGTTCGGACTGGACTGTTCCCATGGGGCACAAGGTCAGCGCTGATTTGCATATCGCCATTGTCTAACCCAGGGTGGTGTGGAGTGGAAAAACGATGGATTTGGGTTCAGATCTTTGGACTGGGGTGAATGTGTGACATTGATCCACATTCTGTCCATCACTGTTGTGTTTGCAATTACCGCTCTAAGTGTACTGGGGATGCTCAGACGTGAGTCCCAGGCACTCCACACCACTGGAATCAAGCTAGCCGGGCTGATGAGAGGTGTTACCTCGAAACCGGGCCGGTCCTCGGATGCTTGTTTCCATTCTGGGAAGGACATGGCTTTTGTAGTTCAGACTGGACTGTTCCCATGGGGCACAGGGTCAGCGCTGATTTGCATATCGCCATTGTCTAACCCAGGGTGGTGTGGAGTGGAAAAACGATGGATTTGGGCCCAGATCTTTGGACTGGGGTGAATGTGTGACATTGATCCACATTCTGTCCATCACTGTTGTGTTTGCAATTCCCGCTCTAAGTGTACTGGGGATGCTCAGACGTGAGTCCCAGGCACTCCACACCACTGGAATCAAGCTAGCCGGGCTGATGAGAGGTGTTACCTCGAAACCGGGCCGGTCCTCGGATGCTTGTTTCCGTTCTGGGAAGGACATGGCTTTTGTAGTTCGGACTGGACTGTTCCCATGGGGCACAGGGTCAGCGCTGATTTGCATATCGCCATTGTCTAACCCAGGGTGGTGTGGAGTGGAAAAACAATGGATTTGGGCCCAGATCTTTGGACTGGGGTGAATGTGTGACATTGATCCACATTCTGTCCATCACTGTTGTGTTTGCAATTACCGCTCTAAGTGTACTGGGGATGCTCAGACGTGAGTCCCAGGCACTCCACACCACTGGAATCAAGCTAGCCGGGCTGATGAGAGGTGTTACCTCGAAACCGGGCCGGTCCTCGGATGCTTGTTTCCGTTCTGGGAAGGACATGGCTTTTGTAGTTCGGACTGGACTGTTCCCATGGGGCACAGGGTCAGCGCTGATTTGCATATCGCCATTGTCTAACCCAGGGTGGTGTGGAGTGGAAAAACGATGGATTTGGGCACAGATCTTTGGACTGGGGTGAATGTGTGACATTGATCCACATTCTGTCCATCACTGTTGTGTTTGCAATTACCGCTCTAAGTGTACTGGGGATGCTCAGATGTGAGTCCCAGGCACTCCACACCACTGGAATCAAGCTAGCCGGGCTGATGAGAGGTGTTACCTCGAAACCGGGCCGGTCCTCGGATGCTTGTTTCCGTTCTGGGAAGGACATGGCTTTTGTAGTTCGGACTGGACTGTTCCCATGGGGCACAGGGTCAGCGCTGATTTGCATATCGCCATTGTCTAACCCAGGGTGGTGTGGAGTGGAAAAACGATGGATTTGGGCCCAGATCTTTGGACTGGGGTGAATGTGTGACATTGATCCACATTCTGTCCATCAATGTTGTGTTTGCAATTGCAGGCCCACTAGTAGCACTTATTTTACAGGCCCTGAGCACACACAGTATACTTTACTAGGAACTTCCCAGTAAATCAAATATGCGAATCATGGATAACCAATCAGAATCACAATTTATACAGAGAGCATATGCACTTTAGCCCTGAATAGATGTGGTAAAGTGCCCAGAGTCCTACAGCCAACAAAAACAGGTCAGTAAAAATAAGAGGCAAAAGGGCCAGGTCCAACAAGATCCTTTCTGGATTCACATTTCTGCTCAACTTCTGAACTATTGTAATGTTATACAAATTCATTGCAAGAATGTTGGCACCTCACTCGTGTATTTTCTCAAATCCAGCAGTTGCCTTGACTTTGGACAATCTGGGCTTTGTCCTTGGACTGCTCCCGACTAATCCAGGGATCCTAATGCCTACTTTGTCATTCATGTTGACTGCCTGCGACCCCTTTGTATCGATAATCCTACTGGACAAGTTGTCCACAAATGCTTGTGTCTCTGGCATCTTTCTTGCCTGGTACAGCAACAAACTCCCTTGGCAAAGCATCAGATAACGTGACTGACCTACGCAAATATCATTTTCTTGATTCTTTATGACATACCTTTAGACACCTAACCATTCTGCTCTTGTTGTGCTTGCTGCTACTGATGAGGTTAATCCAAGACACTGGTCCCTCCTCCCAACCCTGTGATGATGATAACTATGGCCATCAGCAGTCAGGGATCAATGATGAATCCTCTCTGAAGTATCTGTCTGGGTGTTTTTGGGAGTCTAGTGCAGATACGTAAGTCAACTGTGAAAAGTTCTAATGGTAAGGTCGTGCTTTTTTGTCACAGTCCTTGCATTAATCATTTTCCTTTAGCCTACCACCTAGTAGCAGCCACCATAAAATGAAAGTGGTGGGTGCGGGACGGAAGGAGGAGCACTGTGTCCGTAAATAATATATATTTTTTAAGTACCTGTCCTTTTGATGCCTCCGACGCTCACTAATAAATCCAGATGCTTCTCACATTCAATACCGCACAAACAGTGCCTGGGAGCATGCAGTTTTTGTCCAACAGCTGTGTTGGTGAAATAGAAATGCGCATGTCTGTTTGGCCGGCCTAGGAGGGCTGCCCAAACTTACATGCACACTTCTAAGTGCCCACCAATCCTCCCAGCCTTACCTGTAGTACACAAATGCATAAGGCAGTTACAGAAAAATATAATGATTTTTTTATTATTATTTTATTTTTCTGTGACTGACGAGTGGGCCAACTCTCCTCTGCCATTACAGAGGAGCCACCCTTGCCCGGAGTAAGTAAGTAAGTAAGTAAATTTATTTGTTGATCAATTAAAATCATTACAAAAAAGTACATATCTAGCACAAGGTCTGAGTGAACATATACAGATACAATGCCTTAACATAAGTTGATCAACATTAGTTTAACCATGTTCCAGTACAGGACTAAAGAGCATTATCCTAGCAGCAAATATTAACCGTTTATCAATAACAGTTAACAACAACTGAATAAAGTGCAATGTGCGCAGGGCACCGAAACCAATGTGCATTGTGTTAGCAGCAAATATTAACAGGTTTTCGATGACAATTAGCAGCAAAAGGAAAGTGCAATTAATTATTTTTTTTTTACAGATCGTCTGTAACAATTAGCAGCAAAATATAAAGTGCATTAGTTTTTCAGCGACAAAGCTAAAGTGCCTTATGCTAGCAGCAAAAATTTACGAATAACCGTATTAATTGAAAAATTATGTATAATATATAATATACAATGCTCCTACCGGGATCAAAGTGCACATGTGCTGACCTCTACGATCATAGAAGTTAATTGTACATAAAGTGCCATCCACAGTTATACATTACAAAGGGTAAACTACAACATAAGTTAAAATAGTTTGTGCGAACTACAAATATTACATAGATTCAGAATGAATTAGAAATACAATAAAATAGCCCACCTACTCCCTAAAAACAATATAAAACATTATGGGCCGGATGTAGGTCGGTCGGTAACGGCCGAAAATCGGTATTTACGGCCGTTACCGACCGAGATTCACAAAATGGTATGTAGGGCCACATATTTTACAGATTCGGTAAATTTACCGAATCTGTAAAATACCGAATCGGTATTTTTACCGATTCGGTAACAATGAGATGTAGGTGGGACTCTTCTGAGTCCCACAAGCCTTACAGAATCGGTATTTTACCATGAAATCCAACTTCATGGTAAAAAACCGATTCCGGTGTGCATGCACATGTGTGCATGCACACCTGTGCCATATGACAGGCAGACCTGCCCTTAGGGCAGGTATGCCTGCCACATGGCCCCCGAATCTTTTTTGGGGGTGCTAGAGGGTGTCAAAGTGACACCCCCTGCACCCTTGTCAAAATCTGTATTTACCGAATCGGTAAATACCGACCGGTAATGCCCCATTCATTCCTATGGGCTTCAAAGCCCATAGGAATGAATGGGGCATTACCGGTCGGTATTTACCGAATCGGTAAATACAGATATTTACCGATTCGGTAAAAGGAACATCTGGATGTTCCTACATATCCACCCCTTAGATTTACCGATTTTTAATTACCGAATCGATAGGATTCGGTAATTAAAAATCGGTAAATCTATTTTACCTACATCTGGGCCTAGATCATTACCGTAACGGATATATCATTTACTTAAAATGCCTACTCTACGTAATTTCTTTTCCTCTATAAAGATGAACTGAACAAATTGGTGTATAATGTGAATATTGACACCTCTTAAACGAAATATAATTGCTGTCCTACAAGTTCTGACTCCCAATTCTTTAAAAATAGGCTTTAAAACAGTCTTCCGTTCCTGTAACCTTTTTGCACATAGTGTAACATGTGCTGTAAGATTTCATCACACAGCCCACAAAGCCTACAAATATTCGACGACCAATTATTCTCCCATTTTGGGGTTTCGTCTTTAGTTGGATATATGCCAAACCTTAGTAGCATGAATTTATTTTTGATCGGAGGTTTTAAATGAAAAAGCAAATAAGGTTGGACTAACAATTTATCAAAGGAGTTAGCTATGGACCAGAAGTGTTTTTTTTCTCCTCAGTTCATCTTTATCCGTTATTTCTGACAGCAGAGCAACAGTTTAGTCAATTGATTTTTAATAAACCGTTTTACTCCTCACTTCTTCTACAAAATGTGGGCATTCAAAATTGCATAGACACTCAGATAAATAATCCTGCCAACTACTCGAATATTCGCCCTTCAAAATCTCAAGCCAGTACACATTTGCTAACGTGCCTCTTCAGCTCGAGATAGTGCCAATAAAGTTTTTTAATATATTGATTGGCGGACCAATAACTGTTTCCTTAGACCATATTCCAGTCTTAAATTGGCACGAGTAATCTGTCTGGGAATCCTGAAAACTGATTTATACGTCCTTACTTCTATGTCATCAAGCAGTTTTGCCTCCTTGCCTCGAAAGATTATTGAGCCGTTAGTCCAAGGATGGAATTAACTTTGCTCTCATGACCTTCAGCAAGTGATCGTAATTGGGGCATAATAACTTATCCCTCAGTTTTCTAAAGGCAAAGGCAAGTGAAGTACCTTTAGCCTTTAAATTATTAAAATGCTGCCTAAATGACAAACCATCATCAAATGTGATTCCCATATATTTATATGATTTTACACATTCTATAGCCAAACCTTGCCCGGAGTACCACCAACCTTCAAACTTCTTAGATTTCTTGTCAGGGTGCTGTTTGCAGTAGTGTGCTGTCAGGTTGCAGGTTCTACCTCAAGGAGTCTGTCTGCTGCCTATCAAATTAACGTCCACAGGAAGGGAAATGCATATGTTTGATTCCTTCATCTTGTGGCACAAAACTAGACTGGGCACATCATCTCACTGTTTACTGCAAGGCCAGCTATTTTGCAAATTCCAATCCGCATTTGACCACAAATTACATGACAAGGTTCACGCATTCTCCACCTTTAACCCTTCAGAGTGCCCCCGCCTGCCGACCCCAGCCATTTGCTTTTGACAGGCTAAGGGAAGGGCAAGGTCAGGACGTTTATTACTTCTGTTTACTTTCTGTAGCCGAAGCAAGGTGACTTTGAGACCAGAGTTGCCAAGTGCAATGACAGGAAAGACACAGGGCAAGTTAGTCTGGGATGCAGTCACTGCCTTCCTCTAACTAACACCCTTAGACTGGAGAGGCTGCATTCCCAGCAGCAGCTCAGGGCGTTGCTAGTGTGAGAGCAGGACAGGTAGCTCTGTTTCAGCAGCAAAAGCCGTCCATTCTTTGCTATCTATCTGATTTCAGTTGGGAAAAACCTACGACCCAATTTAGGGGCAAATTTACAATAACTGGCGCATCCCTGCAAATCAGCAGGATGCGCCAGTTATTGTGCGCCACAGCTCCGCCATCATGGAAGCGCCGCATTTACAATGCGGCGCACCATGGGGCAAAAAATGTCACAGATGCGTGACGCATCTGTGCCGTAAAAGTGGTGCATTGCTGGAGTTGCGTCGCAAGCGCGATGCAGCTCCAGCAATGCCCCGGGGGCCCTATCTAGTTAATGCTTCAGGCAGGCACAGGGTTTTGACGCAGCATGGGCCTAAAAGTGACTGAGTGAAATCTTGTAGATTTCACTCAGCCACTTTTAGGAGGCGTTCCTGCGCCGCAACGCCCCCCCCCCCCCTGCGCAGGAACGCCTACATGTGGCGCAGGGCTTTACAGCGTGACCCATCTCCCAGATGCGTCACGTTGTAAGTACCCCGCACCATGGCGCAGGATTTGCGCGACCGCTGCGTCACAAAAGTGACGCAACGTTGGCGTAAATGAGGCGCAAGGGGCTTGTAAATCTGTCCCCAAAATGTTTTCAATCTGCAAATTATTTTGTTCCTCTCATTTCAGTTCCCATGAAGAAATCGTGCTGCTTCAATAGGATTGATAACTAAAAAAAAAGACTACTGCTGTTTTTTGGCATGACTGTCTGTCTGATTGATGCGCAGGGGGTTTTCATCAGGTATTGAAATCACCATAATTTTTCAAAGGCATCAGTGCATATATGGCCTGTGTTTTTGTTATGCTGCTCAATTGCAGATCGTGTAAATCAATATTTTGACAGCCGTTTAGGACTCTTTATAATACTGTCTATCAGTTTACACAGCTGCTGTTTTACATTATGCTGTTTTGTGTACGTATGGAGTGTGTTGTACAATGGAACTTTTTTAACTGTTGATTCATCTATGCTCTTCATGGCCACAAGATGGCAGTATAATGTAACTAAAAAGCAAGCCTCGCTGTTTGAGCAATAAAACTCAAGGTTCTGCGTAGACGCGAGGGTGGCTAGGAGAAGTTTTAAAAGCACAGTAGCTATGGACAGTGCATGAATAGACAGAAGAACATCAACCTTATTAAACAGAGCGAGAGAACATGCCAGCGAATAAAAGGCTACTTCAGACAATCACCACATGTAGCCCAGTGTCTTACCAGAAAAGAAAAGGTCCATTTTGTAAATGGGACTGGTCAGTCAAGCACTGTCTGTAAAACATGTACTAATCACTTTGAGGGAATAAAGTCAATGAACTAATTGCCTCAGTGGAACAAATGCATGCAGCGCGGAGCTCAAGCACAAAAGCTGCGTGTGGAACACGACGCCAATAATTCAATCTGCGGTGAGGACGCGGACAGGCTGGATCAGGCTCTGCATTGAGGCGCTGGCTTGAAAAGCGCTTTATACTGAGCTTTTTATAAAGGCGCTAATGACACAAAGGGGCTTTCTGACTCGCAGAAGACAGTCAGTGCTGAAAACTTCAATCTCAGTACCGACACTGAAACATTGATCAGCGAAAGTAATAAGATGTCAATAACATCCCACAGATTATCAGGTGCGACACATCTCATCCCAGTGTTTGGTAGGTTTACCACATTGCAGTTTCATGATTCTAAATACTCATACTATTGCTACTGCTACTACTGCGAATCGGTGCTTATGCGCACGAATCATGCACAGTTTAAAACATAGGTGCATAATGAGAAAAATACCATTATTAAAACAAAATGTGTTTTACAACAGGATATTTTGTTAGTGTTACTCGTGGAAAGATGGATGTTGCATCGGTTTCCAGTAAGAAATTAAACCACACATAATACTACTTTGTAAGTTATTTCAGTGAGTTTGATGATGAAAATCTAAACAATAAAGTAAGGACAAGGCAATGTGACAGTGATATACAGATTTATCTATGAGCCCATTGTAGTCGCAATTTCTGTGGAACATTTGTGATGCGTCACAGGAACACTTTTGCGCTGGGACGCGTGAACTATCGCAGAGCCAAAGTGACATTCGGTAAAATTTGCAAACCCTCAGCCTATCAATATTAATGAGGCATGATACTGTTTACAAATACTGCAGGTGCCGCTTTAATGGCTATTCTTGTTGTCAAATGTGTACACGGTGCGTCACATATATATGAGTGGCTTGTGACATACCTTTCTTTCATTGTGAGAAAGTTTAAAGATCTACTCATATAGCAGGCTCTGCAAATGCAAAAAACAATAGTAATCCAGGCCTAAATGTATTAACTGTACTACAAATATCGTTATCAAGCAAGTCTGAGAACCTGAACACCAATGCATCTCATATAGTATTTTTCCTAATGTAATTTTATTTCTATTGTTTTTTTAAATACGTTAGACCATGCCTCATTGGTAGAGCTGAACAGAAGCGTTGTTTGCAATACATCCATAAACAAATAACATTCCAAGCAGGTAACATGTTCAAATAAAGATAGATGATAAAATGAAAATAGGGAAATAAGTCCTTGCACGGGATCGAAACGCGGCATGCTGATGGAGGACTATGGCTGACAATAAATCTACTTTTGCACCTACCTGGGTCCTGGCTCCTCTGTTTCCTGCGGCAACATGTGGATTGACTGAAGGGACGAAGGGAGTATGCGAATATATATATATATATATATATATATATATATATATATATATATACATATATATATATATATATATATATATATATATATATAACCTACTGGCGGTTGCCAGTAGGTAGTTATAGTTAGGACCTAGTTTCCATAGGAAATCCACAACATTCTATTTGGAATAACTTTGGCGCCGGTGGATAAATCTTTGCAAATTTCTCCAAGAAAATGGCCTGCTCCGCTCCGCTCCTTCCCTGAAAGTTTGGGGGTGATTCGTCAAGTGGGGGCCGAGAAAAAAGGGGGGTCCCAAAACGTGTTTTCCCAATGCAATATTTAGCCAGGGCTACAGCCCGAACTGCTGAACGGAATTACACCAAATTTGGCAGAGAGGTAGAGTTCGGGTCGCAGATTGTGCTTTTTGTTAAATGGTGTAAATCCGTTCAGTAGTTTCTGAGAAAATTAAAAGTAACATCATTGCGATATCTAGAGACGAAGTACCGCACGCGTACGGAAATCCGTACAATTACGAGCAGGAGCTGCATGCTGATTGGCTGTCAACTGTCTGTCAACACTCCAAACCAGGAAGTGTTGGCAGCCATCTTGTGTGTCGCTAGAACCGAGTCACAAGAAAACAGTAAAACAAAGTTGAGGAATAACGAAAGGGGATAGAGTAGAAACATGTTGACACTCTAAGCCTAAATAAAAAAATTGCGGGGTACTCGTATTGAATGCGTACGTTGTGGAATAGGAAAAAAAAACTAGAAGACTGTTTTATTCTCAATTAGCCCCCGGGGGGGCTAAATCCCGGGGGCATTTTTTTCCATAGAGGGGGGCTTGTAAGGTACTCCGAGACCCGTGGAAAGGCACCCACTAGGTTTTTATTTTGAAGTATGGACACAGGGAGCCATCTGGGGTCGTGGGGGCATTGCGGCTAAAAAAACAGTTTTTTTAGAACTAACTTTACTGATTAAAAAAAGAGCTATATTTCTATGATAGTATGTAAAACTTTTGTTTTTTTGTTTTTTTTAAGCATGCACAGCCTCGTTTCCAAGCCCATGTTTCTTTTTTTATCTTCAAGTTCACCAAGCAAAGCTGTCCTCATTTCAGGTACTACATTTGCCGCTTTCTTTTGCCGGGCCGTGTGTGTCATCCGCTGCAATACTTTTGTAATATATTAATAA
Organism: Lissotriton helveticus; assembly: GCF_964261635.1. Lineage (NCBI taxonomy): Eukaryota > Metazoa > Chordata > Amphibia > Caudata > Salamandridae > Lissotriton > Lissotriton helveticus. The sequence goes on from NC_136062.1 coordinate 303,147,019, forward strand.
TCATATTCTATCTATATTTATTTGAAAATGTATTGCCGAGGCGCCAAACGTTGATTACATACTCCGTTCACCACCATTTTAGTACTTTTCTTCCGTTATTTTTATTATACCTGTTAGTTTCATTTTACCCTCCGCCTATGTTCTCTGTGATAGATGAGATTTCCTACCACAGACACCATGGCGTTTGTCCTTGGACTCTGATGTTATCAGACTTGGTCACAGGCATAACTAAAATCTAATTTGAAGCACGTAAGCCACAGCCAATACAACGCGTGTCCGTCACCACAAAGTACTTTTCAACCTTACTGTCAAACATCTTACTATAGTACTTCAAATTATAAATATAATTTTTGTTGTAGACCGTCCCCCCAAAAAAAACAAGTATATGTTTTTTTTATTAACTTTTATTAAAACAACTATAACTGTAAACGTAACATAAAGATAATGAAATAAACAACTAGAAAAATAACTTCAATAAAACAGTATTATAAACAAATTGTGATGTGGACTCCAAAAGACGTTGGGTGGGTAATCTGCAAAACAAAAAAGAAAAACAGAGTTTAAAGTTATGTAGATGCGACTAAATAAGGTGAAGAATTACAAGTGAAGGTAACAGTACGATTTTACGTGTGCAGTGTGCCTAGTACATTTCACTTCTGTTACAGTCCCGTGTTCAAGTGGTGTCTATATGGAAGTGCCTACTGTGTTACTGACACAAAAGTGGTACAACGGGATTGTAAATACGCTGACTTATTTCTAATACATTGCAGTGGAGGCATTGTATATCTAAGCCGCTGTGCTTAGCTTGTATGAACACTGCGGCCACCGGAGTTCACATCTTGAATTCAACTGTGCCTCTACACGTCAAAGACGACAGCAGTGTCTATAACTTTAAAAGAGAAAGAGAAATGATGTCACGGAGAGTGAGAGTGTGAGAGAAAGAGAGAGAAAAGAACATTAAAACTGTCTAGCAGAGTCTGGAGTTGAGATTTTTTCTTGAAAAGTCAGACGCAGATTTACCAGCTCCTTGCGCCACTTTTCCCATGTTAAAAGTGATACAAAAGCGGCACAAGAAGCTTGTAGATCTGTTTCTGAGACTATTGTAACCTATCTAAGTGAAGGTACACTACGATTTTACATGTGCAGTGTGTCTAGTACATGCATTGCAATGGTGGCATTGTATATCTAGGCCGCTGTGCTTACCTTGTATAAGCAGTGCGGCCACCGGAGTACACAACTTCAAATCAAGTCTGGTTCTACAGGTCAAAGTAGACAGCAGTGTCTATAACTTTAAAAGAGAAAGAGAAATGATGTCACAGAGAGTGAGAGAGAGAAAGAGAGAGAAAAGAACATTAAAAGTGTCTCGCAGAGTCTGGAGTTGAGTTTTTTTCTTGAAAAGTGAGACGCAGATTTACCAGCTCATTGCGCCAGTTTTCTCATGTTAAAAGTGACACAAAAGTGGCGCAATAAGCTTGTAGATCTGTTTCTCAGACTGTTGTAACCTGTCTGTTGTCACTGCTCGAAGGTAATTATATATTTCTACATAGTCAAGCTGCTGCACACTACCCACTCTCTCCTTTCACAAATAATTTGTTGTTGTTTCGGAAACAAAATTCTTTGTCACCTAGTGCCATTGGCGTGATTGAAAGATGGTGCTCTACGTGTCGAAGAAGTCTTCACTGTAATCAAGAGTGGTAAACACTTCAATTCAGATAAGGTTGTATACAGCAAAGTGGAGAGAACAGCGTCCAAAACTTTTAAAAAGAAAGAGAAACGATGTGAGAGAGTAAGAAAGAGAAAGAGAAAAAAGGACATTTAAACGTGGGAGAGACACACACGACCGGGGGGGGTACCTGAAGCCAGAGGCACAACCACAGTCAAAAATATCAGGGGGGGCTTAAGTTGAAGCAAAAAGAAGAGTGGAGCTGCAGGGGCTGTAAGCGGGGGGGACATCAAAACCTCATTAACAAGCAAAATGTCTTTAAAAGACCTGTGACGTACTCGGGTGCGACGGTGTGTGGGCCGAGGAAGCTATGCCATCGTAGCTGAAACCCCGTTAGCCCAATGTGTGTTTTGCATGCCTGCTGCATACTACACATTCTTTCCTTTCACAGATAACTTGTCGTCGTTTCAAAAACAAGCTTCTTTGCTCACCTTGTGCCATTGCCGTCGTCCTTGTTACATTCTCCATCGTGAAGCTGTACATCTAAAAGATATTAAAAGAAAGATGTTATGATTGGTCATTGTTACTATATTAATTTGGAGTTAGATTACATCGCGCTTTTATACACGTTCATTCTCACATTTCTATGAACTGTTTGTATTGGTAATATTCCGGACATTTCAGCGATTCTAAAAACGTTACTGCTATTGGGAAAAAAATGTATGCATGTAAATTAATACACTATATAGGAGTGCGTTCGTCTAAAATACTAAGTCGTATTTTTGTATGTAGTCAGCTACAACCCTTTGCCTCCCTCCGATGCGTACTCAAGCCTCACTGCTCACCTTTTCATGGAAAAGACACCTTCTTCATGATGTAGTCCCGATCTCCAACAAAGAAGTCTCAAATATGGTGCCGAGTCTTGATATCTCTATGGATAACGACATACTTCTGCTCCCATCATCATCATCATTGCAGGTTCTTCACCCGCTCAGTGCTTCGGGCGCCACTAACTCAGTGATGAAAGAGGCCAAGCATGTAGTAGTGGGCCCCTTGTTCGGTGCTTTGGGAACAACTTTAAAATGGCGTACAACACGTGCGCTCCATCTTTTTTATACATAGGATCACGTGTGTAGTGACGGATACGCTGAATGGGTGTGGTGTGGGTGTATACCAGCCATGAGGGAGTGTGTGTGTCGATCTGACAACTAGACCTGCAACTAAGAAATCACTACAATGGAAATTAGGGCCTTGTACTGTTGTTGTGTTTTCCTGGTAGCGTAAGAGTGGCTTTCTTTTTTCTATGTGACGTTACGATACAGTCACCATGTATGCAGCCTATTTTGTGACGCATTTTATTGTACAATGCATTTCAAAAACTAGTTGTGGTAGGGTGCTTTTAAAATAAACTGTGTACTCTGCTTATGAGTTTGTTGAGTGTAGAAGTATTGTTTTTTTCTATTTTCTATTCTATCATAATTGTGCTGACTTTTCTCCTTTAGCGTGCAGTACTATATTATTTTATAAAATGTATAACTGTTGAAATCATCTTTGAAAGAAGAATGTAAGCATGTAAGCTGCTCTTTGTGACGAAAAGCAATGCCGGCTCCCGCAGGAAGTGGGGAGCCGGCTGGGACCGTGGAGGGATTTGTGATCTTCCCATGGTCCACAACGTTACATTTGAGCCCCGGGGTATGGGGTCCTCGGGGATTATAAAAAATTAGTGATAAAGGCTATTTTTTTTATGGAAGATTTATCATACGCGCACCAAGCACGTATGGACGACGTACTGTGCGAAGATTGGAAGTTATCCCATAAGCGTACTAAAGGAAAAAAAAGAAGGCTATTTTTCAGATAATAATGTAGTGTATGTGTTTAGATGTTGGGTGGCTCTAAAAAGAGCCCTTGTGTTTATTGGGAGATTTTAGTACCTAAAAGTAAGTACCAATGCAGAGTCTAAAGTTCAAGAGGAAGAGTCTGTTACCCTCATCTGTAAAATATACACCGTCTCTCCTATAGATGTCATGCATATTGAAATGCGGATTGTTGTGGTAGATGGACCCCATTCGATAGTCTCGGAGAAAGGCAGAAACAGATTTATTCACATGTTTCCTAGCTTTTACTCAATCTGTTGACAATAGTGGTTGGACCAGTTCCATTTCTGCCTTTGGCATATATTAGAATAGACAAAGGCAGTTTTGGGGAAAGTATCATCAATTGTGCAAAGGTGTCCTTCATAAGCATTTCCAGACCTACCCCTGTCAAAGTGCCTAGGTCATTGCCACCACAGTGCAAAATTATGAGGTCAGGGTGTTGGAGATGTAAAAAGGATTTCACCAATGGCATCAATTGGTGCCACTTTAATCCTGTCTGTCCAATCCATTTAATGTCTATATTTGGTAAATGTAGGTCTTTGTGAATTCTGTTCTGTTCTGCGTACCTTTGGCCCCAGAAAATATAGCTGTGTCCCACAATCCACACTGTAAGCATCTTGAAGAGAGGTCTGGATGCACTCTGATGGTCTCGGTCAAAGAAATGCCTGTTTGAAAAGTAAGATTTTTCTAAAATGGTGAACAACATGCAGTTTTGGAAAAAGAAAAGCAATGATTAGTTGTTTGACAACATTCTACACAGAGCTAGGATGCATGTTTCTGTTTTTTAAAAGCCTGATTTTTATTGGTTAAGAAAAACTGATAGAAAAGAACGTTACATAAGATAAGCTGGTATATTCTCATGTCAAGCACACTTGCTGTTTTATTCTGCAACAATGTATGATGAACTTTTCACCTGTGTGCTCAGTTAGGTGTTCCCTGAAGTGTTTCTATGGTAACTGGCAGAATGAGGAATGGGAGAAGGGTTGAAAGTTGTGTCTGTTGGAAAGCGTGCAAAAGTTCAAGCAATATAAAAGTGTATTTCGTTTTGATTTAATATGGGAATATATGTGATTTTTTTATTTAATTGTATATGTGTGTAGATTGCGTGTGTAGATTGACAGGAAAAGTTTGCTATTTGCTATAGGACTTCCTGACCCCCTAGGACAGCTTAGGGAGTTTTACAATGATCCCCAAGGTCAAAATCTTTGATGGCCTTTGTTGAGCCTTTGATGGCCCTTGGGTGTACCACCTCTGAGGTCCGGCTCCTGTAGTGTTACGGGGTGCCTATTCCCGGGACACTGCTGTTTGCTATGGTAGGGTGAGAGTTCTCTTTTAAGCAGGAAAGCAGATTGCTTTTTGTCTGAGTGAACAGCATGTAAGCTAGTCTCTCTGACAAAAAGCAATGCCAGCTCCCGAAGGTCGCAGGGAGCCGGCTGGGACTGTGGGGGTTTTGGGGCTCCCCCCTTGGTCCTGAATGTTATATTTGAGCCCCGGAGAATGGGGTCCCTGGGGATTGTAAAAAATTAGTGATTTTTATTTTTTTTACGTTATATTGACTGTAAGCGTACAGTGAGAATTCTGAAAGTCGTTCCATAAGCGTACGTCAGCAAGAAAAAATCAATTAAAATATATACTTTATAGATATCTATCAAGTTTATGTGTTTATATGTTAGTTGCTTCTAATGAGACCGTTTCTCTTTTTTGGTACTTATAAGTAAGTGCTTATGCATAGTCTAAATTTGTTGAGGAGCTGTGTTTTATAGAGTGCTGAACTTTTGACCTCTGTTGACAGTTGACCTTTGCATGATCTGTTGGGGGTAGGGTGGAAAGTTATGTCAGTTGGAAAGGTTTGAAATGTTGAACCAGTAGAAATGTGTGTTTCGTTTTGAATTAATGTGTGAAGGATTTTAATTGGTTATTTACATGTATGTATGTGTAAAATGAGAGGGAAAATGTTCCATTTTGTGGTTCTGCTGCAAACACTGAACTAGAGAGATTCTGTATAAGAATATCTACTGTGTGAGTGGCATTCTTCTTAATCTACAAATCAATTTGAAAGGTGAGTTGATAAGTTGTATGGGAATGTTTGTGGTGCATCTTTGTACCTTAAGGAATTATATTTGTCCCTTTTTTAACGTTTTATAGTAGTAAATGTGTTGATAATATGCCGTAGAGAATTCCAATAGAAGCCCATGTTAACACCAGAACAAGGGCTTCTATTGGAATTCTCAAGGGCATATTATCAAGCCCATTATCGCCGCTTTAGCGGCAATTTCCTGCCGCTAAAGCGGCGATAATTTAACGCCGTTCCTTGATAATATGCCCCTATATTTGTCCCTTTTTCCATAATTTCTAGCCTCTCTTGTTATACTCCCCTCTCTATCCTCTTACTTCTTCCTCTCTCTCGGTACTACTCTCTTTTTCTTATATTGGCCTCTGTGCTCATATTGCCCTTCTTTGTCTTCATATTTTCCTGACTCTCCTCTTATTCCTTCTGTCTCCTTATTTTCTACCCTCTCTCTTCATATTTCATTTTTTCTTGATACTCACTGTTCTGTCCTCTTTCAAGTTTCTCTCCCTCTGTATATACCCTGTGTGTCTTTGTTGTTTTATTGTGTTTATTTATTTATTTATTTTAAAAGTTTTATATAGCGCGGACAAGATCTTTGCAGATATCAGAGCGCTTTACATAGAGGGGTACATGAGGGGGCATAGTCATACAAATAAATCAAATCAAATAAATCAATAGATCAAATAGTACAAATAGGTTACAATAGGTTACATAGAGGGGTACATAAGGGAGCATAGTCAGACAGATAAATCAATAAATCAAACAGTACAAATAGGTGACTGCAACGCCAATCATGTGAGTGATGAGACAACTCATACAAGTAGGCAAAGGGGTTAAGCAGATACATGTAGTACAAATCGGTGCCGAGTATTAGTTTTTTTGATGTAATAGTGGCAGAAATAATGTAGTAAATTGCATATTTATTTGGAAAATGAGTCAGTGTTGTTCACTGAAATGTAGTAGTTATATACATGGAATATGTATAGTCACTTAAATGTTTTTCAGTAGTAAATGGTAAAATGCATGGTCTCATATTTTTTTGTCTAATATCACACTGTGTATGTGTGTACATTAAGGAATTATGGGGCATATTATCAAGCCTGGGCGATAAAATTATCACCGCTTTATCGGCAGGAAACTGCAGATAAAGTGGCGATAATGGGCTTGATAATATGCTTTATGGAATTCCAATCGAAGCTCATGTTAGATGTCCTTCACATTTAACATGAGCTTCGATTGGAATTCCATAGAGCATATTATCAAGCCCATTATCGCCACTTTATTGGCAGTTTCCTGCCGATAAAGCGGCGATAATTTTATCGCCCAGGCTTGATAATATGGCCCAATATTCGCCCCTTTTTAAACATTTTACAGTAGTAAATGTGTTTTGGTAAAATGCATGGTCCTATAATTTTTGGGGTAATATTACACTGTGCATCTGTGTACATTAAGGAATTATATTCGCCCCTTTTTGCATATTTTCTACACTCTCTTGTCATACTCCCTCCTCTCTCGTCTTACTCCTTCCTCTCTCATTATGCTATCTTCTTTTTCTTATATTCTGCTCTCTTTTTATACTTTTTTTCATACTTGCTACTCTTTTTGTATATTCCTACTACTCTTTATATTCTCTCTAGTCTTTATATTCACCACTGTCGTCATAGTTCTTACTGTCTTCTCATAGTACTCCCTCTTTCCTTATACGCTCAGTCTTCCCTTATATTTGTCTTTTCTCCACATTTTTGTCTCTGTGTCTCTTTACATTCCTTCCTCTTTCTTCATATATACTCTTCTGTTCTTATATTCTCTGTTTCTTCTTATTCTTGCTGTTCTTTGCAGGAACTCTCTATTATTTTCTCATACTTTTCTTTTTCTTCTCATACTCTTGTTTCTGTACTCACATTCCGACTCTCTTTTCTTATACTTCGCACTCTCTACTAATATTGCCGTCTTTTCTTATCGTCACATTCCTCTCCTCATTTTCAACCCTGTTCTTATACTCCCCCCTGTTTTCATATTCTACTCTCTCTTCTCTTACTTCTCCATTTCTCCTCATACTACTGCATTTTTCTTATATTCCCGTTTGTCCTATGCTACTCTCTGTGTTCATATTTTCCTCTTTTTCTTCATATTTCTTTTCTATTTGAATTTCCTCTCCTCTCTGTTTATACTTTACTCCTCGCATACACGCTGCAGCACTTTCCTCATACTCTCCCTCTTTTCATACTGACCTCTCTCTTTATATTTGTTTCTCTTGTCATACTTCTGCCTCTTTCGTCATATACTTTTCACTCTTCATAATCCTCCATCTGTTTATACTCCTTCTTTTCTCCTCATACTGTATCCTCTGTTCTTGTACACCCCTTTTTTCCTTATGCTCCACTTTTCCTCACATTCTCCGTGCTCTCTTCTGGTACTGTCCTCTCTCTCCTTTTCACACTGTCCTTTGCTAGTATTCCTTTTTTGTTCTTATAGTTGCGCGTCTTTTCACATATTCCTGCTTTTTTCTTTTTAGTCTTTCTCTCTCTTCTTGTAGTGCCCCCTCTGTCCTCTCACTCTCTTTTTTCTTCTTATACTCTTTCTTCTCTCCTCATATTTACATGTTTCTCTTCATACTCTCCCTTACCTATTCATACTTTCCAGTGTATTCATACTCCCTTTATCCCCTTATATTGCAGTGTCTGTTTATACTCCCCTTTTTCATTATATTTTCCCTTGTTTCATACTCCTTCCTCTCTTGTTGTAAGTACTTTTATTTTCATAGTGCCATGTTTGTCCTCACAATCCTCCCTCTCGTCTTATAAGTAATATAGTAGAATATTTCATAGATTTATTTTTGTAATGTTATATATATTTTTTTATAATAGATTCTGTTTATCAATACTGAAAAAGAAGAGGTGTTAGCTGATGAAGTTTTGGGGAGACGTCCTAAAGCTCCAGTGTACACTTGGAATTGTCGTAGTATTTGTAGTGTACGGCAAGAATCTATTGATTTTTTATGCAATTTCTTACGTAACTATGCTAAGAAAAGTGTTAAACAAAAGATTAAGATGTTGCAAGGACTAGACCCTTGCAGAGTGAGAGAAAATACTGGTTTGCAAGGTCATTCTCTGGCTTGTCTTTCTAAAAAAGTATGTCAAAGTGTTTTTCACCATTTCAGGATGTTAGCAGTACATCATTCTGAAATGAGGAAATTAGTCAGAAGATTGGATTTTGCAAAAAGTCCAGGACTATTGTTAAAAAAGTTGAACAGTGCTCTTTTGCATGGATCTGTATCAAATGTAATGAACGTTTGTGATGAAATTGAGGTTAGTTATTTTGGTCCTGAGGAAGACAGTGCAGAAATTGAGATATTAATAGAAGGAAATGTAGAAGAGAATGTACAACATTGTAGTACAGAACATTTTGAGCAAGAAATTACAAAGTTTAAGGTGATTTCAGGTGAAAGGCCAAATTATTCTTGTATCTATTGTCGACGAACTCATTATAAAAATCAGACCAGGACTGTTGATTTGTTATTTAAAAAGTGAAAAGGAAGATAATATTGAGTGGAAGGATTTTGCAACTTATTTGTTGGTAGAGAATTGTTTTAATTTGGGTTCTGATCAGCGTATTTGTAAATATTGTTATAACAAAGTAGATGAGAACAAAATGCCTGCTAGAGCTGTGCATAATAATCTTGAGTTGGTAAATATTCCTTCTGAACTGATGGATTTAAATACCTATGAGTCTTTTCTTATTCAATGTGTGCATCCATTTCAGGCTATTGTTTGTATGGAGCCTAAGACAGGAAAATTGCCTCCTTCAGATTTACAGAGAGGATTAAAGGGAAGAGTTGTATATTTGCCTCTAGATTTAAAGAAAAATATTGAAATAATTGGTGTAGAAAATACAGAGGATGAACCTTTAGTTATTCTTGTTAATGGCGTTCCTACTAAGAGTAAGAAAATCTGGCAAGAATTAATGGATGTTAGGAAAGTGAAAAAGGCAACGTCGTATCTGGTAAAAAATCATCAATATTATAAAAATGTATATGTGAGAGAAGAAGAAATAACTGTAGAACAACATAGTGACTTGCCATCTGGGCAAATTGAAAAAGTGGATGTGTCCAGAACTGAAGAAATCTACGAACATTACAGTGTTCATCCACTGCATTCTAAAGAAGTGATGGAGAATACTATAGAGATATTCCAAATGAAAGACGCAAAAGGAAGTCCCTTTAGTGTATGGGAAAAAAGCTTGGAAGCTCGTTGTTTCCCTCAGTTGCTTCCCACAGGAAACGGAGGACGATATGATGACCGACCTGTGTAGATTCCTGCATCTGAATACCGGACATCAAGATTATATGCAGAAGATCCAAGATTTCGACAATGTATTCCGTATTTGTTTCATCTTTTGTTTGAGAGTGATTTGTCTGGACTTTGTTCTGCAGTAAACCATGTATTGAAAACAGGTGTACATCTGCAAAATGTTTCGGCAAACAAATTTATGGATAAAGTACTGCAGAAAGATAATGTTTTGGAATTTCAGCTAATTAATCTCATGGCATGTCAGCGTGGTACTAATGAGTACTGGTAGCGTCGTCATGGAGAACTGAAATGTATACTTATGAACTTAGGAACTCCTACATGGTTTCTTACTCTAAGCTGTGCTGAATATGCTTGGGATGATTTACTTCTATTTCTTCGAGAGCCAAATCCAAATATACTAAATATTGAATACAAGACACCTGGAGCATTGTGCTCTTTGGATCCAGTTAATGAATGCAGGTATTTCAATCATAGATTCGAAGCTATGATGTCTTTTATCACCAATAAAAAAAATCCTCCTCTTGGAGAGGTTCTGGATTTCTTTTGGAGAAAGGAGTATCAAGCGAGAGGTGCTCCTCACATACATATGCTAATATGGATCAAAGATGCTCCCAGATTTGGAACTGAGTCAGATGATACTGTGCTGTCTTTTATTGAAGAATATGCTACATGTGATATACCCAAAAGAACACAAGATAAGGACTTAAGACAACAAGTCTTACGATTCCAAAGCCATCGTTGTGGGAAATACTGTAGTCGAAAGTACAAATCTAAGGACAAGTTCTACACCAAATATCGTTTTGGATTTCCACGTCCTGTAATGTCAAAAGGAAGAGTGAACAGTGTTATGTCATCTTTGCGACATACTATCACAAGAAAGTCTCCAAAAAATAGCTACAACTTAAAAAGAAATGAAGAGTCAAAATACATAAATGACTACAACCCAGTCATTTTGTCCATGTGGAATGCTAACATGGATATCCAATATGTTGCAGACAATTCCATTGCTGTTGCTCGATATGTAACATCCTACATAACCAAATCAGAAAAGATAGAATTGAAGGAAATGTGGGAAGAGATTTCCCACGAGAAGAGTCTAAGTAAGAAATGATATAGTTACAGTTTGAAGATGTTATCTCATCGGGAAATTGGAGAGTATGAATGTTCAGTAAGCATGGGCGGATTTTGCGGATCCACGATTCGCAGATTTGCGTATTCACGGATCGTGGATCCGCAAAATCTGCGGATTTTGCGGATTTGCGAATTTGGGGCGGGGCTTCCATGCGAGTGCACATGCCTCTTGATGAGGGTGCCGCTGGGATTCTGGTTGTTTATCCCTTCTCCAATTAATAGTCTTGCATGGACCAGGATGAGGATGTTGCACAAGAACCAAGGAGCACATTGAATGTTAGGCCTCAAAGACACTTGGGAGAAAGTGAAGGAGGTTTCACGCAGCAACACATTCTGCAAGTCAAAGTCCCAGGAGGAAAGAGGAGGCCAGCACCCAAAGAAGATTTTCAATGCAACCACAACTAGGAAATGAGAATACGAAAACAAAGCACACATGAAAAACAACACAATGGGGAAAGAAATGAGAAGCACCAGCGACGTTTGCTAGGGAACCATTGAGACAAGGCCTACATGACCCAAAGAGACACAGCAAGAAACCCCCATTGATTATTTTAAAAGCAGATTTTAACCAGGACCAAGATTGCCATCCATGCCGTGTATTAAACCCATTACAGGAGGCGGGGAAGCTACGTCAACAGCATTGTGTATGACGTGACACGCCAAATAATGCCAACAAAGTGCATCAGGGGCACAACTAAACTGTTGACAGTGAAAAAAGACTGCATGCCTACTCTTACCAAACTCCTCCTGCAGCCCGGCCTTATAGTCCATGCCAGGTATTGTGGGCAGCAGTGCCATAAAAACTCGCTGTAAAAGTGGTTGAGAAGCACGCCTTTCTCTGAAAGAAATAGGAATAAAACGGGTCAAAGTGCACTACTGCAATCGGTTTCTCATGGAAACATCGAGGGGGTGAGGGTGGGGAAGTACTTGCCACTTATAAATGTATCACCCGTACTCAAAGTGTGGAATTAGATTAACAGAAAGATCATAAAATGGTCCTGCCATTGCTGTAAACGCATATTCTGCTTGTAATGTGCGAACGAGGAGCCGCTAAAGAATTGCTTTTCTGAAGAGATCGAAATCCACACATCATAGTTTTCCGTCAAGCAGAGGAATGGATTACTGAATAATCAGTAAAATCGCTTGGTTTACGCATAGAAAGGTCTACGCATGTTTCTGTTTCTCCCTGTACTTTCACGGCCCTTTCCTTAATAGCAGGCATTCAGTATGTCTGGCGGAAATGTGCATTTTCTCTTATGTTTTCTTTAAACAGGGTGGAAACGAAACTTCCAAAAATGTTTGTGAATCCCCCCAGACAAGGAAGTTTGTGGATACTCAAAGGATTCGGTTCATTCTTTGATATGGTGATCACCGAAGGGAGGCAAATTCTGGCCAGTGATTAAAAATTTAGGACAAAAGTTCAAAATTAAAGAAAACAATTCATGATAAATAATCAATCCAACAGACCCATCTGATGTCAAGCAATAGTACACCAGTAACTGAATAAACATCCCACACAAGCACATATCAAAATAGTTTTATGTTCTTTGACTTGTAAGCTACAAATAATTTGTTGTCAGTCCATGTCACTGGCACCGGGTTTTGACTTAATTAGTGCATTCTGATGCAAAGGCCTCTGTCCAGCATCACAGCTGAACCCTGCCCTGCACCCCACACCTGCCTGGCCTGTTGTAACTATTTTACGATGGTGCCGGCAAGCTGCCAGTGCCATCCTAAAATAGTTGCTACATTAGCTTCAACAGGAAGCGCGAATAGATAAAATAAAGCAGATGCACGAGCGCCTGCTTGATTTTATCTATTTGTGCTTCCTGTTGAAGCTAATTTAGTAACTATTTTACGATGGCGCTGGCAGCTTGCCGGCGCCATCGTAAAATAGTTACAACAACAGGCCAGCAAGGCTTGAACTTTTGACCTAGGAATCCGCCGCTCGCGGATTGCGAATTTTCGGTAAATTCGCGAGAGTTCGCGGATCGCGAATTTACCGAAAATCCGCAAAATCCGCGAGCGGAGCGGAATTAGCGCTCATGCTTAATGTTCAGATCTCTTATCATCTGCTAGTCTATACTCCAAATCTAGAAGAATCATTTGGGTGAGTTTAGGTCTTGCTGCAACATGAAATCGAGTACTTAAATCTGTACAAGAAATTTAATATTTAGCTGAAAAAGAGCCAGAAAGTGCAGATATTGTGAAAACAAATATGTTGGATACATATTATCCAAATAAAAGTCATCATCTAGAAAACATGTGTCTCTATGAAGTCATTCAAAACTATATTTTTAAACGGAATATTATAGAAAACATCAATAATGGTATATATGCCGTGGTTGGTTCCGAAGGATGTTTGGTGAAACAAAGAAAAGGACATTTGATTAATCAGCGTAAACTGAGTTGCGAAACTCCTGACAAAAGGGAATTTTACTATTTAGCTCTTTTGCAACTTTTCAAGCCGTGGCGTTCAGAATTGGAATAACTTGGAGATTTTCAGAGCTATGAAGATTCGTTCTACGCAAGTAAAGATAGTATAGAATGTCCTGTTTTTGCTAATTATGTGAAAATGTTGAACGCTGAAATTGAGCAAGAAGTTACAATTGCAGCTGAGATTGCTAGAGACAGTTCTCAAGAAAGTCAAACTTCTGCTCTGTTGAGTCAGGACCCACTAGGAGAACTGATTGCTCAAAATAAAGCAGCAACTGCTATGGAAGAGGTGGAAACAGCAATGTATCAAACTCAAGAAGTTGTAACAAACTTGGGAAACTTGGAAGAACAACTAAATCTTGAGCAGAAAGAAATATATGAGCAAGTGAGAGAACAGATTGACCATGGATTACTTCATGAGAAGAAAGAGTGCTCTTGCTCATCATTTGAACCTATCCGAATGTACATGAGTGGACAAGCTGGAACAGGCAAAAGGTTTTTTAATTAAAGTATTCACAACATTTCTACAGAAAACAACTGAGTCGCATTTGTCTTGTGTTGTCACTGCTCCAACTGGATTAGCAGCCCACAATATTAAAGGAATTACTTTACATCGTTTATTAATGCTACCAGTAGAGCATGAAAACAAATTAGAATACCACAAGCTATCTGGAGAAGCTTGTTGTGAATTTCAAGAGTCTTGAGGAAAATGAAACTTCTCATTATTGATGAGGTAAGCATGGTATCAAACTTAATACTTGCCTTTGTGCATTTAAGAATGCAGCAAATTCTTAAAACAGAGTATGATGTATTATTCGGAGGAAAACATGTCATAGTTTTTGGAGATCTTCTACAACTTACTCCTGTAAAAGGACAACCTGTGTTTAAAACACTGGCGCATGAAGATACCAGAAAGTCTTTGGGGAGCATTGGAAATGTAAACATTTGGTCATATTTTGAGTATAAGGAACGTATTACAAATATGCGACAGGCAAACAATGCTGATTATGGAACTATTCTTCAAGGTATAAGAATTGGAAAATTGACTGAACATGGCAAACAAGCTTTACAGAGATGATTACTTTCCAATTTGTTTCCAAATGAAAATATTGTCCCAGAGAAAATATACATGAGAATTGCAGTAAACAAATCTGTAATCTGCTGAATGCCAATACTGCATGAAATGTTCTATATTCAATGAAGAAATGTTAAAGTTGGAAAATGAAGAAAATATAAAATTGGAAGCGATTGATAAAATAGAACTTGAAGTAATCACTATTATTTTGACTGAAAAGTTGAAGAGGAAATCGGATTCTTTAGAGAAATCGATAAGTAAAACTGCTGGTTTAGAAAAGAATTTATATGCATGTGTAAACTGTGGGGTAATTTTAAGACGTCATTTAAATGTGGAAAAAGGTTTAGTAAATGGATCAATGGGTAAAATAGTTAATTTTGTTAATTATGTAATTATGTAAATAGAGATGGTATCGAGTTTTTGAAAATCAAATTTAATGAAATTGAAGAAGTACAACAATTTAGTCATTGTTCATCCCGGTTTTTGCTTGTAAAAAAAACAGTTTCCTATTTGTTTGGCGTCTGCGGTGATCATTCATAAATCTCAAGGTTTAAGTGTAGATAGTGCTTTAGTGAATATTGAAATTACTGTCTTCAAAGAGGGTACGGCACATGTTACTTTGTCTCAAGTGAGAACTTTATCTGGATTGTACTTGATTGATTTTGATGAGACAAAGATTAGTGCAGATGCAAGTTGTGTGAAAGAGTCTAATAGGTTAAGAAGAGAATATGCACCCAATTTAGGTCAATATCCAATATTTGAAAAGCGTGTGGTAGGTAGTAAAAGAACATTTGAGAATATGAATTTGAGATAGGAGGCAAAAAGAAAAAGGACAGTGTTGAAGAGAATGTTGGTTATCAGTTTAAAAATAGTTCTGGTGTCAACTGCTATGCTAATGTAGCTGTTAATGTTATTTTTTATTGAAAGTTTGCTACAACAAATTGTTGAAAATCGGAAAGAAAGATTCTGTTTGTTGTTATCTTGTGTTTATGAGAAATGTAGTAGTGATAAAAGTAATTCAAAGTGTTTCTGATATTTGAAATGTTTTGGACATATGTTCTGGTTCTACTCAATTTACGCAGAATATTCAGCAAGATTGTCAGGAATTTGTAATGTATATGCTTGTTGTATTGGAAGATGAAGGTATAGATATTGAAAATCTTTTTGGCCTTTCTTATAAATGGGAACATAACTGTGAACATTGTTTGTTTACATGTAGCAGTAACATTGAGAGTCAAAGACTCATATATTTGACTTTACCTGACTGTGAATCAGTGTCTTTTAACAATCTAATTAGAGGAGCAAGTTGAAACATGGAGTGTAGACAATGTAAATCAGAAACGTCATCAACATTATTTATACAAAGATATGGACAGCATGTAATTTTAATGCTGCAACGTTGTAGAGCTTATGGAAGAAAATTGGAAACTTTAATTAAAAATGTTGTAGCTTGTCAAGTTTCAATATCAGGAAGAACTTTTGTAGCTGTTGCAATTATTTTTCATGATGGACCATGTACAACATCTGGACATTACACTGTTTATTTAAAGTGTCTAAAAGGTTGGATACATTGTAATGATAGTCAATTGGTTTTTAAACAACGTTTGCCTAAAGAATTACCAAATTCTTACCTAATATTTTTAAAGCCAAAGTTTTAGGAACAAAAATTGGCCTTTCAGGATTACTGCTGTTAAGGTAGGTTAGTATGGTGTTGTAGAGTATTTTGTAAGTGAGGGTGAGCTTGAAGATGATCCTCTTGTTGATATTGAGGCAGTGTATGTGTATCAGGTGGGGGGGTGATGTGGCTGCAGCAGGGGACATTGATGATCAAACAATAACAAAAAACTGCAAGTGGGAGTGAGGGTCCTAGGGGAATGGTTAATGTTTTTAGACCTGCTTGTACCTTGTCCCCCAACTGAACAATATGTAAACACACAAAAGGTATCAAGGGTCTTTTTTGTATTTAAGGCTTAGTACCAAATTGTGGTGCTTAAGCTCTGGGATGCCAAATGGTCATCAGAGAGATAGACAAACATAGGAGAGACAAGTAAGTAATCTGCAGATAACGGTCTACAGAGAAGAAGAAAGAAACCCATCAGCCCACCAATTGGCGGAACAGAATGTTGAATGTTTTTTTAAGATAATCTTATTGATTGTCTTTTTTTTGCCCGCTGTTATGTGATGAGTACTATTGAACTCACTGTTTCTAGTGAAATTCAATATATTCTGAGAACAGCAAAAAAGGCAAATGTAATACTTTACAAATTAGTTTGTGTTGTAAAAGATATATTGTAATTGTATTTTTTTGTGTCTTCCACAAATGGTAATTTCATAATATATAATTTTTGTATTATGTATTATACTTAAGGTAAGTACAAGTAACTTTTAAAAATGGTCGATGGAATGTGCTTCTACCAAGCTGAAGTAACAAAACATGGATGGAGTACATAAGTGTGTAAAGATGGTTTGTATCTTTTAAAGACATTTCAAAAATTATATACTGAGTATACCAGTGTTCTATACCTGTTGCTGTGAGTATTTTCGACTTATATTAGGAATTACTACTTTCTAATTATGTTAAAAGGTGAGTACCGGATAGGTCTTTAAGAGTTTAATTGTGTAAAATGACATGAAGTATTCAAAAACCAGTGTGATAATGGTACCTAATTATACACAGATACATAGTGTTATTCTGGACAACCATTAGTATCTCTTGCATTTTACTAAGACACATTTACTATTTTGGAATGGGTAAGGTGAATAGACATATTCTACATTTTTTAGTACTGCATTTTACTATAACAGCCTGAGTCTTTTCCTATAGTCATAAGGAGTGACTGATTTCAAAATTTAAGAAAACTTAAGAACAGGATATCCTTATAAGTAATTATATTTACATAACTTTATAAAGGAGTAAAACTCTACTAATGGAATGTTATTAGACAATGCTATTGATATAATAGTTTTTTAGGCCAAAATAGTTGAAAACGCTAGTTTTGTATTATATATTAAGAAAAATTATAAAATGAACCGTTTATATTTTTATACAAGGAGCTACAACATAAGAGAAAAATGATGGAAGGAGAACAGACCCATACTGAGGAGATTTTGGAAATTACCTTGACTGTAATTGAAGAACTAATCATATTTGTCACAGGCAATGAGAATGTAGAAGGAGAAATTAGTGCTGCAGACATGAGCTATGATTTCGAAGACGAAAGCTTTAATGCAGATTTTGTGGAAGCATTAAATTATGTTGAAATTCTAGAACAAATTAATTCCGAAACTGCTAACGAGGGAATTGATGTGTATGAAATTCCTGATGAACTTGTTTTAGAAGGTCTGTTAAATTATGAGATCGTAGAAGAATAAATGTATTGTTTAAAAATAATGAAGGTTTGAGCACTATCTACTAATGTATTCATTGTACTAAAAGTGAAGCACTTATAGATTCAGTTATACATTCTTTCCTTTTTTGTATTGATTTCAAATATGCAAAGTGGGTCTGAGGGCATGGATTGCTTAAAATCCCTATGGACTATACATGCAGTCTTCTATGCACCTGCAAACTTGTGTTGTATACCTTCAGTTCCCCAGTCTGTATCCTTCCACTTCCACTAAACACTCTGACACTGCTGTTTCAGTATTGTAGTGAGTCATTCAGCAGTATGTGCTTATCTATGTACTGTGATAAAACTGAAGCTGTTATAAATTTACTTAGGCACTTTGTTTGCAGAACTTTAATCATCTAGTCAGTACTTAAGTATTCATGGAGCAAAGTAGGCCTTACACCATTGACTGCTTTAAACCCCTATAGACAATACATGCAGTCTTTTATGCACCTGCAAACTTGTCTTTTATACCTTCAATTCCCCAGTCTGTATCCTTAGACTTCCACCAAACACTTTGACACTGCTGTTTCAGTATTGTAATGAGCCAGTCAGCAGTATGTTATTTTCCATTGTACCATGGTAAAACTCAGTCTTTTATGCACCTGCAAACTTGTCTTTTATACCTTCAATTCCCCAGTCTGTATCCTTAGACTTCCACCAAACACTCTGACACTGCTGTTTCAGTATTGTAGTGAGCCAGTCAGCAGTATGTTCGTTTCCATTGTACCGTGGTAAAACTGAAGCTGTAATAAATTTATTGAGGCACTTTCTTTGCAGAACTTTAATCATCCACTCACTATCTAGATACTCATGGATTAAAACAGGCCTTAGGCCATGGACTGCTTCAAACCCTTATAGACTGTGCATGCAGAGTTCTATGCACCAGAAAACTTGTCTTTTATACCTTCAATTCCTCAGTGTGTATCCTTACACTTCCAGCAAACGCTATCATACTACTGTTTCAGTATTGTAGTGAACCATACAGCAGTATGTTCTTATCTATACACTGTTGTAAAAGTAAAGCTGCTATGCATTCAGCCACATACTCTGCTTGCGGAATTATAATCAATTAGTCAGTACCTAAGTACTCTTGGTGCAAAGTGGGCCTTAGGGCATGGACTGCTTGAATCTCCTATAGACTGTGCATGCACTGTTCTATGCACCTGCAAATTTACCTTTTATATGTTCAATTCCCCAGTCTTTATCCTTACACTTGCACAAAACACTCTGTCATTCCTGTTATAGTTTTGTAGTGACTATTTAATCAGTGTGTAGTAATCCATTCACTACAATCAAACAGTAATCAGCAGATGTACAATAAGTGGGAAGTCCCCAGAGATATGCCAGTTATTGTGCACTCTGACATCACCACCATGGATGCACTGTATTTACAATGTGGTATATTATGGGGCCAAAACGGCACAGATATGTGATGTATTTGTGTTGTAAAGGTGGCACATTGCAATTCTTGCGTTGGAAACACAACGCAGCTCCAGCAATGCTCTTGGGGCCCTATGCTTATAATGCTGTGTCAATCCTTACACCTGTTTCAAGCAGATGCAGGGTTTTGATGCAGCGTAAGCGTAAAAGTGACTGAATGAAATCTTATAGATTTCATTTAGTCACTCTTAGGAGGCGTTCTTGCGCCAGAACACTTCCAGCCCACCCCCCCCTGCACAGGAAAGCCTCCTTCTGGTGCAGGGCTTTACAATGTGATGCACCTTCCATATGCATGTCATTGTGAATACCACACACCATGGAACATCCTTTGCACCACCGCCGCATCAGAAAAGTGACGCAACAGATGTGTAAAAGAGGCACAAGGGCATTGTAAATCCGTTCCTAACACATACAAATTCACCCAGGCAGTTTTACCAGCCGTGCAAATTGAAGCATAGATTTGTAATATATTTATATGGATATGTTACATTCAAGTGCTTTGGAAGTACTATACTATACTATAAATACCTTATAGATTTATGCTGTAGCACTTCCTTATAGTTCTGCACTTTCACATTCAGCATACACTAGTAATGTATTCTTTGATTCATTTACGAACTACACATTCATTCTGTCAAACTTTTATACACTAATATAGTTCTTGCATTGACCAGTGAAGGTAGTTCTAAAAATAACAGTTTTTTTTGTGATTTTAGTTTTCTATTTTTTTAGTATTTTTTGAACAAGTTTTTTTTTTTTAAAACTAAAAAAATAGAACAGGAACCCAAAAAGTGTCCAACAGGAACAAAGTGGATTGTGAAAAAAAAAACTAATGACGATGACAGCGATGCTCACGCTTCCTGCGTTTTATCAGGTTGATGGACTGTTCCCCGTAACATAAAAGTTGGTCACAATAAATGCAGAGGATTTTAACTTCACCAAAATCATGTTCGATCTGTGGTAGAGGACTGCTTCCCACAGGTGGTGGTGGTGCACTTGATGTAGTTGCTACAGCAGCAGGTGGGTCCTCTTCCAACCTCCGTGTTGCAGCTCTTGCAAAATTGTTGGGGGGCAAGGTCTTCACGTGCCGCACCATACTTGCAGTGCCAAATAAATATTGTTTTGCAGGATTGCCCCTGGAAAGTATAGTTTGGCAAATTTTACAGGTCACAAGAGGTGCATTGACATTTTTTTCCCCTTCAGGGATAGTAAAAATCTTCCAAATGACGGCCTCTTTTTTCTTCCTCCGAGGTGCTTCTGCAACAAATCCTCCATCAGAGGAGTGGCTGGAAGATGAGTCCACAGGTCTTTGTCATCGTTCTAATTTGACAGGCTTCAGAGAAGATATACTTCTTCTTAGAAAGTCAAAGTAGAATGATTTAAATAGAAGGGGTCTTTCAAGAGTTGGAATAGGAAGTGTTATGAACCTATCTAATCTTTTCTTTTTAAGTAACATGACTTTGCGTATGCTTACCGTGCGTTTACGGTGCTCTTACGATGCGAGTGTGAACGATGTACTTCCTCAATTTGTGTAATTGCTTTTAGAAAGTAATATAAGCTTATTCTAAGTTAAAATGTACATTAAATTCATAAATATATGTTTTTGAACAATTAGAAACTTTTGCGGCATTCGCGTACGGAACGCCGTACATGATGTCACGCGGAAGCGTTGATGCAACGTGCAACGTCAAAGCGTATCCGTGTCGTGTGCGCGGGTTTGCGCAGAGGACGATTTACCGTACAAAGTATGGTACGATCGTGTATCAAAAAAAATGAAAAAGGAATTATATAGAATTTAGTTTTAATATATTGTAAAAAAAAGTGTAATTAATAAAAAAAATGGGAAAGTAGTTTTGTTATTATTTTACATAAATAATATGAAATATAATTTAGAAAATAAAATAAATATACATATTTATAATTAAAATGTAAGAAATTAGTATAAAAAGAAAGACATATAATAATTAATTCTTTTGAAAATCATCATTTACAAAACTTTTGAAATTCACTGAAAAAACCACAGGTTTCACCCACATTATAGTTAGGAATTAGAATTTACAAAACCTTGCAAATTCGTTGAAAAAACCATAGGTTTCACACATGTTATAGTCAGCTGGACATTTCACTCATAGAAAACCTTTGAAAGTCCTTGGGACATGCAGAATGCCTGTCACATGGAACTGTACCGTGCACGTATGCTGTAGCTCTTGGGATCTCAGCCAATGGCAGTGCTGTAGATCATTTACCGTCTAAGCTTCCGTCTTGCGTATGTCACCTGCGTCCAGCCCTGGTTCCACAGTCGTAAATGCATATTTGAGTGGCCCATGGAGGTCTGCCTATCCAACACACCGTTAGAGGAAGTGGATTATGACTCGTGTCTTTGGCCCCTGTTGGCCCACAAACAGTAGTGTAACTAGGATTTCCGTGCATGGGATGCTTTGATATGTGGATTATCTGCTGGCAGTAGTGGATGGGAGATCGCACAAATCATCGTGTGCAGTGACTACATCAAGGCGCTACCTTTTTGGGCTGTGGTGCGGATTGGTGAAACGGCCTGCACGCAGCACATATGTCCGGACCAGTTAATGGATTGGGTCTCCCTCGTGTTCGTTGAGCTTGAGAACAATGTACTTCTGGAAATAATTTCACATGAGGCTGCGCTCGCATTCATGGAGGAATGAGTACATACCTGCAGTTACAACTGTCTGTAACCCAGAGCACAGGTCCCAACACCTTGTTGCATCTCGGAGGAATGGTCACATATCCCATCACAAAAGTGGACATGTCAGCATTCGCCCGGACGGAAGGTGATGCAGATCCCATGGGCTGTGACTCTTGTTCTCTGACATGGCCAATGAGCAGACGGCAAACAACACATAACTCATCCAGGAAGGCAAGGTGGGCTGAGCCCGTTGCCACCCGTAATGATCTGTGTTCATTTTTGCATCCACCATATAGTGCACCTCAACATGTACTTATGCTTTCTGTTATTGTCTGATGCATTCGTCTGCAGTTTCCGGCACTTGCCTTGCCCGTACTGACATGCACATGCTAATAAAACATATGCTATTTCACCAGTTAACAACTGTGATGAGTGTTGATTAAAACGACAAATCGTGTGCCTCATTGAGCATTGTCCAACACAGGGAGGGACTGACTGACGCATGTACATTGGGGGTGAGTCCCTCTTGCCAGCCCCACCTCTGTGCGATAGAGATTTTGGTTGGGACAACTGCTGATACAACTGTGCCCTTATGTGTCCTCAGCAATGTGAGAATGGTGTCCAACTTGCTTCCATGTGGATCAATGTGATCCATCATAACAGGCAGTGTCTACACAGATGTGTGTGAGTACGTAATGTGAACAGATGTTATGTTGCAACATGTGATGGGGACACTGCATTAGGCCTTCTACCGACTTTGACATTTCTACACACAGCTCCATTTTATACATGTTTGGGGATTGCGAGATTGTTGTTCATGGCAGCCAGCTGACTGCCGGGCTTTAAATTCTTGCTCCTTTCTCCGCTCAGCGGACGCGCTTCAGTTCGTCTTGCTGGCGCTAGCTGCAAAGTGGATTGTTTTTTAACCTTTTAGTGTACCAAGACAGGAATTGTTTTTCCTTTATTTTTAATTTCCATTCTCGTAGCACTTACACTGTTGTGGTCCACGGGTTTGCCCTCTTTTTGTGGAGGGAGCAGCAGTATTGGTTTTTCCGGGAGGAGGCGGGGGAGGTGGAGCACCGAAGTCAGCAGCCAGCTGACTGCGGGCTTTAAATTCATGCCCCTTTCTCCACGCCAAAGGCAAGCCCGTCTGCGCCCATCCGCGCCTGACCAGGCCCAGGGCCATATCCCCTGCTCCTTTTGGCAGAAATATAAGGAAATATTCATCGGAATTCTTATTGAGTATGCAAAAGAGACCTAATGCTGATTGCACTATTTTTAAACAAGGCAGCTCCATTCTTCCTGCTCTTGCTGCAATTTTACCTGTTCTTCTCTTTTAAACAGGAAACAGTCACCTAATAATGTCGGTAATTTAAACCCTAATACTTTGCCAACAACTGGGGATAAAGGAGTGATAGCCCATCGCACAGAGTTTACTTTTTTTAACTTAAATTGTAGATCTTTAGCAAAACATAAAGATGATATCTTTGACCTGTTGTACAATTCCCAACGTCAACCAGATGCTATAGTCCTTACAGAGACCTGGTTACATGAATGTTCAGGGCCTGTTATTGCAATGGCCCTTCCATCTAACTATTCTATCGTTAGGAAAGATAGAGTGGATAAATCCAGGGGTGGCATTGCAATAATCTTTAAAAATGAATACACTTGCAAATGGGAAGACGGTGGTCTGGAGGGCTGTGAAGCTGGTCTTTTTAAACTCCATATTACACCTCAATTTACGCTCACAGGCCTTTTAGTGTATCGGCCCCCTGGCCAGTGGGCCATTGGGCAACTAGTTTTACAGAAGTCATTACCCCTTTTCTGCTGAAAGCTGCTAATTTCACTGTTGTAGGTGATCTCAATGTCCACTTCAATGATGTTGCATGTAAAATCAGCTCTACTCTTATTAACGACTTAGAAGCCGTAAATGTGCGTCTCTGTATTTCTGGCCCAACTCACAGGGCTGGCCATCTGCTCGACCCTGTTTTCTCTAATTTGCCCAATGTCCTATGCTAGACAGCTCTCCCATTAACTTGGTCTGACCACTTTCTGGTAGAGTTTAAGGTAACATTTGACTCCAGATTAAATAATTTTCCTAACCCCTTATCCAATCAGAAATGCAGAAACTGAAAGAAGTTGGACATTGATTCCTTCAATCACCAGCTGGCATAGAATATGCCTGATATTCCTTCTTTGAGAATATCGGATTCTATTACCATCCAAACCTGGATTAGGGATTCTGTAAATGTATGTCTTCCTTTATCCTCTAAGAAACTGAAGAACCACCCCCCTCCTGCCCCATGGTTCATGGAAAATCTAAAGTCTGAAAAAACTAAGTGCAAAGCCCTGGAAAGACAATGGTGTAAGGATTACGCCTCCAAATCCAAGTTTATTTACAAAGCAGCCAAAAGAAATTACAACTCTCTATGTAAAAGTGCACTTGCAAAGTATGTCAACAACACCATACCATCTGCTCATAGCAATGCCAAAGTATTGTTTAAACTAGTTGGTGAGCTTTCGGGAGCCTTTTGTCAGCAGACACCCCAGGTACTTAATAAAACTCAGTCTGAAAGAGTGGCTAAATTCTTTACTGAGAAGGTTGAAAAGATTTATATGGAATTGTCAACTACAAAGGGGGAACAAAAAAAGAATACCGCATCCTTTAACCTTGAAGATAGTAAAGCAGAAGAGACCTCTGATCTTGCTCCCTCTCATAAAATTATGAACTGGCAACTACTTGATTTGATGTCTTTTAATGATATTCTGAATGGTCTTAAATCAGGTTCACCTAAAGACCCGCTACCAGTTCAGATCCTTCAAAAAGTAAAGCATAGTATTTAACAGCCCATCATGGAACTACTTAATGCCTCATTGGAAGAGGCTGTTCTGCCGGCAGAGAGGAAACATGCAATGGCAGTTCCCCTCCATAAAAAATCTAATGCTGATCCTGCAGAACCGTCTAATTTTCGACCGATCTCTCTTCTTCCCGTCTTTTCTAAGATATTAGAAAAACATGTAAACCTACAGCTTGTTCAGTTTGTGGAAACTACTTGACGAAGGGAAAACGGCTGCACTTATTTTGTTAGACCTAAGTGCCGCCTTTGATACAGTGTCGCACCACACTCAAAGTTCTACAATCACGAGGTATTGCAGGCCTAGCGCTGGAGTGGATCAAGGACTTCCTTAATGGAAGAACCTTCCAGGTGTTCTCCCCCTTAGCTAGCTCTAAGATCCATGAATCTCCTTATGGAGTACTGCAGGGTTCGATTTTGAGCCCTGTGTTATTCAATCTCTATGTTAGCCTGCTTGTCACCATAGCGGAGGAAGCAAAGTTGGCTATTTTCTCGTACGCTGACGACTCCTAGATTCTTTTCTCTCTATCTGCTAATAAGACCTCCAAAGTTTCCTCTTTACAGACTGGGCTACTTAAAATAGCCAGTTGGATGTACAGCAATTGGCTAAAATTAAATGGTGAAAAAACAGAAGTGCTGATAATAGGAAAAGGCAAAGACCTTTGGGGCCTACGCCGTTGGCCCCCAGAAATGGGTCCATTCCCCCAGCCAGTTCAATCCATTCGTAATCTGGGTGTAATGATCGATGACCAACTCTCCATGAGGCAACAAGCTACGAAAACTGCCTCTATTTGTTTCACCATCTTGAGGAGGCTCCGTAAGATATTATGGATGCTGCCAAGTTCGAGAACAGTAATCCAAGCACTGATAGTGTCTAGATTGGATTATGCCAACATCCTCTATCTAGGAGGCAACAAAGAGGTAATTCGTAGATTACAGGTTGTGCAGAATGCTGCGGCAAGGCTGCTCTGTCATGTTCTGAAAACAACATCCATTTCAGACACTCTTCGGGACCTTCCTTGGCTGCGAATCGAGAACCAGACTAAATTTAAAGCCTTGTGCTTTATGCATAAAATGAAACTTGGTATAGCTCCCCACTATTTAGGCTCCCTAGTCTAGACTTATCCCCAGACGTGCCTGCTTAGATCTTCTTCCCAGGCCAAATACTCAGTCCCAAGATTCAAATCTGTTTGCATGAGGGGCCGCTACTTTTCTTACCTGGCACCCGTGTTGTGGAACGCTCTCCCTACCTCTCTTCGTCATGAAGCTAATCATATAGGTTTCCTAAAAAGCCTTAAGACCTAGCTATTTACCCAGTAATCTTGACTTCTGTTGCTTTTGCCCTCGGTGCCGGGAAACCTCCGGGTAGCTGTGCGCCCTACAAATGTAATTATAATAATAATAATAATAATAATAATAATAATACTATTAATAATAATAATAATAATAATAATAATGCACATTGAGACCGCAGCTAGTTCACCCCTTCACAGTCATCTAATTGGCCATGTGTGTCAAGTTCATAGATGTGTATGATGTCATTTACTAGGGTGTATTTTTTGTGCAATCTATGTCGCTATATTCATCTAATATTTGTACTTTGAGTGAACATAGACATGACGCATCTTTGTGATTCCAAATGTTTCGTTCACATTCTGTGGTGTGTCTGAGCTGGAGCAGTATATGGTCATGCAAAGCCCACATTACATGTTTGCTCAGTGGTGGGCCAACCACAGACCTTTGGGGAATGAACAGTTACACGTAAGAAGAAGAGTTTAGTTGCAGCCGGATAGCTGTGTCATTTTCAACCAGAGTATAAATAGCAGCCTATTTCGGGGTCCAGATGAATGTCGCAGAGTGTTTCGGGGGACAGTGGTAGGTGTTGTTCTAGGGCATGATGCATAGGGCTGTACCAGGCATTTGGCAGGGAGGAATGCTACTACCTCCATCTTCACACAGTCATTACCATCTAGTCCCTACCCATGTACTCATGCAATTAGTCAGGCACTAACTCTTGCACTGCTACAATGCTCCATGCACTATCCATCCAGATCTCTAACCACCTACATACTACTCATTCACTCCTCATATTACCCAGGTAGTACCCATGCAGTCCAGCAATCCCCCTGTCACTTCCCATGTACTCCTCCAATCGCCCATTGCACACCATGTAGTTATCCA
Source organism: Lissotriton helveticus (assembly GCF_964261635.1). Taxonomy (NCBI): domain Eukaryota; kingdom Metazoa; phylum Chordata; class Amphibia; order Caudata; family Salamandridae; genus Lissotriton; species Lissotriton helveticus. The sequence goes on from NC_136062.1 coordinate 303,174,109, forward strand.
ATCACTCCACCAATATCCAAGCACTTATAAATTCACCATGCACTCTCTTTGCAGTGTTCTAATCATCCAGTCACTACGCAGGTACTCATGGAAAGACCCAGGCACTAACTAATGCACCAGTACAATTCTCCATGCACTACCCATGCAGACCCTTCACCACCTACACACTACTGATTCACTCTTCCAATTACCCAGGTAGTACCCTTGCAGTCCAGCAATCTCTTTGGCACTTCCCATGCACTGCTCCAATTTCCTAGCCAACACCATGTATTTATCCAATCACTATGCCAATACCCAAGCACTAATTCACTATGCACTCTCCTTGCATTACTCTATTTATCCAGTTACAACCCATGTAGTCATGCAATGACCCAGGCAGTAACACATACAGTGCTACAATTACCTGTGCACTGCAAATGCAGACCTTTAAATGAATCAATCTCTATACACGTACTCATGCGATCATCCAGATATTAACATGCAGTTATTTCTCTTTTTTAACCAGATAAGGTAGTTCTGAAAAGAACTATTTTTTCTTCTTTTTTGTTATTACATTTTATGTGTATTTTAACTATTTTGTAATTTTTAGTGGTGTTTTTAGAAAACTGGAAATTGCAACAGGCTAAAGTCTTAACTTTTGGAATTATAAAGGTATTCAAATAAAAAAACAACAACAAAATTACCAGCGATGATGCCTTGCTGCAGAACAAACAGCATCCACAGATTGTACACCACAACATAATATGGCTTTGCATTTAATGCAGTGTTGTTGCAAGTTGGCAAACTCTGTGCGAATGTCCGGACCTCGAGACGAGGTGCTTGATGCTCCGAAGTACTGGGACCAGCTCCCTGGTCACCTTGCTGCATGTTTTCGTGTGCACGTCGCAGCTGCTCTCGAGCAAAATGTCTCGGATGAATTGTCTGCAAGTGCTTGTACTTACACAATGTATCAAATGAGTACTTTTTGTCACGAGTACAGCTCACCTACCGATCATTAACTTTGCTCTCACCATCGGGGATGGTGAAAAACTTCCAGACAAGGGATTCAGGTCTTTTCTTGGGAGGTGGTTCTTCCATGTCTTCATCATCAGATGGTAGTTGTGGATTCAGATTTGAAAAAGCCATTTCAATAGTTTTATAGTAAAAAACACCAAAAAGATGTACAAAATAGCTGCAAATCCACAAGAGGTGTTCGTCCAGTGATGCTGCAGAAAGAATGACTAAATTGGGTGGGGTCCTTCAATTGTTACAATTGGAAAACCTATGAACCAATGAAATGCTTTCTTTTACAGTGACATGGGAGTCGTGCACCTGGCGTACAACTAGCGTGCATGTGGCGCGACTTCGTGAAAATATATTTAACAATAATATAAGTTTATTTCAAGTACAAATATATTATTTTTAGAAATAGTGCAGATAATGTCTTGCCCACATATAAAAATTAAAGTTATATATATGTTTGTTTTGAAACATAAAAAATATTTACCGGAGGTGCGCACTTGGCATGGCCTCATACATACATGGCTTTACACGGGGCCAGATATTGCACATCCCTCGCATACCAAAGGTGCACCCGGCACGACCCCATACATATATGACGTTACGCAGGGCCAGGCACCACGCATCAGTCGCCAACCAAACGCGCATTCTTCCCGACTTTACCAATAAGGCTCCATGAATGCACGCACCCACCGAAATATGTAGACGATGAGTGGGTGACTTCACTTTTTCTAAAAAAAAATAAAAAAAATCGTAATATTTAAGAAAATAGGAGACATTATATAATTTTATTGGGGACGCCATATCACCGCTTGCCGCTGCTGGGAATTGTATCGGCCAGAATCCCGAGCTCTCCCAGGGGGGAGGAGTCATGCTGCTGGCCCATGCTGAAAGGCGCTTGAGACACCCAATTGCGGTGAAAGTAGAAGTGCCCATACAAATAAAATGGCTGTACTAAGGTCCTTGATTGAGTCATTGAAGGAAGAAGTGGTTGCCCTTAGAAAGGAGGATGGGAGTCTCTCCCTAAAGGTAAATGGTGGGAATGGAAGTGAAGCAAGTCCCGGACTCCTAAAAAGTCCTTTATTGATGTTTCTTCTAGATAAAGACAGTGGCTCGATGCAACACCAGCATGGACTGGCACAGAAACAGTCTAGAGCCTTTCCTTAAAATTCTCTCCACCTTTCTCAAGTACCTCCTTAGTCATCCTTTTTAAATCCTAGGCATGCAAGAGTAATAAAACACATACCACAGGGAGCAAACCATGGAGCTTTAGGATCTAGATACCCAGACAGAGGAGAGGTGCCTCTGGAAGAAGGATATTTATACAGGTCTCTTCGTATAGTCCCACACGGGACGGGGGTGGTAAGGGATGGAGTGTACAGAAGGCCGGAGGGCAGGGTTAGTCATGACGTAGTCTACCTTACAAATGTTCCAAAACTCCCAGTCAGGGGCTATGAGGACCAGGATTCCATAATAAATAAGGTTACTCATTGGTTTAGGTCACACTGTCATTGTTATTCCATAATAAGAGATGACATTAGAAGTGCCAGTAGGCTGAACATCCTGGGGACTGAATATGATACAATCTTAGTTAGATTCTTTGAAGAAGCCACGGTGTCTGGGCTTTTGTCGATTGACTCTCGTACATTCCCCCCCCCCCCCAAATATCACTATTCAGATCTGGTACCAATACCCATCGAATGATGGAGCTACTCCATATAGATCACAGAGGGAAGAACTTTGCTCTGGCCCAGGTTGGACAAAAAGTAGTCAACGCTGACTGAAGTCGGACGGTGTCTTGTCACCTGAACCTAGACACAATCCTTTGTCTCAGCCACCAAACTCCCAGCTACTAAATACCCTAACTCATAACACTGAACCCTGTGCCGTGTCCGAAGCCCCAAGTGAAATGTATGCCATCACTCAGAATACATGTTCTACTGAAGTAGGGTCTTCTTCATCAATGCCTCTCAGGATTTTGGTATGGAATGTGGCTCGGATCTCCATACTTTTATCAGATCTTGAAAGGTGTACATTTATAGATACTTTTGACATAATCCTGATGCAGGAAACTTGGAGCTTATCCACCTACCATAGAAGTGGTTATTCTGCCCTTGCTATTGCTGCTACCAGGAAAACACAGGGACGTTCTGTGGGAGGTCTGATGGTTTGGTTATTGAATGCAGTAGGTAGTAACATTTAGTGCCTTGATGTAGAGTTGCAGGACATTTTGGCTTTCAAGCTCTCCTTATGCAGTGGTTGGAAGGGGACATTTTTCACATATATAATAGGGTGGACACAGCTGGGGAGGACACTGAGACTCTCTGTATATTGGACAATGCTCTAGTCAAGTATCTGGATAACATCCCCACTATAGTGGCTGGTGATTTTAATTGTACCTTTGAGCCCCTTGTCCTAACTGCCTCAGACTTGACAGAAGAATGCAATAGGGAATGGTCAATCCTGCAACTAAATCTACCCAAAGTTAAATGGATGAAGAGAGGTGGTCATCTGCTTGCACTACCGCTCCAGTATGACCTACGAGCAACAAATGGGAGAACCAGATCAGACCCGAATGGGGCCCATATGTATAACATACCAACTCATACTAGTAGAATAGATTATTGTTTAATAACTCCTAACCTATGGTCTGTACTTGATGACATGATAGTGGAAAAACAGACTTGAGAGTGACCATAATGCACTTGCACTTTCTTGATCTGTGTTAGGAAACGCACAGACCAATTCAAATGGCCTTCGTGACCTGGGAGAGTTATCAATCACAAATAACCAGCGATCGGTTAAGTGGGGCTGGGTAGAGAAGCATTTGGAAGTGCTAGATTTCGTCAAGAAAAAAACTTGAGATCCATCAGAGTACTTAGCTAAAATCCCTAGTAAAGATGCTGTAAAGAATGTATGCATATGTCATGAGTATCTCTTTGACGCGGGTAGGGAATTGCTTAGTCGGCCAGCCAAAACACCGGGAAGTGCTAGCCACTGTACTGATACAAAGCAAACTTCTTCGAGTTCCTGGTTCAATGAGTCCAAGGGAGAGCTTATTAGTGCTCTAAAGCACAAGGTGCACCCTGCGATTGTGACTTGCAGAGACAAGTGTAGGCGGGCTATTATCAGTGCCAAAAAGGAGTGGGAGAGTACGGTATGGCTAACTTTACACACAGCATTCAAGCATTCAATGACAAAGACCAAAGGTCTTTTTGGAGAGAGGCCTTAAGGGAGAGAAACCAATGTTGGAATTTAACATACAGCCTGATGAATGGATGGCTTATTTTGGGTCTCTCCATGCAAAAGATAGTCACATTAGTGATGATATTGATGTGTTTACAGCTGGGGGGTGGGCGAGGACTTTGAGCACTGAGCTTTTCCATGGCAGAAACTGATTTGGGGATTTCAACTTGTGCCCTAGCGCGTGCCCCAGATCAAGACAAAATCCCCCATGACTTGTATAAAGAGGATACATTTTTATCGGGATCATATATAAACATATTGTCAAACTTGATCCTGTCTGGAGCACCTGTCCTGTTATTGTGGCAGGTTGCGGAAATTGTGCACATCTTCAAAAAAGGTGACAAAAATAAGCCATCGAGCTACTGGCCGATAAGTCTAATTGACTCTCTCTAAAAGATTTTTTGTTAACAAGTCTTAGGGAGGCGCCAAGACTAGATGATGGAGTTCCATATTTTTAGTGATCTTCAAGCGGGCTTTTGTTCTAAAGTTACCACCTTAGACCATGTTTTTGTTTTACCTGCATCTATTGGAAGGAAGTGGATGTCAAAGGTGGAAAACTATACGTGGCCTTTGTTGACTTGTGCACAGCTTTTGACTCAGTGTCCTGCGCCAAGCTGTGGAGAGTTTTGAAAGAAATGGGCCTGCCTTCAAATCTTTTAGACATTCTAATTAGACTACACGCCTCCAATACTGCCCAGATTAGGTGGGGTCCCAATAATGAAGTAACAGACACCATCCCTGTAATTCATGGAGTGAGGCAGGGCTGTGCGTAGGCGCCTACTCTTGGTACTCTTTTTTATCAATGGGGTATTGATTTCTTGGACAGGGATGGTTGCGATGCCCCGAAAATAAACAATAGAAGAGTTCCCGCCCTGTTATTTGCAGATGATACCCTTTTAATTTCTAAATCTCCTTAGGACCTCTAGCATCTTTTAAATGATTTTATACAGTTTTCTAATGACAGGGTTTTTTTTTTAACCCGTTTGTTGCTTCAAACGTTCTGCGCCAGTGCTGAACGTTCGAAGAAATGGGTGCGGCCGCGTCGGCCAACGGACATGCGCAGCACTGGCAAGGTAGTGCTCGCGACGACCGTTGGCCGACGGCAGCACTAAAGGGATTAAATAAGGGAAAAACTAAGTACATGATTTTTAACAAGAGAGGGAAAAAACACTCTAGTAGATCCATCTGGGCAGGTAGTACATTACTTGAACAAGTAAACATTTCAGATTATTAAGGAATTTGTGTCACCCCATCAGTAAACTGGGACACGCTTAAGGAGAAGGCTAAGCTACACCAAATCGTTCAATGTAACCATATTAGTAAGATACACAGAAAAACAGTGTCACGGCAGATTGCTCCTGCACTTGAAATCTACACCTCTAAGGTACTGGGAACATACTGTATGGTGTAGAGCTGTGGGGGACAGGAAATATTTCACCTCTAATAGTTGTGGAAAATCGTTTTTTTAAGATCCTTGGTTGACCTCCTCCCTAGCCCCTCCCTTAAACCTTTGTACATGGATCTGGCACACAGACTAATGAAACATAAGGTAACTTACCAATTTTTAATGTTCTGGTTCAGGTTGTGGACTGTAAAAGAGCTTGAGTCTCACCGTGAGACCTTTTTAGACCTCCTAAGATTCCCAAAGGCATTAACAATAAATTGGTTTACCACCCTACGGAAAGCTCTAGTAAAACTGGGATTGGATGCCTTTTGGTCAAATCCGGAAACCCTGAGGCAAACTCCAAGAGTAAGAATGAAATAGCAGCTTTGGGAATCTATTCTAACAGAAGATCTTACAGTCTCTGAATCTACTCTAACCAAAGACTTTCTCAAATGTATACGTTCTCCACTTTTTGAGCCAACCATCGTCAAAATTGTACCGCCGATGACACAGAAAAGTTTTCTGCAGTTTTGTTACAAATCTCTTCCCACTAAAGTGTTTTGCTCAAAATGGTCCACCTGCAATGTTTTGGTTGATCGTTGGCCTGCATGTCAATGAAGTACAGAATCCATAGTCAATCTACTCTTTTTTTGCCCAAGCTACCAGTCCCTGAGGAAAAAATTGATTGTCCCGCTATGTTTTCTAGCAGCAAGGGGGCATTACTTAGAGGTCCTAAGATTTTTGGGCACTGACATTTGTCAATCCACTGTTTTTGTTCTTGCTAGCTTTTGGCATGCCCTTTGGACTAGACGTAGGAAAATATGTATGGGAGACACCTCATTTTAAAAAGTGCATGACTTATCTATCAATGGCTTTATAAGCATGAGCATTAAGCACTTTAACTTATATTGTATATTTGGCTGTTTCTGCATGTTGCAATTTTCAATTGTTCTCGGACCCCCTCAAGTTAAATTTGTATGACTGTTTTTATTGATTCTACTTAACCTTTACCTTTTTAATTGGATTGTTGGTGGATGTCTTTTGAAGGAAAAACTGCCTGGGTTGTATACTTTTTAGGATCTGTGTGATCATAATAAACTTTGTTGATTGATTGATTGATTGATAATTTTATTAACAAAAAAATATATATTTTTACGATATTAAACTTACAAAATATCACTAAAAAAATAAAAGATACTGAAAACACAACAAGAACATTATAGTTAAATTGAAAGAACTATAGGTTTCAGGGACATTATAGTTAGAAATTAGCATTTAAAAAACCTTAGAAATTCACTGAAAATAACCATAGGTTTCAGGGACTTTCTGGTTAGTTGAAACTTTCACTCATTCAAAACCAGAGTAATTCAGCTGCTATAGTTAGTAGAGCCAACTATAACTCACGTCCTCGCAACGTACTGCTGATGAGGTCACATATTACATCACTCATTACATGGTTAGTGACATCACTGATGACATCTCAAATGACATCACTGATGACATCACTGAGGACATCATTCATGTGATAATCTGATGCCCTTCCTCACACCCTAATATAACCTTAGATACACATAACCTAAAATGCAGACTACCATTTTGGAAACCATAGATACACTGATTCCCAGGTCTACACACACGTCCACTCATTCATTCACTCATACAGTTACTCATACATGCAGTCACTCACCAATACATCACTATCATATGCACTCATATACCTATACAGACACTCGCACACCACCACTCACACCTAGAGTTACCCACACACATAGTAACTCATGCAAATAATCAATCACACTCCCATTTTACTCAAATATACAGTTATACACACACCACTTGACTTATTCATTCAGATACTAACTGATACTTACTCTCTTATACAATCACTGACACAAGCACACACTTTATACAGCCACTCTCACAATCAGTCACCCTCACATATAGTCCTTTATATACTCCAACACTCAAATATACTGCCTTTTACATATGAAGTTGCTCACACATGTACCACTGAGACATCCATTTACTCACCAAATAGGATATTGAAAAATTAATGAATAAAATAAATGCATCAATTACGGTGGAGTGCAACAAGACAGAGAAGAGAACACTTTTAGACTGAGGTGGCATGGATAGATACATCATGTCTGTCTACTCTGTTTATTACAGCATTTGTAAGCTACACCAACAGGACAGAGCATGCCCACGCCACCTGGCGGTAACCAAACCTCCACATGGAACATGAAGTGGAAGTCTCTGGGAAACTTCCTTCCTCTTTTTAAAAAATATAAAAAAAAGTAAAATGAGTCCTTGCTTAAAAAACTGCAGCCAGATGACAACTTGAGGAGTTTTTTTTTAGCAAAATGAACAAAATCATCAATTTCGAGAAGGTTGTATGCTGTTTGAGACATATTGTTCGCCAGATTGCAAATTCTGTGTGTTCGGCATCGCGAGCTTTACAAAAAGTCGTTATCGCATGCGCAAACATGTATATTGAGTGCACTAAGAAGACAAAAAGTGTAAGTCTGCGTTGTCACACAGTGCAGAGTTTCCAAAACTGCACGAGCTGAACACCTAGGATAACCTACTGCCTGAAAAAGCCTATTTATTTAACACACCCCAAAAAACTGAAATTCCACCCTCAAACCACAATTTGCAATTCATTCAAATGCCATCCATGCCATAAATGATATTACAAATTCAACAGACAACACAGAAACAGTTTGTATGCACCCATGATGACAATCTCTGGGCCTACTGGCAGACTAGGCCACGAGCTTGGAACTGAAGCCTATGGCAAAAGCAAGCACACTGCATAACTACACAAAGTGGCCGCCACCCACATGACCAGGCCACCCACAATAACAAGTGAAGACAGACAATCAATGCAGGCCTATGGCAAAAGCACACTGCCTGGATGTCTCTAAAAAATGCACCGCTAGCCACCCGCAACAAAAAAAGAAATGGAAGACAGACAATTCAAGCCTATGGCAAAAGCACACTGCCTGACTTCACAAAATGGCTGCCACCCACATGGTCAAGCCACCCATAATAACAAGAAAGTTAACATAAAGAACAGGACCATGAAGTTGGAGACCATGGGGAACTTGCTTACTCTTTTTAAAAAATTGGGAAAAAAGAAAAATGACTCCTTGCTCCAATAACTACAGTAAAATGATAACCTGAGGATTTTTTAGCAAAATGAACCGAATCCTCATTTTGGAGAAGGTTTTATGCTGCTCGAGAGATATTCTTCGCCAGATTGTAAATTCTGCATGTTGGGCATCGCAAGCTTTAAAAAAAGTCGTCATCGCGTGCACGAACACGCATATTAAGCACGGGAAGAAGTCAAAAAGTGTAGGTCCACGTTGTCACGCAGTGCAGAGTTGCCAAAAATGCGCGAGCTGAATGCCTAGGGATACCTACTGCCTAAAAAGGCCTATTTATGTAACACACACCAAAAAACTGCAATTCCACCCCAAAAACCCATTTTGAAATTCAATCCAATGCTATCCATGCCATAAATTATGTTAAAATTCAACAGACAACACACAAACAGTTTTTATGCACCAATGATGACTACCTCTCGCCTCTGGGCCTACTGGCACACTAGGCCACAAATTTGGAACTGAAGCCTATATGCAAAAGCAAGCACACTGCCTAACTACAAAAAATGGAAAAATGGCCACCACCCACATGGCCAGGCCACAACAACAAGCATAAGCCAAGGGGAACAAAGAAATGACATGCAGGCCTATATGGAAAAAGCAGCACACTACTAAACTAACACCAAAAAATGGCCCTAAGCCACATGGTCACTCACAGAAACAACAGGCCATGGAAAACAATAAGCTGAAGCAGGCCTATCTATATATGACCAGACAAAGGCGGCCTGCTAAACAACACAGATTTAATACAAAAATGCAAAAACGAAAATCAACAGGGGTACGAAAGGTTGGAAAGGAACGCAGCAAGTACACATCCAACAAAGGTATTTATGAACACACACACCCAAAAAGTAAAATACACCCAACCACATTTATGTTCAATCCAATGCCATCCATGCCCTACATGATATTTAACTTCAACAGACACCACAGAAACATGCACCCATGGGTACCTTTTGGCCTAGTGGCTGAAATTTTAAAGAAAAACAACTAGGCCCATACTGAAACTACAGGCCACCCACAACAATACATTTTTAAAATGATAAAAATCCCCTAAAAAATGTAGGTACAAACAAGCCCCAAACAAACAACTACTACACCAAATCTCCAAATTACTTTTAAAATCTTAAATCCAAAAGTCCTCAAATCCGATCCAATGATAAGATGCAGCAGACAGACACAAAAAGTAATCCTCCCAGCTCCAAATCCAAATGAAAGTGAACAGCACATGGACAAAGCACTGGGAGGAGCCTGCTGGACAGGAACAGGAAGTTGGAGACTCAAGGGCACGTGCTTCCTCTTGAAAAAAAAAGTAAAAAAAGAAAAAGGACTCCTTGCACAAAAACTACAGCCAAATCACAATCTGAAGAGATTTTTTGTGCAAAATGATCATTTTCGAGAAGGTTTGATGATGCTCGAGAGATACTATTCGCCAGATTGTAGTTTTTGCGTTTTCGGGAACGCAATCTTACCAACACTGCCGCCTGAGGTCAGATCGCGCATCCGAATTACGTTTTCGCGTTCGCACATTCTCGCTGGATCATGTTGCCAGATTCAAAATCTCGTGGCGCTCGCGAAAGGATGGAAAATCGATTAATCTCAAGCAATGGTAAGGTAATACTAGCTATGCACTGGTGAGATGTTCAAAAAAGAAATTAAAGACGTTCTTATTATTTGGGCGCTCCTCTTCCTTTGGCCCACCGTTCAGACCAGACAGTTCCAAAATTGTGAAAGATGTTGGAAGGAGCGTCAAGTTCAGAAAATAAAATATCATCAATCCGTGTTTTTTATTTTTCAAGTGCATTTCACAAGATTCAAGTTCCAACAAAAATGTTTCAATCCAATCAAAATAGTATGTTCAATCCAATCTGAGGATTTGTTACTTCAGAATGTAATGATTTCTTACAGACGAATAGTCATAACTCAAAAACAAGCCTACGCGTTTCGTCCTCCTAGGACATCATCAGGGCTGTAAAATAATTAAACAAACAATCATAATCCAATTCTTAAACAATATAAACACACTGTTACTACACATTAGTTTACTATGTGCATTTATGGAATATGGAAAACGGAAATCGAGTCGGTGAACGCAGAATCACGGTAAGTCGTATATTGAGCGCTATGTTGCAAATTGCGTAGTATTTGGTAACTACGTGCTCTAGGCGCAGAAAGAAGCAAGAGTGGCTTGCACACCATTAGTACCAGTTAAACACCCACATTTAGTAATAAATAACATGTGATCATTGCAGGTTTGCAAAGGGCCTTCTACCACGCTGTAACACTTGTTGCTGCATTTTTGGTAACGTTTGAGCCATTTGAGCTAGAAACAAGGCTTTTTTTATTCAAATCTGCAGATTAAGGAGCAGATGATGAATTATGTGGCTAATGTAGAAAATGTATAATTGTGCGAAAGTCGGTGCAGCCAAACATTGGCATGAATGCTAATGGCCCTGCTAATAACTGCTAATAACTAATGGCCCTGCTAATAACTCTGACTAGGTCCACAAGTGCTCCTCTGTAATCCCTTCTTTTTTGTCTCACTGAGTTCATAGTTGAGCTTTCATGGATACGAAGAAGACCTGATGTTCCCACTCCACAACACAGACTACCATACCACATAATTGATCTCCATAACACATAATCCCACTCTACATAAGTCCTATACACTAAATACCAAATACTTTTATATCCACATAATTTCACTGCACAACATGCCACATAATTCCACTAGACACAATGTACATCCACTCCACTCAAAAAACATTAGTAAAAAACGTTTACATTTACAAAGCCAATAGCTCAAATGCGAAATCTATTACATTGCAAATCCTTCTGTAACTAGTAGTCGCATTTGCATAGTGGTGGAGAAATGGTGCTGGGCCTCTGACCAGTGCTCAGGAATTCCACTGCGTAGGATTTACTGGAGGTACCAGAAGGGCTTCTTGGCACTCAAAGTCCCTCAGGAGTAGAGTGCACTTCATCCTCATCATGTAATCTGCCAGGAGGCACATTTGCAGATTGCTGGAGAACGGGGGCATTGCCTTCAAGATGTCTTAGCACATACTTGGGAGCCAACTATCCCTCCTATTACCTCCAGTAAATACCACACAGAAGGATTGCTAAGTTCTCATAACTGGCCACGCCACCTTTGCCCAGCCATCTGCAAACACGCTCCCTGGTGCACTCTTGGATGGGGATTGAAGTCCCCTTTACTGCTGGGGGTCCTTTAGGGGCCAACTAGCCTACCTCTTACCTCCAGTAAGCCCCACACAGTGGGATTGCTGAAAGGTGGACACAGGCCACGCCCCTTTCTTCACCAATCTGCAAACACGCCCCCTGGTACGTTCTAAGTTAGGAGATTAAGTCCCCTTGAACACTGAGGGTGGCGGGCCCCAGGTCTGCAGGGGGCCGCGTGCCCATGTGTATAAATTATGAAGCCCTGGGGAGGTGGCAATCCCTGGGGATTGGGGCAGGTGTTGGGGCTCCCATGGGCCCCCACACCTTAATTTAGAATTGCCCCTGGGACCTGGCCCACCCGGGAATTTTTTAACAAATGAAGCATACTTCTTTTTTTTATAATTTCATCCGGATTCATGAACCCAGCCCCGAATTCGGCTAAAATTAGAAAATATTATGCTGTTTTTGGACCTGGGTGTCCCCGTGGGCCTAGGGAGTCAGGGTGTTTCTATCCTGCCCCCTTTTCTTGTTTTTTAATATTTTTTCACCCTTTTTCTGGTGACTCGGTTACCGAGTCACAAGATGGCTGCCAACACATTCTGGTTTAGAATGTTGGCAGCCAATCAAAGTGAAGCTCGTGCCCGGGAAGGCTCGCAAACCCTCCTCGGTGCTCAGATATCGATATTTTTCTTTTTTATGTTCTCAGGAACTACTGTATGGATTTACACCATTTACAAAAAAGAGTGCTTTCTGAACCAAGACCTACCTTTTTGCCAAATTTGGTGTAATTCCACTCAGCAGTTAGGGCTGTAGCTGTGTCTAAACTTTCCTATGGAAATTAACATGGGGAAAACGTGATTTGGGATCCCCCTTTTTTATTGGCCCCCGCTTGACGAATCACCCCGAAACTTTCAAGACAGGAGCATGCAATTAGTTTTGATAATTTCGTGAAGATTCATCAAATGCGCCAAAAATATTGGCAAACGAAAAACGCTTTTTGAATAGAAATGAGGTCCTAGCTACAACTACGTATTCGCCATCAAAATTTAAGGAAATCTAAATAAGAATATCTGCGATTGCAGCAAATTCATTAATAATAATGAGCTTGTGCAGGGAAATGCAGAGCTCTGATTGGCTGTCAACAATTCAACCAGGAAGTGTAGGCAGCCCTCTTGGGCCTCGTCTTCCACTTAGTCCCAAAAAAAAAGGGAAAAAAAGAAAAAGGGAAAAAAAGAAAAGGGCGAAGGGTAGGAATATCCTGACCCCCACTCCTTGCCCTTGCGGTTCCCTTGGAACCCCTCCATGGCATGAAATCATTTATGGGGGCCTGAGAGGGGGTTTGAGTGGTTCTATTGATGATGTCATCAGTGATGCGGTTAGTATTGTCCTTTGAGATGTGATCAATGATGTCATCAGAGGTGTCACTGACCATGTCTTGAGTGATTCAATATGTGAGGTCATAAGCAGTGCATTGCAGCGGGTGGTAAGTTATAGTTAGCTAAGGTAACTATAATTTCTCAATTTGACTGTTATGTATGATTGAAATCTGAGCCTAAGTATAACGTATTCAAATAAAAAGAATCTGGCGATCTAGGACAACACCCATATTTTCTACGTGAGACTGGTGGAGGGGGAATTTTTCTATCTCCACCCAACCTCTGCTACTCACCTATACAGTCTAATCCAGTCCTATGTGCCCATTTCTCTAATATTTTTATAATATAAAAAAAGGATGTAAGTCAGATCACTCGTAAAATAACATACCCTCTATAATTAAGTGTACGTATACCACAAAAGAAAAATGTGTGGAAAGATGAGAAAGTACCTCATGTGCGCACCACCAGAGGAGCTACTGGCTGGTTCTCACCAGCTTGCCCACGTTTTTGTCATCATCATGTAGAAAAGAAATTGCGTGACCAGTAAGCAAGGTGTCAAAAAGAATACAGTGTGATCAACATATCACTAAAGAGAACAGAGAAGGAAATAAGGACCCTGTGAAAAAACACGAGACAAAGTGTCTCAAATAAAATTGAGCTAAACTCACGTATATGGTTATACCCTTTTTAATGCGAAGTGTGAGTTTGCTCAGCATTAAAAACACAGCATGTTGTGAACAACTTCAAGGAAGGCCAACATGTTTCGTTGTCTTTATGTCTTTGCGGCAAATTCGTCAGGGCATTCGTGGTTAGCAATTACCTCCCTGGACATCTGACTTTGAGTCACGAGTGACTGACAAACAAACAAATATTATTATCCTCATTTCTTTCTGGCAGGACACAACAGGTCTGGATGCCACCTTTCTCCTCTGAGCCTAAACCACTTCTTACTGGGGTACCACAGGAATCTACCCTTAGCCCCCTACTGTTCAATATATACATCACCCCCCTGGTTTATCTAGCAGAACAGTACGGGGCTAAGATTATAGGGTATGCTGATGATACGCAGCTACTCTTCACTTGGCCAGACGATCATCTAGACACTGCAATGGTTCAGCTCTGCCTGTCTTCAGTTTTTCGCTGGTTAACCTTGGCCCAGCTAAAATGTAACGAGGATAAATCGGAGGTCCTCTTCTATGGCTCCTTCCCTCTCAGTTTCAAGAACTCACTGTGGCCCCCGAATATTCCCTGCCCCAAGGCGATGGGTGGCCCTGCGAAAAATCTTGGGATCTGGTTCGGGGAGGATCTAAGATTTGAGGACCATATAAAGAAAGTATCTGGGACATGCTTTGCTACTTTAAAAATGCTCAGAACATTTTTTCCACTGCTTTCTAGAGAGGCTAGGGAGACTGTCGCCCGAGCACTTATTTTAGCAAGGCTGGATTATGCGAACGCCCTGTTTAGCGGCATTCCTGCTTACTTGGTCAAGCGGTTGTTAGTCATTCAGAATGCCGCTGTCCGTCTCCTTTTTAATGTCCCGAGATGGAAGAGCATTCGGTCTCATATGTCTAGTCTTCACTGGCTCCCAGTACCGCAACGCATTCTTTTCAAATCTCTAGTGCTCGCATTTAGAGCCACTCATGACCAAGGTCCGGCCTATCTGAAGAAGAGATTTACTCTCTATGCCCCTACAAGAGTCCTTAGGTCATCCTCGTTGTCTAAAATGACCCTCCCTCAGTTTAGGCGAGCCAGGCTGGGTGGCCAGTCCATTGCTGTAGTAGTGGCCCGAGCCTGGAACGCTCTTCCCTTGCATCTGCGCTCCAGCCAATGCGTAGCCCAGTTTAAGAAAAATCTTAAAACCCATCTGTTTAGAAGTGTGACATAAGTCGATCCTTGTCTGTTCTCCTCTGCTCTTTCCCATCGCGCCAGGATACTCCCAAGTAACAGAGCGCGTTACAAAACGATTTATACATACATACATTAATTAAAAACACAACCATTCGCAGCTTACTTCAGCGCAGGTATTAGTTAAATCAGAACACGGATTGAGACATAGCCCCAAATCCTGTCCTATAAAGATCATAATATTTACCTAGTGGGAGCCACGGGCACACTTACCAGCTCCCACTTAGTCAAGAGGGTGTATATCTCTTATATTTCAATCCCTCTCAAACAGCACAGCCGTTGCTTATAGTTTCTTCTGTGGAAATATACACAACCCAAGTATAACGTCCCAGTAACCTTTGTTTTTTTCAGTGAATTTGAAAGGATTTTTACATTTGATTTCCTAACTATAACATCCCTGTAAACTTTGTTTTTTCCAGTGTAATGATATATATAGATGAAATGTGGATTTATGAGACAGGTCCTTGAAGAGCAGAGAAAGCTAAGGTATTACTGTATAGACAACTTGTATGCATAGAGTACCTGGATTAATTCAAACCATGTCAGCTAAAATAATATAACATCGAAGTGCTTAGATGTTAAATTGATGCTGATGGAAGATATCACATAAACAGAAATGCATAGCCTTTGCCTGATTTATGGGAGAAAAAAGAACGTAGCTTCGTGATACTACCACGTCATTAAGATTTCTTTGTATTTCATATGTATGTATGTATGTATGTATACTTATATAGCGTGGTCCTGTCACCCCAAGGGCATCCTGGCGCTTGAATCGACGTTCACACCGTATACGCTGCTCAGGCAACCCTTGGGAAGAGATGTGTTTTCAGAGCTTTTCTAAACGGGAGGAGGTCTCTTTGGCTTCTTAGGGGTAGTGGTAGCGAGTTCCAGAGCTTGGCCGCTGCGACACTAAACGAGCGGCCCCCCATCCTCACTCTCTGGAATCTCGGTACCACGAGCAGGTGATCCGAAGAAGAGCGCAAGGACCGCGCAGGGGAGTACCAGACAAACATATTCTGCAATGGAACCGGGCCTTGTCCATGCACCGCCCTGAACACTAAGCATGCAGCTTTGTAACAAATACATAGGTGCACCGGCAGCCAGTGTAGGTCTCGTAAAGCTGCTGTTGAAGAGCTGTGAGTGGGGCGGGAAAGAGCCAGCTTGGCGGCCAAGTTCTGCACCCGTTGCAACTTCCCCAGCAGTGTTTTTGGAGCCTCCAGAAGCAGCGCATTACAATAGTCAAGGCGACTCAAGATGGTACCACGCACCACTTCGGGCCTGGCCTGCTCGGGAAGAAGGGGCAGAACTTTACGCAGCATACGAAGCAGCGTCATGCATGTGGATGTGGTCTTATTCACGTACATATCCAGCTGCAAGTTAGGGCCAAAAATCACCCCCAAGTTGCGTGCCGACTCAGCAGCTGACACAATTTCGGGGAAGGTCGGAGGCCAAATGTTCTCCGGAAGATCACGAGGAATCTGGTCCATGGAGCAGTACAACACCTCGGTCTTTGTACTATTGAACTGCAAAGAATTGGACCCGAGCCAGTCCGCTCTGGCCGACATGCAGCGGTGAAAAGCCTCCAATGGAATCACGTTCTTCCCTTCCAGCGAAAAGACCAACTGGGTATCATCTGCATAATTAAATGCGGAGATGCCAAACGATTTAATTAGTTGGACCAGAGGTCGGAGGTAAAGATTGAAGAGTATAGGGCTGATGGCCGAGCCCTGCGGTACCCCCTGCCCTACTCTCCGCACCTCCGAGCTGAAAGGAGGCAACGCCACCACCTGCTGCCGGTTATTCAAATAGGAGACCAACCAGTCCCTTGCCCCTGCCGTGACCCCGCACTCTTCCAGTCTCCAGTTCATATTTGAATGTGTTGTGCGTGGGCATTTTCCTGAGCAAGAGGCCACTTCTGACAAAGTCTTTTTCAGTGTTTCATGTTTCATACTCTTTCTGCTTTACAGGTATAAATCACTTTTGCTTCTCAATGCGATAGCTCTTTTCAAATATCTTAAGGGTATGAGTAGGGGGCGGGGTATTGTGGTAGGCTGGATAATCAGACTTCCTCAAATTTTGTAATTGGGTGTGTTTGGGAGAGAATGCATGTGGTTGTGATCATTGAACATCTGAGAATAGTGAATGACTATGATTTTTTAAGAAACAGACTGAACATCTCCAAGATTTTGTACCGCCGGTAAGAGATAGGGGGAAAAGAGGAGAAAACTGGACCCACTTCAAGATACTGAAGAACAACGCCTCTGAAGACACTACTGAGTACAAGGTACTATTGCACATCTCCACGCTACAGAAGTCAGCTACTAAAATCTTTTCCAATTCCCTTGGACCCCGATAAAGTTATGACTATAATTAACTGCAAACTTCAAAATCCTGTAGAGTGTAAAATGTTGCAGGGTGTAGGATTCCAAAGAAGTGTGTGCGGTTCACAGAAAACGCATTTGTCACGGTTCCTGAGTGGAAAACATCTAGGTTACTAACTTTAACATCAGAAATTCTCTGCACTTAAAAGTATAGGGCCCTATTTATGAAAGCCTTGCGCCACTGGTGCGTCACTTTTTCCCATGTTAAAAGCGACGCACCGGCGGCGAAAGGCCTTCATAAATAAGGCCCATACTTTTTACATGTTCGCAGATCGTGTTCTTATAGGAAGCAATGTTAAGTGAATCAATATTGTGTGCCTCAGATTTGCCCAGGTGAAAATTATATATAGCTGTGCGGAACAGGAGTACTTTCACACCAGAAAACACATGAGCAAAACTTCATCACTTTGAGTCCACAAACTGTTGGTAGATATTGATAAACATGTGGGTGTTCTACTTGTTTACATTGTCTGTCCTTGGATACACTTTGTTCCACCCTGTAGTATGACTAACTCACCGAGCCAACTCAACTCTAGTTTTGAACATTTTTATGTTACTCACACATTATGTCAGTTAAGCATATACAGCGCATTTTAATCGCTAAATGATACACTATTTGTCTTTAAAAAATTATGCTAAACTTGTAAATCATTTTTCCTGGTATAAAACTATTTGGAACTAAAATAAATTGGCATGTGCTGTCTCCTAACTGCTTCTGAATACATATTAGAAATGCCTTTGGAGAGAAAGCACTTTAAAGAAAATATTTACTATGAAAAAAAATCTGAGTAAAATGAACACTAGCTCATTAAAATATTATATGTTTAAAAAGGAAATTGGGGTAAAATGCTTTGTGTAGACACATTTTATGAGATGCATTTTAGAGTAGAGTAATAAATATAGTATTTCAATTGTAACAGCTGCAGTTTTAATTAAATCCATTGCTGTAGAGTTTTACCTATAATTGGGGCATATTTATGAGGCCATTGCACCGCCTTAATGTTACTTTTTGTGACGGTCGGGTGGGGAACACCTTGGAATCTATGAGGCCACAGAAAGCAACCTAGGGGGCTTTGAATGGCCTCATTGATGCAGGGCGTCCATTGGGTCACTTATTGGTATACCGAGGTAAAAGTAGATAATACTAATACTCTATTTGTCGTAGTGTGGGCAATCAGTTTGGCTTATCAGAGTGTAGTGCTAAGCATTTTGTTGTACTCACAAAGGCAATAAATGAGACATTCACTTAAGAATAATTCCAAAAACAATTTTCAAAAAAAAGATCAATAATCTTTCAGACCAAGAACTTAATTCTACAGGAAGTACTTTTAAAGTTATGCATTTTTCGAGTTTGCAAAATTAATCGCAATTACGCACCATCGAAGTCAATGAGGAAAAATACATAATTCTATGTAAAATTGTGCAGGCAACTTTCAACGTTCATCTCTTGAATTTCGGTAGTTAGCCTAGCCAGGCCCAATGTTCCACCAGTGGATTCTCAGGAGCATCCAGAATTCAGCTGGGAGCAGGGTACTGAGGTTGTTAGTAGCTGGTGGCTATGGCAGAGGGGGCAATTTGAAAATGCACTGCACAAGGGAACTTAGAGGTAAGTCTGAGGAATTCCACTTGAGGAAGCAGGTTGCAAGAGCCTCAGGAACGTGGAAGTACAGCTGGATCATCGTCAATGGGGCCAGTCGGGCCAGGTGCAAAGCAGATAGGTCAGCTGGGTGAAATTTGTTACTGAGGGTGACTGAGTATTCACCCAATTTCTGTTCATCAATGAGGAGGGTGGTATTATATTGTTGGTTTGTCAATTTCACCCATGCTTCTTCAGCTTTAGCCTGACCACGACAAGGTGATCGTCTGACGCCATGTCCACTCTTATCATCACTCTCACATCCTGCAGGGACCTCCGAAACATCTTGGCAATGCAGGCATAGTCTATCTGATTCTCTGTTGAATGATCTGGTGACACTCATGTTGCCTTGTGTATTCTCTTGTGGTGGAGTACACTACCGCCTATCACCAGACTGTTCAGGCCACAGAGATCTTTGAGCTTTTCATCACTCGTATTCTTTTAGCTAAGGCCATGGCTTCTTCATACCCAGTGTTGTCGCTTCAAACTTTGGCATTGAGGTCCCCCATCAGTAGGCTGATATCTCTTTCAAGGCATTTCCCCAAGATGGACTAGTGTCTGTTGTAAAACTGTTCTTTTTCCTCTTCTTTGCTGTCATTTGTAACTGCATAGCACTGGATAATAGTCATGTTGATCCTTTTTTCTGTGTGCAGATGGGCGCTGCGATGATTCTGAGACAATGGGTTTCTTATCCAATTACAGCTTTTTTGTCTGCTGGCGGTAACATCAGTGCTACTCTCTGATTCTGTATGGGTTCTCTTCCTTGTGTAAAATACAGAAGCATTCATCCTGAACACAGACTTTTCTTTTCAGACTGTGTCCATCTGATCTTGCTGATGCCAAAAGGGGGGAGGTTGTATTTTTTCATCTCCGTTGCCACTTGGGCTGTCTTGCCTGTCTCATACATGGTCCTCACATTCCATTTCCCGAAGTGGATGGTCTTGGTGGGAACCAGGTGGATTGGCCTTTAGGCTTCCAGGGAATTTGGGCTTTCACCACAAGCTTTCATTATGAATGAGATTCCCCACTCCTCAAGGCTGGGATGTCTCTTCGGTTGATATTTCTGTAGCTAGTATTTTTTTACATGGTTCTGTAACTAACCGCATGCATAACCCTCCATCTTTCACAGGTGGGCTAGGGACCAGCCTTGGCGGTTTTAGGACTCAAAGTCGGTCAGCCTCAAATTGCACCTCGGTCCTGGTCTACTGCAATCCTTGACTACTGTTAAAGCATTGCCCTTTTTGACACTATTTTTACTCAAAACCTTGAAAAATCATATATCTTGTCCACAATTTTTTGATTTGTTTCATTCTGGTGTCATTTTATTTATTGAATTTAACTCTATTTTTCTGATTTGGTACGGGAGTGTTAGACCTGTCAGCCCTAGGGTGGTTTTTCCCTGTGTTATTTTTTTTGCCCTTGCCTCATTTTTCCCACCTTCTTTTTGTTGGCCCTTAGGTCTTCGGGCACCTTTTCATGGCTAATCCATGTTAGGGTGCAGGTGCTCTCTACTTCAAACATGCTGCACTGGCCCCTGCTACTACAGCGTGGTCTTTTTAGTGTAGCACCCTAGCTGCCAGGAGCAGGCTGGATCCCCATACAATGTTGCAATACCAGCCACCCATCCCCTGTCCATAGGTAGAGTGGGGAAGCTCCTGGAACCTTCCAGAAGGAAGGTGGACCTGATTTTTGCCGCCTTAGAGAGTGGTCACCTGACCTGGGCATACTTAAGCAAGGGAGGGAACTTTTCCTAGTCAGCCGGGAGCTGTGTGAACCGTCTGAGGCACCCGAGGAGGCCTGGCGTCCATCGCAGCGTTCGCGCCGCCCACGCGACACCCCTGAGGCGCGTCTGCCCTGCCGTCGCGTGGCGACCGTCGCCGGCTTCGATTGCCCCCTCGGTGGCCCCCGTATGTGAGGAGAGGGCCGCCGTATCCCGCGCATCAGGCCGCGGTAGGCATGAAGCCAAGCTGTCCATCCCCACGTGACCAGGGAGCTCCTCCGCCCCGCCCCCGGGCGCCGCGCTGCCATTGGCCCAGGAATGCGCACCCTCGAGGCAGGCGACGCGATTGGTTGGAGCGGCCCCGGCCCCGGTCCTGATTGGCCCCAGCCCGGAGCTTTGCCGGTGGGCCCCAAAAAGGCCCGGAACCAACGCGGAGGGGGCCGTGGAGCCAAGGAGCCCCCTCCGTCTAGCCCCACATGTTGGTCTCGCCCCGGCGCTGGTGCCCCGAAGTCACCCCTGCACTGCACCAGGCCGAGTGAGGCCCTGGGAGCATCGGACACCCCTCCCCTCCATCAGCATCTGCGCAAGGGCCCAGGGGGCCGAAAAACACCAGGTAACCCCCGGGGAGGAGGGCGGTAGGCCGGGTAAGGCCCAAAGGTCGCCCCTCCCCTGGGGAGAACTGTGACTGGGCCCCGTTGGCCCCCCCTAATGTGCCTCAAGTGTATGGGAGGCCTGGGGAAAGACTTTGTCCAGACCCCATCGTGCTGCCTTACTGCCAGTTTTAGGCTTGGAGCCTGGTAATTGATTTGTGAGTTAATGTTTAGTATTAAATCTGTTTATTAAGCAGAAAGAATAATCACACTGCACCTCACAAAGAGAATTAGCATCGACGCCGAGGGGCGGCTGTCTGGGCCAGTGGCATAGTACACGCCCAACATAGTGATACCAGACGGTGACAGTTAACACAGCAAGCCGCCTACAACCCATCCGGGCCGGCCGCGTCTAAAGAGGTGCTCGGAGGATGCAAGTGGAGCTAATGACAATGCGAAGAAACAAGAGTCTGCAAAATGAAACAAAACTAACCCCAAACTCCCTGCCCCCCCGCCCCCCCCTCCTTGTCCAGTAGTCAAGCACAGGGTATCACATCTACGCCATCTCATCTACGAACCCAGTGGAGCCGCCGTCCCCGGGCCCTTGCGTTTGCGTGTACGCGCCTCAGGCTCCGGCAATGGGGTATCTGCGAGGCGTAGCAGTCGGAGATACCGGGGACAGCTTACCTCCCGGAATTCCCAGGTCAGCAGGGAGAGGAAGGGCTGCCACAAAGCTGCAAAATCCACCCCCCTCCCTGTCGCGGTTAGTGAGAGCTTTTCCATACCCAGTATTGCCCAAAGCCTATGTAACCAGCCCAGTTGCAGTGGAGCCTGCGCCGCCCTCCAGTGAGCCACAATGTTCTGTACCGCCGCCCCCAATGCCAGTGCAATCAGTCTACCCCTCCAGGACTTCAGAGGGTACATGAGGGCGTTAGGGAGACCAAGTATGATGTAGGCAGGGAAACGGGGCAGTTGTGTATCTAGGTGGGAGTCAATGAGGTCCAGGATGGGGGTCCAGTACGGACGGAGCTTATCGCATCCCCACAGCAAATGCTCCAGTGTCCCCAATTCCCCACACCCCCTCCAACAGCGATCGCTCACTCGGGGGTCCCACTGATGCAACCTCTCGGGGGTGTGATACCAGTATGTGGCAATTTTGGTCATCGTCTCAGTGAGGCCTGTGTGGTGGGCCGAATGTCTGGCCCTGTAGTAGACACCTTCCCATTCCTTCCTCGTGAGTTGGCGCCCCAGGTCCCTTTCCCACCTAATCTGACCTGCGTTGTATGTGTGAGTATTGGTGAGGAGAAGCTGCTGGTATAGATCCGAAATGATTTTCTTATCTGATGTGCGGGTCCATAGCCACTTCTCATAGTGTGTGAGATGTCGTTGGGCGCCCGGTGAGATGGAAGGGTGAAGGACCCAGTGCCGCACCTGTAGGTATCGCAGTCGGTCTGCCTCAGCAACACCATAGTCCTGCTGCACCTGGTGAAACGGAAGTATCCCTTTGAGGTCAAACATGTGGCCCACCGCTCTGCAGGGGGTCGCCCGCCATGCCTCAAAAGCCTTCGTGTCCAGTCCCGGTGTGAAATCTGGGTTATCAAAGATCGGCGTCATCGGCGACGGAAAAGAAGTCAACCCCTTCTTCACAGCAACCTTGTCCCAAACCCCAAGGACGGTGCTCGTGATGTCGGAGGCGTATAAGTTGGGGGGTCTGTGGCACCGTGGGAGAAATGGGACCCCCTGTAGTGGACGACCGGCCACTGCCTGGTCTTGAAAGAGCCAGTGCTTGCCCGATTCTAGTTGATGCCACTCCACCAACGTGCGTAGTTGTGCCGCCTGAAAGTATAGCGCGAGGTCGGGTATCCCCACTCCCCCATGTTCCGGTGGCAGAGTCGCTATAGTATGCTTGAAACGCGGACGTCGCCCATTCCAGATAAATCTCGACAAGTCCGACTGTGTGTTCTTGAGCCACTCACGTGGTGGTCGCAGGGGGAGTGTCTGGAACAGGTACAAAATCTGTGGGAGCAAGGTCATCTTGACCGCCGCGATTCGGCCAAGCCACGACAGCGTGAGAGGCCTCCAACGCCGCAGCTGGTCACGGATCTTTCCCGTCAGAGTAGCGTAATTGGCCTCTGCAGTGGCCCGCACTGTCGGCGCCAAGTGGACTCCTAAGTAGGAGATGGAGGAGGCCGACCATTGCACCTGAAACTCCGCCTTGACCTCCGTCAGGACGTCGGGGGCCAGTGAGATATTCAGGGCCTCCGATTTCGCCTCATTGATTTTAAAGTCCGAGGCTTGCGCGAAGGTGTGGAGTTCCACGAAAAGCGCTCGCAGTGATTGCATCGCGTCAGTGAGGGATAGCAGTATGTCGTCCGCATACAAACTAATTTTGTGAGTGTCACCACCAAAGCGGACACCCGAGATGCGATCGTGTTGTCTCACTCTCTGCGCCATCGGCTCCATATAGAGGGCGAACAGGAGGGGAGAGAGCGGGCAGCCCTGTCGAGTACCCCTGCCGATTTCGAACCTCGGGGAGGTATGGCCATTGACCCGCACCGCGGCATTGGGACGCCGATAACAGTTGAATATGCGGTGACAGAGAGTTTCCCCAAACCCGAAGCGCTGCAACACCTGTTCCAGATAGGGCCAATGCACCCTGTCGAACGCTTTTTCTGCGTCGATGGTGAGAAGCATGCAACCCGGTCTCGTGCGCAAGCCAGCCTCGATGAGATGGAGGACTTGCCGAGTATTGTCGCTGGTCTGCCTCTGGGGGATGAATCCCGACTGGTCAGGGTCTACCAGCTGCTGCATATACGGCGCCAAGCGGCTCGCAATGATGCCGGTGTAAAGTTTCAAATCCACATTAAGCAGGGAAATGGGCCGATAGGAGCCGCATTCCGTCGGGTCACGACCAGCTTTAGGGATCACTGATATGGCCGCCTCCAGCAATTCCGGGGGAATGGCACCGGGTCGATCAAAGGTGTTAAACAGGTCGCGCAGGATGGGGGCGACCTGCTGGCAGAATGTCTTATAGAAGGCCGCCGTATAGCCATCCGGTCCCGGCGACTTCCCCACCTTGAGGCGGGATATCGCTGATATGACCTCCTCCAGGCCAATGGGCCGGTCTAGGAAGTCCGCTTGTGCTTGCGTGAGGGTGGGGAGCGTCGCGCCGTGCAGATAGTCCAGGCCCACCTGGGGGTCAAGGCGATCCGCGTCGTAGAGGCCGGCGTAGAAGTCGCCAAAAGCTGCCGCTATATCTGCATCTTCCGTAACCTGCGTCCCGTGCGTGGAGTTGAGGGCGCCCACTTGGCGTCTCTGTTCCTGTGCCTGCAGCCTACTCGCTAAAAGCTTCCCGCAGCGGTCACCACCGGTGTAGTACACGTGCTTGAGACGGATGGCGGCGTATTCTGCCACATCCTGGTCTAGTGCCGCGAGCATCTTCCGCTCCGTGCATAACTGGCGCCACGCTCGCGCGGCCCCAGTGCGTTGGTGCATCTGTTCCAATTCAGCCACCCGCTGAGTGAGTTCGGCTCTTTTCAGTGCTCTGTCCTTGTTATCAGCGGAGGCGATAGAAATGATCTCGCCTCGCAGGACCGCCTTGAGGGCCGCCCATTGAGTGGCCTTGGACATGTCGTCGTTGGCATTGTGGGCCAAGAATTGCGCGAGCGCGGTCTTGAGCCTATCCTGTGTTGCGGGCGACAACAGGAGTCCGTCCCGAAGCCGCCAGTGGCGCCGTGGTGTCGGCGTAGGCGCCATCCGGAGAGTAGCCACCACCGGGGAATGATCAGACAGCGAGGCTGGGAGTATCTCTACGTCCTCGGCCTGCGCCATCAGCTGTGCGGAACACAAGAAGTAGTCCAGTCGCGCGTAGGTCTTATGTGCCGCTGAGTAGTAGGTGTAAGCCGCGGAATGTGGGTGGAAATGTCGCCATAAGTCAGTGATGGCCAGGTCAGAGAGATGTGCATGCCCCGATACTGAGAGTGCCCCCACCTGTCCAAACCTCTGGCCGGTGCGGTCAGCCGTGTTGTGAAACACCAGGTTCAGGTCTCCCCCAAGCAGTAGGTGTGGATGTGTAGTGGCTGTGGCAGCTTCCAGTGCCGTGAGAAGGAACTTTTCCTGCCCCTCATTAGGTGCGTACACCGAGCCCACCAGCAACGTCTGCCCCGCCACCTGGAAGCTGTGGAGGAGAAGCCACCCCTTGATCTCGGCCTCTTTCTGCATGACCCGCCCCTGGAAGGACCTAGCAACCAGTATAGCCACCCCAGCAACCTTTTTGTGTGAGGAGGAGAAAATTTGCCACGGGAAGGCGCGCGACCGCAACCTAAGGTGGTCCTTGGGCACCAAGTGTGTCTCCTGTAGGAGGCAGATATCTGCCTTTGAGTGGTCTAGGAAGGACAGGACTGCTCTGTGTTTGACCGGGTTGTTGAGGCCTCGCACATTAAGGGAAAGTATCCTCAGTGGGCGTGTCATGGTGGGCGTAGTGAGTGGTAAGCTATCGTTATGTCTGGTGCTCGCGATGTGGCGGCATGGCGCGGGGCAGTCCCCTGGTCAGCGCCACCCCAGTTCGTGACCCCCAGTAAAGCGCCCACAGGCCCTGGACAAGGAGAGTGCCCTCCCCCCTCCCTCCCTTTAACCAACACCCTTCCAACTCCCTCTTGCAGAACACCGCCTACCCACCCCCTCCCCCTCACCCCAACTGACCCCCCCCCCACTCCCCCCCCCTCTCTAGCCCCAAAAATGAACTGTCCCCTGCGCCCCCACCTTCGCTTCCCCCCCCACCCCAATCCCCAAAACCCAACCAAAGAAACCAGAATGAACATCATAGTCCCAGGTCAACCTAGTGAAGGAAGGACCTGTGGAGTAGTCAGTGTCCAAAGTGACCCAAGCCAGTCGGAGTCAAAGTACAGATAGGGACGTGGTGGTAGCGACCGTCGTGGCTCCCCACCCCGCCACCCCTCATGATGCTACTGTCTCTGCACGCCCCCGCAAGGAGTGACTCATGGAGGTCCAGAGGTGTCCTTTGCTACTTCCTGAACCGCGTCAGCCTGCTCCTTGGCAATTGTCAATGGGTCCGGTCGGGCCCGCCGCTTGGGCTGTCTCCGTCTGCGGACCTTCTGCCAGCCGTCGCGACGGGGTCTTGATGAGCGTTCCTGTGACGACTCCGTATTAGTGTCGTCGCCGACATCCTGCTCCGGGAGCTCGATCCCCAGCAAGGTGCAGGCGTCCTGGAGGGAGCGCATCTGGTGGAGAGAGCCATCCCAACGGAAGATTAGTCGAAACGGATGGCCCCAGGAGTAGGGCACCTCCTTGTCTCTCAAGAAAGAGGTGACAATCTTGAATTCCCGTCTCTTTTGGAGTGTGATCGCCGAGAGGTCCTGAAAGAGCTCCACTGATGCATCTCGGAAGCGGAGGGGTCGAGACTGGCGCGCCTCTCTAAGGATTCTCTCCTTCAGGGGGAAGTCTGGGAGGAACGCCAGTATGTCTGGGGGAGGTGCAGGAGCCCGGCGGGGCAGGCCCACTCGGTGTGCACGGTCAATGCGGATGGGGAAGTCCGCCGGCTCCTTGAGGATTTCCCGGAACAGCTCCTGGAGGTATAGGGTGACACTATTCCCCTCCGTCTTCGATGGCACGCCCCGGACCCTGATGTTGTTCCGCCTGGAGCGGTTCTCCAGGTCCTCGGCGTGTGCCTGTAGACCTATCTGCTGTTCATGGAGCCGCAGGACTTCTTGCTGAAGATGCACCATCTCCTCGCAGCGGACCTGGTTCGATTCCTCCATCGCGGCCACCCTTTCCCCCAAGCCGTCCATGTCTCTGCGTATTTCCTTTTGTTCGCTCACCAACTCCTGCTTAAGAGTCTGGAAGTCCTCTCTCAACGATCCGAAGAGGGCCTCGAGGAAGGATCTCGTGACCGGGGCCTCCTCCTGGTTCCCACTCTTACCGGACGCGGGTATGGGCGACAACGACGCCGGTTGAGCCTTGTCCCCTTTCTGGGATTGTTTCCCCAGCAGGTCGGCGATAGAGCGGCCTCCTCTTCGATTGGCATTTGCCATCTTGGTGTGGTTCGCCGAGCCCTCTCTCTACGTTCACGTTCTCGGGCTGACGCTCCGGCAGGACAGTCACTACCCCCCGGGGGATCGCTGTGACTCCGGGGTTCAGGGATTATGCAGTGTCTCTGGGGGGCCGCCGGGCCTGACAGATCGCCACTCGCCAATGGCCCAATGCCCCTGTTGTCCCGTGAGTGCTCCCCGGGCGTCCGCGGTCGTCGCGGCCTAGTCCGTCCGACGCTAGCCGTGCCCCCACTCACCGCCCGTAATGCTCAGGGCTCCTCCGGGGGACACCGCTCCCTCCGAGATTGCAGACGTCTCCAACCTCCTGGCTCCTCTCCGCTGGTCCGCCTAGTCCCAGACCGGGCCCTCTATTCTGGCGATGGCCACCTCCCGCCCGGCTGCCGGTCAGGGTGCGCGCTCGTGGGTAGGTCCTACGGTGATCAGGGCCGCAGGTGTCACTATCGCCTCCCAGCCGCCTCCGGGAGCCCCGATCACAGCCCACACTCGCTGCTCCCGAATCAGTGTGCTCCTCCCAGTGGCGCAGGTGAGGTCCTGTCCGCAGCCGGCCCTTTTCCCGGCCGGTGAGTAGGCCCCGACCGGGCCTTTGATGCCAGCACTGCCGGTCTCCTACGTCGCAGGGTGGCACACCTCGGGGACTCTCAGCGTGCCAGTCAGTGGCGACCGGGCCCCGAGCGAGGAGGCGCAACAACACTCAGCTCGGCCGCCAGCCACCCGGCGCTCCCCTTTCAAGCCAGCTCAGGCCCAAGCCGGGGCCTCGATTTGGGCGCCGGTGTCAACCGCTCCCGGGGCCGCTCAGCCGGGACCAAGGCTGCCGCTTCTCCGCGGCTCCCTCACCGGCAATCCTGTGCTGTGGCTACGCCTGCCGCTCCACTTGCCGCCGACGGCGAACTCGCCGCCTCACTAGCCACCGGGGACCACCGCCTGGGTTGGGCCCCCCTCTCGACTGTTCTGTGGAGCTCACCGGCCGCCGTCAGGAGCCAGGTACTCCAGGTCTGAATACAGGACTATCCGCCCACCAGGTGCCAAGGCAGGCGGGCGAGGCGACTCCCGGCCAATGCTCCAATCTCCCAGGGTCCCGACTCTGCACCCGCTTGGCCCACGCTATCCCGCCAGGCCCCGACCGGGCCCTCGATTTATAAGCTCCCGGCCCACCTTGTTACTCACTGCCGGGAGCTCCACGGGCCGCTCGAGTCTCTTCTTTCCCTGCCAGTTGCCTCAGGGGCCAGGTGCTTATATTGCGTGGGCCAACTCCTCCAGTGCTCCACCGTTGCCCAGTCGCATAGGCCCAGACCGGGCCCTCAATTTTCGCGCTCCCGGCGTATCAGATTTCAGCCGCCGGGAGCTCAATGCGCCAGGCCAGCCCCTTGCTCACTCGGCGCCTCTGGAGGTCGGGGGGGTACGCGGCATCCCCCGATAGGGTCCCCGGCCGCCCAGCACCTCCTCGGTCAGTCCGCTTAGGCCCAGCCCGGGGTCTCGATTTGGCGCCTTCCGCACCTCTCGCTGCTCTCGGTCGGGGTCTCCCCCGGGCGGGACCAGTCTCCGGCTTCCCGGTGTTGCAGGGGACGCCGCTGGCCTCTCAGTCGCGTCGGGGGTACTTGCGGCGGTTGTGGGGAGCAGGGCCTCTTGAAGGTCGATGTTTGGGGGCAATTCGCTATGTTTATGGGTGCTGAAGGGGAATTAGGGCAGGGAGCCACGCAGACCTGCGACTGTTCAGGTCGCCATCTCGGCCACGCCCCGTGAGTTAATGTTTGATGAACAAATAATCCACTTCATTGAAAGTTGGTGCATGGTGGCAGTCGTATGCTGCCTTTACTGTTCATACTGGCTTAAATGTTTTCATGCCTGCTTATGAGAGGATCTTTTTCCCTGTACTGAATTTCTTGCAGGGCTGGGCCTCTACAGTTCCTGACGGGGTTAAGTTCTGGACCCTAGTGATTTATGCCAGTACTGTTTCGACGGTCTGATTTTGGTTGCAAGACTGTTGATATTTACAAGAGGAAATGCTTGTGATTGCTTCCCACAGGTTAATCCATGGTTTATGAAACTACCTTTTAGCATGCTGAATAGTATAACGCGTCAGGCTGTGTTCTTTGGAGTTTTCTGCTGTACTGAAAGTACTTAATGAAATGTTGAAATGTTCTACCATTTTACAGGAAATGCATTTTGAAAGGCGTTCATGAAATGTTTCAGTGAGGTACTTTAATGTAATGCTAATGATTTGCTAATGCATTATTTGCTTTGATCTAAAGCCTACATAAAAGATCTTGATTTACAAACATAACTACTGGTGTGGTCTCCATTATTGCGCCCACTTCGTGTCTCATTGGATGCGTGTGTTGAGTAGCTGCTTTACACGTACGCCCCTGGCTGCCTTCCTGCTCGAGCCAAGCTACCCCACGGAGAACTGGTGGTCCCAGTTCTTACAGGGAGTTTTAATGTTTTTAATGCATTACAGTTTTGGTAGTGCTGGACCACTTTTCACATTGCCCTAAGATAAGCCTGTCTTCTCTGTGCCATAGGTACTAGCTACCAGAAGGTTGAGCTCAGGTTAGTTGAGTGACTTTAAGGGTTCACCCAGAGAAGAGTGTTGATGTGGAGAAGTGTGGCTCACTGGTTAGAGGAGGCAGACCTGGAAGCAGAGGTCAGCCCGGGACCAGGGTTCAATTCCCGGCTCGGCTGGGTCTTGAGTCCTAAAATGTCCATGGACTCGACAATTCTCGCTCCGGTGCCTACTCTATTCACGGGTTCACACTCTGCGACTCTGGGCAATAGCTTGCTTAATCTCCACAACGGCCCCTCGCGGCGGGATGCCTGGCTTTCACCTTGCGGATACCCTGCCGGGGTAATCTCACAGGGGATTACCAGGACGGGTTCCCTAAGCAAGCGCTTAGAAACCGCTTGGTGATTTGCGCTATATAAATTCCTGTACATTTACATTCCTTAAGGTGGGCAGTCACCTAACACAAATAGTAATCTAATTCCTAACAAGGGAACAAAGGAATCCCATGCCTCATAAGACACTTCCAGTTAATTTATTGTGGATAGATTTTCTTTTTATTCTGCATATGCCAGCCATGAAAGGTCTATAGAAACAGGGTTGAAGGAGTAGGCAGCTCAGATGGGCACCCTTTTGAAACATTGCATGCTTGCAATAAACACCACACGTTTACAAAATTCATAAACAATGTAATAAATAATTTTCAATAAAAAAGAATGGTTATTAAATATTACTTAATTAACTTGCCACCCTATACCCCTACAAAACTAGCAACCACAACCTAAATTATAAGTAAGTTTAACACAATTTACATAACTGATAATCAATTACATTGCTAATTACCAATTGCTAACTAATTGTTCATTAATAATTACTTACTTAACTTCCCACCCTACAAACCTACAAATCCCGCAGCCCACACCTAAAATATAACTCACGTATATAATTATTACACAATTTTCATAATCATTCAATGAAATGTTTAATTATACATTAATAATATTTTTTAATTATCACTTAATTAATTTACAACCCTATACACCTACAAACTTAGAAACCAACAACTACAATTTAACTAAAAAGATTCAGCATTACATAATGTACATCATTATTAATCTCACCAAAATGTATATTAAACTAATAATTAACTATTAATTAATTATTACTTCTTCCCACACTATACCTCTACAAACTCAGCTGCCTACACCTAATATGTAACTACAATAAATGATATTACCCAAAAAAACATAATTAAAAATTAATGGTTAATTTATTATTACCTAATTTACTTCCCACCTTATACTCCTACAAACATAGTAACCTGCACCTTAATTTTAGGTTAATTAAATCTGTACCTTATTTACATAATTATCATCTATCACACACTTACCAAGATTTGCTTAGCTTTCGGTTGCTTAAACACAAAAATGTTTTAATGTTGTTTATTGGCATTTTAAGAGAAAGTAGCATCAACAAGGTAAGAGCCACAAAGAAAAGATGTGGGGGGCATGTTACAGTCAATACACATCAAATCATGTTTTCTCATGGTAAACATAAGGGGAAAAAACCACTATATCAGAGGGAATGTCCAGGATAGTCAGGCATGCAAATCTCATGTCTCACAAGTCGTTGATCCAGCTGGTGAATGTATGGAGGACAGTCAATCATGTTTACAGGGCTCCTTATCAGAAGGGGGGGGGGGAGTCTTTGAATCCGGTATGGCCCTTGCTATGTCAAAAGTGTCTGGTAGTTTTCTTCGTCCCAAGTAGGTCACCAGTGGTCACTAGATTTTCTTTTGTGGGACCGCAGTGGCATGAGCTCTCAGTAATTGGAGAGCTGCTTGTGACTGTATGCAGCATCATGCAGCCAGTCCACCACCTTAGACACGGGCAGTCAGCCATAGTGGATGGCTACCCGCCTCTTGGCCAGTAGTAATAGCATATCAGTGAGGCATTGATCTTCAGGGTGCACATCCTTAATGTATCCAAGAAGTCCCACCAACGGGGTTTGCTGTGGTGGGTAACCAGTGATCTGGGCCAGGTCTCTAAATACATCACACCAATGGATTGCTACAGGCGGGCAGTCGCATACTAGATGGAGGTTTGTGGTATTTCAGGTGGCACACCTCAGGTAGCGGGCCTCCTCAACTAGACTATGTTATGTCCTAGCACCGATGTCCGGTATAGTCTATGTAGGAATTTAAAATGGATGAGACGGACTCTCTAATTGGGTGTGAGGGCCGTGTTCTGACTGCAGCATTATATCCATTGTGCTTCAGAGATGGGAAGAATTGGGTCAAGTTCCTATGATGCACTACCACTGGTGCCTTTTCTTGTGCAATGGGGTACAGATGAGTGACAAATTATGGGGGAGGAATTCTTTTACAAGTGCTTTATTGCATGCAGTATGGGAGTTGGAGCGGAGACAGTTTCATGTAGTGTGTGGCATGTAGCCCTGAGATGGTGATAGAGGAGGGCACAGAGGGGTCAGGGAGTTCAACAGCTTCAAGTGGGAGCAGGAACTGTCCATCTGGGTAGAGATCCCCAAATGCCATGAGACCTCACCTGTGGGCTCAAGGCCCAGTGCCCTCGCCCTGTAGTGGTGGAAGCAGAGGGTTGCGCTCGAGCGGTGTAGTACGAGCAGGACAAGATAGCTGGGCACATCATCACAGGCCATCCCATGCCCACTGGACATAAGTTACCATACCAATCTCCATGCATTGTGGGCTTGCAAGGCTGGTATTTTGCAGTAGTAAGGAGAGAAGGAGCCACATGGTCCACCTCTACAGCCACCTGCAGGTATAACGATGCAAGGTTTAGCCAGTAGTGTATGTTAATGGGCTTGTGCGCAGTACATGTATAGATGTACGTCGGCATGTTCAGACCTCTCTATTGGAAACGAAGAGTGAGTGACTCACACACAATCCTCAGCTGTGTTCCTGCCCAGGCTAGAAAAGTTAAATTTGACCTGCATCCTTTCAGAAATGTTGTTGTGAGTGGGAATGGGAGGTTGATGAAGAGGTGAAGGAACTTATGCAGGACGATCATTTTGGCAAATACGATTCTCCCTGCCATGGAAAGGGGCAGTCGGGTCCAGGTCGGAATGCACTCCACCAGCCAGGTCACAGCCCTGCCATAGTACACCCTCCAGCCTCCATCCATATACCCAGGTAGTGGACTAGGTCAGTGGCCCACTGTAGGGGACATTCTGACTCGAATTGATGTATTGCTGAGGTGCGGAGAAAAAAGGTGGATTAAGCTCAGTTGATGTTGATACCCGAGTACCCTCCAAATTGTATTACCTCTTGTTTAATGAGGACAGGTTTGCTTGTGGTTCATAAAGAGTAATGTTAGCTGCATACATGACACCAACATCTTCCTGGCGGTTAAGTTAAGTCACATGTGGGCATGATGTTACCAGAACCAAGTGTCTAGTGGCTTCATCGCTACAGCAAATAAGACAGGTGAGAGGGGGCAATCATGCCAGCTGCCTGAGTGACTGAGAATGAGGTAGACGTTGCGCCAGTTGGGAAGAGATGTGCTGTTGGGGAATCATATAAGAGTCGAACAGGTGCAGGATTCAAGGACTGAGCGCAAGAGTAAATAGAAATAGACACTCCACGAAATCAAATGCCTTTGTGGCATCCAACAGGGCAGTGACCACCTCCAGTTGGGGATCTATGGCATGCATGAGGGAAACAAGGATTTGAGGTTATGGGCAGGGCTGGTACAAATCCAACTGATCCTGTTGGATCAATTTCAGGTAATAAAGGAAGGTGCCAATTGGTGATGATTTATCAAATATCTTGTTATTTACCACTTATCATGGAAAGTGATCAGTGCGAGTCACAGCGATTGGCTGGTTTGCCAGGTTTCAGTATCGCATCAATAACCTCTTCCCGAAGGGACGGCAGCAGCAAACCGGTAGGGAGTCTTTGTACACAGCCAAGACGTGAGGGGCTAGAATCGTGGCTTATTCATTATAGAAGTATGTGGTGAGTCCTTCCAACCCCGGTGCCTTGTCTCCATGGAGGCTCTAGATCACTTGAATTACCCCTTCCACCATGAAGGGAGCATCACGGTACAGGCATTGGGCATGATCAAGCCACAGCAGCTAGATCATGTCAAGGTAGGCAGCCAGTGCCTGCACGTCAGGTAGGACCATGGCACTGTACAGCTGAGAATAAAATGATGTCATGGAGCAGATAATTGGGTTTTATATGGCTTACCTGCTGATCATTAACAAACTCCACCACATAGGCAGCGTCCCATGGCTTATGGTGCAGATTAACCAGCTTCTTCTCAGAGGCCTCTCCTTCATGGTAGCGCCTCATAGTATCCGTCCGGTATAGGTTGCGGGTTTCCGTTAGAGCCTCCTTGTCATGTGGCGATAGCTTCTCTCTTAGAGAAGCAAGAGAATGTATGTTGTGTGTCATGAAGAACTCCAATAAAAAGGTACAGAATTCCCCCTCTAGCGCGGCTAATTGCATGGATGTGATTGCTTTGCTATGCAGATGCCACAAATCACTGCCTTGAAGGTTTCTTATAGCATAGCTGGGGAGGACACCACGTCTTTCTTGTGGGCGTAGTAGTCAATGATCATTGTTCAGATTTCATCTCTGTAGACGGAATGACAGAGATCATTGGGGGCTAGGCACCAGACTAAAGCTCGAATGGTGGTCGGGGGGGGTGTATCTCCAGCAGGTCTGGGGCTAGATCGGATATAGTGTTAGGCTGCTGAGCCATGCTTGAGGCCCAGTTAAGGGCATCATGAGTAAACTGCCAATAGTGCACTCTATGTCATGCAATGCAAGTGCTGTCCACATGTTTCAGTCCAGTCATCAGACATTTAATAGGTAATTATTGTACATGAGCGTGTGGAGCTGCGCGGCACCCTCTGGATGTGGTTGCCTGGATGCGCTGGAACGAACCGCTGTGTGATCAAGGATGACATTGAAATTGCCTTCCCAATTAACAGCCCCTGGGCCCATGGTGGCAATTTAGTGCCAGACTTCTGCAAAGAATTCTGGACTGTCCATGTTGGGTCCATATACAAGACTAAAATGACTGTGTGTGTGTGTGTTTGTGAAGGGTGTTAGTGATGATTACATATCGCGCATCTCTATCATATAGTCCCTGTCCTGTGTGCCAAGGTATTCCTTTATGGATGAGTATAACAGTTCCCAGAGAGTACCTGAAGTACAGGGATGCATGGGTCTCGGTGATCCACCCAACCCGGAGGTGGGGAGCAGTTTCCTGTGGTAAAATTGAGTACCCGAAGGAAGCATATGTCTACATGCTGTCTATTAATGCAGGCATGGACCAGCTTGTCTTTCGGCTGGTCATTAAGCCAGTATACATTCCAGGTGAAGCAGTGTGTGGCAGTCATCCCATGTCCAATAGAGGGGCATACAGCATGGGTGTTGTGTGACAACATGGTGTCTCACCATGTAAATGCCAGGTAAGGAGAAAACAGGGAAACATACACAGTCTAACGTATGCACCCCCTCCCACTTAAACCCTCCAAATTGTTTGAGAAACCCTACCCCACTCCTTCCCCAAAACAACCTCAAACAATAGTTGAATGCAATGGGAATCATCCCATGAGGAGTCAGAGAGCCAGGGGTACTGTCCAGTAGTAGACAAACTGGGTGGCCAACATGGAGTGGAAGGACCTCCGGTAGCGGTTTGTGCGGGCGCTTTAAAGAAGAGTTCATAGGGCTTGGTCTAATCAAGGTTTATCATGGGTACTAGATCACAGCTAGGCCCAGAGTTGCGAGATTGGAGGGTAGTCAGGGTTTCGCCTGGACGGTCATGTCATTGCTGGTGGCCCCGGTTGGCCCTATAATATTTATCATTGAGGCAGTCATCGACCTTTGATGCAGATTCCAGGCAGTGGGTGCCCTTGAAGGTCAACAGCTGGCGGGAAAACTTCATTGCGGCTTTGAAGTTGGTTAAGTAGCGGGGTCTTCCATCATGCTGAATCCGTAACTCGGTCAGGTATAGTAAGGAGTAGATGATCTCTGCTGTTTGGAGCAGACAATTGACAGGGAGGATTTCACAGCATACAGCCTGTACTGCAAGAATACAGTCTGGATGGAAGAAAAGAGCTTTGCCTTGGTACTGAATGGTGCAGCGCTCTCATGCGAGTCATAGTACTGTGTTGCTGCCTCAATAATTGTGAACTTGAGCAATATGGGTTGTGCTGTTCTGCCCAGGCAGAGGGGCTAGGCCAAGTGTATGATGAGCTAACTCCATAATGAAGACCACTGACAGGGAATTCTTATAGCATACCGGAGCTTGCACACAACTTAGGACCATATGTATTAAGCCAATTTTTAGTCGCAAACACTGCGAATCACAAAAAATAGCGTTTGCGACTAAAAATTCGCTATTCCCAATGTATGAAGCACAATCTCGTAGCAAAATAATTTTGCTACGTCACACAGGCTGAGTGATACACAATGTCCTTCAGAATGTCCTGCACATGTTCCTGCACAGTGAAATATCCCATCAGGGGAAAGTGTCCATGTGCAGTGGGTAGGTGCACCCATCCTGTGGTCCCATGTACATCTCCTCACTAACGGCGGTGGCGGGAGGAAGCCCCTGTTTCGGGATGCACAGTGCCTCCTTCACTAGGGCCACTAGGCCTGGTGTTACGGCCACTACGGCGCCTCTCCATGGTGGGTGAGGGGGTGGTGTTGCTCCGTACTGATAGGGTGTCCTCATCAGTGGTGGTCAGGAAAAAGCAAGGGCGTAAAATCCGTTTCGCAGGCTAATTTGCGGATTTTCGACAATTTCGCGGTCAGCAAATCGCGCAAATTTTCCCAAAAATCCGCAAATTCGCAAGTTACGAATTATTTTGCTTGGTCGCGCTTGAAAAATACAATATCGCGCGCGGGGCGTTGACTTACCGTGATTCTGAGTCCGCCGAGTCGTTTTTCTCCTGGTTTGCGTGTGCTGCACCATTTTGGATCTTGCTGCGAGATTGCGTGAGAGTTTTTCGAATGCAATTACGTTATCGCGGCTCGCCATCTTGCACAGCGAGAGTTTGACAACGCGAGTACGTCATAAGGGCCGGCGATTACGCATTACGGGAGTAAACAATGCCGAAAATGTAGATGCGGCGCGCAGCTGACATCCGGCGGGAGATTTGAACAGCTCGTGTTCCCGAAATTGCAAAAATTGCAATTTTTCACAAGAAATCCACCGCAGGCAGCATAAACCTTCTGAAAATCATGATTTTGATCAGAATAACTCCTCAGATTGAGATTTGGCTGCACTTTTTTGTGGAAGGAGTCCATTTTTGGGGGGGTGGGAGGAAGGAAATGCCCCAGAGTCTCCAACTTCCTGTTCCTGTCCAGCAGGCCCTTCCCAGTGCTTTGTCCATCTCCTGGTCACTTTTCATTTGGATCTGGAGTTGGAAGAATTACTTTTTGTGGCTGCTGCTGGATATTTGTATTTGAGGACTTTTTGGAGTTCACTTTTGGATTTGAGATTTTACAAGTAAGTTGGTGTTGTTGGTTTGGGGCATTGCAGTTGCTGCAACTACTTTTTAAAACTTTTTCAACTTTAAAAAAAATATATTGTGGGTAGCCAGAGTATCCAGTAGGCCATGGGTGCATGATACACGTGTTTCTGTGAGTTTTGTTGGACTAAAATCTCATTTATGTCATTGAATTTTAGCTCACTATATGTGGATTTTTATTTTTTATTTTGGGGTGCCTGTAAAGCCACACTAGCCAGTAGGCCCAGTGGTAGTGACTGAGTGGTGCATGGGCCAAGTCTTTCTGTGGGGTGTCTTGAATTTAAACATCATTGAGGGCATGGATGGCATTGGATTGTGTTGATTTTTGTGTGTTTTTTTACTTTTTGGTGTGTTGTTGGGGCCTGGCCATGTGGGTGGGGGCCATTTTGAGGCCTGGTCCAGGCAGGGCCGGGCCATGTAGCTGGTGGTCAAGGGCCCATTTTGAAGCCAGGCAGTGTGCTCTGAGCCATAGGCCTGCACCCAGTCTGCCCTGCTTTCACCCATTATGCCCAGGGGTAGTGAGTGGTGCATGTAGCAAGGCTTTGTGTGGGGCATCTTGAATTTAAACATCATTGAGGGCATGGATGGCAATGGATTGTGTTGATTTTGTGTGTTTTTCGACTTTTTTGGGGTGCTGTTGGTGCCTGGCCATGTGAGTGGGGGCCATTTTGAGGCCTGGTCCAGGCAGGACCGGGCCATGTGGTGGGGGTCAAGGGGCCATTTTGAAGCCAGGCAGTGTGCTCAGGCCTGCCCCCAGGTTGCCTTGCTTTCATCCATTAGGCCCAGTGGTAGTGAGTGGTGCATGGGCCAAGTCTTTCTGTGGGGTGTCTTGAATTTAAACATCATTGAGGGCATGGATGGTATTGGATTGTGTTAATTTTTGTGTGTTTTTCGACTTTTTGGGGTGTTTAACTGATGTTCCTCTGGCTTCCATTGCTTTTAGGTGCTCAAGAGAACCACCAGTGCCAGGAAGAAGTCCTGCAGTGGTGTGTGCAGTACAACGTCACGTGACGTCACAGACAAGACAACTCTGCAACTCGTGCAACTGCGGCCTGCTATTCTGACATCTGAAGAAGATGGCCCAAAAGAAAGGTGGCCGTAGCGCCTCAGCTAAAAAAGTTGCCAGTGCCACTGCCAGTAAGAAGGAGCAGAAGAAGCAAGTGGAACCACCAACCAAGGAGACTGGTGTGCCCACCGACACCTTTTTTGGGGAAAAAAAACCCACGCCTGAAACAGCAGCGGTGTCCGCCGGGGACCAAGCAGGAGGCAGCACCTCTGCTTCATTGGGCTCAGTGCCACCGCGCCAAGTTAGGTCCAAGACCATGAGTGCTGCTGCGGCAGCCACTTTGGTTGTTGAATCACCATCGACCAGTGATGTTGGCTCATCACAAGAAAGTACCATCCAATCAACGTCGGGTGTAAATCAGCTGACGAGTGTTCAACAACCTCAGCCGCAACGACAACCACAGGTGCAACTAGTACAAGCGCAAGTACATGGGCAAGGAGAGGCGCAAGTACATGTGCAAGGAGAGGCGCAAGTAAAGGCGCATCGAGAGGCTCATCGACAGGCGCATCGAGAGGCGCAACTAGAGGCGCATGGAGCGGCACAACTGCCCACAATGCTTGTTCCTCCAGAAGTAGGGGCACATCAGGAAATCGAGATTGAAGCGGAGGTATCATGCGAGGAAGCCACTCCTCCTGATGTTGATCCATTGTCTTCCACATCCCCAGCAAGAAAAAGGTCAAGGAGGGCTACTACTACTACAAGTTCTTCTTCAAGCCCCCTTCATTCTGATGACCTTGATCCTGATTGGAACCCCCAAATGCAGTCTGAGAGTTAGGCACGCCATGAGCCGACAAAGGTAGCTAAGCCTAAAAGGAAGGTTCCCGCAAGGCTTCGACTTATGGGTGATGACGACCAACAAGAAGTGGTGTCTTCTGCTGCTGATGAACAGTCTGACGATGACCCAGTCATCTCAGACGTCACTCCAGCCCTAGCGGGCATGCAGCAGACAAACATTTTCACCCTAGCCCGAATGGCTGCTGTGGGCGGCGTGGTACTGGTACCACCACCAACGCAGTTAACTACAACACCAAAACGACCTACAGCTTCCATATTTTCTCGTCAGAAGGGCCGGCAGGGACCTCCATCCAGCTCGACCTCCATTACCTCAAGTAGTGGTGCTGTAAGTGAACAACAGAAACTAATTCAGCCACGCCCATCCTCCACTTCATCTGGCATTGAAAGTCAAAGTAGCACCTCCACCACCAGCAGACATCTCCAGTCCCCAGTTTGGGACTTCTTTACTGTAAGCCAAAAGGCGGAAAACATGGTCGTTTGTTCGATTTGTAAAGTATCAGTTAGTCGGGGTAAGCTTGGTACTAACTATGGTACCGGAGGCCAGAGAGGTCATCTCAAACAACACCACCCTATCAAGTGGTATGCGCACCTAAGTAAGATCAAGGAAGTCCAAAGTAGAACTGATCCAAATGTATCTATTCACATTGCATCTGATGCTGATGAGGGGCTGATTGTGCAGGGGGAAAGTCAATAACTTCAAATACAAAAAGGGTACCTGCCTTATGGATTTAGACAGAAAGGCCTAGGAGAGGTCCAATGTATTAATATAGGAACACCTAAACCCAGGCAAATTACACCACAAATACAGATTTATTCATTTTATATCAGAATTTATTTTTCATGAGTAAATGTTTTGAACTGTCTTTCATTGCAGATACATAAATATGATTTATAGAATAACCTACACCATAATAAATAGACACAATAATAAAAATAAATATAAACAGTGGTTCAAATTCCGCTCTGACTTATCATCTACATTCATACAACAATCATTCACAAATCATACAACACCAAGCGATGATGGTTATGAGTAACAAAGGGACCGATGGTTCAAGGTCCAGGTTGGTTCTGAAAGTTCCTGGGTGGGAACAAGCGCCAACGCGCGTTTCGGTGCGAGGCCCCGTCCGGGGCTACACCTTCATCAGGGCACAGTGAGAGGACGGAAGAGGAACCACAATCAGGCAGGATTTCTGTGAAACAAGCATTAAAAACAATGGTAAGGTATATATATTTTTGCGAGGGTTTAGGTGTAAACTAGCAAGGCTGACATCTATGATCAGGCTAGTGACATCCAGTTTGTAGGCGGTCGGGACTCTTTATTTTTGTCTTGCTAGTTTCGTCGCTGGTTATCGCAATTAGAAAATGCCAGGACGCACCTAGATGCCAAACACTAGATGGGCCGTTTCATACGTTTGGACACCCTCCGGGTAAGAATCAAAGCATGCGCCCCCCAGCCTACGCAGTTCTATCTCATGCGCTAGCGGTCTCCCGCAGCAGGTTTCATTCTCTAAGTCAGCCGCTTTGTATGTCTTTTGTATAGGTGCCTATTTAATCCTGTACTAGCCGGCGGCGCCCCCCCTTCCCCGAGAACCCATTGAGGAGAGCATCACCTGTTATTACCGGTAATTGTTTCCCCCCCTTTTGGCTTTTGTGTTTATCTGCCCAAATTAACTTAAATTTCTCTCCGTCCTCATTTATCAGCTCTATGTACTCTTATTATTAT
This sequence comes from Lissotriton helveticus, assembly GCF_964261635.1. Classification (NCBI taxonomy): domain Eukaryota; kingdom Metazoa; phylum Chordata; class Amphibia; order Caudata; family Salamandridae; genus Lissotriton; species Lissotriton helveticus. The sequence goes on from NC_136062.1 coordinate 303,215,372, forward strand.
GTATTGTTCGTCAACAGGGTTTCCCGTGCTTTCATCTTGTCGCAGGATCCTACCTATCAGCCCCTTCCTTCCCGTGCATGCCCTTGGGGCATTTCCTTTGCCAAACAGGTATGCTGGACCGTAAAATCGATCTGGTTTTCTCTCAAGACCATTAACTACAGAGAGACGTTTTTTTTTTATATAAAAAAAGCTTTAAAATGATTAGGTCCTTTTTGAGTTGTTCATTAATTAAATCCCCCCAGAAATGCCACGGTGAATTGTCTGCCTTTTCCGACGCAAGCTGATAGTAATTGTGCCCTCTCAAGATAGACTGCACCACCTGTGATAAACCAGGTAAAATGCTTAACCTTTACATCCTAAATCACTCCATCTCAAATTTTTCCTCCCCGTCAGTTTTCTCCCTTGTTTTTTCCTTAATAGTCTGAGCAGATTGTAGCCATTGTTTGCCTTTAAATTCCCTCCCTTTCCCCCTTCTCTGTCAATAAATATCCCAATTATGTTATGTGTGTGTCCTACAAGCTTAGTCCCGACCGCCTACAAACTGGATGTCACTAGCCTGATCATAGATGTCAGCCTTGCTAGTTTACACATAAACCCTCGCAAAAATATATATACCTTACCATTGTTTTTAATGCTTGTTTCACAGAAATCCTGCCTGATTGTGGTTCCTCTTCCGTCCTCTCACTGTGCCCTGATGAAGGTGTAGCCCCGGACGGGACCTCGCACCGAAACGCGCGTTGGCGCTTGTTCCCACCCAGGAACTTTCAGAACCAACCTGGACCTTGAACCATCGGTCCCTTTGTTACTCATAACCATCATCGCTTGGTGTTGTATGATTTGTGAATGATTGTTGTATGAATGTAGATGATAAGTCAGAGCGGAATTTGAACCACTGTTTATATTTATTTTTATTATTGTGTCTATTTATTATGGTGTAGGTTATTCTATACATCATATTTATGTATCTGCAATGAAAGGCAGTTCAAAACATTTACTCATGAAAAATAAATTCTGATATAAAATGAATAAATCTGTATTTGTGGTGTAATTTGCCTGGGTTTAGGTGTTCCTATATTAATACATTGGACCTCTCCTAGGCCTTCTGTCTAAATCCATAAGGCAGGTACCCTTTTTGTATTTGATGTTCTTTTCCCCGTCTACCTGCCTTAGATTGATGTGGGGTCCCCCTCTGAATTGAAGGAAAGTCAATAACTGACCGACATTTTCTCTGGTACACCCAGTACCCATGGCAGCAGCACTGCAGTGGTAGCGCCCACACCCTCTACCCCTGCAACATGTATGAGGCAAACTAAGGGTCTGGGACAGACACCAATGCAAAAAACTAAATCAGTGAGCCTAACTGGTGTGAAGTCTGCATCATCATCATCACGTAAAACGGTCCAGCCCACCATTAGCAGCATGTTTTGGTCAGGTGCGCCATTTGAACGCAACCACCCAACGGTACGTCTGTATAACGCAAAGCTGGCTAAAATGCTAGCGCTGGACCTTCTCCCTTTCTCTTTCGTGGAAGGGGTGTGTTTTCTTGAATTTGTGGCAACAGTCTGCCCTAAATGGAAGGTTCCTAGCCGGTTCTATTTTGCCAGGGTTGCTGCTCCAGCACTACATCAAGATGTGCTGGAGGTGATTGGCGCAGCTATTCTGAAGAGTGCTGTTCACACTATCCACATGACAATAGACATGTGGATCAGTTGCCAAGCCCTTGATTACATGTGCATCACTGCACATTGGGTCTCTTTTGCAGGGGTCAAACTGTTAAAAAAAAGCAGGTGTTGACACGGACACAGTTTTATAAGCTACTCGCAAACATGCAACAGTAGGCATGTTTGCCATGGAGAAATCTTACACTGCAGCTAACCTTTTGGAGGAGTTTAACAGGAAGGTCAAAGAATGGCTGCATCCAAGAAATCGCATAGTTGGTTATGTTTCCACGGATAATGGAAGTAATATAGTTAGGGCCATGACTGATGGTGGATATTTCAGAGTGCCGTGTTTGGCGCACAGTATTAACATCGTGGTGCAAGAATTCTTGAAAAAAGAAGACCCAGTCATCAAATTACTGACCATCTGACGAAGAATCTGCACACATTTCAGCCATTCTTTTAAGGCTCAGGAGGAGCATTCAACATGAACGTAAACTGCCAGTCAAAGGACTAATCCAGGAGGTGGCAACACGTTGGAACTCAACCTTTTACATGCTTGAGCGTCTGTCTGAGCAGTGGGGGGTAATAAATGAGTATGTCTATAAACTGGGTTCTACTCAGAAAGAAATGAGGCTAGAGTTGGAGGAATGGAAGCTAATTGCAAGCCTGACAGACATGCTTCGTCCTTTTGAGGTCTTCACGCGTGAAGTCAGCAGGGAGGACTGTTCTTTGGGCAAAGCTATCCCATTGTTGGTCATGCTAGAGCACCAACTAAAGGAGGTGTCTTTAACATTTAGAGATCATGCTGAAAAGCAGGAAGCATATGGTTTGGCGGAGAAGTTATTAAGGCGTCTACTTCACAATGAAAGGCTTCAAAACATACATACAGAACAACATTACATTTGTACCACTATTCTGGGTCCACGGTACAAAAAGGCAGTGGCCAGCAAAGCATTCATTCCTTTTGATAAAGCAGATGTTTCAAAGTACAAACATTGGCTCTCTGGGTCAGCCACTCAGTTCGAAAAAGAGCAGATGAAATTGCACGGAGACAGCACAAGTACATCTGAATCAGCAGGCCATCCGGCGTCAAGTTCCACTTCTGAATCCGTGGCCGATGGGAGTCACTTTCCCTCACAGCCGTTAACGACACCAGCAACCGTGTCATCATCATCCTCACCTGCACCAGGCCCGAAAAAAATATTGTCGGAAGCGGATTGGCTAACTCGTTATAGGTTTGCTCGGTCCACTGCTGCAAAGGCCACAGATTTTACGCAAAGTGGAGCAACCCTGGAGAACCTTGAGTCGGTGGTACAGGCCTATCTGGATGACCCAACAGAGGTCTGTCTTAATGAGAACCCATTGGTGAATTGCTATAGGAAAAGGTCTGGATGGCGACTGATCAGCAACCTGGCTCTAAATTATTTCTCTTGCCCACTCACAGGCGTGACTTCTGAACGTGTTTTCAGTGCTGATGGTGCCATTGTAACTTCAAAAAGGACCTGCCTCTCGCCCAAAAATGTGGAGAGGTTACCAATAATCAAGATGAATCAGCACTTTATACCACCCGATTCCAAATTACGTGAATGCACGCAGGAAGAAGAGGACACCGACTTAGGTGACGCCGACGGAAGTTCTTCTCTGTCACCAGACCTACTCCCGTCTCAATTCATAGACTTTGAGGATGAGCTCTACTTCTCTGACACCGAGGCCTGAAAATTACTACCTTTTTTTCCGTACTTCTTCACTTTTATTCCTGTGTGTCTTTCTTTGTTTTGCAACTTTCACCACAACAAAACTCTAATCACCTAATCACAAAAAGTCCATCATCAGCACTGTCTTCATCTTATTTTCCTTATTGATTTGAAGGTGCCGCAGTCTGCATTCCTGATGTTCACAAGTTCACAACTCAATCATGCTCCTCTATCCTCCTCTTCCAGACTCCCCCTATCCATTTCCCTCAAGGCAGATAAATGGATTATGGAGAATAAATAAACTTTGTCTTCGTAGACGAGTCCCCTCAAGTGGGACTGAAATTACTGACTGACTACATGCTTGCTGATTGTTGACAGACTTACTTCTGAAATTGAGAGGAGAGGCTGCCCTGTGGGCCCTCACTTTCCGAAGAAGATGCGGACAAAAAGTAGAACAGGTAATGAATAATGAGAAGATGGCATGCAGTGAACAGCAATGGCGGTCTGTCTCTGTTGAAACCAATTGCTGTTTGTTTTTTGTGAACAGTGCAATTTGCCATGTTTTGAATATACCAGTATTGCAGGTGTTTGGGGGTTTCTTTGGGGGTGTTCTATATTTGCGGCGCTGGGTCAGGGGGTCTGGTAGCACTGCTGGCACAGTCTAATTTTGATTGCATTTGTTTTTAAGGAAATCCATGGTGGAAAAGTGGAGTCATGGCCTAGCTGCAGAGCGCGTTTGGACAGAATTGAAAGAAGGCCGAAAAGTCTGAGATTTTCCATTTTTGCTTTTTGCCTGTTTGGGGGGGTTCTGCTTTTTTGTGGGTGGGTTGGCGGGTCTTGGGGCATTGCTGGGAAGGTTTAATATCGGAATCAAGTGGCTTGGACAAAATCCATGGTGAATTATTTTTTCCGTTTTTGCTCACTTGCCTGTTTTTGGAGGGCTGTTTGGGGGGGTTCCTGGTGTTTGGGGGGTTTGGGGGGTCTTGGAGCATTGCTGGGTATGGATAGTTTTGATTGCAAGTGGTTTGAAGAAAACCCATGGTGGCAAAGGGGAGTTAGGGCCTAGCTGCAGAGCGTGCACGGAGTGTTTTTGGAACTGGACCTAAATATTTCTAAGTCCCCGTTTTTGTATTTTTGCTTTTTGCCTGTTTGTGGGTCATCGACTTTTTTGCGGGTGGGTTGGCGGGTCTTGGGGCATTGCTGGGAAGGTCTAATATCGGAATCAAGTGGTTTGGACTAAATCCATGGTGAATTTTTTTTTCCAGTTTTTGCTCACTTGCTTGTTTTGGGGGGCTGTTTGGGGGGGTTCCTGGTGTTTTGGGGGTTGGGGGGTCTTGGAGCAACCCTGGGTATGGATAGTTTTGATTGCAAGTGGTTTGAAGAAAATCCATGGTGGTAAAGGGGAGTTAGGGCCTAGCTGCAGAGTGCACAAAGAGTGTTTATGGAACTGGGCCTAAATATTTCTAAGTCCCTGTTTTTGTATTTTTGCTTTTTGCCTGCTTGGGGGTCTTCGACTTTTTTGCGGGTGGATTGGCGGGTCTTGGGGCATTGCTGGGAAGGTCTAATATCGGAATCAAGTAGTTTGGACTAAATCCATGGTGATTTTTTTTTTCCATTTTTGCTCACTTGCCTGTTTTGGGGGGGCTGTTTGGGGGGGTTCCTGGTGTTTGGGGGTGGGTTTTAGGGTCTGGGAGCACTGCTGGCACAGTCTAATTTTGATTGCATTTGTTTTTAAGAAAATCCATGGTGGAAAAGAGGAGTTATGGCCTATCTGCAGAGTGCGCTTGGAGTGATTTTGGAATGAGGCCTAAATATTTCAGTGTGAGTTTTTCCGGTTTTGCTTTTTGGCTGTTTGGGGGTGTTATACTTGTTTTCGCCTGGGTTGACAGGTCTGGGGGCATTGCTGGGAATGTCTAACACCGGATAAAAGTGTTTTGGAGACAATCCATGGTGAAAAAGTTTTTCACTTTTCAGAGTTTTCGCTCACTTTCGTGTTTTTGGGGGCCTGCTTGGGGGGGTTCCTGTCGTTTGGGGGGTAGGGGGGTCTTGGAGCAACGCTGGGTATGGATAGTTTTGATTGCAAGTGGTTTGAAGAAAATCCATGGTGGAAAAGGGGAGTTATGGCCTAGCTGCATAGCGCGCTTGGAGTGATTTTGGAATGATGCCTAAATATTTAGAAGTGCCCGTTTTTGTATTTTTGCTTTTTGCCTGTTTGGGGGTCTTCGACTTTTTTGCGGGTGGGTTGGCGGGTCTTGGGGCATTGCTGGGAAGGTCTAATATCGGAATCAAGTGGTTTGGACTAAATCCATGGTGAATTTATTTTTCCGTTGTTGCTCACTTGCCTGTTTTTGGAGGGCTGTTTGGGGGGTTCCTGGTGTTTGGGGGGGTGTTTTGGGGTCTGGGAGCACTGCTGGCACAGTCTAATTTTGATTGCATTTGTTTTTCAGAAAATCCATGGTGGAAAAGGGGAGTTATGGCCTAGCTGCAGAGCGCACTTGGAGTGATTTTGGAATGAGGCCTAAATATTTCAGAGTGTGAGTTTTACGGTTTTGCTTTTTGGATGTTTGGGGGTGTTAAACTTGTTTTCGCCTGGGTTGACGGGTCTGGGGGCATCGCTGGGAAGGTCTAATAACGGATGAAAGTATTTTGGAGAAAATCCATGGTGAAAAAGGAGGGTTAGGGCCTAGGGTTAGAGTTAGGGTTAGTGTTAGGGTTAGGGTTACGGTTCTGAAATCGCTCTTTCCACTTTACACATAGCTTGAAGGGAAAGATCTGCAAATTTTGCCCACACTTATTTATCCTTGAAAAGGAGACTCTGAGTACGCACTTACGAAATGATGCTTGTATGTTTTGTAATACTGTCGACTCTGAAACTGAAAGTGTTATTTTTGCACTACACAGCGTACCTTATATTTTTTTCTCTGTGGTGTTTAAATATCACTTCCGGTTTTCCCATCAACAATTACAGGCCGGCTTTTACCCTGTGCAATGACAAAAAGGATGACCTCGGGCTTAGCGACTCGCAATTCATCATCCGCCAGGCAGTCAGTGGACAAGGTGTCTTCTGGTCCCCGACATTGATCGGCGGAGAGTCAGAAGGAATCGAGGAGTACCGCGAAAGAGGAATGGCTGAATGCATGCAACTTTCCAAATTCAACAGGACAACTACAACAACATACAGTTACAGTATCCATCTTCATTTCAACTTATCTTTTAAGTAATGTTATTGCTGTGAACTACTGTGAGTGTGACACTGTGCATTTGTTTGCTCTCTGCTTCAATTCATCCCTCCAGCCATTGCATACTTTTTTCTTTGCTATTTTTTAAACTAATTTAATGTACGAAGTGGTTCTTCTCTCTGAGGGCAGATAGGCAAGTGAAATGACGTAATTACTGCAGCCCTGTACTGTCACATTGTTGTTTCTTCATAGTACATTGTAGAAAGTACTACTTACTTTACAAAAACCTATCCATTTAGAAAACAACTTCATGCATGCAGTAGTGCATGCACTTCCTTTATGTCCCTTAAAAGATTTGTGAATAGCTTTGTATCCAAAGATTTGTTTATCTTCATTTGTTGTTTGTCCATGCTGTGTTTTTTTTCCTCTCTCCACAAAACTTTACCCACAAACCCCATTCCCATTCAAGTTTCAAACCCTAACCCTCTTCCCCCGGGCTGTGTGGTTTTCATTGAGGTGTGTGCAAATTACAACAATAATTCCACACACTTGCTGGGGAGGATAAGGTGCAAGCAACCTCCTCAACTCAATTTTAAGGCAGCTAGATGAATCCTAGGATATTGTAATTCTAAGTAAAAAAACAACAATGAGTATTTTAAAATAAATTCTGAATTTCATGCCCACCATCGATTGGATCCATCTACAACATCATCCTCCTACATGTCAAGAAGACTTGTTGTGTTACGCTGCTGTGTCACTGTTCTTGTTGTAGCCATAATCATCCATGCAAATCTTTTTTCCCCATACTTTTCTTCAGCATTGCTTAGGCTACTGTTCCTTCTAATACTCCTCTCAGGCCACTCAATGTCTCATTTTTTTACTTTGTTTTTCATATGCTGCTACTGCTAGTGTGGTACCACTCCTACTACTAACACCACAACAACGGAATTTCGGTCCGGGATGGTGTAATCGCCATTTGCCATGCAGCCAGCGCTGTGCCTAGCTCTGTTCTCAAACACGAATCACAGGTAAGATAAGCATTTTGGGGAGGTAGAAAGATGGGCTAGGATGCGGAGGAGAGACTGATAGTAGTACAAGTAAAGTACTAGTAGGCCAATTGAATAAACTAACTCTGTTAGTGGCATTTTTGGACGTTTTAGATAATTCATGCTGGTAATTTTGAGGAAAACCAAACGTGCCTAAACTCCCGCCCACCACCCCACAAAAGAAGATCAAAGCGTACACTATGTTGAAGTATGTAAAATAAATAATGTATTTCCCCCAACAAAAATAAACTAGTCCCACCCCTCCCTAACCCAAACAATTGTCCATTTGAAGTAGTCCAAAAATAAATAATCCCCAACTCCCGATTCCCACCTCCCCAACAGTCTTTCAAAAAGGGGCAAGGGACACAGTCACTTCCGGCGGTGTTTGGGCAGGCGGTCCTTGTGGAGGTCCCGGAGCTGCTTTTCAAGATTGTCCACCTTGCGCTCCAGGTAGTCCACTCTCAAGCTTAGGCGGCGCATGCGTGCCTTCCAGGCTCTGAGGGGGCCAGCTGCTGATGGTCTTGCAGCTGAGCGGCGGCGGGGGGCTGTCCGAGCCCGGCGGTGGGATGGAGTCTGCTAGCTGGACACGGTGGCAGTGCTGGAGGAGGTTGGTGACGTTCCCTCCTCGTTCTCCCGAGCCCACAGCCGGCAATATTTCACTTGAATGGCCTCCATCTTCCGGGCCCTGACAGCCATCTCCCCTCTGGTGAGCTTTTTGGGAGCATCTATATGAAGAAAGAAAGAAAAATAATGTAACCAATACTCTTTAACAATAACACAAAATAATTCAACAGAAAGTTGTCTCACAATAACACTAGCAATTTGCAAGCACAGTCTAACATTTTAGCATGTATCTTTCCGCCGTCTTTGTAGGCCAGTAACAGTGGGAGTTTCAGGAATTCTACTACCAGGCAGCACTATGGACTCAATACATAGTCAGAGAGTACACCTGTTTTCTTCTTTTTTTCTCTACTTTTGCGAAAGAAATGAATTACTTGTACGTGAACTTGTGGTAGCCGGCATAATGCCAGCTCAGTCAGCTTGTACCCAAGAAAAAGAGACACAAGCCATGATGACGCTGACTTCAATGCATTACTTTAAGCAGTATATGCAGGTGGGGATGGGAAGTTCTTGCTTTTGTATAGGGGTGGCACTGGTCATACTCGGTTACATCAAGGGCTACTGCTCAATGTAATTTATATTTCGCACTGCCCCCCCCTGGGCCTTCAGTACTACAAAAGGAAAATGAAGATTATTAATTTCTGATCATGTCTCCAGCCGATCACATGAGCTCTTTGCTTATGTGATGCATGACTTTAGGTGCTTTATTCTGATAGATTGAGTGAACAACAGCGATAGTCCACCCATGATTAACACAGCCAGAAAGAAAATTATGAACATAGAGAGGGAGTGTGGTAACCATAATTGCCGGAGGAAGGGACTTGACTTGATATAATTGTCAACTATACAATACATACACAATATATGCTGTGCTTGCAAAGTAAACTACTGTACTGTTACTTTAGGCAAGGGAGAGTTTCAGAACAATCACAACTTGTAGTATTTGGATTTCCTCTGCTTTGCTACTCTGGCACGGACATGCTGTTCGAACAAAGTAACACTTCATGCACTGAGCGTCTGCTCTACATACACCTCTGCTATGTATGAGGAAGAAGATACCATCCAGGCCTCCAAAGTAAACGTCTATCATTTTTCTTAATGTCTCAACTGTAACAACTTTACTTTTTCTCAACAACCAAATAACACCCTTTTCATTTTATTTGGTAAACCACCGTCTTCTTGACTTGCATTTGAGTTTCACCCAAATGATATATTGCAATGCACACCACACATGAATTTTCTGATTGACCCACACAGGCAGTCATTTTTTCTTTCTCCTGCAACCATCCTTGCTTCAAGCAGCCATGCATCTGATTCCTTCCTATCAGCCACCTCTGCCTGTATTCAAAAACACGTATCATTCTTTAGTCATAAATGTTACGACTCGCTAGTCCTTCAATTGACCCTAAGTTCTTTCCCTTTTCGTTCATCACATCCCTCAAGTTCATCTGATGTGACTTGGCTTCACGATAAAAGTATCCCAGCTGATTTGAAGTCAAATAGAGGGGGTCATTGCTTACTCGAGAACTACCACCACTAATGCTATTGCTAAGTCAAGGGTGACTGTCTTCTCCGTGATTGGCTAAATTTTTTTTAATTCTAAATCAGTAACTGTTCTTAACACTACAGTGTACTTGTAGTAGTGTACTTTCTACTGTACAGTACATCATACACTCCTTTGCGAGCCTACTCTGAAATGTCAATAAGTAAGGAGTCTAATAATAACTTACCACCGTCCGCCGCTGTTGAGCCATCCCCCTCAGCCCCTCCTGGTGGCGCCGCCGCTGGAGTGGACCCCTCTGCGCTGCTGGCCCCAGCACAGGTGGTGGCAAGTGCTGCATCAGATGTTGTGACGCCTAGAAAAAACATGTCATATTTTTAGATGCCATACACCACCCCCTACTTTGTCTCGTAATGGAAGAGAAAATGTTAAACAATTTTTAATTATTGGGAGTGAAAAGAAGTCACGGTTTGGGGGAGGGTGTTAACTTATATGCTTAGCGATAACATGCAACTCTATTTGGCACAACTGATAAATGCTTGCTCTTTAACATGCAACATTTTTATAATTACAGACAGAACCAACTATTCCTCATCACCACCAGGAGGACTTGAAGTTCCAACAAGGTGAGGGCTCCCAAGTCCTGCCCAGTTACTTCTGACTGAGGTATGTGGAAAGTCGAACTGCACCTATTATCAACAATGTCCTATTTCTCTTGTCCATACTTCTGAATGTGCAGAATAGTCACTGAAACACTAGCGGTATGGTATGTGCTAGGATCAAATAAAAAAGACAACTACTAGCTTATTCTTGGTGGACATTGACATTTTGTTGTTGGAAATTGTCAAAGCACTAACATTAAGAAGACTGGAATAGACAGCAAGGACAACCCAGAGGACTGCACTGAGTGCCCCTAGAGCTATTGCTGGATCAGAGTTTTGTTTAACACCGTTTGCCGACTAGGCAAGCTTAGCTACCTACACAGACCGACTCAGAAATAATAGTAAATAGTAGTAGCACAGAGAGTGATGGTAGAGAGGCAGGATAAGAATGTAGAAACAGTGTACAAGGAGATCTAGGACTATTTTGTAAAAAATAAAGTTAGGGAAGTATAATTATATTAACAACAGAACTACTTACTAAGGCCAGCAGAAAAGCCTGCAGTGGACCGTTCTTCCTGCCCACTCTGTTCCACCAGAGTCTGGGGTGGTGCTGTCCTCTTGCCCCTGGGAGGTGCTGATGATCATGAAATAAACACAAACATGGATGATTGTTTTTTGGAAATATTTGATTTCTTTGACCACAATCCTAAATTATCTCGGGGAAACAAATTAGCAAGAATTGCACTACATGTATTGACCTATCTGATCTGGTCAACTAGGAGGATACTAGTACAGTATTGCTGGATTCGCAGACCGTCTACTTGTAAAGTTGTGTAAATCACTAACTAAACCAACAACAAAAAGGTTCTACTACGACTGCCAGCACTCAGCAGCACGCGACGTGACAGACACAGTCCGTCATCATGATTGCAGACCAAATAACAAGTCATAATATACTCAACCTGAACCTATCAATCCATCACCATCTCTTCTTCTTAGTGGCAGCAGGAGTACAAAGGAAGGACTAAACTTGAGTCTCTAGTCTCTCTAGCATTACGCAGTTCTGTAAAGTACTACACTCATACATATTCAGGCCAAATGAGCACAAAGTTGCAAACAAGTAAGCATAGTAGCAACGCCACTGAGCAGGCGTGCACCTGCAATCACAGAAGCTATTTAAACGTTAATTTACCTGCAATTTATTCGAATTGGCAGCATTCTTGCAAAAACATATATTAGCAATATAACACAGAGCGGAAGAAAACAAAGTAGTTATTAAATAGCTACTCACCAAGGCCAGGGATCTCCACACCGAGCAGGTGGAGCAGGTCCTGCTCGTGGTCAAGGAGGTCCGACCACCGGTGCGTCGCTTGCTGGTAGGTGCGCCGGACCCCTAACTCCCGCCGCATGGCCCGGCACACCTTTTCCCACAGCTGGCGACACTCCCGAAGGCCATACCCTGCCACGATCCTGCCCCCTGCTGCCACGGTCTTGGGGAGGTGGCGCTGCACATAAAAGATCACTGCGGCCACCTCCGCCGCGCTGAATGTCTCCCAGGCCATCACTTCCTCCCCTCGCAACCACCCGCAAGGGAGCCGGGTACGGGGTGCGGGACCCTTCCCCTTCCCCTTCTCCTTCCCGGCTCCCTTTTCCATGGTCCTGTACAGCAGAAAGAAAAAGGATAGAAAAGAAAAAAGTAAAGAAAAAAAAGGTTTAAAAAAGTAGCTTTAAAAGTAACGAAAAGTTGAAAAAAACACAAAATATAGATCTAGAAAAAAAGAGGGATAGATATAGAGTAGAAAAGATTAAAAAAAAGTCCAAAGAAACAAAGGATTGCACAGATGAAAGGAGGATTAGAAAGCATGGACAGAACCATAGCAATGAATCAAAAACTAGATGGCCGCGCCCATTGAGGACCGCGTGGGTAAGTTCGCGCGATTTTTCCCTCGCGAGTACGCAGAAACACGCGCAAACTCGTAATAGCACGCCACACACAACGCGACATTGCCAATAACGCCCGGAAACGGAAATACAAAACACGCACAAGATGGCCGCACCCATGTACAACCGCATGGGCAACCTCGCGGTCGGTGCGCTGCCAGCGGTCCGCGAATAAGCAAAAAAATGCGCAAACACGCAAAAAAAAGAAATTCGCAAATTCGCACGAATTCGCAAATAGTGCGGATCGCAAATTCGCTTTCGTGTGATTTCGCGGACAGCAATTTCGCAAATTTCGCCCATACTTAGTCTGGACTCCTGGCTCAGTAGTGCGTACTGTGCGCAGCTCATCCACAGCTGTGGTGACCTGGAGTAGGGCTCTTGCCACGTCCTGCTATTGTGCGCCACCTCGCGCTGCATGCAGAAGCTGCGCTTAGCTAATACACTGGTGGCAGAGGACAGGCGGTACACAGCCCGGGTATACAAGTCCAAGCCCTGCATCTCCCTATGCCGAGCTGCACGGTCAGCCCTGAATTCAGCACACAGCGCCTCCATGGCACATGTCATGTTCCTGAAGTCTGCCCTGACTTCCCTTTGGTGTGACTTGATGTTTTTGCTTGCAGGCGCTGTACCTGCAACATGTTGAGCTCCAGGCCAGCAAACACGGACACATCCCCTGGATCTGCACCACTGCTGGGAGCATGGGACCTGCGCCTGATTGGAACAGCTGCAATTGGTTCTGCACGTGGGCGCTGTTGTGGTTCTGGCTGTGTGGTATCAGTTTGGCCATCACCATCAGTGTCCTGGCCCTCGTCCTCCAAAGGGGGTAGTGGGCGCACAATATTCCACCTGTGGCGCTTGGGTGGGTTCACTGGACTAGGCTCGTCCTCAGATTCATCCTCCTGCGCAGCTGCTGGTTATTGTAGGGGAATTGCCGTGTCTCACACTTGCTGTTGACAGTGTTGCAGTTGATGCTGTGGACGTAAAAGCACACATTTATTTTCTGTTCTGACTTGCACTTGTAAAATATTAAATATCACTATTTGGGGTTACATGTATCTTGTTTTTTCCTTTCATGATGTGCACATGCATTTGGGGATTGGCTTGGTGTAAATGCACCACTGTTATGTGCATGTGACTACATCTCCCATAATGTGTGTGCTTGTGTACCTGCACTGGCCTTCTAGTTTTGTTCTGCCCTGGGTCACTGCTGGGTGTGTGGGGGTAGTGGGGGGCGGGGGGGTCAGGGGTGTGATGGCATGCCTCTTACCTTGTCCTGGTCCCGGGGGGTCGGAGCTGTCAAGGTCGGCCATGCCCATGACGCTTTCTGGAAGTAGGGTTCCCTCCACCAGTTCCTCCAAAGGTGTTGAGTCAGTGGCAGTGGAGGTCCCTCCACTAGTCTTCCTGGCTTCACCCAACCTGGCAGCCACCTTCTCCTTGGAGCGCTGGCGCATATCGTACCAGTGCTTCCTTAAATCTTCCACACTCCTGTGTGTTACCCCAACAGCATTCACCTTTTGTTGGATGTCTGCCCAAATGCGCCTCTTCCTTGTCTCAGGCACCCTGAGAGATTTTTTCCCAAACAGCATTTCATGGCTTGTGACCATCTCTTGAATAAGCACTTCCAGCTCAGCCTCAGAGAATTTCTGTTTTCTTTTCCTCTGGTTGTCAGCCTGCTGCTGCTGGGGGGTGTCCTGGCTGGGCATGTCTCCTGTGTCCTCCATTTTTTCAAACACTGCAGAGCTCCCTCTCCAACACTCCTTCTCTCTGTGAATCAGAAACTCAGGTGCAGCATGGGTAGTCACACTTCCTAGTTGTGATGTCATCAAGCTGCACCTGAGTTTCTGATTCTCAGATTTGCGAAATGCGCTATTTTGCGATTTTTTCCGTTAAGGAATCGCAATTTCGGATACCGCAAAAAAATTGTGATTTTTGGGGAATCGCTATTTTTGTGCGATTAATTTCATACATACCGTTTTGCGATTCTGATTTTGCGATTCGCAAAAAAACGCTAATTCAGAATCGCAAAACTGCAGCTTGATATATATGGCCCTTAGTCCTCTATTTGGTTGATGGCAGTGGATTCTCGTACCCCAATGATGAGGAGATTATTTAATCTGGAGCACGTCTCTTAGTCTTTATTTTTCAGCGTGATGACTTCTAGGGTTTTGTCCATACGAAGAAGATGTTCTCCAACATCAGCTTGCATGTCATCTACATCAAAAGTGTGGTTCTCTTGATGGTCTAGGCCGTCGTCGCGCTTGTCTACTCTTTCATTTATGCGGTTGATGCGGGTAGCTAGGAGATCAATCTTGGGGTTGATAGTGCAGAGACTGTTCTTGGCATCCACCATCTTTTCCTTAATGTCCTGTTCCTGCACATTAGCAATTTGGGTTGACTTGGGGGGACCCGCATCCCTGTCGTGGAATGTATGGCACTTCTGTCACTTCCCCTCAAATGGTATTTTGGACCAGTGAGCTTCCAGCTTCCCCATGTCATTTAAGCAGAGGAAGGATGTGCGGGCTAGGTCTCGCCACATCCTGCTTCCACACTCCTGGACCCCAGGGGGCACGATCAAATGCATCTGCAGCCACAATGCCTGATCTGTGGGTAAGCATCAGCTAAGGGGGTGAGGAGACCTCTGGGGTGCTGTGGAAAGTTCCTGTAGGCTGCATCCACACCCCAGTCAAATGTGCAGGACGCAACTGGGAGACTTTCAAACACAGCAGGAATGCTTTGGGGCACACAAGCAGGCCTGGCACAAGGGGTTAGGGCTAACTTGTCCCTATTGCCGCTCAGTGGGCCAGGGTCACAATCAGCACCAGGACCCTCTTGAGGCACAGTACAAGATCTTCATTGCATGAAGGGGCTCCCAAAATGAGGGCCCCAGTGTGCCCCCAGCAAGGCGCAACCCCAGGCACTGGCAGTCCCCACCACCGCTGCTCAATTATGTCGCCTGCAGCATGATCTCAGGCCCCCGGTGAGGACCAAGGCCGGTGTGTCTCACCCCGAGCCCCTTCTCATGCGCTCCCAAACTCCAACAGGGCCACAAGGGCAGCATGGCCACGAAGGGCAATGTCCGTGGTAGCAGGGGACCGCAGGCCTCCCAGACAGATCCCTCCTCCAGCATAGGCCCAAGCCGCTCAGGTACAGCAGTCTTTGGAGTCACAGTAAGTGGACGGGGCAGGCCTCCACCCACGGAGCTGGCAGTCCTGTCACTACTGCCACTAGGGTTTGCCTTTATTTCCTCCTGGCAGGTGCTTGAAGCCCACAGGACACTCCCAGAAGGAGGCAAGCCAGGACGCAGTGCACGACCGCAGTGTGGGCTTCAGGAGGCTAATCCACTCTTCAGCTTCGCTGAACCCAGTGACGTCAAAATAAAGGCACCAGTCACTGCACCACTGATTAAGACATTATTGAAAACCTATTTAACAATGATTTGCGCCCTATCACCGCATATTTATGGCAGATGGATGGATCAGCCGGCAGAGCCTTGCTATGCGGTGGCCATCTTGCTGCCGGGCTCTCTTGCACCGAAACACACAGGCTCTGCGGCCTGTCCATGAGTGACCTGTTAAACTCCGAACAGTTAGTCTTTGGTTAGATGGAATTCATTGTCTCAATTTAAAAACAATTTAGAACAGCAGAGTTGAACAGCAGAGTTGGCTAAAGCTAATAAAAATCGATCTTACTGAGAATTTTTACTGGAACACAAGGTCCAGAAAGCAACCTTATTGGTGAGATGTAATGGGCTCCTGTTATTTGTAAATCCAGGCTCATGGTCAGGTGTCCATTACGGGATCCAATCTGTCTTCTTTGTAATTTCTGCATTCAGGGTCATAGCAGAGTAATATTTGATTGTAAGATTTTGAAAATGCAACACGTAATTTGTCTTAGCCCTCTAGATTTATATAACGAAATGTACCCTTAGTAGCGCCCTGTCCTTTATACTGTCCCCTGCACATTAAAACATTTGCTAGAGTATTTTTACACTTTTAAGAGTTTTTTTAAATTGTAATTGCTATCGTATTTTCTTCTGCACGATGTTGTGTAATTTATATCTAAGGTATGAAGTGTGACTGTATTTACCTCTGAAAAGGTCAAAATTACTCGAACATTCAAATTAATAAGAAGGTGTGGACTTTCCAGGCACCAATGGATCATTGGTAGGTGAGGGTTTTCTATTCCAGTGTTATATTTTCAATCTACTTCTACGTAGTTGTTTAATTGACCTCAGTGTTACTGCTGGGATGTAAACTCAGCTCCATTCGCAAAATATGCAAAGTTTTCCGTGCTACGCGAAGCACGCAGATTTCTGAAAAACTCCACTCCGCAAAGCGGAGTGTTTTCCTCGCTTGCCAACGTTAAGTTGGCGGCGAGAGCACAGAAAATCCAACACTAGACCACCTCTCAGTGAAATTTCTCAATACGAGAGGTCGCATTTGTTCGTGACCACTCGCTTTGAGAAACCATTCGTTTGTGTTGAGGCAGCTGCCGCTCGAGTAGAAAGTCTACTCGAACTGCAGAAAGAAGCAGCGCCCTCTTGCACTGCACACGCTGCCGTTTGTGCTGATTTTCCTGTGCGGGACAAACAACCGACACTAAAAATGAGTACGAACGACGCAACCTAACACACTCTGCCGCTTGCAGAACTCTGTGTGGAGTGGCAGAGTTCTTTGATCACTTCATGGAGTTTGGCCAGGCATACTGATTGTATGTATGGCTATATACATGTATAATACAGCCATATTTTGGAAACATATTTATATATTACAACAGTGTAGTACAGTGGACAGAAGGCTGAGTCCAAGGTACCCTGCTTTTCCCTGCTGCGTACCCTAATAGCATCAATATTGTGAAAAAGTGACTATACATTAGTTATGCTCCCAAATATGAAAACCTGCAAGATTTAGGAATCTGTACATATAAATGTATGGTATTCTCGCATATGGTGTTAACCTGTGTTTTCCAATACCCTTTTGAGAAAAACTGAATCACTGAGGATAATCTGCGTGTGTTGGGCTAGGGAATGCATGCTATTTTTTTTTACTCCTGAAAAAACATTTTCCATGAGCAATATCCCCTTCTTCTTCACCTCTACCCCATTCTCAGAAATGGGGCACAACTGTGGTCTCTATGCACATTGCTACTATTTCTTCACCACTTTCACCCGCATCGTTTGTGTGTAAGATTTGAAGCAGAGGTAAGTGTGCTTATGTGTTTGAATTCTCACAGAGGTATGTTTCTGCGACTGTGCATCTCATTTCTATTGGATTTCCTACACCACCCAACCACTCCCTGAGGAATACCCATTACTCTGCGCACACTACAGAAACGTTATTCTCCCCAGGTGAGAAAAAATGTGCACTAATGATGCCTTTGTGCATCGCATAATGCTTTTGCAAGCAGAAGATGAAGCTATTGTAGCACCTTGATCTTAGTAAGAATAGGGCCCTGAGAATCAGCCTAAGCCATCTTTGCGCATAGCGAAGTAACCTTAAGGAAAGGGCCTGCAGCCTTTACTGTGACATCACCACTCACCATAAATCAACAACGCCCACTCCACTCCACCTCGCGTTACAAAGAAAGATTAGCAAATTGGTGGATTAAGGATGCATGTCGGGGAACAACGATTTCCTGTACTGCCTAGGCTTTTGTTCTTTTTAGGCTAGATGTGAGCATTTAATGCAGTAAAATCCATCAAATGTTTTACAGATTTTCTCTGTTTAAAACACAAAAATGCACAAGAAGAAAATTAATAAGTAAAACCCTCAAGCACAAAATGATCAAAAGTCGTGACTGAATACGTTTGATATATTTCTGTATCTCATAAGAATCGCATCAGCAAGTCTTTCTTAAAACTCTTCTACCTCTGAGTCATACAATCCCTCGATGCGTCAGTGAGAAATGCCATGATCTTTGTAAGTGGAGGTTGGGGAGAAATTTGATAAATAATGCAAATGTGTTTTCTGAATTATAGTACCTAGGAATATGATTTTACCGTTTCTGTGTATTAGAAACAGATATGGATCATTTTTAGGGCATCACAAAATGTACAAGTGTTATATTTTATTTGAATTTTTGTTAAATGTGTTTACATATTGAAGCACGGTAAAAATGATGTATGGTTTCAGGAAAACACTGTTGCTAGCTGTTTCTTTCCTTAGAAGATAATGGTCTGAACAATAGAGAAGTTCACTGTAGAACTTTCCATTTTATTAAGAAGGTGGGCGTATGCTGTGGTTTGCATTGATTTGCTTCGTCAGTTTTGTTTCTGGTGGGTGGAAAATCAATCGCTGACACCCACTGTTGAAAGTAATCTTGTTCAATTGAAACACGATAGACGGGAAGGTAAACAACTAAGCTGGAAAGGAACCAGAAACATCAATTCAGAGCTTGAACGAAGATACTTTCTGAGGTCGGAATGGAAAATCGTAACAAGTAGTGCTAGCCCAGTAGTTTGAAAGTATTAACTTAGTGTAGCCATAGTCTTAAAATCATTGTATGCTTTAGTTTTACTTTGCAGTACTTGTTTGCAGTCACCTATACCCAGGGGCTTAACTTGGTTAGTAAGATTAGAGGGGTATAAGCTTCGGATTTCCCAACAATCACGCTGGCATACCTTGTTAAAAATACATTATGAGCCAGGCCGCACTGGGAACGCAAACCGTCCCTGGCATTTGAGTCGGGTCGGCGGGGGTGGGTGGAGTGCGGGTAAAACACTCAGCTGCTTTTGTTACAGGGGGCCGATATTCCATCTACTTTGCAAAAACGGCCCACAGTAACAAAAACGGGCCCCAAGGGTCAAAAACCAGCTCCCACCCTGGCGGCCCACCAGGGAAACGCCCAGTGCCGCTGCGACCGGTCCGGCCCTGATCATGAGAAACAGCATGCAATGGGGCCTTAACCCCTTCTGCGCCGATGACGAGCTCAGCTCGTCATCAGGTTTACCTGTCGTGCGCTCATGACCTGCTGAGCTCGTCATGAACCGCGGGGTTTTAAAAACTTCAGCGTGCAGGGGGAAAACCCGCCGCGAGCATGTGGTTAAGAGGCAGTGGAAAGAGAGAGGAATGCAGATTGATAAGGGTACTTAAATCACAATGGTTTACAACTAACCAGGTTTTAAGGCAAAGAGTGTGTGCTCTTGTCAGTGTGGTCATGTAAAATTCCAGGGTGAAATCTGACTGATGCCTCACCATACCTGACTGAGAGCACCTGTGTCCAACTATGTACTACAGAATACATTTTTAGTGGGATGTAAGCCCCTCCCCCAAAAGCTATGCCCCGGCCTATACCAAGAAAGCAGTATCCATACAAATATTCTTCATTCACTTTCCCATTTTGTTACGCGATCACGTGAAGGTGGTCTAGAAACAATCAATTGTCCTTTTTTATAGTACTACAGATGGGTTGGCCCTGTCTTTAGCATCTGGTTTGGTGTACCTTACAGCTATGGGCCCTGAACCTCCGATTGAATGTCCCCCATGTTCCATCCTTTTGAACGATCATCGGTGATAATGTTTGCTGTTGAAGAGGGGGGAGGGGCATTTGGAGTATAGAGTAGTGGAAGGTTTTTGAGGCATTGTGGCCTTCCTAGCTTAACGCCTTTCTCAGCCACTTCAGAAACGCAGGGCTGCACCATATTTACAAGAATATGGTGCAGCTCTGCATTTCCCACTTGCGCTGGCGCTACAGTTAGCAGGCTAGCACCAATGCAGGCAGCCTTGCACCATAGTACAAGTGTGTCTGCATACAGGGGAAGAATGTTTATGTGCAGGAAGGTCCCCCTTCCTGCACGTAAACAATCTTTGAATGCTGTTTTGTAACTTCTATGTGTGCTGCTTAATGCAACACACATAGAAATTACAAAACTGATTTTTTTTACAAATGATTGTTTATGTGCAGGAAGTTGGACCTTTCTGTACATAAACAATCAATGGCCTTTTCTGTTTCCATGTGTGCTGCCAAATGCAGAATACATGAAAATAGCAAAAACAAGAAGAAATGAAACAATTCTCCTCGTTGCACCAGGGTAAGACCAAGTATTCCCTGGTCTAAATTCTGGCGCTGCCTCTTTCTTACTCTTCCCTTGTAAATAGGGGGCATCATCAGAATCAATGGGTGTTGCGGTGAAACGCACACAACACACCCAATGCCCTCCCCTTTCATGCTAAGCATGGCGTGAGAGAGGGCCTTATTTACAAGGCAGTGTTAAGCCGAGTTAAGTGGCTTAACGCTGCCTAGTAAATAAGGCGAAGCCCCTATCACTACAGGAATGTCATAAGAAGTGACATTCCTGTGGTGATAGGGGCTTGTAAATATGCCCTATAATCTTTCTGACCACTTAGAGCCAATGTAGTGTTTAGTGTGGCTGTGATATGAACACATTTCCACACGTACAGGCATAATCTGGCTGTCTACGTTTAGGGTCTTTGCTGCTTGTTAGTTAACCTTTTGATTGCCCAATGCAACAAAATGTATCAGTAGTCACCAGGGTTCTTGTTAACTCCACTCAGTTGTCAGAACTGAGCGGTAGAAGAAATTTTGAAGGAGAGAGCGCTGCGGTTTTTTGCCTTTAATGTTGATTGCAAGATGAAATACATCTCTGAATAAAATATGACCAAATTCTGACCTTTTTTTATAGGGGTACATTGTGATTTACCAAGGCTGGTTGCAATCTGTTTTTTATAAAACTTTTTATTGAAACAGACATTGGTTCAAATAAACAGTACAGCCAGATTATATGCATTAATAGCGTACAGGAGAAGGATTGTATCATGACATAGGAGGGGAATGTTACGGGGTGAGGGCGATGTTTTGTTCAACCCAACAAGGTGGTGTACAATTTCTCCACAATAACTATTTTAACGGCTCCAAATGCGGGACCACTTTTTGGGGCAACACCTGGCAACATAACCTTCTTCTCCCTAAGCATACACCAATCAAGGTCCCTTTCCCAAGCCTCTAATGTGGGTGGTTTAGCAGTGCTCCATAGTTGTGCAATATTTCTCGTGGCGATCATGAACCCCAGAGTGGCCCATTGTGTCTGGTGAGTGTTCAGGTCTATGGGTTACCATATGTTTAGGAGACACCCTCTTGCCTTTGGATGGAGACGGATATGTAGCACTGCATATGTAGCACTGCATATAATGTCTCATGAACCTCGCACCAGAAGGAGCAGACGTGTTTACATTCCCATATGATGTGTACGAACGTTTCCAGATGGCCACATCTTCTTTTGCACTCCCCACTATTGGCTTTTCCCATATGTATCAGACGGGGCCTGGTGATATACACTCTGTGAGGAATTTTTAGCTGTACCAGTCTAAGGTGCGCCGCAATGACGACTACTCTCGGGGAAGACATTGCCTCGCGCCAGTCGTCATCATCTATCTTAATCGCATGACCCATCCATCTCTCCTGTAATGCCTGGTATATTAAGGAAATCGTCTTGTCTGGTAGGTGGCCATCCAAGATCCTGTCCTCTAAGGGTGAGGCCTCGGGAGGAGCTGTCCTCCTAGGAAGAAATGATTGAAGTAAGTGTAGAACCTGTGCATATCAGAAGTATTCAGTGTCGGCCAGCTCATATTCCTTCTGTAGTGTGGTGAACGCTCTGGACCCTGTACCTGCTCATTACTTTAGGGAGGTGGAGGGCCTTCAGAGAGACCTGCTATGGGACTAAATAAGCTGACCTTAAGCTGGTACAATGGTGGCATAAGCCTCCCAGACATTAAAAAAATATTACTGGGCAGCACGCCTTGCGGCTGTTAACCACGGCACCTATGGCCGAGGTGACGACCCTGGCTACGCCATGGATAACTGGCTCCTTCCCAGAGGCAATTACAACAGGGCTTTCTATTCATGACCTAAACAATACCCCCACTGACAGGCCCCACCAACCACACGGTTCAAATTTGGCACGACGCAATAAACTCTCTCGGATGGGGACATAAATGTACATTAGTAACCCCACTTTGGGATTCTGAAAAACTGGGTAGCCTATGAAGGTCAAAAGGATTCGACAGGTGGAACCTCATTCGCATCTCGCAAGTCAAAGATATTTGGGGAGAGGGAGGAGTCAAGTCCTTCACCACGCTACAAACGTAATATGATCTGGCCGACACTGAATACTTCCGATGTGCACAGGCCTTACACTCAAGGTCAACTGCTCTAGCAGTAAGGCTACATCCTTTCCCCCAGGTTAGTTTCATTCAGGGAAAGAGGCTGAGGCAGATGTGTTATGTATGACTTTCATGACATGTCTACTCTTATATAGATAGGGGCATATATAACACATAATGTTAGATGGGGTGCCTGTAAATAAATGGGATGCTTTTCACCTCAAGGTTCTGAGTGACATCACAGACAGCTCAAAATGTGATGCTATTCAGATCCCTAGGCAAGAAAACAGTCCTGCTATTTACAGGTACTGTTAGTAATGGGGTTTCTGGTTGGTAGGGTGTCCACCTAAGCCAGGCAGTACCCACCACTTACGTCAGGGTAAGGGAGTTACACACACAAGATAACCCGTTCTCACCCCCCTGGTAGCTTGGCAGAGCAGTCAGGCTTATACCAGAGGCAATGTGTAAAGCATTTGCACAAAACAAACACACACACCAGTGACATAATAGGCACACCCCAAAAAGAGACTCCACACAAGGTTATATAAAAATCACTGTATTATATAATATCACATGTAGTGCAATAAAGCACATCCTTGCAAGTTGCACAGATTAGCAATCATCTGAAAACATTATACCCAACATCACTTTGAGAGCCAAAAAAGTAACTACTCATAGAGTGCATATCTCATAAATGAACCATTCAGGAAAACATTATCATGAGCCATAATAGGTAGGTAGTTCCTGCAGTAGAAACACGTTTTAGCTGGGATCACATTTAGGGCAGTAAAGCAGAGGCTGATACCATGCTGTTACCATGCAACCATCAGGGCATGAAGCCAAAATGCTGTACTTAGGTTTACACAATACTATTGGTCACTCATGGCAGAGTTATCACCCAGCCATGCCATATTCGTTCAAGGAGCAACACCCGTGATCCTACTATCAGAATTAGGGCAATCTGGGCTTCTTCTGCCGGCGCAAAGCGGGGGCGCCTATCGCTGTCTGCGGGTCAGCAGCACAAAGCACACACAGGTCTCGGTCCCCCTGCACTCCTATTACAGGGGAACTGTAGATGCAGCTTCTGTGTAATGGGCATAGGGGCCTCTGTCGGGGTTTACCCCGTAGTTGAAGAGCGCATAGTAAGTCGCCACACTGTCTGCAATGGGAGCTGTGATGGGTGGAGCTTGTGCTGGCTCCACCATGAGCGTTTGGCTTACGCTCACAATACCTGACTCCTAGCTGCTGCGGTGTGTTAAGTTCACAGGACGTACACTGTGGCAGCCCCACGTCCTCACCAAAACCCCCTCCGGCTCTTTCACTTCCCCCATCCGGTTGAAACAGTCTCTTTTAATTCCAACAGGGATTCTCCTTCCCTCAGCCCATCCCTCCGGTGTCTTCCTCCCGATGTGGGTCGTGCTGGGTTTGGGTCTTCTTGCACAACAAGCTCTGGCAGGCGCTTGGCAGGGCTGAGGTGAAGACTGCTTCTCCCTCCGGCTGGTGCGGGTGGATTGCAGAGGCGTTGCTGGACGCCATGGGAACCTTCTGTGGTGTCTGTTGCTCGGCAACGCTTAGCAGTCCTGTGGCATGCCCAGCTGGGGAGCAGCTGCACTTTGCTATCTCTGAAGTCAGAGACCTCACGGTGGGCTTTTCACATAAACTCATCTGTCAGGAAAGCAGAGAGAGAGACTTTCCACAGCAGACAATGACCTCAAAGGCACCGGAACAGGTTAGGGTCATTGTTAAAGCACCAGAAGGAAGCTTCTCCAGAAATAAGCACCAGGATGGTGCAAATGAAAGTGAAAGCACATGGCCCTGGTAACACAAATTGTAAAACAAAGAGCATGCACCAGAATGTTTCACAAAGCAAATGGAAAGCATGCAGAAAGAAGACTTTGATGTTCCTGAGTCATCAAAAAACAGGAGGCCAGCACACACAAGCCCTTGGAGATACTTCTCAAGCAGGTTACCACAGCAGAGCAAAAAGAGTCAGTCCATTTCCTCCACCACAGACAGAACCAGCACCTGTAGGCCTACCCACCCCTCACACAGAAAATGCAGTGATCCTCACAGTCATTCCACTCTTCTCCTAGGCAGGGTCCTGTTGTTCCTTGAAGTAATCTAAAATCCTGGGATTTTAGGTGAATTACTTATACCACATGTAATCATTGTTCTCTTTGTTGCAAGGGTTTCTGAACCCAGTCCAAACCGGTCCAATCCTCCCTGGTGCAGCATGACCACAGGGGGCGGAGACAGAATTTTGAAAAAGGAGACGCAGCCTAATCAGGTACAAGTGAATGCCCTTCTTTCCACTCTAAATGCAGACAAGGTCTATTCAGCCCTGCAATGAGTCACCTAGGCAAGGCCTGGGCACACCTCAACCCCCCTAGTGATTGTCTAGAATGAATGCACATCCCAGCTCCTGTCACTCAAACACCAGACGCTGAATACACAAACAGCTAGAGGCACACCGAATGGTAAAGTAAGAAAATGCTCACTCTCTAAAAGTGGTATTTTCAAACACAGAATTTAAAAATCACCTTTACCAAAAGGTGTGGTAATAAATTCTGAGTTCAGAGAGCCTAAACTTAATTTTTCTACCTTGTCCCCAATGAAAGTTACACATGTAAAAATGTCACAGTGCAACCCCCAATAATAAGCCTATGGGACAGATAGTCTTCAATAGTGAAAAACGAAATATACAGTATTTCACTCTCAGGACATATCACACACACCAGTACATGTCCTAACTTTCAAATACACTGCAACATGCCCATGGGGGCACCATGGGTCTAACTTCGCGGGCCCTAACATGTGAGGAAAGAGAAGGTTTGGACCTGGCAAGTGGGTGCACTTGCCAGGGCAACATGGCAGTTAATAACTGCCCTCGCAGACACTACAGTGGTAGGTCTGAAAAAGATTTACAGGGATACTCATGTGGGTGGCACAACCAGTGCTGCATGCTCACTAGTAGCATTTGATTTACAGGCCCTGGCACACACCGTGCACTTTAATATGGACCTACTAGTAAATCAAATATGCCAATCATGGATAACCATTCATATCATAATTTATACAGAAAGTATATGCACTTTAGCACTTATCAGCAGTGGTAAAGTGCCCAGAATACTATAGCCAACGAAAATAGACTCAGAAAAATAGGAAGCAAAAAACCAAACATTTGGGGATGACCTTGCAGAAAGGGCCAATTTCAACAGTTGCCCAGCTCCAGATATTCTTGCTTAGAGACCAAGGAGACTGGACACTCTTTTTTTAAGGTGTATGTAGTTGGAAAGGGGCTGCCCAATGCTCCTACGTTGTAGCGGTGGAAGGGTATGATGTGACTTTTCAAGCCAGAGGATCCAGTTGCTTCTATCTTTCAGCTGGGAAGTTACTGGCTTCAGCAGAACTACACTAGGACTACACTAGGTAAGCAATATGCAACACAAACCCATCATCTCTCTAAAAGGCAAAGCACTTTGATAGAGACAACAAGCTTTGTAGTGTATTATGTACTGTGGTTTATACACATAAAATCCCTGCATTACTTCATAAAGCACCTTATAGCACCATGGGGTTCATCTGCTTGTGCCAGATTCAATGCTTCACCAAACACATTTAATCAATATATCCATGCATGCACAAACTAGGTGAGTGCTTGGCACCATATAATCATATAAATGTGATATTTCCCATACAGCTTAAGGGAAAAGTGACCCAAAACTAATCATCACAGTGGTTGCCATCACCATAGCTTTGCATCCCTGCAGACTTTGTGACTGGATTCAGAATGGATTTGGTATTCACATAAAAAACAGAGTCTAAATTAGTGCATGATATGTCAATTATCCAATGCCCTTGTCTCTCAGCCCAAAAGTCATTGTCTCTCAGCCTCCATATCAATTTGTCTGTATTTTTCAGGTTGGTATTTGATCTCGTCTTTCTATTGGTTAATGTTCTCATTCATTGTTCCTGTCTGTGACATTCCAGTTATAGTGCATTTTATTGCTGATGTATAAAGTCTCCCACCATAATATGGATTAAAAAAACTGTGGGACACAAATATTGTGCCCAAAATATCATGGTGTGAAGACTATCGTTGAATAGAATATCACAGGTAAGAATAGTCTTTTAAAGTATTATTAATCTCATTGGTAAAAATATTCTTGTATTTAATAGCATTGCATTCTGTATTGTTTTATTTATTATACGTTTTAGTTGTTTTAAAATATTGGTTTGATTTTTCCAATGTATGTTTTATTTTGGATTATAGGTTTAGGTGTGGGATGTTGGGATTGTAAGGGAATTAGATGGGGCGTAATTTATATCACTCAACCAATTAATAAATCAATCAAAAAATCCTTTATTCAGCAAATGCCTTAAAAGTATACAGATACAAAACAGATAAAGCAAGATGGAAGAGAAAAAGTCTCATTTAAAGTATACTTAAAAAAGTGGGGGGCATATTATCAAGGATGGGCGATACATTATCGCCGATTTTATCGGCAGGAAACTGCCGATAAAGCGGCGATAATGGGCTTGATGACATGCTCTATGAATTCCTATCGAAGCCCATGTTAGATGTCTTCACATCTACCATGGGCTTCGATAGGAATTCATAGAGCATATTATCAAGCCCATTATCGCCGCTTTATCAGCAGTTTCCTGCTGATAAATGCGGCGATAATGTATCGCCCGTCCTTCATAATATGCCCGTCAGTTATTTAATTTCTAGGTCTAGGGAAAGATTCTGCGATATCTTAAATTAGATGTTGTATCATGAAGTAACAACAGAGGTCAAGACATCTATTAACAGGAGGAGGGGTTGCAACTGAGGTCAATCGGAAGTGAGTTCCATATCCTGGGTACATTATCGGAAAAGGATCAGGACTGAGTGGTTGTTTTTTTGAATTTCGGAGGGATGAGAAGAAGAGAGTTGGCACTTCTCGGGGATCTGGATTTTCCAGCTTTGACCAGTTTGCTGTTAAGGAAGTTGGGGGAATGTGAGTGGAGAGTTTTGTGTCTCATGCAGGCCAATTTGTAGATACATCTGCCTTCAATGGGTAGCCAGTTGAGGGAGTGTAGGGATGGTGTGATGTGATCAAACCTTCTGACCCCCGTTATGAGTCGAGCAGCTATGTTAAGGACTGACCTTTGAGGGGCTAGGTGAGCTTTTGGCGTCCCTGTAAGAATGGCATTCCCGTAGTACAGTTTGGATAGGACCAGGGATTGAACAAAAATCTTGAAATCGTCTTGGGGAATGAAAGGTTTCATTTTCTTCATGTGTTTTAAAGGGTACAGCTCAATTTTTGTAGAGTTTTTGATGTGGTCCTTCATCGATAAGTTCTTGTCCAAGGTAATTCCAAGTGACTTAACTGAGTCGGTTATAGCAAGGGAGCAGTTTAGGGCATCCAGGTTCTTGAGCCAGTCATGGATAGGAAGGTGGTTACTTTTTGTAGAGAACAGTATTTATTCTGTTTTGTCTGGGTTCAACTTTAAGTGGCTTGCGTTAAACCAGGATTGGATTTTGGTTAGTGTGACATTGAGGTGTTGAATGTCGCTGGGTGATTTGATTTTGGAGTAGAGTTGAGGGTCATCTGCATATAGGTGATACTTAAATCCTGCTTCTTTCAGAATGATTGTAAGTGGTTCCATGAAGAGATTGAAGAGGGTAGGGGAGAGGATCGCGCATTGAGGGACCCCGAGCGTGACTCGTGTTGGCTTAGAGAGACAGGAGTTGATTTTATTTGTTGAGACTGGTGCTGGAGGTAGGAAGCTAACCATTTTAGTACCATGCCATCAAAGCCAGAATGGCCTTTCAGAGTCTCGAGTAAAGCTAGGTGATTAATTGTCTCAAAAGCCACAGATAGGTCAATAAGGATGAGAAGATAGGCTTCACCTTCGTCTAAGGCTCTGTGTATATCGTCCGAAATATTAAGCATGGCTGTTTCAGTGCTACACCCTTTCCTGAATCTCGATTGAAAGGTGTCGAGGAGGTCAAAGTCATCAATATGTTTGTTAGGAAGGGGAGGTTGGAGATAGGTCTGAGATTGTTGAGATTATTAGGGTCGACTCCGTTTTTTTTTAATATGGGTGTGATTTGTCCTATTTGAAGGGAGTCTGGTACACAACCTGATGTGAGAGAGGAGTTGATGATCTTAGTCCAGAGAGGGGTAATGATGTGGTTGAGTTTTTATACAATAGTGGCTGGGAGGATGTCCATAGTGTGGGAAGTGGGCTTTAAGCTCACACTTATTTTGAAGACCTCGTTTTCCAACACAAATTCGAAGTTCGACCAATTTGCATCATTTTTCAGTTGGCAGCGGACCAGGTTGTCCTTGGTGTAAATTGGATCTGCTCAGACGAGGGCAAGTGGTGGGAGGCAGGTTGAGATTGAAGATGTATTGGAGGTTTGGATGAAGGATTGCTCAATTTATGTGATCTTGTCTGTGAAGAAGCTGGCAATTTCGTCACATCGATCCTTGGTTGCTATAATTTTGTGTGGGAATTTGAGGTTCGTTTGCCTTTTGACAATATTGAAGAGTTCTCTAGGTGTATTCTTAGCCTGGTCTAGTTGGCTGCAGAAGAATGAGGCTTTTCTCTGAAAATGTGCTTTTTATATTCTGACCGAGCATACCTAAGAAGAGCTAGGTGCCCTGTTGATGGGTCTTGTCTCCAAGTCCTTTCAGCCAGTCTGAGTTGTCGTCCTTCGGTGTTGAGATCCACATTGAACCATGATTTAGATTTGATAGATCTCAATTGTTTAAGTTTGAGTGGCACTACTTGATCTACCACCAATGTCATTGTAGAGTTAAAGTGAGCTGTAAGGTCATCGGCCAATCTAGTGGTAGGCTGGGACTATAGATGGGCGTGAATCTTGGATTCAAGTTCGTAGATTGGTACTTCATTGATGTTCCTGATCCAGTGTTTGGGTTTGTCGGATTGTATTGGTTGGTGTCTGACAGGTAAGTTGATATTAAACAAAATGAGGTTGTGGTCAGACCAGTCAATGGGCGAGATTGACCTCAGAGAGACTAGTTCATTACTGGTGATGATCACGTCTAGAGTTGCTCCTTTGATGTAAGTTGATTCATTACAGAGTTGTTTTAAGTTGGCTATTTCAAACAGGTTGTAGAGGTTCTTGACAATGGTGTCTTCTGTGTTGTTCCAGTGGATATTAAAATCCTCCAGGGACACATCTTTTGTGTCTGTTAGGGAGAAGCGTGTTATTAGGTCATTTAGTTCTTGGGCGAAGAGGGTGCGCTTCCCAGGGGGGGTGGTACATGGTGTGAAATTTGATGGGGGTGTTGCCTTTGACTGCAAGTTCGATGCCAAGGTACTCCAGAGTCAGTATTCCACAGGTTATAATGCAGTGATCAGAATACTTTCTTTGTGAATGATTGCTAGCCCTCCACCTGTTTTGAGCAGTCTGTCCTGTCTAATGACGTTGTAACTTGGAGGGGAGAGTAGGTCAAGAATGGGGTTGGAGTGATCATTGAGCCAGGTTTCTGTGAGAAATATTATGCCTATTTCGTCGTTAAGCGAAATTTTGACAATGTCTGTGGCGTGTTGTACAGCTAATCTGCAGTGAGGAGCATGCAAGATAAAGGGCAGGACGTTATTGTCAGGGTGTGCTGTAAGGATAGAGGTGTATTGCGTCGGCGGTCTGGGCAAGTGGACTGTTCTAGGCGTTCTGCTTGTGTCAACAATGACTGGGATTGGGACGGGAGCTGTATTCTGGTTTGTTGCAGGGTGATAGTTGTTGATCGCCACTGGTTCCATTATAGAAAGGGTGCGGAGAGCTCAATTAGGTCAATGAGCGTGCCTCCCCAAAGGAATGGTGGGTCATGGGGGTCAGGCGGGGCCATGGAAGCGGTTGTGTGGGGAGGAGGAGTGTTACTACCCGGATAGCATGGGAAAGGTGGCTTGAATAAGTTGGGCCGGTCCAGTTCTAGATGTAGGATGTTGAGAGCTAGGGCATCGATTTTTTGCTGGATTCTGGTCAGTTGTTGGGTAAGGGAGTTAAAAGAGTTACTAGTCTTTGGAGGGGTAGCATATGACTAGGGTCTGTAGAAGGAGAGAGTGCTAGGTTCTGGGAATGAATGGAAACATTGGGGGTAGGCGTAGGGATAGGTTGAGCGTGTTGAGTTGGGTCATTGATGTTTTCAGACTTGAGGTAAGGAGTAGGTGTTGTGGGACTATGGCCAAAGGGAGGAGGGTGAGCAAAGGTCTGGCGGGGGTCAGAGTCCAGGGGATTGGCAGTGATATTGGTGGTGGGGTTGGGTTGGGCATGTGGTCTTGGGTCAGAGGAAGGAGAGTGAGCAATGATTGGGGGGGTTAGCCTATGAGGGTTTGTCTGTGCCGTTAGACCTGGGGATGTTAATGGCAGATGGAGTAGGGTCAGTGTTAAAGTTGGGGGTAGAACCGAATCTACTGAGGTCAGGAGGGGTGTGGTTGTATCAAGTCCCGTAGTCGGGAGACTGCAGTTTGTGTCTGATCTGTCTGGTTCGAAAGCGGCCTTGCGGTGTTTGTTGGCAATGCATTTGGTAGTCCTGGTGGGATTAGTGGATGTCGAGATAGTGGGTGTTTGTCGGCGTAGTGTGATAATGGGGGTAGTGAGGTTGTAATGAGTGATGGTGGATGTCCATGAGTCATAGAGTGAGTCGGGCGATTGGCTGTGTTCTGGGACATTTGTTAGGGTGGAGGTCTGAGAGTTGTAGAGTGTATTGGCAGGGAAGGGCAGCTGGCATGGTTCTGGGACATTTGTCAGGGTGGGGGGTGGTAGGGGAGGATGGGTTTGATGGTTCTGTTGCGTTAAAGAGGAGAGTATTGTGGGGGAGGTCAGCAGGTATTGTTCTGGGACATTTGTCGGGGTTGGGGGTTGTAGGGGAGGATGGGTTTGATAGTTCTGTTGCGTTAAAGAGGAGAGTAGTGTTGGGAAGTGATGATCAAATGTGGTGAGGTGCGGGTCCGTGGCCTGTATAAGAATGTTTCCTGTTCTGAAGATGGAAATGGTAAGTTCCCCTTTAAAGGTGAGGGAGATGGACGTGGAGATTTTTTCCCCATAGGGATGATTGACAGACTTGGTGATTCGGAAGTGCAGATATAGGGTGTTTTTCCACTTTTCAGGACAGTTGGTG
This sequence comes from Lissotriton helveticus, assembly GCF_964261635.1. Classification (NCBI taxonomy): domain Eukaryota; kingdom Metazoa; phylum Chordata; class Amphibia; order Caudata; family Salamandridae; genus Lissotriton; species Lissotriton helveticus. The sequence continues at coordinate 303,246,875 of NC_136062.1, forward strand.
TAGAAGACGAAGTCCGTTTTCATCTTGCCGTTAGTTGTGGTGTGTTAGTTGTCTAGTATGAGTATTTCCGGGTGCTGTTTTAGGGTTCTGTGTTTGAAGTTCTTTTTAGCATAACTGGACAGATTTTCTGGGTAGATTATGGACCAAGAGTTGGGTCCGTAACGCCTGAGTGCCGAGTTAAGGGGGGGTTTGGTGTTCACATGCTTAGCGGGAGAGAGTTCAGGTTCAATGTGACTTGGGGATAGGAGTTGGTCTTGATCTGATCAATGACAAAGGTGTTCAGTTAAACATGATAAATTCTAGCTATCCCAAATTGACTTCATGTAGCTTCTTTGAGAGATATTTTACTGGCAGATGTAAAACCAGTGTAAGGGGCTGAAAAGGCTTTAGCAGAACTGCTTTGTTGCATGGATTGAAGACATACAGGTATAGACTGTATTAAATACTTCTAGGCTATATGGCTGATATGGGCTGTGGAATAACAATAAGCAACCAACCGGGGTGATTGGGCGTTGGCAACTGTAAGCATGTGTCCGCTTCAACCCCCTGATAGGAGCCACGATCGCACCAGCACATCTCAGAGATGAGTCTCTGTCGCCGGTATCCAATCGAGTGACCGAGACCCGAGGAAGTCAGAACTGCCCGACTTCAGCCACAGAGTGAGTATGCCAACTTGCACTCCCTTCATTAGCTTAGCAGCATAGGCATGACTGGTATTTCTCCAGAGTCCCTTTTTTAGGAATAATGGATCACTGAACTGCTGTCCAGCCACCGCTGGCTCCTCTAATCTACAGAAGGAAGCGCCTTTACATGGTATAACATGGTGTCACTCTTGCAATGTCTACAAGTTTGAGTGAGAGTCAGGGGCGGCCGCCATTTTAATGTCAGGCAAGCCGCGGCCGGACTCCCTCAAGCAGAATCTTTGACTTTGTCCCTGGGCCGTGCAGTCACTGGGATCCCCGGCGGTGCCAGTCCTTTCCTCTCTTACCGCCAATATCGGAGTGCAGATGGCGGGCACAGTCTGTAGCGATGCAGCCTCATAATTCCTCACCGATGCACCCTTCAGACAGGCCTCACTTCATGCATCAACTCTCAGAGGCGCTGGACCATGGTGCCACAACGTACTTTGGGTGTCCTCTTCAACTCAGCCAGGGTAATCTCGTCTCTCCGGTCAGCAGCGTCATTTTGCATCAATCTTGCAGAGCTGGGCAGCCGCAGGAGTGATGCCGTACCAGGTTAAGTTGAGCCTGTCCAGGCAGTCAGCGTGTTGGGCCTCAGACTGCTCTTGCGGCGGGGGGCTCCGTCAGTTTGGGCGAGCGCAAGCCCAGGCGTTGAGAACGCGCTCCCCAGCCCAAAATGCCCCAAAGTGAGTGACCGGGCAGGTGGAGCGGGGGAAGGACTCACTGACCAAAAGTGGCATGGGAGTCACCCGACGCCTTGTCGGTCCAAGACGGTGATAATCTTTGGTAGATCTGCCAAGGCTCCTGATAGTTAGGGACCCTTTGATACAGTTAATTACAGAATAACAATTTTTAAGCTGCTGTAAAAATAACAAGGCATTCTTAAGCTGTCTAATATTTGCTACCTGTAGAAAAGGCACCAGAAAGTGTCTGCGTAGAATGCTTTAAAGTGTACAAAAAAGCATACATTTGCAAATGCTTTGCTGCGACAAACTGTCACAAGGACAAAGAGGGGGGTTTGCAAACCAAGTATCCTGGAAACGGAAAGCCAACAATAAATGCTCAATACCAAGTTGAAGACAGGTGAGGTAAAACCTATAATGTAGGTTATGTATAATGGCTAAGTAAGGTTCCAAGCTCAATGAAGGGTGAATGCATGTTTATGAAAGAAATCTGGCACACATAACTTAAAAAAGATCTGCTTTACTTACATGAGCCATGGGTTCTCAGCCTTGTTATGTAGGGCTAGGCAACCCCTAAGGATTAATGTAGGGAATCCTGCATCAGGTGACAAATTGTCAAGGCGTAATGGAAGCCACTCCTATAGCATTCTTTAGATAGCTCATTCAGTTCTCATTTATTTCGAGGGTTTTATATAGCGCTGCTGGACCCTGGAGTATCAGAGCGCTTTACAACAGAGGTAGAACAACAAAATATAGGATAACAATAGGTGCAAAATTAGCAACGTGATACAGTATTGCAATACGTCATTTAAAAGGGGGGAATAAAAGGAAGGTAAACTTACAAAAAGGCGAAAACAGTTAAAAGGGATATAAAGTTGTATTCAGAATGGAAGGGGGGATAAGAGAGGAGAAAAGAGTGGACAAGCTCAGTGACAGTATTGTTATATACCCCAATATTTGTTGTGGAGAAGTGCTTTGAGTTCACTTTTGAAAAGGGAGTAAGAGGGGATGCAGCGAAGGTCCTTGGGGAGAGAGTTCCAAATGGTAGGAGCAATACCAGAGAATGCGCGTGATTGGGTTTTTTGACATTTAAGTCTGGGTGGGATCAAGAGGAGGGAGTTGGTGCTTCTCAGGGGGATGTATGACGTTATAACGCATACTATTACTCCGCAGACCATTACAACGCGACTTTTACTCCGCATACCGTTACAACGCATAGCGCCTTGGGGCGCTGGATAGTGGTAAGTATAATTTACTATTCTAACTCCAGTCCCCGTGGACCCTAGGGAAGGTGTTGGATAGTAAATTATACTTATTCCCTATCCTAGAGCGCCCCCCAGCGCAATGCGTTGTAATGGTATGCGGAGTAATGGTCGCGTTGTAATGGTAGTGCGGAGTAAAAGATCCGTTGTAACGGGTGTATACCTTCTCAGGGACCTGGAGCAACCTGCTTTTTTTAGTTTGGTTGCAAGGTAGGAGGGGGTGTTTTGGTGAAGAGCTTTGTGGGTGATACAAGCGGTTTTGTAAGCGGATCTTCCTTCAATTGGGAGCCAGTTAAGATTTTTGAGGACGGGGGATATGTGGTCAAATCTTTTGCAGTCAGAGATAAGTCGTGCAGCTAGATTGAGGACAGATTTAATCGGAGCAAGATGGGTTTTAGGAGAGCCGGTAAGCGTGGCGTTACCATAGTCAATCCTGGAGAGGACAAGCGATTGGACACGATTTTGAAATCATCGGCTGGAATGAAAGGTTTGATTTTCTTGAGGTGGTGAAGGGTGAAAAGAGCACTTTTGCCTGTGTTTTTAATGTGGGGGATGAGATTGAGATTCTGGTCGATGCTGATGCCTAGGGATTTAACAGAATTAGAGGTGGAGAGGGAGCAATTGAGAGCTTTGATATCGTCGATCCAGATTTGGATGGGAAGGGTATTGTTTTTGGGGGTGAAAAGAATGATTTCAGTTTTTTTAGGGTTCAATTTGAGATGGTTGAGATGGAACCAGGCTTGTACTCTAGTCAGGGTGTCATTGAGGTGAAGGATGTCATTGTGGGATTTAATCTTGTAGTATAGTTGGGTATAGTCAGCGTAGAGGTGGTAACTTATTTTAGCTTGTTTGAGAATGAGGGTGAGTGGTTCCATGAAAAGGTTGAAAAGGGTTGGGGATAGGATAGAGCCTTGAGGGACACCGAGGGAGACAGGTTGGGGTTTAGAAAGGAAGTGGCTAAGCTTGATTTGCTGAGATCTGTTTTGAAGGAATGAGCAGAACCATTTATGTACAGTGCCTTCCAAGCCAAATCGAGCTTTGAGAGTGTTGCGAAGGGTGGGATGATGTACAGTATCAAATGCCGCCGATAGGTCAAGGAGTATTAGCAGTGAGGATTCACCTTTGTCAAGGGAGCGATGAATGTCGTCTGTGATGTTTAACATTGCAGTTTCTGTACTACAGCCTTTTCTAAATCCAGATTGAAAAACATCAAGGAGATTGAAGGCGAGGATATGGTTCTCTAGTTGAGATAGGACACATTTTTCCAGGGCTTTAGAGAGGAAAGGAAGGTTAGAGATAGGGCGTAAGTTGTTAAGGTCATTTGGGTCGGCAGAGGTGTTTTTCAGGATGGGAGAGATTTGGCCAAGCTGAAGGGAGGCCGGGACGCAACCAGTGGCAAGGGAGGAATTGATGATATTGGTCCATATAGGGGCAATGGTAGATTTGAGGTCTTGGACCAAATGGGCGGGAAGAGGATCCTTGGAGTGGGAGGAAGGTTTGAGTTTGGTGATGATGTTAATGATTGATGACTCTGAAACTGGACAAAATTCACTCCATGAAGCATTGTTTTTGGCTGTGGGTTCATTAGGAGGGGGGTGTGGATGAGCGGGGGTAGGAAGGGTTATAGAAGGGTCGAGAAGAGTGGGAAGACTGGACGAGAGTGACTTAGGAGTGTTAGGGAGGGTGTGTTGTATGTAGGAGGGTTGGAGTGATGGGGGAGAGAGGAGAAGGAAAGTTTGATCTTATTGACTTTGTTAATAAAGAAGCTGGCGATTTCTTCGCATTTGTCAATAGAGGCTGATATTTTAGGGGGGGCCAGTAGAGGTTTGTTTTTTAACAATGCTAAAGAGTTCTCTAGGTCTGTTTCTAGCCTGGTCAAGTTGTGACCGGAGAAAGGAGGCTTTTTCGTTATAGATGTGTTTTTTGTATTGGGCTCTAGCAGTTCTGAGTACGACCAGATTGTCAGCGGTGGGACGATTTCTCCAAATACGTTCAGATTGTCTAAGGGACCGTCTTTCATTATTGAGTTCAGAATTTAACCAGGATTTGGGAGGGTTGTTTTTTTGTTGTTTGAGTTTAATTGGAGCAATTACATCAAGGGCTTCGAGAATAGAGTTATTATAATGGTTAGTTAGGTCATTGGTGCTGTCAGAGGGAGGGGGGAGAAGTAAGCGGGTTTTAATTGTGGATTCCAGTTCACCAGGAGGAATAAGGTGAAGGTTGCGTGTAGGTTTCTTAGGTAGGGTGTTTATGGGGGCGGGACGATTAGAGGGTCTGTTCACGTTGAAAAGGATGAGGTAATGATCAGACCAATCGACAGGAAGTATACAAGAGAGGGAGGCCAGGTCGTTGCTGGTTATGATAGCATCTAGGGTGGAACCTTTGTTGTGAGTGGGGGAATGGCAGAGTTGGGACATGTTGGTGATGTCCATGGTATTCTTCAATGTGATGACAGCAGGGTCATCACTTTTGTTCCAGTGGATGTTGTAGTCACCAAGGAAGAGATTCTTAGAGTGTGAGAGAGATGCTTGGATAATAAGGTCAGACATCTCTTCAGAAAAAGAGATACAATTTCGAGGGGGGTGGTAGATGGTATGCAGCCGAGTGGTGGGAGAGTCGTGCATAAGGAGATCTGCGCAAAGGTATTCAAAGGATAAAGGGTTTTGTGATTCGACAAGCGAGATGTTATGTTCAGCTTTAAAAATTAGTGCAAGGCCGCCTCCCGTTTGCTCTATTCTATCTTTCTTGATGATAGAGTAACCTGGGGGAATAAGCAAGTCGAGAATCGGAGTGGAGTGGGCGGTTAGCCAGGTTTCGGTTAGGAATGCTATGTCGATGTTTTCGCTGAGAATGGTTTCAGCAATCTCGGTGGCGTGGCAGGAGGCGGATCGGCAGTTGATCAACATGCAATGTAGGGGAGAGGGGTCAGGTTGTTGAGTTGAGGGACAGGGGGGGCAAGTGGGGATAGGTCTCAATTGTTGTGGAGGTCTAGGGGAGGTAGGAAGAAGGGGGAGTCTGCTTATACCTAGGAGAACTGGGATAGTAGATTGATGAGTAGAGTGCTTAGTGTCAGAAGATTGGTGAATGAGTGGTGTAGCGGATGAGGGTAAACAGGGGGCGGAAGGTAAGTTCGTGTAAGGTTTAGTTTCAGAGGTTCTTAGGCAAGTATCAGGTTGTGGGTGGGGGGGCGTGATGGAATTGTGGAGTGGGACGATTGAGGAAGGTTGAGCGGGTGTTGGACAGGTTGAGGAGCTATATGCGGGCGGAGAAGAGTTGATGTTGGTAGTCTCGTTTGTGGGGCAGTGTGATGGTGGGTTGGAATTGGTGTTAATGAGCGGAGATAGTGTGTATTGGGAGGGGGTGGGAGAATAGGTATGGGTAGAGGCGATGGTATTAGTAAGGAGAGAGATAGCGTTTCTGAGTGAGGAGAGTTCAGAAACGAGGGATGAAAGGAGAGGTTCAGTGTAAAGGGGTGTCAAAGTGTGGATTGAGTTTGAGTTTGGAAGAACAGTATTAGTTGGGTAGTTGTATGGGTTAGGATTGTTCCGAGGGGGGATCAAGTGAGGAGTAAGGGGAGGAAAACCAGGAGGGGGGAGGGGGGTGGAATTATAATGTGGGGGAGGATCATTATTGGAGAGTGGGAGTGTATAGAAGGTGGATGTGGGAGGGGTAATCCTATTAGGCAAGCAATTAAGTGAAGATGGCGAGGGGGCAGTAGGAATTGGCGTCGTTGGAAGAATGTGGGTTCTTGAGGATAGCAAGGGTGTGTGTGAGTGGGGTAAGGTTTGAGGAGGTGTGGGGGCAGTAAAAGCAGTTTGGGGGATGCATGAGTGTGGGGTGAGGGGAAGAGGAGTGAACGGAGGAGAGGTGGTAATTGAGTCAGAGGAAGGGAGGGGCGTAGTAGAGCGAGTAATATTGGGTAGTTGGGTTACCAAGGGGTGAGTGTTAGAGGGCGAAGGGACATGGGAGTCCGGGGGAAGGGGGAGCATAGAGGGGAGGGTTTGTTTAGAAGGGGGGAGAACCAGGGGTAAGTGGTAGAGGGAGAGGTGAGGTGGGCGTCAAGGGGTGGGATGGACATAGAAGTGAGTGCATTGTTTGAGTCAGGGGAGATAGGGGGGAGAGTGAAGCAGGCTGAAGATAACATTGAGGGGTTGAGTAGTGTGGAGGAAGATGGGGGAATGTTAAAGAGGAGATCGAAAGGCATATCATGGCATATGACGCTTACAGTACCTTGAAGGACTGAAAACAACCTGCTTATAATGCTATTTTCAGCTCTGTGAAGAGATTAAACATTTGTATAAACCAGACTCCTACACTTTAGGGTCCTGTCAGGATAAATCTAAGAACATTTATGAAAAGTGGTGCATCTCTGCACTGCTGCAGAGATGTCTTAAAACCTTTTTGAGACATGGATGTGCCAAATGTATGGTTTGGTACACCGTCTTGCAAGTGAACAGTAAAGTTAAATAAAATTGACATTGATGCCACCTTCGGGGTGTGCAAAAAAGTGACGAAAGGGCTTTAAAAGTGTTGTAAGTCACTGTTAGACCTGGCACCATTGGCGTGGGTCTCCCTTCCATTTTTGCTGTTGCCTCATGTGTTTTTGCTGGTCTTAGATGCTTTGGGCACTGTGCCACTACTGTCCAATGTCACAGTGCAAGTGCTACCTACAGTAAATTGGGAGCACAGTGCACTGAGTGTGCCCAGTGCTTGTAAATCCAAATGCTGCTGGTGGGCTTGCAGCACTGGTTGTGCCACCCACAGAAGTTGCCTTGTAAAATGTGTCTAAGGCCTGCCATTGCAGAGCTTGTGTGCAGTCTGGTACTGTCATGCTGATTGGGCAAGTGTGCTACAGCGCGGCTCCAGAAATCATTTCTAATTAACACTTACCATTACCCTGAAACCTTAAAACACGCAAATCATGCATCAGTGGGGCCCATAACACTGCACATTTACCCTGTTCACTTACACTCGGCTTCAAGGCTCAGGTCATTTGCAATGGAGAAACGCTGTAACATTTAGGTGGAGCGTCTAAACCTATTTAACTATTCATTATTTACACATGCAGATTTAAAACATTTTACCATGGTTTTATTCAGACTTTAATTATTTAGGCACACCACCATAGTGGCAATGGATCTACTAGAATGAAAATTAGGCGTAGGAAGAATCAAAGACCAGCTTTTGCTTCTTCATTTATCTAATTTTTATTCAGAACAAACTTTATCATGTCTGACATTTATGCAATAGTAAATCTTTATTCAGTAAAACGTAAACTTTATTTCAAAATGATCATTTTATTTAGAGCTCAAGAAAATCGCTTTATTTTAGAAGACAGTTAAAGATTAGCAAAGAACAGATAGTTCCAATTTCATTCTCTCCTAACATCCCTAACTAACACCCTCATCTTATCCTTCAATCCAGCAAAGCACACAAGTAAAAAAAATGTTGAAGTTCTTACATCCAGGAATCGGTCAGCAATCGGGCAGCATCTCCGATAAAAATTGGAAAGGCGACCCCAACTAGACAAATCCAGGGGGTTTTATACCCTAAATTCCTAACTTAATCTATCTAAAATGTAACTAACACCACTTATTTAGGCTGTGATTGGACAAAATCGGGGTGGGTGAACATCTCTTTCACAACGTGTCAGCAAGAAATAGTCCATGGCCTAAGTGCTTCCTTGCAATGGTAACATCCATAAACTCTCCCAGGCTCTAAACATTACGTCTTCCATGCTTGGCACCCATCCTAGGTTCCGGGCCATGGTAGCCTTGAACCTCCTCAAGCAGAGGCAGTTCACTCTGACTTGCAGGTTTTGGCGCGCATGCGCAGTTCAACTCTTGCTCACAGTTTACCCGAGCGTCCATCTTTGCACAGGCCTCAGAGACCACTTTTGGAACTATCGTAAAAACAAACACAGATTTATGTTAATTATTGAATTTAAACCCGTTCTGTTTACCTCCCACCTAACTAATGTTTCCCAGTTAGTTGTTACCTAGCAAATAAGCCACATAAATGCATTTTATACTTACATTTCGATCTCTCTGCCGCATAAATGAATACAATAAGCACATTTAAGTTTTTTTGATTATTTTTCAAGCTGTGCATTAATTCACAACACAATAACAGTACATATTAGCTGGGTTTATTTGTATCATGCAAGCAAGTTAGTTCTCCCCGTGTGTAATAACAAAATAATGTGTGCATCTTACTTTATGGTTGGTTATTTTCACAAAACATGCAATCAGTAAATATTATCGTTATGGGACATTAACTTTATGAGGGGTACACCAAATTTTGTGTTTGCCACCTCGCTCCATCAAGTGCACCCACTTGCCAGTCCCTAAACCATCTCTTTTCTTCTTATCAGACACCACTATGGTAGGCCCAACGGCAGGGTGCATTGTAAGTATAAGGTAGGACATGCCTTGGTGTGTGTGGCATGTCCTTAATAGTGAATAGTGAATTACAGCCATTTTCGTTTTTCACTATTGCAAGGCTACTTGTTCTCCACAGGCCAAAATGGGCAGTTAGATTATTACATCTTATAATCCTAACTGACTCAGGGAACATGGTAGAAATTCGAGTTTAGTATGCCTGAATGATAAAATACATCTTTTAGTGAAGTTGGTTTTAACATTCTGTGTTTGAAAATACCACTTTTAGAGAGTAGGTATTTTCTTGTCTAACTATCCAGGCCTTCCTCTGCTAGGTTGTGTATTCCTTGTCTGGAGTTTGAGTGACAGGGCAGGGGGATTGCAAGAGACAGGATGAGTCAGCCCAGTGGTGAATAGAGAGATCTGAATCTAGATGGGAGGGAGGGGTTGCACCTGGGACCTGAATAGGGCTGTGCCTTCCCTCCACAATGCTGAGTCGACCTACTGTGGTGTGTCTGATGTCTCTTCCCTGCACTGTGAAAGGAGAGAAGGAATCATGTCAACAAAGTGCTCCAGGGCTGTGCCTGTCCTCCACAATGCTCGCTCCACCTCCTGTGGTGTGTCTGATGTCTCTGCCCTGCACTGTGAAAGGAAAGAAGGATTGATGTCAACATGGTGCTGCAGAACTGGTATGGACTAGGCAAAGGCACCTCTGGTCTCAGAGGACAAAGGATTTTGGGATATAAATATTGGGACCCTGATCCCAAGAAATTACATCACTTTTGGACTACAAGATGAAACCTTTGCTGAGGAGAGGAACCTGAAGAAACTGAGGAGAGACTATCCCTAAGCTGAAGTGCTGCTTGGGGGATTGGCCTGCAGTGGTTGCCTGACTGCCAAAGGAAGGAGAAAGGAACTTTGTGTGCTTTATCTCAACTTGTGAAGGATCTCCAAGGAAAAGAGCTTGACCCCTGACCAAAGTCTCAGGACCAGTAGACTTCACCAGCCTTTGTGGATTGCTGCTGGGAAGGCTGTTTTAGTGGCTACAGAGGCAGGGAGCTGTGACTGACTCTCACGACCGGCCCGGCTTCCTGTAGGCACCACATCGAACAACGTTCGCATCGAACAACGCTAGCTCTGAGCTCAACGACTCCGTCCTGACGCCGTCACCGAGCCATTGCCTGCACCGCGACTTGTGAACACTTAGATGTGCAACACCAAATCGAACTGGTCTGACCGACACGATCACTGTTGCTGACTTCGAGTCCTGTGAATGTATCGGAGATGGGCACCGCTCGCACACTACGAGGCGCACTGCCCTACTTGTACCGCTGTCCGGACTGATCGACGCCAACTCCCGCAATCCGTCTTTGTTGCTGAATCGCAAGCTTCAAGCACCGCATTGAAGCACCGTCTCGCACTGCAACATACGCCTCAAACCCACCGACTCCGTCAACGGGCCGTTGCCTGCACTGCATCGAGGGTCAACGCGTCCTGCAACACTTCCTTTTCAGAACAGCGACGAACGCCTCAAGTAAAGGTACTGTGACTTAGTCTGTCAACACTTAAGTGGGCCCGTACCAACGTGGTCCGCTGGATTTGGTAGACTCTGTGTTATTTCAGCAACGCTGTAGCCGGACAGGGCTACCTACTCGCACAGAACTTCGGGTTAAGCATTTTAACAAGAACTCTTGATTTCTAATAGTATTGTTGATTAATTTTGTTGTTTATGGTCTTGTGGTAAATCCATATAAAATATACCTATTTTTATAAATATACAACCTGTGTGGCGTCCATTTGTAGTGGATACCTTCCTGCACAAAATCAATGAATTCAGGCAATTTCCTCTTTTTATGTGTGCTGCAGAAGGCAGCACACATAGAAAAAGGAAACAACGAGGAGACATGAAAACATTTCTCCTTGTTGCACCTCCCTAATGCCACCTCTGTGGTGGCGTTAGATTCGGATGCATTCCCAGGTTTACTATTTACCGTAAATCAGGGAACGCTTCAAATTCCATGGGTGTTGTGTGGCAACACCCACAGCAACACCCATGGAAAGCCCCTTTCACACAGTGTTCTACATGAGAAGGGCACATATTTACAAGGCCAAGAAAAGCCACGTCAAGTGGCTTTACATGGCTTTGAAAATATGCCACAGCACTTTGCCCCACCAGAACATCAAAAAAGTGACGTTCCGGTGGTGCAAAAGTGCTGAAAGGGGCCTTATAAATGGGGCTGATAGAGGCTCATTCACAAGCACCTTGTGCTGCCGATGCCACATTTTTTCCAGTGTAAAAAGGGACACACCAGCTGCACAAGGGGCTATACAATAAGCTCCATAGCATCTCATGAACAATGCCACATCAACACTGGTGGGTCCCTTCATGAGATGTATCTGTGGCACAGTGGTCCAGGAAACATTTACAAAACCATGTAAAGTCATCTTGTGTGGCATTTGTGGCCTTGTATTCATGGTTCCCTTACAGGCAGTACTATGTGTGAATGAATTGTACCATGGGTCTTGTTGTGGGTATTTCGACACAACATCCATGGTCTACAACACATACCTTTAATGTCAATGCTTTGTAATCCTGTTATTGCATCTGACTCCCACAACCCCCGTGTGGCAAAAAGAAGTTAAAAAGGCAGATCTATCCATGTATATTCCTCTTTCAGGGCACATATTTGAGTCCCCTTGCTGCACTTTTAAAGCACACACAGAAAGAGGAAATTGCCTGTGGTGATTGATTTTGTGCAGATAAGTGTCCCTTCCTGCACAATCTGCCCAGCAACGCAGGCACCCTTGCACCATGGCGCAAGGAAAAGGACAGGAATGTGCCATATCTTTTAGATGAGGCACAATCATGCCCTTTTGTTCTGATGAATGATAGCACAGCAAGATTATTTGTGGTGCTGCCCTGCACCTAAACCTCTTAAATGAGGTCCTCAATGTGTGCTACAATCTGCAACACATATCGAAATACGGAAAAGGCATAATTGATTTTGTATTTTGTATTTTGCAGGAAGATATCTGTCCTTGCACAGCAACAATCACCCCTGCAATTGAAGCACCCATGCACCACGGCATAAGGGTGGCTGCCCTGGTGTACAGCTGCTGTTTGTTCAATGCAGCAAGGTGAATGGTCAGGAATATGTAATTTATTGTATTAATGGCACATTCATGTTCATTTTCATCACCATAAGGCAATGCAATTTGAGGGCTGGCTGTGCTGCTGTGCATCACAATACAGTAAATGAGGGCTCCAGTACTATTCTTACCAGAGTCCTGGGTTGTGTGAAACTTACATTTCATGACACTCTGGTGGTCTATATTTCTCAATGATATATGTGATGACATGCAAAGCCACACTATGTGGTTTGTCATGCCCTATATACATTGTGCACCATACAAGCATTAGACTGGGTGAAAGGTGTTTTGGTGTGTGTTGCTTGGTTTGTTCCATAACAAAAGCCATAGAATCGGATACAAATCAAGTTTTACTAGGTGCCGAAAACTTTGCAATTCGTACCATTCCTATGCTGGCCCAGGTAAGGCGTAACGGATTTGTAACAAAAAGAGATATCCACATTTCCAGATTGCCTCTGTGTAACATGTGTTGCATTCTGCAAGACAAATAGACATATACAGTTACCTCTTGGGAATCTATGTTGAGTAAGACAGTGTCCTTTCTGTATCCAAAAACAATACCCCCTACAACACAGACACCCTTACTCCTTGGTTCAAGAATACCTGCTTTTGTGCTTTGAATACAATTGTGTGCCAGTGCTGGGGAAAATGAATACAACATGACCCTTCACATATATAAGGCATTATCATCACCTCTCCTTTAACCCCAGGGCAGTACAGCTGGATCAACAGTGGAGCAGCCCAGTGTCAAAACCATGTATGTTACGCCACGTTGCTGATCCAGGGGCTTCCCAGTAAGTGTTGTACTTTAGGTACAGGCAGAGCACATCCAACTGCCAGTGTATGTGTATGTGGAGACATTGTATAGGAAGGATGTGAGAAGGCATAATTGCGCAGTAAGGTTGCCACACACAAACATATCCACTGTTGTGTATAACAGCGTCAGCCTTGTGATGAACATGATAAGCCATGACAGATAAGAGTCCATTGGGCCAGCACATCATATATGTGATGTGTGTTAGTTTGCAAATTGCTCATGTTCTAGGAGGGAGCATGTAGGCTAGCATTTTCTCCATGACATATATGTCAAAGTCAGATGTTGGGAAACAAAGTTAAAAAAGGTATAGTAAGAAATAGTATGCTACCACTAAGCATCGAGGAAGAGATTACATGAAGGATCAGTTGAATGTCCCTTTCTGTGCTCTAAACCTTGCTAGGTAAATGTCCCTGTAGTAACCCCTATACCATTTCGGGTACCACTCAACCCAGAGCTAACTAATACAGTCAGCCATGTAAGTGTCTGGCTATGACCATGCATATTCTTGTAGTTCTAGGCACATGTCAATCAATGTACAATCTGATTGACGTTAGTGTGTGGCGATACCTAGTCATAATAGATAAGTGGCAATGCAGACAGGTATGTGTTAAACTGAGGGACCCACAGTCAAACTATGAATCTTATTCACAAGTCCCTTGCGCAGAAGGTATGTCACTTTTGACCATGGAAAAAATTACATATGAGCAGCACAAGGGGCTTGAAAACTAAGTCCTATGTGTGGGACAATGAAGATAAACTGCTCCTCGAATGTTGTAATCTGGTGTGTGTTTTACTACCAATTGTCCTTTCTTCAATTCACACATTCCCTCAGAGTCTCTACACAATGAACTATGCCTACTAACATTGAGGCAATTGTTTGCATTTAAATTAGATCAGTATCCACCACTCAGTACAGCACAAACATTTCTGCAGCACATCAATGTCTGAAGCAGAGTAAATGGCATGTGAGGCCTGCAGACCTCTTGGCTACATAAAAGCTCAATTTGCAAGCAAGACACCAGAACAGTCAAGAGTGCTCTTGTGTACTGTTACAAAGGCAGACTACAGGTACAAAACAAAAGAAAAGAACAAGTCACATCACTTCCACTGCTGCAAAGGGCTGAATAGATACCAGTAACTGGGGTAGCTGCCTCCCTGTGGATAATGGTCCAATGTGCACAGGTGTGCTTAAAATACTTCAAAATTGATTTTGCAGTAAGAAAATGCTAAGGCATCACTGGTGCTTCATACATGAAGATGCAGCATATGTGCAATTGTATACATAGCTACAGGCCCACATTAAATACACCATGTGTGGATCCCCATGCCCTTGTAGACCTGGATTGATGCAATACTGTCCCTCACACTATCATGTGGAGATATGCCATGGGCCTCAATGTGTGTGCTCACAGGTAACAGTATTGACATATCACTCATTTCCAGAGTAAAAATAAGCTGTAATGGTGGGAATGTAGCAGTATCTGATGCATCACAAGGGAAGGTGTAGGGTAGGTGTGACAAGGAGCAATTAGCTCAAAAGTCAACACACTGGTCAATACATATCTATGGTGCTTATAGCAGCACCAATAGAAAGCAAAAATAGTATTCATATCTTGTTTCTGCTCAGAACTGTGATTTTTCCTCCATAAAAATTACCACCCCAAAACACATGAACTCAAGCACCATGGTGCAAGGGGGCCTGTGTTGTGCCATGGCAGGCCTTTGTGACCCTGTGCTGTGGAAGAGGACTGAAATGTGCAATTCATCTTAGATATGGTGCATTCCTACCCTTTATGTATTATGTAATGCTGTGTGGCAGGATCCTTGCTAAATTTGAGAATGATTCCATTACACCCTACCATGTTGACTCTTGAGAACAACTGTCAAACATGCGCATCAACCTACATTGTTTCATAGCATACAACACCTACTCCTGAGCAGCTACCTGTCCTGGATGTGGATCCTGTGGAGGATGACAGTGTACCAAGCCTGGATTAAGACATCCTCCAGGAACTGTTTGAAACCATCCAAGCCACCTCTCTGGTCCAGAGACGGACCAGCTGCATTGTGAGGTCTCCACATTATCTGTCAGGCACTCCTCAAACACCACCGCCAGCACATCACAACCACCAAACTCAGAGGACCAGCCTAATGTTTTTAAACTACATGTGGTGGAAGTGCAGTGTCAGCTGATAGAGGAGGTGTGGACAGGGATGGAGACCATGGTAGCCACCCTAGAGGGAGTCCGTAGGTGCCTCAGACCCAATAGGGGCAGTACTGAGCAGTAAGAGGCACCAACTCTCTGGTTTGTGGCTTGGACCGGTCACTGGCTGACATCCCTGGTGCCATGCAGCAGAGGCACAACCAAATGCCCTGCCAAAGTGGCACCAGTGAGGTTCCAAACAGACTGGGTCCAGACAGAATATTCTGGAGTCCATGGAATGGTAGCAGGACTCCTACATTGTCCACAATGGCTGCCTATCACTGTGATGTACAGGCAAACCAGCAAGTCCTCCTCAGTGCTTTGCTGTCTTACTGGTTGGCACAGGGAAATGCTGCTGGGAACCTGTGCTCCACATCTACAGCCCCTGATGTATGTGTGCCTACTTTGGCTCCAGGACCTTTTACAACATCCTCATGTGAGCGAACATATACATCAGAGGACTTCACTTCTGTGCAAAGGAAAACTTCCAGGTTGCATATCTCTTTGCCACATGGTCAATTTCACTTTTGCCCTGTGCTAATGGTCATGCCAGTGTACCTATCATCTGGAACTGTCCTCCATTTACTTGACCACTGGTTGATCTCTCATCCCTATGTGCATTGTCTATGTACTTTTTTTTTGATAATTGCAATTGGGCATTCTTCCTTACAGGACATTCCTCTCTTTTTCATGTCCCATTACATGTATTCCTCGTGGATTGGGTCTGGACATCCACTAGCTCATCCTCTATGATAGGGGTCGCTTTTTTATGCATGCCAATTGTCCCTTTGCTCTTTGGTTTTTATGTAAATAAATTTACATTCAATGTCCAGTATGCATGTTGTAACTTTGGCCACGAGTAGAGTAAGTAGTACATGGTGGATGTGCTGATTCTCAAGGCACAACCTGACACCTAATGTATGATTTTTGTATGAAAACCAGTGGCAAATGTGAAAAATACATGCTAAATGGTACCAGTTATTCTGAATACCAGCAACAATATCAGGTTTCAAACAAAACTCAAATGTATGCTATACAACAATAGTACGTACAAACGTAACTGTTGCCCAGGCGGCTGACAAAAAAATGCACATTAGACTGGAAGCCTATGTGATGGTATAGTGTGTAAGTGAATGCCATCAGTGTGCTAACATATCATATTAATACAGGGGGAACCCAAGTAACCCGACGGCATCTGGGTAATAATGCAAAATACAAAAACAATGATGCCTAGGGATCAATAATCAAAACAAATAGCGAAAAAGATACCATTAATTATCTGTTCCTGATGTGTTCATTCACTTATGAGGTAAATCTATATTTTTAACCTCTTCAAACAATGGCAACCAGAAAAGAAATTTTTCAAATTATTAATTATTTGTTCTATTTATTTTACCTTCATTTTCAGGAATATATAGTTTTTGTTACTATTTTGAAAACACACATATATATAGATATACACAACATTAATACAAATATACATATATATACAATATACACACAAGCAACATTATATACATACACACACTGTATTCCAATTATTCACAAACTAACATTCATATATTATTTGGGGTATTTTTGAACCTACAAGAGTCTTCACCCTTAACAAATTTCGTTAAAGGATGCTCTCAAACCAAATATAAACAAAGGCATTCCTAATAAACAAAGGTCACCATTCACAAATGAGAGTATAAGAGATATATCCATAAATCTCTATTATTTTTGTATACTCCCTCTAGTTTCCTTTAAATGTTCCAAAATGTATTACTGGTGCATTTATGACAAAAAGTGTCGACGCGTTTCAGCCTATTAAGTTTTCAGGCCTCATCAGGACTAGGGCGTTCGAGATTCCGCCAATCTCTATTCTGTAACAAGGCTCTTCAGATGGACCGTCTAACAGTAATTCCTAGTCTTCAATGTTCAATACTAGCAAATGCGAGCACTCTCGGAGTATAAGTATCCAAGCACATCCTAGATTTGTCACAATGTATTAACAATTTCACAGATAAGCTATGTGCTGCATAACCAAAACAGACTCTGCATTCACCCTAATACCTGCCATCGGTTGTGTGTCCATTCACAGTTAACGTTCACACTTACCTCAACTTTGGACATATGACTGCCCCTTTAGTAAATACATATTTAAAAAATCATTTAGGTCCTCAATTAAAAGAAATATATGCATAGCAGTCCAGCTGCCCCTTCCTTCTATGATGTTGTACATCAAACCGAAAGTGCAGGAAAGCATATCATATACCAGAAACGGGCGATTCCTGTTCTTCTCCCATGTACCGGTGCACAAATAGCTGATGTACGCTAACACAGACAGCCTAGCACCATGGTGCAAGGAAGCACATGGTGCAAGGGTGTCTGTGTTGCAGGGGTAATTGTTGTTGGGTAGAAAAGGACACCTTCCTGAGTAAATAACATATTAAGTCCGTCATCCATTTTCATTGTGTCTTGCAAAATGCAGCACATATATAAAAAGAAGATAGCAATTACAATGGATATCTTTGGACCTCCCTTACGCATCTCCTGGAGAGTTGAGTGAATCTGACACTTTACTAGGTTTAAGGCACTTTGTATATCAGGGAATGTGTAAGGTTTCATGGATGTGGCGTTGAAACACCCACATCATCATCCATTCAACACCCCTTACACACAGACTAATGCGTAAATGGAGCCCATGTGTGAAAAGGACTTGTTAAATCAGGAAAGGTGCCTTTATGTAGCCTAGTTTATATAGGCAGCCATACTTTTCTCCGGTGCTTCAGAAAATGTTTCCAAACAGTTGTGCAGTGGGGCTGGCAAATGAGCCCCTCTGGCTCCTTAGATGCTTCACTTATTGACACACATATGAGAAAAATGGAAGCTCTGAATACAGCAAGTGCTTTACAATAATACCAAAGCAATTGTCACCACTTACAAAGTGTCTAATACCTAAGCAGTTGTGAAATGGTAGCACTGGTTTATTTAAAATCATATATTAAATTGAAAACCCTAAAACATTTGCTCCTACACTAATATGGCCTATATTAACAATGATTACACTACCTTAAAACTTACTTAGCTACACTACCCTAACTTATATCTAACATATTATACCTAACTGTACCTTATCCTACTCTACACATTTATCACAACAGACAGCATAAATCTCAATCCCCGACCCCCTTAAGACATGATTTGACATGAGACTCACGTAAACTAGAACTAAACACAAACTACATAAATAAAGATAAACACATTTATTTTTTTGTATATTTTTTTAAGAAGTTTTTTAAACACAAAATTCCTAAAATCACATACTAAACATCTACCCCGACCCACTAATATATATACCTACATATCCTACATTAACTAAAAACTACTGTTTTTACACTATCAGGAAAGGCACCTAAACTAAACAATGTTTATTCTAATACCTAATCTAAACTAAACTATTACAGTAAACTAACAACCAACCATCAAGACTTTTTGTAGGACCATTAATGAATGAGGCAGGGCCTAAAACTTCTGCTCAATGAAGGCCAATGTCTGCTGTAAGCTGGCCAACATCTGCATTAGGGTTGACAGCTGTAATTGAACCTCTGATAACTTCAGGCCTAAGTCCTGATGGCCATTTCCAGTTTTTCCACCTTTGCCACCAGTTGAGGAAGTTGGATGAAAGAGGATGGTGCAGAGGGGGATCTAGATAGGGGAGACGTGGAGGGGCCCGAGGTTGATGCTGAGGATGGTCCAGGTTGGGTAGCACATGAGGGCCCAGAGGGTGGTTCTGAAGAGGGTCCAGGTTGGGTAGCAGAGGCAGGTTCAGAGGGCAGTGCTGAGAAAGGTCCAGGTAGAGGGGAAGATGGGGGTCCAGGTTGTGGGGAAGTGGAGGCTCCTGTAACCAGTCCAGAAACATTTCCAGGTCCCCCTGACAAAGGCTGTGTCCTCCTTGCTCCTCTTTGTGTTGGTTGTGGCAGAGATGGGGACATCCAGCTCCATGCAGCTTTGGCTTTCTCATACTGCTTGCCCATTTCCCTAAATGCCATTGCCACATGGCGACTGTGGCAGAATCTCTCCAGCCGGATCCTGCACTATCGTTCCTCTGCTGTGGTCATGTTGGATGTCATAGAGGAATTACTAAATAGCCAACGCGTATTTGTATCGCTTGACCAAATTCACATGCATCAAAGCTTATAATTGGCATCAGAGGCATGGGATGTCAAACACCCTTTCATCTATCTAACCATCATTAATAAAAAATAATGAAAATAGTTATTCTTCAGAGATTACAATGTTTAATCACCAAGGTGAAAAGTGCCCGTTCCTGCACATAAACAATCAATCATGAAGTTTTGATGTTTCAATGTGTTTTAAACAATGCCAAACACATAGAAACAGCAAAAAAGAGGTAAAATGAAGCATTTCTCATTGTTTTGCCTTGTTAAGACCAGGTTTTCACTGGTCTAAATTTTGCCACTACCACCTATTTATGCCACATCTGTAAATATGGGGCAGGGTAAAAATTAATGGGTGTTGTGGCAGAACGGCCACCACAACACCCATTGCCCACCCCTATCACTCCTAGGAGCTTAACCCCTTCGATGCTTGTGACGGAACCATTACGTCATCAGTCACGGTTGGGCTGTGCTGATGACGGAATGGTTCCGTCACGACCACGCCCACGATTGGAATGTCCAGCACAGGGCTGGAATTCCTGCCGCAGGCAAGCGGGTAAATACAAGCACCTTGCGCCGCCGGTGCATCATGTTTTAGCATATTAAAAGTGACACACCGGCAGACAAGGGGATTGTAAATAAGACCCTAAGTGTTGCGTGAAAGGGGGCCATATTTACAAGTCAGCACTAAGCAACATTATTTGGCTTAACGCCACTTTGTAAATTAGGCAAAGCCACTATCCCCACAGGAACATCATTAAACGAGATATACCAGTGGCAATAGGAGCTTGTAAATATGACCCATAGTGTACACAAATGCAATGATACTTTCTGCACTTAGGACTGATAACACAAAGAACACTTGTAATATAAACACGAGAGACATCTTATTTCATATTGCATTTTAAATGATTTAGATTCTGGAAGAACATATTCACTGAGTGCTGAAAAAGGACCCTTCCTACACAAGAGCAGTCATAGATGGCCCTTTCATCATCCAATATGTGCTATATGAGGCAGCACACGTTGTAAGAGCAATATACTAGTAGTTAACAACATATCTCACTTCTGGTCCCCTGTTATGCCCTCCCCCCGGAGACATATTAAGATGCTTGGTTTATGACAGTTTGAAAAACTGGAGTTGGTTCTGATTCCATGAATCTTGCATTGGAACACCAATAAAATGGCCCTGTTTGCATAAATAAAACATGCAGGAAGAACCATATTTACAAGGCAGGCCATGAGAAGTTATGCAGGCTACTCTTACATGGCCTTGTCAATATGTGCCAGCCCATTGTGATGCCAGTGTACCTAAAGAACAGACACACCCATGTCACAATGTCCTTGTAAATGAGACCCTAAATGACCTCACTCTGCAGAGCATGACACTTCCAGAGCCTTTTAGATACATACGTACTCATTGCCAAAGAAACGTTTTTGGACTATACCACTGCTTGTTTGTCTCAGTCACTTAACTCCATACATATTACAGTTGCACTGTAAATTGCACTGTAAATTGCCATTTTTCATTATTGCAACATACAGCCTCATCAAGGTATGAAGATGTGGATTGAATAGTGACATGGTTTGGACTAATGGGTGGGGGGCACATACACTCGGTGCAACCTCTGGCCTGTGGTTTTATAAGTGTTCTCCCCTGCATAATGTGTGGGCTGTAGTCTAGAAAAAATAATTGGGTTCATGTCTGCCCTAGCAGGTAGTCTGAACTGGGGTGGCGAAGTGAGCTAAAGAACTATGATGGATTCAACCCAGATCTGTGACTGGGGGTGAGTGTCTGAAAAGTTTCAGCGCTCCGTCCATCATCTCCTTGTGCTAGCAGGTAGTTGAACAGAACTGCATGTGCAGGGCTGGATATGTCCAAACTCATACGTGGGCCTCCTCTGCACTGCATGGGTCAGATTTGTAACATTATGATTCCCTTGGGGCCATGGGCCTGGTGTCATGAGATTTTGATATATTTGAGTTGGTATTTTATGATGACATACTCAAATATGTCCCTATGTTCATTAAAAAAAATATCCACATCTGATTTTAGCAACAGGAAACAGCCAACAGCTAATTGTATATGGAAACTTACCAACAATTCTAGACACTTTAAGGCCCTGATGGTCCAGGAGATCCTGATCTTGGTTGATAGTTTCAGTCCGCCGATGTTTGTGCTGGCACAGGTTCCTCTCAACACCATCTAAAACTTTCATTTAGTACCGCACCTCCTCCCAATGGTACCGCCTCTCCTGTGTTGGGTACCCCCTAATACTTTGCCTCAACTCCCAATCATGTTGGGCAGATAGTGCACAATGAGCCACATGAGGCCCCCCAAAATCCTGCTCACTCAGGTTCCTCGACCTGCTCGACATGTCCCTATAACCACAAAAGACTCCCCAATAACCTAATTAAATCAACAATGATGATCACTAAGCATTCCCCTTAAAACTAATACAAAATTCCCCTATATAGGGGAAGATCCCTAAATAAACTACACAAAACGTAACAATATACAACAATACACCAAATTTAACAAAATAGAGACAAGATAGACAATGCACAGACAGATAATCAACTTGTAAACAACACCAAAATCTCCAGCAAGCAACTATAACCTACTACACCAAGAACAGACAAAAAGACAGTAAAAGAGAAAGTGAAAGGTACTTGCTACTTCTTGGTTTGCAGCATGGCAGGGCCATGACATTATATCCTCTGTGGATGTGACACGTTTTTGACATTGCGTCATTTGTCATCGAGTCACTATTTCCTGGCGCATGGCTTAGCTATAATATGAATCTGAAATTACACATTGGACAAAGCATTGTTTTTCATGCAGGACCACTAATGCGTGCTTACCAGATGTCATTATTTTTTCTCAAGTGCTACATTTGGTATGAAAGCATAATTACTGGTGTAAACGCTCACAAAGAACAGATTAGGAACTACATAATTGTCATGAAGTCTTTTTTATCTCACCAATTTCCATGTTGCTATTTTTGGCATGGCTGAATTTTGACGATGGATACCTATAGGTCCACTTTCATTTCATTGAGTTGGTTTAAGTTCACCAATGTCTATGTTGATCATTCTACCTGGTTTTTGCCAAAATATTGTTGTTTGATGTTCAAATGTCAATTTTCAACTAATACCTGATTTTACAATGTCCTAATTTGACGCTAGATACATAAACGTCATTTTTGATTTGATCCTATATTTGGCATGGCTGGATTTTGATGTTGGATACCGATAGGTTCACTTTCACTCCATTAAGTTGTTTTAAGTTCACCAATGTCCTTGTTGATGCTCCTGCATGACTTTACATTGGAATATTTTAAGTTTCAGTTGCAACCTTTCAAAAATTCTTTTACCTTTCAAACTGTAGTGTCACATTTCGTACTATATCACCTTCACATATGTACTATCTCTGTATAAAAACTTGGTTATTTATAAAGGCACAGTGATTTATTACACTGGAGAGTGGACCGTGCATAGTTTCCAGCTGACTGGTTCCAGAGACTGGTTTTCGACATTCATTAAGATGTTGAAAACTCCATTCATGTTGTATGATGCACAGTGACAAACATATTTCATGTACAGAAATTGTCACGATTTGTGCACATCTGCAAATGCCTGCTGTGTGTTTGGATTGTGTTGAGCCTGGGCATCCTCCTCATCCTCCTCCCTCTGGTCAGGAAATTGGATCTCATCACCCCAGAGGACATTTGTCTGCACGCATATGTTGTGCAGTATTGCACCTGCCAATATCATTCTGCAGACTATTTGTGGGGAGTACAGAAATCATCCCACTGAAATGTCAAGGTACCTGTACCTGGCCTTTGGCAGGCCAAAGATCTTTTCAACCATGTTGCTTGTCCTGCAGAAAACCTGGTTATAAACCATTTGCAGGGCTGGGTGAGGGTTAGCATAGGGTGTCATGACCCACTGCTAGATCCTATATACCTGGTCAGCTGTAAAAAATGGACAAAAATACTACTGCCAGTTCTTTGATAGCAGTTACTGATACAAGGCAGGCCATATGCCTTATGTGTTGTTACATTATCAGACATATCTTTTACTTTGTTAACATATTATGAGCCAAATTTACAGGCCCCCTGTGCCGCTGGTGCATCACTTTTTCCCATGTAAAAAGTGACACACCAGCAGCATAAGGGGCTTGCTGATAAGCCCCTATCTGTCAGACATTAAGTTGTTGATACATTGGCATTTTCTTCATGCATTACTCTATGGTATCATAAATAATGGGCATGAGAAAGTAGATTATACACATCTCCGTCATGACTGTGATGTGAGTCTTATATTTTGCACAGATGTCTAATTACAGTACCTCGTGTGCACTGCATGGTATGTGCTCACACAATACTATTCAACCAGCAGGATATATTAGATACTTGGGTAGTTATTCCGCCATAAGTAACTGTTGACATGGGAGACCTGTGTCCCAAAGACACATGCATATTTCCATGAATAGAATCCCAAATTTGTATGTTGGGATATATGACATGCCTGTTGAACGATGGAGGTTTCATGTTGATACACAAACACTTCCCCCTGGATACTATTACTTACACACATGGATGCTACATCACATTTGCCAAAAACATGCATTGCCCTATACCCTTCACAATAGTAATTACACCATAGTGCCTTTATGTGGCTTAACATTGTCATTTAGTTGGTTTACCTGACACATGTACCATGATACATGGTGCATATAAGTACAACACACCCCTCTTACTTCAGTTTCTATCTGCCTCAACAGACACTATCATGGGTATTATGTGATCCATTCATACATGTTAGGTATTACTGTTTAGCTTACCCACAGGTAGGCTATTGTCATATTGGCCATTCTTAAAGTGGTCTTTGATGATGCTGTGTCGGAATATAAAAGCATCGTACACACTGCCAGGGTATTTGGCCAGCATGTTGGTGAAGAGTCCAGATGGTCCACACTAGCCTGTACATGGATGGAGTGGATGTGCTTCCTATACATATATGATTTGGCTGCAGGAGGTACAAATTGCACATGCGTGCAGTCCATGGCACCCAGCACATGTGGGAACTCAACTACATCATATAAACCTTGCTTTATCTCTATCTTCAGTTCCTGGGTGTTCAGGAAAAGGATGTAGCAGATGTCAGCTGGATGATGGCGTCTAGTACAGTGGAAAGGAATGAGGAGTAGTATGGCTGAGATATTCCTGCCACTGTGGTGACTGTTGTTGGGAAGGAGCCGACGCCAGCATTTGTAAGACTGCCATGAGCTTAGCCTGTGGATGTATGTTGAAAGGCCTGTTAGCTGTGACCTTTAGCCTTGAAACAGTCAGGTTTAGCAGGTCTACTATGGACTGCTTCTACAGGTGATGAAGACGGATGACCTTTTCCTCCCTGAGGTCTACCAGAGTGCTCTTTTTGAAAAATATGCGCTCTTTTCTCCTGTGTTGCCTTTGTGGGGATGATGGAGGGGGTTCAAGGCTGGTTGTGTTGGGGTGGATGGTGGTTGTTGTCTCCATCTGGCTCCCAACCGCAAAATTACTACCTCCATGCAGTAGTTTTAGTTGCAAAATTGTCCTGTCCAGCTTCTAGGATTTATTTACAGGCTCCTTGCGCCACTGGTACATCACTTTTTTCCATATAAAAAGTGTCATACCAGCGGCACAAGGGGCTTGTAAATAAGCCCCTCTCTTTATATATCTGTATGGATGAATATTTTCCTATGCATGTGTTTTACAGGTGTAGCGATTTTGACATAACCGCAATGCTGTGCCACTTAAGCTGCGGCTGCGTCACTTTCGGGAAAAGTCATAAATATCCATGCGTCACTTTTACGCAGGAATTTATGATGAAATGCCTGCCTTGCATATTTTAATACTTACGTTATACAGTCCATTCCAACGCAGTTTCTTCTTGATGCAGGGGTAGGAAAAGTGAGGCATCCTCACTAATGTCAGCTTATAAACATGGAGTAATGTTTTTGCCGCATATGCTTCAAAACCTTTGATGCAATGGTGGTGCAAACTCTTCATAAACAAGGGCCTTGGTCTTTAATATATATGTATATAAATTCCTTCACTGGTTTATGACATAGCCTTGCAGAAAATCTAAAAATGGCTTTATTCACTCTATGAAAATGCTTGCATATCAAGTAAAGTAGATGTCCCCAATTTAGCAAGTCATCAAGATGGATACTCAATTGGTTAAAATGTTTTCTTCTATCAATCCTGCCCCCACCCCACACATTGAGTGAGGCCTAGATTTGGTCTTTTTCAGGGTGCTTACTATGGTGAATGACTCAGCAAAGGTAACATTTAAGTCTAATGGGCTGATTGTAAGTTTGGGGGTCTGACTGCCAGAGAACCGAGGCCGCCACATCCACACCACCAGTGCACAGGTGCCTGACCGACCGCAGTATCATGAGTTGTGCAGTCTGAAACCTGGACTGCCGGCACAACGGTTCACCCAGCTTTCCTGCGGTGGCCCAAAATGTTGGTGGTTTGTCGGTAGTCGCAGACAAGGCTGTGGTCCTACCACTCTGCGCATTGCGACTATAAAGTCATACTGGTGGTCTCACAGTGGTGCCCTACTTCAGTGGTTCACGCAAAAAGAAAAGAAACACACAACAATGACCATTGGATGGATTTTAAAAATACAAACCTGATGTGCTTTGGAAAGAGGACATGCCGGAAAATCACACTATAAAGCACTCCTCATCAGTCACCAGCATCCTTTGCTTCCAAACTGCTGCACAGCAAGACAGACATTAATTTTCTGCACTTTGTAGATAATCTTCACATTTAGCACTCTCCACCACCTTTAATGTTTTTTGCTTTTTGACAACTTTTTGGCACATCCCTTGTCTGTTTTTCTCCTTTAACCCACTTACACTTCCTTCTGTTTTTTAATAACCATGCCCCCTCCCAAAAAAACAGCCTTCCCTAAGCAAGATTTGACCGTCAGGATAGATGAAATCCTTATATTAGAGTCCCATATTTTTGGAGCACATGTCCAGCATACTCCTCACACTAGGAAAGCAGAAATGTGGGACAAGATAATCAATAGAGTGAATGATGTTGGTACCAACCAGAGCACACATGGTGGAACGACCTCAGGCAGAAGGTGTGTGGCAAGCACACCAGCCACCACCTATAAGTACAGAGAGTTGGCTGTGCACCTCCCAGCACACCATTTCAACTCATGCCCTGGGAGGAGTAGGGCTTGACCATCCTGCATACTGAGAGCTTGTCAGGAATACCTGGGGGATTAGACTCTGGTACGATATCACAATGTCCTGTTTGCTAACAATTCTCTGTAACTGTCGTCTCCTACATCTACTCTCATAACGTGCAATATAGAAAGTATCTGAGGTGTCTGCTTTTCTGTGGCATAGAATGTTGGTGCATATGACACCACATGCCCACAAATCTTTGACCTGTCACATGGTGCAATGCTGTCTGTAAGTGTAGCATCATCAAAATAACAACCCAGGACTCATGACATGTGGCAATGTGAAAATGTATGGTCCGTCAAAAATGCATGTTGTCAACGGCTATGACACATTTAACGTCTTCATGATGTGGTCAGGAGACAGTAGTGAACTGTGCCTGGCTAAATAAGTGCCAACTGTATCTGAGATTTAAACACCGCCACATCATTGCACAAATTGACTAGCTGGATGTCACAGATAAGACTATGGATGGCCAAGTATACACCACACTATTCCAAAAACCTGCAGAAATAAATAAATTACTTCACTTCAATACTCTAGTTCCCATCCCAGAGCTCTTAGAAACAACCTTCCCTATGGCCAATTGCTACACATTCAACGTAATTGCAGATTCAAAGAGGATTTCTTCAGGGAGCCTGTAGTGCTCTCTAGAAAACTTCAAGACAGAGGATATCCAAGATGCTTGGTGAAGCGCTCACTTACACAGGCACGGTACTCTCACAGGGATATGCTCCTGCAACCCAAAAATAGAACACCTATGTGTAGGATAATGTGCGGCACTACATTCTACCCAATCAGTAACAAACTGGCTAAGAGTATCAAAAAATATTGGAATGTTTTATCCACCTCAAACATTTCATTGGAATCACCGTTATTTTCTTTTAAATGTAGTGTCCTGCTTTAATGCCTGCCTCTATTGTATTATGCATTATTGGGTCCACAAAATCACTGTTTTTTCTTATTACTTAGGGCACAAGGCAGTGGGGCTAGCCATCTTGGGAGGGTAAATGTGTTAATGTGTTAATGTTAATGTTATGAGTACGTATAGAGCACAAACTGATACCCGGAGGTGTCCTGGCGCTAAGTGAAGAAACTGCTGGGGCAAGGACAGGAGAGAGTGGTACAACGGATCAATTAGTGAAAAGCCATGTTTTTAGTGATTTCCTAAATGGCAACAGCTTGTTCATAATTCTAAGATCCAGAGGAAGAGCATTCCAAGATTTAGCCCATTGACAGTAAAACTTCTGTCACCCCAGTTGACTTTTTTTACCAGTGGGACATTTACAAGTTTTGCGTCAGAAGACCGCAGTCTTCTCTTAGGTAAGTACCATTTAAACCAGTGTTTGAGGAATTCTGGGCTAATTCCATGCAGGGCTTTAAAAACAGGCAAAGAGACTTAAATTGAGTTCTTTTCCTGAATGTTAGCCAGTTAAGCGTTTTTATTTTGGCTGAAATTGACTCATACTTTGGCGTGGCGGTAAAGACTCTAGCCGCAGTGTTCTGCAACATCTGCAGTTTATTTAGCGACCCTTTATGGATGGAAAGGTACAAACTGTTGCAGTAATCTAATGTGGACATAATAAGTGCAGTAACTACAATTTATTGTGAGTCTATCGGCAAAAGTTTATGGTCAATCAAAACTCCTAGTGTTCTTCACTTTCTTGATCAGCATAGGTGGGGGACCCATGTCTTCCGGCCAGCACTTAGGAGTCCAGAAAGTAGGGTTGTTGCCAAACAGTACCATCTCCGTTTTGCCGGAGTTCAGTTTCAGACAGTTTTGGGCCATCCACCCCCCTACTGCATTCATGTAGTCCTACAGCCTTGAAGCGGTTTCATGAGTGGCCCTGGGAAAAGTGTCACCACTATTTGGGTATATAATGACGATACACAGAACATTGAATAATGTTGGGCTCAGCGAGGAGCCCTGCGGCACCCCACAGGGTAGAGAGAAGGATGCCGCTTCATATTCATCTAATGTCACTGTTTGTCAGTGAGGAATGATTTAATGAGCTTCCACGCCTTGCCCATAACTCCTTTTTCGTATAAACGGTTCATCAACAATGCGTGATGGACCGAGTCAAAGACGGCGGAAAGATCCAACATGATCAGTACTGCGTTTCCACCTTAGTCCAGGATAGTTCTGATTTCTTCTGTGGACTTCAAGAGTGTAGTTTCGGTACTATGGCCCTCTCTGAACCCGTACTGTGTTTCATCTAGGGCATGGGAGTCCTGCAAGAATTTGTTAATTTGGGTATTCAAATTGCTTTCGAAATTTTTGCTGGGAGAGGTAGCCTGGAGATCGGTCTGAAATTGTTGGGATCACTAGCGTCCATGTTGTTTTTTTTAGAAGAGGCTAGATGGATGCATGTTTCCAATCTTTAGGAAAGTTACCTTCTTGATGCATATTATTGATGATAAGAGTCAGTTGGTGTGAAACTGGTTCAGCTGCCAGTTTTAGTGTTGAGATAGGACAGGGGTCATGTGGGGAGCCTGATTTTGCTTTCTCCAATAGTTTTTGGATGTCGGAAATGTTTGAGGAGGAAAAGCTACTCAGGGTAGGCGCATCCAGATATAGTTTCACCTGATCAGATTCCGAGTTGGAGTTGGTGTTGGGGAACATGTCTGAGAAGGTTAAAAAAATGCTATTAACTTTGTCAAAGAACAATTTGGCAATAATATTTCAGAGCTCTTGACCAGCTGAAAAAGGTGGTGCGCGAGGATGGGCTAGTACATAGACAATTCTAAAAAGCTCTTTAGCAGACTTTTTGGCTGATTCAATTTTGTTGCTAAAATATTCTTGTTTTGTATTTTTTAGTAACTGTTTATACCATGCCAATCCTGCTTTGTATTCTTTTTTATCTTTTTTCTTGGAGCCCTTCAGCCAATTTCTTTCAACATTTTTGTAAGCCAGCTTTTGAGCCCTCAACTCCCTCGAATACCACGGAGAGGAGGGCTGCTGTCCCATGTGACTGAGGTGTTTGGTGGGAGCTAGCGTGTCCACTGCCGCTTCTAGCCACTTAGTTGATGAGCTGGTAGCCTCATCTAGATTAGTGGGAATTGGTGAGGAAGAAGGGGTTAGAAAGTAGTGTAAGTCCTCTGCCTTTATCTTATTCCAGGCCCTATTCTCAGAATAATTTGCAGTTAATTTTGGCACCTTGCAGTCATGCACACTAAGCTCAAATAATACTGCTGAATGGTTGGACCAGATTAACGGCAAGGCCTTCCTAAATGAGAACTGCAAGTTGTTAGAAAAAATGCCATCTAAAGTATGCCCAGCTTTATGGGTTGTGGCATTTACCTTTTGTTCAAGGTTTCCATCTTTCATCAGGTGGGCCCTCAGAGGGAGCCCACTTAGGGTACAGACACCCGAGCTGCAATCACCAAAGTCTGTGGACTCCACCAGGACTCACACAGTGTATTGGCCCAGGTTGTTACAGAGATGGAGGAATGAAAGCGCTGTACAAAGGCAAATACCAGGAGGTTGCCGGGATACTGATGGAGGTTAGCGGCATCTACACCGAGGTTGCAGACCTACACACTGAGGTGGCTGAGGTCCACACTGTGGTGGCCAGTCTCCATTCTGAGGTGGCTTCTTTAGCTGGAGTGCTGCTGAGCATTAACACCACCCTCTGCAGGGCTCTTCTTCCATCATCTACCCTCCCTGTGGGCCTAGTACATCTACAGCACCAACATTTACTGCTGCCACAGGGAGAGACGCCCTGACAGAGGAGGATACTCCTACAATCACCCCTTGCCCAGCAGCACAAGATCCCCCCTCGGTAAGAAAGAGGGGACATCATCTAAGGATTCAGGAGCAAAGGATGCAACAAAAAGACATCACCACCAGCAAGAGAGATTTTTTCTAATGTCCCCCTTGTGTGTGCAACATATTCACCTTGTTGACTTTCTGCAATACATTACCATTTCGGATCGAAGCAGTATGTTGGACTCTGGACTCCAGAAATAATGCACTCTACTCCAGTGTTTTCATCCATCATGACTGAATATCTCACTTTGTTTTATTTGTTTCACTCCTTACATTTCAATTGATTACTTTGTTCTGTTCACTCCATAAAAAACTCATGTCACCTAAGCAATGTCTTGTGTTGTCATTTTCGCATATGACAATCTGAAAGCACAACAATGCTATGCCAAAATTAAGCACTAATGGAAGCATGGACATGTATGTTTAAACGAAATGAACTAATTTGGAACACTACCATGTCACAACTAGGTATACATATGAGTGTCTGGGCTTACAACATCTTTATTACATTGGTCAATTCATAGGTTGACATGATGTCAGACACATAAGACAAACTGACATGACTCAGTGATCCACGGTCAATGATCACATCATCTCTTGCATATTTAAACAGCATGGTAGGAGGGGACACATCTGACAACATCCCACATAATAGCCAGCAACAAATTTGGTCTACATCATCAGCTGCAAGCCGGTTAACAACCTCAAAAAAGTAATTCTACATCAAATAAATAAGTACACAGACATGTGAGTACCACAGTTTCTGACCATGGGGCTTTTTCGTAGACAACTGGAACCCATACAATGTGAAGGTAGGATAACATGATTTGACCACAACATTATAAATTGTAGGATCACATGATAGCACATATTGAATTGGGACCAGCGCATAACAATAATAACACAATAACACAGTAATAAATTCAATGGAAGCAATGTGACTTACATCCCTATAAATGTACAAACTATCTCGGTACCGGCTTTGTACATCAAAACACTGTGACACACATTCCCAGGAACAATCCATGTCCACTTAGTAAAGCTGATCAGCAACATATACCTGCTGATGTCACAACTCTGGAATGCCCATATGAAGATTACATGGTGAAGATGCCTAAAACAAACAAACACAAAGATTATCCTTGCAAAAATACATATGACACACATCACAGTGGTCAAGTTCTAAAGAACACATTCCTAAACAACATTTACAACTGAACAAAGTGAATCTACCAAAGCATAGACCTTTCTGAAGATGTTGCCAGACCTATATATTCCCAGTTAACAGCTTCAAAATCAGCCTCAGAACACCAGTACAGGCTTGCCTTGATTGTTTCTTCATCACATCTCACACCACATTTACACTCAGGAGAAGTAGGTCTGGATGTGAACTGATGCAAATTTGCTCCATACTCTTCGCCACTATCATTGTCTTCATTTGGCATTTCAGGGTCCCCACCTAATGGGTCTTCAAGGCCTGCATCATCTGTGATGTAAGGGATATACTGTTGCAGGGAAATGTTGTGAAAGATACAGGAGGCCACAGTGATCTTGCACACCTTCCCAGTTGAGTCGAGGAGGGCTTCCCCAGTCCTGTCCAGGCATCTGAATCTGTCTTTCAGGAGCCCAAAAGTCAGCTCCACTGGCCTCCATGTTCTTCCAGGCACCATAGGATTCCTCAGTGGAGCTAACAACCATGGCCGGTGGGATAAGCTGAGTCTCCTAGATGGGATATAGATAGAAGGGCAGCATGTAATAACACACAATCAGATCATACTATCTCACTGTCCTCAAAAAAGAACTTAAATACATAATGTGCAGACCCTGGGAAGCAGGCACAGATGTTGGGGATGTAACAAATCTGCTAAACAGGCAACTTGGGCATTGATAGAATGGAAGTGCTTCCTGTTCTGGTAGACATGCTCTATGTCTTGTGGTGACACTTAGCCGATATGAGTGCCATCAATTGATCAAATTACATGCCGGTCGTGACCAAAACCATAGAAATCTGCTTTCACAGTGGCTAGCGCCTGACATCTGAGAACTGGATGTAGCTGCTAAACCTGGGCGTAGTCCGCAAAGTAGCGCTATGTGTAGCTATGCGAAGTGCACTTCGCACTACACAAGCTACGCGTAGCACTACGCGAACTGTGTATTGAGCTGTTTGCGAATATTGCACAGTGCCGCATGCTTATTCACACTGTGCAATCATTGAAAGCTGCATCTTGCACAATGCGAGCTGTCTTTTACTGCCGCTCGAGTAGATTTTTACTCGAGCGGCAGCTTTCTCAACGCAGGCTGGTGGTTTCTCATCGCGAGTAGTCGCGAGCATATGCGACCACTCGCAATGAGAAACCTGACCTCCCCGCATTGAGAAGCTCGCCGGGAGGTTTATTTTCCATGCTCGCAATCGGCAAGTTGATGTTGCTGATCGCAAACGAGGAAAAAGTCTCTCCGGGATGTCATTTTGCTTGCTTGCAGTTGCCAACTTGACGTTGAGGACCGCGAGCAAGCAAAAAATGACCGCTGCACTGCGCTACGCTACGCTTGTTTGCACTGTACTACGTGCAATTCACGTAGTGCAAAGTAGTGCAAACTACGCAAACTACGCAAGTGTAATGTAGTGCTTTGCCCAGGCGAAGACTAACTCACAAATGCGCATGCGCGGGCGCCCGCGCATGCGCTTTTGTGATGAAGAAGTTGTCGCGAAACCAGGAAGAGGGAGTTCCGGGACGCCGCATGAAACCAGGAAGAGGGAGTTCCGGGACGCCGCATCTCAGATAAGTCGTTTTCATTAGTTTTAGAATGTTTTAAATGATTTTAATGGCATTTAGAAGAGGGCGGGAGGGAGGCGGGTGGCGCATAGTGGGGCTACGCGAAGTGTGTGGGTGTGCGTAGATTCCCCCACTTCGTGATTCTTTGCATAGCCCCACTACGCCCACTATGCCCAGGGTAAACGTCTATGCACTTGACTGCGTAAATGATGTACATGTGCGTCACGTTTTGAAAAATAGCTTACTTGCCTACTGACACTGCTGACAACAACAC
Organism: Lissotriton helveticus; assembly: GCF_964261635.1. NCBI lineage: Eukaryota > Metazoa > Chordata > Amphibia > Caudata > Salamandridae > Lissotriton > Lissotriton helveticus. Next base: position 303,280,282 of record NC_136062.1, read on the forward strand.
CTCCTTGAAGTCAGCTGCTGGGTGCCACCTTTGGGAGCACCCATGCTAGGCCAAGTAGGTGAGAGGGGCAGTGCCTTCACACCAGAAGAGCTAGAGATGCTGGTTGGAGTGGCACCACCCCTGCATGGCCAGCTCTTTGACTCACCAGAGGAGAAGGTAAGTTTTGCATGATGTATGAAGGACACTGATGTCTTAACCCTCACATGTACATGTTCAACTATATAATTATGAGTTACAGAGTGAAAATACAGACACATTTGTTAGGATATATTCTCAAGATTTAGGTCAGAGCTGTGATGAACAGTAGCTGCAAACACTATCCATAATAATGTTGGAGTCACACTATACCCTACCCCTGTGCAATGCACAAACAACTGCATGCAGAGTGTGATGGGGAGTAATATGGGCTTCACATGGAGATAGTATTCAATCTGCCAAGGAATGATCATGTAGCAATGCATTTCTAGTGGAGGTAACATGTAAGGTGCAGCAGTAACTGAATTTCAAGTACGTGTATGGTCCCCCAGATCTCCCTGCACATATCAGTCCACACAAACCTCTTGGCGGGGAGTGATGGAACGTCACAAACCTGTTAAGAGAGCAACACAATGTTATTGTTCTGTATTGCATGACCGTTACATTTACACCAACTTTTTAACAAAGCTAAGCCTACCAATGATTCCTACGCACTCTGGAGCAAGATGTAGTGGAGGTATATGTGACATAGCACTGCATTACAGTATCCTCTTCTAGGAGATCACTGCTAATCCAGAGATCGTGTTTGAAATAGAGTTCACGGAAAATTGGTGACCCTAAAACATTTTATAAAAACAACATATGAGATTAGACCCGACAGGTCGCAGGAGCCACAGACCTAAGTGTGTTTGCCATTCATCCTCATTGTCAATTTGTTACACTGCCTTAGGACAGGCCCTTCAATACCACAATTGTGTTGTAACAAGCCCATGATTCGTTCTCTAAATGAGCAGAGTATTTGCACTCTTGATACTTACTGTGGAGTTAGTTGGTGATTCCAGCAGTCAGATCCATCACTGCATCACCAGGTGTGTCACATGAAGTTAACAGATCATCTGTACAATGGAATGTTGAGGTTTTCTGTGCAACAGTGGCTGAAAGTGCTAAATGGCTTAGGTCGGCTGCCAGGACTTCTCCCACAGGTTCAATGAGTCTTATAACCTTTAACCCCTTGCATGCATCCCCGGCCGTCTGACATCACAGTGGGCTTGTGCGTTGGATGGCCGGGGGCCGTTCAATTTGCGTATGCGTGGAATTCGCCCGCATGGCGGGGAATTCCAGTCACTCCCAAAGGGTTAACTTGGACTTGTACACATGACCACTATTTTGGTGATTGTAGCACAAAGTGTGACACATGCCAGACCTTCCATGTTGAAGGACGGTTTTGGGATGCATCACAGTGTGTGCTAATAGTCAACTTGTGAATAGCACGTTATACGGCTGGCCTGTAAACCTGTCTATACAGTCATGCATATTTTCACCAGCTGTATTGTGCTCCTAATGGTATGTAGTGGTACATCTTGTATAAATAAACAGAACATGTGTAGTGGCCCTGGCCTTAGTGTTATATTTAGGTAGGCGACTTCCCATTCAGAGTTTGATATAGTTGTCAGATGATTAGTGCAATATTGCCTCATTTCAGTGTGCACGGACATCAAGGGAGACCACACATTTGTAGTCTTGTCAAGTTTCACTTGGACATTCTTGACATGTAGAACGTCTTGATCTGCTACACAGATGACCTCTGTTTTGCATGTCCACTCAAGTCTCCTCTTCTACTGCATCCATCCAGGTCAATGCCCATCTCAAGCTAAGACATTGGAAAGCAATTGTCCGGAAAGTCGGTCCTGGGAGTCTATCACCACTGCAGGAAGAGGTCAGAGGACCAGAATGCTGTACCAGGAACATGACTGAAGTCCAGCTGGGGAAGTCCTCCCAACATCGTAGGGGCGTGCACTGGACCCTGACTCTCCTAATGGCCCACGTCCTACCAGTGGCCTACCTGGTGCTTGATGGACTGTTGAGGGCCCAACAGCAGCTAGGAGGGGGTGAGTAATTTGCTGGCTAATCTGAGTCTTGCCTAACCATCTATTCATAGTTACAGGCACCTGCGACCACATAAACCTGGAGCTTGACTGATGCTAATCCATATAGAAGAGTAATTGCATGTGTTGGCAGGGTTGTCATTGGTAATATATCTGTGCTGTATTATCAAATGCAGAAGTGTTTACTACAGGATCGATGGCTCTACATAGTATGACATCTATGTGCATCACAATTGAATGTGTTAGCCAAGGTGTCAAGGACTTTTGTGACTTGTGATGTGCATAAATGTCATAGCTCATCACAGTCAGGATTGTGTTGACATGGGTGGGTTTGTCACACATCATCATTTGCATTCTTTATTCTAAAACATATGATTCTAATTTTGATGCAATTTCATACATGGTCTGAGGACTGATAGCACTATCTCACAATGTGATGTCCAGTGCTGGTGAGGTGTCAGTAGACATTTAAGTGACATGCACATATGGAATTGTGGAGGAACTGTAACTGCCTGCTGACATGCAGTAGGTAGGGAACATCAGACTTGGAGTCTTATATGAGTGTGTACTGTCAGCAACGTATCAGAAAATGTCTAAGTCCGAAAAATGTAGGTGCTGTAATGTCCCTTCTCTATTGCCTACAAGTGTAACATACACTACATGGACATGACATTCCCTGTGTCTCACCACTCTTACCTGTTGTCAGAGCTATACAATATGTTATTGGGAAACGGTTGTGGTGTGTTCACCAAACTGCAGTGGGAATGTCCCTGGTCCTAGGTGGCATCAGTCCATTTGGATGTATGTGATGAGATCTCAACCAAAGTTGAGCCACATTGTATCCAGAATACTTTGGTGTGAGACACATAATGCATAGCTAATCTTACCCTTTTATTCAGTATTTAGATGTGCTGTGACAGGTAACATATGAAGAAGTGTGAATGTTGTTGTGTAAACAGTGTGGACTGGGCACTTTCTTAGACACCTTCTCCTTTTTCCCACACATATTGCTGGGAGATACCTGTATTAGGCTCACATCAGTGCATAAGGAAGTGGGTTTCAGAAATGATTTGTGGATGTAACAGGACATTGTGCGGAATGGGGAGGACTGCTGTAGGTATGGCCATGCTAGTTGATGTCATATGGTCACTGTGGTATGTGAAAGGGGAAAAGTGTACAGGATGAAGTAATACCCTACAACATACAGAAAGATTTAGTAGTAACAAGGAGACTCATGCAATTGTGGCAGAATGTGGTCCAGACATCATTGTGTGCAATGTTATGTTATGTTATGTTATAACAATTTATTGTGCGCACTACTACCCGAAGGTGTCTAGGTGCCCGCGGTCTCCAAGGGAACTGAGTCAGAAGAACTAAGTTTTAAAAAGCCAAGTTTTGAGCAGCTTCCTAAACTCAAACAAGGAGGAGGACTACCTCGAGGGAGAGGAAGGGCATTCCATTCCTTAATGGTATTATAGCTGAAGCTCCTTCCTCCCCACTTGAATCTTTTAACTCTAGGGGTGAGCATCAGGAAGACATTGGCTGAACGAAGCAATCTGTTAGGAGAGTACCAGTTAAACAGATCTTTCGGAAATCGTGATCCTTCTCCATGTAAGGCCTTGAAGGCCGTGGAGAGAGCCTTGAATTTAATCCGCTGGCCGACTGGTAACCTGTGTAATTCCCGAATTCCTGCACTTATAGACTGATATTAAGGGACATCCAGGACCAGTCTCGCAGCGGCGTTCTGTACTGCCTGCAACCTTCTAAGTAAGTTGGACTTTAGCTTAATATACAGTCCATTACAGTAATCCAATTTGGATAACACCAAGGAGGTCATCACCGTTTTTCTAGAACTTATAGGAATGAAAGGCAGAATTTTCCGTACCATTTTAATAGTAAGGAAAGCGGAAGAAATAACCTTAGAGACTTTGGCCTTCATGTTAAGTTTGTCATCCATAATGAACCCCAGATTATTAGCCTTTGCCACTGGTGTGGGAGTAATGTCCAAAGTATCTGGCCACCAGACTGGAGACCACTGAGGGGAAAGGTTGCCAAATAGCACCGCCTCAGTTTTTCCTGAGTTCAGCTCAAGGCAATGTCTCACCATCCAGGAGACCATAAAATCATGGAGTTTAGTTGAGTGATTGATGCCCTTTTCCACTGCTGAGATGAAACAACTGAGTGTCGTCAGAGTAGGAAGTTGGACATAAGTTAAAACTCCTAATCAGAGGGGCTAATTCAGAGACGTAAATATTAAACGTGAGGGGCTCAACGAAGACCCCTGCGGCACCCCACATGGGAGAGTGAAAGGTGGAGATTTAAAATTGCCCAATTGCACCATCTGTGTTCGGTCCGAAAGAAATGACGTTAAGAGGGAAAGGGCCCTTCCTCCAATCCCGATGGTTTTTAGGCGATTGACCAAGCACGTATGGTCCACGGTATCAAACGCTGCGGACAGGTCAAGGAGAACAAGGGCAGCCGATCCCCCACAGTCTAGTGTTTTACGGATCTCCTCCGTGGTTTTTATAAGAGCTGTCTCAGTACTGTGACCCGCTCTGAAGCCGAACTGACTCTGATCCAAGATTTTGTTTACCGCAATAAATTTGGAAAGTTCAGTGTTTAATTGTTTCTCAAAGATTTTGGCGGAAATAGGGAGTCTAGCAATAGGACGATAGCTAGCAGGGTCTGAATTATCTAGATTGGCTTTTCTTAGGAGAGGCAGAATGCAAGTTTGTTTCCAAATTGTAGGGAAATGCCCTTGGATTAACATTTGGTTAAACACGTCGGTTAGCAGTGGGCTAATGATATGACTGATGTTTTTAAGAATCCTAGGGTTACAAGGATCTTCCGGGGATTCAGATTTAGTGGAGAAAAGGAGAGTAGATACTTGTTCGGAGCAAGCCGAAGAAAACTCTAGGAAAGTTACTTTGCCGGCTTGTATTTCATTAACCATTCAGTATAACTAATGGCTGAGCCTTCTGCTTCCTCGTGCAAAGCAGGTTGACTTTGACCTAGCTTAGCCTCCAGGGTACTCTGGTCGATTTTTTGCCATGCTCTGCCAAGAGTCTTACTGCTGGACAAATTACCAGTCGAAGATCGAGGCAGGTTGTAACTAAACAGGAGGGCATGGTGATCCGACCAGGTCATAGTAGGGAGAGAAAGAGTTTTAATAATGGCTGGATTATTGGTGAAAAGTCCACCCAAAGTGTGCCCTGCTACATGCGTGGGATAGTGTATGATCTGCTGTAACCCTACTTCTGTGGTGGCTTCAAGATGTTTGCGTGTATCTCTCTCTTCTGGAAGGTCAAGATGGAAATTCATATCCCCTAGGATAGTAAAAAATAGCAAAAAAATCTGAGTGAAGCCCTAGCTCTAATAATGAATGCACATTAGGGACATTGTTCCAAAGTCATGTTGCATAGATGCATGTGGGTTGTTTAGACATCCTAGTAGGTGGTATGATAACATCAATTTTGGTGTGCTGTGTGTACGAGGTGTTCCTCCTGTGTGTCGACGCTTTTGAATTTAGCCAAGCTCATTTGTCCTTTCAGCAACTACCCAGGCAAGCGTAGGAGACAACCTTTAGCACTGAGTTTTTATGACATATTTCTGCCTTTAGTATTGTGGTGACACCCTAACAAAACACATAGACCTTATTTTTAACAACTGCATCCCATGGTATAACATTTTAGCATATGTGGGGTGCATTGTGGTTTTAGTATCCAGGGCTCGCAGAGGTGTCAACTGTTAGAGAGTGTCTCCAAAGGTTTTTCCACTTACTGTCATGAATATATTAGTAAATTAATGCACAGGAATGAGTAAAATGTGTGTAATAGAGTACGCTTCTGTTTTAAAAGTAAAAGCACTGACTGGACAATGATTTGTTCCGTATTGTTGTGTGTGCCTAAGGACTGTGGTACTAACACACACCACCTCCCTAGAGCAGGCTGTGGATTGTTCTGCCTCTTTACCCTGAGAGAGTCAAATACTAGAATGAGGTACGAATAATGTAAAAAGATGTGGTTCACTGTCGAACCGGACACCACGCTGGGACCTAATCGGAGCATTTGTACTCCATTATTTCCTTAAAACTACATCTTTTTTCATCCTTGCACAAAGAAAAATGTACAAGAAGACAACATGTATATGGAGCCCTGAAGAAGTCCCTGGTGGACGAAATACATTGGCTACTGCACGTTTGGCTACTGCATGGTTGCTGTGATTTTAAGAAAAGGATGAACAATAAAGAATTTTTTGAAGAAGATACTACTCTCACATTTGTTTATTGAGATGTCAACGCTCTATTGTGTCTTATCATTTACTATGTATTGAGGATATATGAAGTACATATAATGGAATCTGAAACTGAGTGCTGAACCACTGTTGCATGTGAATATTTGAAAAGTATCAGACTCTTTTCGAATATTAGATATACTCTTCCCACTCCAATCTAATCAATACTAGGGAATGCGCTGGACTTCAGCAGGGTTACATTTATTATTCCTTTTTTAAATATGTTTATTGCATTTTGGCATAGTCAACAGATCCAAATATGGCATACAATAACAACACTCTGTACCGGAGGACGGAAGTCAGTTACATTTCAACTGTTTTTGTTCATATCACCATCCAATACAACATACATTGGTTGCCCACTCCCCCAACAAGTGTCCACTATCCGGGGGTGGGGGGGGATGCCCAACCATTATAACACTTAGCACACGCCTGTGATAATTGGGGGGAAAACCGCTTCAGAGGAGTAAAGGTAACTGCAGCAAACACATTCACTTTTCAAAATGAACAGTACAATTAGAGAAAACACAAATGACAAACCCCACCCCTCAAATCATAAGTGATCAGTTTCCTTTCACCCCTGCATCGTGCTTCCCCATCATACCTCATTCGTTACCCAATCACGTGGCAGGATGTCTTTTGGCCGCCAACACTAAAGGTGTCTCTCGGAGCCTGGCCAGTACCCACATCCAGCAGACCCCTTGCCCTTTCTTGGCGGAAAAATGCTGAATAAGTAAGGTGTAGTCTCTGCACCTCTCATCAGCATGGGGTGAGTGACGGTACTCTTATGGAGGGCGGTCATCTGCGTCGGCCTCTAATTTTCCCAGAAAGATCTCCCAGTGCACTAGTGGATTCACCCTGCTCCCTCTAGTGCTCAGCTTCCTGTGTACTGCTAGCTCAGCCAGCGTCCCTTTGTGCATTTTGTCCTGCTATCGTTGCGGTGGGGGGAGGGGGAGGCGGGGCTGGTGTAGTAGCGCAATATTTTTGCATCACAATATTTTTTCTTGACATTTCGCTGTTCTGATATTTCAAACTCAATATTTTGTCCAAAAAACAGGCATACAGCACGTATTTTGCCACGCTCTGCATAGCACTTTGAAACATGTCTTGGGCCTGCCACTGCAACCTGTAGGCCCGTTTTAAACTGTCATTTTTACCTGCCAATAAACCTTTTGCCAGGCCTAATCTTTTCCATAGTAGTATATATGTCACTGCTAAGGTCAGCACTAAAGGCCCATAGGGCAGGGTGTCTTGTATTAAAAAAGTAGGATATCTGCCCTTCAGTTCTACATTTCGTGATGGTAAAAAAACTCCCACATTTCTGTTGAAAGGCCTATCTCTATCATTGTATAACATTGGGGCACCCTATTACTTTTAATAGGTGGCAATCTGTGATTTGGATGTCAAGTTTAAACTCAAATGAATTGTAATTTAGAATCCTATTTCATAGAAAAGTTGGATTTTATGCAGAAAAATGTCCCTCCTGCACAAAATCAATCATGGCTGTAACACAGGCACCCTTACACCAGGCAATGGTGCCTGCATTGGCGCTTGGCAGTCACAAGTGCACAAGTGCAGAGGAAGAAAAGGAATGCACCATTTCTTAGCTGGTATGGCACATTCCTTCCCTCTCCATTTGACATAACACAGCACAGCAAGCTGTCCTTCTGCGCTGCACCGAATATTAGTCAATATGCCCCTGAATGTTAACAGTGCTGCCGATTAGTTTACCTATGCAGGGTCTATTCAGCTACTCCTACCTTGCATTATAGCTTGAGTTTTTATCATTCTTCTTTGCCTTCGTTGCGTTCTACTTTACTGTTGATTATTTATTGCTTGAATAATCTTAAGACATCGCATTGCATGTCTTGGGAGGAGATTCGGAGAGGTTTGTGTTGTAGTTTTCATAATATGTTATCGCTACGCCTTGACGCCCATTGCTCTTCAAGATGCGTCCACCGGCGACTTTTGCCTTTGGGCACCATTAATTGTGGGACTGCTGCTCAATGTGCTAGTATAGCAAAACGTGTAAGGCATGTCAGAGTTTATTAGCACAAGTTGGAACACAGCTAAGGAGATGTGTAGAGGGTGTGATGATAAATAATTGAGTGAGTATGTGAGGGTTTTTAAATGCCCCAGGGAATGCAATGATCAGACCAGTGTTAAAAAAAGACGCTAGGAACAACAACTTAGGCTCGATATAATACGGTCTATTTCATATGTGGTCTTTGTAGTGCTGTAAATACGAATGAAGTATAACATTATATTGCATTAGTATTATATATTAAGTTTTACTCATGAATTTTTAGCAATTAATTCAGACTGCACACGCTAGGAAGGAGAGTTGGTTAAATCCAAGCTGCGACTTGGATAATGATGTTTTAACACCAACATAGTTAAGCATCTATTTCATGGAAATGAATTACAATCTGTACAACCCCAACAGTATTGGGGCACTTTGTTCTTTAAACATGAGCACTGAAAACAATAGATGGAGGTTAAGGGGATACAGAAAAGAGCCACAGAAAACGGATAGAAAACTGTGTTTTTTAGAGCATATGTCTTAGATATTTCATAATAATTTATTAACATAGACATAATTAATTTAACCAATAAAACACGGTATTAGCACATAATTGACCAAGTTTAGTGTTGTGCTTGTCCTCATTAATTGCCAATAGCTGTGTTGAAGAGTTATAGAAACAATGAAAATTAAATGATTAGAACGCGATTCACTTTCCCACTAAGATGATTTGTTCTATCTAAAATGAATCCATCATGTGAAGAATAGATATTTAATCTATTCACACTATTGAAGAACCCTGTCAAAACACAGACGGTGGATTACTTTATTGTTCTCTCACTGTGCCACATCCTCTTGGGGCAGGTGATTGGCATATAAACACCGACATAAGACATAGAACTGGCAGAAACTGTACTAGCCATTCACTCAATAAATGCTGCTTTTTAATCTGGTGGCTAGCATATAATCGCCCTGTCCATTTTTCTGCATATTTATTTTTCCTAGGTACATCTGACCTTAATTTAATTTTCCTACATGCACCCAGTGACAGATGGAGGTAGTCATGCTACTACTGCAACGTTTCAATCTCCCTTTAATTTTGGAGTGGGAACAGAAACTGTGAAAAATAATACAGGAACTGCATATTACTTGTTTATGTACTTTTAGAAGGTAACCATATGTCCTCCTTTGTTACAACTGTAGCGCCCTCCCCAGCCCGGTTGCTCGCCAATGACAACATAGAGCTTAATATAACCAATCCAATCCAAAAATTCTTTATTTCGGCCACATAGGCCATAAAAGAAACAGTAAAAATACATACAGATAAAAGACAATATATACAATAAAAACCGGTTAGACCTGCAGTGTTTAGAAAATACAAGGTAAAATGGATTAACCAGACATTTTCTTCCTTATTATCCATGCTGCCATTAAGAATTTGGAAACCGCAAACACAATGTGGCCCAGGGTGTTAGTTTTCATCACCCTGTAGGCCTGTAAATAGTTACTGAAGCCCAGATTCCGGCATAGAGGGGCTAGCCAGCGCCTCCTCGGGCTCCGATAGGCATGGCAACAAAACATTATGTGCAAATCATCTTCATCCTTAACTTTACAGCATGGGCAGAGCTTGTCGCCCCCTAACGACCATTTATAGGTGAAGACTTTAGTAGGGAGCGTACCAAACCTCCATTGCAGGAAGAGTTTCCTCGCCAGAAGAGGATAAATAAAATCCATAAAAGTTTCAAAGAGATAAGAATTTTTGGATACTAAAAAACATCCCGTCAGGGTGCCACTGTCATAAGCATTGTCCATGTCAGCAATGTTTTTGTTCTTATAGAGCTGTGCGAGGGTTTTGCGCGATATCCTTCTACATCCTTGAGCAGGGTCATCCCATAGGTCTGGTAACTTAAGGTCAGAACATTCCGACCTAATAAATGCCAGCCAGGGGATCTTGCCATTAACATTCAACCTCATGACATGTATAAGGTCCTGCCGATAGTGATGCAGCTCCTCGGTGGTCCATACCCGATGCCAGAACTTCAGTGGTTTCGACCGTAGGTCCTCTGCAATTGACGGAAGGCCCAAGTCGAGTCTTAAGGGGAGGAGTGGTGTGCCTTGCGGGAGAGCAAGTAAGCGCCTAAGGAAGCAATTTTCCACCCCTGCCATGACCTTCCCAGCTTTGTGGCCCCACAGCTCACTACCATACAAGGCAGCTGCCTTCGCCTGGGTCCTGTACATTTCCAGAGCCGGACTAACAGGCTTGAAGGTGGACTTGTTAGACACCCTCAAGAGTGCGCCCGATAGCTGGGAAAGTTTCAACCTGGATCTTGCTACCTGGGAGTCCCATGCCAGATTTTCTTGAAGTGAAACCCCCAGATATGTGAAAGTGGAGACCCTTTCAAGGCTAGTTTCCCCCAGTTTTGGATTGGGTCTGGTCTTGGTGGGAGGGTTGAAGATCATGAACTTAGTTTTTTCTGTGTTCACCTCCAACCCATGTTGTTGACAGAAGTGACCAAAACCATCCACAATCCTCTGGATCCCCATAGGTGATTTGGAAAGGAGGAGGGTGTCGTCGGCAAACATTATTGCCGGGACCCTCCTTCCTGCTAGGACCGGGGCGTCATTGTCCCCAACAGCGTCAAGATGTTGAATGACGCTGTTTATGTACAGACAGAACAGTGTCGGAGCCAGAACACAGCCCTGCCTGACACCTCGGCGGACCGGGAATTTACCCGAGGGCTTCCCATCCCTCCCACACCTCACTACCGCAAAGTTGTTCTCATGCAGCCTAATGATGACTCTAAGGAGGTGGGGGGGAACTCCTAGCTTCTGCAAAACCTCCCATAACTTCCCCCTCGGGACCAGGTCGAAGGCTGACCTCAGGTCCACGAAGACCATGTACAGTCGACCTCCCTCTAGCGTGACCGTCTTCCAATACAGGAGAAGGAGGCGAAAAATTTGATCCATGGTCGACGTGTTCTTCCTGAAGCCAGCCTGAAGGGGGCTCATGATGTCATTGGCCTCGGCCCAGTCTAGGAGATGGTCCAAAATGAGGCGTGCAAAAAGCTTTTGAGGCACATCTATAAGGCTTATAGGCCTGTAGTTTGAGGGGAGCAGAGTAGAACCCTTCTTGTGGATGGGGACGATCTCTGCCCCCAGCCATGACCCAGGGATCGCCATACCTTCAAGAATGGCATTGAAGAGAATGAGAAGGTATGGGCCCCAGATGTCCGGGTGGTGCCTAAATAGATCCCCGGGTAACCTATCCAGGCCTGGCGCCTTCCCCACTGCTAAACACTTGAGGGCATGCTCCACTTCCCCCAAAGATAGATCCATTCCAAGCTCCTGAGTACCCATGGGCAGTTGCAGCTCTGCGGCCGGGCCGGAACTAGTATCTTGGTAGAGATCCCCAAAGTGGGCCTCCCAGACCGCAGGGGCTATATTTGGCTCTATCGCTTTACTGAGTTCCCCTGTCCCATTATTCACTAGGGCCCAGAATTTCCGGGAGTCCCTAGCTTTGAGGGCATCATAAAGATCCTGCCAATGGGTCCAGTCCCACTCGGACCTTGCAGCCGCCAGCACTGATTTATAGTACTTCCTGAGGTCACGCACTTTGGCCTTATCTGAGCCCTCTTTTATTGCTGCAATGAGCTCCGATTTTGCCGCCCTACAATCTTGGGTGTACCAGGAGGGAACCACGGTCCTTTTCTTCCGGGTTGGGACCTCCGGATGGAATACCTCGGCCAGGTCCCTCACTAAATCCTGGTGAATGTTTCCCAGTTTCTCATAGTAATCTGGGGTTCTTGGTTCATTCAGGAGAGCATCCACCTCCATGAAGCTGGGCAGTGCCAGCTCATATAATTTCTTGATGGACTCTTCCGAGCTCACCAGCTTTCCCCACTTTACCCGGCGCCTGTTTGTAGTCAGGGACAGACCCCCCAGATCATCCCCATTACCAGCTGGGGAAGGGTCCGTCATGGGCAGAGGGCACAGGATGTTTAGGCAAAGGGCATTGTGGTCGCTGTCTGACCTCTTAATTACCCTAAAGTCAAGCACTTTGGGCCAAAGTGAGATGTCCACCATGATGTAGTCAAGCCTCGACTCATGGCCCCTCCTATTGAAAGTGCAGACTGAGGGGGTGTCGGAAGGGGTGCGACCATTACACGCCCTCAGTGCGCAATTCAGGGTAAGGGACATGAGCTGTAGTGCTAGAGGGGACCATGCTTTAGGGTGGGGTGAGGACGAGGGTGGAACCCCCCAATGGTCATCCTCGGCCGTTAGGGCACCATCCAATAAGCCTGCCAGGGGTTCAAAGTGGCAATTGAAGTCTCCTCCAAGCACCACCTTGAGGTCACCCGGAAGTTGGCCCAGGAATAAGGCCAGATCATTTAGGGTAGGTGATTCGTTTGGCGAGGCCACTGGACGCGAGTAAACGTTGACAATGGCCCACGAGGATTTGTCAGGCCAAGTGAGCCGCACACACTGGATGTCCTGCGAACATGTAAATACTTGCTCCGCCTGGCACCCAGTGTGGCTCGCAATCCAGATTGCCAAGCCCCCAGATGGCCTCCCCCTCCCGGCCCACTTGGCAGGAATTTCGTATACTTCAAACCCTCTCCTGGGCTGAGCGGCCCTTGCCCAGGTCTCCTGGAAGAGGAGTATATCACATCCACCTACCAGGCAATCCCATTCAGGAGAGCCTTCCTTATTCGCAATACCTGCCACATTCCAGGAGAGAATCCTCAATCCTGGAGCAAGTGACAGGGTGCCCTGGACTCCAACAGGAGGTTGCAGGGTGACCATGGGTGAACCAGCGTCTGGGGAACCAATTCCGCAAACAGCAATGGCAGCAGGGCCTGCCCGCTCCACTGCCTCTGCCTGCAGAGTATGGGCTGATCCGATGTCGAGTGGTGGACCCAGTTGGCACAGGGTATCGTCCGTGTCAGCCCCGCACTCATTAGCGGTGTGCAGCCGGGTTGGTTCCAACATGGGGACCACACCCGAACCCACACAACCTTGCACATCCAACACCATCCTCCCAGGACCAGACAGGATTGACCTAATTTGTGGTCAATCAACCTGGTCCAGACAGGAAAACCTGTTGTGATGTGTGAAGTTTGCCTGGGCAGTTAGTAGGGGGTGCCTTGATCTATAGCGGGAGCCATCTACAGCAAAGCCCACCCTAGTCCACCCCTTCTCACTCCCTCCCACCATGTTGGTACCACTAGGATAGAAATAAGAGAGGGGTACAAGTTCTATATTGGACTTGTCAGGCCTTACAAGCCAGTTGCAGATGTAGTTTGCAACGTGTGGGCTCCTAAAACTTAGGACGATACAATCCCCTGGCCTGTTCTTAGTAGTAGGGCCAATCCACGGGATCCTCCTTACCATCAGGACCTCGCCCTTCAGGTTTGGGGGCAGCGGTCTATTTATGCTAAGCCAGTTTATAACCTTATTGCGGAGGGAGTCTTGAGACTCCCTAACGCCACCAGTTAGTTCAGGAACTCCCACCATGATTGCCGTAAAAGGAACAGCTTCTGGGGGCAGGTTGACCACCCTACGTCTATCAGGGGGGGGGGCAAGACCATCGCTCGGGGCATTTCTAGAACCCACTGTCGCCCTTGTCTGCGACGCGAATTGCGGCGCAGGGGGTAACTTAGATCTCCTGGGGGCCGGGACAGGAGGCCTAGATGCTGGAGGTAGCAAGGTGCACGTCTGAGGATTAGACGCGCCATTTGCACTAGGCAATACCCTACTGGAAACCTGAGGCAATGTGGAAGAAAGTAAGCTATTCCCAGGTGGTTCCCCGATAGCTATAGGATCATTTACAGCTATACCAGGACTATTCCTAGTGTGGTTATTTTCCCGGGACTGGAGTAGATTTTCTATTGCCTCTAATCTAACTGAGATGGGGGTTAACAGATTCTTAATAACAGCTGTAAGCGCTGTAATTACTAAGTCTGAACTATTGGATGATACCCCACCAGAGATAAATGGGCCCGCCGTCACTGGTGGTAACGCGGAAGCTGGCGAGGCCACATAATCCGACCCAGACCCGGATAGGATAAGCTCTGGGGAGACCGAAATATCTGTACTTTCTTCAAGGGATGAGTCAGATGCAACAGTTCTTGCCCTTTTTACCCTCTTAATTTCATCCTGCCTTTTCCTTTTTAAAGGCTGAACCACCCCACTACCTACGGGGTCTGGTAACAGGACCGCTTGGCCCGCTTCCAGCGTGTTTGGGCCCATATTGTCGAGGACAGCAGAATGATCCGAAATCCCCAGCGACCGTGGGGAAACCTGATCCCTCTGCGAAACAGGGGTTCTTAGCTGTCGAAGCACCGACTCAATAGTCTGGTCAATGCTGTCCAGTAAAGACATGTGAGTAGCGTCCATAGTGATGGGAGTACTGACATCATTTGAGGCGGATTCCCCAAGGTCCATAAACACACTTTCAGGGCCCATCTCAAGGTGGAAATCCATGGATGAGTGACACTTACTAATTTGGGAGCTCGCCTTGGGGAAGAATTTTTCCAGAGTGCTTGCACCTTGTTGTGCGGACTTACTCCTTAGTGCTCTGGATGCCATACTGGGGTAAGTAGTGGGGCAATTTGACCAGGACGTTAGAGGGGGGGCCCGGTCCGGTCTCTCCCGGCCTCTAACGGCCTAGAACGGCCCGCTCTTTGCCCGGTCTTCGCCCCGGTGACCGCCCCGCGCGCGTCCCGCTGCGCGTGTGAGGAGGTTCTCCTAAGTACAACAAGGGGGCGTGTCACTGGGAGGGGGCGCGAGGCGCGGCGGGAAGAGGAACCAGCTGGCGCTGCCAGATGGACTGCTGGTCCTCGCAGTCCCGCTCGCCTCCGCCTCTCACCTCCACTGCGGCCGGACGTTGCTTGAAGAGATTCCCCGGCAGGTCGTTGGCTCCCAACCACTCCTGTGGCGAGCAGAAACAAAAGGCAGAGCAAACTCCTCACTCGAGCGGCTCCCGCGAAGCGGGGGCCGCGAGGAGTTAAGAGCACTGAGGCAGGGGGCGTGGCACTGGGAGGGGGCGCGAGGCGCGGCGGGAAGAGGAACCAGCTGGCGCTGCCAGATGGACTGCTGGTCCTCGCAGTCCCGCTCGCCTCCGCCTCTCACCTCCACTGCGGCCGGACGTTGCTTGAAGAGATTCCCCGGCAGGTCGTTGGCTCCCAACCACTCCTGTGGCGAGCAGAAACAAAAGGCAGAGCAAACTCCTCACTCGAGCGGCTCCCGCGAAGCGGGGGCCGCGAGGAGTTAAGAGCACTGAGGCAGGGGGCGTGGCACTGGGAGGGGGCGCGAGGCGCGGCGGGAAGAGGAACCAGCTGGCGCTGCCAGATGGACTGCTGGTCCTCGCAGTCCCGCTCGCCTCCGCCTCTCACCTCCACTGCGGCCGGACGTTGCTTGAAGAGATTCCCCGGCAGGTCGTTGGCTCCCAACCACTCCTGTGGCGAGCAGAAACAAAAGGCAGAGTAAACTCCTCACTCGAGCGGCACCCCTTTAGTCTTCTGCGTGTAACCGCGTACTCAACAATCTGAACCTGCATTCACTTCTCTACACTCTAATGCTTACTTCACAGTTCTACAGAATATATCAGGAGCCACAATAGAAAATCTAACTGAGGCCTTCTTCATTGCAGGTCCAATAGCGAAGGTCTTGCCTTGCTCTAGATATTCTGCCAGGTGGATATTATGAGCCAACACCAGTAGGAAGGTTCTGTAACACTGAGGGACCACCAGCACATGGGCTGCCCCATGTCCACAAACTTTAGGCTCCCTGTAAAGGAGGCCATTCTCCCAATAGATAAAGTTATCCCCAGAAGTATCACCTGCTGTCTGGGCCTCAGTTTGCTGCCTTAAACTCTCTAGAGTTAGGCACTGCTTCTGCACTTTGTAGAATCCCTCCCTCATTGGCTCACATTCAACTCCCCATCCAGGAAGCTCAGGCAGGTCTCCCAAGGTGGCAATGTCCTACCCGGTAATCTCAGTTATATCCTCCTCCGCTGCCCTCTCAACTTGGACCGTGAGATGAGCATGGGCTGATTTCCCACACAACTTGCCCCTACTCTTCTTGGCAGCTGCATGTGAAATTCTTACATGCTCCAGTGTCCATTGACTCCCTTCCTAGGCAGTCAAGGATCTTGTGATCATACAGACCCACTCAGGTAATCCTAACATCTTCAAATGTGACCTGCGGTCCACCTGTTTCCAGATAGTGGCTCTAGATCATTGCATAACAGTCCATCTACAGGCATGGCAGGGATCACAGCTACTTTTAGAAAAGCTGACACCCCCCACAATTCAAATGGAAACAATCAACAGTAGTTGACTCCTCTGGTTGTCTATGACTATGCCTTGGTAGAATGTATTTAGGGAGGACCTGCTCTGAGGACACCAGCTGACACCTCACACTGGTCTTGCTCGCTCCTATCTTCTATTCACTCATGCTCTCTCCTGTCTACTATTCGCCCAGAGCCTCAACCTGTTGCCCATTGAGGGTGACCTGCTGCCTATACTTAGAAGTATTTGAAGGCATATGGGCTTTATGCTCCATCTTCTTTTCCTCCAGGGAAACTGAGGTAACCTCTATCGTCTCCTCCAAGCTAAATGGGGCCATCCCCTCCCCTAGTGCTACATTAACTAACCCACCAGTGGGGAGTTGTGCCCGTTTGAGACATTTGGTGTCTCCCTTGGAGCAACCAAACTTGGAGAACTCAGTACACTGGGGGGAAAACCCCTTCTTATCAAAGATCACTTTCCTTTTTCGCTCAGATTGGGACTGGTTACTGTTGTTCTCTTGAGAATTATTTTGACGGCCTTTTGAGAACTCCTTTTTGTGAGATCTTTTTCCTCCCTCTTTGTTATGGTGGGACACATGACCTGCATTCTGGGAACCCACCTCCAGAATTTTATTGGGAACTCAGGAATTGGCCTGGAGGTCTGCTAACTAAGCAAGCTTCCTCGGGTCAGTCCGCTTGCTGTTCACTAGGTGCTGGCACACCTCTTTAAAACAAATATTGAGCATGTGCTACCACAGGATCAAGTTATACAGCAAATTCTAATCAGTAGCTTTGCTGCCCCTGACCCAGCCATTTGGTGCATTTCTAGCATAGTCCATGAAGTACACCCACAACTTATTTGGGAGCTTGCAGTTGTGCCTAGACCTTTTGCAGAACTTCTAAGGAGTCAGCTCAAGTTTAGTGACAAGTATGACTTTCATGAGGGCATATCGGGTTTGGTCCTCTACCTCAAGTGTGAGAAGTGTGTCCCTCTGCACTGGAGGCTTAGGTTTACACAAGCAACCCCTCAAGTGCTCCTCTGGGTTTGTGTGTACCCTCAGGGTTACTTCATAAGCAGAAAACAAATTTACCTTTGTCATTTCCCACCACATGACTGGGCACCAGATCCTATAGGGATGGGGAACTTCTTCTCTCCTTCAGACACTGTATGTGTGCTCCCACCATAGCTTCTGGACTTTGTTTGTTTGGCTTTAATGTTTAACTCCCTGAGATTCCTCTCATGAGAACATCTTTTCTCCTCCAGGGTTAGCTTCTTTTCCATTTCAAGCATGGCCATTTGTAGCCTGAACTCTCTATGTGCCTTTCTGTTCACCAGCTCCTCTGCGGATAGACCATCCAAGTATACACTGCTTCCTCTCAGGCCACTCAATGTTTCATTTCCTTTTTTTCATATGCTGCTACTGCCAGTGTGTACCACTACTACTACCACCACACTGATGACATTTCATCCGTCCAGGATTCCATAGCCAACCTTAATCGCCATTTGCCATCCAGCCAACCCTGTTCCAAGCCTATTCTCAAACACGAATCACAGGTCAGATAAGCATTTTGGTTGAGGAATAATAATGTAGTAGGAGGAGAGGAGAGTCTGACGGTAGTACTAGTAAAGTAGTAGGACAATTGAATTCACTAACTCTGTCAGTGGCACTTTTGTACAAATTTGAGCGATTGGACAAGTTAAATCAACCTGCCGGTTAAGTTTAAGGAAAACAAATGTACAGTTAACCCCCCCTGCCTCCCCCACAAAACAGTAAAAACGTGTGCTATGTTTAAGTTGAAAATAAATCATTATTTTGACCCTAACAAAAATAGACTATACCACAAGACCCGACTCACCCCCCTCCCTAACCCCAACCAATGTCCATGAAATGTCCCGAAGAAAAGTTCCAAAACCCCAACGCCCAATTCTCACCCCCCCAAAAGTCTTTAAAAAAGGGGCAAGGGACAATCTCTCCCTCTCTACTTTCTCCGGCGCTGTCCTGTGGCCAGGTGGTCATGCAGCTCTCTCCGGAGGTCCTTGAGCTGGGCTTTCTGCCTCGCCACCTCCTGCTCAAGGTAAGCCACTCGCAGGGTCAATCGGTGCATACGAGCCTTGCAGGTACTGTGGGGGGCAGCTGTTGTTTTCGCTGCTCGGCGGCGGCGGGTGGCTGCCGGAGCACGGAGCCGTACCGCTGGAGTATTGCGCTGTCTGTATGACCCTGGGGCAGCGGAGGAGGATGCAGCTGTTGTGGATGTTGACTGAGAGTCCTCCTCCTCCTGAGCCACCAGCCGCCGATATTCGGCGACAATTGCCTCCATCTTCCGTTGCCGGGCCCGGATAGCCAATTCCTTGCTTGTTAGTTTAGGAGTATCTATATGAAGAAAGAAAAACATACTGTAACCAATACTCTTTAAGATTAACACAAAATATTTCAACAGAAAGTTGTGTCACAGTAGCACTAGCAGCGTGCAAGCACAGTACATAACATTTGTGGCATGTATCTAACCTCCCACTTCGTCGGCCTCTGCTGTAACATTAGTGGGAGTTTCAGGAATTCTACTAGCACTATATGGACTCACTACATTAGACATTAGACTCAGACAGTAGACCAGTCTTCTTCTTCTCTCTTGTTTAGCGAAATTAGTACGTAAACTTGTGGAAACCGGCATAATGCCAGCGCAGTCAGCTTGCGTCCAAGAAAAACAGATGCAAGCCATGATGACGGAGACTTGCGTTACTGTTACCAGTCCAGTACATGTAGGTGGTGAAGCTCTTACTTTTCTATTACGGGTGGCACTGGCCATACTCTGTTACCAGAGCTACTGCTCAATTAATTTAACTTTCACCCAGCCTGCCCCTGACTACTATGAAAGGAACATGAAGAAGATAAATAATATGATCATCTATCCCGTCACAGGATATTTGCTTATATAAGGGATGACTTTAGGTGCTTTGTTTTATTGATAGAGTGAATCCCGATAGGCCACACATGAATGATAGAGTTGTAAAAAAATTATTAACAGAGGTAGTGAGAGGTCCCCGTAATCGCCGGAGAAAGGCACTTGTGAGTTGTGACTTGACTTCAGAATGTGAACTATACAATATAGATACACAATATATGCTGTGCTTCCAAACTACTGTTAGTCAAGGGAGTATTCTGAAAAATTACAACTTTCCTTGGTTTTGCTACTCTGGCACGGATGTGCGGTGTTACATGCTCTTCAAAGTAACACTCTTTATCCAGTGACCGTCTACTCTGTCATCAAACATCTATGCTATCTATGAGGAAGATACCATCCCGGCATCCATCCATTCAAAGTAAATGTCAATCATGCTTCTTAATGTCTCAACTGGACAAACCTTACTTTTTCTCACTGAAAAAACACCCTTTTTATTTTATTTTGTAAACCGCCAGCCATCCATCCATGATTGACTTGCATTTGAATTTGAACCAAAGGATTTATTGCGCATACATACAGTTTCTGTTTCACCCACCCAGGCAGTCCTCTTTTCTTTCTCCTTCCACCCATCCTTGCTTCAACCGGCCATGCATCAGATTCCTACAAGCCACCTCTGCCTGCATTCAAAAACACGTATCATTCTTTGGCAGTCATAAATGTAACTCGCTCCTCCTTCCTCCTTCCTTACACCCTTCTTTCCCTTTTTGTTCATCCCATCCATCAAGTTCATCTCTGATCTGACTTGGCTTCTCGATCAAACTTTCACAGCTGAGTTGAAGACAGATTTAGAGGAGGCCATTGGTTACTCGTCAACTACTGCTATTGCTAATGCGAAGTCAAGGGTGACTGTCTTCTACCTGGTTGATAAAAACCGAGGGGCATATTATCAAGGGGGTTTATCTCCGCTTTTTTGGCTTTAAAAGACAAGAAAGGGGAGATAAAATTATCTCCCTATTACCTAGCTGTCGCTAACACCAGTTAGCGACAGCTAGTAGGAGATAGCGACCATCTTGGGCCCCACTTTGCATGTCAGTGATATTTATCACTAATGACATGCAAAGTGGGCGTGCCAAGATGTTAGCGACTGGAAACAGTCGCTAACATCGCTATCTCCTATTACCAACTTATGGAGATATATTTGCGCTAAGCGCGAATATCTCCAAAAGCTAACACCTGCCCTGAGCAGTTCTTAGCCATGTTATTCAATGGGAGGTGGATAACATGGCTAAGAGCATTAGCTCGATAATGCATGAATATCGCTGACTTTTCAGCGATATTCATGCATTGCGGCCGAGTTTTATCGCATTTGCGATAAACCTTGGTAATACCAAGGTTTATTTGCAATAAAAATCGCCGCAGCTCAGCGGTAAATTTTTGTCTCTAACCAAGCAATAGCGATAATTATCGCTATTGCTTGGTAATATGCCCCCTAGTTCTAAATTTGTAAGTCTTCTTAACAGTAAAGTGTACTTGCACTGTACAACATATACACCCCTGCAGAGAGCCTACTCTGCAATCTCAATAAGTAAGGAATATAATAGCTTACCACTGGCCGCTACTACAGTGGCATCCCCCACAGCAGTTCCTGCTGGCTGTGGCACCGCATCAGACCCTGGAGTGCCCACCTCCGTGCTGGCCCCGTCACTGGTGGTTGGCTGTGCCGATGGTGTTACGCCTAGAAAAAACATTTAATATTTTTAGATGCCATATACACCACTCCCTATTTTGTCTAGGAATGAAAAAATATGTTACCACATAAACAAATTTAATTATTTGTGACTCTCTAGTCTAAACTAAAAATTCCCCCTTCGTAAGGGGAGGGTGTTTTTTATTTATGCTTAGCCATAACATGCTACACTTTTTGGCACAACTGATGAATGCTTGCTTTTTAACACGCACCATTTTTCTCGTAACAGACTGAAGCTTCCCTTCTACGAACAAGAGCAATATGTTACTCGGAGTCGTCATCATCACCACCAAGACTCTGTGGTTTTTGGTCATGAGTGAGTGAGCGAAAGGGTTTGCAATTTGCAAGCATGAGTCCGTGACTCTGAGAGGTCGGGACTCTGACTCCGTAGTCTTATGTTCTGGGTTGTATAATCATTGGGGATCATCGCTGCATTTGGGAGCTAAATAATGACTCTGACACACTAGCTAGTCAGTAAGGAGATTGGGGATTCAACTTCTGGTATGACTGAGGTATTTGGAAAGTCTAACTGCGCCTATTATCACCAATGCCCTATTTCTGGTCCATGGTTCTGTATGTGCAGAATAGTCCCTGCAACAGTAGTAGTATGTCCTCCTATCCAATAAAAAAGTAAACTAGTATCTTATTCTTGGTGGCCATTGACATGTTATTGTTGGGAATTGTCAACGCATAAACATTTAGAAGACTTCAATAGACATTATGGACAACCCAGAGGACTGCACTCAGTGCCTAGAGCTATTGCTGAATAGGAGTTTTGTTTAACACCTTTTGCCAACTGTGCAAGCTTAGCTAGCTACACAGGCAGACTAATAAAATAGTAGTAGCACAGAGAGTCATAGTAGAGGCAGGATAAGAATTTAGAAACAGTCTACAAGAAGATCAAAGACGATTTAGGAAAAAATAGAATTATGATGAACGTTTGGATTAAATAGGTGCTGTAAAAGTTAGGGAAGTATAATTATTAATATTAACAGGAAAACTTACTGGGGCCAGCAGAAGAGCCCTCGGCGGACCAATCCTGGCCTTCCTGCTCCGCTGGCGCCACCACCGGCACCTCTGTCCTCTTGCCCCTGGGAGGAGCTATGTCCATTTCGGTGAAATAAAAAACAATTGCGCTAAATTTATTGACCTATCTGATGTGGTCTACTAGGATATTAGTATTGCTGGATTCGCGGACCGTCTACTTTGAAAGTTATGTAACTCACTAAACCAACTACAAAAAGGTTCTACTAGGACTGGCAGCACTCAGCAGCACGCGAAGTGACAGACACAGTCCGTCATGATTGCAGAACACTAAAAATGTCCTACTAAATAACAAGTCATAATATACTCACCCTATCAATCCACCACCACTATCTCTTCTTAGTGGCAGGAATACAAAGGAAGGACTGGACTTGAGCCTCTAGTCTCTAGCATTACGCAGTTCTGTAAAGTACACTCATACATAATCACTCAAGCCAAATGGGCACACAATTGAAAACAAGTAAGCATAGTAGCACCGCCACTGACTGAGCAGGCAAGCCCCTGCAATAATAGAAGCTTTTGAAACATAATTTACCTGCAATGTAATAGGCAGCATTCTTGCTGAGCATGTGGTTACCACAGACCATATGGACAGTCAGCCAGAGGCTAGGCCAGTCCTCCAACGCCCCCGTCTGACGCAGCATCCAAACCACCATAATTTGCCCTCTGAGCATCATGGTCATCCACTGGGGCCAGAATACACCATCACTTGCACCACTTGAGTTCAATAACATCCGACCTTTGAATTTTGCTTGTCGTCCAAAGGGACTATTCTTTCCTTTGTGACTACCCCCTTCCATGACACTTACTTATAACAAGCTGATGGAGGTCCACCTCTCCTTGATCCTTCAGGAAGTGTTTGCCAAAGGGGCTATGAAAAGGGTGCCTGAATCAGTTGTAGGTCTAGGTTTCTATTCCTGATACATCATCATCCCTTCCTAAACCTGAGCCTTCTCAACCTCTCTCTGAAAAAGGAGAAATTCCAGATGCTCAAGCTTGCTCTAGTCCTGTCCGCCAGGAGACTGCATTGTAGCGATGGACTTCCATGGTGCCTATTTCCACATCCCCGTCCTACCTGCCCACAGACGTTATCTGCAATTTACAGTGGACCAAGAGCACTTTTAGTTTGCGTGCTCCCCTCCAGCTGTAGCAGGACCCTTGTGTGTTCACAAAACTGATGGCAATGGTAGCAGCTCAGCTGAGGTGGTCAGGGGTTCCAGTCTTTCCCTACCTAGACGATAGGCTGATGTAGGCAGGTTCGACCTAATCAGTTGTTTCCCAACTCTACACTACAGCTAATCTTCTGCACTCTGGTTCACTATCAACTCGAACTCAGACTCTCCCTTTCATTGGAGCTGTTCTGGACACATTTCAGCTTCAAGCATATACTTCCAACAGTGAGTACAGGGTATTCAGACTATGATACTGATGTTTCTGCCTCTATCCTTCATTTCGGTGAGAATTATCTTGTGGTTGTTCAGTCTCATGCATCATCATCATGCTTTTAACTTATGCATGCTGGCCATTGTACCTGAAGACCCAGTGGGCACAGCATCAGGGGAATCTTTCCTACATGGACCAGATCCTGAGGGAATTACAAAAGATCTACAGTGGTGGCTATCAAACCGCAATTGGGTCCGTGGTAGATCAATCTCTCTCCCCCACTGAGACCTGACTGAGGTGACAGATGTGTCAATCCTGGGCTGCGGCAGCCACCTCGGAGATGTGGATAGCAGAGGACTCTGGTCTCTGGTGGAATCTGGACTCCACATTCACCTGTTAGAGCTTCGGGCAATCTGTTTGGCACTAAAAGATTTTCTTCCTTTAAGAAGGGGACGGCTATCACAGGTGTTCACGGCCAACACAACTGCCATGTGGTACTGCAACAAACAAGGCGCGTGGGGTTGTGGAACCTATGTTTAGAGGCCTTCACCCCTGGACATGACTGGAAGACCACAGCATTTTCCCAGGGGTTAAACACCTGGCAGATTCTCTGATCCCAAGAGCCAACGCACTCAGCCGATGTTGCCTAGCATATCACAAATGCAACAACAGAAGATGGATGGAATGCTTGAATTAATCTGAGCCACTGGCAATTACTCGGGCCAAATCCTAATCTATCGTTTTTTGCCCACCATAAGACCTCACTTTGAACCCAGCCCTATGCAGATTAATCTTGACCCAAATTTTATGGGAAATGTCCAGTCCTATGTGCTAAGCCAGGTTCATTTTAAACAGGAGTACAAGCAACCTAGTATCAGTTTCAGCCTTATAATGGGCTCTGCAGCCAGGTATAATTTGATTCCAGTGGAACAGTGAGCATGGGACCCATATTTAAGCAAATCCGTTGCATTTAGGGTGTCATCTGCAACAACAAAGGGATGGATGGAATGCTTGAATTAATCTCAGCCACTGGTAATCACTCGGGGCGCATCCCAATCCATAATTTTTTGCCCATCATGCCACGTCAGTTTGGACCCGGCCATATGCAAATCAGTCTTGACCTTGCTCCAGTGGAAACAGTTAAGCCTGAACAGCCAAACCAGGTCTTCCCTGAACTGGAATACAATCAACCTAGTTGTTCCGGCCTTATTATGGGCTCTTCAGCCAGATATTGCTACTGCCCAAGTAATTACCAGTGGATGAGATTAAGTCAAGCATTCCACCTATCACTGTTTTGTATACTTACAAAGGGCCACAAATGGTGTCTCCACCCAGATGTGACACAAGGTCTCTTTCAAGTATGGGGAGAAATTGGTTAGATCTGTTTGCCTCCGCTGAGAACATGCAACATCAGCAGTTTCTTGCGCTGGAGTTTCCACGGCTGCTCTCACCCGGAGACTCCTCTATGCCTTTCTGGCAATATCACTCCAGCCCAAAGTTCTAAAAAAAAATCAGAAATTACCGGGCCCAAGTTGTTTATGTGGCCCTGGATTGGATACTATCCAGAGCTGTCAAGCATGAGCATTGGTCCTTCAATCAGGCTGCCTCCTTTGGCAGGATCTTCTGTCGCAGCAACAGCATAGGGACCTACACCCAACCCTGACAGTGCTTCGCCTTCCCTCATGGAGATTGAGTTTTGATAGTTGACAGCTTTGTTTTGACCTTCCACTCTTAGTCTGCAATGTTCTCCTGGAAGCCAGACGCCCGCCACCAAAACGATATATGTCTGCCATAGTAAGTTCATGGCATGCTGTGCAGATAAGCATGTTGACCCTGTATCCGCACTCCTTTCCTAGGACTCTTAGTGATTCTGTTCTTGTCCATGAGTATTCAGCCAAGAGCACCTTAAAAGGTTACCTTTCTGCGATTTCTACCTTTGTGTGATTGCCATATCTGCCACCCCTTTTCAAATCCTCTATTGCACATAGGTTCTTAAAAGACCTCCAACACATGTTCCCACCCCGCTCTTTATTATGCCTAAGTGGGACCTAAATCTGGTTCTCACTTTTTTGATGTGCAATCCCTCTGAACCACTCTACAACTGACCACTCAGACTTCTTAACATTAAAATGGGCTTTGTAGTGGCAATAACATACGCCCAGAGGGTCCATGAGCTACAGGCACTCTCTACGCATCCTACATACATCACTGTCCTCCCTGACAAACTGTTCTGCGAACTAAGACACCTTTCTTACCGAAAGTGGTGACCCATTTTCATGTAGGCCAATCCATCAATCTGATTACCTTTTAAGCTCCCCCTCACTCTTCAAAATAAAGGGAGAGATTCCACAGACTGGGCTCAAAAAGGGCAATGTTGTGTCATCTTAATCGCTCTAATGAGTTTCGGGTGGACAATCAACTCTTCGTTGGGTTTGTTGGAGCCTAGAACGGGAAGGTGGTGCAGAAGCAAGCCATTTCGCGATGGATAGTTCTCTGCCTCAAAATCTGCTATGCACTGGCCAAAAAGCTACCCTCAGAGAGTTTGAACACTCATTCTACTGAATTCAGTTTACATCGGTCCTTCGGTTCTTTAAAAAGTAGGCAAAATCACATTATTTTGTCCATCATGAAAGCTGGTGAACATGTTTGACTTTATTCATGGCAGAGTTTCGGAGCATCCAATTATTGACTCCATGCTGTGAGAAATCGCGTAGGAGATCTTTGATTAGATTTCTGGCACTAGCGAAGGACAAGGCTTGTCTACACATGGCAGTAGAGTGGTGCACTCACAATCTTGCACAACAGCATGAACATTCCTGCTACAGGAGCCTTTTTCCAAACTTCACCATTTTTACCCTGGCAACATATTAAAAAAATAATTACACAGAGTTACAAATCATCAAGCGTCCCACATTTGCACAGCCCTAGTGTGTCCAATCCTATAAGGGACACCATGCTTTGGGGCCCATTAGGATGGTGGGCAGATTGCCCCCGCCAGGCTGGCGGTAGCCATTGCCGGCCTGGGGGGTCAATCCGCCTGCCATCCTCACATAAATGACCCCCGCCATATTAGTATAGCGGGGGGACTGCGGCAGACGGAAAGACGGTCTGACGCTTTTCCGCCCCGGTCGCCTTGTGGCCGGGGCGGAAAAGGTTTAATATGGTGGCGGTGTCTATTAGACACCGCCAGACATATTACCATGGGCTTAGTTAGATGCCTTTCCCGCCACGGAAAGGCATGCGGCCTTCACTCTGGTGCCCCCTGCGGGCCTCCAGAGTGAAGGAGAGGTGGGGGTGCACACGGGGGGTACCTGTGGTACCCCCCCTATATTTGCATTAACAAAGCGGAAGGCACCACGCGGTGCCTGCCGCTTTGTTAATGCAAATGCATTCGTGCATTTTTAGCATTGTGGCGGGCGGTGCCGAGAGCACTGCCCGCCACAATGCTAAAAATGCAGGATGCACCACAGTGGCGGGCGCATCCTAATGTCCCCCACGGGACCCCCGCCCTTATGGCGGGTGGTCCCAATACCCGATAGGATGGCGGGCGGACTAAGTCCGCCCGCCATCCTAATGACCCCTGTAGTGTTTCTTGAAAGCCTGCAACAATTTACTTGTTACATGGTACCTTTATTTTTCCAGAAATAGTGGCAAGTAAGTGATCTTAGATTGATGCACACAGTAAGGTATGCCATCAACCACTTGACCCCTGCAAATATGCCTAAAAATGTGTGTTTTGCGTTTTGTCTATTTCCACATTTGTATTGAGACTAGTATGAATTATCTTTCCCTTCAACTTCCATATGCAACTCCAGCTGCCTGTGTCATGTTAACACAATATTACATTTTATTGTACCTAAGGTAGCAGTTCCATCGGCCGGAACCATTGAATTGAGATTCTTCCCAACCTCTGCAAATTAAACTAATTCCAAATTTAAACTCAGAGGACAAAACTTCCGATTTTTGCAGCACATACTGTTTGCTTTAATGCAAATTATCCCTTGGTGCACTATTCTGAGTAAAATTCAACATGGCACCACTTTTCTGTCCTCGGACACTGTGGATGTCCCAGACAGGGGTGTGCTTAGGGAAATGAGCAGTTGCCTCTTCAACCACGCCAAATTGGTTCTAGGATCAACTTCCCCTCCCACCGAGACTTGCACCTAGCTGGCTACTGAATGCTCAGAGAACAAAGAGTTCTCTTTTCCTGGTCTCTCTTAACGCTTAAGTATGAATGAGCAGGCCTCCCTTTGCTCCCTTTCAAATTGATGAAGTACCTGAGGAGTCACATACCTCACACCCTGGTCTTCCTGCCAAAAGCCCTCTGCCATTGAATCTGTTCGGGGAGCAGTTTTTACACCACAGTAAGGGAAAGCACTGGCAAGGGCTGGCTGGTGCTAGGCAAACACTAATTTCAGGACGAAAAGTTTACCTTTTTAAAAGTCATTCATTAAACATCCAACTTCATCATTGAATTGGATTATTAATAAATATTAAAACAGTGGTTGAATAATTTCTGTAGTTTATCCCAAAGCAGAATCTGCCGAAATAATAATATATCCTAACTTAATTTTTTCTCATAGGAGCAGGTAAATCTGTTTCAGTGAAAATAGCTTTTGAAACTAGTCATGGTATAAACACTAAATTCTTGTATGTACTACTTTTAATTACTAGGCTTTCTATCTTGTGAGCTGCAAAGTCAACATAAGGATAACATATGTAATATTTAAAAGTAGGAATCTCTCCTGTCAAAAACAGGCATTTTGTCAGGTTTGTCTGTGGGTTGAATGCTGCAGCCGTCAATGTACACAGATAGGCCTGAGGTCATGATGCCTTTGTCCGTCGTGAATCGAACAACATGTGCTGCTGTCTAAAGAGAACATTTCATGTTCTAAGACATTGGTGTACTTGAATGCACCATATACTATGGCCTTAGTGCAAAGGTAAATATGCCAATTGGGGATTAGCCAATTTAAATGTGTTTTAGGAGTTAGAGAACATACACTGTACACTGAACAACAGTGCTCTGACCTAGGGTGCAAAGATCCAAATCCAGCAATAACACTCAACATAAAAATGGATATGATCATGCAGAAAGAGGGCTTTTATCACAGGAAAAATAAGTAGCACTTCAGGAGCATGGTTTGCTATGAGCTCCGCCTGTGTGCCAAAGAGTGTGTAAAGAGCAGCAGTCTAGCAGATTGGCAGCCCATGTAGCAGAATAGTGGTGCTTCTTGGAAGAGTATCCACAGGTGCAGAGGTATACAGCCGGGTGGTGTCTGAGGTCCGGTATGTATACACAGTTATTCCTTTGAATTGGGGAGCAGCTTTTAGAGACATGCCTTTGAAGTGCACATATGCCCTGCCATCCTGACCCTGGCACCAGACCAACTGCAGGGGTATAAATCACTTTGTATTGAATCAGGACACATCCTACTTGAGTGTATGGAGGGCAGTGCCATGCTCTTGCCTCTCATGTTGCCAGTGATGGCCCATCCAGTCACACCTAAGCTCCCTATTTTGTATGGCTGTCTAGGAGGAACACACAAAGACCATCTGTCACCCAAACCCCGTCATGTGACCCAGAAACAGGCACCAAATGACTAAGGAAAGAAAATGCCAACTTTCTAAAAGTGGCATTTTCTGAATTCCAAATTAAAACCCAACTTGACCATAAGTTTTCATTTTGAATTGTGATTCTAGAGACACCAAACATGAATAGATTACCTGTTCCCATTCGGAAATTACCTGTATAAAATATAATAAGGTAATTCCAATATTATCCTAGGGACCAGGTAGGCCTTACGGTGGTGAAAAACAACTTTAAGAGTTTTGCACTATTAGGACATGTAAAACTCAAAAGTATATGTTCCACTTTTTTAATACATTGCACTCTGACCTGTGGACTGTTTAGGACCTACCATAGGGGTGTCTCATATTTATTAGAGAGGAAGGTTTAGGCCTGGCAAAAGATTGATTTTGCCCGGTCAGAATGGCATTTTAATACTCATGAAATATTAGGACGGCGGTGGGTCTTGAAATCTGTCCGCAGCTTTTCCGCCGCGGTCGCCTTCCGACCGCGGCGGAAAAGCTTTAACATGGCTTTAACATGGCTGGCGGTGTCTATCAGACACCGCCAGCCATATTAGGATGGCGTAAGATGTGTGCTTTTCCGCGGCGGCTTTTTCGCCGTGGAAAAGCATACGGACCTTCAGCTTTATTTCGGCACATTAACCATAAAAGCATATAAATGTCCACAGTACTTAAAAAACTAGAGTTAAAAATTAATAAAAACATTAATGCAATTCTTCCATTGGATCACCGTACACATGAACAATGGCCATAAAGTGCTAGTGCGAATAATATGTGCAGTTATTAGATCAAAACCATACTAAAGACCCACACACATACAGTAAAGTAACTTATTAAAAAAAAGATAAAAACTTCATTATTACTAAAATTACAATTAAATCTGTACAATCATGGGACATATGATTAATACATCTCATTTGTTTCTAAGAAAAAGGGAGGAACCATATACTGAGTTCAACCGTTAGCGATCCAGCTGCAAAAACGTCCTTCTAATGCACCACATGGAAAATAAGTAATGGGAGACTGAATAGACAATTGGGAGGTGCAACTCGGTTTTGAGTATCCTAAAAGCCTCATTAGAGTGTCTTGTACCCATATTCTTACATACTTGTACTAACAGCGTCGCCTGGGTATCCTGTAAGAGTGGCAGTGGAATAAAACGTGCACCTCCGTTTCCTCCACTTCACCACAAGCAGGGCATTCAATCAAGTCATGGCCCCCCCAATTTTTAACAAATGAACGAAGGGGGAGGACCCCATATCTAAATTGCAGAAACAATTTTTTGGCCAACGCTGGTTGAAAGCTATCCAGAATGGTCTCAG
Source organism: Lissotriton helveticus (assembly GCF_964261635.1). Classification (NCBI taxonomy): domain Eukaryota; kingdom Metazoa; phylum Chordata; class Amphibia; order Caudata; family Salamandridae; genus Lissotriton; species Lissotriton helveticus. Next base: position 303,310,958 of record NC_136062.1, read on the forward strand.
CCCAATAGGTACTTTTAACTGTAAGAAAAGCATTAGTCAGGCGACCAGTTGCACCATTAGTCATCAGATTGGACAGCCGAAATTCCCTGTAGGCCTCAACCAGGGCCTTTCTAGAAATAGATTGTGACACAATTCGAGGCTCCCTCCACAGATCCACCCATCCCAATTACACACATAGCAACTTTAAATGCCTCAACCAAAGTATCTTGCCCACCCCATTCAGCCCCAATATCTCAGTAAATCCTCTCTATACGGGGCTAACTCAGAAGTGCTCCATAAGCGTCTCCAAAAGGTTAGCGGTCTTAGTGCAGCTTGCTCACAGATAGACCTAATTACCAGATCCATTCTCAATGTAATTAGGGGTGTACTTATTGGCAGGCTAAAGAGCTGTCTAATGAACGCATTCTCTGTGCGTTCAAGAGTTAATCAATCAATCAATCATAGCATTTTTATAGCGCGCTACTCACCCGGAGGGGTCTCAAGGCGCACAATGCCCCCAAATTTCTGCACCATAAAGTGCAGCACTTCTTGCCTATGCCCTATAGGTTTCCATGGGCGGAAGAACCTGCTTTTGTGTTGCTTTTTAAAAAAAAATTTGGATGCCTCCCGAAACCTGGGTTAATTTCAAGTTATATAGAAAAACAACAATGAGAGCAAGGGTTATGTTCACCGAGGGTGAACGGGGAGTACTCCTGTACCCCTGGGTATAACTACAGAAAAACAAATGAAGGAGTACCACCAGCAAGGATTCGCAGGTTGCTATGGGGGTAGAAGGTTTTTTCCAAAATGGAGAAAGTCTCCTTTTGTTAGAAACCCCTCACTCATCACCTAGTGATGACATGCTTCATCATCGGGGTCCACCCTAATGACCTAGCGTCATCAGGGTGTGCTACAACACCTGATTGCAGTGGAGCAGGTTGTGAGTGATGGTGCGTGAGAAAAAAGGGGGGTAAGTGTGTTAAAAATTGTCCTGGTTTGAACTTGAGAAAAATAAAGATTTTTTATTAGCAAGCAACTGGACAATGTTAAAATCGTGGCGAGATAAAGTGAGGGCCGTGATGAGCCCGTGTATCTCTCTATGTGTTGGGTCTACATGTTTCAACCTTAGAGGTTATAATGAACCAGGTTTTCGTCAGGACCTTAAAACCAAATTGGTGGACGGTCTGCGTCCCCTAAAAGACGCACCCAATCCTACCAAATGGGACCACTGTGTGGCAAAAATGTGCCTGTGGTATCGGCTCGCACCACACTGGGTGAGCTCTTAAAAATCAAAAAGCCTGTAAAAGAAAATGCGGACAAATGTCACATATTAAGCGTATTTACAAGCCTGTAACGTAGTGCAGTGCTTCAACGTAGTGCCTGCATGCTGTCTATCCCCATAAACTAGTGATTCAATGGTAGATTCAAATTTTTAGCATTACTGGTATATGGCTCAACTACAACATACTTTAATGGGAGGAGGGATGTGAAAGTGCACAATGAGGGACGGTGCAAATTAACCGCAACTTGCACACTGAGTACCAAAAGTGCTGTGATTGTGTTGGTCTATTCACAACTTTCACGCAATTCAGTGAATAAACAATGCGCGGTTCATTACCACTGCGCCGTGCTGACTCGCATATCGAATATTTTGTGCGAGGCTATATCCATTAGATAACACATGTACTGTCATGCTAAATTGTACCACACAAAACAAAGCAAACACGCCAGAGACACGTGACAGACAAATAAAAAAAGAAACTAAGGCTCACTCTCGATGGAGTGTTCGAGGACTTCATAGGGCAGGGGAGGTTACTCTCGTGACCAAACGTATTCTGCAAGAGATAGTTTTGAAATGGGGCGTTATTCCGAGATAGATCGGTTTCAGATCGGCGGAGCTGTGTCCTGTGCGCGTTAAGTGGCGCTCGGTATCTAAATGCCGCCCTAAATGAGGGGGGGGAGGATTTTACTTACAGTTTGCCGGCGAGGACTCTGTCTGATAACCTACTACCTTCTCCGCCCTGCTAGTAGTGGGCTGGGCGTAGGCATGAGTAGATAACTCCGACGCGCTACCGTGATGGGCGTGGTTAAGCCGCGATCACGTGCGCGGTATCTAGGCATCCAAATGAGTTGCGATGGTGGCTGCACTGGGTCATGGGAGCACAAGACAGTAATGAGTTTGATCCTGGGGTCTGCTAGATTACTAGCAGTACCGGGGAAAAGAGAAATTTCTTTGGTAGGAGTCATTTGCATGAAAAAAACGGAAGGTTTAATTTATGTAGTCACAAATGTGCAAAACAACGTGTAACCCAGAGCCAGTAGGGAAAGGGTTGTCAGAATGCTGTTGGCACTGATATTGTTAAGTGTCTAAGACACGGGGGCATAGATTAATAGGGTTCAAAAGAGGGAGGGGGCACATTTTAACCTTAAAAATGTGCTGAAGTGAGCCCAAATGATGGGAGTGAACTACGGGAATTACTCAATCAAATAGATTGGAGGCAGTCTTAGTATAGGCAGGTATAGAGTGGTTGAGCATAAGTTAATGTGAAAGTACTGTGGCCCAAGGGATATTATCATTCAGGCCATTAATGTGGGTGGAAAGCCTGTAGACCCAACGCTGTTCCTTTTCGTGTAACATTTTTTGGGAATTTGGTCCACTCGGGATCTGTTCGATGACAGTCCATCTCATGTCATTTGGGGTGTGGTTAGCCCCCAGGAAATGGTCTGTCAACTTGGTGGCGTTCTTTCTGCAGCGTATTGTGCTGCGATGCTCGCAGATACGTTGTTTGACCTTCCTGGTGGTCATGCCAATGTAGTTCTTGCCGCATGTGCATGTGATCATGTACACCACATTCGCGCTGTTACAATTCGTGTGTTTGCGCTGTTCCCATACTTTGCCTTCTTCAAGATTCAGAGTTTTTGTATTCTCAGTCAGATGACATACACTACAATCCCCGCACTTGAAGTGTCCGGTGATCGGCGGTAGGTTCCACAGATTGGTAATGCTGGGGTTGTGGTTGTGGATTTCAGCTTTCAGTCTTGTATTGACAAGGCTGTCTTTTATGCTTGGTGCCTTTTTATAGGAAAAGAGCGGTTTGTCCCATTTGAACATGCCTGTGTTGAGTATTTGCCAATGTTTGTTAATGGTCTTACTCACTTTGTTGGATATGGCATTGTACGTTGTGACACACGTGAGGGGGGCTGAGTCATTTCGTATCACGTTTTCTTCTAGGAGCGCATCTCTAGGTTGATTCCTTGCTCGTTTCTGGCACTTGTCAATTATCCTGTTGGGGTATCCTCGTTGTTTCAATTTGTAGGTGAGATCTTGTGCTTGAAGCTTATAGTCCGATAGTTTGCTGCAATTGCGCCGTAACCTCAGGTATTGGCCATATGGTAGGTTTTCCCTGAGTGGACGAGGGTGGAAGCTCTCGTACCTTAGTAAATTGTTCTTGGCAGTAGGCTTGAAATGCGTTTTGGTAGTCAATTCCTGCCCCTCCTTTTTGAGTTCTATGTCCAGGAAGACCATATGTTTTTTGTCATAGTTGTGAGTGAATCTGAGGTGGGGGTCTCGGGTGTTGATCCAGGTGGTAAAGTCTTTAAGTATTTCCTCAGGCCCTTGCCAGATTGCTATGACGTCGTCAATGTACCGACGCCAGAACTTGATATGTTCCATGTAAGGGTTATCTTCAGTCAGGATATGTGTCTCTTCAAAATCGTGGACGTATAGTCCGGCTATGCTTGGAGCAAAAACACTGCCCATGGATGTACCACCGATTTGGAGGTACAGGGAACCCTCATATTCGAAGTAATTTCTTTTGAGTGCAAGAGTGGCAAAACCTAGATAAAGGTTCAAGAAGTGAACCTATTCCTGACACGATCGGCCTTCCCGGTGGGGGTATTTTTCCTTTGTGCATTTTTGGCACTATGTAGAAATATGGAATTTTGCCATCCGTTTTGCAGAGGTAGTCTGCTTCCTGTTTCGAGATCCCTCCAGAGGCCTCTGTTTTGTGACTTTTTTCTAAAACCCATTGTGCAATCAACATCAACATACCTGAAAGACACTAAAAACCTGTTGACACTCCTGAACAACATACGAGTAGATGATGAAACTATCCTACTCAGTTTTGACATTGAGAGCCTTTATACAAGTATACCTCAAGATGCCACCCTGAATGTCCTTCAAACCATATTGGATAAGAACAACTGGGAACACCGAACACCTAAAACATTCAACTTACAGTGTGCCACTCTTGCACTCAAAAGAAATTACTTCGAATATGAGGGTTCCCTGTACCTCCAAATCGGTGGTACATCCATGGGCAGTGTTTTTGCTCCAAGCATAGCCGGACTATACGTCCACGATTTTGAAGAGACACATATCCTGACTGAAGATAACCCTTACATGGAACATATCAAGTTCTGGCGTCGGGACATTGACGACGTCATAGCAATCTGGCAAGGGCCTGAGGAAATACTTAAAGACTTTACCACCTGGATCAACACCCGAGACCCCCACCTCAGATTCACTCACAACTATGACAAAAAACATATGGTCTTCCTGGACATAGAACTCAAAAAGGAGGGGCAGGAATTGACTACCAAAACGCATTTCAAGCCTACTGCCAAGAACAATTTACTAAGGTACGAGAGCTTCCACCCTCGTCCACTCAGGGAAAACCTACCATATGGCCAATACCTGAGGTTACGGCGCAATTGCAGCAAACTATCGGACTATAAGCTTCAAGCACAAGATCTCACCTACAAATTGAAACAACGAGGATACCCCAACAGGATAATTGACAAGTGCCAGAAACGAGCAAGGAATCAACCTAGAGATGCGCTCCTAGAAGAAAACGTGATACGAAATGACTCAGCCCCCCTCACGTGTGTCACAACGTACAATGCCATATCCAACAAAGTGAGTAAGACCATTAACAAACATTGGCAAATACTCAACACAGGCATGTTAAAAAGGGACAAACCGCTCTTTTCCTATAAAAAGGCACCAAGCATAAAAGACAGCCTTGTCAATACAAGACCGAAAGCTGAAATCCACAACCACAACCCCAGCATTACCAATCTGTGGAACCTACCGCCGATCACCGGACACTTCAAGTGCGGGGATTGTAGTGTATGTCATCTGACTGAGAATACAAAAACTCTGAATCTTGAAGAAGGCAAAGTATGGGAACAGCACAAACACACGAATTGTAACAGCGCGAATGTGGTGTACATGATCACATGCACATGCGGCAAGAACTACATTGGCATGACCACCAGGAAGGTCAAACAACGTATCTGCGAGCATCGCAGCACAATACGCTGCAGAAAGAACGCCACCAAGTTGACAGACCATTTCCTGGGGGCTAACCACACCCCAAATGACATGAGATGGACTGTCATCGAACAGATCCCGAGTGGACCAAATTCCCAAAAAATGTTACACGAAAAGGAACAGCGTTGGGTCTACAGGCTTTCCACCCACATTAATGGCCTGAATGATAATATCCCTTGGGCCACAGTACTTTCACATTAACTTATGCTCAACCACTCTATACCTGCCTATACTAAGACTGCCTCCAATCTATTTGATTGAGTAATTCCCGTAGTTCACTCCCATCATTTGGGCTCACTTCAGCACATTTTTAAGGTTAAAATGTGCCCCCTCCCTCTTTTGAACCCTATTAATCTATGCCCCCGTGTCTTAGACACTTAACAATATCAGTGCCAACAGCATTCTGACAACCCTTTCCCTACTGGCTCTGGGTTACACGTTGTTTTGCACATTTGTGACTACATAAATTAAACCTTCCGTTTTTTTCATGCAAATGACTCCTCCCAAAGAAATTTCTCTTTTCCCCGGTACTGCTAGTAATCTAGCAGACCCCAGGATCGAACTCATTACTGTCTTGTGCTCCCATGACCCAGTGCAGCCACCATCGCAACTCATTTGGTTGCCTAGATACCGCGCACGTGATCGCGGCTTAACCACGCCCATCACGGTAGCGCGTCGGAGTTATCTACTCATGCCTACGCCCAGCCCACTACTAGCAGGGCGGAGAAGGTAGTAGGTTATCAGACAGAGTCCTCGCCGGCAAACTGTAAGTAAAATCCTCCCCCCCCTCATTTAGGGCGGCATTTAGATACCGAGCGCCACTTAACGCGCACAGGACACAGCTCCGCCGATCTGAAACCGATCTATCTCGGAATAACGCCCCATTTCAAAACTATCTCTTGCAGAATACGTTTGGTCACGAGAGTAACCTCCCCTGCCCTATGAAGTCCTCGAACACTCCATCGAGAGTGAGCCTTAGTTTCTTTTTTTATTTGTCTGTCACGTGTCTCTGGCGTGTTTGTTTTGTTTTGTGTGGTACAATTTAGCATGACAGTACATGTGTTATCTAATGGATATAGCCTCGCACAAAATATTCGATATGCGAGTCAGCACAGCGCAGTGGTAATGAACCGCGCATTGTTTATTCACTGAATTGCGTGAAAGTTGTGAATAGACCAACACAATCACAGCACTTTTGGTACTCAGTGTGCAAGTTGCGGTTAATTTGCACCGTCCCTCATTGTGCACTTTCACATCCCTCCTCCCATTAAAGTATGTTGGAGTTGAGCCATATACCAGTAACGCTAAAAATTTGAATCTACCATTGAATCACTAGTTTATGGGGATAGACAGCATGCAGGCACTACGTTGAAGCACTGTGTTACAGGCTTGTAAATACGCTTAATATGTGACATTTGTCCGCATTTTCTTTTACAGGCTTTTTGATTTTTAAGAGCTCACCCAGTGTGGTGCGAGCCGATACCACAGGCACATTTTTGCCACCCAGTGGTCCCATTTGATAGGATTGGGTGCGTCTTTTAGGGGACGCAGACCGTCCACCAATTTGGTTTTAAGGTCCTGACGAAAACCTGGTTCATTATAACCTCTAAGGTTGAAACATGTAGACCCAACACATAGAGAGATACACGGGCTCATCACGGCCCTCACTTTATCTCGCCACGATTTTAACATTGTCCAGTTGCTTGCTAATAAAAAATCTTTATTTTTCTCAAGTTCAAACCAGGACAATTTTTAACACACTTACCCCCCTTTTTTCTCACGCACCATCACTCACAACCTGCTCCACTGCAATCAGGTGTTGTAGCACACCCTGATGACGCTAGGTCATTAGGGTGGACCCCGATGATGAAGCATGTCATCAATAGGTGATGAGTGAGGGGTTTCTAACAAAAGGAGACTTTCTCCATTTTGGAAAAAACCTTCTACCCCCATAGCAACCTGCGAATCCTTGCTGGTGGTACTCCTTCATTTAATTTCAAGTTAGCCTTGCTGGTCTGCGCTCCCCAATCCATTTTCTCTGTCAGAGTAATACCAAGGTAATCAAACACTGCGACTCTTTCCAGAGATTCACCCTTTAGGATCGGGTTATTACGTGAACTTTTGCCCCCATTAAATACCATAAACTTTGTCTTTTGGATATTAATCTCCAAGCCCCAATGCTTGCAGAAGGCACCAAAATTGCCGAGAGTCCTCTGGATGCCCATAGGGGACTTCGCGAGCAATAACGTGTCGTCTGCAAACATCAGGGCAGGTACACTCCACCCTGCAAGCTTGGAGGCATCAATATTAGAACCCTTATTCAGGTGATCTATAAGCCCGTTAACAAACAAGGAGAAAAGAGTTGGGGCGAGAACACATCCCTGACGAACACCTCGTTCTACTGGGATGGGGGAAGTTAAATTGCCATGTTTGCCATATCTAATTTGTGCATAATTGCCCTCATGCAGACGAGCAATCATATGGCAGAGATATCCCGGGACCCCCATCTCTAAGAGAATCAACCACAACTTCTCCCTGGGGACCAAGTCGAATGCAGATTTTAGGTCTACAAAGATCAGGTATAGACAGCCACATGCATCAACGTTGCCGTTTGCGATTTCTTAATTATGAAAATTAAGGAATCGCAATTAAGAAATCGCAAACGGCTATGCATCAAGAAATCACAATTTATTTTGCAATTTCCTAATTTTCCTTAATTGCGATTTACAATTTGCGAATCGCAATTAAGGAATCCCTTTCCATTGATTCCTATGGGCCTAGAGGCCCATAGGAATTAATGTGAAGGCATTCTCATTTTGCGATTCGCAATTAAGGAATCGCAAAATGAGAATGCAATTTCAAGGGTGCTGGGGGGGTCCAAAGGACCCCCCCGCCCCCTTGAAATGTACCTTTAAGTAAATTTTTCACACACATATGCCCCAAGGGCATGTGTGTGTGTAAAATGAAACTTTCAAAAATGCACTTTTGTGCATTTTTGAAAGTTTTTGCAAATTACCATGAAGGTTAACTTCATGGTAATTTACCACTTCCTATTTGCGATTTCGCAATTTAAAAAAAATCATGCATTGCATTTAAGAAATCGCAAAATTGCGATTTCTTAAATGCAATCACAATTTAAGAAATCGCAAATAAATTGCGATTTCTTAAATTGCGAAAAAAGCAAAAACCTTAATGCATCCTAAAAAAGGGATTTGCATTCGCAAACGGCCGAATTTTGCAATTCGCACCATTTGAAAATTCAAAAACCCTTGATGCATGTGCCCCAGAGTGTCACCCTCAATACCCAGGATCTTCCAGTGAATCATTTGCAGTCTGAATATCTGATCGACTGTCGAACCCCGAGCTCTAAAGCCTGCTTGGAGGGGTGTTAAGATGTTAAATTCCTCCATCCAGCTATGTAATCGCTCCAGTAAAATACTGGCAAATATTTTTTGGGTCAAATCCAGGAAGCTAATGGGGCGATAGTTCAGGGGCAGAAGAGGGGATCCCTTTTTAAAAATGGGTATAATTTCAGCACCAGCCCATGTGGACGGCATAATCATACCCTCCATTATAGCATTAAAGCGCTGGGTCAGATAAGAGGTCCAAATAGTAACTTCACTATAAAAGAGATCTCCGGGTATTCTGTCAAGCCCTGGTGCTTTATAGGGAGCTGTTTCTCCAATGCAATAGTTACTTCGCCGAGTTGTATTCGGGGCCCTGATATCCCCATTGTTTCCAGTTGGCGTCCCCCGCCAATGCTAGAGGCCCATTGACAGAGATGGTATACAGGGGTTTAAAGTGGGCTATCCAGGCATTCTCACTAATGTTAGACTCTATAGCTGATTTATTTGCCTGGATCCCTCATTAACCACGTTCCAGAAAGATCTTAAATCCCGAGCTGAAAGGGCAGTTTGAATATCTTCCCATTTCTGGTTTTCCCAGCAGACTTTTGCCTGTTTCAATTCCCTAGCATAAATGGCCCTTGCCTCTACTACCTCTATCCTTATATTACTCTTAATCGCTTTAACTAGATTTTGTTTAGCAGCTCGGCAATTACTGTTAAACCATTGGTGTCTAGGTTTGACCTGTTCCCTTCCTTTGGATATATTAATAAAAAAGGAAGCCATTTTATCCGGTTTTTGTGGTTAACACAAATGGTTTGGATAGAATCAGCAGCACTAGTTTCGGTAGCTACTCGCTCTGCATTGGCAAGATAGGGGATTATTGACTGGTATAAACTAACTAACTTTACTTGTGATGTTACAAAGTCACCCCAACGAAACCCCCTCCCTCTATTTACCTGTACTAGGGCAGAGTCTATATTCCTAGGTAATTCAACTTTCTTGTTGCCCGGTGTTAAACGAAAATTTATATGTAGAGCGTTGTGGTCGCTATCACTACGGTGGCAGATTTTGAATTCAGAGACTCTATCCCAGCTACTAGTGTCGACTAGAATAAAGTCAATATTGGAGGTGCATCCTAATCTATTGAATGTATGGTTAATGGAGGTACCTACCGTGAAGCGACCATTACAAGCCCAAGTGAAATTTTTAAGCAAAGGGAATTAATTTGTAGAGCTAATGGAGTCCAGGCATTAACGGGGGGAGGTTAGATTCAGGAATAAACCAATGACAATCCTCATCAAGCATATTATCAAGAGTTAAGCCTTTGAGGGGTTCGAATTGGGTATTAAGGTCCGCACCAATTATGATCCGTGTCTTAGAGGGGATTGTCTCAAGAAATACGAACAGGGCATCCAGAGTTGATGAAGTGGAACCTCTGGTCACTGGTCGAGAGTAAACATTAATCAGGGCAACGGGTTGTTCTTCAACAAAGGTGAGAACCACACACAAAATATCCTGGGAGTGAGTTTCTAATTCTTTTGCTCCACAGCCTTATTGTGTGTGCCCACCCAAGTGAACAAACCCCCAGAGGGTCGTCCCTTTCCCGTCGGCACTGCCAATTTACCGAAGATTGCGTAGCCCAAATTTGCTATTTTGGATCTAGCCCATGTTTTCTGGAACATGCAGGCGTCATATTGATCTATGTGTTGACACCACTCAGGGTTATCCAATTTAGAGGGAAGACCCGCTACATTCCATGATACCACCTTCAAAACAGACACTTCTGTAGTTCCCCCCTCATCTTTGTCCATAGAGCTCTGGCGGATGTTACTATCAAATTTATAGGGACCCATCACTGTATTAGTCTTAGTGCTTGGAATTGTGCTCTCGATAAATACGGAGTTGGACGTGAGTCAATCTACTGCATCCAAAGGATCGAACCTATTTGCTACTGGGATGTTATAAATTGAAGGACCAGGGCAAGGATGAAGAGGAACATTATGTTTAAACACCGACCAATCCCCAAATGACTGTACATTTTCCCCCCCCGATATGTCGTGGGATATTCATCGGATAGAAGTATCCAAGGGGGAGCAGTATTATACTTTCTCCATCCCAACGGACGTTGGTCAGCAGGGCATCCCCCAACCATGTATTTCGAAAATTGACCAACACACAATCCCCATTAATATCTTTAGGCCTCTTGCCCACCCAGCCCACCCTACGTATCATCAGGATATCATTTGGATTCCTAATTGGATGGTGTGATTTGGAATTAGTCCAGTGTAAAAATTTATTTTTGAGGTCAACAAAAGATTCCCTTGCCTCCTCCCTCCTTAGCTCTGGTACTCCTGCCAACACAATCACATAGGGGGTAGAGGCTGGGGGGTAGGTTAATACAGGGAAGAACAGGGGCATTAACCAGGGCAGTCACCTGAGAAACGTTCTTTCCATTCAAACCATCTAGAACCTGCCCCTCAGTCATACCACGCCTTTGGCTGCTATTGCAATCATGCACCACCTGCGGTGTTGCAACCCTTTGCTTCCCCCTGTCATTCACTATTGACTTATTGTTGTTACCACCCTGAGGTTCCGTGATTTCGAACCAGACTCCATTTTGTTTGAGTTGTTTGTGACGCCATTTTTGTGTTGCCCTCACGTAGGCCGTGGAGGTAACTGAACGAACAAAGTTGCATGGGCGTCATTGTTCATGTATGCATTAACAGGCCCTTTTCTGACTTGTGAGTGAATTGCAAAGACGCTGACCCCGTCACCTGAAACTGACCCTTTCACGAAGCCAATTTCTCTGGCTGATCGTTGTCTAAAATTGCCAATCAATGTTCAGGATATCGTTAACTTTTAGTTTCTTGCACATATCTTATCCTACTCAACATCTGAATTGTTTCTTTCCTTACGACTTTTTCATGACATGGGTAGTGCTTTCAATTATGGGTTTGTCCGGCTTGTGGATATTGAATTTGGGACAGTCCTAATAATTAACTTTTAGGTTGAGTTACCGTAAATTGGGTTTTTGTTAATGTGATACTCAGTTAGAAAATGTGTCCTATTGGTCAGAATTTTGCGCAGTGGGTGTACATTTGTAATGAGAATATGGTGTATAAAAAGAGATGTCTTGCTCTACGAAAATTGAGCAGTTTCCTGAGTTGTACACCGTGTTGTATTGCTTGGTTTACTGTTACTAGCTGCAGCTAATAAATTTGATCTTTGACGCCATCCAGAAGTATTCCGTGTCTCTGTATTCTAAGACAAGAGAATTCGAAGACTTTGGGTGTGTTCCTGGCACCGCTGGGTTCTAAGAAAACCCGGTTCTTCAGTTGGCGCCCAACGGTGGTGCGACTTCAGCGGTACCAGTCCAAGCCCGAGGATTGTGAGGAGCCATGTGAGGAAATTCTGGAGGAAGGCCGCCACTTCATTGACCCCTGCATGTCGACGTGGACCGAAGGTCTTTTCTGCGAGGCTTCCCGCTTTCCAACGGCTACGAAGGACTGCTGCCCTGACTGTCGCCTTGTCTTGGACCCTTGATTGATCCTTTGTAAAGCGAGACAATAGACGGTCTTCTGGTGGCGTGACAGACATTTTGGTTAAGTATAAGTGGGTCGCTCCCACAACTTTGTTTTGGTTCTTGGTTTTGATTCAGATATTGCAATAGTCGAAGCCGAGCGGCTCGTATATTTACGAGTGTATCGATAGTTGATAACCCCTTGAAGTTTGAAGCTAGATTAGTGAGCTATAAGATGCCTGGTATTAGCAAAATTAGGAAATGGTTTAGTTGTGGTTGCAACAAGGATTCCCGATTGGAGGATTCGTGTCCGATACCTCCAGTTGGAACTCCGACTTATGAGCTCTATTCAAAACACGGAGTGGGTCCTATCATTTATAATGAAGTGTGGGTCCGCTATACAAGGAAAGATGGTGTTTTACGATGGCCCCAACATGGTAGTTTCAAATTAAATATTTTAGATAATCTGGAAGTTGCGCTATTTAGGAAGAAAGCCCGGCCGGCTATGTTTGACTCTTTCCGCCTTTTGGCGTAAGGAAGACAAACAGCGAGAAATTAGGCAAGCAAAGAGAGATAGGAAAGATAAGAATATGTCAGTACTACAAGCTGCTAGGCAGGTTAAGGAAGATGGAGAAGAGCGTGCGAGTGAAGTTTCAGATAGACAGCGTCGCATGGCCAATTGATAAATGTTATCCGGCCTTGCCGTCTTCGCCTCCAAAAGTAATTGAAGATCTTGTAAAAGATCCTTTGATCTCTCATCTACTGAGATTGCCACCCCCTTATGTGCAGGGTGCTACTGCACCTCCATTACCCCCGGTTGTTCCACCCTTTGTTGTTCAACCTCCTGCTGTTGTTCAGCCACCCGGTGCTCCACAGATGGTTTTGCCTCCTACTGCGCAACCCACTCTAGGGTCGCCAGCTTTGCTATCAGCTTTGCCTCAAACTCCTTTGCCTTCTACTTCTGCATCTTCGACTCCTACTGTTCTTGTTCCTACACCTCTTTTGCCTCAAAATACTTATTCTCCTGTTCTTATGTCTGCTTCTTCTCCTTCTGCTCTAAAACGAATGACTGAGACTGTTGTTAATCTGTTGTCTCCATTGATTGGGTCACTGAATCCGACCCCTGTTTCGGAACGTAAGCAGAGTCGTAGTCAGCTTCCTTGTCACGAAGAATGGGCAGTGTTGGATCTTTTGGCTCGTAGAGGGATTTTAAATGCTTCCAGGTATAATTTGCCAGTGGTTATGGATGTTTTCTTTCAGTGGGAGCCGCCAAAGCAAAGGTATGTTTTTGATGTAATGTGTACTTTTCTCCATCAGGAATGGGAAGATAATGAGTTGGGTCCGATTCCGCAGGAAGTGCTTGATGTTCAGTCCGAATTTGCTAAAGGGACGATAGTGGAGTCTGATGTTGAGGAAGCCGTAGAGACGATACTTGTTTTTAGGTCTAGATTACCGCCTCAGACATTGTACGAACCTGCTTCCTCTGTTAGGAGGAAAGTGAAGCAGTATCCTATGAGAGAGGTTCCTCCTGTATGGAGAGAGGAAGTTGTTGCTAATGTTAATCAGGGTATTCAGGGTGTACCGGCACATTTTCAGCGAGTGTGGGTACATGTCCCTTGGAAAAGAGCAGAGGTCTTGGCTCTTAAGCAGACCTTACCTGACCCCCGTAAGAATCCTGCCGGTTATTACAAGGAGTTGTCCCAGATAGTTGATGCGTGTATTATGAATTTAGCTGACATAGATATGTTGATGGGTAATGTAGTTCCTCAACCTTTGTGGGCGAAGATCCGTCATGAGAATCATGCGCAAGAATTAGGAGATACATGGGCTAATATTGTTGTTGCAGATGGTTGGCAAGTAGGAGGTGCCAAACCTGAGCCCTTATTTGCAGAATTACCTGGTAGGATTATTAATTTAATGAAAACTATGATGCCTCCTTTACGAGTGAATTGGGATAAGTTAGCAGCATGCAAACAAAAGAAAGATGAGAGTGTGTCTGATTTCTTCACGAGGTTTAAAGAAACGTTTATCGATCATAGTGGTCAGCACATGAGTACGGAAGGTGGTCAAAGGTTGTTAGGACTCTGAGAGTTCATTGGCTGTTTCTTCGTCGGCCCAGATATTGGCTACTGCACAATATTATGAGAATAGGGATAAAGATGAGAAGGATAAAGCAGAGAAGAAAACTAAAGATCTAAAGACGAAAGTTCTTTTGCAGCAAGCTTATCCGCCTCGTCAGAATCAGCCTCAGTTTCAGCAACCTCCACAGTTTCAGAGATTGTTACAGAAGCCCGAGCCTTATGCTCCGCGATTCTTTCCTGGACCTAATCAGTGTGCTTATTGCAGAGAGGAAGGTCATTTCAAGAATAGTTGCCCGGCTTTGTTACAGCGTGCGAATGGTGTATCTGGTCAGAGAGGTTGTGGTGGTTTCCAGCAAGCTCCTAGGGGTAGGGGACGTGGTGTGTTACCCCAGAATGAGCATTCCTTTCCCCTTCAGAATTCTGCGAATTATTTTGACAGACAGAATGTTCAGAGTGGTCAGTCTGCACAGTACTATGTTGATGATTATTATGTCGAGAGTGAGAGTGCTGGTTATAATGATAGTTAGGACAGCCATGGGCAAAGAGAGGGAGTAGTGTCAGTTCCAGTAGACCAGAGTGGACCTTATGTTGAAGTGATTACATCAGGTGTGGCAGAACCTTTTCTTTTGGATACTGGTGCGACGAAGAGTTCTATTATGCACTCTAAACTTCCTGGCGCACCTTTGTCTGGCTTGACCAATGTTTACGTAGGATTTTCAGGCGCCCCAGTTCGTAATCCAGTTTCTAGTCCTTTGTCCCTTTCTATTGGTGCTTGTGAATTGGAATCTCCACTTATTATAACGACTGGTTGTGGTGAGAATCTGTTGGGTTTGGACTTGCTGAAAAGACTGCATGCGACATTACATTGCTCTCCTTCGGGAGTACATCTTACCTTGGGTAAGAAAGTGATTTCTCTGATGTATTTGTCTAAAGATTGCCTTCCACTGGAATTGCGTTCTCTTCCTGATACACTTTGGGCTACAGGTCCCAATGATGTTGGTCTCTTGCAGATTCCACCCTATGTTGTCACCCTTAAGTCGAATGCTAGGCTACCTCGTATTCCCCAATATAAAATATCGAGCGATGGCGAGAGAGCTCCTCTAGCAATTATTTATGATTTGGTTGAGAAGGGTGTAATTGAAGAAACGAGAGGTAACGTGTGTAACAGTCCTGTTCTGCCTGTCCTTAAGCGTACTGATACTTCTCAGCCACCTGTGTATCGGTTTGTGATCGATCTTCGAGAAGTGAATAAGATTGTGGTGCCACAGTTTCCTGTTGTCCCTGATATCACTGCTTTGTTGACTCTGATTCCTGCTTTGGCAGTCTGGTTTTCTGTTATCGACTTAAACAATGCTTTCTTCAGTATTCCAATTGCCGAGGAAAGTAGAGATATTTTCGGCTTCTCTTTAGGAGGCCGCAGCTTCCGGTTTAAGGGAGCTCCTCAAGGTTATTGTGAAAGTCCCTCCATTTATAGTCAGGCGTTGAAAACTCAGCTTGATGGCTTTGTGTTGCTTACCGGTGCTACTCTTATTCAGTACGTTGATGATTTGCTGATTACTGCTGATGACGAAGAGATTTGTAAAAAAGGCTACTCTTTCTTTGTTACGACATTTGTCTGACCTTCATCATAAAGTGTCACCTTCCAAGTTACAGGATTGCCTACAAGAAGTAACCTACTTAGGTCATCTCTTGTCGAAGAAGGAAAGAAGGTTGACCCCAGAACGAATTCAAGCAATTGCGCAAATGACTGTACCATCCACACAGAGAGAAGTGCATGCCTTTTTTAGGTATCACCTCGTATTGTAGGCAATGGATCCCCAACTTTTCCCTACTAGCGAAACCTCTGTTGGCGCTGACTCTTAAAGATACTCCGTATCCTCTCCCTTGGTCTGATGATTGTCAGAAAAGTTTTTCTGAATTACGTGATCCATTGTGTTCTGCTCCGGTATTGGGTACTCCTGACTACAGTAAACCTTTCACGTTGTATGTTCATGAGAGAGAAGGTTGTGCATTGTCAGTGTTGACGCAACAATTTGGAGACAAGCAGCGTCCATGTGCGTATTTTTCAGCGACGTTAGATCCGGTAGCTAAAGCGTTGCCGAGCTGTTTGAGAGCTACAGCGGCAGCGGCTGTTTCTATTTGACAGTATGCTGGTTTGGTATTGGATAATACGTTCATTGTGATGGTCCCACATGCAGTGGATACCTTATTGAAAAGGACCAAGACACAGCACCTTACTAGTGCGCGTTTGTCAGGTTATGAGTTGACTCTTTTGGCTAGCCATGTTCACATTAAGAGATGTAATGTGTTGAATCCAGCTACGTTGTTGCCGATTTCTGGAGCGAAAGATGCTCAAGAACAGCATGATTGCTTTCTTCGGACAGAGGAAGAAACGAAGGCTAGAGTTGATTTGAAAGATACTCCTCTTTCGAATGTTGATGGTACCCTATGGGTAGATGGTTCCTGTTTTAAGCTTTCGAATGGAGAGTCGACTGCAGCGTATGCCATCACAACTATTTATACAGTTGTTGAAACAGCACGCATAGCACAGAATTCTGCGCAAGCAGCAGAGTTGATTGCATTGACTAGAGCGTGTGTATTTTCAGAGGGAAAGCGAGTGAATGTTTATACTGATAGCCAGTACGCGTTTGGTGTTGCCCACAGTTTTGGGCGTTTGTGGAGAGAGAGAGGATTTCTTACTTCCCATGGTACAAAAATACAGCATGGGCAGTTAGTGAATGAACTTCTGGAATCACTTACTCTCCCAAAGCAGATTGCAATTGTGAAGTGTAGTGCGCATAAGAAAGTTGTGGATGATGTAGGTTAAGGGAATGCGTTTGCGGATGAAGTTGCGAAGGAAACGGCGAAAGACATGATGAGCCATATGTATGTCGCAGGCCCTGCTAATTGGGTTATGGCTGGTGGAATATGTGAAGACACAATAGAAAGTGTAAAGTCCATTCAGGCTGAAGCTACGGAAAAGGAAGTGAGTATGTGGAGAGAAAGTACGGGTATGTTGGATTCAACAGGTTGTTGGGTTGAGTTGTCGGAGCATCAGCGATGGTTGTTGCCTGGCGCGTATTTGCTCCCAGTGGTTACTATGGCTCATGGAATGGCTCACATTAGCTCGAAAGGGATATGCAAGTTGTTGGCCCCAGTATGGCAGAATGCTGGAATTCCGAAACGTGCTGAGAATGTGGTGAAGCATTGTATGGTTTGTCTGAAGTACAATCCTGGAAAGGGAACTCCAACTCCAGCTGGTCATTTTGCTCCTCCAACTTATCCGTTTGAAGTGATACAGCTAGATTACATTCACATGGAGAGATGCAATAACTTAAAGTATGTCCTTGTGGTTGTTTGTGCCTTTTCCAGATGGATAGAGGCCTACCCACTAAAGGATAATACTGCCTTGTCCACAGCCAAGGTTTTGCTCAAAGAGTATTTCCCTAGATATGGTTTGCCGAGAAATGTATGGAGCGACAATGGGAGTAAATTTGTGGGCCAGATCATGAAGAAAGTGTGTGCTGGTTTGGGTATCAATCAGAAATTTCATGCTGCGAATCACCCCCAGTCTGCTGGACTTGTCGAGTGCTATAATGGCACTCTCAAATTGAAATTGCCTAAAATACAAGCGAGCACTGGTCTTACATGGCCAGATGCCTTGCCGTTGGCTCTTTTGTCAACAAGGACGACAGTGCATTCTCATGTGGGACTTAGCCCATACGAAATAGTTTTTGGTCGTCCAGCGAATGTTTGGGTTGTGCCTCGACCTAAAATATTTAGTGAGATTGAATACCCTATGTTGGTGGATTACTTACATGACTTGACTGCTAAATTACGTGTTCTCCACCAACAGGTCTATGACAGTTTGACGACAGCTACTGCGGATCCAGGCCACATGATTCAACCTGGAGATTATGTCTTTACGAAAAATTTTCAACGAACCAAGAATTTGGAGCCAAGGTGGACTGGACCGCGTTTAGTGTTGTTGTCAACTCGAACTGCTGTTAGGGTAGCTGGTAAAAAAAACTGGGTGCATGCCACCCATTGCAAAAGAGTTCCTTTGCCCTTACCGTATGATAAGTGGGTGAGGGATGGTATAGCCGATTCCGAATGTGAAAGGATTCCTAGATTTGTACCTTTTAGTGATGCACATTTGACATGGACTCAGTCAGAACACGAGGATGATGACATACTGCAAGCTGCTGTGCCTTTGCCCTTGAGACTTGACACAACGAATCCGGAAATCCTTTTTAGAGAACAAACTGTGCCTGGTAAAGAGCGCTACAATTTAAGGCTGAGAAAGACTGAACCTATGGACGAATAAAGATTGAATTTTTTTTATGTAGTGAATTACACCTTGTCAGATCAAGAGACTATTTTTCTTTTTTCTTCTTTGAGTCACCATCCGGACTCAGCTGCAGGGTTGCGGTACAGCCTTAAGGGGTGAGCCGCCTATTGACATAAGGTCTGTGGTTCATGGTCGTTAGTACGATCTTGACGCACACTTAAGTGAAGAAGGTAATAGCCGTGAGCAGCACGTTAGAGGATGGAGTCTTTTGAGTCTGATAAGGGTATTAAAAGTGTGGATTCTAAAGTGAAAATGTGTACATTGATCCGTAGCAAACGTTTTTTAATACTGTGTTTTCTAATGCTTTTGAATATTACGTTGGCTTACGTGGGTTGGATTGTTTATGTTATACACAGACGCTTGCATCTACCCCCAACCTACTCTTTCTTTCTCTACTGTTTCCCCACATGAGTTTCATACGTTGCCTGAACATGAACAGACACGAAGACCAGAATTTGTAAACAATTCGTTCATACAGATGTTGCATCAGCATCAGCTAGTCGTAAATACCACGAATTGTTGGGTTTGTGGTCTTATGCCACATATGACAGATAAGGGAATGCCATATTTGGTTTTGCCTTTTTCGCCTAATGGGTCAGTATGGGCACTCCAAGCAATGTTTATCTATGCGAATGAAGCATCTCCTGTACGTTCCGTCAAAGATAATGCGAGTAATAATGCCTTGATACGGGGAATAGTAGATTTGATCAGAGATATCGATGCGTATAATGCTATCCCTAAAGATGAGGTACGAGCATATGTTGGTTGGAAGAAGACGAGATATAGTCTTAGTCTGACAGAAAAGGAGAGACAGAAAAGGTCTCCTCCTATTTGGATTGTACCCCACCGAGGTCATTTTTGTCTGCAAGGTAATGGTCAGAATCCGAGAGCTCAGCTTGGTAAGAGTGTGTGTGTTCACACCTATGTCTATACATCCCAGAAATCTCCACCGTTCATGCCAGCTAAAGGCACGTATTTTGTTTGTTATGATAGAGCATATACATGGTTGCCTTCTGATTTTTCAGGCACATGTTATGTGGCATTTTTGCTTCCCCCTACATACACAGCTGCTTTCAATTACCATAAGACAAGATATGGTAGAGGTGTTATTGATGCGAAAGACACTGTTGCACAAGAAGTTGGAGACTTCTTTAAGGGTTTTCTGCCCTTTTGGGGTCCTATGGCTAATAGTAGAAATATTCGTCAGCTTACAAGAGTGGTCGAGGCCACTATAAATGAGACTGCAGGTGCCCTTAGCAATATTACAGCTGAGCTTCAAGCAGATCGCCTTATGACATTACAGAACCGCTTTGTTTTAGATATTATACTTGCAGATAGAGGTGGGGTATGTAAATTGATCGGGTCTAGTTGCTGCGTTTTCATACCAGATAACGCCCCGACAGTGTACCAAGCCATCTTGAAGTTACATAAGTTCGCTGAGTCTATACATGTAGACGAAGGGAACTGGTCATTGATAGAATGGTTTTGGGAACTGCTGTTCAAATGGGGATGGAAGATTCTGATGTTTCTTTGTATGGCTTTAGCAATCCTTTTCTCGTGTTGCTTATGCATCCAGTGTGGTCCCGCCATTTGTGGCCTTTGTGCTACAATCTGTGTGATAAGACCCGTCCCTAGTGAAGCGAAGGATAATAAGATGATGTTACAGCAACACTTTGATGACCCGATGAGAATAGATATAGACCTAGATTCAGATTAACGTCAGTTTAGGTCATTGCCTACGTAATGGCAAAAGGAGGGCCTGAGGTTCCGTGATTTCGAACCAGACTCCATTTTGTTTGAGTTGTTCGTGATGCCATTTTTGTGTTGCCCTCACGAAGGCCGTGGAGGTAACTGAACGAACAAAGTTGCATGGGCCTCATTGTTCATGTATGCATTAACAGGCCCTTTTCTGACTTGTGAGTGAATTGCAAAGACGCTGACCCCGTCACTTGAAACTGACCCTTTCACGAACCCAATTTCTCTGGCTGATCGTTGTCTAAAATTGCCAATCAATGTTCAGGATATCGTTAACTTTTAGTTTCTTGCACATATCTTATCCTACTCAACATCTGAATTGTTTCTTTCCTTACGACTTTTTCATTACATGGGCAGTGCTTTCAATTATGGGTTTGTCCGGCTTGTGGATATTGAATTTGGTGCAAGCTTTGAGGAACCGGGATGTGCACCGCCTGTTTTCTCTAAATGTTTTACCGTGCAGGCACTGGCAAATAGTCAAAATGGAACCAGATTTTAAAGGGATTTTTGACCAAGAACCTTTATTTGCACACTCAAGAGGAAAAAACATAGGTGAACTTTTGAAGAAACCAAAGCAAATAATTCCACACCAGATATATAGAGGAACAGTCCCATGTTTAAACTGTGCAAATTGTCATAATATCATTAAGGGGACCAACATCAGTCACCCCATGAAAGGACATAAAATACCCTTAAAAGTCAATGTCACTTGTGATTCCACCAACGTGGTATACCTTTTGAAATGTCCATGCGGAAGCGTGTACGTGGGACACACTGAAAGGAAATTGAAAGTGAGATTAACAGAACACAAAAGTAACATAAGAACTCACTCCACGAAATCCACGGTAGCGAAACATTTCACAGAAAAGCGACACAACTTAAACCAACTGAGAGCGTGTGTATTGGAAATAGTACCGAGGAAAGAAGGAGCTTGGAACAAAAAAAAACCTTCTAAAGCGAGAAAATCACTGGATTTATTATTTAAACAGCCTCAAACCGCATGGTTTGAATGATCGTACTGAATTTTTGTGTTATTTGTGAATTACTGTATTTTTTTATATACCTCTAAGAAGCAATTTAACTTACACAATCAGCTAATTGGTATGTATATATCACCTATGGAGTCTTTGATTAATTTCTACAGGTAGATTAACCTCCTTTCGGAGATGTTGGCAGTTAACAATGGACAGTATGCTAAAGTTTTGTTGTTTAGGCAAAAAAAAGGGTCACTTTATAAAAAACGAGAAAAAAACGAGAGAATTAGCCACTGCGCATGCGCTAGGAGCACGCGTTAGTTGCGAGTTAACATTTCGACAGAAGGTTAAAGGTTTGTTGTTTAAACATAAAAAACGGGTCACTTTATAAAAAACAAGAGAATTAGCCACTGCGCATGCGCTAGGAGCACAGCGTTTTGTTGGGAGTTTCCACACGGAGAGGACGCTAACAGCGGCAGGAACCCATGTAGAGCAGCGTATTTTGAGCAACGGGTAAGCCAACGCATATGTTAAAATGTTAAAAAGCAAAGCGTAAGCGGCAGATGAACTTTAAGAAAGGCCCACACCCACAGAAAATTGGCTAAGCGAGACGTTAGACGCCATTAAGAAGGGCAGCCAGAGCGTACATAATTTCACATCGATTACCATCGGTGGGGCCACACTAGTGTTAGACTTGAGTTTCACGTTTGTCCCGAAGGGGTTTAGGCACATGAATTCAAATGTGTAACCTGGTAGCATTAACTGAATAATAGGAGTGTATGAACACGTTAGAAGTAATAAGGTTATATTCAAGTGATTACATTGTATATATTTTTTGTTCATTTGTAGATGTTCCCTGAAGAAGGTGTATGATATCACCGAAATGCATTGGAACTATTTGAAAGTTGCTACATGTTATGAACAACTGGAAATGCATTGAAATATAATTTATTTCGAACAACATAAAAACATTTGTTTGAAGCTTTCTTTTTGGATAAAAACTTAAGCTGTTGAGACACAGCATTACATACTGGTGCCATGGGAGACACACCTATGGGCCCATAGGTGTGCAACTAGTTGGATATTGAATTTGGGACAGTACTAATAATTCACTTTTGGGTTGGGTTACTGTAAATTGGGTTTTTGTTAATGTGATACTCAGTTAGAAAATGTGTCCTATTGGTCAGAATTTTGCGCAGTGGGTGTACATTTGTAGTGAGAATATGGTGTATAAAAAGAGATGTATTGCTCTACGAAAATTGAGCAGTATCCTGAGTTGTACACCATGTTGTATTGCTTGGTTTACTGTTACTAGCTGCAGCTAATAAATTTGATCTTTGACGCCATCCAGAAATATTCTGTGTCTCTGTATTCCAAGACAGGAGAATCCGAAGACTTCGGGTGTGTCCCTGGCACCGCTGGGTTCTAAGAAAACCCGGTTCTTAAACCCCACCTCCCCCCAACACGGTAATAATGGTGGCACCAGAGTCGGAGTCAATATTGCGGGAGAGTCTGTTGGCAGGAACTGTTGGGCCAGTGGTTGGTGGGATGGTAATAAGACCTGGATTAGCCAGATCTTTCCTTGTGGCTGTTCCGTAAATGTCCACCAACTTGTCCATAGTTTTAGTTATGTTGGCAATACGATTCTCAAGGGGCTTTAACTCTTCCCTTATGATTATCCTGATATGGACTTGGAGGTCCATCAGAGCTTCCTTGATCCACAGTGGTGGGACTGGGGAAAAGGCCATTGGTGATGATAGGGCTATAGTCTCTTCTATGGAGGTAGTATTTGGTGCATCACTTTTCCTTGAGCATTTGGATTTTACTGACAGGGCATTTTTTTGATTGTTGGGGCGAGCACCCATCCGAGAGATTTATGCCTCAGGGGACTGTGGCAAGGAATCTATTTGCAGAGAGGAATGATCCTCATCAGCTAATGAAACAATGTCAGGACCTTCTTGTGTAATCTGAATAGGGGCCAAGTCAGGTGTTAGTGAAAGACGCCTCTCTGTCAATTCTATCTCTGTTGCCACCACACCAATGGCTCGTAGGAGCATTTTGTCTATTGAGGTTGATTTAACTGAGGATGTCGGGGCAACTAGTGCCGACGCGTTTGGTCCCACATTAATTTGCCTGCCCATTGTTATTCCTTGAATAGCACAGTCTATACCAGAACAAACTCCCCTGAGAACTAACCCCCACATGCATCAAGCATTTTTGTAGTCGCAAACGGTGCGATTCCTTAAAATCGGCCGTTTGCGAATGCAAAAGTGCTTTTTGGGATGCATGAAGCAATTTTAGAATTCGTAACATGTGTGCGAATTCTAAAATTGCGGGTGCTTTTAAGAAGTCGCAGATGTGCGATTTCTTAAAAGCAATGCATCATTTTTTTAAAAAGTGATAATTCGCAAATAGGGTGCCAAATTTACCGAGTGGTTGAACCACTCGGTAAATTTGGAAAAAGTGTGTAAAATGTGTAAAATGTTTTTTTTTCAACATTCATGTTACGGACACACATGTCCTTAGGACATGTATGTGTGCAACATGATGCGAAAAATACATTTCAGGGGTGCAGGGGGGGGTCCTTTGGACCCCCCCCTGCACCCATGAAATTTTCTAAGTGCCACTCGCAATTTCCATTGACTCCTATGGGCCTTTTGGCCCATAGGAATCAATGGGAATTGCGAAAATTAAGTTAAGAAATCGGTATTTCTTTGGGATTCGGTAAAAATTGCGATTTTTACTGAATCCCAAAAGAATACCGAAAATATTGATGCATATCATTTTGCATTTCTTAATTTGCGATTCCTTATTTTTCGCAAATTAGGAAATGCAAAAAGACACAATGATGCATGTGGGGGATAGCAACTACAAAAATCTTGCATAGTTTCTAAAGAACAGTACCTTTAGGAGCAATCCCGGTTTGGCAATCTATGCAATGTGGTCCATACCGGGGGCCAGTATCAGATGTAAGAGGGGTGGCCCTGCCCTGGCTTTTCCTGGCTGTGACGGGCAAGGACTGGCCCGCCCTTGGCCCGGGCTTCGCCCGCGCTGCGGGGGGGCGCTCCTCGTTTTTGTGGCACCTCCAGGCGCAGGCTAGGGCGTCACGAGCGCGCCTGTGGCCCCGGGGCAGCTGGAAGGTGTAGGTTTCCCGGTGTTAGCTGGCCGTTTCCCTCACGGCATGGTGGAGCAGGAGAGGCACCCAGCCGTTTCCCTCATGGCTTCAAGATAGTACTGCAGGTGAGTTTACCACCATCAAAACAAGCTGCAAACAGTGCTTCTCTAATTACGATTCCTTAAGAATAACAAACGCAATTAGGGAATCGCTATTTGCATCTGCGACTCCATTCTTTCCTATGGACCTCAAGGCCCATAGGTGGGAATAGTCTTGCATTGCCCAAATTGCGATTACCTAATTGGTACTCGCAAATTAGCTAATGCGAAGGCAAGGGTGTCTGGGGGCCTAAGGTCGCCTTGAGGTCTAAGGTCGTCTTGAGGTGGCCCTAGCAATAAAAGTCGCACATGTAAGGCAAACACATTCCCTGGGGGCATGTGTGCGTACATTACCCTTTGCAAAATGCAGTTGTGTGCATTTTTTAAAGTATGCACATATTAGCCTCAACTAATTAGCGTTTCCTAAATGCACAGTTCGCATTTAGGAAAGCCTTCTTGCATATGCATTAGGGAATTGCAAATTGCGATTCCCTATTTGCATTCGCAATTTAGGTAACTGCAAGAAATGATGATTTCCTAAATTGCAAATCCAAAAAGGTTTCATACATTCCAAAAGGCAACTTTGCAACTCGCCCTATTTACGATGCAAAATACATTGATGCATGCGCCCCAAGACTCAAAAGTACGAGGAGGAATAATTTTCCAAAACTCCTATGCTGAATCCATTTTAGGGAAGGAAAGGCTGGCAGTCCTTGCTGCGTGTGGGCACTGTCTTAGAGAGGCTTTGTATGGGCGGAGAATGCAGTAATCGACAGTACCTCAATAACAAACTACATATCCTAGCAGGCCATAAACTCCTAGATATTCGCTTCCTTGAATTTCTTGGTATAATTTCCATATTCCACGACGTCCTTGTTAGGGAATCATGATACTGTGTTGTTGCTGGATTACTTAACGTGCTGGCAGATCAAAGATTTCTCTTACTCAAAACTGTTGTCAAATATATTGTATTGTGAAAACTAGCTTAACACTATTTAAACACTAACTTTTCTGAAACTGCATGATTATTGCTGTCACTAAAGGTTAACCTGTGTTAGAAGGATTTTTTAAGTCAGAATTATATTTTAGATGTTATGCACTTATCATTATTCGGTGAATATGTTTATAAGAGTTTTCAGATTTGGAATTACAGGATTTGAAAGTTTGGAAATTATTTTAGAGTTGAACATGAGTCAAATTGAAACCATATTCTTCTTTCGCAGGTAATGCACAGTAACAAATCGAATGGTAATTATCTAATTCATAGAGAGAGTTCATGAACACATATTTTTGATACTCATTTGTTGCATATTTAACTTCAGGAATTACATGTTCTTCATCAAAGTACAGGGAGTTGGTTATACAGTGATATTTCTAAAGTGTTTCCAATCTCTGTTCAATTTAGCCGAGAGCTAATTTGTGACCACTTGCTAAAGATGTCTCTTATTGCCTTTATACAACCCGCTACACCTACCAGACGTCAGTACCCATCAGAAGTGGAAGTGAGGTGTCAAAGGGGTGGAGTCCAGGGTTTCTGCTTTCACCCTCATTCCATTCATCCCGTATTTATCACCAGCCCTGGTATTCGTGTGTAAGTGGTCACTGGTGGATGTGGTGAGAGATGAAAGAGTGCATTGCCACCATGTATATATATATATATTTTTTTTCTTCCAAATAGTTCACTAGTGGCTATATAGACACTTTACATTTGACAAATAAACTGGAAGCAGTAGGGACAAGGAGTTAGTACAATGCGGGAAGAAATGGAGCCAAACAAGATAAGAAGTGTAAGCAGTGGATGGCATCAATGCTTACAGAAGGTGAATTAGGTAAGGGCCCAATTGAGTTCGCTTATGGATAATATTTGTAGGGCTGAAGGGGATTAACTGAGGAAGGGGTGAAACTAAAGGGTTTTCAGATGTTTCCTAACTGAAAACAAATGATAGGTTGTGTACAGACATTTATAGAGAAAGAGTTCCGGTCAGAAACTGCTGCTCCAAAGAAGGATCTGTTTTA
This sequence comes from Lissotriton helveticus, assembly GCF_964261635.1. Taxonomy (NCBI): domain Eukaryota; kingdom Metazoa; phylum Chordata; class Amphibia; order Caudata; family Salamandridae; genus Lissotriton; species Lissotriton helveticus. The sequence goes on from NC_136062.1 coordinate 303,337,529, forward strand.
GCAAAGGATACCCTAGTATGAGAAAATTATGACCGCGTAAAGTACTTTGCCCTTTTGAGCTGGGTGCATAAAGAGCCAGATATGAGGGGATTTGGTACGTAGGGCATTATTCATTAAGCAGCCTTTTATAGGTGAAATGTAAATGTATTTCCTAGATGAAGCTACTAGACTGGCTGTAGATTGACGTGTGGTGCTTAATTGTACCAAGCATGGTTGGACTGGCCTATAGTGCAGCCATACAGTACCAGAAGGGCTGGTGTGGCCAGACAGTATTTGCCCCTTTTTAAAAGATAGTTCTTTGTTTCACTACTACATATTTGGCATTCGTAAGGTTTAGGTTTAAAAATTGTTTCATTGTGCCTTCCCTTCCCTAAACCCATACTAGACAGGGCAAATAATGTCATTAGCATGGGTCCAGGCTTCCATGCGCTTTAAGACAATATGACCCACCACCTTCACAACTGAATTTAAAAGAGAAATAGGGCTGTAGCAGGTGGGGTCTTGCCTATTTACCCTTTTAAAATACTGGGATTATAGTTGCAGATTTCCAAGATGAAGAGAAACTAACCTGCACAGCAGCATTTAAAACATTAGTTAAAATTGGGGCTTTAAGATTGGCTTCGTCCTTATAGAAGTCAACAGGTATCCCATCCAGACCTGGGGTTTTATTAGAAGGGCTGCTAATGACTGCCGCATAAACCTCCTCGAGGTCAAAGCCTAATTTCAAGTGGATACAAGACAGAATCCTTCACCGTAACTGGGGGCAAATCTGTATCAAGAGCATAAATCCTTTGAAAGTGAGCCATCCAGTGTACTGGAGTAATAGAGGCGCTTATATAATCAGGAGCAACCACATTGGCCGGCCAACTATTTACCAGTGCCCCAAAACTCTTAGAGTCATTGGTAAAACAAGTAGACACCAGTTGTTCCAATAGGCTTCTTTAAGCTCAGCTTTCCACTTCCCTATTTCTAATTTACATGCCATTAGTGCTTCTTTTTTAGCATGGTAACTGGTAGGTTTAAGATTAAGAGCGTCAAGCAAAGGCTTATTGGTCAATTTACAGGCTTTGTCAAATCAACCCATATGTATCACTATCTGCTTGCCCGTCATATCCCTCATTATGACATTAGTGGAACAATTTAATTGACCAAAAGCTTCCAGAACTGTGGCTGGGGATGTATCAAAAGCCAATAGAACTGTGGCTGGGGAGGTATCAAAAGCCAATAGAGTCTCCATGATAATTTCTAGATTGGATCTTACTACAGTATTTATCAGAGTTGGAATTGGGAGATTACGCCACTTCATTATGAGTCCCATATCTATCGCAGTTAGTCCATTAAGCCCCAGAGTGGGGCTTACGCCTAAGCCACCTTTGACTACTACTAACCTAATTTCTACAGGTTTATGATCACTGAAGCAGGTTTCATGCACCACCCCTGGGCTAGCACCATCATCCAGCGACCTAGATATAAAAATGATGGGCAATTTAATAGGTGACCAAGACCCCGTGGACATTACATTGCATAAGCCCATCTGGCCAAGTGCATCATGTAGCTTGCAACCACTTTGGTCATCAGCAAATTCACAAAGCAAAGGATCTTCAACCTAAAAGGGGGATGATATCAGTTCGATTTACTCCCAACTTAGCACTAAATTCCCGCATACGGTAATATAAAAAAATGTAAACATACGTGTGATCTTGCCTCAAGGATGGATATTGCTACAAAAGAACCTCAATCAGAAATCCAAGGTTACTAATTAAATTATAAAAGTTCACTAAAAGAAGTGGAAATCATTAGAAGCAATCACCCATAAAATCTGTATCCCATTGTGTCTAAGAGGGGCTGGAAAAACCTTTAGATGCTTGGAAATACGAACCAGGGTCATTAAACCATCTCACAATCTATGGTCTGAGGAAGGGGTCGCTGCCACATTAAAGTTTTCATAACAATCATAGATGACCGGCTCCTGGACCCAGGTTTCCTGAAGCATAATAACATCAAACTGGATAGCAAAATGAAGCCACTCTGGGTCCAACAACTTGTCCCTTATACCAGCAAAATTTCAACTAAGAACTCTATGGGATGGTCTTAACGCACAAGTGGATGTAGTCTAAATGGATAATTTAATAGGCGAACAATGAGTTAAACCGGGAGGCTTATGATTTTGTAAACAGGGAAAAAAATACTGTAGTCAGTCATTTTGGTCCAGGTCAGCTAAGAGGAGAAATCAGTTAGAGGTCAGAATCACAGGTTTTTTAGAAAGATAGGATCTAATGCCATCCCATGTTGGGGACTTAGGCTGCAAGCATCAATAGAAAAAACAAAGCTGTAACATCATGATGCCCAAATCGCTGATAGACAATGAAGCGACTCTATTAATTAGATGTCCAGCAATTGATTACGACAGAATCCCCTTCTTGGATTTTGGGCATAGGCCCAACCCACCCAACACTCCTTACAAATATGATGTCTTTGGAATTATTAAGAATAAAATAAGCATTATTAGTCAACGAGTTTCAGACTTGTTGGAGAGTAGATTTCTTAGTATTTGCACTAATATGTGGCACCCCTGTCAGAATTGCTGTTAACTACAGCAGTTGGGAGGTACATTTTATCAAGGGGTCCCAGCTCTCCATTGCACCCCTCTACCTCCTCTCCATAAGATCATTTTCAATGTTATAATGTATCCAACCTCCTGTTGTGTTCCTAGAAGCATGCAATAATAAAGACTGGCGAGGCTGCCGGGTGGACTTAGTAGTAGTGAGAACCGGGCCTTCAGGAACCAAACACTGGGGTGGAACCACACTAACAGTTGGAACATTCATACCAGAGATGTTATGCCCTATAGAGTGAAGGTAATTAAGAGAGTTAATAGCCTCCTTAACAGTCCTGATCACTTTTGATAGTTCTGCAGCAGCAGACTCCAGTAAATCAATATTTATATGAGGGGCAATACTTTGCGTAATAGTGTCTTTAATTTTGCTTAACTCATTTGCCCAATCATATTAGTAACACCCAGAGCCTCTGAGTTGACAGAGCTGTCTGTATTCATTAATAGGCTCGCCCAGGGCACTTTAGTTGTCACTTCCTCTTGGGTAAAGGCGGGCAAATACTTCTATTTTGAGTTTCTAGCAAAACACCCTCTTAGAGGCGCTCCTGGGCCACTGTTGAAACATTAGAGGAGCTATAATTCTCCACACATGGCTAAATTTGGGACACAGTCTTTGACCCTTCTGCTGCCATAGCACCTGCAAAGTACTAGAGCCTTCCCCCACATCTAGACATAATCTACGTTCAGCCGATTCAAACTCAGTGGAGATAACTCCTACTGCTTGGGCCAAGAAGGAATCCAACGTCTTCCTACTTGTAAATCTGATAGCTGCATCTTTAAGATCAGGTGACTTGCGCGTCCCCATTATTTCTATTAAAACATCACAAGCCTAGCAGTCCAGCAATCGAGTTAAGTCAAATCGCCAAGTGTCCAGAAAACATGGTGAAGAGATGAGGGCTAATGGTATAAAGTTAATAAGGACTTACCCAATGTATATGCTCTACCAGCTTCTAGATGAACGAGGGGGGGCCAGCCCAGCCTCCCCCAGGCGATGATGGGAAAGAGGCCAGACCTTGGCCTGGTCTTCGCTTAGGCATTAGCCACGTGCGTACTACGCCATGGGAGCCCGCGATGCGCTTTGAAGCATGACAGGGGGTGTAGCTGCCTCCTCCCACAGCCGCAATGTCTCCAAGGGGAACAAGTCACCCCTCCTGTACCACCATGCTTTACAGCTGCGTGATCCCATGATGTACTTTTGAGCACAACAGCAGGTGTGACTGCCTCCTCCTCTGGCCACAATGTCTTCTGGGTCAACGAGTCACCCCTCTGGTACCAGCCTGTAGAGAACAAACGTGCTATTAACAGCTGTCTGTGTTGTTTCATAGTTTCCCTAGTAATACATTGCTCCTAGTTTTCTCTGCAATATATTGCTCTTGTCTAGTCTGTGGAATTTCCTCTTCCCACCTAACTCTATTCTCCTTTATGTCCTTACCTGTATGTGGAATCTGTGGAATGTTGGAAGGTGGGAGTGGGTCTCTGAGGAGAGAGTTGGAGAATGGATGAGTGCTGGACCATCGAAAATGATCTGATAATAAAAGTTTTTCTTCCCGTAGCCATTTTTTAAAAACATTTTAACAAGTGTGATGACACTGCTGGGCAGATGACATTTGTGGTCACCACCCCCCTGAACCAGACTTCCAGTGTGAGTTACATTTTTTTAATTGGACATACATTTTGACTGTTAACTCCTTTAATTAACTCTCTCCTAGCTATTCATATATTATTGGTGAGCGGGTTTCATTGCTTCCAGTTGCACCAGACATCATTTTGGCCTCGCTGTGTAGCACACTTACATTTCTGTTGGAAGTCAACTTCCTTCCTTTGTTCACTTTGTGGATCTCATCTACCCTGTAACCCCTGGAGGGCTGGTCTTCTGCTTTTCCCTGCAGGACTGATGTTGTGTGCCCAGACCGGATTCCAGAAGTGTGAGGCACCTTGTTTTTCTAGGAACCATTCCAGTCTGACTCTCTCCCCAGAAAACACAAATTCTTAGTATAATCTAGAGCGTGTGCTGCTACAGTGTCCTCGACGTATCCTCAACATGTCAGAAAGGTGAGCTGTAGCCTGATTCCTGTCCTCTCAGATCTGGGAACCTTCAGGTACATCATGGAGGATGATTAGCCTAAGGTACTTCTTTCTTTCTAAAATTGATGTCAGGATGACCGACTAAATATAACACTATACTAGAGAACCTTTCTAAAATTGTGCCAGGATGACCCACCAAATGTAATGTTGGGAAGTCAGGAGTGAGCTAAGATTAAGGATTATCATAGGGAATACATTGACTTTGCTTTTGTGTCTAGCTCATGATGGGCACTTAGGCTAGAGTTTAATAGACTGTAAGAACTGGTTAAACTAATGGTGGCCTGGTCTTGGCTCCCAGGTCAAAAGTAGAAATAAATTGTGCTACAGTTGTGCAGCAAACAATAAAACTAAGATGCTCAGGGATGTTTTCTTCACACCAGTACACGTTCTCAAAGAAACCTTGGGCACAAGTAGCACTGGATGTCATTGGACCTGTGGCTAAAAGTAGTATCCAAAAGCATTTTCTTTACTTATCGATTATCATTTTGCGTGGATCAGCGCTCTGTGTGTGTCATTACTACTGTTGTATTAATAGTGTTCCTGCAAGGGCTATTCTATAGCGATCCTTATTACTAATTATAAAGAGGTACAAATCCTTACTGAACTCAAGAAGGACTTTGTAAAATGGTAATAACGAGTGGCGGACACCATCGGAAGAAAGATAAACCAAGGGTTATCTTTCACTTGTGAGTTAAAACATGAAACGACCCCAGCCACAGCAACAGCCATGACAGGTGACAGCTTAACTCTGCCTCCGCGGCGCTCGCCTTGGAACCCTGGTCGCGGTGACATTCTAAGTGATGTCACCGCGAGCAGTTCCATTACATGCGGAGCTGCCAGGGAGGGGGGGAAGAACGGGGGGGAGATACCACACATCCCCCTTCCCTACGGAATGAGACATAAGAAGTGAAACATGAGAAAACAGGTGTACAACAGAAAATTACATCATTATATATTGCTCCAAATGTCTGGGCGGTCTGGTCACTCTCCGGCTTGTCCTACCACCCGGGTGAGGGACCGTCCCCTGTTCCCTGGGAGGGGGACCCATACTCTTCTCGGAATTGCTTTCACGCCCTCCTCCCCTACTGGAATCCTTCCCCGGGGGTGATACCTCACAACTCTTCCCAGGTTCCAGATCTTTCCTTCCTGGGTCTTGACGGCATTCCTAGACAATTTAGTAATCTTAGTGGGCCTACTGTATTCAGACCAACGTGCCCTGCCAGTGGGTGTCCTGATCTTAATGTCATCTCCAACTTTGAACCCTGCCTCTTGTGTAGAGTGGAGTCTGTCAAACCTTTCTTTCCTCTCAACCATTGCTGCCCTCTGTCTCTCTAGCCCCTTCGCTTCTTTGGAGTGGTCCGACCATCCCTTGTGCCACCCGATCCAGCCTGGCGATAGTTTTGTGTTGGGTATTCTTGCTCAGAGCAACTCAAAAGGGGTGACGCCCGTTGTTTGGAGGGGGGTAAACCTATATGCTTCTACCCGTCTCCATACTTCTTCCTTCCAGTTCATGCCACTGGTTTTGGCTAACTGAATGCTCTCTTTGAGAGTCTTATTGAAGCGCTCGACCATGCCATTGGTCTCAGGGTGGTATAAAGCACAACGTTTGTGTGTGATTCCATCTCTTTCGAACACAGTTGCACACCATTGTCCGTTAGTATACTACTAGGTAGTCCCTCTCTAATGAATAACTCTTGAAGGAACTCAATGACGGTCTGCGTTGTGATTTGTGATTTCACTTACAAACTTCACTTCTGGCCATCTGGAGTACAGATACGTGAGCACCAGAATGTACGGTGTGCGCACTTCTCCCGTCAGTGGGCCAACGATGTCCAATGCCAACTCTTCCCATGGTCCTGATGGGGGTGGCCTACACACCATTGGAGGTGTGAGTTGTCTCAGCACTTTGACGCTGATGCTGCACGGGATAAAGTCTCTTACTTTTCTTTCAATCGCAAGGTCCATGCGCTGCCACCAGTAGTCTTCTCTCAATCTTTGTTTGGTCTTGGTGATGCCTAGGTGGCCATCATGAGCCATATCCACCAGATTTTCCCTCACAGCCGTGGGAGGTACCAACCTCGTCCCCCTGAACAGACATTCGTCGACCACAGACAGCTCATCTTTAACAATCCAGAATGGCCGTAATTCGTCGACCACAGACAGCTCATCTTTGACAATCCAGAATGGCCGTAAAGCGTCGTCCCGCTTGTCTTCAGGTTCCCATCTGCTTTTCACTCTTTTGCACACAACATCCAAGACCTCGTCTGACTTTAGTGCTTCTTTCCATGTTTCTTCTCCTATGGCTCTCTGAATTATTGCGCACACATTTTCCTTTTGGTAGTTTTCAATTTCCTCTTCCTCTTTTTCCTCCAATTCGTTCCCATCATTTTTCCTCACCAGTTGTGACAAGCAGTCTGCTGCAAAATTTAGTGTACCAGGGACATATTCAACACGGAATGTGTATTCTTGGAGGCTTACAACCCAACGTCTGATCCTGCTAGAGATCGCATCCAGGCCCTTCTTGCCGAAAACCTCCACCAATGGCTTGTGGTCTGTTCGAAGAATGAACTTTGTGCCCCATACGAAGTCTCTGAATTTCCCCAATGCCCAGAACACCGCCAAGGCCTCTTTTCCAATCACAGAATAATTACTATCTGACTTCTGCAGAGATCTTGAGGCGAAAGCTATCATTTCTTCTCCGCCTGTTCCTACTTGGGTGAGGACCGCCCCTTGGCACTTGCGTCGGTGGTGACTACAGTCACACGATTGGGTATGAAAGATTTCAGGCTGGGTGCTTCTGCGAGTGCATTCTTCATGTCTTCAAACTCTCTTTGGCACTCGTCACACCACTTGAACACTGTGTCTTTTTTTAGCAACTGTCGTATAGCAAATGTCCTTCCTGCAAAGTTCCGTATGAATTTGCTGTAGAATTCCAGCATTCCCATGAAGGACTTGATTTCGTCCTTGCTCTTTGGGGGCACCAAGTTTGTAATGGTGTTCTGGAGCTCTGCCTTCAAACGGATCCCCTCTGCTGTTACCTTATGTCCCAAAAAATGTAGTTCTTTGCAGCCAAACACGCACTTTTCTCTTCTCACAGTTAGTCCTTGCGACCTAAACCTGGCCAGGTCTCAACCTCTTGTTGTGTTCCTCATGGTCTTTTGCGAATACCAGCACATCATCCTGTTAGCATAGGACGCCAGGGATCTCTCTCAAGATGTTCCCCATGAGTCTCTGGAAAACGGCTGCCGCCGATACCAAGCCGAAAGGCATCCTCCTGAACTTGAATGTACCCATGGGTGTCACGAACGCCGTGAGTTCTTGCGACACTTCGTGCAGTTTGATCTGAAAATAAGCTGAGGTAAGGTCAAGTGTGGAGAATACCCTTGCGCCCTCTAACATGCTCATCATCTGGGTGATGTTGGGCAGTGGAAACCGGTCGACCACGACCTCTTTGTTCAAAGCTCTAAGGTCAATGCACAACCGGACCGACCCATCCTTTTTCTGGGCTGCTACAATTGGCGCAAGCCACTCTGTCGCTTCCACAGGTTCGATGACTCCTGCTTTGCACAGTTTCTCCAATTCTGCCTTCACCGCTTCTTGGATGGCAATGGGTAGCTTCCTTACCTTGGCTACTACAGGCTTCGCGTTTTCCTTCAGTTTGATCTAGTGGCAGTAATTCTTCAAATACCCAAGTTCTTCACTAAATACTTCTTTGAACTCCGTCACCAAATCTTCCTTTGACTCTTGCACTTCTTGTATTAAGATTTGGGGATTGCTATTTGGATTGAGATAGACCCCCAACTCCTTCTGTGCCTGCCAACCCAGGATGTTGTCGCCGACTGTAGATACATAGACCTTGGACACTGTTGTCCTGTCCCTGTATTCAACTGTGTCCCAGAAATAACCCTTCATAGAGATGGGGCGACCAGCATACCCCCCAGGCCTTACATCCATCCTTCTCAAACTAATCCTCCCCTTGGACACCCGTGAAAATTCCTGTGCACTGATGATGGTTATTCTTGAACAGGAATCAAACAATGCCTCTACTTCAGTACCCTTTACTTTTATGGTGTCATTGGGGCTGCAGACCTGACCTTCACCTACTTGCACGACTATCTCGTCACATACTGTGTCTCTGGAGCTGCAGATCTGACCTTCACCTACTTGCACGACTATCTCGTCACAAACTGCGTTCATCCTGTCCTTACTCTGTCTGCTAAATCCCTGTCCACTCCTGCAGTATTGCCTGAAATGACCTTTCTTGCCGCACTTGTTACATGTGAATTTGAGGGCAGGGCACTCCTTCTTATTGGCCATGTGCCCCTGTTTTCCGCATCTATAACAGGTACCCTTGAAAGACCATCCCATTTTGCTCTCTTTCTGCTCTTTACCTACTATTTTCTGACCTTTGACCACAGACACAGCTTCACATTCAGTCACGACAGGTGACAGCTTAACTCTGCCTCCGCGGCGCTCGCCTTGGAACCCTGGTAGCGGTGACATTCTAAGTGATGTCACCGCGAGCAGTTCCATTACATGCGGAGCTGCCAGGGAGGGGGGGAGAACGGGTGGGAGATACCACAGACTTCTTGAGAGGGAGGTCAATTCAACACCATATGAATGTGGTATACTGGCCAAGATCAAATGGCCTTGTTGAAAGCGCAAACCATGTAACCAAGGAGTGTATAGAGAGTGCATGAATGAGTGGAGAGCTGTTAGAAAAGGCATTACAAGAACTTCTTTGACCCTACAGAACTACATCTAACAATATCACGGGATTCTCTTTTTTGATTCCCTGAAGGGCAAGGAAAGTAAGTCCCTTCTGGCACCAATGAGAGTGTTGGGCGAAAGGTGCACTGAGCAAGAGATTGCAGACAAATACAGGGACCATCAGTTGTGTTGTTAACAGAGATATGATAATACACATTAGGGGCTAAATCTCAGAGTGAAATCGGGGCATAGGATACTAGTTAAAAACTACATTGCACTAAAGGACGATGAACGTTTTCTGCCAGCCGTACCAGGCTAAGTGGGTAGGCCAAAATATTGTCACCTTGATGAATAGCCAAAGCTGGAGTACGGACAGATGAATAAAGCATTCCTCTGCAAGTGAAACAAAAACAGGAAATGCCACTTCTTATTTTTGTGGTACTGGAAATGACAGCAGAGAAAGAAAACAGGGACAGCACACCCATCTCAAGGGTCTGAGGTGACATCAAGACTTTGTGACGATTTAAATGTATTCAATCCCCAATATGCCATTTTGAAGGTTCATTTTACCTGTATTTCCATGAAGAGGTTTCTATACTGATTGGCCTATTGATTTAATATTTCTTGAATTGTATTAACAACAATTTAGGGATGTTTCTAGATACAGACCAGATGTTGTTTGGTCAGTTGAGAACTTTTCATTTTAGGGTAACATGTACTCTAAAAGAATGAACTGTACCTCAGTTCACTGTACCTTGAGGTTTGACAATACTTATATTGTCTCTTGTAGGCTGCTACAGTGGTCTTTTCTTTGTCCCGATGAAGGCCCCATGTGATTACGTGTAAGGAGTCAAAAAGTCGATTTGTGTGAGTTGACTATATAATTCATTATTGGACCATCCAAATCTGAATGTTAATAGTATCAGATTTTGAAAGTGATTCTTTGCCCAATTTGGGTGTTACCTTTTGTGTACAAATTGTAAATATTACCTACACTTTTTGTGTTATATATTTTTGGCTCACCTTTTTGCACTTGCACTGCGCCATCACTTGGAACACCTGCCTTGTGTAAACTGTCAATGATTTTTTGCTATCTTAAATATATTAAAATAACTAAGATCACAGATGAATTTGCAGTGACTTCACTTATTACAGATTCTGGCTCACCTATGTAACACAGCTGGACTCAGCCATTCACCAGTTTGACCTTACAAACATGAGTTCAGACTTACCACAATAGACTAGGTGCAGCCCGACCTGTCCATAAAACCCTTTTTTGACAGGAGAACATGTTCCTTTTAAATATTAATAAGTCACCTCCATGTAGTCCTCGCAGCTCGCAAGGCAGGATGCATGGTATTTAGAAGTAGGTCATGTGAAAATGTAAACTTAATATGTTCTTAGAGTGATTAGCACCCAAAAGTTATTTTCACTGTAGGAAGGCTGGCTGGCCTGTGGAGAAACAATAGGAATTAGGATTAAAGATTAATTCTGCTACTTTTGGATTAGGGTCTAATAGAAATATTATTAAACCACTCTTTGTATTATTAACTAAAAGCCCAACTTATTGGTGAGGTTGGATGTTTAGTTAATATGAAGAAAAAGAACGTTTTAGAATTTCTTTGACTGGCTGAATCTCTTGGAGGCTAATTTGCATTAGATCTCCAACTGTTGCCCAGTTAGTGAAAAGTGAGACTAGGGGCCCGATTCACAAAGGCAATCTGAAACAAATGTCTAACTTTACAACTTTTGGTATTCACAGAGGTCATTTAGAGTTGTATCTTTACATCCATTGTAGGGCTGGAATCTCCACACCTGGGCCATACTCTCTGCACACGCTCTCCTCAGTGTTGACTGTAGTGTTAACACTACAGTCAACACTAGTGTTGACAAAATAGTCAACACCGAGGGGACTGCAATTGTGGACTGTATGTACCATGTTGCAAAGGAGCAAACTTTTCTGGAATTTGATGAAGTGACAAGCCACACGCTTTACCCTGCCCAAACTCATTTTTATGACCTCTTCTACCGCTTATCACACGTTCCTGATGTCCCTCTTTGTAAAAAATTGTATTTTGACCCATTGATTACACTTCTTCCGGCCGGAGAGTACAGCCCGAGCCGGAGTGTACGGCCCGAGCCAGAGACTACAGCCAGGGTGTGGAGAGTTCAGCCTGACTGCGGATGTAAAGATATGACACGTATACAGCCTCACTAAATACCAAAAGTCATAAAGTTAGCATTTCGACCTAAATTGTCTTTGTGAATCAGGCCCTAGACTTCTTCTTCTGTTTTACAAGTGTTATACAGATTGTACTGAATTACATGTTCGTTTAGTAACAGCGACCAAATATGCTATTGACCTAGCCTGTTCTATGTTTGTTTAAAAATCAAATTACTATGTCGCAGACTAGAAATTGGTGACATTATAGTCATCAGTGAAAATCTAATACAGCGGTGAACAGCATAAATGTCACAAAAATGTTTTATAGAACGGTTGCTAATTTCTGCCTTATCCAAACCAGTTCATGCAGTCCAAAATTTCTTAGACTGGCTCAAATTGATTCTCCAAACCCAGATGTGTGCCCACAAAGGTGTACAATACCATTATTAAATCTTTTGTCTGGAGACCATTGGCTGTGTTGGTGTACAAGAAAATACTTTTATTTGATTTCTTTAAAATCATAAAAGGGTGGAGCGAACCACCTTGGTACATGAAATATCAAACAATTGTTCTGGGTTAAAATTGCAATAAACATATCTGTGTAATTAGTAAAATATTGTTAGGACTATTTCTGTATAAAGTCCTGCCCATAGGGAAGCAAACTTCTAGGTGAGTTAATTAAAACTGTACACAAGCCTACATGTTTCTCTGGGGTATGAGAAAGTGCCAGTGCTGAGGGGGTATGGACTGCAGAGTTTAAAATAGATGAACGAGGCGATTCTGTATAGTCAAGTTCAGTACATCAGTCGTTCTTGTCTAATTCTTTTGCTGGTAGATTCCAAAATTGTATTGCCTTGCAAGACAATGGACAGACGAACCTCCAAGACATTTTATAACAGCTTCACCTGCAGGTCCTTATTTGTTCTATCCTCAGTGTTGCCCAAAGGAGAGTTTTCCGAGTGTTTAGTAGCGCAGGACAGATGCATAATAGATGGAGTGGTGACTCATCTCCGTGACCACAAAGGCGTCATTCCTTTGTCAACCAAGTCCATTTCCATTTTGGAGTGAGGTCTTTCAAGGGGAAATATCCCAGTCTCAATAGGGGTTCGCTGATAGAATATTGATGGTAAAAACATCGATGGTAAAAATATCAAAAACAAATATAGTTAGTAAAAATACCGACTCCCTATACATAAACAGGTAAGTACAAACATATTGAATCAAAAATATCGAAGTTAAAAATATAGATGTAAAAAATATTGATTTAAAAATATAAATATAAAAATATATAAAAATATATAAAGTATTAATATTACCTTTAACAACATGAATTACATTTAATATACATTTTAAATAATATAAAAATGAAACTTAATTTTTTTAAATAATATAAAAATGAAACTTAATTTTAAAAAATATAAACATGCAAACATAATTTATTCATATAAATATATTTGCTTATAATAATGTATTAACTATTATCTTTTTTAATTTTTAAACTTTTGAATTATATTAAAATAAAATATTTACATATATCAACAATTTAAAATAAAACAAAATTCTATAATTAATTAAAACATGAAACTATTAAAACTAAATTAAAACATTCATTTGGCAATACAATAAATATATCAGTAGGAAAAAAATAAAATTTACTATTCCAACTCTAATGAGTGCAACAGTAGGGAAAGTGTTGGATAGCGGAGGGGTAAATATTACTATTCCCACTGCAAAGAGGGCAACAGTAGGGAAAGTGTTGCATAGCGGAGGCGTGAGTGCAACAGTCGGGAACGTGCTGGATAGCAAAGGGGTAACAAATTACTATTCCCACTCCAGTGAGTGCATCAGTATGGAAAGTGCTGGATAACGGTGGGGTAAAGATTACTATCCCCACTGGAGTGAATGCAACAGTAGGGAAACTATTGGATAGCAGAGAAACAAAAATTGCTATTTACATTTAAACAATTTAAAAACATTTAATAATCTTTAAAAAAAAGTAAACAATATTTTAAGAATATACAATTAGATATATTAAACATATAAAAACAACACACATTATAATGTCACTTAAATATAACAAAAAGGTACATATATATTTTTTTAAATATTAAATACATTTATAAATATTATTTATTAAAAAGAAGAACATATTCACAAACAAATTATTTAAAACATAAATGTATTTATTTTATTTCCTACCCTATAACACCAAACCAATAAAAAAATACATCAATATTTGTATTTAATAATATTTCAATAATTATCATAATTCTTAATGAATTTAAAATATATTATTAATACAAAAAGAGAATAAACATTCATTGAGTACACATTCTTTGACACTATCATATCCACAATACACTCCTAAAATTAATTACACAATTACCATAATTAATTACTAATTAATTCATGTAAATTAATTAACAAATAATTAATAATTCATCAATAAAAAATATTACGTCCTACCCATCACACCATTTACACATATAAACACCAAAACACACACCTAAAATGAATTACACAATTACCATAATTAATTACTAAATAATTAGTTTCAATTAAATAACAAATAGTTAATAATTCATCAATTTCCACCCTTCACACCATTTACACCTACAAACACACACCTAAAATTCATTACACAATTACCATCATTAATTACAAATTAATTAATTAAAATTTAATTCACAACTAATTATTAAACAAGTATCAATACATTAATTTATTCATTTAACACTATAACATCACAATTAAACAAATATTAATAATTAAAAATTATTCAATACATTTTATATAACTAAATTACTTCCCGCCCTATTGGATTTAAACCCACAACCCGCTATGGAACTTAACACGCAAATTTCAAATAAAACATTAATAACTACTATAAATAATCAATAAATGTTATATAATTTAATTACTTCCCACCCTATTTCCCTTTAAACCCACAATGCGAAATTCAATTCCAACGACTAAAATTTTAACACATATAATAAAAATACAAACAATTCATATACAAAAAAAACCAAAACATCACACACATATAAAATATATATTAAAATACACATAACATTAATAAAAAATCGATCTTTTTAACAACTATATTTTTACACATGATATTAAACACTTTGATGTTTTTTACATCAATATTACCTACCTAAAATCAATATTCTTGACCACGATATTTTGTCTGGCGATATTTCGGGCCCACTATATTTTTACCTCGATATTTGTGCAATTCGATATTTTTACATCAATATTCTTACTCTGCACCCTCAATAAGGTCAGATTCTGCTTATATTCTTCTAATAAGCGTTCTGACAAATACAGTTGAGGTTTCAACGATTTGTAATATGGCATCATCGCCCATCCGTGTGTTTTGTGGGCCAAGGCGGCTTTGTCTGTTAACAGCGATTGTTGCTTGATGGCTTTGTTAATTATATGTTTAAACTCAGAGTAGGTTGTTATTGTGAGCCAAGCCACATCTAGCTTTAGTGAGGAGAGGGATTGTTTTAGAACTGGGAATACTGACTTACTCAGCCTGGATTGTTTTTCAACCTCCTGCCAACAGTGGTGGGCTATAGGGTTTTCATCTGCTGCCCTCATTCTCCAATAATATTTGACCAGGACTTCTTGTCTTGCTGGTAACTGTTTTATTATCCATATTCCAATTTTATTTGGGCTTGGGAAATGTGACATGGAATTGAGAACAATTTCTTGAAGAGACTAGATTGTGCTGTATTTAAGAATGTCGAGTCCTTTGTGTTTGTAATTTCCGATCCATACGAAATGGATGGCAGGAATTTTGCTGTAATGACCTTTAGTAGATGGTTTGTTGAACAACTGCTGAGTTTTTTCTGCAAGATTTTCAATGTGAATAGCAGTTGTTTAGCTTTTGCTTGCCTTAGGTCCAGATGTTGCTTGTAGTTGAGCTAGCGATCCAGATGTACCCCGAATTATTGTATGTATCCACCTGGGACAAAGGGTTGTTGTTTAACATCCAGGTGCATTTAGGGTGTTTTATATGGAAAAGCACACACCTTCGATGTTTTAATTTTGATTACTAATTGAGCTGGGGTGGTATATTCTGCTAGTTGGATAATCAACTGCTGCAAGCCTCGAGGTGTTTGAGAGAGAACGACAATGTTGTCCGAATATTGGAGACTTATTATTGGGACATTACTCAATTTTGGAGGGTCACCTTGTGATGAACGAAGGCTGTTCTCTAACTCAGCTGTGTAGATGTTAAATAAACAGGGAGCCAAAACGCACCACTATGTTAATCTGCTGATGTTTGAAATTCTGTTAGTTAGACTTCGCCCGTCCCCTTTTTCTATTTGGACCGATGTTTGTGAGTAAAGATTAATGATTGCCGCTGATAATTTACTAGGATCTCCCCAAGATTTCATTTTTGCCCACAGCTTGGATCTGGGCACTTTATTGTAGGCTGCTTTGAGGTATACAAAGCACGTATAGAGGATGTCTGATTTGGCGATTGCTTGTTAGGCCAGGAGGGTGACTGAGGATATGTTTGTTAAAGTGCCCTCCCTGTCCAAAATCCTGTTTGTATTTTCAGAATTAGGTTTTTGCTGCTGAACCAATCCTCAAAGTCTGCCAACAAGTTTGCGCTATCAGTCTTTAATTGGTTGGGTCAGAAGGCGCCCCTGATTTGTATATGGGTTGTAAGATGCTTCCTCAGCAGGAATCAGGGATGGTACGAGACTCTAAGATGTGTATAAACAGGGAAGTTAGGTGGCCAGAACGAAAGGATGGATTTTTTCTCAACAATGCATTTCGCAGACCATTTTGGCCGGAGCACTGTCCGGTCTCAGGTGTTTTATGGTATTCCGTACCTACTTTTGTGTAATCTGTATGTGGTGCTCTGTTGGTTCAGACCTTGTTTTTTCCTCAGCTTCCGGATGGAATTTGTCCTCTATTTGTTTTTTTGGGTGGTAGAGTGGATTTATAGATAGTGATATGCAGATTTTAGTATCTGATTTCTGGATGGTTCTTGGTATTTGAGCCGTAGGACTTGTTTTCTGACTGGCGTCCATCCCAATTGCTATTGAAGGTTTGGAAGTGTTTGACTCGCCTGGGGGTGAGGTCATATTGTATGTGGCTTCAATGTGAGCTCTCCATGTATATTCCATTATATCTGAATTGAAATGTCGTTATTTTACCATTTAATAAGAAGTTGATGTTTGCCCAAAAAAGTTTGGAGTTTCTTTGCTTGCTGGCATGTAATTTCATCCAAAATTGTTCATTCAATGCATGCTTTGCCACCTTGATTTCTTTTTTTATGTCTCTTTTCATTTTTGCTATTAATGTAAGGGTCTGTTGTATCGAATGTCTGACAAAATATCGACATTCACAATATCGACGTACAAAAATATCGGAGCAAAAATATCGAAATCAAATATATCGGCTTCCTATACTTAACTAGATATATACACAAATATCGATTTTTTAATATCGATATACAAAAACATCGTTTACTTTTATATCGACTACATTAACATCGGAAAACAAAAATATCGCTATCTACAAAAAATAATGACATTAACTATAATATCGACATCAAAAATATCGTGCACTTCAATATCGGATTGTCAGCTATATCGACTTTTTATATGCATCTGTTTGTATAATTAATTAACGTTTTATATGTTTTCACATCTAAATAAACACACAATACTTAAATTAATACTATAGACACACTATTAATTTGTCAAAAATATCCTATTGGTATAATTATATCACCTACACATATAAAAATATTTTATACTACTTTGTATAATTTTATTATTTTTTGGGGTTTTTCACTTCTATTACAAAGTAATCACAACTGAAATTCAAATATACTAACTAACCAATCACAAACCTAATTTTTTAAATGAACCAATAGCAAAGTAATTACGACTGACACTCCCCTATATAAACAATTAAAATCTAAACACAAACTACTTGCCAAAAGTCACTGAAGGAGATTTATCTCTATCCGAATTGCTGCACAACAACTAGAAGAACCAGACTATCAACCTACTATCACATCTTCTAAGTAAGTAAATAAAATAGAAACTGCATTATTTGCTACTACTACTTACTTACCTGCTAAATACCCAGTGCCCCTTTGCTATTCATAATACTTAACATGCTAAATAATTATATGAAACTATTTTTTTTAGATACAACGACTACTGAATATTCTACTCAAAATAACTGTGAACAAAGCATAGGAATACAGATTCTAATAACTATGTAAGTAATTTCACATTGTTTCATTATGTGCACATAAATCTAAACACACAGAAATAATGACTTTTGCCCCACATATTCCTTTTTTTCTGTAGATTCTACTACTGAAAACTGCACTACTAATGAACTAAGTACATCAGTACTATTTCTCCAATACATTTTACTAAGTAAGTATTATGCAACTGAAATAAATGTGGAAAAACAATACAAACATTTAGAACTGTTCTAATTATTTTCTATTATATATTGTTTATTTACAGAGCAAACACAACGAATAGATATACAGACATAATACAGAACTCCACATTCTGAATAATAAAGATACTAATCACAAAGTAAGTATATTAAAGAACATAATTACCAGATAATCTATTATAAAACATACCAACATGGTGATTATTCTAACACATATGTTCCTTTTTTATTTAAGATAACACTACAAACTACTCTCCAGAAGCTGAAGAAACAACTATACTGGCAAAGACCAACCTAAAAAAATATGTAAGTATCTTCACAATGTGAATCATGAAGATACACTTTTGTAGTAGAAATGAGCTCTAACATTGCAAATGTACCGAAACATTAATTAATAATATACTACTTTCATGTTTTTCATAACAGCTACAACAACATCACAAACAATTATCCCCAACAAAAGAAGCAAGCAACTCCTAATTTTGCTGTAAATTCTAAAACACGTAAGTATAAACATTCCTACTTATCACTAACATAGATTATTTATCACATTTAATTTGACATTAACTATTATATATATATTTTATAGATATACAAAGTACAAAATGACCGAAGGAGCCGAATTTGTGACCAGCCAGAAAGGAAAACTATTACTATGCTACATGGGTTACACTTATACACAAGAAAAGCAATATGGCATGAAAGTTAATTGGAAATGTTGTAAATAATATTCTAACAAGTGCTATGGCAGAGCAACAACTAGAGAAGCTACAGTACTGTATACTAGGGAACACAATCATCCACCTAATGTTACTGAAATAGAAGTTAGAACAGCTTTGGAAAATATAAAAGAAGCTAGTACAGGTTCCCAAAAGCAAACAAATTTCATTTTAAAAGCAGCCATTCCTAAAATCCCAAAAACTGCCACAACTCAAATGCCAAATATCCTCTCCTTAAAAAGAACTATAGCACGAACTAAAAAAGCTACTACTGCTACAACACCATCTCCCAGAACATATCAGGATATAAATTTAACTGCTAACCAAATAATAACTTTAAATAAACAACCATTTATAGTTTACGACAACGAAAACAATGACAAAAGGCTTATAATTTTTGGTACCAATATGAATTTAGTTAAACTGCAGCAAAGCCAACATTGGATGATGGATGGAACATTTAACATCTGTCCCAAACCATTTTTCCAATTATACACAATACATGGCCTCTACCACAACTGCAACATACCTTTGCTATATGCACTATTACCAAACAAAAATAATTCCACATATATGGAATTAATAAATATAATTAAACAAAAAACTAATGATTTTTCTCCTGAAAAAATCATTCTTGATTTTGAGCAAGCAATGCTCTCAACTATCCTAAAAATCCACCCCCATACCTGCATTCAAGGCTGCTATTATCATTTAAACCAGTGTTTATGGAGACACCTTCAAAAAACTACCCTAAGTGTCGAATATGCTACAAACTCATCTTTTGCTTTCCAAATTAAAAAACTCATTGCACTTGCTTATGTCCCTGAAACAGACGTAGCTGAACACTACAACATTCTTATAGACAGCCCCTTCTACAAACAAAATGAAGCTAAATTAAGTCCATTTCTCGACTACTTTGAAGACACCTGGGTAGGCAGACTCCACAGATCTGGCCACAGACGAAATCCCAAATTCCTCATACCCTGGTGGAACGTTTACAGAAGTACCCTTAACGGAGAATCAAAAACTAACAATGCAGTGGAAGGTTGGCACAATGCATTTGTACAATCAACTGGCAGAACCAAACAAACTCTAGAACATTTCATTAAATGCCTACAGAAAGAACAGAGCTACCAGGAATTTAGAATGGACCAATCTGTAACTGAACTTGTCCCTAAAACATCAAAGCAAAATAAACAAATGCACAAGTACCTGGAAGAACAAGTTAAACTTTACCCTAGTACAAAAGGCATAGAATACCTAAACATCATTGCCAAAACACTACTCTAATTAATTCCCAAAATGTTATAAAACACTAAAAGTATCACCTAAGTATGCAAAAATATGTAACGTGAGCTTCTAAAGTATTTAATGTATGCAATATATAGAGATATTATTATAATATATGCACACATTAAAACTAAATAACAAGTAAAAAACAATTCCATAATAAAAATAACATTACCCACCCACACAAAATAAGAAAGCAAGGACTTACCAATCATGTTGTCAATCCAATAACGTCCTTCTCCACCAAAGTAATCCAGGTAGTGCAAAATTAACCCCCAAAAAAATGTAAAAATACAACTGTTCCAAAATTAAGACATCCACGTTGTCCAGAGCCATCGAATAACCATAAAAAACCCGAAAAATTGGAAAAATAGAAAGAATCGCTCCAGCAAAACCGAAAAATGTAAAGAAGTGTTTGTAAAGCAGTGTTGAATTAAACAAACAAACACTTCCTTTAAAAAAAAACGGAACTTCCGATGTAGCGTACACCTATGACAAAAACATAGAAAACAGACATTCCCACCCACATTAATTAGCTAGTAATTAGGTACAAACATATTAAAATTGATGATTTCACTTGTAGATATACCGTAAAAGACTAAAATTCACTCTATATATAATGATTTAACTAACTAACACTACGTGTATATACCATAAGTAATTATCTGTTTTCGAAATCTAAAACATAACTCCCTCACATTCAACAACACAAAATATAAGGTCACTAATCTCAAAACATCATTAAAATACACATAAAACATATAAAATAAACCTTACCTGAAGCGACGTGAAGTGTCTCCCAACCGCGATCAGCCCTTCTTCCAAATAACCCAAAACGACCTAACCCGGTTACAAAATAAAGCACCCAAATGCAATAAAATAGTCCCAAGTATAAAATATAATATCTATACAAAAATAAACATTAAGTTTCTATTATTGTAAAGAAATATTTACTTTAATCCTGCAATGATTTGATTAACAAATATATAAATGAATGTAATAAATACATATTAAAAAAAGAATAATATTTATGTTAACAATGTCTAGAAATATAAGTACATTGTCACAAATTATAATAATTGAAAAATGTGTAAAAAATGTGTGAATTATATAATAAATATTTGATGTATTGAAATGAAGTGGAAAAAATACTTTTGTTATTTCTACATTTCTTTCTGAAATTACAATATGTAAAAGAGATAATAAATAATTTTCTTTTTTTTACAAAAAGGATGAAAATAATAATGCTTCTGTATAGTTGCTTATCATTGTGTTTATAAAATATGTTTATAAAACCAAATGTAATAAAAATATTTTTGTTATGAAATAACATTTTATTTGTGAAACATAAATAAAAATAATGTTTCTACAATCATGTTGAACAATTTGTATCATTATCTTACTATAATGTAACAATCTTATTAGAAATTTTGCACTGTATATTAAATGTGAGTATATGTTGGACTCTAATAATTTAATTATTACTATACCAAATCCAGCGTACATTAAATTAAAACTGACCCTGAACCCAAACAATACCCCTTTACCCAAAAACTGAAAACTGACCCTGAACCCAAAAAATACCCCTTTACCCAAAAACCCAAAACTGACCCTGAACCCTAAAAATACCCCCTTTACCCAAAAACTGAAAACTGACCCTGAACCCAAAAAATACCCCTTTACCCAAAAACTGAAAACTGACCCTGAACCCTAAAAATACCCCTTTACCCAAAAACCCAAAACTGACCCTGAACCCTAAAAATACCCCTTTACCCAAAAACTGAAAACTGACCCTGAACCCAAAAAATACCCCTTTACCCAAAAACTGAAAACTGACCCTGAACCCTAAAAATACCCCTTTACCCAAAAACCCAAAACTGACCCTGAACCCTAAAAATACCCCTTTACCCAAAAACTGACCCTGAACCCAAAAAATACCCCTTTACCCAAAAACTCAAAACTGACCCTGAACCCTATATATACCCCTTTACCCAAAAACTGAAAACTGACCCTGAACCCAAAAAATACCCCTTTACCCAAAAACTGAAAACTGACCCTGAACCCTAAAAATACCCCTTTACCCAAAAACCCAAAACTGACCCAGAACCCTAAAAATACCCCTTTACCCAAAAACTGAAAACTGACCCTGAACCCAAAAAATACCCCTTTACCCAAAAACTGAAAACTGACCCTGAACTCTAACAATACTCCTTTACCCAAAAATAATTATTATTATGTAATTACAAATTAATTATTAATTAACAATAACAATAAAGTAAATATATTAGCACATTAGCTGTAAATAAATACATTTAATTATTAATATTATTTTTTTCAAATTAATTTACAATAAGTAAAAAATATATATTTAACTAAATGAAGCTAATTAATATAATTAACTAATTAATATTAATTAATTACCAATTAATTATTATTTAAAATTATGTAAAAATTTATATTAATTAATTAACTAATTATTAATAATTAATTACCAATTAATTATTATTTAAAATTATGTACAGAATTATATTAATTAATTAACTAATTAATATTAATTAATTACCAATTAATTATTATTATTTAATTACCAATTATTTATTATTTAAAATTATGTCCAAAATTATAATTAGTAATTTAATAATTAATATTCATTAATTACCAATTAATTATTATATAAAATAATGTACAAAATTATAATAATGAATTAACTAATTAATATTAATTATTTACCAATTAATTATTAATAAAAAATGTTTACAAACATATATTAATGTATTAATTATTTTTAAATTACTTCCCACCCTTATCCCCTATAAACCCAATAACCCGCACCTAAAACTTGATATCTATTATTATTTATTAATATTAATAATTTAAATATTATTTTAAATGTTATCTTTTTTTTCATATTTTTTATTATTTTATGTATTTTTACATACATGTTAATACACTCCCCACCCTTATCCCCTATAAACCCAATTACCCACTCCTAAAACTAGATATGTTTTTTTTTGTTTTTAAATTATTAAATATATTTTAATTTTTTAATATAGACCTTTTTATCAATTTTTTATGTACAATTATTATATTTTTTCCTATACTATTTATTTTTTCCATTACTACACAATATTTTGTATTGTCGATATTTTGTCATACGATATTATTATTATCGATATTTATACTTACTTACCTATTACGATATTTTTGTATCCGATATTTTTGCTTCCCAATATTTTTTACCTTCGATATTTTAACTTCGATATTTTGTCTTTACGATATTTTATTTTTGATATTTTGTCTGAGTACCGTTGTATCAAGTCTCAGCCCTGGGCTCGCAGTGATCCTAGATATTTGTTTAGATGGGTTTTTCTGTCCTCAAGTTGTGTGTGTACCAGGCTACCCTGGAGGTTCTGGGGGCTTTATAGCTGTTAGCACGGTTGGAAACCAATGACTCTTAGGCCTCTATACTATGTAGCTCTGCTTCCGGTGATGCAAATAACGAGAAACTTGTCCCCATGATGGTATATATGTTGCTTTTGTTCCATGTAAGTCATTTTAAATTGTAGGATTGAGTTGATAATGAAAGAGCCTTGGCTTAGAATGGTGTTTAATGTAAAGGTTTGAGGATGGTGATCAAAAAGATCGAGGTCCGCCAAGGTGAAATCGATTGTTGTGCCTGTTTTGTTCGTCACTCTAGTGAATGCTGCAGGACAGTCCAGGTGGCCTAATTCGTTTAGCATGTAAAGTGAGAGTTCGTCCAGAAAAGCTATGCATCTCTTGCCCAGGGTGTCACGTCTACTTGTGTTGCCCTGTCTTTCCTGTATAACGCCTAATAAGCTTTTCTCCTCACCTTGCAGTAAGTTTATGTTAAAATCCCAGGTCAGTATTATATTGGCGTATGGATGAGTGAGTTTTAGAGTTTCAAGTGCGGCGATCAGTTGTTGGATTCTTTGCCCATTTTGCTTGTCGGCTGGATGGATGTAGATGTTCAGAACTTACAAGCTAGTCGACTGCAAAGCTTCGAGTTTGGTGCATTGCATCCAGGGGGCATCATGGTCGATAACTACGTGTTTCCAGGGAATATCCGTCGAAATGACTAATTGTTTGGCCACCGCCTTTCATTATACTGAACTCATCAGGGCCTTTTGTACCTTCTGGGATGCACACTGTTCACTTGGGTTGTTGTAACGGGCTTGGGTAGCGGAGGTGCTCTTCCTGTTTTAGCTCAATACCACATTTAGAAAAGGACTCCCTGTACCGCCAGATCTGTTCTATGATGGAATGATCTGTCCAGGTTACTATTGTGATTTGTAGGCCGGTTCGGTTGGGATTGGATATGAACTCAATACTTTCCAGAATACTAGATTTCATGTGATTAAGGGCTGGGAGGGCTTCGAGTAGTCTTAATATTACGCTTCTTCTCAGTATATCGTGTAAATTTGAACTAGGTCTATCTTTTGTGGCCTGTACTTGAAAGATCAGTGTATTGTTTTTTGCTTGGCTTCTTGGGGTCTATGTTAATGCCTCAATAGGCTCTGAGCAGTGTAGGCTGAGTTTGGGTGGTGTCATGCACTGTTATGTTGAGTGCTTTTTAAGTTCATGGCTGATTTGACCTCCATGCCTCCCGGGGGGGAAGGGGTGGCTCTTGTCTTTCAGACACTAATTCAAAAAATGACCCAGTCCTCAAGGCAACGTAAAAGTAAGACCTGCTATAAACAGTTCTAGATCGTCCAAAGCGCTCTCTAGTTATATCCCTATTCATAGAGATTATACCACCGTTTCAGGTTATTGCCAGCGTTAAAAATTAAGCCCATCTCTGATAAACAAAAACCTTTTAACACAATACAGACATTCATTCAAAGGGACAACATTAAGAAAAAAGTGTGAATAGCTAGATGACACCTCACGGGCGCACCACCAATGGGGCCCCTGGTTGGTACTCACCAGGTTAGCCCTGTTCTCATCATCGGTGTCAAATAGCTTAACGTAAAACGTGTCCGAAACCCAAAGTAAGGAACATACTCAACCCGCAGCATGAAACGATAGGTAGTATTCATACTGCACCCTTTTATTACATGTTGAACTGCAATGCAACAAAAGATATTAATAAAGTATGAGTAATAGCTTGCTGCGCAGTTTAGTATATGTTATATGTTGAATGCGGTTAGTCTTGTGTCACATATATGTTGTTTGTACACTGCACCATTCACTGTTATGTTCCTTACTTTGGGTTTCGGACACGTTTTACGTTAAGCTATTTGACACCGATGATGAGAACAGGGCTAACCTGGTGAGTACCAACCAGGGGCCCCATTGGTGGTGCGCCCGTGAGGTGTCATCTAGCTATTCACACTTTTTTCTTAATGTTGTCCCTTTGAATGAATGTCTGTATTGTGTTAAAAGGTTTTTGTTTATCAGAGATGGGCTTAATTTTTAACGCTGGCAATAACCTGAAACGGTGGTATAATCTCTATGAATAGGGATATAACTAGAGAGCGCTTTGGACGATCTAGAACTGTTTATAGCAGGTCTTACTTTTACGTTGCCTTGAGGACTGGGTCATTTTTTGAATTAGTGTCTGATTGAGTGGAGGGCGATCCAGTCTTCTTTATCCCTCTTGACTCCCAATAGTTGAATATATGTGGCTCTTGTCTTGACTTCTTTGTTGTTGCGTCTCACTTCCAAGACAGTTAGCTTGTTGCTGACAGCCTCATGTGGGCTGAATTTGCTAGCGGTTGTCGCTTTACCCCGAGGGGTTAATATGATGTTAGTTTTTTGAGTGACCTGGGTGCTTAATTTGTTTGGTTCCCTCCCTTCCAAAGGATTGAATATGCTGTATATTTTCATTGTTGGTAATTTTGCGCTTTTCTGTTGTTTGGGCTTGCTTGAGGTGGCAGCCTCTTTCATAGGTGGAATGGAGTGGTCCATAATACAGACGGCATTCCCAATACTTTTTTCAACATAATCCTTCTCAAATGTTTTGTCATTCGCAGTGAGCGTTATAATTTGTGACAACGGTGCATTTGACCCCTGTTTGTTTGATTTACTTTTCCTTGCTTTCCTCAGGCGATTTCTTTCCCTCTTCATGAGGGAAGTTATCAAGTTTGTCGGTTTGGGGCTTACATCTGCTGTCAGTTGCAGATAGTAGTGGTTGGGTAACGCGACTGGTGCTCCTGCTTGAGAGTGGTTGCTTGGTTGCTCAGGCTCCCTCAAGGCATCAAGAATGGGTGAGTTTGAACACACAGGAGCCTTGTTTTCTCCTTGTCTCTTTGAATGAAGCTCCTAGGAGTCTCGGGGCTTGCCCGACCTTCTCCCCTAAATGCCTCGTGTTCATGGGCTTTTGCCAGTTTGGACTTTGTTTGAGGATCCCTAACTGCCACCATCAGTTCTGACATTAAGGTTGGTACCACTGCTAATTTGTCAATTATTTGGGGGCAGTGAGACGTGTGGTATGTAATGTCATGATCTTGCTGGACCTTCACAATCCTGGTGGTGAGAGCATGCAACTTTTGTTCTAACCCCTGAACGTGTATGGCTAATATGTTTAAGAGCTCGACATGGGTGTCTAGCTTGTTAGCATGATATCTCATTGCCTTTCCGATAGTTTACAGAGTGTTTAGCAGGTGGGACCCTACTGCGGATGTTGGAGAGCCGATCAATGCTTTAATCTGGGATCGGTCTGATTGATCTTATTGGTCTGATTGGTTCTTGAACTTACTTGATTGTTCATTTTTATGTAAAGCATTAGATGCAATCGCTCAGGCTGGTCTGGGCTCTTTAGCTTCATATAGCGAGTGCCCACTGAGTTTGTATTGAGGTGAAACTGGGTCCGTTTGCAGTACCTTTTTATGTGGCTCAGGTGATAGAGCAAAAGTGTTGCGGTCTTGGGCGCAGGGTATGGCAGACCCTGGTTGTTCCGGTGAATGTGGGGCTGACAGTGAGGGGGGACAATGGGATGGTGCGAATGGGCTTAGGATATTTTTGAGCAGATGCGTTGGGTCATCCTTGGTTTTTTTGGGTTGTCATTTGAAGTTGCTGTTGGACTGGAAGGGACATTTGCCTGATTAGTAGATCCCTGCTCGGGTCTGGCTGGGTGTGGACTTAGAGCCTCGCAAAGCTGTTGGTGGTGCCTTTCAGATATGGCAGGTGGAGTTAGGGCCTTAGGTATTTATGAATCTTGATTAATTGATTGCGTGCTTGGGTCTTCTCTTATGGGGGAGAAGAGATCATTTATTTCCGTATACTGAATTTCTTTGTTTTTATTATTGCAGATATTGTGTAAGAGGTCCTCAATGCCTTCACATGGGGGTCTGTTTTGTTGTTACTTTGCTTGGCCTCCATGTGGTCTGTGTGGTGCATGGACAAAGTCTGTGATCAGTGCCCGCTTGTTGGCTTTGGCACCTGTGTAGTGCACAGTGAGTGCGGACGGCTCTACTTGTTTGGCTCCTTATTTGACTTTATCTGAATTGATCTCTGTTGCAGGGTCCTGCATGCTTGCGCTGTCCATGGCGGTTATGGTGGTTGTAGGCATGGATGGCTCTCCTTTTTTAGTTTTGTCTGTCTCTAGGTGGGTTGCTGGCTCTGACCCAGGTGATTTGTTTGTGTAGTCCATGCCCTGTGGTCCCCTTTTTTCCCTCATGGGCCTGCCTTCAATTTCTTTTTCTCAAACTCTGGCTTTTCCTGACCTCATGCCGTGTGTGTTTGGTCCAACCCGGGTGTGGCTTGAATTGTGGTTGCTGCCTTGAGCCTTGCTGGGACCCACCTTGAATCTACCTAAAACCTGCCTGGGAGTCCGGCCGGGTGCTGCCGCAGAGGCACCCTTTGCAAAAGCTGGCACGAGCTGAAGTTAAAGCCCAGGTGGAGGGCAACAATGATATGCCATGGGATTTTGTGCTTTTTCTTCACTTTGTTCTTTGCTTGATCATTGCTCCTCTATCTTTCTTTAAGCCTTTCTCCTTTGTGCGATATGTCCTTTTCCTTTTTTACTTATATGCTTTTTGCTGGATTTTCCTGGTTCCTCTTCGGCCTGATGGCTCTTGAGCTCCGGTCCACTGTGGTCCCCCACCCTTTGCCTGCGCACTGCTGGACCTCTTGTGCTGTTGGCAGGGAAAGGGGGTAGCTGAGGGTTAGCTGGTATTGGTAAGGATGATAGAGGGGCAGAATATGTCAGTGTGCTGGTTTTAATTTTTTTTCTTTTTTTTTGAGCGGTGTGCCGCTTTTTTGTGAGCTAGTTAAGTCACGGGAGAGGGATGGGAGCTGAAGGTAGGACTTGGCGGAAAGTGGGCTCACAAGGCGGTTTTGCAGACTGCACAGAACATAGCTGGGCCGCCTCCATAAAACCGCGAGGGACTCGCACTGTCTGCAGTCACCTGGAGCCGGTCCTGCAATCCTCATTTGCCAGCTACTCGTAGAATCATGGAGATGGTCCAGGGACTCCGGGAATCAGGAAATAGAGTGGTTACTTGTTGTGTCCTGTGAGACACGTTCTAGTGTCTCGACAGGCACAGAGTTAGTAGGCATTCCCCTATGGGAGTGGGCACACTTGCAGCCCCACATGCATCCCTCACAGGCGTCATGAGTGACGTGAGCCTGTCAATAAAAGGACCCGGGTGCACGTGCTCGTGGCCTGTTGCAGTACCGTACTACAGTGTAAGCGTGGTCACTTTGTCCAGCATGTTGGCCTAGGGCCCACAACACAACATTGGCGATGAGGGTGGGATCCTGACCCCATGCATTCTTGCTGACAACCACTCTGTCCATATGATGGGGGAGCGTAGCCTCAGTCTACGGCACCATCGCAGTTACTGCTGACCCAGGATGATTTTAAGGCACCCGAAGTAGACGTACGTCATGGTCTGCCTGCACTACCCGGCAGTGCCTGCCTACATTTCCTGGAGCCCCCGCGAGGTAATTGGCCAGGCGTGAGGTACCCGCACCTCCAGAGCCGATGCGGGCCATGAGTACCAGTGCAGCTGTCGGTGAACCCCAAACACAGCCGCTACCGACATAACCGGAAAAAGGTCAGTGAAAGTTGTGCAGGCTGCCCGCAGATAAGGATGGCACCCTGCCCGCAAGTAAGAAGAGCCTGGCCACATTCACAGTAAGCCCCAGCATGAACTAACGTCCATATAGTGGCCCGGACGGTGGGAGGAAAGTCTGGGGCTGCAAAAATGGCTCCCCTGGGCCACAAAAAATCGCCGAAGCCCCCGCTACCATGCCTGAAGCTGCAATTGACATAAAGAGCGCTGAGAGGTCCACAACATCGCCAAGGCAACTCCGGCAGCTATGCGGCCCATGGAGTGAAAACAAAGCCACGGCATCGCAGCAGTGGCAAGCCCGCAAGCAATGTACTCTGCCGTGGCATAAAGAGCCCCGCACCTGCATCTACAGGCCAGAATACCCTGCAAGCTGCCTGTCCGCTGCCGTGAGCATCAGCAAGGAAGAGATGATTGGGCAGGAGTCCCACATTTATGCCAAGGCACCTGGTAGCTGCCCCAACTGCCGCCGGCTGTCTCAAGGAGGAAGGGAGATGAGCGTATTCTCAATGAGGTGCGGTTACGCTGAACTGTACATGGAAGAGACCGCATCTCTGTCACAGTGTAGGCAGCATATCTCCAAGGGACTGTTTGCAAGACTGCCGTCATACAGCGATCAGCTAGACTCCCAGCAGGAAGAGAAGCCACTCAAAGCAGCCAGGTTGATTGATAGCTGTGACCCATCCGCAGAATTTGTGAGTGATCACAGCGCCTCCTAGTGGTCGTTTTGCCTGCACAGCGTCCAGCCGGTAGTCTTTTGCTAAGGCGACCCCTGCAAAGTTATAGCAATCACGCCTGCCGAGCACAGATGTTCCGCGAATGCCCTCACACAGAACAGTAAAGCACAGTGATGACCACTATGCAAGTGCTGCACTCCAGTAACTCACTATGGGCTGTTTATTGCTTGATAGGGGGGAGACTGCTAACCCCAACAGATAGAGAGACCGATGAACCCAAGGCTGCTCCAGCTAAGAAGGGTGCCACAAATCAAATAGAGTGGGAAAACAGACAACTGCCTGCTTCACAACGACCCTGATGCCCACTGCACCAGCGCTGCACAGAAACTCAGGACCGGCATCTGCCGCAAGGGTCGAGGCCCGCAGTTGGAGGAAAGATTGCTGTGGCCGTGTAGAGAATAGTGACACAGCGCCATCTAGTGGTCGTTTCCCCCATATGGCACTTATTCAAGGAAACACAAGCAAGAAATAACCGTCCCAGCATCCCCACGTACCAGCAAAAGACCCTACAGTAGGAGAGCAGCCCTGGCACGCAAGAGGTGGTTGCAACGCAACTTAATGGTGTAAGTATAGCAACGCACCAAGGCCCCAGCTTCAATCAAGCAAGCTGTGGCGATCTGCATCTACACAGAGGAAAGGGTAAGCCAAGGACCCCACAAACTCAAAAGGAGGAAAACTGTTACGCCCAACCAAGCAACCCAATGCTCTACCCGCCCAGACAAGCATCAAAGTGACAAGGGCAGCAAGG
This sequence comes from Lissotriton helveticus, assembly GCF_964261635.1. Classification (NCBI taxonomy): domain Eukaryota; kingdom Metazoa; phylum Chordata; class Amphibia; order Caudata; family Salamandridae; genus Lissotriton; species Lissotriton helveticus. Next base: position 303,368,081 of record NC_136062.1, read on the forward strand.
CACAAGACGGTAATCCCCAAAAAGTGTAAGGAGAATATGCCCTGCACATACAGCCCTAGAGGCCATCTGACGCCACATCAAGTGAAGACACGACAACAAAAACCCCTGGTGGTAAACGGCCGCTACCACGAGATAAGAGATCAAGCAGGTCAAGCTCCAGAAAAGGGCACTACGAAGAAGGTCCAGGACCGCCAAATTCGAGGTACAGCAGAGCATGCACCCAAAAGTTCGACCACATGAGCAGGCGCCCCAGATGGTAAAACCTCGCCAAAGGAAAGAAGCACTGCTGGAATCAGCGGGGAGATCCCATACATCTCCACAGCAGCAACAGAGCCCAGAAGGGGCCAGGCGCAGCACAGTGTCCTCCCTCACACTGCCTCAAGCAGCAGTCGTCAGCGGCCCAAGTCTGACGAGAGGTGAGTCGTACACTACGAGTGGCCAGCCACCACCACAGCTCATCACTGCCCTCCATTCCCTGAAGAGGGAATGCCCAGAGTAGGAGTGTCAAGAAGCCATGGCTCACCACTGCCCGTGGAAGCCATTCCCTAGAGAGGGAACACTCAAAGTAGGAGCGTTGAGAAGCTGCCTGAAGAAGGAGAACCCAAGATGATTGGCTGCTCGCCATGCAGCCGAGAAGAGCGACTGAAGTTTCACCCGAGTGGTCCAGAGAACATTGAAGTTAAAAGGCCCTGTTGGCCTTGTTAGAACATGGTGCATGTCACTGCACCCAGAGAAGAAGCAAAAGAAGAGTGGAGATTCGTGTCACCCAGAAGAGCTGGACAAACACAAGTGCGTCCAAGACAATAAGAGGAGCAGCACGAGGACTCGTAACACCACAAACCAAGAATACCTCCATAGACACCAGACAGCCACCAAGGTGGACAGATGGCTGTGGCCACAGCACCAAGGGAGAATCACACATAAGCAGCAGCAAGCGCAGCAAGCACAAACCCCGTTGCTCCCATCGCTTTACAGTGAGACCGTCCAGCCCCGAGTGTCGGCAGTTGGAGTTGAACAGCATCCCTGACCACAGATGCCAGAGGTGCAAGAGAAGATTCAGAAGAGGCGGTAACATGGCTATGACATCCATCCATTAGCTACCTGCTAACCCGGTCTTCACCTGAACTGCAGCAGCGAGAGCATGTCCTAACCAAGACCCATACACACTTGAGGCTTGTGCGAGAGACTGGCTACTGGCTCGTCGGTGGTTTGCAGCTGCCCCCAGCCGGCACACAAGCAGCCCCATCACAGCCTACCAGCGGTCCCGGGGCAAGCCCGACGAAGGGCCTCCCCAGGCAGGAGAGCTGGAAGAGACATTGCCCTACCGACAGGTCACCGGACACAGCAAGACAGCCTGAGAGACTTCAGGCGATCCAGAAATAATCCAGTGAACGTTCACCATGGACTCCCACCATGATCTTGATGCACCCAGTTAATGAACTATTTTTACGCATCACATACCATCATCCTGGTCAGCGGACCGTAATTACATGGGACTAAAGGACATGCTTACACCAGCACGTTCTTAGTGTGCAGATGACATCTTCAAGCAAGAGTTTGTGTCCTGAATTGCTCAGGTTAAATGATGAATACCTGCTGAGAGTGTCCTGCCACAGTAAAAATCACTGGATGCCTGACCCGAGAAGCTGATGGACCCTGTGGTGTATTGTTCATTGTTGTTTCTCCCTACAGGTTGGACTAGGGAGCCTTTGTCTTTATTAAAATTTGGGAGGAATGTTGTGTCCTGCGAGACACGTTCTAGTGTCTCGACAGGCACAGAGTTAGTAGCCACTCCCCTATGGGAGTGGGCACACTAGCAAACCCACATGCATCCCTCACAGGCGTCACAAGTGATGTGAGCCTGTCAATAAAAGGGCCCAGGTGCACGTGCTTGTGGCCTGTTCCAGTACCGTACTACAGTGTGAGCGTGGTCACTTCATCCAACATGTGGGCCTAGGGCCCACAACACAACAGTTACTAACTAGGAAGCAATCGGCTCTCCACAACTGAAAAAAACAGTTTTTGTTATTATCAAAATGGATAATGAATCCAAATTACACACCTCGAATATCACGTTAAAAATGTTCAGAAAAAATGTGAAAACCGCATTAGTGTAACACTTCCTGTTGTGGACTATCAGTAAGATACGGATATATGATCAAATGATCCCTCTACCTACCATAAAACACCACCCCTATACTTCATAGCTAATTATTATTTAAATTCCGTGTATTTTAAGCCATGGCACCTATTCTTTTTCAAAAAAGTGCATACAATTGTGGCATAAAAGAAATATAAACTAACAATATATTGCGTGCCTAGTGCCGCCTTCATGTGACCCTTTTTTTATTTTCAAACCACTTGCATAGAATATTGAAACCTTTGTCTAAGGGGCAGATTTACAAGCCCCTTGTGCCACATTTGCGTCACTTTTCCCAAGTTAAAAGTGGCGCAAAGGGCTTGTAAAGTATTTAACGATTGTTTGCGTCAAAACCGGCCGCCAAGTTTTTTTCTCAATTAACAGAGTTGGAAGGAATGCATAACATTTTCAATTCAATAGTTTGCTTCGTAATAATCCATGCTTTCAAACTTCAACATCACTATTATCTATCTTTTAATTCATTTTTCTACCTTAGCATCTGTACAAATTCTAAAACTCTAAACAGTTAAGAGTGTTTGTTTCTTTGGAACTTGGAAGATATGTATATGCGTAAGTGAAACTGAAAGGTCGAATGTGTGACTCATAGCTATCGACAGATGGAACAAGCATAACATGGGCAGACAGCGACTAGAAAACAAGCAGGTTGTGTGAAAGTATTTTTAGAGACGAATTTCTACCCAGCTGTGTCAAATATGAATGGAAGGAGTTTTACAAAGTTGCCTATAATATTCTCCGCATTGTTTGCTAATTGGTTTACGGCTATTTGAAAATGCAAAACTTTCTTTTGATGATAGAAATACAGTTATAAGGGTGCCTCTTTGTAAGCTGTTTCAAAAATTAGATTCAAATCAGTTGAATCCCAATTCTGTAATGCAGTTCTCTACGGCAGAGAAGTGACCAGGGTAATTGATTTTGCAATAGGCACTACTTCTGCTTTATAAGTTCTCTTTTCAGAGTTATGGCATTATATTGCCACTTGGGGGAGACCTCCCCAAAAACATGAAAGTGAACGTGACCTGTAAAAATATGTGACCGTTTCTGGCACGTGATCTTGAAAGTGTAACACAACTTCACAAAACATACCTCGACATTTGATCCAATATCATGTACATTTGTTCAAAGAAACCTTTCAAAATACGCCACGAATTACTTTGGCCAGTAAGCTTTTCTATTTATATTACCTAGCTTTTAATTATGACAATAAATATGACATTTTCCTACACCTGCAAAATACAAACATTCTTGAACGCCAATAGTGCCAGCAATATGCTGCAATACAAGGCATAGGAACGGAACAGAAATATAGCAAATGCAAAACAATTATAAGTTATATGTTATAAACTCCAACATAAATATCACTAAAGTGGCTAGTGCATTATTTGTCTAATCTTGTCTCATAGCGTTATTGCATGATTTTATAAAAAATGACTCCACTGGCCCATCGTACCATTTATGTACATATCTGGTATGTTGCCTGTGTTTACTAATGTTAAGAGCACTAATGCATTTTGTAAGTTACACTTAAGATGGCACCTCTATGTATTAGCAGGGCCTCGCAGATGGCCGAAACATGTCATGGCAAAATAACCTATAATAAACTTAACTGCTTAATAAATTTGGGCTTCAGTGTGTTGGCTACCCTTAATGGAGAGTGAAAGAAAGGGGATAGGATGTAGCCTTACAGGCTAGAGCAGCCGACCTCGAAGGTGAGGAATCGGGTTCAAGTCTCGGCAGGGACGCTCAACATTCTGTGATTCTGGGCAAATCAATAATCTCTCCATGCCTAACACAAATGAATGTGTCCATCTGTAACGAAACTAGTACTCATGTAAAGCGCTCTGATACCTCATATGTTCGGGTCTAGTTTGCGCTATATAAACTCTATAAAATAAAAAAAGAGCGACTTTCAATATGTATGCATATGTATATATACTACTGAAAAAACCAAAGGTAACAGGGACATTATAGTTAGGCTTAGTTTTCACTCCTACAAAACCAGTGAAATTTAGCAGTTATATTGAGCTGAGCTAACTTTAAGTTGCTCCCCCACAATGCATTGCTTATGACCTCACATAACACATCACTGATGATATCATTCGGTGACTGTGAATGTTTTTAAAACATTTATGTGTGTTAAATATATATATAAAGGTTGAATTGTTGAATCAGTGTGTGTATGAGTGCCTATTTGGATGATGCAGTGGGTGCGTGGCTGACTGTATCAGTGAGTGATTAGGTGTCTCAATGAATGTATAGTTGAGTGACTGGTTGTGTGAACGTCTTTATCTGTCTGTTAGTTGGAGTCTAAGTGGCTGTAAGGGTGTGTGAAGGGGTACATGACTGGCAGTATACTTTACTTTTAACTAAGATTTTACTAATGGACCGAACTTAATGTTTTTCTTTAAATGTTTATTGTATTTTGCTCTTTTATAGTTTTTCTAAAAACTTGAAAACGAATAAAGATGATTTGAATTTGAATTTGAATTTGACTGGCAGTATGGGTGAGCGATTGTGTGACTGTGTACCTGTATGGTTGTCTGAGTGTCAGTTTGGGTGATTGAGGGTGTGGGTGACTGCCTGAATGGATGTGTGAGTGGGTGGGTCAATGGCTCTATAGGTTGGTATGTGAATGACTATGGGTGAGTGACTGAATGTGTCAGTTACTGTATAGGTGAGTGAGTATGTGTAAGTATCTGTATGAGAAATGAAAGAGTGAGTGTGTGAGTGTGTGAGTGTATGATTGGCTGTATAGGTGAGAGAGTAGGTTTGCGAGTAACTCTATGGGTGACTGACTCAGTGTGTGAGTGGCTGTATGAGTGTATGAGTGGGTATGTCAGTGGAAAGCCCCCTTTCTCCACTACTCTGCAAACGCACCTCATGCTGCACTATTAGTTGGGGGATGATGTCCCCTAGGCTCTTGAGGGTCCTTGAGGGCCAACTAGAACACCTATTACCACCAATAAGACCCACACAGCTGGATTTCTGAGAGTTCATTTGTAGCCACGCCCGCTTTCTCTACCAATCTGCAAATGCGCCTCCTGGCACACTGCTGCTTGGGGGAAGAAGTCCAGTTTAGTCTTCAGGCCCTCAGGAGGCCTTGGAACCTCATCCCCCACCAGTGTGTGCCAAGAGGTGCATTTGCAGGGTTCTGGAGAAAGGGGGCACGGCCTCCGACCATGTCTCAGCAATCCCATTGTGTGGGGCTTATTAGAGGCAACACAAGGTCTTGTTGACCCCTGAGCACTCTCAGCAGCCAAGGGGACTTCATTCTCCAACCAGCAGTGCACCAGGAGGTGCGTTTGCAGAGTGGTGGAGAAAGGGTGCAAGGTCTCCAGGGAGTTGCCGGCTTTTTAAAAAAAACATTTCTAATTCTATTTTTTAGGAAGGAGGGTCGCATGTCTCCTCTTCCCTGGACGAATTTAGACCACTGGCACCCAATACCCCGGCCAGCCCCTTTTATAAACATTTTTTATTGAAAAAAAGGGATGGGGCAGCATGGCCCCCCTCCTGGCCCATTTTCAGCCTTGGGTACCGGATTCATGCCACTTAAAAAAAAAAAGGAGAAATGCTACACAGCCCCTCTCCCTGGCAGTTTATGGCCTCGGGACCCCATCCACGGGGCCCAACCTGTAGTGTGAGTACCCTGGTCCCACCCTAGGCACTCACTTTTGAAAGGCCCCCCACTGTCCATGCCTGCTCCCCGCCAACTGCAGGAGCAGGTATTGCTTTGAGACCCAGGGAGCTGCTAACATGCAGCTCCTTGGACCTCGAAGCAATGTGTCTGTTTCCCTGCTTGCTTGACAGCGGACATGCTATGCTTTCCGCAAGCGAGAGCATTTTTTCATGCTCTCACTTGCTGAAAGCAAAGTGTTTGTTATGGCTAGGTGGGAGAAGCCATAGCAAACTGCAATGTCCCGGGTGTGCACCCTGGGACACTGCTGGAGCTGGCCCTGGGGGGTGTCAGTGTGCAGGGCCATCTAGTATTCCATGTGGGGGCCACTTGGCCCCCCTCTCATGTTAACGTAAGTCCCGGGAGGTGGTGGTTCCCAGGGATGGAGGCCTGCAATGGACCCCCTTCATTATTTTGTTTGTGCTCCAGGGAGGTGGTGGTCCCTGAGGCTGCGGGCAAGGCTGTAGGGTCACCCCGCATTTTTACTTTTAATAATGTATGTGCCCCAGGAGAGGACGTCTCCTTGGCAGTAGCGGAGGCCTTAGGGCCTCCGCTGCATTTCATTAATAAAGCAGTTTGCCCCAGGTAGGTGGCGGTGCCCAGGGCAGTGCGAGGCCAAGCACCCCCTCTCGATTTCGATTTCGATTAGTCTTTATTTCGAATGGTAAAAATTCATAAAAGACAATACACAATCATATACACTATAAAATTCACTAGCAATCCCTTGTACTAAAAAAGCACAAGCATGACAGTATACATAAAATACATCAAAATGGAACGATCAATGCAAGGGTGCGTTCAGTTTCTTAATTCGAATCAGCCAAGACCATCCCAGGAATCTTGCAACACAAATCACCACTATTTCAGATCTTATTACTTGCATTTTCCTAAGTGCATCACGAGAACCACTACAATTCAGGGATGCACAGATGGGTTTTAGCCACTTATTCCTAGGATCACGATAAACAGGGCAACCAAAGAAGAGATGACCAATGCTTTCTTCCTGGTCCAAACACCAAGGACATTTGCTTCCTGACTTCGAATCCCATTTAGCAGTAAAGGAGTTGACTGGCAAGGTGCCAGTACGAAACTGATGATAAAGCTTACGATCTAACACCTTGGGTATCAAATCCCAATACTGCTCTAGTGCAGGAGTGACCTTGTGCGACAGAAATATTCCTGTTAAATTAGTGTCCAGGGATTGGGATACCAAAATAGATTTTTTCCATGCCCAAAAAAGAGCTTTAAACTCAGATTTGGATGGAAATGTGGACCCGCCTGGATTTGACCAGAGCTCTGGAAGGCCCATCATATGTAGGGTGATTCTAACTTCCCTAAACCAGTGTAGTTTTTGCGCGCCCCATAGTGATTTAACCTCGTCCAGTTCCCGGGCAAAGAGACTAAGCTCGGGAGTGGACCAAAGGCGGCGCCAGAGTGACACTATGCGATACTGGGCCAGATCATTAATTGGTCTACAACCTAGGTCTAGTAGCAAAGGTTTTATAGGTGCAGACTGTGGAAGACCAACCAGGTTCCGTAGGAACCTATTTTGTGCCACAGCCAAACCTGATAGATCTTTATGACCCCAGACTTCGGCTCCATATAGGGTTGCGGAAAGGACTTTTGCCTCATAGATCTTAAGGGCGGGGGTGATACGTTTTGTAAACGAGTTCTTTTGCTCAAGAACCAAACAACCGGCCAGCCTATTAAATTTTAATTTAGATGTCTCCAGTTGGGAGTTCCAATCAAGATGCTGATCAAGAGTCACACCAAGATAAGTCATAACTTTGACCTGCTCAAGTTGGACCCCGTTTAGAGACACCGTACAGGTTGGGGGGGTTTTCTTACAAAAGACCATAAATTTGGTCTTTTCAACATTTATTTGTAGGTCGTTTGCATTACAAAACTCCGAAAATCTATTCAGGGCAACCTGGAGCCCTCCTCTTGTTTTAGAAAGAAGGAGGGTGTCGTCAGCAAATATAAGCATAGGATATTTGCGACCACCCAACATTGGTGCATCGGACTGGATATTGTTAAAATAATCGATGACCTGATTAATAAACAAGAGGAACAGGGTGGGTGCCAAGACACAACCTTGTCGCACCCCACGTTGTACAGGGAAACACTCTGTTACCTGGCCCTGGCTGCCCCATCTTACCTGGGCGAAATTATCCTCGTGTAAGCGCTGAACGAAACTCAAAAGCTCTAAGGGAAGACCCATTGATCTAAGAGCTTCCCAAAGCTTCTTCCTTGGAACTAAGTCAAAAGCCGACTTAAGGTCGACAAACGCGGCATAAATTACGCCACCACCCAGCAAGACCACTTTCCAGAAAAGAAGTGAGAACCGCAGAACCTGGTCAATAGTACTAATGCCAAACCTGAATCCTGCCTGCATAGGAGAAAGTATGTTATTGGTGTCGATCCATTCCTGGATTCTTACTAAAATCATCCTAGACACAATCTTCTGAAGTGCATCGATCAGACTGATTGGCCGATAATTATTTGGGATGGAGCGATCACCCTTCTTATATACTGGCAGGATTTCCGCACCTTTCCAGGATTTTGGGATCTCTGCGCCTGCGGCTATGTAATTAGCCAATTGCGTGATATAAGGGACCCATAAACCAGGATTTAGCTTAAAAAGATCAGCGGGAATGACATCGAGGCCAGGGGCTTTTCCCGACTGGACTGACTCCAAGGCTTGTGAGGCATCAGTTTCCAGAAAGATAAGTCTATCTCCTGGCAAATATAGAGGACTCTGTGGGATGGTTGCTATTGTGTGATCTAGGGCTATATTTGGGTCATTAAATTGTGCTGCAAAGAATTTAACCCAAGATTGCGCTGACACGTGATTATTGGGTGTTTGGGCGACTGAAGCCCTTCCCCTCCTCACAATCAGCCAAAATTCAGTTGGATTGGAGGACTCACAGGCCCTAAGAAGAGCGAGCCAGTAAGAGTCGTCCCAATCCCTCTTGGCCACCCAAAGAGTTTGTTTATAACGCTGCCTAGCAACCCTAATATCTGCGGTGTTCCTAGCCTTGACAGCCTCTATTAGGCTGCTATGAGCTACTCTGCAGCTCTTATCATACCATTTTTTGTGCGCCTTAATGGGGGCGGCTTTGGAGGGCTTAGTAAGGAGGTTTTTTAAACTCATAAAACACTCCTCATGGAGATTGATAAAGTCTGGGTCAACTGCACCAAAAGAGGATAGTGATGGCATCTTACTCCTCGTGCTCCTGACCTTCTCCTCTAACTCGGCAATAAGCGCTGGATCATCCAACACTCTGGTCCACTTTACGCGTCGTCTATTGTCACACAGGACCACGTCAGATGTCAGGCAATTAGTTCCACAGGCTTGCTCACCCAGGCCGGTGACCAAAATCTCGAGTGAGAGAGGATTGTGGTCACTCTCTGGACGGGGCTCTACCACCATATCGCGCACAACCGACCAAAATTCAATATTGATCAAAATGTAGTCGATACGGCTGGAGCTTAAGCCATTGTCAAAAGTATGTGTCCCTAATCTATCAGAGCGCGTGCGCCCATTGACAGCCCGAAGGCCCCGTTCCAAACAGAGGCCCAGCCAATGAAGTGCTGCCTCAGTACCCCTGACTCCCTTAGAGATAGTTAACGGAGGAATATTCCAAGCTGTGTCCTCCTCAGCGCCCACGTCCTCAGCCAAGGTAAGTATAGGCTCAAAGGAGGAATTCAAATCGCCCGCTACCATAACGATCTTATCGGCAGTGAGGTTCTTCAGTGCCAGGTCAAGGTGGGATGTGACAGTTTGTTTCCTCCCACCCTGGCAGCCACGAGCATAAACATTAACCAAAAAGAGATCGATGGCATTAACCTTGCTCAAGGTGATACACAGAAGGTCCAGGCTCTCTACCAAGGTTTCCTTGCCATAAAAGCCCAGATTATTTTTAATCCAGATGGTTAATCCACCTGAGGCCCTACCCTTAATACTCGGAGTGGCGGGTTTTGAGAAATTAAGGTAACCCACCCTATATAAGGGGACTGTTGACCAAGTTTCCTGGAAGATAATGATATCATACAGGTCGATAAAGTTAGTCCAATCATCATTATCCAGGCGTCCCCTTAGCCCTGCAATGTTCCATGATACCACTCTCAATGGGTTATCCATACCGTTTACTAGGTGGATGGAAGCCAGTCCCTGCGCGTCAACCCCAGACATAGCCGGAACAACGCTAGGGTCTGGCGGTGAATACAGGTTTCCAGACATAATGGGTCCACAACTTAACGAGGTTAGAGTGGTGGGTTGAGCTACCTCCCTAGTATAGGGAGAATTCGTCAAATTTCTGGAAGAAGTTGGACTTACACCAGATTTTACGGGGGTGGTAAATGAGCCTGTATCCTGAGTAAGCGGGAGGTTATTTAATGGCGATGTGTCGACCGACCCCCCATGTCAGTCGACATCCTCCAGACAACCAAACCTATTTGATATCGGTACCCCCTGCCACCAATTGTGCTGGGTGTACCCATCAGCCATATAAGCTGGCTGTCTAGGGTGCTGAACATTTGACCATAGAGTGTTCTTCATAGGTTGATGTCTAGGAGGGTAGAAAAAAGTAAGGGGCCTCACGACAATGGTGGAATTAGCTCCAAGGGAAGGCCATGTACAGAGATGCTGGGCTGAGTGAGGGTCGGCAAAGGATACCACAACACAGTCACCCGCTATAGACTTATGCGTGGGGCCTATCCAAGGCACTCTCCGTACCATTAGGACATTACTTCTATGCTGACCAGGGAGCTGGGCATTAGTATTAAGCCAGTGAATGACCTTGTTTTTTAGGGAAAGATCATTCTCCTGGGAATGAGGGTCCAATTCAGGAACACCAGCTAAAATGATGACATAGGACCCTGCTTCAGGGGGAAGGTCAATAAACCCTCCACGAAAGTTAGAGCGGGTAGCCTGTCGAGGTAGATGTTTCGTACGTTCTGGCCTTGAATGTTGGTGGGCTACTACTCTTGGGACATGATTCTGTCTAATGGCTGATTTTTGCAAAGGAGGAGATAAGGGGACAACTAAACTAGGGGTAGGCACTGCAGGATTGGGAATAATGGTGCGGGGCTTAGGTGTTGGTTTTGATACTAACTCGGTCACAGAATTACTTACAGGTACATGTGGGAGAGATGGTATGGTTACAGGTGCCTTAGGTTGGAGAACAGGGTCAGTTACACATGGAAGCTTAGCTTCCATGCTTTTTAGGCTTAAACTAGCCAGGGTGACTATTGTCCTGTCCATTTCCAACAGATTGTTCTCTATGCGGGAGAGTCTTAATTCCAAAGGGGATAGTAATTGCTTAAGCGTACCCCAAACTAACTTGAGGAATTCTTCATCCCCCTCCCTTCCTTTCACGGGACAGCTCTCCCGACACTCTGGATTAACCACACTTTTCAACTCTGGAGAGATGACAAGGATGGTATCTTCCACCAGGCTAGGAGAACTGGGAACGTGTTCCCCCCCCATACCGCTAGGAGCTATATTCTGGCTATCAACTTTCGCCCCAAGAGAGCCCATGGTACGTCTGTGATTAAAAAACTGTGATCTTGCCATTTTGGCTTTCTTTCGTGCATAAATGGACCTCGCTAAACATTTCTTTTTAAGGGTTGCTGCTTTCTTAGCACTACCCGATTTAGTAACTAGGTTAGTTTTAGAAAAGAAAGAAGAAATAGTGCCTATGCCTTTAGTTAGTGGGGCAAGGGCTTTGCTTTGCTGCACTGAATGTGGAGTGGGGATGGGGGGGGAATTTATTAGGGTTGATGGCGGTGCGGGATGAATAGCTGCCGTTGTTACTATTAAGGGCCGAGGAGCTATGATACGATCAGGAGTACGGGCAGATGCGATATTTCCCAAGGATGATTTTTTTGTGTTGGCAATATGTTCTGACAGCCTTCTTGCAGCATCAAGTTCTAGGGAGACCTTGTGCTGCATTTTGCTAATTTCTTCGTCAATGGCCAAATTGGTCTTGACCAAGAAATCATCCAAGGTTCGATTACAATTGCTAGCAGCCATGAGGGTTTTGCTCCGACTACCCCGTGAGCACATATTACAGAATACAAGTGGATAAATAACAATACAAACAACAATAAAACTGTAAAGTGTACCAACAAGGGGGGGTGGCCCAGCCCAGTCCTCTTAGTCCTCGAACGGCCCGCTCTTTGCCCGGTCTTCGCCCCGGGCTGCGTCCCGCGCTGCGGGAGTGAAGGGACAATAAGTAAGTGGACAGGTAAGACAAGGGGGCGTGGCAGCAGGGAGAGCGGACCGGATGTCAATCAAAGGTCTCGCAGGGGCTCCTGGGCAATGGAGTCCCCTGCACGCTCGCAGCCCCGCTGACCGCACTCACCCGGTGGCCGGTGTCCAAGACAGCGAAGCGGCACCCGCGGAGCGGGTGCGGCGAGTCGTCCTGCTGGGTCCTGAAGGGTACAAGGAATACCACAGGGTCAGCGTCCAAGAAATCCTCCAAAGTGCCTCTGTGCAGATAAATGCGTCCCGCAGGTGAAGAGAGAAAGAGGGTTTTTAAAACAGCCAGGGGCGGGGGGCGGCAGCAGGGAGAGCGGACCGGATGTCAATCAAAGGTCTCGCAGGGGCTCCTGGGCAATGGAGTCCCCTGCACGCTCGCAGCCCCGCTGACCGCACTCACCCGGTGGCCGGTGTCCAAGACAGCGAAGCGGCACCCGCGGAGCGGGTGCGGCGAGTCGTCCTGCTGGGTCCTGAAGGGTACAAGGAATACCACAGGGTCAGCGTCCAAGAAATCCTCCAAAGTGCCTCTGTGCAGATAAATGCGTCCCGCAGGTGAAGAGAGAAAGAGGGTTTTTAAAACAGCCAGGGGCGGGGGGCGGCAGCAGGGAGAGCGTACCGGATGTCAATCAAAGGTCTCGCAGGGGCTCCTGGGCAATGGAGTCCCCTGCACGCTCGCAGCCCCGCTGACCGCACTCACCCGGTGGCCGGTGTCCAAGACAGCGAAGCGGCACCCGCGGAGCGGGTGCGGCGAGTCGTCCTGCTGGGTCCTGAAGGGTACAAGGAATACCACAGGGTCAGCGTCCAAGAAATCCTCCAAAGTGCCTCTGTGCAGATAAATGCGTCCCGCAGGTGAAGAGAGAAAGAGGGTTTTTAAAACAGCCAGGGGCGGGGGGCGGCAGCAGGGAGAGCGGACCGGATGTCAATCAAAGGTCTCGCAGGGGCTCCTGGGCAATGGAGTCCCCTGCACGCTCGCAGCCCCGCTGACCGCACTCACCCGGTGGCCGGTGTCCAAGACAGCGAAGCGGCACCCGCGGAGCGGGTGCGGCGAGTCGTCCTGCTGGGTCCTGAAGGGTACAAGGAATACCACAGGGTCAGCGTCCAAGAAATCCTCCAAAGTGCCTCTGTGCAGATAAATGCGTCCCGCAGGTGAAGAGAGAAAGAGGGTTTTTAAAACAGCCAGGGGCGGGGGGCGGCAGCAGGGAGAGCGGACCGGATGTCAATCAAAGGTCTCGCAGGGGCTCCTGGGCAATGGAGTCCCCTGCACGCTCGCAGCCCCGCTGACCGCACTCACCCGGTGGCCGGTGTCCAAGACAGCGAAGCGGCACCCGCGGAGCGGGTGCGGCGAGTCGTCCTGCTGGGTCCTGAAGGGTACAAGGAATACCACAGGGTCAGCGTCCAAGAAATCCTCCAAAGTGCCTCTGTGCAGATAAATGCGTCCCGCAGGTGAAGAGAGAAAGAGGGTTTTTAAAACAGCCAGGGGCGGGGGGCGGCAGCAGGGAGAGCGGACCGGATGTCAATCAAAGGTCTCGCAGGGGCTCCTGGGCAATGGAGTCCCCTGCACGCTCGCAGCCCCGCTGACCGCACTCACCCGGTGGCCGGTGTCCAAGACAGCGAAGCGGCACCCGCGGAGCGGGTGCGGCGAGTCGTCCTGCTGGGTCCTGAAGGGTACAAGGAATACCACAGGGTCAGCGTCCAAGAAATCCTCCAAAGTGCCTCTGTGCAGATAAATGCGTCCCGCAGGTGAAGAGAGAAAGAGGGTTTTTAAAACAGCCAGGGGCGGGGGGCGGCAGCAGGGAGAGCGGACCGGATGTCAATCAAAGGTCTCGCAGGGGCTCCTGGGCAATGGAGTCCCCTGCACGCTCGCAGCCCCGCTGACCGCACTCACCCGGTGGCCGGTGTCCAAGACAGCGAAGCGGCACCCGCGGAGCGGGTGCGGCGAGTCGTCCTGCTGGGTCCTGAAGGGTACAAGGAATACCACAGGGTCAGCGTCCAAGAAATCCTCCAAAGTGCCTCTGTGCAGATAAATGCGTCCCCTCTCTATATTTAGAATGTTCATTGACCCTGGGAGGTGGTGGCCCCTGGGATTGCAGTGGGGCGAGGGAGCCCCCTGCATTCTTATTGTTTACAGCCTCAGGGAGGTGGCGGTCCACGGTGCTTTGCATAAGTCCAAGACGGGGGCCCCATGAGCCCACCTACTTTATGCCCCCGGATTTTGCCCACTCGTGAGATTTAAAAAAGATGAACGTGAGCCAGCATGTCTGTTTGTTTTGGATTTTGTTGCAGCTTCACGGATCCAACTATGAGTCCACAGCAAAATAACATTTAAAAAAGATGCTTTCAGGGGGCGTGGCCAAGATGGCGGCGGAGTCGGAAATGTCTCTCTGTCCCTTCGGCGCCGGCAGACTTTAGCGTTGTATGTCTGGCCCCCTGGTGCCCATCTCTGCTGGACAACGAGCATGGACACCTTTGGTGGCCCCCGTCCCAGTGGGGTGTGTCTTTTGGTGTTTGGTTGTGGTGCCCGACGGGGATCTGACTCGTGTCGCCCCGGCCCTGCATGGCGGGAGGACTGCAGAGGGGCTGCTAGTGAGGCTCCTGGCCTTGCAGCATTCAGGAGGTGCCGGTGGAGGGCCAGCGATCTCTTGGGCTCGGAGACTGCCCGGGTCTTCCGGGCTGCGGGGCTGCACGGCGGAGCGGTCCGGACCACGAGAATAGCGAGCCCGCCTCCCAGCCGCCATCTTGCGAGGCTCGCGCGAGTGCCCGCCCGAGACTGCCGCGGTGAGGAGCGGCTGCAGCCTGGTGGTGTGTGCTGCTGCCGGTCTCCCCTTGACGGGAGTGGTGCGGGCAAAACTTCCCGGCTGTGGCGGCTCACCGTGGACCGTAGCAGAGCGGGGCTGCTGTGCACGACGGCGGAGCGGCGGCAGGGGCAAAGCGGATCGGCCTGGCACAGGATCCTGAGTTGAGGGGGACAGCGGTCCTCGGGCATTGGGCCTCGGTCTATTTATCAATGGACGGCGTGTGGTTGTGCCACAGGGGTGGAGGGGACCCCCCGTGCAACGCGGACTGAAATGGCGGCTGAACTCCTGTGCCTGCAGAGCTAAACGGAGGGGCCATTGTTGGAGAGGCTGCCGGTGAGACTGTGAGGGCTCCTCCGCCATTGCCTACCTGTTTGATCGGGAGCGCTGGAACTCCCCTGCGAAGGGAGACAGGCCTGTAGTCGGGCCGCGCATCGGCAGGAGGAGACCCTCCACGCCGGCCTAGGGGTGTGCTCCCTGTTTTAGCTGTTGGGGGCGGCTCCTGGGCGGCTCCTGGGTGCTGGCCCAGTTTGGGCCTAGTGGTCTGGTGCCTGGCTGCCCTTCCTCTCCCTGACGAAGAGCAGGCCACCAACGGGCGGTTGGTGGAGCAAGGCGAGATAGTACAATGCGAGGGCAGGCGGCAGAGGCTAGCGTGGAGCTCGACTGCCGTCGTGGCTGTGGCTGGGGCTGGCCTCTGCCCGCCCCTGTTCAGCGGACACTGAGGACGAGAGTGGGGCCTGCACCAGAGGAGGCTTCATCCGCGGTGAGCTTGATGGCCTTTGCGGGTGGTCCTGGATCCAAGAAGGCTGTCCTGCGGGGGCCGGGACCCACTTCTGTTCTGTGAGGGGATGACCTGGGGGTGCAGGCGCATTAGACAGTTGCCTGAGTTTTGCACTTGGTGGCTGGAGGGGCGGTGAAGGAGTGCTTCTTGGGACTTTTTTGCTGGACTGGGCCTCTGGTTTCCTGGGTACTGTGAGTGCTGCTCCACCAGATTGTAGCTCCTGGGGCCGGACGTGTGGTGGTACACTGGTGGGGAGAGCCTTGGAGCGGAGAGAGGTGGGGGTGCCAGGTACTTTCTATCCCCTGGTGGTTCACGTTACACCCGGCTTGGGCTCCTAGACACCCCTGTCTTCACGCGGGCCGGAGTGGAAATCCTCGGGGCTCCGACTTTGTGGGTGACTGAGCTGCGCTCCTTGGGGGCTCCTTCCATGGCTTTGCCATCATGTCTTCTTCCAGGAACCAAAGGGATAAACCTCTGAAGGACCTTCTGCAGAAAGTGGGGGGTCCAGCCTCTTCTCAGACAGACGCCAAAGCGTCGGCATCAGAGGACAACGAGGCACCGGCGACCTAAGCTTTTATGCTGGAGCTGTTCCCAGCTATTAAAGAGGACATCTTGGAAAACCGATCTCAGCTCTCCACCGACCTGCAGGAAGTGCGACGAGACGTGGATGTCATTGGAGAACAGGTGGCAACTTTAGAGGAGCATGATTTGGATCAGGAGGATGATCTCCATCAACTCCAACAGGATGTCATTCGTCTAACGGAGCAGAACCTGGACTTCCAAGCCCACGCTGAGGATTTAGAGAACCGATCCCGGTGCAACAATATAAGGATCCGAGCATTGCCATGGAAGGGTAAGGGAGATGATCTTCGTGCATATGTGGGCAAGCTCTTCCGGCAAATACTAGGGGAGGGAGAAGACCTGGACGCGAAGTTGGATCGAGTGCACCACGTCGGCTTGCCACGAGTGCCAGGGCTCCCCCCCTGGACATTTTGGTGTGTGTACATGATTTCCAGCTCAAGGAGCGCATCCTCCGTAAGGCCTGAGACCTACACCCTGTGCAATTTTGGGGCCATCAGTCGGCACTATTTCAGGATCTAGCGGCTTCCACCCTGGTCAAGCGTAGGGAGTTCAAGCCCATTACTAACCATCTACAAGAGAAGGGGATCCCATACTCGTGGGTCACCCATTTTGCCTTATTTTTAAGCTTTAGGGTAAGCTCCATCAGATCCGCTCTCTATCCGTTGCCTATGATGTTTTGGGTCTGGAGTGACCCTCCCCTCAGGCGGGGCCCGAGGCATCCTCCCCGAGGCGGCGCAGAAGCTCTACTGAATGGCAGAGAGTCGGAAGATCTCCCCAACACTCGAGGCCGGATTTGTCTGCTAGCAAGATGGAACGAGAGGCGGCTGTAATATCCGTGGCGCAGGTGACTGACAACAATGGTGTTCCGTGAGGTGGCTTGGCTTGGCATCAGGTAGGCCGTTCCTCGGCGTCAGAGGGGGGAAATGTTCTGTCCAGGAGTGGTCCGTTCCACTGACTGTGGCACTGTGGGGTTGCCTGTCTCAGGTGCAATATGTTTCTGGATTGGTGCCTTGTTCCCCTTCCCATTTGATGCTCTTGACAGACTGTTGTCCTTGGCTGGGACTTGCACTTTTCTTTTTTATTGTGTTATGTTGCACTTTGCTAGTGGGGAAGGGGTTTTGTTGGGGATTTGGGGTTATTTTCGGGGCTCCACTTCAGTCTTCAGAGGGTTAGGGCTATTGTATGGTTATTGGCCACAGCAGTATGTCTCCTTTTGGGCCTCTGACTTAAGACGACTGGTTGGCCCCTCCTCACTCCAAGGCACTATGGGTAGAGAACTGAAGATTGTGAGTTTGAATGTTAGGGGATTGAATAGCCCTGTTAAGCGTGCAGCCATTCTCTCCCTCCTGGAGAATGCGGGGGGGGGGAATGTTTGCCTGCTACAGGAGACCCACCTTCTTACTAAAGATGTTAAACGGATGAGGGACAAGCGCATCCCCTTGCAGATTTGGTCAGCAGGCCCGGCTAAGAAACATGGCGTGGCCATTCTTTTTAGCGCGCGTGCACATTGTAAGGTGCTTTCCTAGGTGGCTGAGATTAAAGGGAGGTTCCTGACGGTCAGGGTTTAGTGAGGGGTGGTGCAGCGCACCCTGGGGTTCTTGCATGACCCGAATGAGCGACAAGAGTCCTTTATGCGGGTGGCCCTCTCTGAGGTTCTGGCGTCTCCGGACGCCGTGGACCTAGTGGGTGGAGACTAAGCATGGGCGTAAAATCCGCTCCGCTCGCGGATTTTTCGGATTTTCGGCAAATTCGCAATCCGCGAACTCTCGCGAATTAGTCGAAAATCCGTGAATCCGCTTGCGGCGGATTTTTTGCTTGGTTGAGGCGCGCGGCGTGGTGCACGGCGTTCACTTTCCGTCATTTAGCGTTTGCCGAGTTGTTTTTCTTTGCGAGTGCCGCGCCATTTTGGATCTTGCTGCGTGATCCCGCGGGAGTTTGGCGCCCGCGAATACGTAATCGCGGCTTGCCACCTTGCACAGCACACCTCGCGAGAGTTCGCAATTGCAAACACGTAGTTGCGGCGGAAAGGAACAATCTCGCACTCGCAAATAGAGCTTTTGCAATTCTGCACAAGAAAATCACCAGCAAACAGGATAAACCTTCAGAAAATTATGATTTTTATCAGAATCACTCCTCAGGTTGACATTTGCATGGCCTTTTTTTTTGCAAGGAGTCCATTTTTGGGGGGGGGAGGAAGGAAGTGCCCCACAGTCTCCAACTTCCTGTTCCTGTCCAGCAGGCTCCTCCCAGTGCTTTGTCCATCTCCTGGTCACTTTCATTTGGATCTGGAGCTGGAAGGATTACTTTTTGTGGGTGCTGCTGGATATTTGGATTTGAGGCCTTTTTGACTGTCTTTGGATCACTTTTGGATTAGAAATCAACTTTCACAAGTAAGTTTGTTTGGGGCATTACAGTTGCTGCAAGTACAATTTTGGAACTTTTTCAGAACATTAAATAAATTATATTGTGGGTAGCCACAGTATCCAGTAGGACCAGGGTTGGTTAGGGGTGCATGATACAACTGTTTTGTTGAATTTAAACACCATTGAGGCCATGGATGGGCTGGGATTGTGCTGATTTTTGTCGTTTTTTTGGGCCTGCTGGTGTGGCCCTTTGCCCAGGGGTGGTGAGTGTTGCATGGGCCTAGTCTTTCTGTGGGGTGTCTTCTTGAATTTAAACATAATTGAGGCCATGGATGGGCTGGGATTGTGCTTATTTTATTGTTTTTTGTCGTTTTTTTGGGGCTGCTGGTGGGGCCCTTTGCCCAGGGGTAGTGGTGCATGGACTGAGTGTGCCTGTAGTGTGGTCTCACTCTCTTTAATGTAAACATCATGGATGGCATTGGATTGTGGTGATTTCTGGCTGTTTTTCTGTTTTTTGGGGGTGTACTGTTGATGTGGACTGGCCATGTGGGTGGTGGTGGTGGCCATCTTGAGTGCTGGCTGGTACAGGCAACATGTGCTTGGGGTATAAGGGGCCATTTTGGGGAGAGGCAGTGTCTGAGGCCTGCACTTATTTTGCCTACTTTTCATCCATTATGCCCTGGGGTAGTGAGTGTTGCATGGGCCTAGTCTTTCTGAGGGGTGTCTTCTTGAATTTAAACACCATTGAGGCCATGGATGGGCTGGGCTTGTGCTGATTTTATTGTTTTTGGTCGTTTTTTTGTGCCTGCTGGTGGGGCCCTTTGCCCATGGGTGGTGAGTGTTGCATGGGCCTAGTCTTTCTGTGGGGTGTCTTCTTGAATTTAAACATAATTGAGGCCATGGATGGGCTGGGATTGTGCTTATTTTATTGTTTTTTGTCGTTTTTTTGGGGCTGCTGGTGGGGCCCTTTGCCCAGGGGTAGTGGTGCATGGACTGAGTGTGCCTGTAGTGTGGTCTCACTCTCTTTAATGTAAACATCATGGATGGCATTGGATTGTGGTGATTTCTGGCTGTTTTTCTGTTTTTTGGGGGTGTACTGTTGATGTGGACTGGCCATGTGGGTGGTGGTGGTGGCCATCTTGAGTGCTGGCTGGTACAGGCAACATGTGCTTGGGGTATAAGGGGCCATTTTGGGGAGAGGCAGTGTCTGAGGCCTGCAATTATTTTGCCTACTTTTCATCCATTATGCCCAGGGGTAGTGAGTGTTGCATGGGCCTAGTGTTTCTGAGGGGTGTCTTCTTGAATTTAAACACCATTGAGGCCATGGATGGGCTGGGATTGTGCTGATTTTATTGTTTTCTGTCGTTTTTTTGGGCCTGCTGGTGGGGCCCTTTGCCCAGGGGTGGTGGTGAGGTGAGTGTTGCATGGGCCTAGTCTTTCTGAGGGGTGTCTTCTTGAATTTAAACACCATTGAGGCCATGGATGGGCTGGGCTTGTGCTGATTTTATTGTTTTTGGTCGTTTTTTTGTGCCTGCTGGTGGGGCCCTTTGCCCATGGGTGGTGAGTGTTGCATGGGCCTAGTCTTTCTGTGGGGTGTCTTCTTGAATTTAAACATAATTGAGGCCATGGATGGGCTGGGATTGTGCTTATTTTATTGTTTTTTGTCGTTTTTGGGGGCTGCTGGTGTGGCTTTTGCCCAGGGGTGGTGGTGCATGGACTGAGTGTGCCTGTGGTGTGGTCTCACTCTCTTTAATGTAAACATCATGGATGGCATTGGATTGTGGTGATTTCTGGCTGTTTTTCTGTTTTTTGGGGGTGTACTGTTGATGTGGACTGGCCATGTGGGTGGTGGTGGTGGCCATCTTGAGTGCTGGCTGGTACAGGCAGCAACATGTGCTTGGGGTGTAAGGGGCCATTTTGAGGAGAGGCAGTGTCTGAGGCCTGCACTTATTTTGCCTACTTTTCATCCATTATGCCCAGGGGTAGTGAGTGTTGCATGGGCCTAGTGTTTCTGAGGGGTGTCTTCTTGAATTTAAACACCATTGAGGCCATGGATGGGCTGGGATTGTGCTGATTTTATTGTTTTTTGTCGTTTTTTTGGGCCTGCTGGTGGGGCCCTTTGCCCAGGGGTGGTGAGTGTTGCATGGGCCTAGTCTTTCTGTGGGGTGTCTTCTTGAATTTAAACATAATTGAGGCCATGGATGGGCTGGGATTGTGCTTATTTTATTGTTTTTTGTCGATTTTGGGGGCTGCTGGTGTGGCCTTTTGCCCAGGGGTGGTGGTGCATGGACTGAGTGTGCCTGTGGTGTGGTCTCACTCTCTTTAATGTAAACATCATGGATGGCATTGGATTGTGGGGATTTCTGGCTGTTTTTCTGTTTTTTGGGGGTGTACTGTTGATGTGGACTGGCCATGTGGGTGGTGGTGGTGGCCATCTTGAGTGCTGGCTGGTACAGGCAGCAACATGTGCTTGGGGTGTAAGGGGCCATTTTGAGGAGAGGCAGTGTCTGAGGCCTGCACTTATTTTGCCTACTTTTCATCCATTATGCCCAGGGGTAGTGAGTGTTGCATGGGCCTAGTGTTTCTGAGGGGTGTCTTCTTGAATCTAAACACCATTGAGGCCATGGATGGGCTGGGATTGTGCTGATTTTATTGTTTTTTGTAGTTTTTTTGGGCCTGCTGGTGGGGCCCTTTGCCCAGGGGTGGTGAGTGTTGCATGGGCCTAGTCTTTCTGTGGGGTGTCTTCTTGAATTTAAACATAATTGAGGCCATGGATGGGCTGGGATTGTGCTTATTGTATTGTTTTTTGTCGTTTTTGGGGGCTGCTGGTGTGGCCTTTTGCCCAGGGGTGGTGGTGCATGGACTGAGTGTGCCTGTGGTGTGGTCTCACTCTCTTTAATGTAAACATCATGGATGGCATTGGATTGTGGTGATTTCTGGCTGTTTTTCAGTTTTTTGGGGGTGTACTGTTGATGTGGACTGGCCATGTGGGTGGTGGTGGTGGCCATCTTGAGTGCTGGCTGGTACAGGCAACATGTGCTTGGGGTGTAAGGGGCCATTTTGAAGAGAGGCAGTGTCTGAGGCCTGCACTTATTTTGCCTACTTTTCATCCATTATGCCCAGGGGTAGTGAGTGTTGCATACTTGCATGTCCCTAGTCTTTCTGTGGGGTGTCTTCAATGTAAACATCATGGATGGCATGGGATTGTGCTCATTTTTCTGTGTTTTGTCGATTTTTTGGGGTGTATAACTGAACTAATATTCCTCTGTCTTCCATTGCTTTTAGGTGCACAAGAAGACTCAAGAGAACCACCAGTGCCAGGAAGAAGTCCTGCAGCGGTGTGTGTGTGCAGCATAACGTCACGCGACGTCACGTCTGGACACAGAACCCTCTGCAACTCGTGCAACTGCTGCCTGCTGACCTGCTCTGAAGAAGATGGCCCCAAAAAAAGTAACCCGTAGCTCCTCTAGCAAGAAAGGTGCCAGTAAGGAGCAGAAGAAGCAAGTTACCAAGGACACTGGTGTGCCGCCCGCCCCTTTTTTTGGGAGTAAAAAAAAAAGTATGCCTGCAGCAGCAGCGGGATCTGCTGGGGACCAAGCTGGCAGCAGCACCCCCGCTCCATTGGGCTCAGTGCCACCACCACCACCAGGCCAACTTAAGTCCAAGGCCTTGAGTGCTGCAGAGGCAGCCAGTATAGTTCTTCAATCACCATCGACCAGTGATGTTGGCTCATCGCAAGAAAGCAGCAGCAATGTCCCTCAATCAACACAGGTTGTTGTAGCTCATCTGACGAGTGTTGAACAACCACAGCCGCAACAACAATCACATGTGCAAGTACAAGCCCAAGTACATGTGGAAGGAGAGGCAGCGCAAGGAGATGCGCAAGCAGAGGTGCATGGAGGGTCACAAGTGCCCACAATAGTTGTTCCTCCCGAAGTAGGGGCACATCAGGAAATCGACAATCAAGGCGAGGTATCATTTGAGGAAGCCACTCCTCCTGATGATCCTTCATTGTCTTCCACACCCCTAGCAAGGAAGAGATCAAGGGTGGTGTCTACATCTTCTTCAAGCACACCTCCTTCTGATGATACGGATCAAACTTGGGAACCAGTACCACAGCCGTCTGAGAGTGAGGCACACCATGATCCGACAAAGGTAGTTAAGCGTAAAAGGAAGCTCGTCCAAAGTCTCAGAGTTATGGAGTGTGATGAGGCTCAACAAGAAGTGGCGGATACTGCTGCTGATGAAGACTCTGCCAACGACGACCCAGTCATCATAAAGGTCACTGCAGCCCCAGCGGGCATGCAGCAAACAGACATTTTGACCCTAGCCCGAAGAGCTGCCGAGCGTGATGATGATGATGATGTTGTCGATGAGGAGGCAGTGGAAACACCACAATCATTGGAGTTAAGTAGTACACCAACTCGTCCCGCTTCCATATTTCTTTCTGGCAAGAAGAGACCTCCATCCACCTCGACCTTAATTAGTGGCGGTGAAAGTGCACAACGTACAAAAGTTGGGCAATCCAGATCCTCCACTTCATCTGGCATTAGCTTCATGACCACCACCACCAGTATCGCCCCCTCCTCCAGGTCCCACAGACACTTGAAGTCCCCAGTTTGGGACTTCTTTACTGTTTGTCAAAAAAATCCAAAGTTTGCCATTTGTACCCTTTGTAAGGTTGCAGTTAGTCGTGGTAAGCCAGGTACCAACTATGGTACCGGAGGCCAGAGAGGTCATCTTAGGAGACAGCACACTGTCAAATGGTTTGCGCACCTAGATGCGATCAAGAAAGGCCGAATTCAAGGAAACGTTGATGTTTCATCTGATGATGACGAGGAGGAAGAAGACGTGTCAAACACTTCCCTTACACCCACTACCCCTGTCAGCAGCACACCTAATGTGAGGCACACTAAGAGTGTTGGAGCGAGTGAGACACCAACGCACAAAAGTTCACCAGCGAGCAAAATTGGGTCAACGAAGTCATTATCAGCCCGTAAATGCTTGGTCCAGGGCAACATTAGAACAATGCTTACTTCAGACGTGCCATATGAACGCAACCACCCACTGACGCGTCTGTATAACACTAAGCTGGCTAAAATGCTAGCTGTGGACCTTCTCCCTTTTTCTTTTGTAGAAGCGGTAGGTTTTCTAGAATTAGTGGCAACGCTCTGCCCTAAATGGAAGGTTCCTAGCCGGTTCTATTTTGCCAGAGTTGCGGTTCCAGCACTACATGAAGATGTGCTGGAGGCGATTGGGGCAGCTTTGCAGAAGAGTGCTGTTCACACAATACATCTGACAACAGACATGTGGACCAGTGGCGCAGGCGCTGATTACATGTGCATCACTGCACACTGGGTCTCTTTTTCAGGTGTTAAAGCAAAGCTAAACGCAGGTGTTGACCCGGACAAAGTTTTCAAAGCTGCTCGGAAACATGCAACACTAGCCATGTTTGGCTTGGAGAAAAGTCACACAGCAGAAAACATTTTGGAAGAGTTTGACAAAAAGGTCTTGAAAATGCTATCCCCCAAAAAACGCAAGATTGGTTATGTTTCCAAGGATAATGGCGCCAATGTAGTTAAGGCCATGTCGCAGGGTGGCTATTTCAGAGTGCCATGTTTGGCGCACTGTATCAACCTGGTAGTTCAAAAATTCTTGAGTGATAGAGACAGTGCAGCGTTCGCGGTAATGGCCACCTGCCGCAAAATGTGCAACCATTTCAGCCATTCTTTTAAGGCCCGGAAGCATCTGAGGAGGCTGCTACTTCAAAGTCGAATACCAGTGAAAGCACTCATCCAGGAGGTGGCAACACGTTGGAACTCAACCTTCTACATGCTTGAGCGTCTGTATGAGCAGTATACGGTACTCGATCACTATTTCTTCACAGAGGGTACATCTCAGAAGGAGGACCTGCGGATGAGTGCGGCGCAATGGAACATAGTTAAAAGCCTGACAGACATGCTTCGTCCTTTTGAGTTCTTCACGCGTGCAGTCAGCCAGGAGGACTGTAATTTGGGAAAAGCTATCCCATTGTTGTGCATGCTGGAGCACCAACTGATGGCGGTGTCTTCTGAGTTTGAAAAAGATGTACAAAAAAAAGACCATTTTATTTTGTCTGAGAAATTATTAGAGCGCCTACGTGGTGATGAACGTCTTCAAAAGATCAAGTCAGAACAGCATTACATTTGTGCTACTATTCTGGATCCACGCTACAAAAAGGCGCTGGCAGGCGAAGCATTCTTTCCTTTTGCTGATGAAGATGTTCAAAATTACAAACATTGGCTAGCCTGGTCAGCCAAGAGGTTTGAAAAAGAACGGCAGGTTATTGAAGGAGAAGGCAGTACATCAGCATCAGCATCAGCAGGCCATCCCCAGTCACAAGAATCCACTTCTGCACCTGTGGCTGGGGCACAAGTGACCTCTCAGCTGTTAAAGACACCGGCAAGTGGATCATCTGCACCACACACAACACTAACAGTGGTTGCTGTGGAGGATTGGCTAAGTTTGCTTGGGTATGGTTCTCGAAAAAATGTCACAGGCACAGCAAAAAGTAAGCAAAGTGGAGGAACCGTTGATGACCTTGAGTCGATGGTGCAGGACTATCTGAATGACTCAACAGAGGTCTTTCTTAATGATGAGCCATTGCAGTATTGGCATGGCAAAAAACAATTGTGGCCACAGCTCTCCAACCTGGCTATAAACTATTTGTCTTGCCCACTCGCAAGTGTGTCTTCAGAACGTGTTTTCAGTGCTGCTGGTGGCATTGTAACTCCCAAACGGAGCCGCCTCTCGCCCAAAAATGTGGAGCGGCTGACAATGATCAAGATGAATCAGCACCTCATACCACCAGATTACAAAGTACGAGAAAGCACGCCGCATGAAGACGAGGAGGACGGCAACGTAGATGAGGGGATTTGTTCTCTGTTCGGTGGCACTGACCTCATCCTGCCTGAATTCGCAGAGTATGATGACGAAATCTTCTTCTTATTCCCTGACACCGAGGCCTGAAAATGAGACAATGAATCAA
This sequence comes from Lissotriton helveticus, assembly GCF_964261635.1. Lineage (NCBI taxonomy): Eukaryota > Metazoa > Chordata > Amphibia > Caudata > Salamandridae > Lissotriton > Lissotriton helveticus. The sequence continues at coordinate 303,393,722 of NC_136062.1, forward strand.
TAACTTTCTTTTTCGTCCTTATTCACTTTTATTCCTGTTTGTCTCTCTTTCTTTGTTTTGCACAGTTAATTTAATTCAAACTTTAATCACCTAATCCCAAAAACAAGACCATCAGCAGAACTTTCTTCACTTGTTTGCTTATTGATTTGAAGGTGCCGCAGTCTACATTCCTCAGGTTCACAAGTTCTGAAGAACATGCTCCTCTATCCTCCTCCTCCAGACTGCGATTTCCCTCAAAGCAGAGTGCTGGATTACGCCCAATGAAGAAAGACTCAGCACTTGTGGGGGTGTTGTACTTCTTTGCGGGTGAGTTGACGGATTTGGGCCCATTGCTGTGAAGCTCTAATAATGGACAAAAGTGTTTTGGACCAAATATGAGGTGGAAATTTCTTGCCGTTTTTGCTGACTTGCTTGCCTTTGGGGTGCTCTTTGGCGGGGTTCCGGGTGTTTGTGGGTGATTTTTGGTGTCTGGGAGCACTGCTGCGACAGTCTAATCTTGATTGCATTTGCTTTTCAGGAAATCCGTGGTGGAAAACAGGAGTTATGATGATTGATGATGATGACCTAGCTGCACAGCGCCGCGTTTGGACCGAAGGCCGAGAGATATTGTAAGTATGAGATTTAGCTTTTTCGCTGTTTGGGGGTGTTGTCGGGTGGTTTTTTCCGGGTGGGTTGGCGGGTCTTGCCTGGGGCATTCCTGGGAAGGTCTAATACCGGATAGAAGTGTTTTGGACAAAATCCTTAAGGAACAGCCTTTTTTTTGCTATTTCTTCTGTCATCTTGCTCAATGTAGCGTTTTGGGGGGCTTCCTGCTGTTCGTGGGTGGGTTGCGGCCGGGGTCTCTGTCGAAGCACTGCTGCGACAATCTAATCTTGATTGCATTTGCTTTTCAGGAAATCCGTGCTGGAAAACAGGAGTTATGATGATTGATGATGATGACCTAGCTGCACAGCGCCGCGTTTGGACCGAAGGCCGAGAGATATTGTAAGTATGAGATTTAGCTTTTTCGCTGTTTGGGGGTGTTGTCGGGTGGTTTTTTCCGGGTGGGTTGGCGGGTCTTGCCTGGGGCATTCCTGGGAAGGTCTAATACCGGATAGAAGTGTTTTGGACAAAATCCTTAAGGAACAGCCTTTTTTTTGCTATTACTTCTGTCATCTTGCTCAATGTAGCGTTTTGGGGGGCTTCCTGCTGTTCGTGGGTGGGTTGCGGCCGGGGTCTCTGTCGAAGCACTGCTGCGACAATCTAATCTTGATTGCATTTGCTTTTCAGGAAATCCGTGCTGGAAAACAGGAGTTATGATGATTGATGATGATGACCTAGCTGCACAGCGCCGCGTTTGGACCGAAGGCCGAGAGATATTTTAAGTATGAGATTTAGCTTTTTCGCTGTTTGGGGGTGTTGTCGGGTGGTTTTTTCCGGGTGGGTTGGCGGGTCTTGCCTGGGGCATTCCTGGGAAGGTCTAATACCGGATAGAAGTGTTTTGGACAAAATCCTTAAGGAACAGCCTTTTTTTTGCTATTTCTTCTGTCATCTTGCTCAATGTAGCGTTTTGGGGGGCTTCCTGCTGTTCGTGGGTGGGTTGCGGCCGGGGTCTCTGTCGAAGCACTGCTGCGACAATCTAATCTTGATTGCATTTGCTTTTCAGGAAATCCGTGCTGGAAAACAGGAGTTATGATGATTGATGATGAATGATGACCTAGCTGCACAGCGCCGCGTTTGGACCGAAGGCCGAGAGATATTGTAAGTATGAGATTGAGCTTTTTCGCTGTTTGGGGGTGTTGTCGGGTGGTTTTTTCCGGGTGGGTTGGCGGGTCTTGCCTGGGGCATTCCTGGGAAGGTCTAATACCGGCTAGAAGTGTTTTGGACAAAATCCATAAGGAAACACCAGTTTTGGCACTTTTTGTAAGTTAGGGTTCGTTAGGGTTAGCCCTAGCAGCAGGATTGCATGTGTTTCGGGGGGTTCTATTGCAACGCAGTTCTGGTGTTTTAGAGCACTGTTGGAGCGATGCTGGCTATGGATACTTTTGCTTGCTTGCAAGTGGTTTGAATACAATCCACGGTCTGTATTTGGGCCTACTGTTACTTTCAAAGTACGTTTTGTCTCCATTTTTCTGCTAGGCATCGTTTTTGGAGATCTGATTGGGGTTCTTCTACATTTTTGCGACTGGCTTTAGTAAAGGTCTTGGTGGGAGCATTGCTGGGAAGGTCAAATTTTTTTCTAAAACACAGTTTACAGTACACCTACCTTGAGGGGAAAGATCCGCTATAATATTTTGGCCATACTTATTTATCCTTAAAAAGGTGACTCAGACAGAGCACGCAATTTCAAAAATATTGTACTGTCTATTAGGGAAATCAAAGTGTCACTTTTTGAACCACACAGCGTACATACCTTTTATTTATTTATCAGTGGTATTGTAATAGCACTTCCTGTTTTCCGTTCAATAATTACAGGCCGGGTTTCAGTCAACATCCGCCAGGCAGGCAGTGGACAGGGTGTCTTCTGTCAGTGGTCACCAACATTGATGGACGAAGCGTCAGCTGGAATGGAGGAGTGCCGCCAATAAGAGGAATTAATTGCTGCATGCAACTTACTTACCAAATTCAACAGGACAATTCCAACAACATACGCAATACAGATACAGTATCCATTGTTTTATTCTATGAGTGTGACTGCATCTGCTTAGCCTTAGTTTGTACCCAAAAATTCTCTTTATCTTCAATTATTGTTTGTCCATGCTGTGCTTTTCTTTTTTCTTTTTTTCTCAACAAAACCTACCCAAAAAGAAACCCCCATTCCCATCCATTTTCCAAACCCTAACCCTCTTCCCCCGGGCTGTGTTGTTTTGCTTGATGTCTGACTAAAATGACATCAATAATTCCACACACTTGCTGGGGAGGATAAGGTCATAGCAACAGGCTGGTGAAGGAATACGAGGATATCTTCTAGACTTACTCAGCTTCAGTACTATATCTTCTAGTAGTAGGAGCCAATGTCAAATAAATTCAACGCAAGTACTAGTTATACTTGCAAGCAAATACTTTACCATTTGTTAGGCTACATTATGGCACTGTTCTAGTGTACTGTCACCTGCTATATTCTGGATCGTACCGTAACCGTTGTAATGCTACAGTAAGGACAAACCAGGTTTCGTTTTCTTTTTTTCCATAGGCATGCAACTGCCACTGTGTCACACCACTAGTACCACCGCAATGAGGAAATTTCACCCGCCCAGGATTGCCAACGTTAATCCCCATTTCACGTGGAGCCAGCCCTGGGCCTAGCCCTAATTTCTAACACAAATTACAGGTAAGATAAGCGTTTGGTGGGAGGTAGTATAATGGAGTATTATTTAGGAGTAGACGAGAGATTCACGGTTGTACTACTAAAGTCCTACGACTGTTCAGGAAAACAAAGTTACTGTTACACCCCCGTCCCCCACCCACCAGACTGAAAAGCAGTAAAAAACAGGTATGGTCAGATAAAGTTTAAAAATGTATATTTATGTATCCCTAACAAAATAATCTCCCTCAAGACCCACCCTAACCCCAACAATTGTCTTTGAAACGTCCCAAAACGATCCCAACTCCCAAATCCCACCCCCCAAAAGTCTATAAAAAAAGGGCAAGGGACACTCCACTACTGGAGGGTGCTGGTGCATTTTGCGGCATGGGCATCATACTCCTTGCGGAGGGTGGCAAGCTCGGAGCGGAGGCCCTTCACCAAGTTCTTATAGTTCCGGACCTCCTGCTCCAGGTAGGACATTCGGACTCCTAGGCGGCGTTGGCGTGCCTTGCAGCTCCTGTGGGGGGCAGCTGGTCTTTCTGTTGCTTGGCGGTGGCGGTTGTCTTTGTTAGCCCGGCTCGGTCCCGCTGGAGCACTGCGCATGCTGGCGTCCCGTGGGGTCACGGAGGAGGATGCAGCGGTCCCAGTCGAGGATGTTGTTGTTGCACCGGTCGACTGCGTGTCCTCCTCCTCCTCCAGGGCCACCAGCCGCCGATATTCGGCGACAGTGGCATCCAGCCTCTGTTGCCGGGCCATTCTAGCCTGCTCCCTCCGTGATGTTGATTTGGAAGGAGCAACTATATGAAGAAAGAAAGACATAGTCTGTAACCAATGCTCCTTAGCATTAATAACACAAAGTGATTGAGCCGAAAGTTGGGTCACAGTACAAGTAGCAAATTGAAAGCACAGTACATAACTATTGAGGACAGTATCTATGTAACCTCCCACTTCTGCATCCTTGCTCTAACATTAGTGGTAGTTTAATGAACAAATTCTACGACCACTATGGACTTCCATTACAGTCGACTATGACAGTACACCAGTCTTATTCTTCTTCTTCTCTCTTGTTTAGGAAAATTGGTACGTTATCTTATGCAAGCCGGCAGAATGACATTGACAGCACAGTGAACTTGCACCCGAGAAAAACAGTTGCACACCATGATGAGTGAGACAGACTTGCGTTACTGTACCGGTCCAGTACATGCAGGTGGTGAAGCTATTACTTTTCTATTACGGGTGGCACTGAGAATACTCTGTTACAAGGGCTACTGCTTAATTAATTTACCTTTCACCCTACAGTGCAAATGAGTACTAGAAAAGGAAAATGAAGAAGCTAACTAATTTGATTATCTATCACTTCACATGGGACGTATTTGATGACATATGGGATGACTTTAGGTGCTTTGCTTAATATTGAGTGAACAGTGATACACCCACACATGAATGACGTACTACAAGTAAACTAAAGTTATTAAGAGAGGTACGGAGTGTCCACCGTAATAACCAGATATATGCTGTGATTGCAGTCGCAATACAAAGTACTGCTACTATTCATGGTAGTATTGGACACATTTACAATTTCTTTTCCTTGCCTTCCCTGCACTGGAACGGACGTGCGGGTGCGGTGGTACATGCTCTTCAAGGTAACACTTAGTTCATCCAGCGACCATCTACTCTCTCTAGATACACATGTGCTATCTAAGAGTCAGAGAATACCATGCTCCAGGCATCCATTCATTCAAAGTATACGCACACATACAGTTTCTGTTTCACCCACCCAGGCTGCTGTCCTTCCACCCATCCTTGCTTCATCATTGACCCAGCCATGCACCATACCATATTCTTTCCTTCCCAGCCACCTCGGGGGCCAAGCAAACACATATCGTTCTTCTTTGCCAGCCATCATACAATTTCGCGTCCCACTTACTTACACCCTTCTTTCGCTTTTCGTTCATCCCATCCATCACGTTCGTCTAAGAACTTATTGGGATTCTTCTCACCAAAAACTTCACAGCTAAGTCGAAGTACATTTCGAGGAGGCTACTACCTGGTTGATTTGTAATACACCCGTGCAGAAAGCACACTATGCAGTCTTCAATCTCAATAAGTAAGGAATATATAGCTTACCTGTTTCCGCCACCACCGTTTGAACCCCCCACAGGACCGTCCGCCGGCTCTTGCACCGCCTCCTCCCCAGAGTCCTCCGAGTCCTCGCCCAACACCGCCACCTCCGCGCTGGCCCCGTCACCAGATGTTACACCTACAAAGTACATTTAAGAATGTTAGAATAGGAGGAGCTTGGCGGGCATCCGAGATGGCCGCTTGAGCACAGCGCTCTCCGGACCCTCGCCGCTCCCGGCATTTTATCCTGACTGAATCCTGATTTCCTGCAAGAATTCATGTGGAGGACGTTTGGCTGATGACCCTGGCACTTTTCAGAAATCGATTTGGACATTGGATTCCTGAGATACGGTGATCTGAGCTTTTGGGCTCCGCCCTTGAGGTGCGCCCGGGACGGGGTGCGGTTCTGTGGCCGTCCTGGAATTGAACAACAGCGGCAGGAGAACTAGCCTTGTGGGTCCCCCTCCTAAGTTTCGGTTTCGATTCTGTTTCGACTTGGGCCGACAGTGTACGTGTCGTGCAGGGACTGATACTTGGAGGCAGCTCGGCTGTTGGGCCTTCCTGTGGACTATTTGCTGGTTTGGCGACCTCTACCCGTGTGGTGCCCTTTTTGGAACCTTTGGTCCTGCGATTTGGGTGTCGGGCCCATTGACCCTGGTGGCTCGCCTTGTGACGCATCTTCAAAATGGCGGGCAGAGGGGACAGGGAGACGCGCAAGACGAAAACACCTTTGCGCGGAGCTCCGGTTCAATCAAATGTTATGGACCGCTATACCCATTCTAAGGGGTCCCCCGGAACTGCCCTGCCTGCTCCTGTTACAGCGTCCGATCGAGTTTTGGAGGAGTCGGCGGAGCCCTCCCTGCAGGACATTATGGGCGCCATTTCGGGCGTGAGGGAATCCATCGGCCTACAGTACGAGGCCCTGGCCCATAAACTTGACACTGTGGCTATTGAAGTGAATCTGATTCGTGCTGATCTCGGCAAGACGAATGAAAGGGTACAATCATTGGATATTAAATCGTCCAGCCTTACGAAGGACGTGTCGGAGCTCCAGACGGAGGTTGGGAATCTCCGTCGGGTGAACGACTTCATGACCCGACGCCTGGAGGATTTTGAAAACAGGGCACGTCGTTGCAATGTTCGTCTGGTTGGTGTACCGGAGAACCCAGAACCCCACTCGGTGGATCTCCTGGTTGAAGATCTGGTCTTGAACCATCTTGCCCCTTCTGGTCTTACTAAGTTTTTCACAGTGGAACGTGCACATCGTGTTCCGGGGGGCAAGGGTAAGCCGGGAGCCCCGCCGAGACCTATTGTGGCGAAGCTTTTCCACTATAGAGACCGGGACGCTATCCTGCAGGCTTCGCGGGTGAAGGGCCCGGTGGCCTTTGAAAATGCCACGGTGAACTTTTACCCGGACTTTTCCCAACAAGTTCAGAGACAACGGATGGAATTTCGTGGTGCAAAGAAACGTCTTCGGGACCGGGGCCTACGCTTTGCTATGCTCTTTCCCACCAGGCTTCGGGTCGAGTATAACGAGCGTACCCTTTTCTTTGATAGACCAGATGTTGTTAATGACTGGCTGGACTCCTTGCCTGACCGTCCTCCTGAGACTGAGCCCGCCGCTCACCCTGGTGGTGCCGAAGGTGGTGCGGAGATCTGACTGTTCGGCTCTCATGTCTTGCTTTGAATACGTTTTCAGGAGTGTTGGCCGGCGTTCCTCTACAACATAATTATTTTGTCTTTAGTTTGTTCCCTTTAGTTCTTGGTGTGGTCGGGGGGCGGGTGGAACGGGGGCCTTTCCTCCTCCGGGGTCTTTGTGTAGAATAGGGGTCCTAGGGCGACAGGCACACTGCAGGTTGGGGTGGCTCTTTAGCTTTTTGCAGAGGTGCAGGGTGGGGGGTGTTCCTTTTCAGTTTGGGGGAGGGGGGTTGAGAAGTTCTTTCTTTTCTGTGTGTTGTTTTCAAGGCGGATTGCTCCTGTGTTTGCTGCTGTTTCTGATGTCGTGCTCATGGACGTGGGGTCTTGGATCGGGTGGATGGGATGGGGGTAGAGGGTTAAAATTCGTTTCCTGGAACGTTAACGGTCTGGGAGATCGTATTAAGCGCAGTGTGGTTTTGAAATGTATACGACGTTTATCACCGGACATTGTTTTCCTGCAAGAAACTCATTTGATTGGGAATGTTTGTTATGCAATGAATAGGTGGGGCTACCGCCTTGTGGCGCACTCGGGGTTTACCTCTGGTTCCAGGGGTGTGGGTATCCTTGTTCGAACCTCCCTCCCCCTGGCAATTGATGAGGTGATTCAAGATGACCGAGGGAGGTATGCGGTCTTGGTGGGTAGATATGAGGGCCGCACCCTATCTCTCTTCAATGTTTATGTCCCCCCGGGTTTGCAGACTTCCACTTTCACTGATTTGGGCCGCGTCTTGTTAGATCTCCCTAATAGTACTCTCTTCCTGGCCGGTGATTTTAATTCGGTGCTTTCCGGCCTTCACGATCGCCATCCCCCTAGGGATACTCCGGCTGCTCAGCAGTTGCTGGGTGGGTTTCTAGATACCTTTGGCCTTGTGGACTGCTGGCGACTGTTGCATCCCACTCAGCTTCAATACACATTCCACTCTGGGGCACATGGCAGTTTGTCTCGGCTGGATTATTTCCTGATGCCCGCGGCCCAGTCGTCGGCGGTCAGTGAGATTTTGCATTTGCCAAGGGGTATCTCTGACCACTCGCCGCTCTGGCTTCGTTTTGAGGTTGGGGTGGAGACGGCGGGCCGAGTTGCTCCCATTAACCCATGGTACCTTTCCTCCCCTGAGACCCGTAGCCTCTTGCTCAAGTCCATGGATGCGTATTTCCTGGACAACGAGGGGTCGGTCTCTTCGGCTGTGTCCCTGTGGGAAGCCTTTAAAACGGTGATTCGTGGACAGGCCCTTTCCTTGATTGTTGCAGCTAAGAAAGCCGGGAAAAGGGAGGTGGTAGACCTTGAGGGGGAGATTTCGGCTTTGGAGGACGGACTGGACTCTGGTGTCACACCTGAGAAACTTCACGCCCTGGGTTTGAAGCAATTTGCCTATAAATCCCTGGTCACGGACGCTGCAAAGGTGATGTTTCGAGAGCAGCAAGGCAGGTTATATGATGTGGGTGATAAAGCGGGTAAACTCCTAGCGTGGTTGGACAAGAAAGAAAGAGTTAATCGTGTGGTGCCCGTGATTCAGTCTGCGAGTGGTGAGAATGTGACTGACCCGATTGCTATTGTTGACCGTTTTGCCGAATACTTCCGTGTTGTGTATGCTCCTGTGTCTGTGAGGGATGTGGCTCATTCTCGCCTTCTGTTTAGTGATATAACTCTGCCCTGTGTCTCCGACTTGGACCGTATTGCTTTGGACTCCCCTTTTACGGCTGATGAGATAGCTACTGCTATCCGTTCGCTCCGCTCGGGCAAAGCATTGGGCCCGAACGGGTTGCCTATTGAGTTGTATAAGTTACGTCCCGATAAGATGGCGCCGTATCTCCGCGATATGTTTTTAGAATCCCGAGAGCGCAACATCCTTCCCTACGATCAGCGTCTGGCGACGATAGTCGTCATCCCCAAAGATGGTAAACCGCGGGACCTTTGTTCCTCATATAGGCCTATATCCCTGTTAAATGTTGAACCCAAGGTTTTGGCGAAACTTTTGGCGTCCCGTCTTCTGTCGGTTCTTGGTGACCTGGTCCATCCAGATCAATCTGGTTTTATCCCGCATCGCAACACTGCTTTGAATCTACGTCGCCTTCACGGCGTGATATCGAGGGCGGGGCTGTTGACGGAACCGGCCATTTTGGCGTCTTTGGATGCCTCTATGGCCTTCGATACTGTGGAGTGGCCCTATTTATGGGCGACTCTTGAGAAATTCGGATTCGGGTGCGAGTTTATTAGCTGGATTAAATTGTTGTACGCGGAACCTCTGGCGCAAGTTGTGGTGAATGGTAGGGTGTCGGCTCCCTTCTCCTTGGGTAGGGGCACCCGCCAGGGTTGCCCCTTGTCTCCGCTGCTGTTTGTACTCGCTCTTGAACCATTGGCGGCCTGGCTTCGGTGGGAACCGTCCCTTAAAGGGATTCGTTGGGCCCCGGACTTTGAAGACCGTGTCTCGCTTTATGCGGACGATATCCTCTTGTATCTTACCTCCCCTCGTAAGTCTTTATCCGTTTTATTTGACGTTCTCGCGTCCTTTGGTGCTAACTCGGGCCTTGTAATTAACTGGGCCAAGTCCTGTGTATACGTTTTATCTGGTGTCTTGCCTCCGTTGCCGAGTAGGCTTCCCATTCAGGTGGCCCAGGATGGCTTTAAATACTTGGGGATCTTTGTTACTTTGGACTCGTCCCTTCGCTTTGATCGTAATCTCCTTCCCCCGTTGCTTAGACTACGTTTGGACGTTGCCCGCTGGCGTAAACTTCCCTTATCTCCTCTGGGTCGGGCGGCCCTGTTTAAAATGATGTCATTGCCGCGATTTCTCTACGCTCTCCAGGACTTTTATGATCCTATCCCTAAGACCTATTTTCGGGAGATTGAGAGTCTTCAGAGACAGCTTATTTGGGATGGGCGTCCGCGCATTGCTCTCGCGAAACTTTCCATCCCGTGGTATGACGGGGGCATGGCGCTCCCCGACATTAAGAGATATTCTTGGGCCTCCCACCTGTCTGCCATCAATCACGTTATGTTTTCGCCGGGTCGTAATCCGGCGTTCGAGATGGATAAACTTCAGCTTCCGGGAGGTGATTTTAACAGAGTGCTTTACTCTCGCTCCGCCGGGCGCCATCTTGTGGGACCTACATTGACTGCTTTGACTGTGTGGCGCGCTGCGAATGTGAGCTTGGGATGGGAAGATCGCTTGACGTTGGCGACACCGCTTTATGCTTCGGAACGTCTGGGCGGTCTCTGGTCTACCAAGGGTTTCGACCGTTGGGATGTGATTGGGATTTGTAAGGTGGGGGATGTGTACTCTAAGGGTTCTGTGCGGTCGTTTCAGGCCCTCCAGGCTGACTATGGCCTGAATGGTCGGGAGTTCTTTCGTTATCTACAGGTCAGACACGCCCTTGCTTCGGTATTTGCTCCTGGTGAGATTCCGCCTGATTCTTCCCCCCTTGAAGATCGTATCCTTGACGGGCATCTTCCTGATAGTACTATCTCCCTGATCTATAAAAAGTTGATTAATAATCGGGCCGACCTACTGGTCCGACTTCGGGAAGCGTGGGTGGGCGATGGGTTGGAACTTGATGATGAGGACTGGCAATCGGCCCTCTCCTCCCCGAAGGAGGTGGCTATTCCGGCTCGTCTCCGTCTGGTTCAACTTAAGATCCTTCATCGGGTGTACGTTACGGGACCGTGTCTGGTGGTGATGGGCTTTTCCTCCGACGGGTTATGCAAGCGTGGCTGTGGTTTGAGTGCAACTTTTTTGCATATTCTTTGGGAGTGCCCGATGGTGGCTGCTTATTGGACGGCTGTGCTTGAAGTGATGGCTGTGGTGACAGGTGTGTCCTTGCGTCCGGAACCTCGTCGCTGTCTTTTGAATGTTTGGGAACCCACCGACTACTCGGTGGCCCAGACCAGATGGGCCACCCTGGGTTATATGGTTGCGAAGCGGGATATCGCGCAACTCTGGGGGGCCTCTAGGCCCCCTGACGCCTCGAAATGGGAGGATAATATGGACTGGTCCATGTTCCGTGAGAAGACTGTCTATGTGGCCAGGGGCAGACCCGGGGCGTGGACGAAGGTTTGGGGTCAATGGAATGACTACCGTGGCGACATTTGTACTCCTCCCCTTGTAGGCACTGCTGAGATTACCCTGTCTCCCTAGGCGAGCGTTCCTGGAACCTTTTATATAGGGGTTGTACTGGTGTTTCCGGTCCTCCCCTCTGATCTCCTCGCCCCTCCCCCCCCCCCGATCTCCTTGGAGCTTGGAGCTCCGTTTATGTTTTCCTGCTGCTATAGCCCCCCCCTTTACGTCCTTTGGGCTGACTGACAGTACTATACTTTCGCCTTTTTGTGTGCTTGTTCTTTCATATAAAATAAAATCTGTTTTGTCCTGTATTTCGTGGGGAGTATTGCAATGTTGGTCGATTGTTGCCTATGCGGGCAGGTATCTTGTATTTCGACTCCTCTTTAGCGGCCAGCCCGTGTGGTTGTAGGCCCATCCTTGTATTTTTTGTGCTTACTCCAATAAAGGTTTTAAAAAAAAAAAAAAAAAAAAAAAAAAAAAAAAAAAGAATGTTAGAATACACCACTCACTACTATATAATATTTGGTCTAGGAGAAATGTTAAAAAAACAGAATACAATGTAATAATTTGTGACTGTCTACTCTAAAGTAAAAATGTCCCTTTTTCCAGGGAAGGCTGTTGTCTTGCTGCACTTTTATGCACAACTGATGAATGCTTGCTTTTTATTTTTAACACGCACCACTTTTTCTCCTAACAGACAGAAGCTTGACTCCTAAGAACACGACCAGGATCAAGTTCAAACCAGGTGAGAGCTCGGCTCGACCACAAGAAATGTGTCCAACTAATCGTCAGCACTAACCACTTTTCCGTTTTCAGTGAAATAGTTTTATGACAAAGTAGATTTTAATAAATGTGTTTACTTTTAATAAAGCTTTTAAACTTAAATAGACTCTGTGGTTTTTGGTCCTCCAGACTAGAGTGGATGAGCTAAAGGTTTTGGAATTTTTGCAAGCATGAGTAGTGCCTCTGACACTTCTTGACTGTGCTGTGACTCCGTACTCTCTTGTCCTGCGTACGATAATCTAGAGATCATTGGGGATCAATAATCGGTGACTTCGGGAGCTGAATGACTCTGCCACACTATCTAGTCAGTAAGGAGACAGTGCATAGAGCTATTGCTGAATAGAATGGGAGTCCAATGGAATTGCCAAATGTCCAATCTTAGTTAGCTACACAGACAGACTAATAAGAATAATCTAGTAATACTACAGGGAGTCATATTAGAGCCAGGATAAGAATTTATATCCAGTCTACAAGAAGATCAAAGACGATTTAGAAAAAATCGAATGAGGAACGCTAGGAAAAAATAGGTACTCTTTATTACAATTAAAACTTACTGGGGCCAGCAAAGGAGCCCTCGCCTGCCCGATCCTGGCCTGCATCCTGAACAGCACCCTCCTCCTCCTGTGTCCTCTTGCCCTTGGGGGGAGCTGATGTACAACATGAAAGAAAGAAAGACCAGAAAACATGGATGAGATTTGTCAACCAAATCAACCATTTCAAAAGAACAATAACAACATTTTTTGGAGAAATAGCAAATAGATAGACAACTATTCCACGGGATCTTGTGGAAATTTAGTTCGTATACTGAACATTATCTACGCCATCTTGCAGACTCACGTACGAGCATACACAACAGCCATTTTAGACACCATGGTCTCCCTGTTCACAATCGCTCATCAGCACACTTCCCTGACCCTGCGAGCATCCCCCATGCACCCTGACTGCCCCGCTCTCTCATGCACAAGTCAGGAGCCCTCCCCTCCCGCATGATTCTGTCCCAGAGAATCGCACCCCGCGCCTGACCAACACCTCCTTTCCGTCCATGAATACCCCTCCTTTGATGACCCTTCCTCTGAGCCTAACGTCAGCACTGACCGCTGGTCATCCTTTAGCCCGAGGTTACAGTTTATTGCCCCCTACTGTATGCACTCGCCTCTCCTGAAAGAGGCCACTATTGATCACGACCCTCCACCCCCAGAGATTCGATCAGGCGCACACATTCCAGAGAGATCGGCAGAACACTCAGCTGCGTGATAGCCCCTCCCAATCATATGAGGGGAAAGGGTCTCTACTGTTGTCATGTGTTGGAATGGGCCGGAACTGGGGGGTGACAGGGATATCGTTCTGATGTCATTCTCATGCTCTACAATGTCCCTGTTGTAATAAAGGACGTTCACATGTCTAAAACCAGTGTATAAAAGACCAGCTCTCAGAGAAGTTGAGAGAGCACCTCGAGACGATACCTTGTTGTCCGATCTGATGTGTTCCACTCCGTCGGAATAAAACTTGTTTCCTGTCTTCCAGTCTCCAGCGCCTGCCTCTTTATTGAGTAATTTCGTATGGTATTAGAGGCGTTTTACGCCGGGCAAATTCACTTAGGAAACAACTACTGAAATCGCCTGACCATTGTAAATTGATCTTTATCAATCTATCTCATGTGGTATACTACGTTATTCGTATTGCCTGATTTGCGGACCGTTGACTTAGAAAGTTCCTATGTAACTCAATAAACAGACTACTAAAGATGTTTGCCTAGGCCTGGCACTGCAGGCAGCAGTCCGCAGCACGCGATGTGACAGACAAAGTCCATCCTGCTTGCAGATCAGTGAATACTCAAACTATCAATCCACCCACCACCACCACTATTTCTTCTTATAGCCATGTGTCTAAAGGAAGGAGTGGACTTCAGTCTGTTGGGGCTGATTTAGAAGTCCCTTGCGGCTCATTTTCCTCCATTGTTGCGTGACTTTTGTGACGCAGCGGCAGAACAAAAGACTCGCCATGGTGTTGGTGCGGCGTATATAGAAAAAAAAAAGAAATTATGGGCGATGCATCACGTTGTAAAGCCCTGCGCCATCAGGGGGCGTTCCGGCGCAAGGGAGGGCGTACCTGCGCAGGCACGAATCCTAAAAGTGGCTGAGGGAAATCTACAAGATGTCAATCAGTCACTTTTAAGACAATGATGCATGAGTCAAACCCTGCGCGCTTGAAGCCGACGTACGGCTTGATGCAGCATTGGGGAGATAGGGTACCCCAGAGCATTGCTGGAGCTGCGCCATCGTTGGCACGCAACTCCAGCAATGCGCCGCCTTTACGGCACAGATGCGTAAGGCTTCTGTGACGTTTTGGGCCAATGGGTGGTGGTGGCATGGCACACAATTACTGCCGCATCCCTGCTACTTTGCAGGGATGCGCCGGTAATTGAAAATATGACCCTTAGTGTCTAGCATTACGCAGTTCTTATCTTTACACTACACTCATACATAATTTCTCAGGCCAATGAAATGAACACAATGTACAAAACAAATAAGCATAGTAGCAAGCAAGGCTACTGAGAAGGAGAGCAGTGCACCTGAAATGCATAGAAGATTTTCAAATATAATTTACCTACAATGTAATCAGCAGCATTATTGCTCTTGGTAAAGAACAAAGATTTGCAAATAACAGAGCCGGATAAAACAGAGTAGTGATGAATAGCTACTACTACTCACCAAGCCCGGGGACCTCTACGCCGAGCGCGTCCAGCAAGTCCCGTTCCCGGTCCATGACATCGGTCCAGCGGTGGGTGGCCTGGTTATATGTGCGCCGGACCCCAGAGAGCTTATACATGGCCCGGCACACCTTCTCCCACCGCTTCCGGCGCTCCCGGATGCCATAGCCAGTTGCGATCTTGCCGCCTCCCAGGATCGTCTTGGGGAGGCGGCGCTGGACGTGGAAGATGAGTGCCGCCACTTCCTCCGCGCTGAAGATCTCCCGCGGCACCACTTGCTCCCCCCTCAAACGCCCGCACGGGAGCCGGGCACGGGGTGCGGGACCCTTCCCCTTCTCAGGGTGCTTCCCGGCTCCCTTTACCATGGTCTGGGCAGAAATAAACTTAAATGATAAAGAAGAAATAGAATAGTGAAGAAGAAAAGAAAAGAGTTTAAAAAAGTAGTTTAAAAGTAACTAAAAGTAGCAGAAAACACAAAAATATACAGCTAGAAAAATAGAGGGATAGATAATAAGTAAAATAGATTAAATAAACTTCAAACAAGCAAAGGATGGCAGAGATTCAGAGAGGATACAGAAAGCATGCCCAGAACCATAGCAATGAATGAGAAACAAGATGGCCGCGTCCGTTCACGACCGCGTGGGTAAGTTCGCGCGAGATTTTCCTCACGAGCACGCGCGAAATTGTACTAGCGAGCAGCACAGTTTGCGAGATTACACATAGCGGCCGGAAACGGAATTACGTCACGCAAACAAGAAGGCCACGCCCGTGTACGACCGCTAGGGTAACTTGGCAAACGTATAGCTACAAGCGCCTCGCGAACACGCGCAAAAGCATGCGAACATACACGTCGCAAAAAAAAAATAAGTGTATTCGCAAGCATTCGCGGCTCCCGAAATCGATCTCGCACGGATTCGCGCCCCAAAAAACGCGCGAAATTGCAGAAAAAACGATTTTTGCTAAACTGAAAGCAATGAGCAGGTGCAAAAGTTCAAACTTAACATTTGTAACATTCACTGTAGTGCTTCCTGAGGGGCCCCTCCAGAGTTTGCAACTATTCTATGACCCTGCTATGACCCAAACAGCAGGCTCATAGAATAGCTACAAGTAGACCATAAAGGTCCTGTGAAAAAAAATTTCACTGCAACAGAAAGCAAATTACAGATAAGGAAGGAAGCAGGTGCCAGCCAGACTGGAACTTTCTAAATAACTGACACATTAATCAACCCCCAATTAATTCATGGCAGTTGAAGTAGGGGAGGTGTGCTTGCTTTTTTCACCCCCCATAAACTACAGTGATAAACAAACCTAATGGGTGGCAGTGAGGATGTACCAGAGGGTGGCATGGGTGTCCCAGAGGGTGGCAGTGGTGAAACAGAGGGTGCTGTGAACCTGTGATGATAAACCAGACGTAGAAACAACATAGTCGCGGCCGTTGCGTGCCGAAAAGTAAGTTCGCAATTGCGAAATTGTCCCAAAATCGGCGCGAACGCTCGCCAACACAAAAAACGGGAAAATCCGCAAATCCGCGAGAGTTCGCGTATCTTCGCGGATTGCGAATCCATAAATCCGCAATTTCGCGTACGCGAGATCCGCTAGATCCGCCCATGCTTAGTGGAGACCTAAATGTGGTGATGGATGCCAATCTGGACAGGTCTGAGCAGCGTTCGTACCAGTCGGGTGCATTGTCGCAGGGGGGTAGGCTGTGGTTAACTGAGGGGGGGATTGCATGACGTGTGGCGGGTTCAGCACCCTAGTGAGCGCGATTACATCCACTATTCTGCAGCGCACACAACCTATGCCCGCTTAGATAACTTTTTAGCCCTGACTCCTCTCATGCCCTATTTATCTGAGGCTCAAATTACCCCGCGATCTCTCTCAGACCACGCCCTTATCTCGGTGCAGCTGGCCTTCTGCGGTGAAAACCCGCCACCCCCTGGCTGGCGTCTTAGAGACCCTCTGCTCCATTTGGAATCGGTTTTGGCCCGGATGCGGGAAACAATCACTAATTACCTTGCAGACAACGATCTGGGGGATACACCCCTAGCGGCGGTGTGGGAAGCCCTGAAATTGGTGGTGAGGGGTGAGTTCAAATGCGTAAGGCTAAGCGCGCTGAATTAGAAATGGAGGTGGGGGCTTTGGAGGCGGTGCCCCGCGAGTTTGGAGGGAGCTGGAAATGAAGCGGCGCATGCTAAAGCACCTGAATTAAGATAGGGCAGAGCACGCCCTCTTGCGCTTGCGGCATAAATTCTATCTCAGTGGGGACAAGGGGGGTCGGATGCTGGCCCATAGATTGCGGGCACGGGTGCAACTCACAGCGGTCCAATCTATTAGAGATCCACAGGCAGGTGAACATTCCACGGACGCCCTTATTGTAGATACTTTCTGCCGCTTCTACCAGTGCTTGTATAGTGGGGGGACGTCCAGCTCCGACGGGACAGTTGAGTACCTCCACTCCTGTAATATTAAGCCACTGATTCCGGCGTCAGTAGACGCTTACCCGTTCAAAGCTCGCCAAATCACCGGGCCCGGACGTTTTTTCTGTGCTGTTTTTTAAAACTTCCTGTGTGGAGCTGGCTCTTCTTTTAACACATCTCTTCAACTACTTTCTTGACTCTGGGGAGGTGACTCCCTCTATGTCTGAGGCGGCAATCACGGTTATCCTTAAACCTGGGAAGTATCCGAAAGAGTGTGGTTCTTATCACCCGATTTCTCTTCTAAATGTCGATACGAAGCTTTTCGCGAGCATTTTGGCAGCGCGACTTAGCCCTTTTATGGAGGACATCATTGAACCAGACCTATCAGGTTTTATTCCGACGCAGTATGGTGACGACAATACTAAACAAATACTCCACCTTGTTGATCTGGTGCACTGCTCTCGAGCTCAGGCCTTTCTTCCATCCATCGACTCAGAGAAAGCCTTTGATCGGGTAGACTGGGACTATCTCTTCAAGGTCTTGCGGGCTTTTGGCATCGGGGATAACTTTGTCCGCTGGGTGCAATACCTCTATGCGGCCCCTAGGGCGGCAGGGAGGGTGAATGGGTGCAGGTCTACTCTTTTCTCCATTACCAGAGGAACGAGGCAGGGGTGCCCCTTGTCTCCGTTACTCTTTGTGCTTTACATGGAACCTTTTGCCCAACGTATTCGGTCTGACCCGGACATAGCGGGAATTAAATTCGGAGCTGATGCCCACAAAATCAGCCTTTATGCGGATGATGTTATTCTCTCACTGACTCAGCCTCGCACTACATTACGGTACCTCGCGGCGGAACTACATGAATTCCGGAGGGTGGCAGGGTTTAAGGTAAATTTCTCGAAGTCGCAAATTTTGAACATTTCCATTCCTGAAACTGAAGTCCGAGATCTTCAGCAGGATTTTGCTTTCCAATGGGTTCACGATGACATTCCATATCTAGGAATCCGCTTAACTCCCTCTCTTGCTAAAACGGTCTCCCTTAACTATAAAATCTTAGTGGATCAAACTAAAGCGCTATCCAATTGGTCCTGCCTCAATCTGGCCTGATATGGGAGGTTGGCGGCGGTGAAGCTGACTGTGCTGCCACGCATCCTCTATCTATTCCAGATGCTCCCATTGAATTCCCCACCGGGTGTCCTCCGGAAGTTGCAGGGACTCCTTAATAAGTTCTTGTGGAGCAACAAGAAACCAAGGCTCGCGCATACGTTCTTTATAGCACCGAAGGTGGTGGGTGGGATGGGCTTCCCCGTTTTGACTGCCTATTACCAAGCGACTTGCCTTCGGTATATAACGGAGTGGAACAGGCCCTTATTTATTTATTTATTCATTTTATTTCTTATATAGCGCTAGAATCGACCAGAGGTATCTCCGCGCTTACGATGTTCCAAGATGCCAGAAATAACCATAATCATGAGAGCCGAAGATATTACATAGCTGGAAACAGATAGGTCTTCAAGGATTTCTTAAAGGCAGGTAGATTAGTATTTTGTCTTAAAGTTATAGGCAGTTTGTTCCAGAGAGTAGGGCCCTTATAAGACAATGCACGACCTCCTTGCTTAGCCTTCTTAGTCCGTGGAATCTGCAGCAATGATAAATTGCCAGACCGCAAAGAGCGAGTCGGTACATATGGCTGAAATAATTCAGCCAAATATTTGGGGCCAGATCCAGAGAGACATCTGTGTATTATACAACAGATTTTAAACTCAATTCTCTGGCGGATGGGCAGCCAGTGGAGCTTATGAAGAAGAGGGCGTGATGGAGATCTCTTTGGAGCATCGAGAACTAGCCTGGCAGCAGTATTCTGGATCACCTGCAAGCGACTAAGTTGCTCCTCGTTGACAGAGAGGAGCAGTCCATTGCAGTAGTCCAGCCTACTGATGATCAGAGTCTGAACCAGTGTTTTCCTGTGACAATCATCCAGGAAAGCGAACACATGCCTCAGGAGCCCAATGGTCCTGAAGCAGGTTCCGGCCACCAAGTTCACATAATCTTTTAGAAGTAGTGCTTGATCAAGCCGTACTCCCAGATTTTTCACGATCTGCTTAGGGCAGGGAGCAGCTCCTAGATCCGTGGGCCACCACTCAGGAGACCACAGGAGGGGGGCCTCTCCAAATAGCACGACCTCTGTCTTGCTCACATTGCATTGTAAGCAATTTGAGGTCATCCAATCGGATACTGCTCTCATACCAGTGGCGAAAGCATGTTTAATTGCCGGAGTCATGGTATGGAAAGGAAACAGAAGCTGGGTATCGTCAGCATACGATACTGGGGTGAACCCATATTCTCTTACAATATCCGCCAAGGGGGCCACATACACATTAAATAATGTGGGGCTTAGGCATGAGCCCTGGGGGACCCCCTTAGTGAGCTCCCTAAAGATAGAATAATGGGAGCCCAACTTGACGGTTTGTGATCGACCCAAGAGAAAACTTTTCAGCCGAGCCAGAGCCAAACCGCCTATTCCCACCTTCTGCAGACGACCGAGAAGAATGTCATGTGAGACCGTATCGAAGGCAGCGGATAAATCCAACAGCACCAAGATCATGGAACCTCCTCTATCCTGTGCCATCCTGATGGTGTTGGTTACGGAGAGGAGGGCCGACTCAGTGCTGTGGTTAGGTCTGAACCCAGATTGTGAATGGTCCAGACCACCGCTGCCTCGATAAACTTAGATAGATAGGTATTCACATGTTTCTCGGTCATCTTACTGATGTGAGGAAGGAGGGAAATGGGACGGAGGTTGGAAAGGTCTGACCATGGCAGGGCTGTGTTTTTACGAATAGGGTTCACCACCGCTCTTTTCCATTCACCAGGCACATGTCCATCTCTAAGAGAGAGATTGATCACAGTTTGAATTCCAGGTGTGAGCAGATTCCCCAATGAGCCCATCATCTTTGCTGGCAGAAGGTCAGAAGGAGACCCTGTTTTAATTAGACCAGCTAAGGAGGAGACTTCAGATAAGGTAATCTCAGGAAATTCAAGTAGTGAATTATTGGCGCACATAAGAGGTATAAGGGGACCAGAAGAAGCGGGTGATATCAGGGAGGAGCTGATGATATCCCTCCCAGCAGTTTCTGTCCGCTTGATCTTCTCATATATGAGCTCAATTTTATTCTCGAAAAATAGAGATATTTCATCACATAGGGTTTGTGTAAACTCATCCGGGCTCTCGCAGGCCATAGGTTTTATAAAGGACTGCAGAATCTTATAGAGCTCTCTAGGGGTGTTACCTGCTTCATCCAACTGTGAGGCAAGACAGCTCCGTCTGGCCATCTTTAAGTTTTTATGATAGGAGGCCAGGGCTTCAGTGTACTCTTTTTTGTTCATATCCCTGTGTGATTTTCTCCAGACTTTTTCGAGCTTACGGCACTTCTGTTTCTCTCCTTTAAGTTCTTCAGTATACCATATCTCTTGTTTGGTTACTGAGAGCTGTTTATAAGGCTTCAGTGGCGCCAATCGGTCTATGGCTTCTAGGAGTGCTGCATTATATTTTGCTAAGCTGGTCTCAGCATCATCTGTCTCTGTAAGAATAGGTTCCCTCCATATCTTCTGAAGTTCGTCCAGTGTTACCCTACGCCAAGATCTTCGCAAAGCAGCAGGAAGAGACCTCTGGTAAGGAAGGACAAAACCACAGATGAAGAATTCCACCATATAGTGGTCGGTCCAGCAAACTTGAGATGTAGACCTATATTTGATTTTTGGGGAGTTTGTGAAAATTAGATCCAAAGTGTGTCCACCCACATGTGTGGGATCATTATTTTGGATCTCTAGCCCTTATATTGCAAGGTCAGATAACAATAATGCAGTATCGGGATGGGTAGGGGAATCCGCATGGATATTGAAATCACCAAGGAGAATAAAATCATTTTTAGCTTTTAAATAAGGGGCTAAGAATTCCACGAGAGAAATAGAGAAGCCTGCACTTGACCCCGGGGGGCGATACACTAGAGCCCCAGTCCAGTGAGTTTTTGAGGAAGAAGTCATCTTAAAAACCATGACTTCCATCATAGGACAACTCCTTTGTTCTAAAAGGGAGATTCTCACACCATCCTCCTTATAAACAATCGCGATACCTCCTCCAATTTTTACAGGACGATCGAGTTTGAGATCCATATCCTGCAGGGATCCCTAACATAATGGCTGGGACTGTATGGGGCTTTAACCATGTTTCTGTAAGAAAACAGACATCAGGGTTCACAGTATTGACAAGATCCCAGAGAGCAAGATAATGCTTTGGGAGGGAACAAATGTTAAGAAGAAAGCTTTTTAAGGTGTTCATAGACACAATCTCCTCAGTGTTAAGACTGGGGGAGGGAGTATAGGGAGAGATGGGACGACAAGATCTTATAGGTGCCATATTTCCCATAATAGTACTACCAGTATCTAAAGTAGCCTGGAAGCAGCAGTGGAAGCAAGAGAAAGGACCTTCAGGGCATGATGATGAACGCATAGCACAACCTACCCGAGGGAGTGGCTTTAAATCTAGAAGTGCTTGGGAGGAATACCTAATACTGTGGCGCATAGTGGCATCCGTATTCTTAGTGACAGAGCCCATGGCCCCTGGTCCCTTCCTGTCACGGACGGGCACAGACGGGCTTCTCTCTGGCTTGTATCAGGCGCGTTCTCAGGTGCTCCACTGCGCGCGACCGCTGCACGCTCAGGGCGACGAGAGGGCTAAGTAGCCCCTCCTTGTGGGAGGCTAGACCGCTAACCGGATTGAGCTGGCGGAAGTGAGGTAGTAGTCAGGCTCTTACCTGTCCGCCCTCCGCTCTATGGCACTAATTGCCGATTCGGACCGAGGCGGGCAGGCTATACCATTGAGCGCCGACTTCTGGAGTGTAAGTGAGTATTAAATCACCCCCAATACACAAACAGCGTGTCACCAGATTGTTGCAGTAGAGGCAGAATAAGTACGATTAAAATACAGTGAATAGCGTGATTTTAAAATTTCAGATTCCTGAGTTCAAAGACATAAAATAACTCTTTCCGTTTCTCTGACCTAGATCAAGCTATCTGGCATCAAGCAGAAACGGGGAGACACTGCCACTGTCCTCCCTATCTGCAATCAGCGCGCAGCTCCTCGCTGCCTAAGTAGCCCCTCCTTGTGGGAGGCTAGACCGCTAACCGGATTGAGCTGGCGGAAGTGAGGTAGTAGTCAGGCTCTTACCTGTCCGCCCTCCGCTCTACGGCACTAATTGCCGAGTCGGACCGAGGCGGGCAGGCTATACCATCGAGCGCCGACTTCTGGAGTGTAAGTGAGTATTAAATCACCCCCAATACACAAACAGCGTGTCACCAGATTGTTGCAGTAGAGGCAGAATAAGTACGATTAAAATACAGTGAATAGCGTGATTTTAAAATTTCAGATTCCTGAGTTCAAAGACATAAAATAACTCTTTCCGTTTCTCTGACCTGGATCAAGCTATCTGGCATCAAGCAGAAACGGGGAGACACTGCCACTGTCCTCCCTATCTGCAATCAGCGCGCAGCTCCTCGCTGCCTAAGTAGCCCCTCCTTGTGGGAGGCTAGACCGCTAACCGGATTGAGCTGGCGGAAGTGAGGTAGTAGTCAGGCTCTTACCTGTCCGCCCTCCGCTCTACGGCACTAATTGCCGAGTCGGACCGAGGTGGGCAGGCTATACCATCGAGCGCCGACTTCTGGAGTGTAAGTGAGTATTAAATCACCCCCAATACACAAACAGCGTGTCACCAGATTGTTGCAGTAGAGGCAGAATAAGTACGATTAAAATACAGTGAATAGCGTGATTTTAAAATTTCAGATTCCTGAGTTCAAAGACATAAAATAACTCTTTCCGTTTCTCTGACCTGGATCAGAAAGCACTGGAACTTTATGGATCAGACGGTGGCTGGTTGCAACATTTGGCGGAAATTGTGGCTGCCCCGCAAACATAGGGTGTGGGGTCTCTACTCGTCGCCCGTAACCTCACCGACTAGTTTCCGTCCCCTATGACCCCCCATTGTTGATAATCCTGAGTTCCCGCCAGGATGTGCATCTCCTGTCTTCCATCCCTAGCGAGGGGAAGGATGTAAGAGAGTGGGTTCTCTCTTCGATATCGATGGCTTAATCCCCTTCACCCAACTACGCATGGAGTACTTCAACTTGCCGAAGTCGGATGCTTTCCAGTATTCGCAGTTGGCGCATTGGATAACGCAGCCCGGCAACTTTGCCCTGATGTCTCGCCCCTTGACTGCTTTTGAGAAGTGGCTGGTTTGCAAAAAAGATGACCAGAGGCTCATATCAGAATTGTGTGCGATGATTCTTAAATGCCCCGCGAAGCAGCGTATGAAGGCACAGGTAAGATGGGAGACGGAGCTGGGTCGGCCACTGACACCCAAAGAATGGGAGCACATTTTCTATTGCGCCCACCACACGCCCTCTAATACCGCGGGTGCGGAATCTGCATGTAAAGTAGTCGCCTACTGGTATTATACACCAACGTGCATCAAATCCTGGGATAGCATTAAGTCAGGCCTCTGCTGGCGGGGGTGTGGCTTGCCTAGCACTCTGGTACACTTACTGTGGCGTTGCCCGAAATTGGAGCGGTATTGGGCTGACGTCCTTGATGACATTGATGACGCATTCCACACTACACTACCCCGGTCCCCTGAGCATATACTGTTAGGGCTCCCCCACTCCAACTTCTTTCCGCTTCGCTCCCTGTGAGGTAAACAGATTGTATTAGGCTTGCTTGCGGCGCGGCAGGTCCTCCTGGCGCAATGGGGCTCTGTGGCTGTACCTGATACTCGCGACTGGCTTAGGAGGCTTTGGCATATCCTAGTAATGGAGCGCCTCTCGCTTAGCATGGATGGGAAGGGGGCGGACTATGTGAAGTTGTGGGGCCCATTCTTGTGGCTCCTTTCTAAGGAACTGAGAGAGGTAACTTGCCCTAAGTACTTGCAAATACCACGGCTGATCCAGCTGGAGCTGCTGGGGGCTGTGCCAGCGGAAGGTGGTGCTATGTGAGAGGACGAGTGTCTGTGGGAGAGCTGGCTAGGATGGTGGAGACTTATGAGGAGGGGTTGTTTTTTTTTTGGGGGGGGAAGGGTGGTTGTTTGTCTGTTTTCATGTTCCTTTTTTCCATTAAAAATGGTATCTTTGCAGTTGCTTGCCCTTAAAGCTAGGAGCTGGTCTGCTCCACGCGGGTTCGCCCTCCAGGTTGTAGACCTGTACGCTGTGTGTTGGATATGTTAACGCGCTCTGCCGGCCGGTGGATGTAGGCAGTTAAGCTGTGTTTTTGATCCTACGCCAAGTCATAAAAAATGATTGATTCTAAAAAATGCTTTCAAAACGCGGCGGTGTCCCTGTGGGAGTATTCCTACCCTGCCCAATGTTCTGTATTTTTTACTTTTTTATGGAACTCAGCTTCAAGCCGAGTCCCAAGAAGGGTGCCATCAATTCCTGGTTGAAGTGTTGGCAGCCAATCAAATTTTTTTAGGATTCAGGAGTCCAGTGCAAGGACTCACATCCCCAGATATCAATGGGACACATGTATCAAAAGAGCATGTTGCGATTCTCAAATAGTGATTTTTACTAAATCGCAATTTGGGAATCGCAAAACACTATGTATGTAGGAATCAGTAACATTTTTGTGATTCCTTAATATTACCTAATAGGGTTTCTCTAAAGAACGAATCGCTATTAGGTAATATGACTCGATTCATTCCTATGGGCCTACAGGCCCGTATGTGTGAATGTTTTTGCATTAGCTAGTTTGCGATTGCCTAATTGGTGATTACAAATTAGCAAAAGTAATACCAAAGGTGCCCATGGTCCTAAGTCCCCCTGAAGCACGGGGGCATGTGTGTGCTTCATGGCACTTTGAAAAATGTGGGTAATAGCAAAATATTGTGATTACCTATATTAGGAACCAGAAAGCCTTTCATATATGAGTAAAAGGCCATTTTGCATTCACAAACAGATGAATTTTGCAATTCACACCTTTAGCGAATACAAAATGCTTTAATCGATCTGGCCTTACATTTCTTGAAATGTAACTTCTCTGAAACTACTGAATGGATTTACACCAAATCACAAAAAGCACGCTTTCTGGACCAAAATCTAGCTTTCTGCCAAATTTGGTGTAATTCCGTTCAGTAGTTCTGACTGTAGTAATGTTAAAAAATCCCCATAGACATAACATGGGGAAAACGCGTTTTGGGACTCCCCTTTTTTTCTCGGCCTCCAGTTTATGGATCACGCCAAAACTTTCAAAAGAGCAGCTGAACCTAAAAGGGGAAGTTTTCTGGAGATTCGTCCAGCGGCGCCAAAGTTATTGGCAAAACGAAAAACTCTTCTCTATGGAAACTTTGGTCCTAACTATCACTACCCACTGATGACGTCCAGTATATATACCGCTCCGGTGCTTAGATCCACCAAACGAAGAAAAACACGAACTCCAAAATGACTTTTTCACTGCTGGCTGCAGGGACTTTTATTAAAGTTAGTGCGAGATATTGTCAGACAGGATATATATTCACTGAAAAAACCATAGGTTTCAGGTCATATATAGTTAGGAATTAGCATTTAAAAAACCATTGAATTTGCTCCTATATAGTTAGTTGTACTAACTATATTTCACGCACCTGCAATCCACTGATGATGATGTCACATATTACATCATTCATAACATGGTCAGTGACATCACTGATGACATCACTGATGACATCTCAAATGACATCACTGATGACATCATCCAGTGACTGTGTATTTCTGTAAAGTTTAAATATGTTTTACATATTGAAGAATGAGTGGGTGTATAAGTGTGTGGATGAAGGATTTAGTTGGTGCGTGACTGAATGTATGAGTGAGTGATTAAATGTGTCTTACTGAATGCATGGGTTAGTGACTAAACTGTCTGAATGTGTGCATCAGTATGTCTGTTGTTGTGTAAGCTACTTCATGTGTTGATCAGTAGCTATATGAGTGGCTATATGTGTTATTGATTGGTTGCCCGAGTATTTGTATGGGAGACTGAGTGTGTGTGTGGGTAGCTGGCATACATAAATGACTATACTTAAGAGCCACTGATTGTGCGAGTGGCTGTATGGATCATTGTGTACTTGTATCAGTAATTGTATAACAAAGTAAGTATGTGCTTGTATATGTTTAAATAAGTAAGGTGTTGTGTGTATAACTGTATAGTTGAGGAAATGAAACTGTGATTGATTCTTTGCATGACTGACTAGATGTGTGAGTAACTCCATGGATGAGTGGCAGAGTGTGAGTGTCTGTATAGGTGTTTGAGTGCAGATGATAGTGTTGTATTGATGAGTGACTGTATGTGTGAGTGATTCTATGGGTAAATGATTGGATGTGTGTATAGACCTAACAATCAGTGTGTACGTATGTAGTAACTGTTATTAGTGTGACAATGGTTTCAAGAATGGTAGTGTGTGTTTAACACTGGGTGTATCAAAGGTTACATTAGAGTGTGAAGAGGTGCATCGTATTATCACATGAATTATATCATCAGTGATGTGATCAGTGATGTCAATCGAGATGTCATCAGTGATGTCATCAGTGATGTCATCAGTGATGTCACTGACCATGTTATGAATGATGCAATATGTGACATCATCAGCAGTGGATTGCGGGTGCGTGAAATGTAGTTAGTACAACTAACTATATAGAAGCAATTTCAATGTTTTTTTAAATGCTAATTCCTAATTATATATGACCTGAAACCTATGTTTTTTTCAGTGAATTTGCAAGGTTTTATAAATGCTAATTCCTAACTATATGTGACCTGAAACCTTTGTTTTTTTCAGTGAATTTACAAAGTTTTTTAAATGCTAATACCTAACTATATAGGACCTGAAACCTATGGTTTTTTCAGTGAATTTGCAAGGTTTTTTAAATGCTAATATCTAACTATGTAAGACTTGAAACCTATGGTTTTTTCAGTGAATATTTATATTTAATATAATATATATATAATTTTTATTTTCAAGTTTTTTGTATATGATTACAGGGTCCGCGCACCGGGAGCGCTCTGAGCTCTTACCCCGACAATTTCTTTTAGATTTCTAAAACATAATATCTACGTTTTTAACGTAGATTTTAAAGGTAGACAATATCTGCTTTAATGTAGAAAATGATTTTTTAAAACTTTTAACAAGAGTATATTACTTTTTGAAGTAGTAACAAATCTAACGAGGGTACGTCGCACGTGCACCCAACGTAAGAGCTGCGTCCGCACACCGTGAAAGCTTCGAGTCCTACCCCCGAAAGTTTTAGAAACTTTAAATCATTATATCTACGTATTCATTGCACAATGTAAAGGTACACATTATCTGAGATAATAAAGAACATGTTAATTTAAACTTTTAAAGACCATATATAACTTTATTTAAGCAATTATAAATCTCGCGAGGGTGCGTACTACGTAAACGCTCCGTAAGATGACGTAAGCGCCCCGTAAACGCTCCGTAAGATGACGTAAGCGCCCCGTAAATGCAACGTAGGCTTACATAAGCTCCCCGTAAACGCAACGTAAGCGCTCCTTAAGCTTACGTCCAACCATGTGACCCTAAACCAAAAGATTTAATTGGTTTATAATACTTCCTACTCCAATTGTTGAAAAACCCCTCCCATGTTCATCGTTCTTCTTTGGCTTTCAGAGAAGAACACCTTTTTTCTTCAGCTCCTAGCTACAGAAAAATACTTCCAAATGGCTGAACATCCAGAGTCTGACCATTCTTCTAATGAAGAGTTTGTTGAAGAGGACCCTCACCCAAGTAAGAAGAAGAAGTCCATAGTCTGGAAATTTTTCAGTTTTCCAGAACATCAAAAGAAAGTAAATGCACCACTGGTCACCTGCAAGATCTGTGACACAGTGTTATCAAGAGGAAATCCAAATAAGAAATATTTATTTGGAACCCACACCATGGAACGCCATGTAAAAAATATGCACCCCAACAATTGGAGTAGAGCTGTGGTGCAAAGATCTCAGGAGGAGGACTCTTCTCCTAGTATATCTACAGCAAGAACCAGAGTACCACCAATGCCATCTTCAATGGTGGCGAACATTCAGCCAGAACTGAAAAATTTAATGATGCAATGCATAAATTGCAGTAAATTAGTAGCCTTCGGACAACAGTCCATTGAAGTAATTTTACAGAAGAACAGGAACCACAGATGCACCAAATCATTTTTTTATTTCAATTTCATAGTTTGTTCCTGTTGAACAATTATTTTGTTAAAAAGTTCATTTTTCTATGTTTTTCAAGCAAAACAAAACCCAAAAAAACTGTTCTTTTTAGAACTACCTCTACTGGTTAAAGAAAGAACTAAATTTCTATGTTTGTATGTAAAAGTTTGTCATAGTGAATGTCAAAGTGCAAAACTATAAGAATGGGGTACAGCATAAACCTATAAGGTGTTTACCTATAGTATACTGTACTACTTCCAAAGCACTGAAATGTAACATATGAATATAAATATGTTACAACTCAATGGGCCAGATGTACGTAATCTCGATTTACCTACTCATAAATACCGAGGGCCCAAGTATTTAAGAACTGGCAATGGGGATGTAGGTATTTTTACCAAATTATTTACTGATTCGGTAAAATTCGGTAATTACCGATTCGATAATTACCGATCTGTATTTGCCATTGATTCCTATGGGCCTTGAAGCCCATAGGAATCAATGGCAAATACCGATTCAGTAATTACCGAATCGGTAAATACCGAATCCTGCCAGGGGGAACAGGGTGTCACTTTGACACCCTGAAGCAACCCTGTTTTTGACTTGTGTGCAATGTGACACACATACATGCCCATAGGGAATGTATGTGTGCCAAATGGCACAGGTGTACATGCACAGATTTGCATGTACACAGGAATTCCTTATTTACCACCCAATTGTATTGAGTGGTAAATAACAAATTCTTAGATGTCTCTAGCACTATCAACAGTGCTACCTAAATTAGAATTTACAGATTTGGTATTTTTACCGATTCGGTAATTTTACTGATTCGGTAAATACAGAATCGGTAAAATACCAAATCTGTAAATAAATGCCTGTGGTAACTAACGAATATTTAAGGGCCTGTGGCACTGTTTTTAAAACAAAGAAGTGTAAACAAAAGTGAACACAAAAGGGAAGAGGTGTGAGAAACAGAGAGAAGGAAGTGCACTGGAGGAAGTGCAGTGCCAATAAATGAAGGTTTACTAACAGGTAAGAAATGGATAACAGAGTGAAGGAAGGAAAAAAAGATCAAAACTAACAAAATAAAGAAAGAGGGAAACTGACTGAGGTAAAGAGGAGGAGTGGTAGAAAGAGAGAGCAAAAAAGATTAACTGTAAGGGAGACACATGTAGAGAGAGAGGGAGCAAGGGACTGAGAAAGAGTGAGGCAGTTATTCTGTCACAATAAGAGAGTGATAACAAACTTATTTTTGATTCTCATACTTACCTTATAAATAATGAAAACTTAGACACTGATGCGATTTTTTTTTTTATTTCTTATACTTACCTTCTAAGATATAAAAAAAACTTAAAGAAATTATTTTTTTTAAATATAATATCTGTAAAACACAAGAAACAAATAAATTATAATGCATACAATGTATATTTCACAATACAAGAGAGAAGGAAGGAGATTAAGAGTCAAGAAAGATAGATGGCACATGCAGAGGGACACATGCCACAGGTAGAGAGTAAGATGGTGCAGGCAGAGAGTGTGATAGAACAAGTAGAGGGTGAGATGGTGCAAGCAAAGGGTAAGATGACACACGCACATGCATATATTGTGCAGACAGAGGGTAAGATGGCACACACAGAGAAACATGGAACAAGCAAAGTCAAAAGAGAGTTGGCGAATGAGTGTGAGACAAGGGGAGTGAGGACACAGAGGGAGTGTAGGAAAGAGTGAGAGAAGGGGACTGAGTGAGGGAGCAAAGAAAGACAAGTGATGGAGTGTGGGTGAGTTAAACAGAGTGAGTGTAAGGGAAGGACAGTGAGACAGTGAAGGGACAGAGGAAGTAAGGCTAACAGAGAGACAGTGAAGAAAGAGAAGTGAGGATGTCAGAGTTCAAAGGGAGTGACAAAAGGAGTAAGTGAAGTGGAGTAAGGTGAGTGAGGGAAGGTTAATGAGTAAGGGAGCAAAAGAAGGAAAGAGAGGTGAAGGTGAGTAAATCAGATGAACTGAGAAAAGGTAAGTGAGGGAAACAAGAAAGGAGAAGGGGAGTGAAGGATAGGAATAAAGGGTACTGACGGAAGCAGTCTAACGAAACAAGGGTGAGGTGAGTGAGAGAAGGAGAGTGAAGTTGAAGAAAGAGTGTGGATAAAGTTGAGTGAGTGTGAGACAATGGGAGTGAGTGATTGACTACACACAGGGAGTGAATGAAGGAGTGATAGAAGGACACTCAGTGAGGGATCAAAGAACGGAAAATGAGGTAGTGTAGGTGAGGGAAAAGGAGTGACAGAATGAGGTGATGAAGAGAGTCACGCTAAGAGACAGGGAGCGATGGAAGAATAGACAAAAAGAGAAATAAAAAAGTTTTTGTGGTCAGTCGTACTTACCTTATAAATGAAATATCTGTGGAAACGAAAAAACAAATCAGTTATAATACATTATTCAGATACAAGAGACAAAACAGGAGAAAAAGGAAAGAGGAGTTAGGGAAGGGAAATGAGGGAGAGGGAAGGGGGAATTAGTGCAGGTGCGTTAACAACAGTGAGTCTAAGAGAGAGGGAGTGATGGAAGAGTACAGAGAAAGTAAGAGGACATAGGGAGTTTTATGAAGGTGTGTTTGAAGTGCAGTTAGGTGAGTGACAGAAGGGGAATTAGTGAGTGAGCAAAGGAAGGAAAGAGAGGTAAAGGGGAGTGAAACAGAGGGACTGTCTTAACATGAGTGGGTGAGAAGACTAAGACGAAGGGGAGTGAAATATAGGGAGTGAGGATAAGCAAGGGAAGCAAAATAAAGGGACAGGGGTGACGTAGGGTAAAAGAATGACAGTAAGTTTGACGAAACAGAGGTGATAGAGGATGAATAAAGGTGAGTGAGCATGAGACAAGAAGAGTAAAAGAGTGAGGAAATAGAGGGAGTGAAGAAAACAGTGAGAAAAGGGGACTGAGTGAAGGAGCAAAAAAAAGTCAGTGACAAAATGTTGATGAGTTAAAGGGAGTGAACATAAGAGAAAGGGAGTGAGAAACTGAAAGGATGAAAGCAGTGAGGTTAAGAGAGAGGCAGTAAGGGAAGGATAGAGAGAAAAAGAAATAAAAAAGTAATGAAAATGTATTTTTTATTAGTCGTACTTACCTTATAAATGTAATATCTGTACAAGAGAGTAAAGAAATCAGTTATAATATATATTTCACAATACAAAATGCAAATTAACTTGTACAACATGTTATATGGTTTATTTTTGCTGTTCTCAGAATATATTGATTTTCACTAAAAACAGTGAGTTCAATACTATTCATTATATCACAGCGGGCAAAAAAAACCACAATCAAAATGATTGTGTTTAAAAAAAATCATAAAACTTAGAAAAAACATATCTTAAATGTTTTCTTCCAAACAGCAATTTCTAAGATACAGTATCTCATTATTATACTCTCAAACTAAAGTGATATAGAAACATATAATAACCACATTTACCCGAAATACGTATTCTTCATTTACATACCTTTCCACATGGCCAAATGGTATACAGAAAGTCCTCTTTTTGGAAATTACTTAATAGTAGTTTTAAACTTCCATTTACCCGACTTTCGGAATGAAAAGTCCAACATCTATTTCATCATCTAACAATAATTATATTTGCACCTCTGACTTACTCTTGATAAACATTTCCTATAATACTGATATCACTCACTATGTGATACTCTTATACTACCTCTGTGACAACTACCAGTTTACTAATTATCTTGATCACTTTCACTCACAAACTAATTTTGAACAACACACTTACTTTTATTAACTGCTCCAATCTTCATTGTCCAATTACTTTCATTAAAATGTGGGTTCTAAAAACACTAGGTAAGAATTTGTTAAGTCAAAAGGCAAACGTTGTTTGAAAATCAATTGAGTATCATTACAAACCTATTTAAAACCCTATATTATCAACATTTACCCGAGAAACTCATTTTTCATTGATGTACTTTCCCACATGGCCAAATAGTACGTAAAAATTCCTTGTTTTGGAAAATACTTAATAATACTCTTGACCTTCCATTTCCCGACCTTCTGCATGACAAGCTCCAACGTCTTTCGTAACACCTAACAATATTTATATCTCCACCCAAGGATGTGTATCATGTCCATAAAACCTTAAACAACCAGTAAACTATCAGAATCTGAACATCATATAGTATCCTGATGACTAACTTTTATTAATTTCTCCAATCTTTCTAGGCCAATTACTTTTCCTAAAATTTAGGTTGTAAAAACACTAGGTAAGAATTTTTTAAGTCAAAAGGCAAACGTTTTTTGAAAGTCAAAACAGTATCGTTACAATAAGTCCAACCGTTTTGACATTTTAAATAAGCTGTATAATGTCCAGATGTTGTTGAAGGACCATCATGGAAAATAATTGCTACTGTTACAAAGGTTCTTCCTGAAATTGATAATTGAGAAGCCACAACATTTTTAATTAAAGTTGTTAATTTAGTTCCATCAGGTCTACATCGTTGGAACATTAAAATTACATACTGTCCATAACTTTGTATAAATAATGTTGATAGCATTGCACAGTGACATTGGGTACAAACCATGTTTTGATCAGCTGCTCTAACTAGATTATTAAAAGACACTGATTTGCAGTCTGGTAAAGTCAAATATATAAATCTTTCAGTATCTACTGTTGTACTACTTGAAAAGGACCAATTATCGCAGACATGTTGCCATTTATAAGAAAGGCCAAAAAGATTTTCAACATCTATACCTTCCTCTTGCAATACAACAAGCAAGTACATTAGAAATTCCTGACAATCTTGCTGAATATCTTGAGAAAATTGAGTTATACCAGAACATATGTCTAAATCATTTCGAATATCAGAAACACTTTCTATATTTGTTCTATCACTGCTACATTTCTCAAACACAGTATTCAACAAACAACAAAAACTTTGATTCCGATTTTCAACAATCTGTTCTTGCAAACTTTGGAGAAAAAAAACAACATTAAACACTACGGGCCCGATTCACAGAACTAACTTAAGACAAAATCCTAAACTTACTACCATTTTGGTATTCACAGAATGCACTTACTCATTTTGGTATTCACAGAAGGCACTTACTCATTTCGGTATTCACAGTAGTTAGGACTCCTAACTTTAGGACTCCTAAATGCCTTCTGTGAATACCGAAAGTCTTAAAGTTAGGATTTTTCTCAATTTAGTAGTAGTAAAGTTAGGACTCCTAACTTTAGGACTCCTAAATGCCTTCCGTGAATACCGAAAGTCTTAAAATTAGGATTTTTTTCAATTTAGTAGTAGTAAAGTTAGGACTTCTAACTTTCGGACTCCTAAATGCCTTCTGTTAATACCGAAAGTCTTAAAATTAGGTTTTTCTCAGTTTGGTAGTAGTAAAGTTAGGACTCCTATTTTTAGGACTCCTAAATGCCTTCTGTGAATACCGAAAGTCTTAAAATTATGATTTTTCTCAATTTAATAGTAGTAAAGTTAGGACTCCTCATTTCGGACTCCGAAATGCCTTCTGTGAATACCAAAAGTCTTAAAATTAGGATTTTTCTCAGTTTAGTAGTAGTACAGTTTGGCCTCCTAACTTTAAAACTCCTAAATGCCTTCTGTGAATACCGAAAGTCTTAAAATTAGGATTGTTCTCAATTTAGTAGTAGTAAAGTTAGGACTCCTA
This sequence comes from Lissotriton helveticus, assembly GCF_964261635.1. NCBI lineage: Eukaryota > Metazoa > Chordata > Amphibia > Caudata > Salamandridae > Lissotriton > Lissotriton helveticus. The sequence goes on from NC_136062.1 coordinate 303,427,699, forward strand.
ACTTTCAGACTCCTAAATGCCTTCTGTGAATACCGAAAGTCTTAAAATGAGGATTTTTCTCAGTTTAGTAGTAGTACAGTTTGGACTCCTAACTTTCAGACTCCTAAATGCCTTCTGTGTAATACCGAAAGTCTTAAAATTAGGATTTTTCTCAACTTTACTACTACTAAACGGAGAAAAATCCTAATTTTAAGACTTTCGGTATTCACAGAAGGCATTTAGGAGTCCTAAAGTTAGGAGTCCTAACTTTACTACTACTAAATTGAGAAAAATCCTAATTTTAAGACTTTCGGTATTCACAGAAGGCATTTAGGAGTCCTAAAGTTAGGAGTCCTAATTTTACTACTCCTAAACTGAGAAAAAATCCTAACTTTAGGACTTTCGGTATTCACAGAAGGCATTTAGGAGTCCTAAAGTTAGGACTCCTAACTTCTGTGAATACCGAAATGAGTAAGTGTCTTCTGTGAATAGCAAAATGAGTAAGTTCCTTCTGTGAATACGAAAATGGTAGTAAGTTTAGGATTTTGTCTTAAGTTAGTTCTGTGAAACGGGCCCTACATTAGCATAGCAGTTGACACCAGAACTGTTCTCAAACTAAAATCCAACAATATCTTCAACAGAATCCTCTTTGTTTCTGCTTACAATTACTGGTTCATCTAGTTTTCTTTTTTTTGCTACAGCCTTGCTACAATTTTTCTCATTTCTTCTTTTTCGACCTACCACATGCTTTTCAAATAGAGGATATTGAGTTAAATTTGGAGCATACTCTCTTCTTAACCTATTATATTCCTTTACACAATTTAGATCTGCACTAATTGTTGTCTCATCAAAATCAATGAAGTACAATCCAGATTCATTTCTGACTCGAGATAAAGCAACATATGCCATACCCTCCTTGAAGACAGAACTTCCAATATTCATCAAAGCACTATCTACACTTAAACCTTGAGATTTATGAATAGTTACTGCATATGACAAAGAAACAGGAAACTGTTTTCGGCGGACATATAAATCTTTCACAAGCAAAAAGCGAACAGAACAACGACTAAACTGTTGTACTTCTTCAATTCCATCAAATTTAATTTTCAAAAATTCAATTCCATCTCTATTTCTGTAATTCACAAAATCAACAACATGACCCATTGCTCCATTTACTAAACCTCTTTCCACATTTAAATTACGACAATTTAAACATACATATAGTTTTTTCAAAACCAGCAGTTTTAGAAATTGTCTTCTCTAAAGAATCCAACTTTGATTTCAACTTTTCTGACAAAACAATAGTAACTCCTTCGTGCTCTATTTTATTAATAGCTTCCAGTTTCACAATCTCTTGATGTTCTAACTCTAACTTTTTGTTGTTGAAGACTGAACATTCTCGAAGAGTTGGCATCGAGCATATTACAGTTTTATTTTCAGCAACTTTCTGATAAAAAATCTCTAGGAGAATATTTTCCTTTGGAAACAAATTTGAAATTAATCGTGACTGTAAAGCTTCTTTGCCATGTTCAGTTACTTTTCCAATTCTTACATCTTGTAGAATATTTTTATAATCTTTATCCTTTGCCTGTCGCATGTTTTGAAGCAGTTCTGCATATTTAAAATATAACCAGATATTCACATTTCCAATGCTTCCTAGGCACTTTCTTGTATCTTCATGCATAAGCATCTTAAACACTGGTCGTCCTTTCACTGGAGTTAGCTGCAGTAGATCGCCAAAGACAATGATGTGTTTGCCTCCAAATAACACATCATACTCTGTTTTTAGAATTTGTTACATTCTTAAATGCACAAAAGCAAGCATCATATTTGAAACCATGCTTATCTCATCAATGATAAGAAGTTTCAATTTCTTCAGGACTCTACCAACTTCACAACAAGCTTCTCCAGATAGCTTGTGGTATTGTAATTTATTATCATGCTCTACTGGCAGTATCAATAAACAATGTAAAGTAATCCCTTTAATGTTATGTGCTGCCAACCCAGTTGGAGCAGTAACAACACAAGACAGTGATGACTCTGTTCTTTTCTGCAGATAAGTTGCAATTGATTTAATCAGAAAACTTTTCCCAGTTCCGACTTCTCCACTCACATACAGTCGGACAGGTTCAAATGACGTACATGAGCACTCTTTTTTATCATGACGTAAACCATGCTCAATCTGTTCTGTGACTTCATCATATATTTTTTTCTGCTCCACGTTTAGTTGATTTTCCAAATCTTCTAAATTAACTACATCCTCCTGAGCTTGTTCCATGGCTCTTTCCACCTCTTCCATGGCAGTGGCAGCTTCATTTTGGATAATTGGTCCTCCTAGTGGATCCTGACTCAATAAAGCAGAACTCTGACTGTCTTGAGAACTGTCTCTAGCAATCTCTGCTGCAATGATAGCTTCTTGCTGTATTTCATCGTTCAACATTTGCAGATAATTTGAAAAAACAGGACATTCTATGGTATCCTTAGTTGCATTGAAAGAATCTTCAAAACTGAGAAAATCTCCAAGTAGTTCCTCTTCTGAACGCCATGGCTTAAAGAGTTGCAAAAGAGCTAAATAGTAAAATTCCCTTTTATCAGGAGATTCACAACTTAATTTACGATGATTGATCAAATGTCTTTTCTTTGTTTCCCCAGACATCCTTCACATCCAATTAAAGCATATACTCCTTTATTGATATCTTCTGTCATATTCCTCTTAAAAGTATAGCTTTGCAGTACTTCATAGAGACAAATGTTCTCAAGATGACTACTTCTATTTGGATAATATGTATCCAACATGTTTGTCTTCAAAATATCTGTGCTATTTGGTTGAAACTCCGCCAAATACTCAATTTCTTGTGCAGACTTCAAAACTCGGTTTCGTATTGCAGCAAGACCTAGACTCACCCAAATGATGGATCTCGATTTGGCATACAGACTTGCTGATGATAACCGATCTGAACATTCACATGCTCCAATTTCTCGCTGCGACAACATCTTCAGACTGTAACTGTATAATTTCTTACATAGGCTCTTTTCATGCGAAATATCCTCCCACATTTCCTTCAGTTCCGTCTTTTATGATTTTGTGATATAAGACGTTACATATCGAGCCACAGCAATAGAGTTGTCAGCAACATATTGAATATCCATGTTACCATTCCACATGGACAAAATGATTGGGTTGCAGTCATTTATGTATTTGGACTCTTCATTTCTTTTCAAGTTGTACGTATTTTTCGGTGATTTTCTTGTCACAGTTTGTCGCAGTGAAGACATAAAATTGTTCACTCTTCCTTTAAATATTACTGGTCGTGGAATCCAAAACGACATTTTGTGTAGAACTTCTCCTTGGATTTGAACTTTCGACGACAGTACTTTCACAGCGATGGGTTTGAAAGCGTAAGACTTGATGTCGTAAATTGTCTTCTTCTGTACTTTTCGGAGCAACACATGTGGAATATTGTTCAATGAAACTCATCACTGTGTCATCCGAATCTGTTCCAAATATGGGAACATCTTTGATCCATAGCAGCATATGTATGTGAGGAGCACCTCTTGCTTGATACTCCTTTCTCCAAAAGAAATCCAAAACCTCTCCAAGTGGAGGATTTATTTTGTTTGTGATGAAAGACATCATAGCTTCAAATCGATGATTAAAATACCTACAAACATTAACTGGATCCAAAGAGCACAGTTCTCCAGGTGTCTTGAATTCTATATTTTCTATGTTTCCATTTGCCTCTCGAAGAAATTCAAGTAAGTCTTCCCAGGCATACTCAGCACAGCTAAGAGTGAGGAACCATGTAGGAGTTCCTAAGTTTCTTAGCATACATTTCAATTCCCCATGACGACAGTACCAATACTCATTCGTACCACACTGACATGCCATGAGATTGATTAGGTGAGATTCCAAAATACTGTCTTCCACTTGGACTTTATCCATAAAGTCCCTTGCCGAAACATCTTGAAGATGTACTCCAGATTTCAGTATATGGTTCACAGCATAAGATAGTCCAGAGAAGTCACTCTCAAACAGAAGATGAAACAAATATGGAATGCATTGACGAAATCTTGGATCTTCTGCATATAATCTTAAAGTCCGGTATTCGGACGCAGGAATTTGAACAGGTCGGTCATCATATCTTCCACCTTGACCTGTTGGAAACAATTGAGGAAAACAACGAGCTTCCAAGCTTTCTTCCCATACACTTATGGGACTTCCTTTGGCTTCTTTCATTTGGAACAACTCAATAGCATTCCCCATTACTTCTTTGGAATGAAGAGGATGAACACTATAATGCTCATAAATCTGTTCACTTCTAGACACATCTACTTTTTCAATCTGTCCAGCTGATGAATCACTGTCCTCTTCTACAGTTGTTTCCTCTTCTCCTACATATACATATTTGTAGTACTGATTGTTTTTTACTAAATACAACGTTGCCTTTTTGACTTTCTTAACACCACTAATTCTTGCCAGATTTTCTTACTCTTTGTAGGAACGCCATTAACTACAATAACTAGAGGTTCCTCTTCCACTTTTTCTACACCAATGGTGTTAATATTTTTCTTTAAATCTAAAGGCAAATAAACAACTCTTCCCTTTAATCCTCTCTGTAAATCTGAAGGAGGCAATTTCCCTGTCTTAGGCTCCAAGCGAACAATAGCCTGAAAAGGATGCACACATTGAATCAGAATACACTTTAAACCCACCAATTCAGACGGAATCTTTACCAACTAAAGATTATTATGTACAGCTCTAGCAGGCATTCTGTTTTCATTTAATTTATTATAACAATATTTACAAATACGCAGATCAGAACCCAAATCAAAACAATTCTCAACCAACAAATAAGTTGCAAAATCATTCCATTCATTATTATTTTCCATTTCACTTTTAACATATAAATCAACTACCCGAGTCTGATTCTTATAATGAGTTTGTCGACAACATACACAAGAAAAATTTGGTCTTTCACTTGAAATAACCTTAAACTTTGTAATTCCATGATCAAAATTTGAGTACTTACAATCTGTACATTCTCTTCCACATTACTTTCTAGCACTGTATCATTTTCGGCAGTGTCCTCTTTTTCACCAAAGTAACAAAACTCTATTTCTTCACAAATCTTCTTCACATCTAATTCAGATCCATGCAAAAGAGCACTGTTTAACTGTTTTCGCTTAAGTGCTGAACTTTTTGCATAATACAACCTTCTCACTATTTTCCTCACTGTAGTTTGATGCACTCCTAACATCCTAAAATGGTGAAAAGTACTCTGACATACTTTTCTAGAAAGACAAGCCCGTGAATGACCATGCAAACCTGTTTTTCCCTCACTCTGCAAGGATCTAAGTCTTGTAACATCTTAAACTTTTGTTTTAGACTTTTCTTACTATATGTGCGTATGAAATTGAAAAACAAATTAATAGAATCCTGTCGCACACTTCAAATACTACTACAATTCCAAGTATACGCCGGAGCCTTAGCACGTCTCCCTAAAAATTCATCAGCTAACACCTCATCTACATTTCTAGGCACAATTTTTTCTTTTTCAACTGGACAACCGTCCTTCACCTCATATGCTCGACCACTGGTGTCAACTGCATGCACGAAAACATTACCTTGAAAGTAACTCTCTTCATTAAAAAATGGCTCACTACTTGAACTATGCTTCCATTCTCCCGAAAAAACATCACAAAAATTAGTTCGATTGATTACTCTTTTCCACTTACATTTTGATTTCAAATCATTGATTGCCTTATCTAGTGTACGAACTCTATTGATTACTAAAATATACAGCTTTCTCTTCACTTCAAAAGCCTAATCAACAAACGTTTCTATTCTTTTCTTTTTCTTGTAAAAAGTTGTTTTCCTATTATATTTCTTAAGATTTTTTAATAAATTCAAAACTACTCTGTTACGAAACACTCGTCTACGAATGTCAATAAACGGATTTGTTCTACGATTACCAGACATACTATTATCTCCTTGTACCATTATACCATTTTTTGGTGACCTCTGCTTTTTATTTCTAGTTACACTTTGTTTTTTTTTCCGTAGAAACACTTTCTTGACTTTTTCTGCATTTTAACAATTTCCTTAAAAAATCCTTGATTTGCTTATCAGGAGCATTTTTTCTTTTCTCTGAAGATTGTCCTTTGCATGAATCTTCTAATTGAGTCCTCTTGGTCGATAAAGCTTTCTTATAAAGTCTTTTTTGGCGGTCTTTCGTAGGCATAATCTATTATGACTCTGTAGATATTTACAATCTGTTGAAAAGAAAAATGTGACATATTATAGACCACTACTAACATAGCACATAGCAATTACATTAACTAAACATTATAAACACTAGTTCACATCTCCCTTTGTGTGTCTCATATCACTCTCTGCCTGCACTATCTCCCTCTTTGCATGCCTCATGTCACTCTCTCCTTCCACCATCTCTCTGTTTGTATGTATGTGTCATCTTAATCTCTGCATACACCATCTGTCTGTTTGTGTGTATGTGTCATCTCACTCTCTGTGCCTAAAACGATTTACCATGCTAAATGTTTTTTGCTGAAAGTACTGGCTTTAAGATTTTTGACAAGCATCATACTGAGTGTGTATGTGAATTAAGGAATTATATTTTCATCTTTTTCCATAATGTTAGCTGTGTGTGCTTACAGTTTGTATCTTTTACCTTATACGGTAGACTTCTTTTTAAAGTGTTTCTCATGCTTGAATTCAATGCTGGTATAGAGATAGTGCTAATGGTTTCATTGTGCGTGTAAATATGCTCCTTTTTTACAAGCGCTTTACGCTACCTTTAACATGGATGCAAGCAGTAAATGTATGCAGAGGGATAGGAATAGCAGATAGAAAACAATATGAAATGCTGTGAGAGATGCGTACATGATTTTACTAATGGCATCAATTGAGATACAATATACAAAAAAGAGGGGCTTATTTAGAAGCCCCTTGCACAATGTTTAACATGGATGCAAGCAGAAAATGCATGCAGAGTAATAAAATTGGCCTTACACTATCTCTATACCAGCATTAATGTTAAACATTGCGCAGGGGGCTTGTAAATATGCCAATATAACCATTACACTATCTCTATACCAGCATTAATGTTAAACATTGCGCAAGGGGCTTGTAGATATGCCTCTCTTTTTTGTATATTCTATCTCAATTTATGCCATTAGTAAAATCCTTTACGCATCTCTCACAGCATTTCATATTCTTGTCTGTGTGCCAATTTTATTACACTGCATGCATTTTCTGCTTGCACCCATGTCAAACATTGCGCAAGGAGCTTGTAAATATGCCTCTCTTTTTTTAATATTCCATCTCAATTTATGCCATTAGTAAAATCCTTTACGGATCTTTCAAATCATTTCATATTCTTGTCTTTGTGCCAATTTTATTACTCTGCCTGCATTTTCTGCTGGCACCCATGTCAAACATTGCGCAAGGGGCTTGTAAATATGCCAATGAAACCATTACACTATCTCTATACCAGCATTATTGTTAAAAATTGCGCAAGGGGCTTGTAAATATGCCTCTCTTTTTTGGATATTCTATCTCAATTTATGCCATTAGTAAAATCCTTTATGGATCTCTCAAAGCATTTCATATTCTTGTCTGTGTGCCAATTTTATTACTCTGCATGCATTTTCTACTGGCACCCATGTCAAACATTGCACAAGGGGCTTGCAAATATGCCAATGAAACCATTACACTATCTCTATACCAGCATTAATGTTAAACATTGCGCAAGGGGCTTATAAATATGCCTCTCTTTTTTTGTATATTCTATCTCAATTAATGCCATTAGTAAAATCCTTTACGGATCTCTCAAAGCTTTTCATTTTCTTGTCTCTGTGCCAATTCTATTACTCTGCATGCATTTTCTGCTGGCACCCATGTCAAACATTGCACAAGGGGCTTGTAAATATGCCAATGAAACCATTACACTATCTCTATACCAGCATTAATATTAAACATTGCGCAAGGGGCTTGTAAATATGCCTCTCTTTTTTTGTATATTCTATCTCAATTTATGCCATTAGTAAAATCCTTTACGCATCTCTCACAGCATTTCATATTCTTGTCTGTGTGCCAATTTTATTACTCTGCATGCATTTTCTGCTTGCACCCATGTCAAACATTGCGCAAGGGGCTTGCAAATATGCCTCTCTTTTTTGTATATTCTATCTCAATTTATGCCATTAGTAAAACCCTTTACGCATCTCTCACGGCATTTCATATTCTTGTCTGTGTGCCAATTTTATTACTCGGCATGCATTTTCTGCTTACACCCATATCAAACATTGCACAAGGGGCTTGTAAATATGGCTCTCTTTTTTGTATATTCTATCTCAATTTATGCCATTAGTAAAATCCTTTACGGATCTCTCAAAGCATTTCATATTCTTGTCTGTCTGCCAATTTTATTACTCTGCATGCATTTTCTGCGTGCACCCATGTCAAACATTGCGCACGGAGCTTGTAAATATGCCTCTCTTTTTTGTATATTCCATCTCAATTTATGCCATTAGTAAAATCCTTTATGGATCTTTCAGCGCATTTCATATTCTTGTCTGTGTGCCAATTTTATTACTCTGCATGCATTTTCTGCTGGCACCCATGTCAAACATTGCGCAAGGGGCTTGTAAATATGCCAATGAAACCATTACACTATCTCTATACGAGCATTAATGTTAAAAATTGCACAAGGGGCTTGTAAATATGCCTCTCTTTTTTGTATATTCTATCTCAATTTATGCCATTAGTAAAATCCTTTACGGATCTCTCAAAGCATTTCATATTCTTGTCTGTGTGCCAATTTTATTACTCTGCATGCATTTTCTGCTGGCACCCATGTCAAACATTGCGCAAGGGGCTTGTAAATATGCCAATGAAACCATTACACTATCTCTATACCAGCATTAATGTTAAACATTGCACAAGGGGCTTGTAAATATGCCTCTCTTTTTATGTATATTCTATCTCAATTTATGCCTTTAGTAAAATCCTTTACGGATCTCTCAAAGCATTTCATATTCTTGTCTGTGTGCTAATTTTATTACTCTGAATGCATTTTCTGCTGGCACCCATGTCAAACATTGCGCAAGGGGCTTGTAAATATGCCAATGAAACCATTACACTATCTTTATACCAGCATTAATGTTAAACATTGCGCAAGGGGCTTGTAAATATGCCTCTCTTTTTTTAATATTCCATCTCAATTTATGCCATTAGTAAAATCCTTTACGGATCTCTCAAAGCATTTCATATTCTTGTCTTTGTGCCAATTTTATTACTCTGCATGCATTTTCTGCTGGCACCCATGTCAAACATTGCGCAAGGAGCTTGTAAATATGCCTCTCTTTTTGAACATTCCATCTCAATTTATGCCATTAGTAAAATCCTTTACAGATCTCTCAAAGCATTTCATATTCTTGTCTTTGTGCCAATTTTATTACTCTGCATGCATTTTCTGCTGGCACCCATGTCAAACATTGCGCAAGGGGCTTGCAAATATGCCAATGAAACCATTACACTATCTCTATACCAGCATTAATGTTAAACATTGCGCAAGGGGCTTATAAATATGCCTCTCTTTGTTTGTATATTCTATCTCAATTAATGCCATTAGTAAAATCCTTTACGGATCTCTCAAAGCTTTTCATTTTCTTGTCTCTGTGCCAATTTTATTTCTCTGCATGCATTTTCTGCTGGCACCCATGTCAAACATTGCACAAGGGGCTTGTAAATATGCCAATGAAACCATTACACTATCTCTATACCAGCATTATTGTTAAAAATTGCGCAAGGGGCTTGTAAATATGCCTCTCTTTTTTGGATATTCTATCTCAATTTATGCCATTAGTAAAATCCTTTATGGATCTCTCAAAGCATTTCATATTCTTGTCTGTGTGCCAATTTTATTACTCTGCATGCATTTTCTACTGGCACCCATGTCAAACATTGCGCAAGGGGCTTGCAAATATGCCAATGAAACCATTACACTATCTCTATACCAGCATTAATGTTAAACATTGCGCAAGGGGCTTATAAATATGCCTCTCTTTGTTTGTATATTCTATCTCAATTAATGCCATTAGTAAAATCCTTTACGGATCTCTCAAAGCTTTTCATTTTCTTGTCTCTGTGCCAATTTTATTTCTCTGCATGCATTTTCTGCTGGCACCCATGTCAAACATTGCACAAGGGGCTTGTAAATATGCCAATGAAACCATTACACTATCTCTATACCAGCATTAATATTAAACATTGCGCAAGGGGCTTGTAAATATGCCTCTCTTTTTTTGTATATTCTATCTCAATTTATGCCATTAGTAAAATCCTTTACGCATCTCTCACAGCATTTCATATTCTTGTCTGTGTGCCAATTTTATTACTCTGCATGCATTTTCTGCTTGCACCCATGTCAAACATTGCGCAAGGGGCTTGCAAATATGCCTCTCTTTTTTGTATATTCTATCTCAATTTATGCCATTAGTAAAACCCTTTACGCATCTCTCACGGCATTTCATATTCTTGTCTGTGTGCCAATTTTATTACTCGGCATGCATTTTCTGCTTACACCCATATCAAACATTGCACAAGGGGCTTGTAAATATGGCTCTCTTTTTTGTATATTCTATCTCAATTTATGCCATTAGTAAAATCCTTTACGGATCTCTCAAAGCATTTCATATTCTTGTCTGTGTGCCAATTTTATTACTCTGCATGCATTTTCTGCGTGCACCCATGTCAAACATTGCGCACGGAGCTTGTAAATATGCCTCTCTTTTTTGTATATTCCATCTCAATTTATGCCATTAGTAAAATCCTTTATGGATCTCTCAACGCATTTCATATTCTTGTCTGTGTGCCAATTTTATTACTCTGCATGCATTTTCTGCTGGCACCCATGTCAAACATTGCGCAAGGGGCTTGTAAATATGCCAATGAAACCATTACACTATCTCTATACGAGCATTAATGTTAAAAATTGCACAAGGGGCTTGTAAATATGCCTCTCTTTTTTGTATATTCTATCTCAATTTATGCCATTAGTAAAATCCTTTACGGATCTCTCAAAGCATTTCATATTCTTGTCTGTGTGCCAATTTTATTACTCTGCATGCATTTTCTGCTGGCACCCATGTCAAACATTGCGCAAGGGGCTTGTAAATATGCCAATGAAACCATTACACTATCTCTATACCAGCATTAATGTTAAACATTGCACAAGGGGCTTGTAAATATGCCTCTCTTTTTATGTATATTCTATCTCAATTTATGCCTTTAGTAAAATCCTTTACGGATCTCTCAAAGCATTTCATATTCTTGTCTGTGTGCTAATTTTATTACTCTGAATGCATTTTCTGCTGGCACCCATGTCAAACATTGCGCAAGGGGCTTGTAAATATGCCAATGAAACCATTACACTATCTTTATACCAGCATTAATGTTAAACATTGCGCAAGTGGCTTGTAAATATGCCTCTCTTTTTTTGTATATTCTATCTCAATTTATGCCATTAGTAAAATCCTTTACGGATCTCTCAAAGCATTTCATATTCTTGTTTGTGTGCCAATTCTATTACTCTGCATGCATTTTTCTGCTTGCACCCATGTCAAACATTGCGCAAGGGGCTTGTAAATATGTCTCTCTTTTTTGTATATTCTATTTCAATTCATGCCATTAGTAAAATCCTTTACGGATCTCTCAAAGCATTTCATATTCTTGTCTGTGTGCCCATTTTATTACTCTGCATGCATTTTCTGTTGGCACCCATGTCAAACATTGCGCAAGGGTCTTGTAAATATGACAATGAAACCATTACACTATCTCTATACCAGCCATTATTGTTAAACATTGCACAAGGGACTTGTAAATATGCCTCTCTTTTTTGTATATTCTATCTCAATTTATGCCATTAGTAAAATCCTTTATGGACCTCTCAAAGCATTTCATATTCTTGTCTGTGTACCAATTGTATTACTCTGCATGCATTTTCTGCTGGCACCCATGTCAAACATTGTGCAAGGGGCTTGTAAATATGCCTCTCTTTTTTTGTATATTCTATCTCAATTTATGCCATTAAAAAAACCCTTTAGCATCTCCCACACCATTTCAAATGGTTTTCTATCTGCTATTCCTATCCCTCTCCATACATTAACTGCTTGCACCCATGTTAAAGGTTGCACAAGGTGCTTCTAAAAAAAGAGCATATTTACAAATCCAATGAAACCATTACACTATCTCTATACCAGCATTGAATGCAAGCATAAAAAACAATTTAAAAAGAAGTCTACCTTATAAGCTAAAAAATACAAACTGTAAGCACACACAGCTAACATTATGGAAAAAGGTGAAAATATAATTCCTTAATTCACACAGGCACTCACTGTGATCCTTGTAAAAAATCTTTAAGCCACACATTTTATCAAAAAACATTTAGCATGGTAAATCTTTTTACACACAGAGCACAACCCATTTAAATGAACACTACACTACAATGCAGAAACCTGACTCATTTTCAAAATACAACAGGAATGAAGCCCAATATGCTTGTTATGCTTCCCAATACTGCAAACAGCACTCTCTCTATATTACTCACCTTTAAAATCGCTTTTGAAAATATAGATTAGTGTCAAACACACAGCAGATTTTCTTAAGCAGAATCTCTGAAATGCACCTCAGACACTGGAACCAGAAATGGCACACTTTCCCTCTCATTCTTCACACATATTTCAGGTCTTAACCAATGAAATCTCTTCCCACACTATTTCCAAACTAAACTAACATTTCAATTGGTTCTACTTTCCCACACTTTCAAACTCACATAATATTCACCCATCCCCCTAGTGCTCATTCTACCTGTTACCATGGTAACTCCCACCTAAGGAAGAACAGAGTTTAAAAGTTCATTAAACTATGTTGCAAATGAATCCAGCAAGGTTGTTCGAGCTTTCAAAATAACATGTGCAATGTTCCTTTCAATGACCTTTTCTGTACCATTAGAATTGCTTCTTTTAAAAAACAAAACTATGCACCCTAATATGCTCTTTTCCATTTTCAGAAGGCACCAATCATTTCTTAAGCTTCAAGTGCAGTGAATGTCCTCCTCTTTTTTTCTAAACTGCAAGCTTTCCAACTGCCATTTCATTTACAGCCCTCATCTGAGTACAACCAGACCTGCCTTGAAGATGCCTTCAGTATAGTTTGTAGGACACAGTTTTGTATTCTGGTCTAAAAGGTATGCAACAAACAGAGGAATTTTAAACCTTGATTTATCAAATGTGGATATTTTATGGATTGGCCAGAGAGGATTGAGATGTCAGCAATTGATACCATTGGTGAAATCCTTCATGCTGACACATCCTGACCTTATAAGTGTGCACTGTGGTGGAAATGACTTATGCACTTTGACTGAGGTTGGTCTGGAAATGCTATTGAAGGACATCTTTGGACAATTGATGTCACTTTTTCCTCAAACTGCCTTTGTCTATTCCAATATATGCCAAATGCAAAAATGGAATTGGTCCAATCAATTTTGTCCACAGATTGAGAAAGCAAGGAAACATGTAAATAAATCTGTTTCTGCATACATGAGAGACTATGGAATGGGTTGTATATACCACAACAACTTGCGTTACAACATGCAAGGCATCTATAGGACAGATGGTGTACATTTCACTGATGAAGGGAACAAAGTCTTTCTCTGTAACATCAGACTCTGCATTGGTACTTACTTGTAGGTACCAAAAAAACACAATGAACACAACGGCTCTTTTTAGAGCCAACTAACATGTAAACACTCAAATATGATTTTTAACTTATTTTTTTTAATTAATTTTTACCGAGGTCCGCGCACCGAGCACTCACCGAGCACTCCCCGTGCACAGACGTATCGTGTTTTCTGATATTTCTAAAAAAAAAAAAACCATTATTTTTAACCTTAGGAGTCCTTGAAGGACCCCCTGAGAAGGCCTAAGGGGCCAGGGAGACTCTACCCTACCCCCTTCCCACGTTTTTAAGTTATATTTTTCACTCTCTTCTGAAACCACAAAATGGCGGCAATAGGGTCCGCGCACCGTGCATTTACCGAGCACTCACGGTGCGTGGACCTATTGGAATTAAAAATTAAAAATAAATAAATAAATGGAAATGGACATCATCTCCTCTGTAGATACCTTGTATGTTGTAATGCAAGTTATTGTGGTATTTTGAATCCATACTGTAGTCTTTCAGGAAAGCAGAAACAGATTTGTTCACATGATTCCTTCCTTTCTCAATGTGTAGTCAGTATTGGCGTAGGGGGTCATGAGTTCCTACTCTGGTGAAACACATTTGCTGTTCTATATACTTACTTATTTTGTAAACTAGTGCATCAGTGACAGTCAGTGACAGAAAGGATACAGGACATGAAGAACACAAAATTGTATCACTTTGCTACTACCTCATAAATTACATTTAAATAAGTATAATTTTCAAAACAATTTTTCTTTACTAAATTAAAATTTATTTATCAGAATTTTCAAAATCTAAAAGAACTTGTAGCATTTCTTCATCAGAAATTTCATCCATCAAAGTGTCTGAAAATGTTTCGTCAAACTCAACAATGTCTACACATTCCATTAATTCCATATCTAGTGTTTCATCAAAAGAATATGCCATGGTATCTCCTTCATGTTCTTCATGATTTGTTTCATCTATAGGTTCAATATACACCACAGAATAAGTTGCCTCAATAAACGTTGCTGTTACTTCAAAGAAGATGTTGGTAGGCTCCTCATTTTCATTGATCATTTTATGTTAGTGTACTATTAAAAGAAAGAGAAACAGCGCTTACTGCATGATTTCCTGCTCTGGTGAGACACACTTGCTGATCTTTAAACTTACTTATGTTGCAATCTTGTGCATCAGAGACAGACAGTGAGAGAAAGGATGCAGGACATGAAGAAGAGATGTCAAATACACATTTAAGAAAATTTTGGGGGAGAAGGGAAGTATTTATGAGTAAACTTACTATGCTACTACCTCATAAATTACATTTAGTTAAGTATAAATTCTCATACAATATTTATTTACTAAATTTAAATTTATTGTTGGGAATTTACAAAATTTAAATGATCGTCTAAGATTGCATCATCAGCAATGTCAATATTGAAAATCTCCCAAAAAGAATCCTCAAACTCAATGAACTCCAAAACTTCCATTAAATCTGAATCCAAGGATTCATCATAGAAATCGTCCATGCCATCTCCTCCATCATAAAGCTCTCCCTCAGGATTACTCTCATCAACAGGAACATCCTCAATAACAGTCACAAAAATGTCTATAACGATGTCAAATGACTCTTCATTTTCAACCATTATTGATGTTAGTGTACTATTAAAAGAAAGAGAAAGACAGTGAGATGTTGCAGGGTAAGAGTGAGATAGGGCAGAGAAAAACTATTAAATTCTATAAGAAGAGTTACTACTGTGTAAATCTCACACCAGAAATTGAACACCAAAATTTCCACACAAACGTACCTCAGACACTATAGTCACAAAATGGCCGTGTTTCCCTGGACAGTGTATAGTATCAAGCAAGAATTAGAAATATAAAGCACTGCATCTGATGTTGCCCTACTCAATCCATACGTATAACAGAAAAGCATTAAATAACTAACAGAAAACATTGTTCCTATTAACTTAAAGTGAACAACAGAGTTCTCCTTACAAATTAACAACTCACCTTCTAGAAAACTGTTGTACAGTAAATTCTGTCTCAATCTCAGACCTCATAAGTATATTTCAAACACTAAAATCTCAAAATGGCTGTGTTTCCCTCTCATTTTTCATACATATTCAAATACCCAGCCAATCACATTTCATCCCACACAAAATCAAAACCAAAGTAACATTTTAATTGGTTCAAATTATCAACACTTTCAAACTCACATACTCTTCAACCTACCCCCAATGCTCTCTACCAATTACCATACTAACTCTCCACAAAACACCTACCTAAACCCAAAGGTGAAAGAGTCATCACTCAATGTTGAACTCAACCAACATCTAAACACTGAAACTTGTTATTTTAATGTATTTATTTTTTGTCTTTTTGGCCGCAGTCCGCGCATGGTGCGCGGACCCCGCGATTTAAAACATTTTTTTTTTTCAACCTTTGGGGTCCTTTACAGACCCCATGACAACACCTAGGGGGCTCAGGAATCTCTACCCTGCCTCCTTGTCAACTATTATACTTCTGTTTACAACCACTATCATCTGCCACAAAAACAAGATGGCGGACAACACTTCCTCATTTCGACTGACTGGAATGTTGACAGACGTCCAACAGCCAATCAGAATTCCGCGCGCGGACGCTAAGTTCCGCGCACGGTGCACGGACGGTGCACGCCCGTGCACGCACCGTGTCCCGCATATAAATATATAATTTGAAAAAAGTCGATTTTCTCAACAATTACTGAAGGGATTTTCACCAAATATACAAAAGGCACTTCTGCATACCAGGCTCTACCATTTTGCCAAGTTTGCAGTAATTCCATTCAGCCGTTCGGGCTGTAGCTGTGTCTAAAGGTCCTATGGAAAATTGCATTGGACTCAATTTTACATTCAATTTTCTCAAAAAATACTGGAGGGATTTACACCAAACATACAAAAGGCTCTGCTGCATACCAGTCCCTACCATTTTGCCAAATCTGGTGTAATTCCGTTCAGCCGTTCGAGCTGTAGCCTTGTCAGAATGTCCCTATGGAAATTAACATGGGACCCCCCTTTTTTCTCGGCCCTCGCTTGACGAATCCCTCCGAAACTTTCAGGGAAGGGGCGGAGCGCAGCGAGGCAAACTTAAGGAAAATTACAGGCAGATCCCTCAAGCGGCGCTAAAGTTATTCCCAATAGAATGTTTGGAATTTCCTATGGTAATTAGGTCCTAACTATATATACCTGCTGGCGACCGCCAGTAGGCAATACATATATGTATATATATACATATGTATATATATACATATATATATATATATTCACTGAAAAAACCATAGGTTATAGACCATATATAGTTAGGAATTAGCATTTAAAAAACCTTTTTTTACTCACACAAAACCATTGAAATTCCATATATAGTTAGTTAGTTGCACTAACTATATATCGCGCACCCGCAATCCACTGCTGATCATGTCACATATTACATCATTCATGACATGGTCAGTGACATCACTGATGACATCACTGATGACATCTCAAATGACATCACTGATGACATCACTGATGACAACATCCAGTGACTGTATGTTTCTGTAAAGTTAAAATATGTCTTACATATTGAAGAATGAGTGGAAGTATACGTGTCTGGACGAAGGATTTAGTAGGTGCATGACTGAATGTATGAGTGAGTGATTAAATGTGTCTCACTGAGTGCATGGGTTAGTGACTAAACTGTCTTAATTTGTGCATCATTATGTCTATTGTTCTGTAAACTGCTGCATGTGTTGATCAGTAGCTATATGATTAACTATATGGGTTATTGATTGATTGTCCAAGTATTTGTATGGGAGACTGAGTGTGTGTGTGGCTGGCTGGGAGGTGTGTGACTCTGTGCAGATCAATGTGTACTTGTATCAATGATTGTATAAGAGAGTAAGTATGTGTTAGTATATGTTTGAAAATGTAAGGTGCTCTATGTTTAACTGTATAGACAAGAAAATGGAAGTGTGATTGATTCTTTACAGGACTGACTAGGTGTGTGAGTAACTCCATAGATGAGTGGCAGAGTGTGAGTGTCTGTAGAGGTGTATGAGTGCATATGATAGTGTTGTAAAGATGAGTGATTGTATGTATGAATGATTGTATGGGTGAATGAGTGAATGTGTGTGTAGACGTAGGAATCAGTGAGTGCGTATGTAGTAACTAGTATTGGTGTGTCAATGGTTTCAAAAATTATACTCTGTATTTAACACTGGGTGTAACAGAGGTTATATTAAAATGTGAGGAGATGCATTGTATTGTCACATGAATGATATCATCAGTAATGTGGCCATTGATGTCAAATGAGATGTCATCAGTGATGTCATCAGTGATGTCATTTGAGATGTCATCAGTGATGTCATCAGTGATGTCACTGACCATGTCATGAATGATGTAATATGTGACATGATCAGCAGTGGATTGCGGGTGCGCGATATATAGTTAGTGCAACTAACTAACTATATATGGAATTTCAATGGTTTTGTGTGAGTAAAAAAAGGTTTTTTAAATGCTAATTCCTAATTATATATGGTCTATAACCTATGGTTTTTTCAGTGAATTTTCAAGGTTTTGTAAATGCTAATTCCTAACTATATATGGTCTATAACCTATGGTTTTTTCAGTGAATTTCATTGTTTTTTTAAAAGCTAATATCTATATCTGTAAAATATATTCCTTATTACGTGACGTATCACGTAGCCACGTGAGACGCCTCATGACACGTCGCATAACCGTGACGTATCGGCTCTGCAGCGCAAACAAAACCCGTAACTTAAGCCGGAGCACGCTTACAGATATATATATCTTTTTTAACCTTAATTAGACAAAATCCACACGTGCACATATCTTGAGGCCTTGCAAAGGCACATCAAACAAACAGTCCCTACAATTTTTCAAAGTTTTCTTGATAATCTATTCCATTATTTTTTTTTTTACTGTTTCTCTTGTTACGCTTACCGGGACGCTACCCGGTACGCGAACCGGACGCTCCAAAAACACAAGATGGCGGACTCCCGTTACGCTGCCGGTTAGCTGCCCGGTTCGCGTACCGGGAAGCGCCTCTACCGCGAAAAACTTGCAATTCTTTTTTTTTTTGCCCCGCGGGGGACTTTAATATCCCCCTCATCAATCCTACGGGGTCAGGAGGGGTTTACCTTGCCCCCTTTCCTTCATTTCCCCCTTCGTTTTTCACCACATCTTGTCTCTCGAACCTACCGAGAAACAAGATGGCGGCCGCTCCGGACTGTTTACAATGTTGACAGCTACGCTGCCGGTTACCTGCCCGGTTAGCTGCCCGGTGAGCTGCCCGGTTACGCGCCTCTACTGCGAAAATTTTTATTTTTTTATTTTTTGCCCCGCGGGGCACTTTAATATCCCCCTCATCAATCCTAGGGGGTCAGGAGGGGTCTACCTTGCCCCCTTTCCTTCATTCCCCCCTTCGTTTTTCACCACATCTTGTCTCTCGATCCTACCGAGAGACAAGATGGCGGCCGCTCCGGACTGTTTAGAATGTTGACAGACACTGGAGAGCCAATCAGCTTCGCTTCGCGAAGTTCCGTTACGCGTCAGGTACGCGAACCGGGGCGCTGCCCGGAGCGCGCTTACAGATATATATCTTTTTTTGAACGTTAATTTCTCAAAATCCACTGGAACACATATCTTGAGACCTAGCAAAGGCACATCGGGCTAACAGTCCCTACAATTTTGCCAAGTTTCGTGCAAATCCATTCAGCCGTTCGGGCTAAAAGTGAGGCCAACCGCCCTATGGAAATTAACATGGGAAAAACACGTTTTGGGACCCCCCTTTTTTCTCAGCCCCCCCTTGACAAACCCCCCCAAATTTTCAGTGGCTGCTCAGAAACAAAATGTTCCATTTTCCTGAAAATTTCAGCCAATTCCGTCAACAAACGCCAAAGTTATTAGACATAGAATTTTCAAAAATCCCATAGAGAAAAAATCCTAACTATATATACCTACTGGCGACCGCCAGTAGGTAAAAGATATATATATATATATATATATATATATATATATATATATATATATATATATATATATATATATATATATATATATGTATATATATGTATATATCTATTACCTACTGGCGGTCGCCAGTAGGTAGTTATAGTTAAAACCTAGTTTCCATAGGAAATCCGCAACATTCTATTTGGAATACCTTTGGCGCCTGTAGACGAATCTTCTCAAATTTCTCCAAGAAAATGGCCTGCTCCGCTCCTTCTTTGAAAGTTTGGGGGTGATTCGTGAAGCGGGGGCCGAGAAAAAAGTGGGTCCCAAAACGTGTTTTCCCCATGCAATGTTCCATAGGACCTTTAGCCAGGGCTACAGCCCGAACGGCAGAACGGAATTCCACCAAATTTGGCAAAAAGGTAAAGTTCGGTTCGCCGATGACCCTTTTTGTTGAATGGTGTAAATCCGTTCGGTAGTTCCTGTGAAAATCATAAGTATATCAAGAGGAGCTTACTGTAATCTTACTGTAAGCTTACTGTACTCTGTACCTTCCCGAGCACGAGCTGAATGCTAATTGGCTGTCAACTGTCTGTCAACACTCCAAACCAGAAAGTGTTGGCAGCCATCTTGTGCCTCGGTAGACTGAGGCACAAGAATGCAGAAAAACAAATGTCTAGAATGGAAAAGGGGGCAGTGTAGAAACACTCCGACCCCCTAGGCCTGCTCAGGGGTCCCACAAGAACCCCCAAGCCCCCCCCAGTTTCTTTTTTTGACAAAAATCGGGAGGGTACGTGTACCGTACGATTACCGTACACGTACCTTTCCGAGTACGAGCTGCATGCTCATTGGCTGTGAACACTCCAAACCATGAAAGTGTTGGCAGCCATCTTGTGCTTGGTAGACCGAGGCACAAGAAAGCAGAAACACAAGCGTGTAGAATGCAAAAAGGAGGCAGGGTAGAAACAGCTTGACCCCCTAGGCCTGCTCAGGTGGTCCCACAAGGACCCCAAAGGCCCCAATTTTTTTTTTTATAAACCCGGTCTGCTTTTTTTCAAATTACCCCCCAGACCACCACCCCCCGGGACAAAGCAATGCAGCTTTCTGGCGCATACTGTAGGTTCCAGGTGGGCTAGTTGACCCCCATGGACCCACAGTATCCAAGGGAAATTGGTTCCCCCCCTGCAAACGCGCCAGGGGGCTGCGTTGCAGAGAGGTGTAAAAAGGAGGGTGACCTCATTACACCTCTCTGCAATGCAGCCCCCTGGCGCATACTGGAGGTTCCAGGTGGGCTAGTTGGCCCCCATGGACAACCAGTATGCAAGAGGAATTAGTTCCCCCTCTGCAAACGCGCCCGGGGGCTGCATTGCAGAGAGGTGTAAAAAGGGGTCAATCAATCAATCAATCAGGTCATTTATAGAGCGCACTACTCACCCGTAGGGTCTCAAGGCGCTGGGTTGGGGGGGGGTGCCGTTACTGCTCGAACAGCCAGGTCTTGAGCTTCTTCCTGAAGGAGAGGTGGTCTTGGGTCAGGCGCAGGTCGGTTGGGAGTGAGTTCCAGGTCTTGGCGGCCAGGTAGGAGAAGGACCTTCCTCCTGTTGTCGCTCTTCGGATGCGGGGGACGGCGGCGAGGGCGTGGCTGGTTGATCTGAGGAGGCGCTTGGGAGTGTAGAAGTTGATCCGGTTGTTGAGGTAGCTCGGGCCTTGGTCGTGTAGGGCTTTGTGAGCGTGGGTGAGGAGACGGAAGGTGATTCTCTTGTTGACCGGGAGCCAATGCAGATCTCTCAGGTGTCCGGAGATGTGGCTGCGTCGGGGGATGTCGAGGATGAGTCTGGCCGAGGCGTTCTGGATCCGCTGGAGTCTCTTCTGGAGCTTGGCGGTGGTTCCGGCGTAGAGGGCGTTGCCGTAGTCCAGTCGGCTGGTGACGAGGGCCTGGGTGACCGTCTTCCTCGTCTCGGTGGGGATCCACCGGAAGATCTTACGTAGCATGCGCAGGATGTTGAAGCAAGACGAGGAGACGGCGTTTACTTGTCTGGTCATGGAGAGGGAGGAGTCCAGGATGAAGCCCAGGTTGCGTGCGTGGTCCGTCGGTTTGGGTGCGGTGCCCAGGGCGGGGGGCCACCAGGAGTCGTCCCAGGCGGAGGGCGAGGATCCCAGGATGAGGACCTCCGTCTTGTCCGAGTTCAGTTTCAGGCGGCTGGTCGTCATCCATTCGGCTACATCTCTCATCCCTTCGTGCAGGTTGGCTCTGGCGGTGGCGGGGTCGTTGGTCAGGGAGAGGATCAGCTGGGTGTTGTCGGCGTAGGAGATTATGTTGAGGTTGTGTTGGCGTGCGATGGCCGCGAGGGGGCTCATGTAGACGTTAGAGAGGGTGGGGCTCAGTGAGGATCCTTGAGGGACGCCGCAGATGACTTTGGTGGCCTCTGACTTGTACGGTGGTAGGCGGACTCTCTGTGTTCTTCCGTCGAGGAAGGAGGTGATCCATTCCAGTGCCTTGTCCTGGATTCCGATGTTGCCGAGGCGCTGTACTAGGGTGTGGTGGCAGACAGTGTCGAAAGCCACGGAGAGGTCCAGGAGGATGAGGGCCGCTGTTTCTCCGTTGTTCATCAGAGTTCATATGTCATCGGTGGCAGCGATGAGGGCGGTCTCGGTGCTGTGGTTCGCTCGGAAGCCAGACTGTGAGGGGTCGAGGGATCCATTCGTCTCGAGGAAGGCGGCCAGCTGTTTGTTGACGGTCTTCTCGATGACTTTGGCCGGGAACGGGAGGAGCGAGATGGGACGGTAGTTCTTGAGGTCGGTGGGGTCTGCTGTGGGTTTCTTGAGAAGAGCGCTGAGTTCGGCGTGCTTCCAGCTCTCAGGGAAGGTGGCGGTGTCGAAGGAGGTGTTGATGATGTCCCGCAGGTGGGGTGCGATTACAGCGTCGGCCTTGTTGAAGACGTGGTGAGGGCAGGGGTCAGTTGGAGATCCGGAATGGATGGAGTTCATTGTGCGGATGGTGTCTTCGGTGCTGATCGGAGTCCAGGTGCGGAGGGTGGTGGTGGGTGGCGTTGTTGCGGTTGTGGCTTGCGTTGGTTGGTTGCTGAAGCTGTTGTGTATGTCCGCGATCTTGTTGTGGAAGTAGGACGCGAGGGAGTTGCAGAGGTCTTGCGACGGGGTGATGTCATTGTTTCCGGCGTTGGGGTTGGAGAGCTCTATCACGATGTTGAAGAGTTCCTTGCAGTTGTGTGCGTTGTTGTCCAGCCGGTCCTTGTATGTATTTTTCTTGGTGGCCCGGATCAGTTGGTGGTGTTTCCGGGTGGCGAGCTTGAGGGTGGTCATGTTGTCCGTAGTTGGTTCCCTTCTCCAGACTTTCTCGAGGGCTCGACAGTTCTTCTTGGAGATCTTGAGTTCGTCGGTGAACCATGGTGTTTTCCTGCTGCAGGGTCTGCTGGGTGGGGTTCTCAGAGGGGCGAGTTCGTCTGCGCCGTTGTTGATCCACTTCGTGAGGTTGTCGGCGGCCTGGCTGGGGTTCGCTGAGCTGGCGGGGGGGTGCTGGCTCAGGGAGGCGGTGAGCTGGTCGGCTGTGATCTTGTTCCAGCTTCTTCGGGCAACCTGTTGCTGGTGGTGGTGGATCGTCGTTCTTTTGAAGCTGAAGTGGACGCAGCTGTGGTCCGTCCAGTGGAGTCCTGTTGCGTGGCTGAAGGTGACGTCTTTGCTGGATGAGAAGACGGCGTCGAGTGTGTGTCCGGCGAGGTGGGTGGGGGTGGTCACCAGTTGCTTGAGTCCGAGGTTGGTGAGGTTGTCGAGCAGGCTGATGGTGTTGCGGTCGCTGTTGTTCTCCAGGTGGAAGTTGAGGTCCCCCAGGAGGATGTAGTCGGCGGAGGGGAGGGCATGCGGGCTGACGAAGTCGGCGATGTCCTCGCTGAATCGTGTGCGTGGTCCCGGGGGTCGGTAGATCAGGGTGCCTCTGAGGGTGGTCTTCGGGTTGGTGTGGATCTGGAAGTGCAGGTGTGGCCTCATTTCACCTCTCTGCAATGCAGCCCCCTGGAACATACTGGAGATTCCTGGTGGGCTAGTCGGCCCCCAGGGAACCCCAGTATGCAAGGGGAATTAGTTCCCCCTCTGCAAACGCACCCAGGGGCTGCGTTGCAGAAAGGTGTAAAAAGGGGCGTGGCCTCATTACACGTCTCTGCAACGCAACCTCCTGGCGCATACTGGAGGTTCCCGGTGGGCTAGTTGGCCCCCGCGGACCCCCAGTATGCAAGGGGACTTAATCCTCCAACTTAGAACACTCTAGAGGGCGCATTAGCACAGTGGTGAAGGTAGGAGGCGGGGCTTGAGGTGATGTGAGTGCAAACATGCCCTGAGGTGCGTTTTAAGTTGGGGAATTAATTCTTGTTCAATCCAGAGGTCCCTAGTCCAACTGGTATCTCCAGTAAGTGCCACGGAGCTGTGTTGCAGAGTGTTGTAAAAAGGGGGCATGCCCTTTGAACAACTCTCTAAAACACAGCTGACTGGTGCATACTAGAGGTACCTAGTGGGCTAGTTGGCTCACAGGGGACCTCAGGATTGAAGAGGAGTTAATTCCCCAATCTAGCTCACTACTATTCCTGAAAAGTAAATTTAACTGTACTTACTTATTTATATATAAATTAAAAAAATATTAATAAAAAAAATATTACAATTTTAATATTTTAAAAAACATTTTTTTTCAATTTATGTTAAAAATGTGTAATGTAATTTCAAAAATAAAATATCTAAAAATAAATAGTTTAAAATAATGTAGTAAATCAGTATAAAAAACATATAACAATTAATACATTTTAAAATTACCATTTGCAAAACCTTTGAAATTCACTGAAAAAACCATAGGTTTCAGCCACGTTATAGTTAAAAATTAGCATTTAAAAAACCTCAGAAATTCACTGAAAAAAACAGGTTTCAGCTATGTTATAGTTAAAAATTAGCATTTAAAAAAACCTTAGAAATTCACTGAAAAAATCATAGGCTTCACACGTGTTATAGTTAGCTGGACATTTCACTCATACAAAACCATTGAAATTCCCCCGTTATAGTTAATTCAGCTAACTATAACTTGCGCGACCGCAATGCACTGCTGATGACGTCACATATTACATCACTCATGACATCACTGATGACATCTCAAATGACATCACTGATGACATCACTAATGACATCATCCTTGTGAAAGAGTAGCAGACCTCCTCTCAGCGTAATATAACCCTTGATACACACATTCAAAAATAGAAACTAAAATTTTCAAAAAAATGGAGATACCAATTCCAGGTACAACAACCTATTCAGTAATTCCAAAATCTACATACACATCCAGTCATTCACTAACAGTTCTATATCGGCACTCATCCATGTACTCACTCATCATATGTACTCATACACCTATACATCTTATTACACACGGACACTCATTTATAGAGTTACTCGCACACAAACTCACACATGCAAATAAACTATCAAACATCCATTTACTTGCATATACAGCTATACACCCACACTACACTTACTTCTACAGAATCGTACACATACTTACTCTCTTAAACAATCACTTATAGAAACACATACTTATTTACACAGGAACTCTTACAATCTCTCGCTCTCACATATACTCACTTATTTACATCAATACTCACATATACTAGTTTAACACATATGTAGTTACTCATAAAGATACTAGTGAGACAGTGATTCACTCATTAACGCACCCATACACCCACTCATCCACCCATACAGTCCTGCACACATGCTGTGTTCAAAACACATACAAACAGTAAGTCACCCATTCATGCATCTATGCGGTAAGTAATACCCCCCACCAAACCATACAGACACTCATACTGATACTCTAAAAACCAACTAATAACTAAGCATGGGCGTAAAATCTCATCCGCTCGCGGATTTTCGGCAAATTCGCAATCCGCGAACTCTCACGAATTTGCGGAAAATTCGAAAAATCCGCGCGAGGCGGATTTTTTGCTTGGTCGCACTTGCCAACTAGAATACTATACAATTTTGCGGCGCGCAGCGTTCACTTACCATCATTCAGCGTTTGTAGAGTTGTTTTTCTCCATGTTTGCGTGTGCTGCGCCATTTTGGATCTTGCTGCGGGATCCCGCGGGAGTTTGTCGACGTAATCGCGGCTTGCCACCTTGCACAGCGAGAGTTTGGCAACTTGAGTACGGCCCGTGATCACGCATCGCGGGAGTAAACACTTGCGAACACTTAGATGCCGCGGGCAGCGACAATCTCGCAATTGCGAGATTGCAAAATTTGCAATTTCGCACAAGAAATCCATCAGCAGGCAGCATAAACCTTGAAAATTATGATTTTTATCAGAATAACTCCTCCGGTTGACATTTGCCTGCACTTTTTTTTGCAAGGAGTCCATTTTGGGGGGAGGGGTGGGAGGAAGGAAGTGTCCCACAGTCTCCAACTTCCTGTTCCTGTCCAGCAGGCTCCTCCCAGTGCTTTCTTCATGTGCTGGTCACTTTGATTTGGATCTTGACCTGGAAGGATTACTTTTTGTGGATGCTGGTGGATATTTGGATTTTTGCACTCAGCAGGTGCAAAAGTTCAATCTTATCATTAATAACCATTCCCTGTAGTGCTTCCTGAGGGGCCCCTTCAGAGTTCAGTTGCCTACTTGCAACTATTCTATGACCCTGCTCTGACCCTCACAGCAGGCTCAGAGAATAGCTACAAGTATACAACAAAGGTAATGTTAAAAAAATTACACTGCAACAGAAAGCAATTACAGATAAGGAAGCAGGTGCCAGCCTGGAAGTTCAAATTCAGTGACACATTAATCATCCCCTAATTCATTCATGTCAGTTGAGGCAGGGCAGGTGTGCTTTTCCCCCCATAATCTACAGTGATAAACTAGAGGGTGGCATGGGTGAGCCAGAGGGTGGCATGGGTGAGCCAGAGGGTGGCAGTGGTGAAACAGAGGGTGGCAGTGGTGAAACAGAGGGTGCTGTGATGAACCAGACGTAGAAACAACATGGTCGCGACCGTTGCTACCCGACAAGTAAGTTCGCGTTTGCGAACTGGTAAAAAACCGTTGCGAAATGACAGAAACACTTGCGAACACAAAAAAAAAGGAATCCGCAAAATTCGCGAGAGTTCGCGGATTTTGCGGATTGCGAATCCGTAAATACGCAATTTCGCCGATTGCCAATTCGCAAAATCCGCCCATGCTTAATAACCCATATCGACACTCATGTAGCTAGTCACCAACCCATGCAGCCACTTATACACAAAGTGAGACACTGATACAGATATTTTCATATTTAAACATTACTCGCTAATACATGTATTCACTAAGATACACTTAATAAGTCAGTTATGCAATAATTTTTACCAAAAAAAATCCATTTAGACACTTATTTACACATTTTTTCTTCCATCGACCTTTAGATATACATATATAAAACATATTTATTTTTCATTTGAGATGTCATCAGTGATGTCATGAGTGATGTCACAGACCATGTCATGAGTGATGTAATATGTGACATCAACAGCAGTGCATTGCGGGTGCGTGAGTTATAGTTAGCTGAATTGCCTATAACGGGGGAATTTCAATGGCTTTGTATGAGTGAAATGTCCAGCTAACTATAACATGTGTGATACCTATGGTTTTTTAGTGAATATATGAATATATATATATATATATATATATATATATTCACTGAAAAAACCATAAGTTATAGACCATATATAGTTAGGAATTAGCATTTACAAAACCTTGAAAATTCACTGAAAAAACCATAGGTTATAGACCATATATAGTTAGGAATTAGCATTTATAAAACCTTATTTTACTCACACAAAACCATTGAAATTCGCATATATAGTTAGTTGCACTAACTATATATTTCGCGCACCCGCAATCCACTGCGGATGACGTCACATATTACATCATTCATGACATGGTCAGTGACATCACTGATGACATCACTGATGACATCTCAAATGACATCACTGAAAACAACATCCAGTGATTTTATGTTTCTGTAAAGTTTAAATATGTCTTACATATTGAAGAATGAGTGGATGTAGAAGTGTCTGGATGAAGGATTTAGTAGGTGCATGACTGACTGTATGAGTGAGTGATTAAATATGTCTCACTGAGTGCATGGGTTACTGACTAAACTGTCTTAATTTGTGCATCATTATGTCGGTTGTTCTGTAAACTGCTGCATGTGTTGATCAGTAGCTATATGAGTAACTATATGGGTTATTGATTAGTTGCCCAAGTATTTGTATGGGAGACTGAGTGTGTGTGTGGGTGGTTGAGAGGTGTATGACTCTGTGTATAGATGTGTGAGCAGTTGATTCACTAGATGTTTGGGTTCAAAAGTGCATGTGGAAACAGCTGTATGGGCGGTTGACTGTGTGCATGAGTGTATTGGTGAGTGAATGGATATCTCAGTGCTACATGTCAAAGTAAAGACATATGTAAAACACAGTATATGTGAGAGTTGACATATATAAATAACTGTGCATAAGAGCCAATGAATGTGTGAGTGGCTGTATGGATCATTATGAAATTGTATCAGGGATTGTATAAGAGAGTAAATATGTGTTAGTATCTGTTTGAATAAGTAAGGTGTGTATAACTGTATAGTTGAGGAAATGGAGGTGTGATTGATTCTTTGCATGACTGACTAGGTGTGTGAGTAACTCCATGGATGAGTGACAGTCTGTGAGTGTCTGTTTACACTGAGTGTATATAAGGTTATATTAGAGTTTGAAGAAGTTCATCGTATTATCACATGAATGATGTCATCAGTTATGTGATCAGTCATGTCAAATGAGATGTCATCAGTGATATCATCAGTGATGTCATTTGAGATGTCATCAGTGATGTCATCAGTGATGTCACTGACCATGTCATGAATGATGTAATATGTGACGTCATCAGCAGTGGATTGCGGGTGCGCGAAATATATAGTTAGTGCAACTAACTATATATGCAAATTTCAATGGTTTTGTGTGAGTAAAATAAGGTTTTATAAATGCTAATTCCTAACTATATATGGTCGATAACCTATGGTTTTTTCAGTGAATTTTCAAGGTTTTGTAAATGCTAATTCCTAACTATATATGGTCTATAACCTATGTTTTTTTTAGTGAATTTCAATGGTTTTTTAATAGCAAATATTAAAAGCTGTTAAATGTATACTTCTTTTAAAATAAAAATATATTTTACATGTATTTAATATAATTTTGTTATGTATATATATACATATTTTTTTTTTTAGTTTCGCTACCGGTCCACGCACCGGGTAGCTTCCCGTTAGCTCATTTTTATGCCGCGACCCGGTCCGCGTACCGGGAAACGTACCGTTTGCACAACTGCTGCATTCGAGAACAACATCGCGACGCGTCGCGTAAGCGCGACGTATCGCGTTGCTGCGTAATGCGTCTTATGACGCGCCGCGTTCGCGCACGCGGAAGTGCACCGGTGCGCGAACGAGGCGCGAAGCACAGCAGACCGGAAGCGCTCCGGGCGCGTAGCGGGACGCGTAACGTAAGCGTAACAGGTCATGTGACCTGTAAATAACACTTTTCATTGGTTTAGAACTTTTTTTTCCCAAATGATGAAAACCCCTCCTTCTTTCCTCACTCTGACTTTCATCTTTGTGAGAGGAAGACCTGTTTCTCCTTGTTGAAATAATGGCATCTGTAGTAGCTGCAGCTGGTGGACCCCCACAACCACCTAGGAAGGAAGGACCACCTGCGCAGTTCCTTCCAAACCCAGAGGATGAGGAAGAAGAAGAGGAAGAGGAAGTAGAGCGGAGGCAGTTCTTGCCTGAAGAGCCCCGGAAATCCCACCACAAAGACAGTTTTATTTGGCAATTTTATTCATACCCTCAAGGCCAAAACAAAGTCAATGCCCGACATGTGACATGCCTCATTTGTAAAGATGTTTTGTCTAGAGGTACAGATAAAAAGTATAGTTATGGTAACTATAATATGCACCGCCATATGCAGAGGTGGCATCCACTCAATTACAGCGTTACAGAGATGCGTCACCTCCGAGATAACCCACTAACTCCTGTGGCCAGTACATCGGCACAGGTATTTCTATCGGGACCAGAGGCGAGGGAGACGGTCCCAAATATCCAACAGAATTTTGTGCACATGAAGATAGTGTGCCTTTATTGCGGTGACCTACTTTCAAGTGCAAATATGAGTATCAATTTGATAAATAGAGCATTTGAAAACCACAAGTGCTCAAAACGCCCCAAGAAAGAATTTTTTTTTTTGCTCCTCTTGAGCCCTTTCTAATGCCTGTTTTTTGTTGTTCCCCCCCAAAAAACCCAAAAAAACCCATAAAATTGTTCAAAAAATACAAAAAAAAAATGTTCAGAAACATAAAAAATATATAAAACAACAAAAACATAAAAAAAGTTCTTTTCAGAACTACCTCCCATTTTTAAAGAATTACTAAAATTTTTAGCACTCTTCACTTCATTTTTCTCATGGGTGCGCTTCCCGGTACGCGCACCGGTGAGCGCCCCGTTAGCGCAACAAAAAAAACAAGAAAAAAAAACAAGAGAAGGAGAGCATAAGAGAAAGAGAAAGAGAGAGTAATGTTAAGAGACAGACAGCAAGAGAGAGCAACACAGATGTACTGTGTAATGCATAGTAAAACAGTGTAAAAGATATAACAAAGTGTAAGAGAGAAAATGTAAAAAATATAAGGCTGTGAAACAAAGAAAGAGAGAAGAAGAATACTAAAGCAGAGGCACATGAAGAATGTGAGTGGCTATAAAGAGTAAAAGGAAAGAGAAAAAATGATGTACAAATAAAAGGTAATAAAGGAACCAGATTTAAATAACACTGGTAAGGGAGAGAGAGAAAAAAGTAGTGTGCATAACTAAAGAGGGATGAAATAAGATGGATAACATCGAATAAAGTTAAAACATGTGGATTGACAGAGAAAAAAACTAAAAGAAAAAAGAAGAAGTAACAGAAAGGGAATACTTGAAGCAGCAAAGAAATGTAAATAAAGTAGTGTGCTTGAACTTCAGGGAGAAAGCATAATGAACAAGTAGTGAAAGAGTGAAGAGACAGAGACAATTACAGTAAGATAGACGGACTGAGTGAACGGGAATGAAGAACTGTGAGAACAGAGGTACTGAGAAAAGGAGTGGAAGGAGTGCAGTAAGTAAATCACCCACACAACACAACAGCTACCCTACCTCAAAGCACTCTAAAATATTATTTTACTGTTTCTCTTTGTTTTCCCCTTGTTACGCTCCCCGATGCGCTACCCATAGTAAAAGTAAAGAGGGGTGATAGAGGGAGAAATATTGAATTAGGATAACACATGGTGAGTGACAAAGAGAGAGGACAAAGAGAGTAAAGGGAACAGTACCTGAATGGGCTTGAGTACAACAGCAAAAAAGATACGTAATGCAGTGTGTGTGACTTACAGGGAGTTAGTGGGTGTAGGTCAAAGTGTGGGTGTGTAAGGTGTGTCTGTGGGTGTGGTTGTGTGGAGTGTTTTGGTGTGGGTAGAGATGAGAATGTGTGAAATATGTGTGAGAAGTGTATGAGTGTGGGGTGTATATGTGTTCGATGTATGTGTGTGTATGGAATGTGTGTGTGTTTTTGAGGAGTGTGTGGGAGTTTTTTTTGTGTGTATGATGTGTAGGTGTGGTGTGTGTGTGGGGTGTATGTTACAGGTGTGTGTATGTGTTGGGAGGGGGATGAGGTATATGTGTAGGAGTAAGGTAAATAATTAAGAAAAAGAGAATGAGTAAATAAGCAAAGGAAGGGAACAGAGAGTAAGTGAAGTAAAGAATAGGGATCAAAAGAAGTTGAATATGAGAGGGTAAATAATGAAAGGGGAGTAAACATGGAGAATAAAAATAAGTGAGAGAAGCAGAGTATAAACACAGGAGTGAGGTAGGTTGAGAAAATGTTAGTGACCTTAAAGCAAAGGGTGATAACAAACTACATTTTTTTTGTCATACTTACCATATAATAAATGTACCTATATATTTTTTTACTACAGTTGGTATCTGTGAAAGAGAGAAAAAAAATATAAGTTATAATTAGTAAAATATGTATTTTAAATTAAAAGATACAAATGAAGAGCTAAAAACATCATAACACTCTATTTAGAAATAAAGTGAGAGTGAAGAGCACAGAAAGAGAAATAAACTAAGGTAGAAGGACAAAAAAAGGGAAAAAGAAATAGAAGGAGAGCAAATTACAATGAGTAAGGCATATAGATTCACTAAGAAAAAGAGAGAGAAGTACAGAGAAATGAACTGAAGGTAAGAAAGATACTAAAACAATGTGAGTTAGCAAAACTAAATCAGGAAACACAAGTAAGTAAAAAGATAATGACTGAGACAGAAAACAGTCTAATTAATGATGCATTTAGAAGAATGAGGAATAGAAGATAACTGAGAGTAAGTGAAGAACAGTCATAGAGTGAAAGGATGAAGGGAGACAGAATAATATACAACAATTTAAGGAAATGGACTGAGGAAGTTATAAGGTAGACACACTAAGAGAAAAACAGAGTGAGGTGGAGCACAATGAGTGAGAAAAGAAAAAAGTTAGTGAGCAAAAAAAAGGAAAGAGAGGAGAACATGACTAAAACAGTGCTACTGAGAAAAAATAATTTGGTGATGAAAGTAAAGAGAAGGACATTGAAAGAAAGGAAATGATGGATAGTAACGGAACCAGAGTAAAAGAAATGGGATGAAGAACGACGAGAGAGGAGCAGTGAAGTTGTTGTAAAAGAAGTGATAGAAGGTAGATAAACACAAGTGAAAATAACACAAGTAGAGTGAGGCACTGAGCACAGAGAAGTAGTGAACGAAAAATAGAGAGAAGAGGTCAAAAGTAAGAAGCAAACAAAGATAAGCGAGGGAGAGTGGATGTCAGAGAATGGGAATACAATTTAATTTACACAATCCAAAGTATAGAATAATTTCTACAACATGTTACATAGTTTATTTTTGCTGTTCTCAGAATATATTGAATTTCACTTAAAGCAGTGAGTTCAAATTACTCATCATATGACAGCGAGAAAAAAAAACACAATCTAAAAGATTGTGTTTTAAAAAAACCCTTACATACTGACAAACGACAAATGTACGCTAATCTTTGATTGACTTACTTTTCCTTGAGGCCAAATAGTATATCATGGAGGTCCTTTTCTCCTTACATAGTATTTTGCTGTTCACTTACAAATCCATTTCATCGACTTTCTACAAGAAAATCTCCAAGAACATCTGAAATATTTTCAAAATTTTAATATACTCCTTTTTTTCAGTCATGACTCTTTACTCATTCTTGCACCTTTCCATTTGGCCAAATAGTGTCAGATGTATGAGTATATATGAGTACTCCTCCCGTCTTCATAGGCCAATTACCTTTACCTACATTTTGGCTGTAAAAACACTAGATATGAATTTATAAAGCCAAAAGGCAAACGTTGTTTGAAAGTCAAATGATTGTCGTTACATTGGGTCCAACCTTTAGAAGTTTTTAAATAGCATGTGTAATGCCCTGATGTTGTAGAAGGACCGTCATGAAAAATAATAGCTACAGTTGCAAAGGTTCTTCCTGATATCAATAACTGAGAAGCCACAAAATTTTTAATAGAAGTTGTCAATTTAGTTCCATCAGGTCTACATCGTTGGAACATTGAAATGACATACTGACCATAATTTTGTAGAAATAATGTGGACAGCATTGCAGACTTACATTGGGTACACACCATATTGTGATCCGCTGCTTTAACTAGATTATTGAAAGACACTGATTTGCAGTCTGGTAAAGTTAAATATATAAATCTTTCAGAGTCTATTCTAGTAGTACTTGATGAAGCACAGTTATCACAGTCATGTTGCCATTGATAAGAAAGGCGAAATAGATGTTTTATATCTACTCCTTCATCTTGTAATACATCAAACATATACATTAAAAATTCCTGACAATCCTGCTGAATATTCTCTGAAAATTGATTTTGACCTGAACATATATCTAGAAGATTTCTAATTTCTGAAACACTTTCTATTTTAGCTCTGTCACTACTACATTTCTCTAACACAGAATTCAATAAACAGCACAATGTTTGTTCCCGATTTTCAACAATCTGTCTTTGTAAATTTTGAAGAAAAAAAACAACATTAACTACTACATTAGCATAGCAGTTGACACCAGAACTGTTTTCAAACTGAAATCCAACAACATCTTCAACAGAATCCTTTTTGTTTCTCTTTACAATTACACTTTTATCTACTTTATGCCTTTTTGCTGATACCTCACTGCAATTACTCTCATTTCTTCTTTTTCGGCCTACCACACGTTTTTCAATCAGAGGATATTGAGGCAAATGTGGAGCATACTCCCTTCTTAACCTATTGTATTCTTTTACACAATCTAAATCTGCACAAATCTTTGTTTCATCACACTCAATCAAGTACAATCCTGCTAAAGTTCTGACTCGTAATAATGCCACATATGCCATACCCTCTTTAAACACAGAACTTCCAATGTTCACCAAAGCGCTATCTACACTTAAACCTTGAGACTTATGAATTGTCACCGCATATGCCAAACAAATAGGAAACTGTTTTCGGCGAACATATAAGTCTTTCACGAGCAAAAATCTAGCTGAACAACGACAAATTTGTTCTATTTCATCAATGTCATCAAATTTAATTTTAAAAATTTCAATTCCATCTCTATTTTTGTAATTCAGAAAACCAACAACATAACCCATTGCTCCATTTACTAGACCTCTTTCAACATTTAAATTCCTTCTTAAAATGACACGACAATTCAAACACACATTCAGAGTCTTTTCAAAACCAGCAGTTTTAGATATAGTCTTCTCTAATGAATCCAATTTTGATTTCAAATTTTCAGACAAAATAATTGTTGCTCCCATATGCTCTATTTTATCAATAGATTCCAGTTTCACTATCTCTTCATTTTCTAACTGTACCATTTTGTTGTTGAACATGGAACATTCTTTCAGAGTTGGCAACAAACATATGCCAGATTTCTTCTCGTTAATTTTCTTAAATATGTTCTCTGGAAGAATGTTTTCATTTCGGTACAAATTTGAAATTAATCATGCATGTAAAGCTTCTTTCCCTTGCTGACTTACTTTTCCGATCCTTACATCTTGTAGAATATTTTTATAATCTTCATCATTTGCCTGCCGCATATTTTGAAGCAGTTTTGCATATTTAAAGTTTAACCATATATTAACATTTCCTATGCTCCCTAAGCACTTCCTGGTATCTTCATGTGTGAGCATTTTGAAAACAGGTTGTCCTTTCACTGGAGTCAACTGCAGAAGATCTCCAAAAACAATAATATGTTTTCCACCAAATAAGACATCATAGTCTGTTCTAAGAATTTCTTGCATTCTCAAATGCACAAAAGCAAGCATGATATTTGACACCATGCTTACTTCATCAATGATAAGAAGTTTCATTTTCTTCAGGACTCTCGAAACTTCAGAACACGCATCTCCTGATAGCTTGTGATACTCCAATTTGTTATCATGCTCCACTGGCAGCATCAGTAAACGATGTAAAGTAAACCTTTTTAATGTTATGTGCTGCCAGCCCAGTTGGAGCAGTAACAACACAAGACAGCGGTGATTCAGTCCTTTTCTGCAGATAAGTTGCAATGGCTTTAATCAGAAAACTTTTTCCAGTTCCTGCTTCTCCACTCACGTACAGTTGGACAGGCTTAAATGATGTACATGAGCACTCTTTTTTCTCATGACTGAATCCATGTTCAATCTGTTCTGTGACTTCGTCATATATCTGTTTCTGCTCAAGGTTTAGTTGTTTCACCAAATCTTCTAAGTTAACTTCATCATCTTGACCTTGTTCCATAGCTCTTTCCACCTCATCCATGGCAGTAGCAGCTTCATTTTGGATAATTGGTCCTCCTAGTGGATCCTGACTCAATGAAGCAGAACTCTGACTGCCTTGAGAACTGTCTCTCGCAATCTCTGCAGCAATTGTGGCTCCTTGCTCTATTTCTTCATTCAACATTTGCAGAAAATTTGGAAAAACAGGACATTCGATGGTATCCTTCGTTGCATTAAAGGAGTCTTCATAACAGAGAAAATCTACAAGTAGTTCCTCTTCTTCACGCCATGGTTTAAACAGTTGCAAAAGAGCCAAATAATAAAATTCTCTTTTATCTGGATTATCACAACTCAATTTGCGATGATTAATCAAATGACCTTTTTTCTGTTTCACTAGACATCCTTCACATCCAATGACTCCATATATTCCATTATTGATATCTTCTCTGATGTTACTCTTATAAATATATCTCTGCAGAACTTCATAGAGACAAGCGTTCTCAAGGTGATGACTTCTATTTGGATAGTATTTATCCAACATGTTTGTCTTCAAAATATCTGTACTTTCTGGTTCTTTCTCCGCCAAATACTCTATCTCTTGTACAGATTTCAAAACTCGATTTCGTGTTGCAGCATGACCTAGACTCACCCAAATGATGGTTCTAGATTTGGCATAGAGACTTGCTGACGACAATCGATCAGAACATTCATACGCTCCAATTTCACGATGCGACAACATCTTCAGACTGTAACTGTATAATTTCTTGCTTAGACTCTTTTCATGTGAAATGTAATCCCACATTTCCTTTAGTTCTGTCTTTTCTTTTTTTGTGATGTAAGACGTCACATATCGAGCCACAGCAATAGAGTTGTCAGCAACGAATTGAATATCCATGTTAGCATTCCGCATGGACAAAATCACTGGGTTGTAGTCGTTGATGTACTTGGACTCTTCGTCTCTTTTTAAATTGTATGTATGTTTTGGTGATTTCCTCGTCACAGTATGTCGCAGAGAAGACATCAAATTATTTACTCTTCCTTTAGAAATCACTGGTCGTGGAAAGCTGAAACGACATTTTGTGTAGAACTTGTCCTTGTTTCTGAATTTTCGACGACAGTACTTTCCACAACGATGGGATTGAAAGCGTAAAACTTGTTGCCTTAAACTGTTTTCTTCCGTAGTTTTCGGAACAGCACATGTTGAATACTCTTCAATGAAACTCATCACTGTCTCATCCAAATCAGTTCCAAATGTGGGTGCATCTTTAATCCAGAACAACATATGTATGTGAGGAGCACCTCTCGCTTGATACTCCTTTCTCCAAAAGAAATCCAAAACCTCTCCAAGGGGAGGATTTTTTTTGTTGGTAATAAAAGACCTCATAGCTTCAAATCTATGATTAAAATATCTGCATACATTCACTGGATCCAAAGAGCACAGTTCTCTAGGTGTTTTGAATTCTATATTTTGTATATTAGCAGTGGCCTCTCGTAGAAATTGAAGTAAGTCCTCCCATGCATACTCCGCACAGCTAAGAGTGAGGAACCATGTAGGAGTTCCTAAGTTTCTTAGCATACATTTCAATTCCCCATGGCGACGGTACCAATACTCATTTGTACCACGCTGACATGCCATGAGATTGATTAGATGAGATTCTAAAATATTATCTTGCAGATTCACTTTCTCCATAAAGTCCCTCGCCGAAACATTTTGTGGATGTGCTCCACTTTTCAGAATATGGTTTACTGCATAAGAAAGCCCAGACAAGTCACTTTCATACAGTAGATGAAACAAATAGGGAATGCATTGACGAAACCTTGATTCTTCAGCATATAATCTTACAGTTCGATATTCAGATGCTGGAATTTGAAGTGGTCGATCGTCATATCGTCCACCTCGACCTGTTGGAAATAGCTGTGGAAAACAACGAGCTTCCAAACTTTCTTCCCATACACCAATGGGGCTTCCTTTTGCTGTTTTCATTTGAAACAAGTCAATTGCATTCCCCATTACTTCTTTGGAATGTAAAGGATGAACAGTATAATGTTCATATATTTCTTCACTTCTAGACACATCAACTTTTTCAATTTGGCCGCCTGAACAATCACTGTCTTCATCTGTAGCTGTTTCCTCTGCTGCAACACATACATCTTTGTAGTACTCATTGTTTTTGACTAAATACAACATTGCCTTTTTGACTTTCCTAACATCCACTAAATCTTGCCAGATTTTTTTACTCTTTGTTGGAACCCCATTAACTAGAATAACTAAAGGTTCCTCTTCTACTTTTTCTATACCAATTGTATCAATATTTTTTTTCAAATCTAGGGGCAAATAAACAACTCTTCCCTTTATTCCTCTCTGCAAATCTGTAGGAGGCAATTTCCCTATCTTAGGCTCCATGCGAACAATTGCCTGAAAAGGCTGGACACATTTAATCAAAATAGACTCATATGTATTTAAAACTATCAATTCACGGGGAATGTCTATCAACTCCAGATTATTATGAACAGCTCTAGCAGGCATTCTGTTTTGATTTAATTTGTCATAACAATATTTACAAATACGCTGATCAGAACTCAAATCAGAAGAATTCTCCACCCACAAATAAGTTGCTAAATCTTTCCACTCATAATTATCCATCTTTTCACTTTTTGCATATAAATCAACTAACCTAGTCTGAATCTTATAATGAGTCCGTCGACAACACACACAAGTAAAATTCGGCCTTTCACTTGATTTCACCTTAAACCTGATAATTTCCTTCTCAAACTTTTCTGTATTTAAAATCTGTACATTGTCTTCCACATTACCTTGAATTGCTGTCTCAATTTCTACACTGTCCTCTTGCTCACGAAAATAACAAATCTCAATTTCTTCACAAATCTTCTTCACATCTAATTCTGTTCCATGCAAAAGAGCACTGTTTAATTGTTTAAGCTTAAGTGCTGGACTTTTTGACCCTTAGTACGTCTCCCTAAAACTCCATCAGATAACACCTCTTCTGGTTCTCTAGGCACAAGTTTCTCTTTTTCAATCGGACAACCGTCTTTCACTTCATACGCTCGACCACTGGTGTCAACTGCATGCACTAAATCATTCTCCTGGAAGTAACTCTCCTCATTAAAAAATGGCTCGCAACTTGAACTGTGCATCCATTCTCCAGAAAAAACTTTACAAAAATTAGTCCGATTAATTACTCTTTTCCATCTACTGTTTGATTTGAAAACATCAATTGTCTTGTTAAGTGTCCTAATTCTATTGATTATTAAAATAAAAAAAAAATTCTTAACTTCAAAAGCCTGATCAACAATCTTCTCTACACTTTTCTTTTACTTATAAAAAGCCGCTCTCTGTTTACCTTTTTTAATATTTTTTAACAAATTTAAAACCACTCTATTGCGAAACATTCGTCTATGAATGTCTCTAAACTGATTCTGCCTTCTATTCCTATACATATTATTCTCTCCTGCTCCAGTTTTAGGATTTTTTGAAGTTCTCTCCTTCCTTTTCAATTTTACTCTCTCATTTTCTTTTTCTACATTGTGTCCATTATTTTTTCTGGATGTACATATGTTGCGTATAAAGACTTAGTTGTCTTACCAGGAGCTTTGTTCCTGTTTTTTGAAGTATCTGTTGTGGAAGAATGCTGTAATTCCATTGCTGTTTTTGATTTTTCCCGGTTACGTTGTTTCTTTGTCCTTTCCTTTGTGGGCATCTTTGCTTTTTCTTCAAATAACGATTTCAATCTGTGTTAAAGAAAAACAGTAGCACATTATAGACCACTATTACCAAACAACAAAGCAATGACAAAAAGCAAACGATCAATACAGGGTTTCAGATCAGGTCAGGATTCTCCAGTGGTGCACAAAAGGTGAGGACTGTATTGAAAAATATAGTGGAAGACAGCTCTGTCCACAACTACAAAGAAGATCAGACCTATGTCTAACTCCACTGCACTCTTATACACAGGCTTCACCACCTATGCTTCCCAAGAAAATATTGAGTTATATAGTTATATAAAATTGTATTTTATAAAATTGTGAAGCTCCATGAGAAAGCGTTTGCCTCAGTCTTATTCCTGTTGTGAGGCACGTGCAAGATTTTGCCTCAGTCTTATCCCTGCTGTGAGGCAGATGATTGTAAATATGATCTGTGCTGTGTTTCCTAAAAATGATTGGTTTTTACATTTTTGATTATAATGTGGCGCAGAGGTTTAAAAAGTGACGCATCTACCTACATGCATCAATTTTTTAATATGGAGCAAAAAGGTACTTGTTTGGGTTTTCCTGGGGAGCGTAGTTGGTGAAGCTTGTGTCTAAGAGTGCAGTGGACTAGGCTTCATGAAGCATATACCTGTCTGCATTCTTAGACGCAGGTGTCAATTTGACTCTTTACAGTGATGTTAGCTGTGTTTTAAATCAGTGTAGGAATCATATTGAGTTTGCTTGCATAGAGGAATTGTATTTTGTAAAATTGTGAAGCTCCATGTGAAAGCGTTTGCCTCAGTCTTATTCCTGTTGTGAGGCAGGTGCAAGATTTTGCCTCAGTCTTATCCCTGTTGTGAGTCAGATGATTGTAAATATGATCTGTGCTGTGTTTCCTAAATTTGATATCAAAAACGATTTTGGGGAAAATAAATGTATTTTACATTTTTGAGTATAATGTAGCACAAATGTTTAAAAAATGACGCATACATGCGTCACTTTTTAAATATGGGGAAAAAAGTTACATGTTTGGGCTTTCCTGGTGAGCCTAGGTGGTGAGGATTGTATCTAAGTGTGCAGTGGACTAGGCTTCATGAAGCATATCCCTGTCTGCATTCTTAGAGACAGGTGTCAATTTGACTCTTTACAATGATGTTACCTGTGTTTTAAATCAGTGTAGGAAGCATATTGAGTTTGTTTACATAGAGGAATTGTATTTTGTAAAATTGTGAAGCTCCATGAGAAAGCGTTTGCCTCACTCTTATTCCTGTTGTGAGACAAGTGCAAGATTTTGCCTCAAAACACCTGTGTCTAAGAATGCAGCAGAGATAGGCTTCATAAAGCCTAATCCACTGCACTCTTAGACACAAGCCTCAACATCTATGCTCCCCAGGAAAGCCCAAACAAGTACCTTTTTTTGCCCCATATTTAAAAAATGACACATATAGGTAGATGCGTCACTTTTTAAACCTCTGTGCCACATTATATTAAAAAATGTAAAAACCATTTATTTTCCCCAAAATCGTTTTTGACATTACATTTAGGAAACACAGCACAGATCCTATTTACAATCATCTGCCTCACAGCAGGGATAAGACTGAGGCAAAATCTTGCACCTGCCTCACAACAGGAATAAGAGTGAGGCAAACACTTTCTCATGGAGCTTCACAATTTTACAAAATACAATTCCTCTATGCAAACAAACTCAATAAGCTTCCTACACTGTTTTAAAACACAGCTAACATCATTGTAAAGAGTCAAATTGACACCTGTGTCTAAGAATGCAGACAGGGATATGCTTCATGAAGCCTAGTGCACTGCACACTTAGATAAAATCCTCACCACCTAGGCTCCCCAGGAAAGCCCAAACATGTACCTTTTTTCCCCATATTTAAAAAGTGACGCATGTATGGGTCATTTTTTAAACCTTTGCGCCACATTATACTCAAAAATGTAAAATCCATTTATTTTCCCCAAAATCGTTTTTGACATCACATTTAGGAAACACAGCACAGATCATATTTACAGGGAAACATCACTTACAACGAAACTTTTACAACGCACTACCATTACAACGCGGTCATTACAACGCAAACCATTACAACGCATTGCGCTGGGGGGCGCTCTAGGATAGGGAATAGGTTAATTTACTATCCAATAACCTTCCCTAGTGTCCACGGGGACTGGAGTTGGAATAGTAAATTAAACTATTCACTATCCAACACCCAAAAGCGCTATGCGTTGTAATGGTATGCGATGTAAAAACCGCGTTGTAAAGGCATGCGATGTAAAAGTATGCGTTGTAACATCATACATCCTATTTACAACCATCTGCCTCACAGCAGGGATAAGACTGAGGCAAAATCTTGCACATGAAGCTTCACAATTTTACAAAATACAATTCCTCTATGCAAACAAACTCAATATGCTTCCTACACTGAGTTAGCACAGCTAACATCATTCTAAAGAGTCAAATGTATTTCTATTAAACATGCACACATTCTTTATTCCTTTTAAAAAATGTAAAAACTATTTTTATGCTTCATGAAGCCTAGTCCACTGCACTTTTAGACACAAGCCTCACTACCTACGCTCACCAGGAAAGCCCAAACATGTACCTTTTTGCACCATATTTAAAAAGTGAGACATGTAATCAGATGCGTCACGTCTTAAACCTCTGCGCCACAATGTACTCAAATATGTAAAAAACATTCATTTCCCCAAAATCGTTTTTGACATCACATTTAGGAAACACAGTACAGATCCTATGTACAACCATCTGCCTCACAGCAGGGATAAGACTAAGGCAAAAGCTTTCACATGAAGCTTCACAATTTTACAAATTACAATTCTTCTATGCAAAGAAACTCAATATGCTTCCTACACTGAGTTAACACATGTAACATCATTGTAAAGAGTCAAATTCACACCTGTGTCTAACAGTGCAGTCAGGGATAGGCTTCATGAAGTCTAGTCAATTGCACTCTTAGACACAAGCCTCACCACCTACGCTCCCCAGGAAAGCCCAAACATGTACTTTTTTGCACCATATTTAAAAAGAGACACATGTAATTAGATGCATCACATTTTAAACCTCTGCGTCACAATATACTCAAATATGTAAAAAACATTCATTTCCTCAAAATCGATTTTGAAATCACATTTAGGAAACACAGCACAGATCCTATGTACAACCATCTGCCTCACAGCAGGGATAAGACTAAGGCAAAAGCTTTCACATGAAGCTTCACAATTTTACAAAATACAATTCCTCTATGCAAACAAACTCAATATGCTTCCTACACTGAGTTAACACATGTAACATCATTGTAAAGAGTCAAATTCACACCTGTGTCTAACAGTGCAGTCAGGGATAGGCTTCATGAAGCCTAGTCCACTGCACTCTTAGACACAAGCCTCACCACCTACGCTCCCCAAGAAAGCCCAAACATGTACCTTTTTGCACCATATTTAAAAAGAGACACATGTAATTAGATGCGTCACTTTTTAAACCTCTGCGTCACAATATACTCAAATATGTAAAAAACATTCATTTCTTCAAAATCGATTTTGAAATCACATTTAGGAAACACAGCACAGATCCTATGTACAACCATCTGCCTCACAGCAGGGATAAGACTAAGGCAAAATCTTTCACATGAAGCTTCACAATTTTACAAATTACAATTCCTCTATGCAAACAAACTCAATATGTTTCCTACACTGAGTTAACACAGGTAACATCATTGTAAAGAGTCAAATGTATTTCTATTAAACATGCACACATTTTTTATTCCTTTTAATAAATGTAAAAACTATTTTTCCCCCCAAAATCGTTTTTTACATCACATTTACAAAACACAGCACAAGTCCTACGTAGAAGCATTCCATGTCACGACTAAAAATTCACAATTTTACAAAATACAATTACTCTATGCAGTAAAAACTTTTTACTAAGCATTATCAAAAAGCATGACACAAAGCAACATGTAAAGACCACAATGTTCTTCCAAATCTTCTACATAGAGTATACAAGTCTCTATGTATATTAAATGAATCATAACTCACCTTTACAAATGCTTTAGGAGATTCACAACAGTGTCAGATACACACCCCAATATTTCTTTAGCAGAGCAAAAGGTATGTTCTCCAGGCACTGCAAACCATAAAGGCACAGAAAACCTCTAATTCTACACAAATATCCCTTTTTGTTAACCAATTAAAACTCTTCCTTCTCTATATTCAAACCAACACCCTTCCCCCCTCAGCCCTTTCTACCTGTTACCATAGCAACTCCCTCCTCACTGAGCTCCCAGGGTTGAAAGTTTATTCTACAATGTTGCAAATCACCTCTGCAAGGATGTTTGACCTGCAAATACACCAGCTTATCTGGTGTAAGGTTTCTTTAAATAACTTTTTTTTAACCATTCAAATTACTTCGTACACAGAACACAACCATGCACCCTAACTTTCAGTTTTCACCTATCTCATTCTACCAATCATTGCTTGTGATTCAAGAGCACTGAAACTCCACAGGTTTTTTTTGCAAACTCCTATTATTCCAACTGCCATTTCTTTTCCACACTTCATCTAACTGCACCAGAATCTCCTCTGACCATGTATTCTGTCTGGATTATTGGACATAGCTATATCCACTGGGCTCAAAGGTATGCTAGTACCAGAAATTTACACAACCTTGATTTATCAAACGTGAACATAAAATGGATTGGCCACAGAGGATTAAAATGTCACCAATTGATTCCATTGGTGAAAACCTTTTTGCATTTGCCACACCCTGACCTGTTAATTGTGCACTGTGGAGGAAATGACTTGGGCACTTTGACTGGGGTAGGTCTGGAAACACTTTTAAAGGACACCTTTGAGCAATTGATGGCACTTTTTCCACAAACTGCCTTGGTATATTCCAATATATGCCAAAGGCAGAAATGGAAGT
Source organism: Lissotriton helveticus (assembly GCF_964261635.1). NCBI lineage: Eukaryota > Metazoa > Chordata > Amphibia > Caudata > Salamandridae > Lissotriton > Lissotriton helveticus. Next base: position 303,471,960 of record NC_136062.1, read on the forward strand.
GGTCCAACCAATTTTGTCCACAATTTGAAAAAGCACGGAAACATGTGAATAAATCTGTTTCTGCTTACATGAGAGACTATGGAATGGGTTCAATATACAACAACAACTTGCGTTACAGCATGCAAGATATTTACAGAGAAGATGGTGTGCACTTCTCAGATGAAGGGAATAGAATATTCCTCCTGAATTTAAGACTGTGCATTGGTACCTACTTGTAGGTACCTAAATCAGCCACAGAACCCAAAAGCCCTTTTCAGGGCTACCCTATCTCTGATCTCTCCAAATGATTATCTTTTTCTAACTTTTTTCACTATTTTTCACCATAGTACGCTCCCCGGTACGCTTCCCGGTGCGCGTACCGGGCGCTCCCCCCGTGAAAAATACATCTTTTTTTTTGTTTGCCTATTTGGGCCTCCTAAGACCCCCTCAGAAAACCTAGAGGGTCAAGGAGTACCTACGATGCCCTCTTATACTCATTCCCAACGTTTTTTGTCCTCCATTTTCTGTCGTAAATCTACCGAAACACAAAATGGTGGACTCCAGTAGCGCTGCCGGTACATGTACCGGGGCGCGCACCGGGAAGCGCTCTGAAAATTTTTTAAAAGTTAATTTACATAAAAACCAATGGAGGCACTTTCACCAAATATAGAATAGCTCATACTACATACCAATCCCTACCATTTTCCCAAATTCGATGGAATTCCATTGAGCCATTTAGCCTGTAGACCTCTCTAAATACCCTGAGGTAAATTACTTCACAAAAACACATCTGAAGTGTTAGAATTGACAACTAATTAAAATGTTACTTTCATTTTCTACTTTTTTTACCTGACATTTGATTGGTTATGTACCTGAATATATATATAAAGAAAGAGAGGGAAACACAGCCATTTTGACTACTACTTCCTGGTGTACATTTCAAAAGGATTTTCACTAATAACTTCAACTTCTTTTTAAAGGTAAGTTGTTATTTTAAAAACTGAAGTATATTGTGCACTTTAAGTTTATATGGAAAACTTTTTCTGATAGTTATATACTATCCCTCTGTAATAGTTATAGATTTAGATAGACTTCTCTGTTATAGTTATGGATGGATTTAGGCTTGTCTTGTATAATTATGAATTTACTTAGGTTTCATCACATACACTTTTTTATATTTCTACTTCCAGCCTGATACCATACACTGCCCAAAGATAACTTCACTGTTAAAAAATCAAAACTACCTGTCTGAACTTAAACCCAACAGTGCCCTATCTCTACTGATATATTTGTTTTTTATGCAATTTACAGCAACATAATGGAAGGAGATCAAAATAAATGTTATATTTCATTCGAACTTGATCTTCAGGACAACCCAGAGGAAGAGAATAACGATCCAGATTTTTTGGATCAGTCTCTTGATGAAGAGTTTCTGAAATATGTGGAAGAAATGGAATCATGTAATCCAAATGAGGACATTCCCGGCGACATAATGTTGGAAGTCTTATTAAATTTTGAAAAATCAGAGCAATAAATTGATATTTAATAATTAAAAATTGTTCCAGACATTATTCTTTTTTATATGTAATCAATGAAATAGTACCAAAATGAATATAATATAATGTGAGACTAATAGTATACTGTGCAACTTTTTTGTTTTACATAGTAATTTTGCTCATAGATACTTCCTTTCTCCCACTATATTATCTCCAAAGTGTATTTGACATCTCTTTTTTATCTCCTGCCTCCATGTTCTTTATGTTTTCCTGACAGACTATGGTATGCATTCCATATACCACAATAACTTCTATAACAACATGCAAATTATCTACATAGTAAACGGTGTACATTGAATTTAAGACTCTGCATTGGTACCTACATGTTGGTACTTAAATCACACACACAACACAACAACTGTAATCAGAGATACCCTACCTCTAAGCACTTTAAATTATTATTTTAGTGTTTCACTGAGTTTTCCCCATGTGTGGGGATGGGGGAGGTGTGTGTGGGGGATGTGCGCGATGTGTCTGTGAGGTGTGTATGTGTGTGTGTCTGGGGGGGATGAGGTGTATATCTGTGTGGGGTATGTGGGTGTGGGTGGGGATGTGGGTGTGTAAAGTGTGTGTGTGGGTGTGGGTGTGTGGGGTGTTTCGGTGTAGGTTGAAGTGTGGGTGTGTGAGGTGTGTTTGGGGTATGTGTTGGTGTGGGGAGTATGTGTATAGGATGTGTGTGTATGTGTGGGATGTGTGGATGTGTCTGTGAGGTGTGCGAGTCTGTGTGGGGGGGAGGTGTGTGGGATGTGTGAGGTGTGTCTGTGAGGTATCTGTGTGTGTGTGTGTGTGTTGGGGGGGTGAGGTGTGTGTGTGTGTCTGGGTGTGTGGGATGTGTGGTTGTGAGTGTTGATGTATAAGGTGTCGGTGTAGGGCTGTAGGGTGTTTGGGTGTGTGGGTGGGGATGTGGGTGTGTAAAGTGGGTGTGTGGGTGTGGGTGTGTGGGGTGTTTCGGTGACCGCCTGTAGGTAATATATATATATAGATATTCACTGAAAAAACCATAGGTTATAGACCATATATAGTTAGGAATTAGCATTTAAAAACTCACAAAAAACCATTGAAATTCCATATATAGTTAGTTGTACTAACTATATATCGCGCACCCGCAATCCACTGCTGATCATGTCACATATTACATCATTCATGACATGGTCAGTGACATCACTGATGACATCACTGATGACATCTCAAATGACATCACTGATGACATCACTGATGACATCTCAAATGACATCACTGATGACATCACTGATGACATCTCAAATGACATCACTGATGACATCACTGATGACATCTCAAATGACATCACTGATGACATCACTGATGACATCTCATTTGACATTACTGATCACATCACTGATGACATCATTCATGTGATAATACGATGAACCTCTTCAGACTCTAATATAACCTTAGATACACTCAGTGTAAACAGACACTCACAGACTGTCACTCATCCATGGAGTTACTCAGACACTTAGTCAGTCATGCAAAGAATCAATCACACCTCCATTTCCTCAACTATACAGTTATACACACCTTACTTATTCAAACATATACTAACACATATTTACTCTCTTTTACAATGCCTGATACAAGTACACAATGATCCATACAGCCACTCACACATTCACTGGCTCTTATGCACAGTTATTTATATATGTCAACTGTCACATGTACTGTGTTTTACATATGTACTTACTTTGACATGTAGCACTGAGATATCCATTCACTCACCAATGCACTCAGTCAACCGCCCATACAGGTGTTTCCACATGCACTTTTGAACCCATACATCTATTGAATTAACTGCTAACACATCTATGCACAGAGTCATACACCTCCCAGCCACCCACACACACACACTCAGTCTCCCATACAAATACTTGGGCAACCAATCAATAACCCATATACTTACTCATATAGCTACTGATCAACACATGCAGCAGTTTACAGAACAACAGACATAATGATGCACAAATTAAGACAGTTTAGTCACTAACTCATGCACTCAGTGACACACATTTATTCACTCACTCATACAGTCAATCATGCACCTAATAAATCCTTCATCCATACACTTATACATCCACTCATTCTTCAATATGTAAGACATATTTTAACTTTACAGAAACATACAGTCACTGGATGTTGTCATCAGTGATGTCATCAGTGATGTCATTTGAGATGTCATCAGTGATGTCATCAGTGATGTCACTGACCATGTCATGAATGATGTTGTGACATGATCAGCAGTGGATTGCGGGTGCGCGATATATAGTTAGTACAACTAACTATATATGGAATTTCAATGGTTTTGTGTGAGTAAAAAAAGGTTTTTTAAATGCTAATTCCTAACTATATATGGTCTATAACCTATGGTTTTTTCAGTAAATTTTCAAGGTTTTGTAAATGCTAATTCCTAACTATATATGGTCTATAACCTATGGTTTTTTCAGTGAATTTCATTGGTTTTTTAAAAGCTAATATCTATAGCTGTAAAATGTATTTTTCTTTAAATCAAAAAATTAATTTTATATGTTTATTAATATTTTTTTTTATTATTATGCTTTGGTTCGCTCCCGGTTCGCGAACCGGGAAGCTTCCCGTTAGCTTAATTTGGTGCCGCGACCCGGTCCGCGAACCAGTAAACGTTCCGTTTGCGCAACTGCCGCGTTAGAAATCAACATCGTGACGCGTCGCGGAAGCTCGACGTATCACGTTGTCGCGTAATGCGTCTTATGACGCGCCGCGTTAGCGCACCCGGAAGTGCTCCGGTACGCGAACTGAGACGCGGGGCGCGTCACGAAAGCGCGACGTATCGCGTTGCCCCGTAATGCGTCTTATGACGCGCCGCGTTAGCGCACAATGAAGTGCTCCGGAGCGCGAACCGAGGCGCGAAGCGCAGCTCCCCGGAAGTGATCCGGGGCGCATTCCGCAGCGCGTAACATAAGCGTAACAGGTCATGTGACTTGTTAATAAAACTTTTCATTGGTTCATTTCACTTTTGGTTTCCTAATGATGTAAGGCTAGGTCATGTGATCTAAAAATAACACTTTTCATTGGTTTAGACCTATTTTTTTTCCAAAATGATGAAAACCCCTCCTTCTTTCCTCACTCTGACTTTCATCTTTGTGAGAGGAAGACCTTTTGTGATCACTGAGCAATGGCTTCATTGGTAGCTTCAGCTGGTGCACCCCCACTACCACCACCACCTCCTCATGGGAAGAGAGGACCACCTCCACAGTTCATTAGCAACACAGAGGAGGAAGAGGATGAACAAGAGGAAGAAGAGATACAGGCACCACAGTTTTTACAAGAGGAGCCCCGGGTTTCTCATCGGAAAACTAGTTTCATTTGGCAGTTTTTTTCAATCCCTGAAGGGCAGAAAAAAGTTAGTGCTCGATATGTCACGTGCCTGATATGTAAAGAGGACTTATCTAGAGGCACCTTAAAGAAGTATAGCTTCGGCAACTACACCATGCACCGTCACATGCTGAGGTGGCATCCACTAAACTACAGCCGGGCAGAGATGCGTGACCTTCAGGACAATCCTCAAACTCCTGTGGCCAGGACATCAACACAGATATCTTTGTCAGGGCCAGAGGCACGGGAAACCGTGCCAAATATTCAGGACAACTTTGTCCATATGAAGATTACCTGTTTATATTGCGGTGCATTACTCTCATGTGCCAATATGAGCATTAACTTAATCAACAGAGTATTTGAAAACCACAAGTGCTCTAAACGCCCCAGAAAGTAAATTTTTTTTTTGCTCCTGTTGAGCCCTTTCAAATGCCTGTTTTTTGTTGTTTCCCCTCCAAAAAAAACAAAAAAAACATAAAAGTGTTCAAAAAATACAAAAAAAACAAAAAATGTTCAGAAAAATAAAACAAATATATAAAACAACAAAAACATTAAAAAAAAGTTCTTTTCAGAACTACCTCCCCTTTCAAAAAAAATTGCTAGAATGTTTAGCACTCTGGCAAGCTGTATTTCTTTTGGTTCGCTTCCTGGTTCGCTCGCCGGTACGCGAACCGGGAGCGAACCAAAAAAAATTTACAAAAAAAAAGAAGAGTAGGTATAAGGGAAGTAAACAGAGAGTAATGTTAAAACAAAGACAGCTATAGGGTCTAAACCAGAGATACTGTTTAATAGATTTATTTACCGAAGAAAAGAGGGAAGAGGATATAATTGTGAAAAACAAAATAGATAAGGAAGTGAAAGAAAAAAAGGAGAGTAGAAGAATAACAAAGAAGATTTTCTTGGAGAATGTGAGTGAATGTTCAAAATAAGATTAAAACATGTGGAATAACAGAGAGAAAAAACAGAAAACAGAAAAGAAGAAGTAACACAAAAAGAATAATTGAAACAGCAAAGAAATTTAAATAACATAGGGCCATATCATCAACATAGGCAATAAAAGTTTTGCAGCTTTTATCGGCAGAAATGTGTCGCTAAAGCCGCTTTTGTGGCAGAAAACTGCTGCTAAAACCACTTTAGCAGCAGTTTTCTGCCAATAAAAACAGCAATAATTTTATTGGCTGTGTTCATAATATGCCCCTTAGTGTGCTTCAACTACACAGAGAAAGCATAATGAACAAGTAGTGAAAGAGTGATCAGTCAAAGACACTAAGAGTAATAGAGACGGAGTGAGTGAACAAGAGTGAGGAACTATGAGAAGAGAGGGACTGAGAAAAGGAGTGGAAGGAGTAGAGTAAGTAGGTAATAGAGAAAGGAATGAGGGAAGTAGCAAAGGCAGGAAACTGAGGGTTAAAGAAATGAAGCTGTGGAACTAATAGTAGGTGAATGTGATAGAAATGTAACGAAAATAGTACAAAACATTTACCTTATAATTGTCGTTAACTTACTCACTTTTTATTTTTATACTTTCAATCTGTGAAAGAGAGAACAAACATTTGAAAAATATTAAAACATGTATTTAAAAATTAGAAAAGACAAGGGAAAAGATTGAAGGACAAACAGTTTTTCAACAACTTTGACACTTACAGAACCTTCTGCTTCTCCAGGCCCCCTACATAGTCCTAAAGATATACATTTTAAACTAACAGTATCTTGATGCAGATGAAGTGAGCCCTATCTTAAAACATGGTGCATCTTTTGCACTGCTGTTGTCTCACAAAAGTGTCGTAAGACACTAACATTTTAAATGATTGTTTCAGGATGCCAATAAGATGTGTCCTATCCAGAGGTTTGTTTGAGGTGAGGCCTACTCAGGGTTGCAGATCAAATTTACGCTTGTTGTAGAATACAGAGGAGATAATACATGTGAAAGCCTACCAATGAAGTAAGTCATGTCCACTTCACTCTTGAACAAACGCCAGACCTCTTCTGTGTCTGTGGACAGAGCTAAACTTCATCTGCACAATGTCATTCGTAAACTTAGGAAACACTGGTGATGTAATTGAAAAATATGGAGTTTGTTTTCCTCATTTTACAATTACATCACCTGTGTTTCCTTTGCTTAGGTACCTCATAGTGCAGATGGAGTCTAGCATATCAAAGAGTACACAGAAGTTGAGCAGTGTATACAACAATTTTGACATTTACAGGAGACTCAGCTTCTGATCTTGTTGGAGATGAAGTGAGGCCTGTCTTGCAACATGGTGCATCTTTCGCATCACTGCTGCATCGGTTTCATGTGGCACGGGTTTTTTACAGCATGACACATCTGCCTAGATGCATCAATTTGTAATTTTGTCGCCACATAGCAAATCTTTTGCACCGCCACTGCGTCACAAAAGTGACGCACAGTGGCGCCAAAGAGGCATACACCTATCATAAATCTGTCCCTAGCATTTCAAATGATTAATTCAGGATGACGATAAGGAGTGGCCTCTCCAGAGGTTTGTTTAAGGTGAGGCCTACTCAGGGTTGCAGATCAAATTTACGCTTGTTGTAGAATACAGAGGAGATAATACATGTGAAAGCCTACCAATGAAGTTAGTCATGTCCACTTCACTCTTGAACAAAGGCCAGACCTCTTTTGTGTCAGTGGACAGAGCTAAACTTCATCTGCACAATGTCATTCGTAAACTTAGGAAACACTGGTGATGTAATTGAAAAATGTGGAGTTTCTTTTCAACATTTTACAATTACATCACCTGTGTTTCCTTTGCTTAGGTACCTCATAGTGCAGATGGAGTCTAGCATATCAAAGAGTACACAGAAGTTGAGCAGTGTATACAACAATTTTGACATTTACAGGAGACTCAGCTTCTTATCTTGTTGGAGATGAAGTGAGGCCTGTCTTGCAACATGGTGCATCTTTCGCATCACTGCTGCATCGGTTTCATGTTTTACGGGTTTTTTACAGCATGACACATCTGCCTAGATGCATCAATTTGTAATTTTGTCGCCACATAGCAAATCTTTTGCACCGCCACTGCGTCAAAAAAGTGACGCACAGTGGCGCAAAAGAGGCATACACCTATCATAAATCTGTCCCTAGCATTTTAAATGATTAATTCAGGATGACGATAAGGTGTGGCCTCTCCAGAGGTTTGTTTAAGGTGAGGCCTACTCAGGGTTGCAGATCAAATTTACACTTGTTGAAGAATACAAAGGAGATAATACATGTGAAAGCCTACCAATGAAGTAAGTCATGTCCACTTCACTCTTGAACAAAGGCCAGACCTCTTCTGTGTCCGTGGACAGACCTAAACTTCATCTGCACAATGTCATTCGTAAACTTAGGAAACACAGGTGATGTAATTGAAAAACGTGCAATTTCTTTTGCTCATTTCACAATCACATCACTTGTGTTTCCTTTGCTTAGGTATCTCATTGTGCAGATGTAGTCCAGCATATGAGACAGTACCCAGAAGTGCAGCACTGCATGCAACAACTTTGACACTTACAAAAGCTTCAGCTTCTGCATGCCCCCTACACAGTGCTAATTATGTACATTTTAAACTGATGGTATCTTGCTGGAGATGAACTGAAACCTATCTTGCAACATGGTGCATCTTTTACACAAAAGTGACCCACAGTGGCACAAAAGAGGTGCACGGCCATCATAAATCTGACCCTAACATTTTAAATGATTGTTTCAAGATGCCGATAAGGTGTAACCTATCCACAGATTTGTTTCAGGTAAGTCCTACTCAGGGTTGCAGATGAAATTTAGGTTTGTTGAAGAATACAGAGGAGATAATACATGTGCAGGCCTACCAACGAAGTGAGTCATGTCCACTGCACTCTTGAACAAATGTCAGACCTCCTCTGTCTCCTGGAACAGGCCTAAACCTCATCTACACAATGTGATGTGTAATGTTAGGAAACACAGGTAATATAATTGAAAAACGTGACATTTTTTTTGCTCTTTCCACAATCATATCACCTGTGTTTCCTTTGCTTAGGTATCTCATTGTGGAAATGTAGTCTATCATATGAAAGACTACGTAGAATGTGAGCACTGTATACAACAACTTTGACACTTACAGAAGCCTCTCCTTCTCCATGCCTCCTACACAGTTCTAAATGTACATCATAAATACAAACAGTACAGAATTAATTATACATGTTAAATGGTTTATTTTTGCTGTTCTCAGAATGTATCAAATTTCACTAAAAACAGTGACTTGAAGGTATTCATCATATAACAGCGGGGAAAAAAACCCACAATCAAAATGATTGTGTTTAAAAAGCCCATACAACATAACAAATCAGAATTCAGAACTCCTTAAAATTAACTTACTTTCCATGACGTCGAAGGATGTCCTATGAACAGCTTACACTCTGTTGTGCTGTTATTACTTTCAGCCCGCCACTTTCTGAAAGAAAACCTCCATCGTTTTGAAATAAATGACTTCTCGCTCTCTACCACACGTTTCCACAAGGCCAAATCATGTAAGAGCCATTTATAACTCTTGGAATTCTTGTAAGCCAATCCCGTCATTTTGTATTTCCGCAACTTTCAGAATTAAAATGTTGAAGATCATTTTCACAATCCTGGACTAGTAATATCTTACCCTTCTTGCTCACTCATGTTCTACATTTCCTATGACACTGATACTGCTTACTATGAAGCAGACTTACACTACCTCTATGACTACTACAATTATTTAATTCTCTAC